>NC_045149.1:8176128-9438628 GCF_008831285.2 Nymphaea colorata | reverse complement strand
AGACTACCCAGTGGTCCTCTTTTGAGAGAGGTAAACACCCAGTGGTCAGCTCTCAAGAAAATATTAATTTTACAAAGGGCCCAACGTTGCGACCAAAAAGTTGCTCAAAGCAACAAAAATTTCATACCAAGAAATTTCAATGATGGGGCAAAGGAGAGATATATATATATATATATATATATATATATATATATATATATATATATATATATATATATATATATATATATATATATATATATATAAAGTTCTAGCTGGCGAGATAATTATAAGATGTAAATATCTATGCATGCAACAGGGGCGGAGGCAAGTGTGGGTACTATCAGAGGCGTAGATAGGTGGGGGCTCCATGGAGAGTATATGCCACACGGAACCCATTATGGGAAAGCTTAAATTAGTAGCTCTAGTAATATAAGACAGCCCCAAGAGACCTGGGTCACTGCCCCATAGTCAAGTGAAATTTTGTTAATCATATGTTTAGTGCCCTGTGAAAGAAAATTTCTAGCTTCGCTAGTGGACACTATGTTGATAACTGCCTACACAGGCCCACAAAAAATACTTATTTTCATATTGATACTTTAAGGTAATTTTTTTCATTTATATATTAGTGCTCTTAAAAATTTTAAAATTTTATAGCGAGTGTTCCTTAGCTAGAATTTTCCGGCTCCGCCCCGGTTTGTAAAGAAGATTTTAGTAAGTAAAGAGAGACTTGTGCCTCCCTGGCTTATATCTGCCACTAGATGTATACAAGACAGGATCTAAACGTTGAGAGAACATCAACTTTGGCTCAACTTGTGGTGGTTGCGTCTAGGCATAGGGTTTGGGGGTTGTTTATTGCAACTTTTTTATTTGAGAAGCTACAAATTTTAGGTCAAGAAAAGTGCTTGTATATTGCAATTTTTTTTTATTTGAGGAGTCAAACAAAATTTGATATGTATAAATGGTCAAATTTTTAGCAGGTAGGGCAACCCTCCTCTCTAGTTGTCATTTATTATCCTCTGGTCGGATATTATTGAATCTCTCGAGAGATTCGAGCCCATATTCTTTTGAATACGATCATAATGCATGTGCCATGCACGATACTCGAATTATTTCATTTAGCATGGAAAGGTAGGTAACGAGATAACTTTTTCATCCTTATTTTTCTTTGACGAGGTTGGTGACATAAAAATAGGAGTAGGGATGTAGTGTGCTGCTTAATTTATGCGATCATGAGTTTTCAACCATCAAACTGCAGTTGAAGTAGGAGACCGACATTATAGCTTCAACCTTTCTGCTCCACATTTTTTTTATACGATTTCACAATGGGTAGGATCTAGCATGCAGATTCTGCTATTTTTTGGTACAAGAATCAACTGCTAATTAAGTACCTGGATTTGAATAAGTTACATGCCTATTTCCAATGATGGGAGCAGTTAGTGTTGCTTTGAAGCATTCTAGGCTGAGCACTAACATAAATTGGATACATATTTGATCTGCACATGTTTGGTAAGAATAATATCTTCTTTTTGGATTAGATGTTCTTGTAGCACAAATTATACATCCAAAATACATGATATTATTTCAGCTAACAATATGTGATTACATATATGTCCAAGATATGGTATGCTTTTAGTGCCTTATGATGTTAGCTTGCTGCGCTTCAACTTGCACATTGGTGACCGTTTTTTTTTAAGGACAGAAGATTGACTTCCCTGACACTCGGAGACTGGTCATCTACCAACCCTCGTCCAATTAAATTAGCTGTTGCCACGAACCCCCTGGGGGACATACACGTCTCATGGTACCTGTGAATGACCAGACTGAACATTCTATTTTAGTGCAATCAAACCTTAAGTGGGCATAAATTGAGCTCTCCTTCCTTTGATGGCAAAAGAAAGTAAAGAGAAGTCCCTTAGCTGTGAGCTAAAACTCAGTAAAGAATCCTAGCATCATGTTCCACCATCCTTGCCAAATGGTAGATGCAATCTGTTTGTATTTGGTACAGGATTTGGTTTCCTTTGCCATTCTTCACTACCAAACTTGATTTTGATTATACGCTTGCAACATATTTAACTGGTTAATGGCATCTAAGTCATTAAATGGCACCTCTACCTACCAAATATTTCGGAAGTTTGATAAGAACTTGCATGATTGGATCCGTGGACAGCCTTTCTTGATCTTGACAACAGTGCTTGATGCGGCGCCGATCAGACCAGAGCTAGCCCTTGCAGACTAGCCATGAAGAATCTCCTCCTAAATGAAAGCTGATTAGGTAACGAAGTGTGCACAACTTTGTAACAGGACAAGAAGACAACTCAGTCTTCCTGTCAAGTTTCAGTAGGAAGTGCATCATGGTCCTGCTGCAACCTAAGAAGTGTTCCTTCTTCCTTTCTTTTTAATTTCCTTTGCATATTAATTAAGCTTAAGCAGATTCATATCAGGTCATGCCAAAAGCAGCTACATGCTATGCCAAGTTTTTGACAGCTTTCAACTCGGATTATTTCTCACATAAAATGCCCTAACTAAAGAGTTTGTACATTTTTTCTTTTATCGAGATAGATGGGCATGTCAATCTTAAGTTGATAATTTGATATACATCAGTTATATTAAGTGGAGAAAAAAAAATTAATTACGTAGTGTTTGTGAAAGGATTGCACTGAAAGCAAATGTGCTTGCATGCTTATTAGACGGGTAAGAGGGTTTTATGCAGTGGCTGAGCCACATATGGGCTGCTGTTGCCCACACAGGACATTCAATGTGTCTTTATTTTCACAATAACATTTTTGAATACTTGTATGTTATGTGTTGCCCACACAGGACATTCAATGTGTCTTTATTTTCACATTAACATCTTTGAATACTTGTATGTTATGTGTTGCCCACACAGGACATTCAATGTGTCTTTATTTTCACATTAACATCTTTGGATACTTGTATGTTATATATATATATATATATATGTTATATATAAATTTTTTATTTCTGCCACTGGTTTTGTGCTCTTTTTTTTTTTAAAGAAATTGTCAGGATTGATCATATATGGCCCGAAACCCTAATGTGAAGTTAACTAGGGCTAGAATAAGCCTCACTGTGTCAGCTGTGGCTTTGTGTGCGGCGAATAAATAAATTCGAACCGGCCAGTAGGCTTGCAGGAACTGCATCGGTTGATTCCACCTGCGATCAAAACCTGACCTGACCTGAGCCATTAATTGGTCGCTGGGCCTAAGAAATCATGCGTACGCTGCTGCTTCTTTAATGAACTGATGAGCTCTGACACCTAAGATTAATGATGTCAAAGTGGATACGTCCTCGTTCCATCATTTGTTCCAACGCAGCTGACCAGAATTTACCGCAATAGGGCTACGATCATATGCACTTTTAGGCTGTCATTCATTCATGGCCACGTAATTTTGTTCGGAATTACCTTCCGGAGAGAGGTAGTCCCTAAATATGTGGTCTGGAAAATCCGTCAACTGAATTCAAAGTTCAAACAAGGCGTGTTTGATAATTTCATCAAATCTAGACTTGCACATATAAATGGTTGAGGGGTTGGTTGAATCTGGTTCAGCTAAAAATTCTAAAATCCCAAAAGCCATGTCCCACCTGTTTATATCCCTGTCGACGATATTGTCCATTCCATATAATAGATTGTATTTTTCTCACCATGAACATACTTTTTGGAGCTTTCCAAGTTCAGAAGCACCTAGCTATTATAATTTGGTCACTCAAAAACTTCGTCCTGTCAAGAGCCATACATATGATCGGCACCTGAGATCATTTAAAAGGTGGATCAGATATAGCTGATCATGATGTTTATCAAGTACTTAATAAATAAAAATAGTTAATCCTTGAGGAAGTTGGCACAATAGTCGAAGTGGGGCTAATAAACAGTCAGTCTCCATTTCGAATTATCATGATGTCAACTTTATGTATTACAAAACAGGAATACCGCAAGTTGAAGTATAACGAAGTATAACAAAACAGAGATATCGATATGCAAGTTGAAGTATAACAAAACAGGGATATCGATATGCAAGTTGAAGTATAACAAAACAGGGATATCGATATGCAAGTTGAAGTATAACGAAGTATAGTATGAGCATCACCCGAAAACACCAAAAGTAGCCCTAAACTTTGGAGAGATAGGGAGAAGAGGAGAGGCTTCGGCTTTCACTTAGACAATGAGATTCTTTCCCACTCACCACAAAAATAAAATAGTAGTTAATTATTGAATATTTTTGGAGGTTAACATCTTCTCCTAGACTTGATCATATATATATGTATCTCGTCAAATCAACCTAATCTCGTGTTCTCTCTGCTCAGTTCAGATTATATTAAGCAAAAAGGTTGAATGCACAACTGTAGTTCTCTAAACGCTTTTGACAAAGTTACGCGTCATACATGCTTCAAGTGGAACCGATCTAACCATTACCAAAATGCTCGCCTACGTCGGACGTCTATTGTTAGGCCACCAGCTTTTGATATTTTATTCCTTAAAACACATCTGGCTGACGTTTATATACCTAACCTCATGTGCTCTCTTGATTGAACAGTCAAGTTCAAGCAGAAGGCGTGTATATATATATATATATATATATATATATATATATATATATAGGGGGGGGGTGCATAAGTATGTATATTTCTAGCTCAAAGGAAATAAATGGCTATGTACGTTTATTTATGTCGAAGTGTTTTGGTGCTCCCTTTGGCTCCTCTCTACTTTGACAACCCTAATAATCTCTCTCTCTCTCTACCAAACAAAGGATCGCGTTGTGCACCAATTTTGAAGATGGGAATATGGTTTACTAACTGACGGTACGGCAATTAAGCACGGTAAAGTTATGAGCCAAAGAGAAAGCCCATGTGATGTAACCATTGTTACACATATTAGTTTCGGGTTTTAAACTATGATATTTTTCTCGAGTATAATATCTTGAGAAACACTAGGTGGGTTTTAATTTTTTTTAAAAAAGGCCAAAATCCTAAAATAACATGCCACAACTACAAAAATGAAACGTAGAAATGAAAAATGAAAAAAATGCATTTTTTTCACATTTTCTAGCATTTCTTTTGTTTTGGCATCTTTTTCAAAATGACAAGTTTGTTTCGGCTTTACCTCTGTAACATAGAAAACAGGGTTTTTTTTTGTGTGAAAAATTCTAGTTTTCTGTGACAATGGTTCAAACCAGTGCAAGTATAATGAGTCGAAACAAGTTCCAATAAAAAGCAAAGAAGACAAGTACTGTTCGTTTAGCTGAAAAACAACAAGAAATGTGCAGGAAAATAAAAGAAAAATAGTTTAGAGTTTCAGAGAAGTACTAAGCAAATATTTATTGTATCCTGTTTGGAGCTGCCTGGATCATGATTTAGATGTGTCCAACTCAAGGAGCAACTTGGATAGGGCAGCCCAAGGACTAAAGGCATTCATGGCCTTCACATGGTTGACAAGGTAACTTGAAAGAAGCTGCAAAAAATTATCATCTATTTGCACAAGTCACCTCAGACCAATTTGGACAACCAAAGCTCTGTTTTTTATTTATTTCGGTTGCGCGCTTAAAATATAAAAAAATACTTTTATTTGCCTTACAAAAGAAGCAAAAAAACTCATGTCAGCTGGCGCCATGTTACAATATCTTGAGAATCAAAACAATAACGGAAAAATAGTTTATCAATAGCTTCTCCAGCTAAGCAAATGTCAGCTCAATGACTATAGATATCATGCATACCTCTGAAAACATGCTTGTAAAGGCAAGGCAGCGACAGACAAGATATTGTGCAATCTCTTTATTGGCAATAAATGATTTTTATTTTTGACAGACAAGTGCCAATGACATGGTTCTTGCAAATAAAAAAGAACTGAGGCAGCCTTCTCCAATTTGTTTATTTGTTGCATATACTACACATACCAAAGCACTAACATGGCTCATAAGGATGTGATCCATCATGACTTAGTAGGAACTCACAAGTCACATCTCCTTCAGCTGAGATTCAATTAGCCCAAGATCCAAGGGGTATTGGCTAGTATACAGATGGTTATGGGCTCATGTCTCCATAATGGTTTCCCAACTAGTAGACAGCTAGTTATGGGCAGGGCTCATATTTCTATGTCGGTTTGCCTGGCTAGTAGTCAGCTGGTCATGGGATCATATCTCCATCATGCATGTTCCTCTTGTGAAACCAAAAGCACCTTGGAGTCTAAGATTTTTGAGAAGGCAACTACAAGTACAGCTGGTTAAACTAATGCAAACAGGTATTCATAACTTAGATAGGTGTGATACAAATTAGGAAAATGTAATTTGAAATGCATAAACTAGAAGCCCTATTGGACAATTCAGACCATAGCAGGAATGAAGAAGTAGAGATTAGACCTCAAGAAACCTGTGATTGAGTATTTAAATAAATATAGATCTCAATCGAATCGTAAAATGGGACTAGAAATGTATAAGCCAGACACTTTGGCACATACTATAGATCATTGACACCAACGTTACATAATCATATCAAATTGACAGTCTTAAGCTTGAATTATAACATCATGACTGCAGATGGCTTTTATCAAGAGTTTTAGACTATACAGAATTTATTTGATAGACGATTTATACAAAAAGTTAATAGTGACTCATTGGTTGTGCAACTATCAACATTTTCTATTGACACCACTTTAGGTAAAAAAATTAAGATATCTTAAAGGTAAAAAAATGAAGATATCTTAACAGCAAATCTATATTAATTATTTTTTCCATTTGAATAGATTGGAGCATGGTCTATAGATGTTCAGTATTGTCAAAGCTTAAATATTTGATATTCATAGCCACTATTTCATACTTTCTTCACATTTTCATGAGCGAATAGGTTCCTTTGTCTAGAAATTTATATTTTACAATATCTGTAGACCCTTTCCCTTGGAATATGAACTTGATTTACAGCACGGTAAGTGCATAGGGAAAAGTTTCACCCTTTCTTTTGTGATGAAATCTTATGGTTTCATTGTGATGGACACCAGCTATCGTGACTACATTTGATAGATTTGGATTAACTTTAGGTTTATTATGAGTTGCCTTGGAGATGTTGTGATTGGTGCTAAGGATTTCCTTAACAGCACATTGAAGCTCAATAATGTGTCAACAACACTAAGCTTGTAGGTTAAACTGAGTTGTAGATAGTTGTTTCATCAAGGTGTTTGCCACTTAGTGTTGAGCAAAATGATAACCAGTCACCAACCACTTCTTAGCATTATGCTCCTGAACAAAACATACATCAATTTTTGATGTCTATAGTGTGATTGTAGAACACAAGGTAGACAGTCAAGTATGTGGCTCCATTGTTGTTTCATATGAGATAGGGAAGAGCGAAGGTAGAAAACTGAATTTTCCAAAGGAGATGAGTGAGCATGATAATTTTAGCACCTATATTTGCTAGTACATGATGTTTATCCTCCATATTGGACTAAGCAATAGTGGCATGCTTTTTAGCATACCATAACACAAGTGAGGGACCAAGAAATATAGCAAACCCATTGGCAGACTTTTCTATCATTGTGATCATGCACCCAATCATCACTCAAAAACTAGTGAGAATAAAAGAGCAAGCAAGATGCAATAAAAGGCCACGTGTGACTGTGTGCCTGATGGAATATAGAACACACTTGGCTATAGTTCAATGAATATATGTAGGCCAATGCATGAATTTATATAATTTGTTAACAACAGAAGCTCGACCTGGGTGTATGAGTCAAATAATGAAGAGTGTCAAGAACTTATGCTGAGTGGGACCAGTAGGAGAAGTGCCATTAGTCATGGAGACATGCTTTGAAGCCACCATAAGTGTAGGAACTGGTTTTGCCTCAAACAAGTTAGTTTGTTGCATTAGATCTAACATGTACTACAATGGTAAAACACTGAAACCATGCATGAGGGACCTCATACACATGGTGAAGAAATTGATAGTCAACAAAACCTTGAGACTGGACCATTCAAACATTTTCATGCAGCTGACTATAAGGAAAGATATCGTGAACATTAAACTACTAGACAAGCCAATGACGAATCAATTCACTATTCAAAATTGTTTGAATAGTGATTGACTTTATAAAAAGACAAAATGTATCAAAATAATCAATCTCAGCTTCTTGCATATATCCTTGAATGACCAAATAGGTTTTACAGTGCTCAAGAGAACCATCTGCCTTTCATTTGATTTTGAATACCCATTTATTTGTAACCAAACTACAATAGGGTGATGGAGATAGTAGATTCCAAGTGCATGTCAAACAAGAAAATTAATTTCATCTTGTATAAGCTAGCATTGGTGAGGGGATTTTTGTGCTTGAGTGAAACTTTTTGTTCTGGTGAAAGCCTAGCGATGAGTACAAGGGGTAATGGGTGACAGGGAGTGGTAAATGTTTTTGGCTTGAGAGAACTAGTTTAAGACCACATAACCATGTGATGAACTGATGCTAGCATATCAATATTGAAGGGAGGTTCTAAAGTGGCATCAATAGGAAGAGAGACCAAGGAAAATGGAGATGTATGAGAAAGAGGTGGAGACAAAAGAAGAGATAAAGGTTAACTCATAGTCAAAATATGTTCTAGATTGGTCGTGGTAATAGATATAAATGTAGAATTTAAGATAGGTGTGCTCATGCCAACTATAAGAGGCAATGAAATGACAAAAGAACAAGGATTGCGTTGAGGAGCACAAGAGGAGGAAGATACGAGAGAATATAGAAAATTATCTTCATTAAACACAACATGACTGCCTACAAGGAGCTTGCGGGTTTGCATATGAAAGCACGATACCCTTGTGTTGGTTACTATATCCAAAAGTAAATATTTTTTGCCTTGAAACTCAATTTTATGAGAATTATATGAGTGAAATCATGAGAAACAAGTACGATAAAAAACTCATAAAAATTTATAATCATGTGTTTTAGCAAATAAGATCTAAAAAGGTGGCTACATTTTAGTGTGGGTGTAGATAGCTAATTTATCAAATAGTTTATGGTTAAAGACAAAATTTCAAATTTTTTTATGTAAGGTTGGCTTAGGCAAAAAGAGTGAGACTTGTTTTAACTAGATGCATATGTCTTTTTTCTACTTGTCCATTATATTCATGGGTGTTAAGACATAAAATATGAGGCTCAAAGCTATTCTCTTTAAGATACCTATAAAAAGATCAATATTCACATCTTCTAACATTTTGAAAAGAACAATCTTTTTATTTGGTTTCAACCGACTTTTAAAAAGTTTTGAAAAAAAAAGGCATTAGATTTTTATTTGAGTATAAAAATCTATAAATCGCAAAAAATATCAATAAAAGCAACTTAGTAATACTATTTATTCAAAAACAACATAGAGTGTAGTCTCTAAACATCATCATGAATAGGACTAATGGTTCATGCGTCTCATACATCTATGTGGATGGAAAAGGTAAAACATGAAATTTCCTCTATGACATGCTTTGCATAAATGTGGCAAATCGGTGGCAACTTATTAATAAAAACTATAAACTATACTTTCTAACTATATAAACCATAGTAAAACCCAGAAGTCCTCATCATATGTGGCACTATTATATGGAAGACTTCTTGTTAAGGTTGGAAAATGGTGTGCCCTTTTATTGAGCTAAACTTTGTAAAGACCAGTCTTACATTGTTCTTACAGAAGTCTTTGCATAAAATGATTAGGATAAAACACAAAATAAAAGTCACTTTCATAAGTAAACTTTTGAACAACAAGACATATAATTAATCTTATGGACATAAAAGTCTTCAGCATAACAACTTTTAAAATTTCAAAGAATGAAAATTTAAGTTGCTGAAAGAGGCTATGTGCAAACCTATCCCATTTCTAACCTTCACTTGATTGTCTCTATGGCATGATGTGCGAAACTGCAAGCTATTAAAAGTATGAATGATATAGTGAATATCACTGGAATCCGAATGCCACTCACTCATTGTTGTTAACATTAGGCATATTGATCTCACTATTGTAGACTTCAGGAGTAATCAATTATTTTTCAAAAACATATGCATAACACTTGAGTTCACGATGTTCTTGCTTTCTACGAACTTGATAGGTGGTGCAATAGTGAGCAGCAACATGTTTATAGCTGCCACAAGCAAAACAAACACCAGTTCCACTTGAAGTATGGAGTTGTAAGGCAAATTTGCATTACATTGATTTGATGATTTCCCTTTATTGAACATGTTTATTTCTTATTGACTTTGGCATTGGTATTGGTATCTCTTTATGTCAGATTAGCAAAGGAAAATCGATACTACTACTTTGATGTTTGTGTAGTCTGGTTTCATAGATAAGTAACATTCCATTGACTCTTCAAGTCTAACATGGCCTAGTATAATGTTCAACACAGTTTTAATGCCTCTATATTCAACTATGGGAAGACCATTGATGATTTGAACAACTAAGTCTTCATCCTTAACAACTTTAGAGGCTAATGCAAGTTGGTGAGCATTGTTTATTCTTGGAGAAATAAAATGAAATAAGATTTTAATTGTTGGATTTTAACTTAAGATTTTGCTGCATACATATTTTTAAGAGCATACCAGACAACAAATCGTATTTGCATACATGTGACTTGATTATGGACTTTTGGTCAAGGTGGATATGATGCAACTAAGGAGAAGTTGATCCATCCATGTCCATTTTTCATAAGGAGCGTTTGTTCAAGTTTCCTTATCTACTTTTACAAGAAAAAACATAGCATGATAAGATTGCACCTGTTAATAAACCTTATCAAATTATAACTTTTAAGCAACAATATAAATTACTACTGCCATAATAAATAGTCTATGGCAAGTTTAATGTTTAAAAAAATACTATAATTTGGTTGGAGCAACAATAATAGCACCTAAATTGTTGATCGCTTCGGTTGCTGAATTGTGTGACATCGCGATGAAGAACAAATGAAAGAAATGGGCACATTGATGTAGACTATCATAAAGAGTTGTTGTTGGATGTCCCAGACATGATTCATGAAAGCTCAAATACCATATTAGACTTATAAAAGCAACGTCATCACAAGCATAAAGAGATTAACTATAGTTTGACTTGAGAAATTTATATCCATTCTCTTTTCATGTTTTCATGAGAGAAGAGGTCCCTTTATCTTGTAACTTATATTTTACAATATGTGTAGATCCTTTCCCTTAGGATGTGGATCTAGTTGATTTGCAAAAATATAACGTAAGTGTGTTGGGTAAAGTCTCAACCTTTCATTTGTGATCAAATTTTTGTAGTTTCATTGTCACCCTCTTCAGCTATGATAACTTCATTTGGCATGTTTGGTTTATCTTCAAGCTTATTGTGAGCTAATTTGATGATGTTGTGATCGGTGCTACAAATATCCTTAATAGAGTCATCATATATATTATTAAACTTAATTAAAACTAAAATTTTAATGGTTAAATGTTTTGAGTGTACAATATAAAGGCAATAAAGTTGATGCATATAAGTTCACTCTTGCCAAGACAAAATACCAATGCATGATAGATGAACAATTTAAGTTAGCTAATCAAGTGGAACAAGTATTTTAGGTTCTTGATGGACAAGATTGACAAATTTTCATAAAGACAGTCAAAGGTTCTCTTAATGATATTTGATGAAATGAACTAAATGAAAGTATTAATAATAATGAGGTATTTGTGATGGAATGTGTGCTTAGACCACTATTGGAGTTCATCAACAGAGATGGTGATATCTAACTGACTAAGACATTTATTCCCATTTATGCCTAATACTTCTATTGCTAATACACCTACTACACTTATGCATGCTAAAATGGTGTTGATCTTGGCATATAACAATAAAAATTGGTTCGCTCATCTCTATTTTTTAAATCATTTGGCCTATTTATGTATCAGATAATGTCTAGGTCTAAAGCTAATCTTTCGTTATATTTTTCACATGAACAATAATGTCAATTTAGTTTCTGTGCTTTCTTTTTTTAATGTGTTATTAACCAATGTATAAAATGCTTGTATATTAATGTGCTTCTTCCCATCAATGTACGGTAGGTTTTTTTAGTTGCCTACGTAGCAGGTTATCAATGTGTCTTTTCCATTGAGATATTGTTCTATGTATAGTTCATCAATGTAGAGTCGGTTCATCAATGCATTAGCTTACCATAATAGGTAATTTAATGTATACTGGATCTCTCATCGTGTGAAAAATTATTTAAAAGAAAAGAATATTTGCAATGCTGGGCAACGTCACTTTTTAGTCGAACTTGTAACACAATTTTTTGTTATGATGGACATCAAATTTGTAATCTAGAACATAATGACATAATCAATAATGTTGCTGCATTTTCGCTACAATATGATGAATCAGCCCAATAATGCAACCAATAGTGTCTCTGCATTATTGAATATCATAAGTAATTAGGAATTTGGCTATATATGGATAGATAATCACCATAGGAAGAATAGATTTAAGTGAATGTTGATAGTATTTGGAAATGTACGCGGTTTTATTGGTTTTATAATATTTAAGAAAACTAAAACTGACAATTGAAACTACATTCTCTGTTTTGCTCTGCTTTTGCAGTAAAAGAATGTTTGATTGCCCATATCTTAGTTTTGAAGGTTTGATTTTATGCCTGACCCACCTTAAATCCATTGTTCTACTAAACTGTGGATTTGGGAACTATAAATTTAAAGTTATAATATGTTTCAAATGAACATGTCTCAAATTAAAAGGGGAAGGGGGTCTGACTTGAAATTCGGTATCACAACTTCACAATACAATCCATACAACTTAGAGAGATGATTTCAGATATTTGTTAGAAATCAAGGATCTGAAAGCTTAGAATTTAAGATTCTAAGATCTTAGATCGCTTCTAATTTTAGCTCTGAGGTAATCAAAAGACCATAAACTATGCATGAATATATTGATCATTTTAGCAGTTTGATATTCTATAAAGAACTTAAACATTTACTTCCAAAACCTATTAATTAAGCTTTGGTTATTTTGCTCCATAGCATTCAGAGAAATAAATTGGCTCAATTACTTAGGCAACGAACTGTGTTATAGACCTTTTGGTTACATTTTCTGAAGATTTGGATTGACTGTTGTCCCTTTGGGCCGTTATCATAAGATGGACCCTTTTGGATCATTTTGGAGAAGTTGGTTTGATTTGGACTTCCTTAGGTTGTTTTGAAAGAGTTAGCCTCTATATGGATGGTAATGAAAGGTTTGGACCTGCTTGATTCATTTGGATCGCTTTAAAAATGCTTGGGCATGCTTGCATCCATTAGGATAACTTTGAAATGTTTGGATCCTTTACAATCATCTCAAAATGTTTTGACCTGCTGGGTCTATTTGAATCGCTTTTTAAATGTTTAGCTTCTCCGTATCATTTTAGAAATTTTGGATTCATTCGGATGCACTGTAATTAGTTTTGAGGGAATCTGGTTAAGATGTTATCCTAAAGTAAAAGATTTTATATTATAGCAAGTGATTGATGCCAATGGGTCAGTTCAAGTGCAAAAGCCAGACCCTAAAGCTAGTTAGTATCAAATTTGATTTGATTTGATTTGATTTCAGAAACTTTGTACGAGTTTGAACTCCAAGCTCAATATCTCAAGAAATCAGATCAGCTATGTCGAATCCCATGTGGCATGAACTGTAGTTACTGTACCCAAGTCCGACCTGCTTCCATGGCAAATGGCAAAGCCTCTTCGCGGGCAGCCACTTGGTCGAGACAAATTTCGGTCCTCTCTTGAACGGAGATTTCGTTGTAGCCTTTCGGGCCTTTTCTCACTCGTGGTGGAGTACGAGCAGCAAAATCTCTCTCTCTCGCCAATTCGGAAGATTGGTTCGCGGCTGGTTTGGCATAGGCGGTGATTTCGGTCTTATTTATGGTTGCGTACTACTCCTTGAAATGAAAGTACTGTTGAGCTCAGTTATGAGCTGTTGAGCATTTGTTTTCATTGATCGGCTTGCAACTATGCGCAGCTGCTTTGCAGGAGTATGAATAATTTCATCAGCGATTTTCTTGCTGATGGGTAATACCTCCGTTCAAATCTCTCGCATGCGCGAAACCCAACTTCAGATGAGCGGACTTCTTTGACAAATGACTTAGTTTTGATGTATTTTGCCTGTTAGAATTTCTCTGTGAGTTTTATATTCCATCTTTTTGCTGTGTCTCTTTGAACACGTTAGTGTCTTTCATGTGGAGATGCGCTTGTAGCCAAACAAAAATATTTTTTGCCTACCAAATGGCTTGCTTCCTGTAGAATATGTCAACATTAAGTTATCTGTTAACATTTGCATTTCTTATGGTGTTCCTTTCTACCTTTTTGCATGAACATACGGATTCATGGAAAGTTCATGATTGAGGCCGAAAAACTAGCTACTTTGATGGCGGTTGTGGGACCAGTTTATTTGATGGGCTTTCGGGGCTGTTACGTTGGTAGTGCTGGTGGTGATAAAATTAATGATAGATGCTCGCATGGGGTGTTGAATCTATAAGGCCATTGTGGTGGCAGTGCTTGATTCGGGTTGATACAGTGAAGTTGATTCTCGAAAAGATGTTTGATCTCAATAAAAAGTTGGTGGTAGGAACTAGGAGGTACTTTGTTAGTTGCTTTTAGTGGTGGAGGTGTGTCTAGTTGTATGTCGTCGCTATTCTTTCATTACAAATAAATATGGCATTAAGCAAGACGGAGAACAAATTAAGTGTGGAGAAGAAGCACCTTAAAATTCTAATAAATTGATAAAAAAAAAAAAATGGCAACTGGAGGCGATTGTGAGAGTGGATTACTGGTGGCTTGGTAGTCAAAGCATCACACTTGTAGCTGTGACGTTAAATGACTTGAAGCTGCATAATGTGCTGGTGTTACTAAACCTTGTTAAAGCCTGTGGCCTTTGACTTGGCCTGATTGAACATGATTTTGTCAAATTTGCTTAAATATGGTGGATACAGGCAGATTCTGTTCTGTTTGAGATTTGAATATTCTTGTTATTGTGTTGCTTTTTGAGGCTCCCTCTACCCACATCCCTATGTGCCCAACTGCTGGATGGGCGGTAACATATTCACTATCTACCGAAGAGAGGGGTGAGCCTGATCAATGTGGAATTGAGAGGGGGGCATGAACCAGCTTTCGATAGAGTAAGCAGCATTCGAGCCAGCATTGCTGTACTACTAACCATGTTTTTCTTATTGATTATATTAGCCTGTGTTCGAACAGTGCTATCTAGCCGGTCCACCAATGTATTATGGTGCTTTCCAATGATTTATTGCTAGTGCTCCACTGACAAAGATTCTTGGAATTCTTTGAATATGTTTGTCCTAGATTTTCATCTTGTTCACAAAAATGTGGAGGTTGTCCCCCTTCTTTTAGTATATTATCACATATTAAAAAACTGTGCATGAGAGTACACTCAATTATATCGTATTGCATGAGTTACTTTCAGCAATATTCTTTCCCTTTTGTTCTCTTGGTTGGTGTTGCCAGAGCTTTTAGACTAGTTTAATGTCTTTATTTGGCATGACATTTTTTTGGGCTTCCTTCTTAGTTCATCCTGTCCTATGAGCAATTGAAAAGTCCCTAACTGACCTATTACTTATATCCTTCCTTTTATCTTGTTTAAGCATCCAAAGTTTGTGAGCTTACATCCTTTATAAGCCTGTCTTTCTTTCAATAAAATAGCAAGCTTACCCTTAAAAAGAAAGGAAAAGAATGAGCCAAGGGAATGACATACAAGTACATTCAATGACATAAACCCATTTAATTAAGTACATGATCATGGTAAGTTGCCAATCATGGTTGATTCAAAAGGATGAATCTGCCGTAAAAGTGCATATATCAGGGATGGATTTGCTAGTTACTGTAATGGATGCCTGCATTGCCTACAGGGCACACATGTATGGAAATCCTTTAATGTTTCTGGCTTTAGTGTTAAACTCATCAGTTTTAGTTGCTGATATGATAGATATTGGTCTATACCTGCTTAGCAGAAAAGGAAAGATTCTGTTGGGTTGACCTGAATTAACTTTCCCTGGATTCTTTACTTGCTATGTTTGCAGATGATAATTACCTTCTTGGGCCTCCTTGTCTAGTAATGTGAACCTTATTTTGCCCTCTATACGTGACACTTGAGAAGTGCTTGGCCCTGCTGAATCTATTATAGACATTCTCTATACCTTCTTAGTCCTTAAAGCAGCCAGTATTTCACCAGTGACGACAACAAGGGTATGTTTTGTACTTTTCCTATTATTTTGACTGTTCTATTGTCATTCTTTTTGTTTTCTGGATGCACTTTTCATGCACTTGTACTAGCTTTTGTACATGATTCTCAGGATGAAGGAATTAGACAAATCACACACACATCCATGAGGTTGTTTCCTGGGATCATACAATCATAAAACATGTATATGTTGATTATGAGAAATGGATGCTTTCCCTTATGCATTTGTTTTCTGAGTGTCGTATGAATCCACATACTTGATTTGCAGTCATTTCCTCATTGTGATACATGCTTGCATCAGCATACTTTGTAAGAATGATGAATAGACTCCATGCATCACTGTTGCTACTTTCATATATCCTCAGATCTTTACTTACATGTGCCATATACATGAAATATGGACTTTAGGTCTATTTCAGAGAGGCAAAATGTTGGTTAGGCACAGTAATGTACTTAGTTAGATACAAGTGTCCCAACATATCCAAAACCAATTATAAAGAATGCACTAGCCTGTAAGGATAGGTAGATGTAGAAGTGATCATGACCAAACAAGAGATCATAGATTGCGCAGTAGGAAAGGAATATTCCCATTAGGATCTCCAGTGTATGAATCCTGATAATTAAACACCAAAAAATGTTAGACACTGTTTTGAAGGAACACAATCTTCAGAATGAAGAAAGCAAACCAGAGTATCTGGGTCCTTAGAGACTGGTTTTACTAAAGATGTCAACTGAAATTGCATAAATTGGTTTCTACTTTAAGTCATTACCCATATTTCTTGACCCTATAAAGCCTGAGAAAATCTTGTGAGATTTCCAGGTTTTCAGAATGCCAGATTAGTTTGCTATCTTTTCAGTCAGCTTAACTTTAACTATTGTAGCTCAACCTGCTATCATCATTACTATCTTTGTGTCAGTTGCATCTAGTTAAGAAAGCCTGGACCCTGCAACCTTTTTTAGTGGAGTTCATCTTGTTAACATGCCATAAAACTTGCCATTGGAAAGTTTTCAGAACCTTCAAGTTTTTCGAACTGCAGTAAACATGATTGTAGTTGTACAGCAGCTGACCTCTTAATCTAGTTGGGTCTTCTTGGTAGATCTAGTGAGCAGTTTCTGTTGACTTTGCTAGGTATGCTTGTGAAAGTGTTGTATAGTTATATGATTAATCATACTCGGTAATATTTATCAGATAAAATGAAACAAAAACATTCTGAGCACGACTTGACCATCTATGATCTAGTCAGATCATAGAGGATCCATTTGAAAGTTAATCATACCTCTCTCCAGCTAGTGATCGTGGCTTCTTGCTTAACTTGATGCTAGCCTTCTGTTTGATTGTGTTCCCAAGCTTCTCTGTCACCACCCACTCATTCACTCTGTTGGCCTCTATGAGTCCAATGATGGCTGCCTTTGTTCGATGCAGTGACATTACATTTTCAAAGAGTATCCAGAACACGACCAAATGAAGGGACCTATTCATATGAACCATAAGAACAGTAAGGGTCATGTTATCTTTCTTGAGAAGCAACTTAAACACAGTCACAAAGAGGTCAAGTCCATACCTTGGGGTGCATATTGCATTTAGAATAGTGATTGTCGAAGGGATGTAGATTGCCACAAATTTGGGAAGGTGTATTTGAGGAACTAGCACACTTAATGGGATAACCATGCAGTAGAAAAAGAAAGTCACTAGATGTGCCACAATCTTCCGTACAAAGAAGAACGCATATATGACATGAAACTTCTTCCACATGGATACCTTCTGCATTTTCCAAATAACAAAAATTAATATCATTCCAAACTAGGAGCCTAAATTTCACTACTTTATTCCTATTATATATTTTGGCTATTATTGATTAGTAGAACAAGCATGTGCACAGTTTCCTATCTAGTAAAACATTTCTATGCCTTTCTGTGGGTTATTGTATCACTAATCACCAAAAAATTTTTACCTTTACAATTTTGTTACTTGAAAGTTCCACATTTTGGACCCAACAGCTTGAAGGTCTTTAGGCTTGTACATGACTAGTTGGTCTGGACCAAGTATCTTGGCTTACACAGGGTATTAAAACACATTATTCAGGGAAGACTTCTAGAAAGGTAAAATTGGAGCATGTCACATAGGTGTGGACAAAGCACTTTCCAAGAACTGGGAACATATGTATAATATATGTATACATAAAATGAATACATTCGACCAAATTAGGAAACACTAATAAGTTTCCAAAGATTGGTAGGAGGACAAAAAATTGGACTCAGTCAAAGTTGACTAGTTGCAAAATTGGATGAAGTTAGGCGCATAATATGTTAGGTACATCCTTGTCGGCTTTGGCCCTTTAGCTGGGGCCTGTGACTACGTTTGTGTCATGTGTGTTAAAACAGATGTAGATGTCTTTAGGCAGGCTTATAAGGCTAAGAATTGATGTATAGCTCTATAAATCTAGGCGTCTTTGATATGGTTTTTTAGGTGGATACTGCAGGAAGCAGCTTACTCCACAAACTGGTTGAACATCTGACAAATAAATCAACTGTACACTGTCCCCATTTTATTACTTATGATTAGTGTATGTTTGTGACATTTAGTCTTTTTGATGAATAGTATATTTCACAAGTCTACCCAAAGGTTATACTGTTAAATAAACAGCATATGAAAGATGCTTATGCACATACATCACACAAGATGATCTCCTTGATCATTTTCCTGAAGAGATTGGCAGGTCCACATGACCATCGATGTTGTTGATATCTATACGCTTTAAATGTACTGGGCAGTTCGTTCTTAACCTGCCAATCATTCGTTATATTAATAGAAAAGCAAAGGAACTGAACAGAAATAAAGTAAAATAAGAATTTGAAGACTCACAGAGAGATCACCAACAAAGACAAACTTCCAACCCTTGAGGCTAGCTCTAACTGCTAAGTCCATATCTTCGACAGTTGTTCTTTCTTTCCATCCACCTGCATCCATAAGGGCTTGTATTCTCCAGACTCCAGCCGTGCCTGCAAATACTCATTTTCTGCAGTTATGGCATTTGACATGACAATGATGAGGATTTGTGCAATATGTTTGTTGGTCTCTTTACCATTGAAGCCAAAGAAGGAATACATTGATGACCCTACTTCTTGCTCTACACTGAAATGGTAGTCTAGAGACATCTCCTGGAGACGTGTCATTAGGCACTCATCTGAGTTCACTGCGTTCAAAGGAACATTAATGGCATCAGTGGTGCTGATGAATGGTAGTGAAAAGGAGTTAAGCTCTATATATTATAGGGCATACAACAAAAGCAAAATACTGAACAAGTTCTTTTCTCCTGAACATACATGACTAATGTCATTTGGTTATTTACAAGCTTGGTGTTGCCCATGGGCTTCAGATTGGTCTCTGTGCCACTTACCAGTTTGAAGCTGGTTATGCAAAGTTCATCTGACTATCTTCACAAAGTTGATCACTATTGGCTAGACTTACAGTTTAGCTTTACGAAACACCTTATCTGAATTGACAAACATGTATAGGTTGGAATTCTTGGATATCATCATTACCTTGATTTTGTAAACTTACCAAATCTCCATCGAGCCTGAACCAAGCCTAGTTCAGGGTTGCCAAGAAGAAAGGGAACTGTCCTAGAAAGGAAGTCAGGCTCTGGCTGGAAATCTGCATCAAATATAGCTACAAACTCACAATCTTTAACATAAATTTTCTTTAGTCCATCTCGCATTGCTCCTGCCTTGTAGCCATTCCTGTTATTCCTTGTCTCATACTTGATGTTCACTCCCTTGCTCATCCATTTTAAGCATTCCATCTCTACCAAAGCCTGTTATAAAGAAAATCACCAAGTTAACTTGTTTGAAGCCAAAGAAAATTCAGTTACAGGTCAAACAGAATTTTGGAAGCCATCATGTTGCTGAAAATATATACAAGTTGCGTAGCAAAATGCAGTGTCTTAAGAGAAAGCAACTAAAATACTGAAGTTGATCCAGGATTCTGTTGTTTAGTCGATTCACCATAATATTTTATGGATTTGACTGCTTCTCTCTCTCTCTCTACCTTATAGGGAGTTGTTCATTTCATGCCGATACTGAACATTGCCAACTGCCTCAAAGTGGGTGTCTAGTATCTTGTGCCTATGTGCAGATTGAATCAAGATTGGAAACATACCCTTGTTATTCTGTCAGTTGAATCATCTAAAACTTGAATTATGATTTTGTCAGATGGCCATGAGAGCCCACAGGCAGCTCCAATTGATAGCCGGTAGACCTGAAAGTGTTGACATGGAAATAGATAATAAACTGATGTTAACAAATGACAGACAAAAAGGTGAATAGTTCCTACCTCCTTCTCATTAAACATAGGTATCTGAACTAGAACCACTGGGTAGGAACCTTTCATCTCCAGATCCTCTCTTACAGCGTCCAATTTATACTTTGTATACCTTTGTTTGCCCAATAATTTCACACAGACAATCACTACAGCCATGTAGACCCTCTCAACAAACAGCATTACAGACATCACTCCACAGATCCATACTGCCATCCTTACCATTGGAATGATCAATGGTGCTCGAATTTCTCTCCATACAAAACGAAAATTCTCCACAGCATCACCTTGTCCATGTGGCAGCAAGTTAGTGGCAGGAAATAGTCTACCCATCGTTATCCTTACAATGCTTAACAGGAGGAAGTAATTTGCTGTTTGCAAATTAAAGCTTATAGAAATGCATCTAGTCTTCCACCTTCCTTCTGAGTAAAGTGCTTCACCCACCAGCCTTGAAAGATCTGAAGGAGGAATAGGATCTATTTAAATAGACAAATGGCTTGAATGTTGCTGAGCTGGCATGATGAATACACGCGATCTATGTGCTTAGTTGACGTATCATCTGAAGGTAAAGTTTGTGAATTTAAGGAGGCACGCGTTTGACATGCAAAGGGTGAGTCTTAGTGATGAACAAATGGCCATCTTGTCCCATACATCAGATGCTGAATTTGCTTCCAAATTTCAGAGGCATTCACTGTCTTCATGGTTCTTAATAAGTTTTGACTTTAATGTGCAAATATAGATGGTACCTGTGTTTTTAATTTTATCTCTTGGACATTGCTATTGATGATGGTGGGTAGAAATCCTCCCTTCCCCCCACCCTCCGCCTTAAGGATAAAGATGAACCTGAAGTCAACCGTTACAATTTGAACTGAACTGATGTCATCTGAGTCATAGGTGTCAAAAATGGAGAAGTTTCTGCTAGTTTTGTCAAATTGGCATCTGGATGTATTCTCTTCTGTCCTTAGTTGAATTGCTTTGATTCACTGGCTTCCTCCATCTAAGCTGGTATTCAGTAACACCTATTTTGTATTCTAGTGCTAGAAGCGTGACTCTGAGGATATTCCTTCTCCTATCCGTTCAAGCAAGTGCATCTGTACAAGGGAGAAGATAGAAAATCGAGGACATGGATGCCAGTTAAGAAACAAAGAGAGCAGTGGTGTTGCTGCTACCCTCTGCTGATTAATGGCTGGTAGGTGTAGGTGTTGCAAGCCATTTCACGCTGTAATGGATCATAAATTCTCAGAAGCTGGTAGATTTCATTTCCAGAAATAGGGCGTGCATTGAAAGCCTTCCTTCTGAGCGTTTGTGAGCAAGTGAACTTGTACCAACAGCTCAAGAAACAAAGAAAGATGAATGGATGGGTGAAACACGTGGAAAGAAGCTTGAAACTTGACAAATTGGCAAAGGTGCATTTCTGAAGTGGGCGATTAGAACTAACAACAAGAGCAGAGGAAGGGAACTCTTTAGTGGGCGCTTAATAACCCCCGATCTGATCGTGTTTGAGATCCTTGTGATCTGAAATCCTTGATTTGAAGTCGGACATCCCAGCCATGCCTCTCTTTCTCAAAAAATCTGATCTTAGAAGCATTGTATTCGTTCGTCACCACATCTGACAAGTTTGAAGGAACTCAAGTCCACAGACCACTTCCTGACTGCTCTAAAAAATCCGATCTTAAAATCAGACCCTATCAACGTGAAAAGTGTGAAATATGAGTTATGAACAAACGTCATGTCCTGAGTTTCTGTAGAATTCTTGGTCTCTTGTATGACATTCATGCCACGTTAACTAGAGGTCTCAGTTTCACTCTTACGAAGTGAGCATTTCCAAATCAATAAACGTGTGCCAAAGTTGTTAAAATCTGTTGTAAAGTACTTTTTTAACAGTGATGAATGAGATGTTATATTAACTCTATAACATATTTAAATAAATAAATAAAAAATTCTCTTCAGAAAGTCGGAGGAAAACTTGGTTCGCAGCTCTCATGACAGCAGTGGTAAAACTTTCCATGTCCGCAGCTGTGGCGTTTACAGAGAGTGACACTTATTGAGGATTGAGCTGTAACGGTTAGACGACGGACCCCACTATGCTAACTTTAGAACTAAAACTGCCTCCTATACACATCCAAATGCGTGGTAGTATTAAAAAGAAAAAAAAAGGTTGGTGGAAAGTCACATATATGCTTTCAAAATTTTTACAAAGCAGATCAAACTTTTTTATCCACATTACCTCCAAAAAACTTTACTAGGTGATAAAATTTGGCATCTCGGTAGACATAACAGGCTTGACGAACAGAACAATAGTTGTAAATTCTAAGTGCTGATAAGAACATTATTTTCTTATAATATATGTTGCAAGAACTCGAAGAAATATGGTATATGATTGTACCCAACTTTTCATTGTTAAATATAAAAACACCATTCATATCACACCATTATTTTTCCTGAAAGAACAGTATAATATTCTAAGCAATGTGTTCTTAAGAACGTGTTTCGAAAACACCATGTTCTCAGTATCCGACATGATTTGGACTCGCATTTTGCTTCAAATAAATATTCTGTGTTCAATATCTATTCATTTTGGAAGTGGGTACTTAACATGTCATATTGTACATTTAAAAGTTAGGTTCAGATATAAAAGAGGAAATAAAAATTCAGATTCGGATTGGATTTAGATTGTGAATTTTAAAAATCAGATTTGGATATGATATATGTTTTCTTCATTCATATTTAAATTTGCATTTGTGAATATCTGTTAAATAGTATGTGATATATGTTGTGTCTGATCTGAATCTGATCGGTTAACATCCCTAAGAGAAGGGGGCGACAGGGGTCTTTGCCCTCCCTCAAAATTTCAAAAAGAAAAAAAATTACATGTGATCTCTAAAAATTTTCACTTAACTTATATAAAAATTTTGAAACTATAGTTTAGCCCCTGTAATGGAAAATTCCTCACCGCGACAGGACACGACACATGTCAAATACATACCTAATCATTGAAATGGAAAAGTTTAATGGTTAGGCACTATGTATAATGATTTAACCAAATGCAATGTTCATAATCCGTATGTTTGTGTTAGATGTACGTTGAAACTGTGTCTACATCTGCTTGTTCTCAAACCTTAACGGATTCAAACCAGCTTCTTGATTTTTTTTTTTTTTTTTGAAGTTCATATATTCGTACCTGAATTAAATTTTGATTCATTTTTATTCGCCAAAATAAGCTTCGAAGGGTACCATATTGGGTACTATTCGTTCTGTAAGGGGGTGTTTGATGTCATAGGATTTTGATTCTGGAACCAAGATTCCATAATCAAATAGCCACGGCAACTTGGAATTGGAATGAACATTTCAGTTCCAATTTTCTTTTGAGTTTGATAATAAAAAAAATTGATTTTAGAATTAAAAGTGACTTGTTTGATGACAAAATAATTAAAACACTAGAATTCATAAATTAAAGCCCTTAACGTCTTGTGCCCCAAAGAGAGATGAAAAATTTTCAGAATTCTTAATTTCACCCTATAGGGTGAAAATATAATTCTGGGATTTTGATTCTGGAATAAGCCTATAATTCCAGAATCAAAATTTTTTGTTTGATAACGCAATTCTCATTCTTAAAAAACAAGAATAATGATTCTAAACTTTCATGGATTCCAAGTGAATTAAATGCCCCTTAAATCAAATGGAATGATTGGTACCTGTTTGGTTTTAGTACAGGACAAAGTGAACCCCTCCAATTATACTTAATAGGACAAACCATTCAGGGGGAGATGGAGAAGGTAGTCCTATTTCCCATGAATTTTCTATCTGACTTACTCAAGGGAATAAGAGATGTCAATATATCCAGTTTGAATCGGATATCAGACAGAACCAATCTGAAAAAATCGGATATGAAAAAAAAATTAATATCCAATTAAGAACTCGGATATCGGATTCAGATTTAAGAAATAACATCCAATTGAATTCGAATATACATAAATATCAAATAAGATTTGGATACAGATTTAGATTTAGATTCAGATTTAGATATTCATAAATATCTCATTAGATTTAGTTTCAGACTGGATCTAATGCTGAAAATTGGCAAATTTTTGTTCAAAATTCAGATTCTTTGGATATAAATATAAAAACAGATTCGGATTGTAAAATCAGATTTTAGATTCGGATTTGAACTTGGATATGATTTTTTTATTCATATTTGAATCCGAATATGTAAATATCCAAAAAAACGGATATGATTTAGGGTATATCTGATCTGAATATGATCCATTGACATCTCTAAACGGGAATAATAGTTCACAGGACAAATAAAGGTCACCATGAAAAAACATTGCCTCACAAGCCACAAGGATCAAGCCAACCAATTCACTTTTTCTTTTGAAGGAAATATTGAAACCTAAACCGGACCAACTGACAGCCCGTGAAAAATATAAGTGAGAGTGAATTTAGTGATGGATGCAATCTAAGTCGCTTCATTACTGAAAATCTTTTAGATTTCATCACTTGATTATTTGTTGGTTAATAGTAATTCATCCTAATGATTGGGAGGTTATATGAACCATTTTTCTCTTCCAGATTCCTTATTCTTTGACAATTTTTTGGTGGAATTAAACTACCTATGCAATCTCCAAGCCATTTCTTTATTAAAAATGTCCTTGATTTTATCTGCTTACAATGTGATCTTGAGGAGGAACTTCAAAGATTAATATGTCCCTACTAACCTATGATCGAGATAGGAATCCGGTTGAAGTTTGTAAGGTAACAAGGCACAAATTAATAACATCGTCAACTCTAGTATTTTTTAGTACAGGTGAGGTTAACAATCCACCTTAGGAAAAGAGCTCCAATGCCCTTCTCCCTTCTCACCTCCAACTAAAAAAAATAATAATAATAAATCCTTCTTGACCCGAGGGTCTTGGTTTGCTTTGTTACCTAGTATGGGTTCAATGTGCATTAGCTACACTTATATCACTACTGATACAAAGACATAGCACCCACAAGAATCAAACTGGGGACTGACGACTTAATACATCCCAGCACGACCAGCTGCTATGCTTTTTAATGGAGTCAATTCTCATTTGAATTTTGGCAAAACAATGTAATATTTTTCCATTTAAAACACAGCCAAGTTATATATCACTGCATTTGTAGGATTTTTTTTTGAAGTATCGCGAAGATTATTTGTCAAATTAGTCTGCATTTTATGCCAAATTTATATTAAAATGAGGATGATCCTTGGGAGGCTTATGGTGGTGTACATTGGGGTGGGCATCAGATGGGGTACCCAGCCAGCCTTGGGTCCAACCCTAAAATTGGGCTTTGAGCCATTTTTAATATCATTATATATATATATATATATAATTAGATACATATTTTGTTATAATTAATTATATTTATATATTAAATTATATAAAAATGTAATTTTTATTCTAATCAGGTCGGGTATCAGGCCAGGGTTTTGGGCAGGGGCTGCGACATGGCCTGAGTTTGACTTCTTGGCCCAGCCCGAAGCCCAGCCTTAGTACATGTTTCATGGGCTGGTTCCTTATACGCGGAGGTTTTTCATGTCTGTATGATCCTGAACAAACAACAAAACTAAGAATAAGCAAATTAGGTAAGGTTTAATGCATTAGAGATATGCTTATATCACTTGGATATGACAGAGATATTGCCATTTTTAGAAGATAGCAATACAGAAGGGCAGTACTCAAATGGTTTATCTGTGTGCCACCAGCATGGAACTTTGCACATGGGTTTACTTGTCTGATCTTGATCCAATGAAATGTATCAATATCTTGATCCTTCAGAGAGGATGAGTTTGGATAAATTAATCCGAGCCGCACTCGAACCTGCTCCAAATTTATCTCAAAGGTGCACTACAATTCAATCATGCTAAACAGAGACCAGATCCATGGCTCAATCCATTTGCACAAAGCCACAAACTATGTCCAATTGATATATTTGAAATATTTTGATCGCAACCTAGGCGATCTTATTGGCAATAAAATCCCATTTGCACTTTCTAAGTTATAGGTAAAGAAAAAATATAAATGCTCATAAGCTGCTGTCATGGCTTGGTTGGTAGTGACATATCATAGTCATCCCTTGAGCACAACTTTAGTTTGCATTCAAGTGGATACATACATTTAGTAAGTTGCAATCCCTTCAAACAACCCCAGCAAATAAGTACATATGGAAATGACACTAATGGCACATTTATTTCACAGTGCACCTCTGGCCATGCGCCAAAGATACATGAGTGGCCTATTGATCTGCAGAACTTCTCATGATGTTCCACTTCGGGCATTCACCTGGCTGATGATTCGGCTGCACCGGCCGGAGCAAACTCAGGATCTCTTCGTAGCTGATGTCAATCAGTCGGAGCTCCTGCAAGTCTTTTCTTTTTCTCAAAGCCTTAGGCTTCGGTTTCCGAGGAGCCGACGGGCACCGGAAGATGGTCATCATCGGTTTCGCTGAAGTAGGAGTCTGACATGTGTCCGAGTCATAGCGGTCTCGACCATCATCACCAACTATGACCATTGTCACCTTGTCTGGAACTAATATGAGGAGCTCAATCTAGCCGCTGCTGCTGCTTCTTCTTTTTCTTCTTCTTCTTCTTGCTTGACACCAAGAAGCAGGAGAATGTTGGCAATGGTGGCAGCCAGGAGGCAGAGAGTAATTAAGTAGAAAGGAATACAAGATGATATATATATATATATTTCACATATTAGGAGGAACATAGTGACTTGACATTTAGGTGGGTGGTTTGGTACAATGTGGGGTCAGTAACACGTCCCTTTCTCAGAGAGGTGATGCACCAGAAAAGATGCAAACAGTAAGATGCCTTTCTTTGCAAGTATTCTAGGAAAAGGTGCCTAAGCTTCAATTAAATAGCAAAGACATGCTCAGATTTCTTTGTTTTTTTTTCTTCTTTTTCCTTTTTGGTTTAACTACCTATGTAAGATTTTTACACGCTAATTGGTGTATTCAAGCATTTGCTATTGCTTTGAAAGCTGGCGGTTTTGTGCAGTAGTCCTTTCTTCTGGTGAACTGTTCATGTGTATTGTTAGTAAGAAGTCTTTCCTTTTTTAAGGATCTAATAATGGTTTAGTAAGAAATTTGGTTTTAGAAGCCTTTTCTTGTGGGCTTCCATCTTAACATGTAAATGGGACTGCCTTAATGAGATCCATTAACATTTTATGCTCTTTTAATCATGATCACAGACAAAATTTGATTAGTTTTATGAATTTTTGGTGCTCTCAGTATCCAATGTTACATTGAATACACACAGTGCGCATTCATGGTTTGGTAGGAAGCACTGGCTACTCAGCCTTAATAAGGTGAAAGTTTGCTTTAAATGGAAGGGTGAAGATGAGTGTACATCCTGCTTGTTCTCCATTATCACCACCAAAAAATTAAGATCTTAGTCTGTGGGATACTTTGGAGATCCTAAAATGGGTTTTATGAATGCCGTGTATTTGCAAGGAGATCACTCTGGTAAAGATCCATAATGATGTTGATTTACTCGGTGCCGTAGTGCTGAGTACTCAGAATCTTGATAGTACTCAGCTTTTTTTATTCGTACAAGTTTCCTTTTTCTTTTCCTGAAAATCAGTGAGATGGGTTTAGTCAGCACAAAGAACAAATGTTCCATAAAAATTGGTACAGATACATGAGATAGAAATGTGCTATTAGTATTGTTGCCAAACGCCATTTTGACAATAATAACCAATTATTACTGTCCCATGAACCTACTCTAAAAGTTGAGGCAGATTCATTAGACACTAAGTAAGAGTGTTTTATGAATCTGCCTCAATTGTAGGGTAGATTCACAAGACAGTAACAGTTGGTTACTGTTTTCAAATGCTCCTTCAAGTTCCTTCCACTTAATGGTCATAATTTTATGTCGATTTGGAACTCAGATTGCTACTCATCTTACATGCAATTAAAGTAAATTAGAGCCAAAAATAATCCTCACAAATACCAGCAATCAATAAAAGAATCGATCAGCTTACCAATAGATTCCAGTAAGGCTGGAAGTGACTGCACATCTGTAGTAACAGCAGTTGCATCGGGATCAGGGGGTCGTCGGCTCACGACAGAGAAAGCAACGCCCACCCCTCAAGTTTTACAGCATATACTGAGGGCATAGGGTTCCCCCATTACCCACCAAAGTGCTTCTTTGTCAGAATTTGGCCCATGGCATCTCCCTAGTCACTAGGTGGAGTTATAGTAGCCATGACAGTCATCCATAAAAGGTCAAAACGTACAGAGATGTTTCGTTTTTCACACACATTTAGAATTTTGAAGTCCTCATTCTAAGAAATGTGGGAAAAAAAAGTGAAAGTTAAACAAGAATGATTAGTTGAAAAACTCTCTCTCTCTCTCTCTCTCTCTCTCTCTCTCTTATATATATATATATATAGACTGGGTTTTACACGTGCTATTTGGCGTGTTTACAGATACAAACAAAAAAAGTTACATTTTCTGTAATGTAAGATGAGCTTCAGAAGCAAATATACGCATTTACACTCTATCCTCCCTGAACATGAAAGAAATATCATTTTTCAAGGTTCATAATGCGTTTTGAATACAAAAATAACATTCATAAAGTAGATTATCAAAAACATGGGTAAAAATGTCGTAAACGAAAGGCATCCCAAAACCAGTAATAATGGTACATAACTATAGACACGCACACACACAATCCAGTTTTTGAAATTGATTTAAAAAAAATAAATAAATAAAATAAAGGACAAATATTTTTAAAAACATCTGCTTTTGTTAATCTTCTTCCCGCTTCACGCTTGATGATCTGTATGCAAAGGTACTGCCTTCACGAGTTTAATAGTGGTGTTTGAGATGTATAATTTCTGCAATTAGTTGCCTGAAGATTAGATCATATTAGCGGAAGTATATTGCAATGTATGGTTCTAAGAACATTATACAAGGATGGGACATGGTAAGCATGCAGGCATCGTATAATTGGCTTATCTGGCGCTTTTATAGAAGTACTCAGTGGTTTAGTTCAACATGATCTTCTTTTTAAAGGTTTAGCAAACCTGAAAATTTGAGTACTTAAGCAGCAGAAATTAAGACGAATAAATGCAATCTGTGTGTAGAAGTTCTTAGAACGTTACAAGAGAGCATCCAAGAAAGTGTGTTGGTTACGATTGACAAGAACTGAAGTTCCTCACGGAAATATGAATTCGAGCATTCATAATAAATAGGACATCTCGTGTAGAGAAAGTCTCATCCTCTTTTTTTTTTTTTTACTTATTTTCATTCATTTTGCACTTTTTGCTCTCTAAGGGGGGAGAGGGAGAGAGAGAGAGAGAAAGAGATAGGTGGGGGGAAGAGAAACTTTCATTAAACGAAACTGCAAGGGTCCAAAAAGTAATGGATGCAGGGGTACAACCTGAATAAGACAAAATAAAAGAAAGTAAAAAAACACAGTAGAAAACAGAAACGAGCCTCCGTCCGGCAGTCAGAAAGCCTTCAGAATACCCAGAATTTCTGCCCGGAGAGTTTGCAATATAGGGTGAAATTCAAAACACTTGCTATGAAAGAAAACATCATTGCAAGTGATGCAAATCTGCCACCAAATGATACATAACCATTTAAGCCAAAGAAATGCCATTTCTTAGACTTCCATAAGGCCAACGGTTAGAAGAGAAGATCTTGCGCAAAGGAAGATCGAGAGACCACTGAAGTAGGATGGTGCCAAGAAGCAAGAAAAAGTCGTTGGACCTCTTCACAATTCCAAAATAAGAACCTTCTACAGCCCCTTTGCAAAAGATGGAGAGAAAGGGAGTGAGAGTGTGATGAGGTTGGGAGTGCATTAATGCAGCATTTCAGCAATACTACTGAAACTGCATAACATGCATCGGATTCTACCTCTCTCTCTCTCTATCCCTCTCATTTTCGATTGTTATTCTCTTCCTACCGGCTATCTCCAAACCAAACATGTGCGTTGTACCAACTCAAACTCTGATGCTTCATTTCCTCTGTGCTGCCAACCTTTTCAATGCGCTCTCTCTCTCTCTCTCTCTCCCCCTAAAAAAGAAAGCCTCTACCATGAGATGTACACCAACCACAAGGCTACCAACCTTGAAGGCCTTTTCTTATTATCATGATAAGCGGCATAAAAATCCTCTAAAATGATTCCCCACAATGACATCTACTAATGGTGCATTAATTCCCAACAACTCAAGCTAAGTGGGTTCCAATCCACCTTGGATGTTGAGAAGCGCCTTTAGAATATTGATTCACTCCCCCATCCAGTGTACTTTTCTTTTATTTTTCCTAGTCCTTAATGGGCACTCCTTCCAAAGCAAACTGTTGTGATCCTAATCTAGAGGGTGGCATCGGGACGGACCGAGACAGCCTCAGTTTGGACCCAACGAGGCCCTGATAATGCTGAAAAAAGGTTGAGCCTGTTTCAAACTTGGCCAGGCACTGGCCACTCCAGCTTTGCTCAGGCTTTGCTTCCAGTGACTTCGTACAATTCATGAATCTATGTTGGCAGGGACGACTGGACCTGTAGTTTTCTGTGGAAGAGCAACGGATTTCTAAGTTTCATGTTTTCTCTCTTTAAATTTTCAAACGTCCAAACGTTGTTCAAGAATTTGGCTGGAGCACTGCATCTTTGTAGATACAAAAGAGCAGAGGATTCCTCATCTCCCTATATTCAACTTCCTTTTGCTTAGATTGACCTCTTCTCTAAGATCTTCGAATTATGGAGAGGAAGATGAGATCTGTCTAGGGAAATAGTTAATCGGGCGTGTTCATAATAATGGGCAGTACCGTATCTTGGTCATTCATTAGCATCCATATCTATTAGCAAACAGTGCCAATAGGGATGTACAGAAACAGGGTTCAACCAGACTTAAGTTGAAAAGTGTACAGAGCAAAATACTGCCATGAAGCTGAACAAAAACTGCAGAACTGCAGAAACTAACCTATTTCATACGTATGATCCATCTCTCTGCAAGAGAGGGGCCTCGTTCCCAACTTTGTAGCTGGGATTTTACCAGTGACGTATATATGCAGCTTAGACAGTTCTTCATCGCTTCCCATCTGATCGGCCATTTTCTCCTGCCTTTTAACATCCTTCACATTCTCCTCTTCCAACCTCTATTAGGTGAATGGATTTACATTCCCGTTGGAAGACCCTCCACCTGACTCAAAGCCTTCATCTCTGCCAGCAGATGAAATTTGACTTCGCACGCCATGAATGCAAACCAGCAAGCTCTTTTGGGGCATGCTCGACCAGATGTCTTTCCTCCATTTATTCGCCAAGTTTTTCTGCCTCAAGCGTTCCCATAAGTCCACCAGATTTGGATCCACCACTTGGCTGATCTTTCCGTTGAAGCACGTCAGAAGCTTGTCTCTGTTCTAGCTATTGGACTTGATCAGCAGTCCTCGGTGATTTTTTGGACAAGATTATAATTTGAGAAAGCATGCCCTTCACTACTAAAATCATCAATCAAGGGGATTCTCATCCAATTATCACACCACACCCTGCACCCGAGACCATTACCAATATCACGAAAGACTTCCTTCAATAAATCTCCCATCCCAGCATAAGCCTTTCCATGGTTTGTGGAGGGTCCAAAGACTATATCTCTTCCGGAGATATCCTGAGCCCTACCAAGCCCAGAGTAAGACATTTCTGCTTGTGAGAAGATCCCTTCATGATTGAGATACTTAGAGTCTCAGTTGAAGTGCATTACACTTAAGAAGAGTGCTTCAAATAGCAAAACGCTCTCGACATATATAAAGAGATATCTTGAATCCTACCAAGGCCAGAGTAAGCCATTTCTGTTTGTGAGAAGATCCCTTCATGATTGAGATACTTAAAGAGTCTCAGTTGAAGTGCATTACACTTAAGAGTGCTTCAAATAGCAAAACACTCTCGACATATATATATATATATATAAGCTTCTGCTTGCATAAAATTCATAACCCACAAGTTGGAAAAAGGACTAGGGATATCCACAAGAATGTTGTGACTTTTCTTATTCATAAGAAATTAAATAAATGGCATACAGGAGTGCAACAAACCCAAATAACAATAGCAATTAAGTTACAGATTGATGGTCACTACAAATCATCTAGTTTGACATTTGATTCTTCACGCGTAGATAGGTTCTTCACCCTAACCATCCCTTGTTGCCACTCTGATTCCCCAATAAGTATAAGCCTACTTGCATTGATCCGCTCAGCATGCTTAAAGACCCTGAAACAGAAGCAAATAGCGTGAAAAAGGAAAACTTGAATAAATAAAAAAGAAAAGAAACACCAAGAAAAGACCAAATATCAGCAAGGAAACTAACCATTTGAGCTTTTTTCTTTCAAGAACAAGGTCAACTTTTTGCCCTTTTTGTCTGAGAGTAGATGCGACCGTAGCTGCCATTTGCTGGAGAGCTCCATCAATGGCGAAAACTATGTCATCCACCATGAGAGGTAAAGCAGGCAACAAACCCTTCTCCTTGAGCAACTGATCCATCAAAAGACAATGATTGACATTTGTTAATTCAACCCCAATAGCTCAAAAGAAGACCTGCAATGGTGCTAACATGGGATGGACAGACTGCCACGACTACTTCAAGAATAAAAAGCCTTCTAAGAATCTAAATAGAAAGTAGCTAAAAAAAAAGTGGCTAATACTTCAACAATCACTGCATCACCGAAGCCGAATCCACAAGCCGGAAGATCTTCACCACCTAGTGTTGAGAGCAGCCGATCATATCTTCCACCACCACAAATTGCCCTCAGCTTTCCATCCCGGTCAAAGGCCTAAAGGAGAAAAACATAACAATCACTTAAAATCCAAAAGAAGAACTAATCCTATGCGATCCAATCATTTTAGTAGAGGATCATGTCTAATAGCCTTTCGAGGGTAAAATCTGTCGAGTGTGCCTATATGCCTCAATTTATCCTTAATTCTCAGTCCTCGTGGTGAGTGACTACCAGAATTCGTTCCTATAAGACGAGGGTGTTTTCATTAGATAAGATGCACTTTTCTCTACAATGTTGTTCGTGGTCTTGAGAAATGACATATTGCAGAAACAACATTGATGATGATATTATGTTGGGATAGGCGTATTGCTGATCATGAGCAGACTATACTGTTGATTTCATTCATGCTATGAAGACAGCTACAAAGGGAAGTCATTCATGCTATGAAGACTGTATATGAGAGCATGCTTACGGAAGGCACCTTAGACTTCCCTTTTCTCCTTTGAGACAAAGTGCAACAAGACATAGATTGCACCTTATATTCCTAATTCAAAGTTACAAAATATTAAGCTTCAAAAGCAACACTAAAAGTTTGTAATAATATGTACAATAAAAATGCTAGCATCAAATAAAGCAACAAATAATTTTTGCAATGAATTACAATTACAAATATCAAAGAAAACCACAAAAATATTTATGCAATGAATTACAACTACAAACCTCAAAGACTATTCCTGTGTAATATGCAAGCCCGCGAACAACTGATGCATCAAATTCAATCCATTGCAAGTAACCATAGTGTTCAGCAAGTGAGAAAAGTTGCCTAAGTTCGACAATGGCATTTTGATCGCTAAGTACCTCTGAAAAGTCAACCATAGATTGAAGAAAGTCAAGATCACACAAAACATTCACATAATGTATACTGAAGAACTGACAGTGTGTTTCAGAGAATAGCAGTTTCTCAGAGTGAATTACATAAATGACTAGGAGTGCTATTGTCAGGGAATCTGCTGGCCTATTATTAGGACCTTCTTGCATAAAAGTGACACCACCATCTATAATCAATATAACTTGATGCAACCAAACCCTCAGGACCTATGTCACATAGGTACCGGTACGGGTGCCGGTACGGGTATGGACCATTTTCAAAAAACTTGGGTACGGGGGTACGGCCGTACACACATGGACATATATATATATATATATCAAAAAATTTCAAACAAAATAACATATTCACACATGTATGTCAAAAAATTGCAAACAGAATAACACTTACTTTCACACATAAATCATGGTCCAAAACACAGTATGGAAGTAATTAACTTACAATTAGTTCCTATCCTGTCGAGTAAGAAATAACACAGAAGCAGGATGCACAATGTCAGAAAAAACACGAAACCTGTCGAGTAAGAAATAACACATTTCATGCTTAATAGACCATAATATACTGTCTGCAATTAGTTCCTATCTCTCTTGGTTTTGGGCAGGCAAATCACAACGCTGATGTGTGTTCAAAGCTCATTACAAGAGAACCAGTATTGTCTTTGGAAGTCTTGCTTGGTATTGCAAAAAGGAAAAAAAAAGAACGATAGAACTTCGGGGAAAGCCAAGATCCTACTGAAGGAGAAAAATAGCTGATTGAAACATCAAGGTACTGACAGTGGAGGGAAAAAAAAAAAGAACATCAGCAACTACTCCCATCGCCGGCAGAAAAGGAAAAACTCATCTGCAATGCAATAAAGTACAGGGGAAAGCTACTCATTCAAGAAAAGAAAAGCCCAAAAACATCAAAAAACACAAAATGGCTCATGTGAAAGATGAAAAGGGACGCGAAACAGGGGAACCACAACGGCGACAGGCGATGGGTATTCTGCCTGTCGTCGCCGTCGCCGGTCGTTGCTGGCGGCGATGGATCACTGCCGGTCGTTGCCGGCGGCGAAGGCAGGGGTGGAGCCGACGATGAAATGGTTTAAAAATAAAACCTTGACACTTGACAGTCACCTTCTGCCATCGCCTCCTACCGTTTGCCGTCGCCGGTCGCCGCTGCTGTCGCCGTTCCGCCCTCCGTTCGCCGCCCTGCCGTCACCTATCGCCGCTGCCTTCGTCGCCGGACTCGTGAGATGTAAGTCAGACGAGAAAAGGAGAAAAGGGTTTCGAGCGAAACCCTTACGATTTTAGTTTTTTTTAACGTTAAAATGTTTTAAAATTTAAAATGAAATAATCGTTAAAAAAAAGACAAATTTGGACTCGGTCAAATTTTGACCGTGTCCGAAAAAGTCAGATACGGCCTCCGGTGCGTTGACCGTACCCAGTACGGTCAACACGTACTGGGGCCGGGGCCATACCCAGGCCCGTACCGGTACCGGTGTCGTACCGGTACCGGCAGGGTACGCCTCCTTTGGAGGCGTACCCGTGTTACACAGCTCAGGACCCATGTCATTACATAAATTCTAACCATAGTTTAATCAAAACGAAAACTTGATCAAACAAAATAGGGACTAGTTGGATGTTGGCTAGTCAAGTCTAGCTGGCCCACTGATCTCTCCAGTGGACCCAGTTAGCTAAGAGTAAAAGGACTAGCAGCTGACTAGCACCCAACATGACTACGCGACTAGTTGGATCGACTAGTCCCTATTTTGATAACTAAGTACATAACATATACCCCTGTATTATCTTGTTTCATATTCATTTACTCTTCTTCCTTCTTGTCATATGCAAGGTAAAACAAAAAACAGAAAAAAAATAAAAAATAAAGCAACAGAAAGCCCTTTGAGAGGGGGAAAACCATTGTTAACTGCTCAAATTTCAACATCAATGAATAGTAAATGTGGACACAAAAATACTACAGAGACCTTCCAGTTCTGATATTGTTTTTAGAGAGACGATATGCAGAAGCGTTTTAACTGACTCCATTGGTATTCCACTTGAAGCAAGGTCCTTTTCTATCTCATCCATTTCCATCTTTCCTATCTGCAAGTAAAAGTGCAAACTGAGCAACCAATGAAAGTCATTCTGAGAGTAAATTCAAGATATGAATCATGAACATCTAACCAAGCAAAGTGAAAGCAATTATACATTGATAAACAAATAGTAGTCCTTTGTGATGCCCATGAACTCAGGATTTGTAATTTCAAATATATACAAGATTTATTTGTGTTCACATTTTTGTGCAGACATGCATGCACACGGATACATGAATAGGAACTTATAGAATTTTTGTAGCTATTTCTTTTATATAGGCACATTTTCATAAAGATTTTGAAAAGTGAACCATTCGTTTTTACCTTTGAAAAAGTTGAGAAAGAATAATTATCTGTTTAGGCCCAAAGAACTGCACAATATTTTCAGCTTAATAGTTTAAGAATCAAAACTATTAAGATCTATCTGTTTACACAACAATGGGGTGGGGGTGGAGCCATGATTTCAACTTTTCGGGGCCTGAACAGTCCTACACAACCACTAAATTACATTTTTTAAATTTTTTAATAGGGACCAACCCCTATTCTTTCAAAAGTTTTACAGGGACTGAACTAAAATTTTTGGAAAACTTAATTAGATAAATTTTAAGTTTGTAAAAATTTGAGGGTAAGCCATGGCCACTGCCCCTCTATCCTCTGCCCCAGCACCACAAGGCCCAATTTTAGAGCTTTATATGTTTATTACATGTAATTACAGTATAAGCCAAAAGGGTTAATTTGAAGACATGACCAATGTTGTTAAATGCGATGAGGCATCAATTTATCATGAGGTGAGGCATAAGCCTCAAGGCACTGAAAGTGTAAGCTTTAGGATCAAGATGCGGAAATATATAATAAACATAAAACAATGAAAATTTTGAAAAATAACTAAAAATACAAGTACATAAATTAACAACACGATAAAAAAACAAATTGAACTAGTGTTAATCATCTTTTACACACACGCATGCATGCAAATGCAATCAAATTATTTTCACAATGCAAAATAAACAAGCTATATGTAGTTATGTACAACTCACGAATGCATATTTCAGTAAGAACCAAGCAACATCACTAAGAATCAGCCGATTAAGAACCAAGTAGCATCACATTGACACATCAACAAGAACTGCATGCATAAGAACGAGGCAACATCATATCTACATGCATATATTCAACAACTCATCGTAAGAAAAAAGCAAAATATCAATGCACAAAACTCCAGTGTCCTAACATCGACTGAGCAACAGATCAGTATCCCATGGAAAGCCTCCCACATTTCCAACCAAGTTTGGTTGGAAAACAGCAAAGACTTGGGCCCTCCTATCCTCTTTCCATAAAACAAAGAGAGAGGGCAGGAGCTACCGTGCTATGGCCCATGCCCTCTGCTACTTCTTTTCCTCCCATGCCCTTGGCAATAAATGGAGAGAAAGAGAGGCGGCTCGCAAGATTGAGGATGGTTAATCTCCAACCCTCAATAACATATAGCACACAATGGTGACCATCTCTGGTGGAGTGGCAGCCGAACCCTGGTGGGGAAGTGGTGGAACTCCGACAAGTGAAGGACAAAATTGAGAGTGGAGAGAAAGAGAGCAGATGGAGGGAATCATGGTCTAAGGGCTTGGAAGGGGAGATAATTTTTTTTTTTTCATAAATACTATGCCTGAGGTGCATGCCTCAAGTACGATGCATGAAGCATTAAGAGTGTGAGGCAAACACCTCAAATCATCATATGCTTCAGCCCAATGCTTCGAAGTGCTTTGTTGTGAAAATGCTTTGAGGTGTATGCTTCATGCCTCGAAGCATAAGCCTCCAATAACATTGAACATGACTGACTAAATATGAGCTCCATATGCCATATCAAGCTAAACTAACCTAGTAAGTTATCCAAGCAGTACATTATAGTCTCATCTACGCATGACATGTCAAATTAAAGCATGGCTATAACTTGGACTAACAAGATCTCGTTAGTACATAACTTCACATTTTTGCTTGTATAAATTAGACGTGACATGCATCATACTTGTAACCAAACTCATACTTTCCCATCTCTTTATTTTTGAAGCCCTGGACCTCTGTTGACTGCAGTGCAGCCATATGATGGCTGCTAAGGATTCTGGCAGATTTAGAAAACATAGAAAATAATAGTGCCATATAAGAGCCTTTTATAAGTTTTTTCATTTTCTGCTCTACCTATGGGTAAGCAAACAATGTTTTGGTGAAGCCAAGTGCGATAGCATCTTTCCAAACTTTCTGCTTCAATGTTTTGGCAAACGAAATAAACATGCAGATTGCATGCTTATATTGTCTAATCTTTTATTCTTAAGGATGACCCAGATAGAAAGAAAAAAGGAACTTTCAATGCATTTACAATGAAATATGAGGACTGAAAGACCATGTATCATCATGCAGGTAGTACAATTAGTTTGTGAACCACACAGAAGATCTTTCCTCTTTCTTGATCAGACATGTACCAGTCGTAGACCTAAGAGGACAACTAAGTTTCACAAAAATGGAAATTTGGTCATGAACTGTGACTAAAAGATTTATCTCAGTTCCCTAGACATCTAAAGCAGTGAAAAGATTTATCTCGGCTTCCTAGACGTCTAAAGCAGTGAACTCATGATTCACTAAGCTCAAAGGATGGATAGGCTTCAAAGTTTCAAACAGATCCAACAGGCAATAGGAATAACATGAATAATTCCACCATCATTAGACACTCACATATGAGTAGTCAGAAATGCTTCCATATGGCACAAATTGTCAGCAGTTAAAGGATGCTTCTCCTAATCTTTCACACTAGCTCTAGTTACCTTTCTAATAAGAAACAAAAACTGTAAACAAACCTTATCAATTGTAATGCACACTTTTGTGAATAAATGTTCAGATATGGAACACTGTTGCATTGCTGCTTGCAGAACCTAAAAAGGGACAATTAGAAAAAATTAGAAAAAATATATCTAGGAAGCACTAGAAGCCCTCTTTTCAAAAGAACACGACTTGACAAATGATACAACAGGACCCCTACAACATTTCTTGCATGAGAAACATACACATTCCGATAATGGAATGACTTCTATAGTCAAACTCCAAGGAGTTGGTGCTCACAGGCCCTTCAGAATGATAATGCAATGAAGCTAACTAAAAGCAGCATGACGGCTTCAAACAGCAATAAATAAAGATAGCTTAAAGACCTATGAAAATCAGAACGCATAAACCTAAATATAACATAAGATAAGGTATTCTAAACTAGGATTATCCACCAAAATTAAACTAAACATTAGATGTAGTGCTTCTCAAGATCAAGAGGCTCGTGGAAAGGACCATTTAAAAACCAAATACATATAACTGTAGAATCAGGATTTGTGTCAAAAAAGTAAGAAACACAAATTTGAATTATATCAAATGCTTGGTGTACTATTCACTTGCTATCAAAAATTCCCTTCAACAATGATATACCAATTAATGATGTCTAAAGCATCGATGCAGAAAGTATATCATATATACATACATATATATATAAATATATATATAGGACTTTTGTAAACTTCTTTCAGCAACTAGGAACTGTGTAGTGTTACTGCAGTCTCTTGCACAAATGCATACATGAACACACACAGAAAGGAACAAAATAAAAAAATCCAAATATTGCTAGTCACCTAGTCCCACACCTAGAACACATTAGGATGCTATACCTTGCGACTGGAAACTTTGAACCCAACATCTGATGATGTTATTCCAAGCTGCTTGAATAAAGTCACAATGGCAAATATGAGTTCTGCTTCAGCCTGCAATTTGGACTAAAAGTTAGCAACCAGCTCATGGAAATATGACAAATTTTGAAAATTTATTAAATAATTGCTCAGCTGATGTTCCATATGACAAAACTGAATTGCATAAGTACAAGTTCTAAGAAAAAGCAACAAGAAACAAACATAAAATGATAAAATGCCAATTAAACAGAGATAAAGTAAAGAAAGATTTACATTTCACTTAAACAAAGTATAGCTATTGAATCAACCTTAATTTACAGCCCTTGACACATATGTTAAAAAGTAAAACATCAAGCACATGATTCTAAAATTTTAAATCTCCAATCAATGCCCTTAGAGGCAAGATCAATCAAAGTAAGAAGGAATCTGCATCTGCAATAAAGACTTGCTAGCTTCACTAGTTTCTGCTTTGCCAGGTTCCCCATATTTCACTAGGTTCTCCTGCTCCACTAAGTTTATCCTTGTCAGTTGGCCTTATTAGTCATATTGCTGTGATTTTGTGGATGTTGATGGTGAAACATGCTATCTTTAGAAAAAGGGACGACCAATCCCCCTGGTGTATCTTGAGCTTTAGAATTACAAACTACCAGATCGCCTAGTGGGTCTCAAATCAAAGTCATAAACAATATCTCAATCGCGTGGATTTGGTTTATCAAGTGCAACTCTTGTACTTTTTGAAATAAACACCTTGAACTCCTCTATAAGACATTCGTGCACATTAAGATGCAATGTCGTGTAGACAGCACAAAATATGAACCACCATCGGCTCAGCCAATAACTTGCACCTTATGAAGTTCACCCTTTAGATGTTTGCCACAAAAAAAAGGAGTTACCATTTTGTTAAACATGTCTGGTAGACTGGTCGACAACATCAATATGAAGAATCATGTTTTCCAGTTCCAACTAATTCAGTCAATTCAGTCAAGGATTAACAAAAGAAGGTATTTATGATGTTCTAAATAAAAATCTATGGTAAAAGTTGAAGTATCTTCAGAAAACATTAAAAATCAACAGCAAGAAAATGCAAATTTTATACCTTCACCAGTGTTATCTGTATTGTACTATCGTATAAGTTGAAAACACTCGATCGACGATACACAAAATGTGTGTGTGTCGTGCCTGCATTGGCTGTATCTTACGCATAGTCACAGAAAACGCGTTTTTTCGAAGAAAAAAAATGATAAATTAAATGGCTGTTTAAAACTTAAAAAAAAAGCGCTTCTTTGAAATAAACGTTAAAAACGAAAAAAAAAGCGTCTTTAATGCATTTTTGTGTTTTTTAATTTTTTTTCATTTTTTTAATGCCAAACAGTTTTTTTTTTCATTTTCTATTTTTTATTTGTTGCAAATCTACTTATCTTTCGATGCTTGTGTTCTTAGTTTCTCACTTATTTTATTTCCGCCACCCCCATTTTTAGTTTTTTTAAATTTTTAAAAATTTATCGTATTTTTCCCTTTTTTTTCAAGTTTGCTGTATATACCCGAGAAAAACTTCACCTTTTAAAACTCTGAAACGTTATTTGTGACTATGATCTTATGATACGCCCCCCATCATACGATACATGCCATATCATATGATACGGCTCTGTTTTCCAAAAGGGAACTGATGCCCATTTTTTGTTGAGATCTTTTTTTTAAGTTTCTGTCTCCTTTCATTTTTTATGTTTCTAAGAGTTGTGAGAAGGTGAATTTTTACCATTTAAAATAGAAATCACTGTCTTAAGGGAGAAATCACCAGCTTGAAGGGATGAAGATGAAGACAAAGCAGATAATGATTCCTGTATCGATTGATAACAATCATGATGTTACTTAATCATAAACATTATTTCAATTTTCATTTGAAAGTGAACGACTATGGATTATACGTTTTGATGCGATGTAAAATACTTTAAAATTCAGACTTTGTTTATTATGTCGTCACTGATATACAATGAATCATGAATGTTCATTATGTGTGTAATGAGTTTTTAATATAGAAAACATTTTTCTTGATTTTGCAAGACATGGTCATATAGTCCTGTGACATCGTACTATATAAAAAACGTGCACATGCAATAAGGTCAAAACATGATCAAAACATGTTTTGTGCTTCAGTATGGATAGCCATTTTTACAACTTAATGGTTAATTTTTCTTGGTTCCAAAATGAGAACATGCAATAAGGTCAAAACATGGTCAAACATGTTTCTTGCCCAAGGATGGATGACCATTTTAGAACTTAATGGTGCTTCCCACATGCTTCCTAGATGTCATTTCCATGATTTAAAAATGGCAAGTTCAGTTCCTTCCCACATGTAGGTGTCACTCCCTAGTAGGAAGCATCATTGCCTTTACATAGATGATAGATGAGAGTCATGAGACAACTCCAAACCAACTAAGAGTTATTCCCAACTGGAGAAGGTATTCACCTAAAGGAAGAAGATTTTTTGCAGGATGGATATTCTTTAGCTGTGCTAGGCTGCTAGTTAAATGGGTAACATAAAGCCCTGTATCTTTAGCACTTACTAGGTATCTTAACCAAAAAGATGCCTAGTCTAGGTGCTTCAGTTGGTTAAATAACAAGCATTGAGGAAAAGAAGTGTACTAACTTTCTGTCATATGAAATTCATAAGATTGAGAAGGACGACAAGTATTTTTGTTGCAAGGAAAGAGAATCCATCAAACATCTTATTTCAAGGCAGTAGATAGAGAATAATTATATATATAGAGAGAGACAGAGACAGAAAGAGATGGGATTCGAAGTCAACAATCACGTCATAAACTAGTAGCTGACCGTGACTTCAGTTATTCCAATAACGTCCATATTCCATTGGTAATGCTCACGACGTCGTCCCCTAGTCATGCGCTCATAACGCCAACATTGGCCTATTGTAAACCACTTTATGGGCAAGGAGACTGCTTTCCTGAGAAAATGAACATCATTAACTAATGACTGTTATTCATGACATGATCAGCTCATTTATTGAATAAACAAATGCCATACAAACTTTATCATATTCCTAGAGAGAAAACTGGAAACAAAGAGTAAAAGATAAAATAAACAAGGGCATGTTTCAGTTCTTCAATACCCCTTTTGTATGATGAGTCGTGCCAACGAAGGAGTAAGCTCAGGCCTCAAGGCAACACGACGGCCTCCCTTGTCCTCAAAACTGTAAAGCTGCAAAGAAACCAAGCAAATGGCTTCTCATGTTCAAGTCCAAATAAAGATTTCCCAGTTCAATCATGCAAGACAATTGCAAACTAACAACTCAGAGTCTCAGACTCAAACCCTTGCTTGAAGGTCGACCTTCAGTCACAGCTGCACTTGTCATTATAAAAAGTCATGACACTAAAGATTTAGCATTTTTCCACTTGAAAATTCAGTATGCATTCCCACATATGTTACAAAAACCGACCATTTTTTTATACTTATTAGTTAGCTATTTACACTAAAGATATGACATGACATGGTATAAGCTTGAAAGACAAATAATAAGGGTGTGTTGAATGGCAGAATAATGTCCTCACAGCACAAAACCAGGAAGCAAACACAATTCTTTTTATCCGGGATACTTTCACCAGCCATACAGCATTTCATACTTAAAACTGGAGGGAAAAAGTAGGATGGACTCGAAGGAGGAGCCCTAGCTTTTCTCACTGAAACATGGATTGCGAGCACTGCCTGGTGAAAGTACACCCTCAATCACCTCAGTAGTAAAATCCAGGTTTGCAAGTACTCACTAAGTGATTCTGAAAAAAAATGATAAGATGATCAAAGTATCACACTATACGGATAATTCAACGGACTAGCAAGAAAGGTATTCCGGGAGCCTGCATGCACAAATTGTAGGTCGTTTAACTAAAGGTAAACAAGCAGCCAGCAAATTGAATGAGTTTTGATTCTTATGTTCAACTTGCTCATGCAAGGGAAATGCATTTGTCTACATGTGTCATGTATAATGCAAGTGAGCATGTCTAGTTCTCTAGATTTTCTAGATTAGCCTCTTCTAGATCTAAAGAAAGTGACTGAGCCCATTCTTCTGAGCCATGAGCAAAATTTGCAACCTTAATCCTTCAAGCATGCGCATCAATAAAGTCTGGTTAAGACTAACGCTAAAATTAAAGCCTTTGTGTACTCAAAAGTGTTAGGCTGGCCAAAATCAGTAAAAGAAAGAAAAAGGAGAAAGAAGAAGAAGATGAAGAAGAAAAAAGGAAAATAAGAAGAAGAACAAAGAAAGGAAAAGGTAGAAGAAGAAGAGAAAGGAGAAAAGCAGCTTTTTGAAGTATGTTTTCAAATCAGGCACCTAAGTACTAGAGCCTAGTTGAAGAGGTGGCTGCCAGGGCCTAGACAAACACCAAGGCACACTTTGAATAACACCCTATCTGCTCATTATTCTTTAATTAATCACTGGTATATGGTCTTAAAAAGTGTCCATTATCCACTATAAGGAAACTGATTATGAAGTCTCAAGTCTCAACAATCACAATCAGCATGCAAGTCCTTGGCGACATTTTTCAGATGAAAACCAAAATCATGTCTACAGAAAGAAAAGAGGATGAAAAGATTGAGAAAGGAGCAATCAAGGGCTTGTTAATTTCATCCTTTGCGATAAGTGAAATTTTATGATGATGATGACAAAATAGGACATTGCAGTGGAATAGTCTTCAAAAATAAGTGTTGTATGTCTGGCTTTTTCTCTTAGTATCCATTGAATGTTCTTCACGGTCACACAAAACTTAAAACCATGTGATCGATTTAGGGAAAATTTAGAAGAGGTACGAACGCAACTTCTTGGTCTGGCAAAAATTCTAGCCTTCTAGGGCATGATAAAAAAATGCAAGTGCATGTCCCCTAATAATTCCTTCTCAAAAGACAAAGGGCAGGGAGTGAAATATTGGTGTGCATGCCTAAGAGCTAATATTGTATCATGCCTTGTAGAAGCAGCTTTCCTGCACATGCTCAGATGATCTTTAGATCTCTTGATAATTTATAGTTTTTATCTGCCAGAGCTTACCTTCTTTTTAAGTCACAGTTGTATGCTTTCCATTTTTTGCACTTTTTTTTACCTTAAGAAGATAGCATAGACGGGTGTCATGGGTCCATGAATTAAGTAATAATATCTCATCAATGTACCCAATACCTTCAAAATATATGAGCATAGATGCAACCATAGTAGACACTTTTCAACTAAATCACACGAAGATTCAGCCAACATTTATTAGATTACAAAGACCAGCAACCTCTTATACATACCAAAAAATACCTGTTCAGTGATTTCCTCTCCAGCTTTCCTAATGAAAAGGGCCTCCGACTCAAGAACAGGAAAATCAACTTCTTCAAATGCAAAGAGCCGAGAAACCTTCCAAAGAAGATAATATGAGATCAAAGACAAGTGATATGCATGACTCTAAAGAACTAAACTGACAACACTTGTTACCTCTCTAAAATTTTGGAAAAGCCAGCTGCGGATACGCATTTCTTCTGGAGGAAAATCCCGGGTGCCTTTTGGTGGGTTAACATCAATTGCCATATTCTCTAGCCCATTGTTTTCCATATCCATGACTGCAGCACCTCCATCACTGTAAGAGCTGAAATTACATACGGCTGTCACTGGAATAAGCTGGCAATCACCATGGGCATAATCTAAAGATTCTAAACCTAAAACTCAAGGAATAGTTAGGTGTCTTTCTTGAAGCAATAATTTACTTGTAAGGTGACCATACAGTTCACAATGAATGAACATGGCATTTAATATGCCACAAGTTTGATGTTGAAGTCCTAACATAAATGTATTTTCTGAATCTATATCTCACTATAAAGTACTCTTCTTTTCCCATCAACAGGTTCCCAGAATCCATAAGACGGAAGAGGTTTAAGTTTAGTGCATGAATGACTATTTTGAAGTTCTAGAAAACTCAGATTGTTTTGATATTAACATGTAATGGTGCCTTGACTCAAGGGTTGGTTGGTTTGATGCCAGTGCTAAAGTTGACTGCATATCCCAAATGAATTCCGTTCCTCAATAATTCTTTGTTCCAATAAGAACATTGCCCTAATTATCAGGAAAATGCAGGAAATAAATCATATTTACAGGCTGAATTGAGTTAAACCACAGTAAAGGTATTACCACACTGCTACATTGCATGGTACCATTCACTCTCGGAGAGTTTCATATGATGCATCCTCTTTGTGAAAGAACACAATATTGTCATTCAGGGTTGACAACAAAACCATTTTCCTAACAAATTATCGTCGCAGCAACAATTTATCCTTACCAAGTGACGAGTTTGATGTCCAAGCCTCTTGATTTTGAAAACTTTCAAGTGCTATTGATGGGTCCTTGATGTCAATTCAAATACAATTATCTTATTTAATGATGTTTTCGACCACTTTTGAAGATATTATCGACGTGAAACCAAATCTCTTTTGAAGAACTTTACAGCAGGAGTAGCGGAGATGGCATCATTTAATGACCAAATCACCTAATACAGACCTCTAAGTATAGCCGATTCAATACAAAATAGATGAAGTAGCCCCGTCACGTCTCGTAAGTATTGTGATTTTCCCAATTTGGCCCTCCATTGCTCCTTCCTGTCGCATAAAAATGCAACCATTGTTTTTTTCTTTATCAGATAAAAGTGCGATATTTCTTCCCAGTTCACTTATATTTTATAATTATAAGCGTGGATGAACTAGACTGCTAAAAATATCGTGACGAATAGGATTCTAGATTTCTAGTGTAACTTTTCAGCATCATGTTGAATGGATTCTCAGAAACCAATAGGAAAAAGTGCATGAGCATATTCCCCAGACGTTTACGTTTTCTATTTTTCGTTTAAAAATAGGAAAGTTGCCGAACCCAAATCTCCGGAAGGTCGAAAAACAGAAAAATGCTAGTATCTCTATAATTGCAGCACAAACGGAGAACAGCAGACCAAGTAAGAAGGTAAAAATATATAGAAAAGTTAAAAATTGGGCTTTCCTCACGAGAAGTAAAGAATGGCCAACACCACCAATGTCACAGTACGCCCAAGGACAGGGAGATAAAGATTATCTTATTTACCTCGTTGTCTGGAGCTGGAAGAAGGGCAGGAGGAGAAGCAGAGGCGACGGAGGGGACGTGAAACCGGGGAATCAAAGAGAGAGAAGAGGTTGCGCCCCAGAGAAGAAGGAAAAGCGCAAACTCGTGGGCACAACAACGCTAATGCAGCACTCCCCGCCGGCATGATCTCTCTCTGTCTCTCTCTCTGTGAGAGACTGAGCAGCCAACCCAAGACAAACCCGTTCACCCAGAGAGCCGACCCACACGAAAACGAGATCAAGATTAAACGAAAAGGAAAAGGAAAATGATATAATCTAGGCGGTCACTTGATAGGATACAAAGAGGTCAAGGCAACGCGCTGTTCTTCAGCCACACAGACGCTTGTAAGGGAAATGTACAAAATCGAACTAAGTCACAATAATACAAAAACTACCACTATTAACACTTCCAATAAATGATTGGATGCGAGTATGTTACAGATATTCCGCAATATAATCTGAAAGCAGAGGGACCTTAACCCAACACTGAAAAAAAGACTGCGGCTTGTTAAATCCGAGCACGCGTCGCTAAAGGTTTTTTCGATGTTTGTGTCGATAAAGTATCAGTAAAAACTATTACCGACATTTTATGGAAACCTCTTGACTGAACGAAAATAAGGAGACAAACCAATCTTTGTAAATAGCATGTTCCTTTAAAATTGATCGCATCGAGCCATTTGACCCAGGTCAACAGTAGGCTCGAGTCCAGTCACAAATTCTAGGCCGAACCCGAGCTTAGGTCTTGCTCAGCCCAGCCTTTATAAACCCCTCGTTTCTACAAGCCTGACCCATCTCAAACCTGATGTATGTGCAGCTCTGCATCCTTCACACGTTGGTACAACATAACAATGGGTAAGAGATCAACAAACTTTGAAGACTTTTGAATTGATAAGTAGAAAAGAGAACCCGTGTTACCGAGCATAACGACAACCTTACCCATTTTACTATGTCCTTGTGTTACAAAAGGACTTAATTTTTTCAAAGTTCTTTCACTTATACGGCGTAAGTCTTTTTCCTCAAACTTATCAGCCTATCACCACCCGTATGAGGACTTAAAAAAGAAAGGGACAAACAAAGCTTTGCTTCCACTATGGCCAGGATACGCCCGTGTTTGTTCATAGAATGTATAATTACTTGCACTATAAATGATACTTTGACACAGCGGTGGAGGCATAATTTTTTTTGTTATGGGGCACTCTTATAGAAATTTTCATTTCTGAAGAGACACAAAGTAAATAATTATAAGAAATCTATGTAAAAATAAATAAAAAATTTGTTGTTGGCACGAGCAACTGTCCGCGCCAGCTTATATGTAGCTCTGCTGCTACTTTGACACAACACAATTTGAACGGAGACTTTGAGATGTACTCCTATATCTTGATGGAGATTCTTTAATCAAACAAACTATTTCTATGATTGTGTTGGTTCATATTTGTTTTTAGACACAGTCACTAGCTGCAGTAGGAGCTCAAAAGAATCAAAATCTGCGAACAAATATGAGGGTGAAATTATTGTCTTGGTAAGGACACTCATGGTTGTAGGGAAGAGTTGGGTGTTGTTCTTCAGGTGAGTGGGGTTTGACCCACCATCCAAAAAAAGGCCGAAGCCTCCACTCAACTCCTCATTTCCCAAAAATGTAGAGCCTACTTTGATGGCTCGAAAGACTTGTGCATTGGTCGTCCACAATTTAGAACACAGACAGTTGACACCCCACATATTCAAAATGAAAACTAGTCGTTTGTTAGCTCCTACTTAATCCCATTACGCCAACTCCCTTTGGGATGCCCATGCATGTCATTCACGTTTTCTCAATGATGGCAGGAGATCTGACTTGTGGCCTTCAAAATTAATCCACGGAAAAAAAAAAAATGGGACCTCAAGCTTGAACCCAGTCATGATTCTTTGAGAAATTAACTGCATTTGATGCATGCTCGTGAAAAAAAACCAAAAAAAGAAAAAAGTGCATCAAACACTCAAGGTTCGCCTTTCATGGGCAGGAGGAACAGAATTGTCTTGTTCTCGAAACTAATTTCTTCTCCCAGCGAATAGAATAGTGTTTTGTCTACTATGTGATGAAATTAGGAATGGAACACTGCATCGAATTTGTTCGACATTTGATATGTGTGAGACGTTTTTTTGTTATGTTTATTTTTTCTTGCACTTGAATCAGTTTATTGCAATTCAAAATCACCATTTTGGACTATAAATCAATACCATATGCATTTTCCTTAATATTTAGACATTAAAATGATGTGTTATATGTGCAAAGATTTTTTGGGTTTGATTTTGTCTCAAATTATAACAAAATTGCATGTTTATATTGAATGTTCTCTACCATGGCTTCTGTGAGTATAAATCTGTACTGGTGGCACCTGACTGCTATAGATTTATAGTGATGATTTTTGTCAGCGGTTAAATGTAAAAGAAATTTCCTCATCATACAAATTTCACTAAATTTTTATATATCAAAACCTGCGTATTAGAATAGCGAGTCCATATTCCCTTATTCTCAGTAACTTTATCGTCGGTGCCACGAAAGGGAGACGACGGCCTCCCCCCTGCGAACTGCAAGGCATCGGGCCCTTGCCCGATCTACATTATCGAGCGTACCCTTTACACCAGCTTTTCCTGGCACGGATATATATATATATATATATATATATATAAAAGATCCATGATTTCTTCATCCAGCTCATAGTCATACCCACCTAATGCAATATATTTAAGAATGATCAACGAGTCAAGCCAGCTCGATCTTGATTTGAACTCGCTTGGTTAAGTTCGATTTGAGCTCGACTTTTAAGTTAAATGAGTCGAGTTCGAGTTAGATGAATTCGTCTCAATTAAACTCTTTTAACACTAAAACTTATTTTTTAATTTCAAAAAGTTAAAATGGCTTAAACAAAAATGTGAAAATTTTAAGCATAAAATATATGTGAAGAGACATGAGCTTAAATGAGTCGAGTTCGAGCTCGGTTAAGCGAGTTGAGCTTGAGCTCACCTCATAAAGCTCAAGTCGAACTCAAGCTATATGTGATTCGAGTTGAGTCAAGTTCGAGCTGACCGAGCTCAAGCTCAGCTCCCTCGTTGTAAGTCACTAAATATATCAAGCTGCTATGATTGGATGGAGATCTGAATGGCTTGAGAATTTCACCTTTATATATAGATAGAGAGAGAGAGAGAGAGAGAGAGAAAGACATGGATGCTAATAGGACTTCAATTGCCAACGTGGAGGGAGCGAAGTTGGACATGGAGGCAGAGCATGAGACCCGGTGTTGCCGAAGACACCACAAAAACTCAAGTGAAGGCTACTGACTTTTAGTGCCGTCACTAAACAAGACGTCACTCATGTGGTGGCCTTCCATTGTTGTTCTAAAAAGCTTTAGTTTCTTCTAAAAAGCTGAATCCTCTTGCATTCATGTTTAAACATCACTAAACACTAAATCTGAGCACCGGACCGGGTACTCAAAACTCGGCCCAATTGAGGCCTGAGCCGGGGCCCAAAAATTGATTGTCAGGTTCTGCCCTATAACTAGTCGGGCCACCTTGGTGGGTCCAACTCAGCCCTATAGTTTATATTTAAATATTGTTTTAGTATTATATATATATAATTATTATGATTATATATATTATTTTATATTAATATATATATATATTTTTAATGTCAATAATGATCGGTTTTCAATTGTCGGGCTGAGCATGTGGCCCGATACCCAAGCTTACTAAAGACACTTTACTAGCGGAGCGGTTCCTAAGGAAACCCATTGAAAGACGACCGTCTACTGAGACAACGTCACGCCCACGTTTAGTGACGTTTTTTCCAAAAAAAAAAAAAAAACATCACAGAAAACTCAACGATCACGGTCAGTACTACAGCAGAGAGAGTGGGGGAGAGAGTGAGAGAGAACATGAGGCGAGAGAAGGGGACAGAACGAGAGAGGAAACGAGAAAGCAATTCTGTCCGTTGAGTTCCGGAGTAAGCATGGAACAAGGTGGGAACATGTACCGCATTCCCTTCCAGTGCACAGGGACGCCAATCAAACGATCTCCTTGATCAGGTTTCTGCTCCACATAAATTTCATCGACTATCTCTTTGAACTGCGTTTCAATTTCATCCCAACACCACAAAACGATGACATCTGGCAGCACCTGTGTGAAATAGTCTAGGGCATCAAACACTCTTGATGCCCTTGCCCACGGATGGATCTTCTCATTGGCAGGCAGCTGCAACGTCAAAGTATGGATGATTTACGTGAAGTGATTGTTCGGAACCATCAGTCCAGACTTGTGCATGAAGCATCAACGAATCCGAACCTGAGGTTCTTCGGAGTCATACGACTCTTTGTTTGACCATGATAAAGATGAAGTCTTTTTAAGGTGGTATTTGGCAACAATAACAAAAGTTACTGCTTCATGAATTTTGAATTTGCTCCAAAAATTAAGGTAAATTTATAAAACACTGTGTGACAGTATTGTTAATGAATTTACCTCATTCTTTGGGTTGATTCATAAAAACAACAACTTGTTATTGTTACCAAACAACCCTTAATGTGCAATGAAACCAACAGTAAACGAAGTGCAATAATGTTGCTTAGTATCCTTGACTACTGATCTAAGCATACAAATAACCCCCTAAAATGCAACAAGCTATACATGTTAAAAGGAAAATTGCACTTCCATGTGAGCAGGTGAGACCACCACTCGATAAAGCTATCACCTAACGACCTATTTGGTAATAGTAATAGTTTGTTATTATCTCATGAATCTATCTACAAAAAAAAAAGTAGATTCATTCCATTTTTTGAACAGATTCATGAGACAATAACAATATATTATTGTTACTAAAAATGGCCTCTCAAGGGCTGTTTGGCAATAAAAATAGTTTTTGTAAATATGCTTCAAAAAATTAAGACAGATTCTCATTGCCAAGCAGCCCTTTAGAGTATAAGACCTACTTTTAGTGTCTTGGAATGCCGCCCTAAAGAGAGAGAACTGTTAAAGTTTTTTAGAGTCAATTTGAGTTTTTCTGAAATATTAGAAAGTGGACAAGGGTCTACTTATTGTTTTCTTATATTTTAGTGGACTGAAATTGTAAATATGTAATCAACACCCTAATCTCTTTTAATATGAGATTAGGGTTACATGAATGAGATCTGAAAGTTTCCTCTCTCTCTCTCTCTCTCTCTCTCTTCCCTTTCTTCCTCCAATATTGAACATGGTATCAAAGCAACGGACCTAGGGCTGTGCAATCTAGGGTTTCATGCCTAGGGTTCCCTCCTTATCTCATTTCTCTTCTCTTCCTCCAAACTAGGGTTTCACGACTAGGGCTCCTGCTGTTTACAAAACAAGCAAGTTGATTGTTTGGTGGAAAGGAGCTAATCACGTTTAACATGTAGAAACGTGATCAGCACCATTGTGTTGCTATTGTCTTGGAAGACATGAAGAAACGTTGATAAAGTTGTTGTCGTGGAAGGAGATGGTGGATCTGATCAGGATGTATCAGATATGAGTTTTTGTTGCCGTGGAAGAATATCTATGTCGCTCAGATCTGATTTTCTGCTGCCATGGAAGAAAACCTATGACGTTATGTAGCAGATATGCACTAAAGAAATTTGATTTTTTTTTCTATCGTGGAAGACACTATGTGATGTGATATATCAGATCTGCCCTTTTGTTGTCGCTGCATAAGATCATGTGGGGGCAGAGCATAAGATCATGTGGGGGCAGAGTTAATCTACTAGTTGTGGGTACAATGTGATGTGAGAAGTTGTTGTGTGTGGAGTCATGTTACCGGTTGAAGATGTAGTTTGACTTGAGGAGCAATATCTGCAAATCGTGAATGTGAAATCAGTAAAGTGAGGCTTTGTGAGGTGTGAACTGCTACTAATCGAGTAGCAGCAGACTTTTGTTCATTGGGTGAAGAAGTTTCAGTAATCAGATTTGACTTTTGTTGCCTTGGAAGAAGTTCTTGGATGTTCAGATCTGTCTAGTCGTGTGGTGCTTGGTGGATTTCTACAGGCAAAGGTATGTCGTGGTAGTAGGTTTCAGTCTTTTCTCTGCATTGTTGAAGTGAGACAATTTTTTTTCTCTACTGTCAAACATGTGCTTGCTGCCTATTATTGACATCTCAAAGTGCTACCTGCTATCCACGTCTAAAAACAGTCTGCTATTTTTGTGTTTGTATTCAACCTCCTGCACATCATTTGGTTGTGGTCTGCGTGTTCGAGTACAATTTTTTTATGGCTAACAATAGTAGGTAAGAAGGGTCTTCTTCATCTACTGCAACTTCGTCACAGTCTACAGATGTTATGGTTGAGTCTCCTACATGTTCTCCTATACCTCCATTGCATTATCTCAACTTAAGCAAGAAAGAATATGATATGGTTCTTGCTTAGAGGTCAACTCCTGCCTCAACCAGGACAACTACTATAGACTTTCTTCCCTCTATTGGTGCCCCTACCAGTGACCCAAGTATGATATGGATGATTGACTCAAGAGCATCCAGGCATTGTTGTAACCAGCCACAAATGTTTTTATCATTTACTAGGTTCACTACATCACAGCACGTCGGGTTGGCTGATGGCAAGTTGTCCCCTATTCTGGGCAGCGGTGATATCTATCTCATAGCTTTTGGCACCATTACACATGTGCAATATGCTCCTCAATTTCCTGTTAACTTGTTATCTGTTAAGCGATTGACTAGAGATTTACAATATAGAGTCATTTTTTTTTATCTTGGTTCATGTTCTTTTCAGGACTTACAAACTGGAAAGATTGGTAGCGGCCATGAAAGGGAGGGACTCTATTTCCTCTTTGTCCCTGTAGATGTTGCTGCATCCTCTTTCACGTCGAAGCCTTCTCCTTTGCAGTGATATCTTAGACTGGGCCATCCTTTTGTGTCCAAGCTTCGTCGCATTTTTCTAGATATACATGCGTCAAAGTCATTTTTATGTGATGCATGCCAGTTAGGCAAGCATACACGTAATAGTTTCCCTTCAAGTTAGAGTCCATCGAGTCAAAGTCCCTTTGATCTTCTGCATGTTGATGTTTGGGATCCAAGTCGTGTTTCCTGTCGTTCACGTTTTTTGTATTACCTTGTTTTGGTTGATGATTTTACTACAGTCAGTTGGGTATTTTTGTCACGGGACAGGTCTAAAGTCATCTATATTCTTCAGAAATTTGTCAATAAAATAAAAACTCAGTTTGGTGGTGTTGTCAAAAATATTCGCACTGATAATGCTCTTGAATTTAAATTTCAGTTCTACTCTAATTTTATGTCAATCATGAGATTCAACCACAATATACATGTCCCTACACATCTCAACAAAATGGTGTTGCTGAACGCAAACATCGACAGCTTCTAAATGTGGCATGTACCCTCATGTTGCACACTCATATGCTTGCTATTTTTAGGGTGATATTATTCTTACGCATGTTATCTCATCAATAGATTGCCCCTGTCTGCCATCCAAGAATGAATCTCCATTCAAATATTATATCTAAATCGACCATTATTTCATATACCTCCCAAAGTAGTTGGATGCACTTGTTTTGCATACATCTTGGGCTCAAACAAAAACAAATTTGCTGCTCAAGCTGTCAAATGTGTGTTTATTGGATATTCTGCCAATCAAAAAGGCTATCGAAGTTTTGATCCTCATACCAAGAAAGAGATTGTCAGTACAAATGCTATATTCTTTGAGTCTTGTCTTTATTTTTCCACTCCAAGTACCACTGTGTCTGAGCTTCTCGTGTTTGTTCCTCTTCCTATTCCCCCAGTATCACTTGAGTCGATCTCGTCCTCTCCACCATTGTCAGGTGATTGTTATCTTGATCCTCCAATAGTCTATACCCAGCGTTAAGGTCTCTCTCCTAATTGCCCACCAATGTCTTCTTATGAGGTAAGTTCTAATGATAAGGCTGACTCATAAAGAAATGATGACTATTCTGCAGATGATCTACCTATTGCTATTCGCAAGAGCCCGCGACAATGCACAAGGCATCCGATTTCTAACTCGGTTTTTATGGACCATTTGAAAACAAGTTTGGTGCAGTTTGACTGAGCTATGACTAGTCATACTATTTCGACCTCTCACCATCAAGCCTTATTAGATTCATGATGGAAGCACGCTATGCAGGAAGAAATGGATGCTCTTCTTTTTAGGGAGACTTGGGACTTGGTAGACCTATCGTTGAATTGTGATGTTGTCGGCTCAAAATGGGTATTCACCATAAATATCATTGTGATGGGTCTGTAGAACGATTCAAAGCTCATCTTTTGGCTAAAGGCTATACACACACTTATGTGGTGGACTTCTTCGAGACATTTTCGTCTGTGACAAGGTTAGGTACTATTCGCCTAATTATATCTCTCGCAATTTAGCAGAATTGACCCATTTTTTAGCTTGATGTGAAAAATACATTTCTATATGGTGATCTCTCTGAAACAGGCTATATGCAACAACCACCAAGTTTTGAACGACCGAGAGAATGTTATAAGGTATGCAAACACAAAAAGGCTATCTATGGACTTAAACAAAGTCTCCGTGCATGGTTCCATAATCTAAGTGAGGATGCCTCTAAATGTGGATTTCAAAGATCCTAACTTGATCGCTCGTTGTTTATCAAGCGATGGACTTTTGGTATAGTAATATTGATTGTATATATTGATGATATTGTCTTCATTGAAGAAAGTACTCAAGAGATAGCTCAGGTAAAAGAGTTCTTACAGAAACACTTTATCACAAAAAATCTTGGTCAACTTTGATATTTCCTTGGTATTGAAGTGGCTCGTATTAGTAAAGGGATTGTGATGTTTCAAAGGAAATATGTTCTTGATCTTTTACAAGAAACAAGGGTATTGGGAGCCAAACCTGCTACACTTCCTATGAGTCCTCAAATTCATATGCATGATGATATCAGAGGCTTTTGACTCATTCTTACATATCTCTGATAGGAAAACTTTTATATTTGACCATCACTCGTCCAGACATCAGCTTTGTTGTGAATAAGCTCAGTCAATTTATGGAGAAACTTTGGAAAGCTCGTTAGGAAGGCTACTTTAATAGTGATAAAATACTTGAAATCAGCTCCAAAAAAGAGGTTATGGTTCAAAAAAAGAGAATGTATCGATATAGAAGCATATAGTGATGCTGATTATGCAGGTCATTAACTGATAGGAGATCTATTTCAGGTTTTTGCGTTTTTATTGATAGGGAGCAAGAAACAAAATGTGGTTGCTAGATCCAGTGCTGAGTCTGAATATAAGCTATAGCTCAAACGACGATTGAAATGTCATAGGTCAAATCAGTGCTTCTAGAATTGAGAATTTCAGTGAAACTTCCTATAAAGATGTATTGTGATAACAAAACTGCTACCTACATTGCAAATAACTCTGTCTTTCATGAGAAGACGAAACACATTGAAGTGGATTGCCGTTGTGTTCGAGACTTTATACAAGAAAGAATCATTAGCATAATCCACGTTTCCTCTAAATATCAAGCAGCTAATATGTTTACTAACGCTCTTCTCATTGGAGATTTCTTGAAATGATGTAATGAGCATAATTGATATCTATGCCCTAGCTTGAGGGGGAGTGTCAAAGTTTTCTAGAGTCAATTTGAGCCTTTCTGAAATATTAAAAAGTGGACAAGGGTCTGCTGATTGTTTTCTTATATTTTAGTGGATTGAAATTATAAATATGTAATCAACACCCTAATCTCTTTTAGGGTTAAGATCTGAAAGTTTCCTCTCTCTCTCTCACGTCCCTTTCTTCCTCCAATATTAGAGAAGAACTAAAAAGATAATTTATTATTATTATTGACAAGCTTGGGCTAGAAAAAAATTACCAGTTTACGCCAATGGCAGTAGCCCGAACAATGAACTCTTAAACCACACCGCAGATGGACCAAGATTTTGTTGAAAATAATGCGAGAACAGAGATGACACGTAGATAATATGTACATCCACATAGACTTTCATCAATTATTGTGTGACCATAATCGGAGGCCAATACTTGTGAATACATCTTTCGAGAATTTATTTTTTAATAGTGGCCACTAATAATATAGGAATATAGCAATTTACGATGACATACATGTGACGACGTTCTCACAAATTTGACCTTACTTTCTCAATTAGTTGCCTTCTTAGAATCTTCCCGGAGGCTGATTTTGGCACAGCATTAATAAATGATACTCTGCGTAATCTTTTGAATGGTGCAACCTGTGTCAAACATCAGAATCTTAACGTCATATCAAGGTCAACAATTTAGACCATTCTTCACAGAAGGCGAAGAAGAAAATACTGACAGATACAGAACATTAAATCTACTTGCAGGCTTACATTGCTTCAGCATGTAAATCTAGGTGAATAAATATGCAAGTGCGCAAATGCATGATTCACTTGAACTCATAAACTAGCATTACTGATCAGAAGCTTTTATGTCATGATTCTGTTACCTGTTTTGCAACAAATTCTTGGACATCCACTTCTGATAAGGAGCTGGTAGGAGCACGCACAACATAAGCAATAGGAACTTCACCAGCTTCGGCGTCAGGACAGCTACACAGAGATGAATGAGAATGATAAGCAATTAAAATCATTTAAAAACTCGCGAACAAAATATTGGTAATTGAACCTCTACTCACGGAATAACAACAGCATCTGATATTTCAGGATGTGAAAGAAGGATACCCTCAAGCTCTGCAGGTGCAACCTGGAAACAAAGGACAATTGTTCTTGAACAAGTGGTAAAGTTGCAGATATTACGAAGCAGAAAGTTTTGACGCTTAATGAGATGCAGGAAAACCAACATGACTTCAAAAACTACTAACTGAACAAAGAAGTAGGTCCATATTACTGATACAACAAACTGCATAAACCATTTTGGAGAATACAAGTTTTTTATCACTAATTTCTGACAGAAAATGTTTTGTTGCTAAATCTTTTCAGAATTCACCCTGTTAGATTTACTAACAAAACAAACGACCATTTTGATATTCTTCAAACCTACAAATAGCAACTGTGAAAGATCACTTTCCTCTAATATTTGACAGGTTGTACCAAATTTTGGAGAAAAAGCATCATTAAAAAGTCTTGCACATATCTCTTGTCAATCTAATCTCTGGAATAGAAATTCCATCTGTATGCATGTGCAGGTGTACACAAAATGCATCTCAAATTTTGCTAGGCATTTCTTTTAGGAGTAATAGGAGATGTTCTCAATGGATGTTCTTTTCTAGATGAAAGAACACAAGATAGAATATACAGCTAACATTGTTCTGTTCGATTTCCATCAATTCAGGAGTTTAAAGCATTATCTTTTTCTTTCTTGGCATGTGCATAGTGTATACATTTGCTCTCTATGAGATACATCCTCAGGCAAAAGTAAAGCAACTATTATGCATTAACTTCATAAAAAATCATCAATAAGTTGAGATGTTGACGATAACGTGGATTCCAACTAGAGTTTAGCATAACATGATTCTATAACTCTTCGAAACTGTAAAAAAACACTTCTCATGTGTACAAAGTTGTTGATTCTACACAAACATGAAGTAGCTAGCCGTTTGAAAACCCATCCACCCAAAACTCATGAAGATGCAGCCTCATGGAGTTCTTCAATAATTTTTTGTCATGGTTGTCTTTCAAAAGGTTGGGTAATTAACCACAGCACAATACCTCTTTTTATCCGAACTTCCATTATCTGAAGATGCACATGGGGCATCTCTCTCTTCATTCTCTTCTTGGTGTCATTAGAAAAAAAAAATATCTGTGGATTGAAATGGCTAATCAGAAGAGCATCTGTTGGTGTGTCATGCCCAACGTGCAGTTCCATTTATAGATTTTCTAAATGGTGCAGTGCCAATTTATGTCAAGAAGATCGGGACCAGTTCTTACTTAGTTGATCTATGTTACTTATGATTCTAAATCCCAACTAGATGCTTGGCAGGAACGAAGGTATCCTATCTTAATAGTGTTAAAAGTCCTTTGCATTGTCTCCCACTCATTTTCTGTCTATCGTTTATACTGCTGGCTGTAAGAGACCTATGCAATAGATTTGAGCACGCAAGAAACACATCCCCGTACCAAAGATGAAGGAGCCAAAACTTATTAAGTAGTTTAAGTACATGAGCCAGCAAATAAGCCAAACAACCAAAACTCATGTAGTCGTTCATTTTTCTTCAATACAAACTCAAGTTTTCTCACAGTAAAAGCTAGAATCCACCAACCACAAGCTCAGTTGCCAACTAAAATTGAACATTTACAAGAAGCCATTAGAAGACTGAGAAAAGCCCTAGGGGGCTTTTCGCAGTGAATGCTGGTTCAGTAACACAATAAAAGCCATGGATTACTTTGCAATATTGCACAAGGAAGCAGGTCCAAATCTGATAAACGTTGCAGCATAAATGGATATTTTTTTTCCATAAACACAATTTCATACCTGTAAACCTTTGTACTTGATAAGTTCTTTTATTCTATCAACAATAAACAATCTACCATCATCATCAACATATCCTAAATCTCCTGTGTGCACCCATCCATGCTTATCTATAGTCATCTGAGTGGCTTGTGGATTGTTCAGATATCCTGAACATTTAAATTGCAAGAACCATAAGAGCAGCGGTAAATTATATAAACTCCAAAGTGAAAAAAAGAAGAAGAATGCAGAATGGAACATATGTCAAAAAGGAGGGGGAGAAAAAGCAAATGAGAACCGACAGATGTAGTAGAAATTGTTAAAGCATGCTGCTCTTCATCAACGTAAGTAAAGTTTCCAGCCAGCAAAAGCAACTATCGTTACATTATAGCTGACCACGCAAGCTCTTCCAACTATTACATGTAAGTCAGCCCAAACCAGAAAATTTACAATGTTAATTTCACAATTAACACCCTGATTGTAAACCCTCATATCCTGTATGACCCAAGTACATACGGTAGTTCATTTGGAGACATAGTAACACAGCAAGTACCAAATGAAGAATTGTAGCAATTCCTGTTAAGAAATTCAGTTCAAATCACTGTCCTAAATAGCGTTCTTGGGTTTTTATCAACAAGGTATCTATTGGTATAAACTGGGAAGTTCTTTTTCTTTCTTGAAAAAATCTTGAGAATACAAGATTAAAAATATAAGAAAATAACATGAAAATTTATATTTTATACTAATTTTTTATGAAGATTTACAGAAACAAAAAATTAAAATGTTAAAGAAACTTGAAAATTAAAATATATTAAAAATTTCTAAGAAAATGTGCAAAAACAGAATGTTTTTGTTTTTTCTTGATTTATCAAAATATTGTACTTTTATTTTTTTCATTTTTATTTATTTCCCTTCTTTTGTGTTCTTCCAAGAAAAAAAGTGATATTTGTGACAGAGTTACCCTGAGATTTCCTCGAGTTCCTTCACTTTAGTGGAAGGGATGTGTGGAACACTTTGACTTAATTTGCAGGTTTTCACCATGCCTCTGAGGCAACAGTTATCTCACAATTTCACTAAGTTTATGGCTTATGTTAGGAACAGTTGCTCATAATATTTGTGCACCTAAAAAAGCTTTTGTGCTGGTCTATGTCACACGGGTACTCCTCTTAAGGAGGAGTACCCGTATGGTACGGATACAGTGCGGTCAACGTAGAACCGAGTACGGTCAACGTATCCGGGATCATTTTTGTCCATTTTCAGACTCGGTCAACTTCGACCAAGTCCAAAGTTATCCAGTTTTTGAGTTGAAAATTAAAAATCCCCCTCTCTTTTCTTGTTTCCTTTTTCACTCTAAATCTTTCTTGTACATAGTTCCTCACAACTTTTCATTTAAAATCTTCCATACAATGTTTCAAAAATCCATTCCTTCTCTATAACTTGACTCTTCGATAATAGTGTGAGCCATAACCATAGCGATGTCAATATATCTTAAAAGCATGACCTGTTGCTCTTCCTAATCTTGATGATGCGATGGAGAATCAAGAAAGTTGATATATTTGTATGTTAATTACTTCCATACTGTATTTTGTGAATATGTTATTCATTTTGAAATTTTTTGACATATATATATATATATATATATATATATATATATATATATATATATATATATCTGTGTGTGTGTGTGTGTGTGTATGGCCGTACCCCCGCACCCAAATTTTTTTGAAATGGTCCGTACCCGTACCTGCACCGGTACCCGTTCCCGCACCCATGTGACATGGGTGCTGGTATGATGGTTCCTCAAATGAAGATATTTAATTCCAGAACAGCAAAAGAAAGCAGGAGAAAGAAGTAATAGCCTAATTCTAATAACATCCTTTGCAGAATGGCAGAAAACAAGCATGAGAAACTCCTACTTCAAGTTTTTGACTAGATTCACAAGAATATAATCCTGACCTCAAGTCTCAAAATAGTAACCAATATTCCCTTATTATTGATATAATTACCTAGAATTTTAATGATTGGACCATTTTTGAAGGAGACAAAAATGTAATATACTGGGACCATTATCACATTAGGTGTATACAAACACAATTCTATATATTAGGACAAAGAGCATGACAATTATTTTCTGGAAGACATTTAAATTTTGAGATACAAGTTCTACAATATGGACCTTATGGGAGGTGAACTTGGTGGTTGTATCCAGGTCTCAAGCTCTTGATCAAATGCAAATTGTTTACAGTAGTATCTTGCATACAAAATTCATTAAAAAAAAAAGCAACCAGCTACAGCAAACTAAAGCAGAGGAATTTGCCTTATGCTATGTCGCAAGGTGCACGTACAAAAAAATTTCAAAATTATATATATATATATATATATATATATATATATATATATATATAATTTAAAGTAATATATATATATATAATTTAAAGTAATAAACAAAGTACCATCTACAAGAAAAGACAACTATCACTTTGCCGTGTCCAGAGTGTTTCCTATACACACACCAGTTCCCAGCCATGTTGACATGGGGATGTGCCATTCCAGGCGAGTTCATGTGTCTAGTAATTATGATATGAAGGAAATTAAATGCTACTAGATGAGAATATAGCAGAAACTCAAGCTGAACAATGACAACAGCTCAAAATTTTCCTTCATTTATTTTACATGTGGAAACCACTTGGGTTGAGAGACATTATCACTCACCCAGGTGCATAACACGTGTGATCCCTTTCCCTTACAAGCAGGATAGAAGCTTAGATTTTGTACACGTGAAGAACAGGATGCAATTGTAATAAGGACAATGAAATCAGAAAATGTGTGCCCTCGTCTCTAACAATTATGCCAGCAGAGTTGGAGAATCCTATAGATCCTTATACGGTAAAGATCCCCTGAGCCAGGCAATCCTGGCCACCTAAGCTTAGATAGAACAACTGGCCCACCTTGTCTGTCTAGGGAAAATACATATTTTTCATCTTTTATAACTCAAATCTTTAATTTCTTTTCCAGTTAATGGATAGTCGAATTTGTTAGATCACTTCTTAAATTTTGTTGATTTAGTTCCACAATGCATGTTCTGATATATTTACATGTATATTATATCTTTTTATTAAGAACAAAGTACACTTTCCTTAATGAGTTTTACCATGTTCGATTTTTCCCTTTTACCTTGTTGTGGGTGCACTGCCTAGAGCCCCTAGTCCCCAGTAGAGGTAAATACCTAGTGCTTTTGTCAACATGCTAGATCGTCAAGGAAAAATAGGACTTTGGTTTACAAGTGTGAAATATGGAGCCGCAGTTTGAACAGAAAGATCAAGTCTTTTCCAAATTTCGCAGCTTCCAGTTTGAGCAGCCACTTGTTGATTGGAAAATTCTTTAAGGACTTATGAGCAAAAATAATCTTACATATTAGGAGTAAGGAGTGTGGGCCTTCCAAAAGCATGGAGGACCAAATTTATGAAGAAACAGTTGCATAACATGGATACAAAAGTTAGGTTGCTCAGGCTCCTGGATGTCCACGTTCATGCATCTGCTGTGAAGTTAAACTTTAGGTTACAAATCACTAGATGAAAGGGTCCACAGATAGAAACGATGGAATTGGTCAAAATTGTAGTTTTCCACTTTCCAGAGGAGGCGTCTAGTACTGCCCTTCAACAATTGTATTCTGTCTTTTCTTTGCTCTCGCAAAGAGAAAATCAGCATATCCTTAGCAGTGAATAAATATCTCAAAGAAAATAACAGACCTTTGAGGGGTGCTTTATCGTTTCAATCAAAAGGTTCTATCTGAATGCCTATAGATCAAGTCCCAAAAATATGATCTATATACTCCGCTCAAACAGAAACATGTTCTAGTAGAACTGCAACGTGAAGAAGGTTCTTTTAGGACTTTGAACAAATTGATGGCGTGAAAAGCATTGCATTTTTTTCACCGGTAGATTAACCCTGTTAGTGTCTACGATCCACAGTGCCTCTATTTCCCAAAAACAGTCTAACAACATAATGATGCGACTGACAATATGCATTAGGAAGGGCGGGCGAGCATGATACTGTACCTTGCATCATGTTTGGACCACGAATCCATATTTCACCCAATTGCTTAGGAGGCAGAGGCTTCATCTTCTCTACATCAACGATTCTACACTCAACCCCTGAAACCAGACCTCCAGAAGAACCATGACGGCTAAATCCTTGCTCTGGAAATTCAACTGAAACAATGCCACATGACTCTGTCAAACCATACCCCTGCGAAGAACCCAAAATACCAACACGCAAATAGAGGATTTAACGACAGAAGGTCGGATCGAGTCGTTGATAACTTAAAAAATCCGTAAGCAATATGTCATCAAGAAGAAAAAGTGAATCTACAAAGGAGAAAAAGAAAACCAAACTTGATGACTGTACCTGCAAAATTTCAGCCGAAGGAACAACTTTCGAGCATTCCTCCATTACATCCTTCCCTAGAGGTGCGGCGCCACTAGTAATCCCCCTCAGCGACGAGAGATCAAACTTGCGAGTAACCTTCTGTTTCGCCAAAAGGATCATGATGGGCGGCACGATGTAGAGGTGCGTGATCCTGTACTTCTCCACCGCCCTTAGAAAATCCTCCAAAGCGAACCTGCTCATGCTGATGACGGCGTTCCCAATCTGCAGCTGCGCGAACGAGATGATAGAAAGGCCGTAGACGTGGAACATGGGCAGAACGCACAGCACAACGCGATGCATTTCTCCCTTCACTATCTGTTCGGACGAGGCCATCAGAGCAGCAGATATGAAGTTCCGGTGAGTAAGAATCACCCCCTTGCTAGTCCCAGTAGTGCCGGAGGAATACAGAAGCACGGCGGTGTCGTTCTGTCGGACGACGACGGCCGGCGGCGCTCTGCCGGATCCCATCTTCACCAATTCATCGAAACCGGTGGTACCCACGTCAGAAACGATACCAGCGTCGGGTCTCCCCAGCATAACGGCAGGCAGACCCAAGCCTCTAACATTCTCCCAGAGAGCGGGAATGGTGACCACGAACTTGGAGGACGCGTCAAGGGCCTGCTTGGCAATCTCCGAGGAGGTGTAGAGCGGATTGGCGGTGGTAACGATGGCTCCGAGAGACAGAACGCCGAAGAAGCAGATGAGGAACTGAGGGGAGTTAGGGGCGACGATGAGCACGACGTCGCCCTTCCTGACGCCCAGAAGAGAGAAGCCGCTGGCGACTCTGGGGACGATGGTCCTGAAGTCGTTGAAGGAGAAGCATTCTCCGGTGTCGGCATCGGCCAAAGCGAGCTTGTCGAGGTAGGAAGAGGAGTTCCTGAACAAGAAGGAGACCATGTTGGTGTTGGGGTCGGAAGGAAGGACGAGAGGTGGTCTCAGCGACCTGTAGATACCATCCTTCCCATATCCACTTCTCTCCATGACTCTGGTGATGACTGACGCTGCTTAACTGGGATTTCTTTGCGAGTGAAGCGGAAGGAAGAAGGAAGCAAGAAGAGGATCGCGTTTGGAGAGGAATGAACCTGCACTTCTCATGCAGTCGTCATCGTTCTTCCATCGCGATCGCGAGGCTCTCGTCCACTTCATAGCCTCTCATTTTTTCAACACGTTTACACGTATCACACGCAATGGGTGGTTTTCACTTTTCAATTTGGTGTTTAATTGCACTTTTGTCGCAACCTTCTTTGTTTATGATCGATTCAAGCGTTAGATTCTTATTCTCTCTCTTTCATGAATGAATTTGTTAAACTTGGGGCTAGTGAGAGGCTATCATATTGCTTGGAGTTTTTTTCTTTTCTTTGTCCACAGGCTTTAGAGTTCTTTATAAGCGTCCGTTGATTTTTCCACAGTTCTTCCACAATTAATTCGCGAGAATTGCTTTTCTAACTAACTATTTGGCCATGAAAAAGAAAAAAAAGTAGCAAAGTTTGCCTTCCCAAGCACAGTCAAGCCCGCCCATGAAGAAAAGAAGGAGGGCAATGCACAGCCATACGATCCGATATATTTAATAAAGATAATTTAAATTTTTAAAGCCTGAATGGGTCCACAAAACCATGTGAAAGGCGGCTAATATAAATTTTAAATGTTTTCTTAGCAGAAAATCAACTTTAAACATTAGAAGAAAGCGACATGATCATAAAGTTCTAAAGACCTCATTTTATTATGGAAATCTGTCAAAAAATAGCTCGAAATGTACCTTTTACTGTCAAAAGTTGGTCTGTCACTTTCATTTTTTCCTTTTTTTTCCCCTTCCTCAACATTAAACCTTTTCTTTTTAAGTAATGGTAGAAAGGGAATATTCTTCTTTCAACTTTTGTTAGAAACTGTCGGACACTTTCATTTTCTTTCCAGGAAAGATTGATTTTTCTAGTAAATATAAAACTGGAAAGTTCTTTTCCATGGGGACTAATATTTTTTCCTTCAATTTTTTTTTAATGAAGGTGGAAGTTGGGGAATTTAGTTAGGGACATTAGTATTTTCTAAAGCAGAGTTTCAAGAACGGGATGACTCATTTTGAAAGAAAAAAAATTACCTATTAAAATGTATCTATTTTTTCTTTGAAGGTCTTGCCTTTTCGGCTATATATATTCCATATTTATTGTTCACTTTGAATCTATTCACCACTCTTTAGGATCTTGATAAGGAAAAGGTAAGTTGTTAAGCAATTGGAAGAAGAAAATTGTTAATGAGTGGGAAGCCGCCTAAAGAAGGGCTAAAGTTATTCTCTCTTTCTCTCTCCCCCCAAAATTTAGGGTTGTTTCTAGATCTTGGTCGACTATACGAGCACTGTTTGCACTGTTTGTAGTATAAAAGTATAGTGCATACAAGAATCAAATTGACAATCGAGCTCTCACCGAGTTTCCAATCAAACTAGCTACATTGTGCTCCTCGAGGCCAAAGAAGGAAATTGTTAACATATTTTTTTAAATAAAATTACATAACTACCCTTACTTTAGGGTAATGTGTGGATGTAAACAACAAGATGATTATGATGTTCTGAAAAGTGAATACAAAAAAGCCCAACCATGAGTGCTTTTTCACCAAATGAATCAAACATCATTGGTTTTTATGTTGAAAGATCCAACAATCAACTTCAAAAACATGGAAAAGCTTTTTTTTACTGCACATGTAAATAAAATCTTATAACGTATTGAGAATCAATGCTTTAAAGACTTAGGTATTGACATCTTGATCTGAATTTCCCTCCCCTCCGGTGACTTTTCTGTCTTACAGAGATGTCGTGGAAGGAGCTCCATCTCCATGATTGTCTACTTATGTCGAGTCTTCGAGGCAATAGTTGGTTGCTACGTGGAAGGAAGATAGAGATTTTTATTGTAGGCCTCCTTGACAAGAAGAAGAAAATTTCATGCTTCTTCTAGAAGTATTGCATACATGGTCAGGCTGATAGACATGTAAAAGATGTGTCTGTCACCAATTCCATTCTCATAACTGTGTTATGTCATTGGGCTACGCCTTTCTTGCGCGTCGAAACTTACCCGACAAGGAATTTTTCTACCTTAGGATCGTTATAGTTACAGCTGCTATTCACCAGGGCTTCGGTGGCCGGATCCATTGTCATCAAGTCACCAACTTCCTTGACCGTTCGGCAGTAGACAGACATCAGCCCCCATACATGGTCTTATGACTTTGGAAAGACATGAGTTTTTCATAAACAGTCGCCCATGCCTGGTCATTAGGGCCCCATTATTAAGGAGGCACCCCTTCTCTAATTACAGGACTATTTTTCTAAGTTATTCTAAAAGAGTTGTCTCATGCCCTTAGGTATTCTCTACCTACACACCTCTGTCGGTTTCAAGTACAGATACCCTTTTTGTTGAAGCCTCGGATCGTTAACAGTCAGTATGACACCAATATGAAAGTGTCTGATAACCCTCAGGCCCTTAAGCGGCCTAAAGCCAAGGGGAGGCATTAGGAAGGAGAGTGGAGTCTTCTTAATGGCTGAGCCAGAAAGTTTGGGCTGAGAGGCACTAATTAATAAACACTGACATCTTAAGGGGCATCGCTATGAAAATAAGCAAAATTTTGAATGCATCAATTTACAAATGAATAGTTTTTATAGGGCTGGTGTGAGCAAATGCCTATATGCGTCTTCTGGTCTCATTTCCAAGCGGTAGCTCTTAAACATCTCAATGAAGAAGAATACTTCAAGACTAAGGAAGAATGAAACATAAGGAAGAAACTAAGCAGCTATCACAAAATGAAAAAGATATCTATACCATGTTTGAATCCAAATCCAAATTCATAATATGAAGCCATTCTGAATCGCTATCCAACTTTTAAACCGAATATACACCACATTGTGATATGTTAAGATGCAACTTGGATATACAATATTTGTTTAAAACTATATCTGATCCGAATCTAAATCTGACCGGATATTGACATAAGTTCGAGTGAAGAAGCCAAATTGGAATGTTAAATCCAAATCTCACCCAATTTCTTGATTGGATATCAATCTTTTTCATATCTGTTTTTCTTTTAAAAGGTTCGGGTCAGATATCAGATCTAAATCAGATTTGCTGACCTCCCTATTAAATATTTAAATGAAGCTAATGGAGTTGGTATTCTCTTTCTTTAAAGAGGGGATGAATACAAAGAATAGCCAATAGGAAGAGGACTATTAAACTTTCATGTGTTGGACTAACCACATAATTCCGGTAGACGCTGCTACGGTGGGGTCCTTTTCTTTTTCATCTTCCAATGTGAGCGGTTCAGATTCCGGTTATTAATCTGATTGTAAATAAACTGGATTTGGATATGGACTCAGATTCAGACCCAATTTTTTAATATGGTTCCAACATACATGTGATCCTACGTTTGTAAATTTACCGAACCTTTAATGGATGTCAGATTCAAATTAAAATTCGGCTATGAAACTGGATGTCACATCTTAATCAGTCATCAGAATAGCAATTTGGATCTGTTTGCTTCAGTGGAGCCTGCCAAATGGATTTGAAATCGGGTCAGTAGTCCGATCCATCTAGCATCCCTGCGCGTGATCATTTGCTAATGGTATCGACTTTTACAAACTAAATTGAGGAAGTAAGAAATAGGGACTGATTCGTCACTAAAAGTAAGACAAGGATTAACATGAAAATATAATGTCCACTACAAAAAAACGTGAAATCATCCACACATACGACGCGGGCAGTCGGTGAAGTCACTTTTACTAACGTCTGAATGGAGATGTTGGTGAAGATTGACTTTCTGTTCCGAAAAAGGCATCGATGAGCATAGGCCTTCACCAAACGCGTGGAGACTACATGTTGATGAAAGTTCTTTTTTCCAACGTCCAGTAAGTGGCCGTCGATCAAAGTTATGATTTCGTCACCACGTAGTAGTCCCTCACATCGATGAATGTGTTTACCGGCACAATGTTACCGACGTTTAGGGGTTGTGTTGGTACAAGTTACTCTTCCATGGACGCCTTATTCTTGAATGTTGGTAAAAAGGCGTTTGCACTGATTTTTCCTACACGTCAGTGAAAGTTCCACAATATTTTCACCAACGTTTTTAAGTTATACCTTACGAACGTCCTCCATGCGTCAATCAAGGCTTCCCCTACCTTTTAAGTCCCAGCAACCCTTCTCATTTCTTCTTACTCCATCTTTTCCTTTGTTTTCCCTCTTCTTTTCACTGGTGATTACTGCACATTTCCAGCAGAGATACTGTTTTTCCTTCAGGTTTTTGTCATTCAGTAACCTCCGATAAGTTCCTCCATCTTCATATTTGGTTTTCATTCATTTGTGAATGATTTTAGGATAATATTATTGTTTCAAGGCATGTATCCAAAAATTTTCGGCGAGATTTCTCCATTATACCGTATAATGTCAGAGATCAATAATGCAGGATTTATTTTTGTTGGTATTTTTGTCAAAATAATGGGGCAGCAGATCGACTTTGAAAAATTTTAAAATTTTAATTTATCTCTTAGTTTCAAAATCACTTCCTTTCTTACGCTTGGAATGAGAGGAAAAATGAAAAAGCACAATATGTGTGTGAGAGAGAGAGAGAGAGAGAGAGAGAGAGAGAGTAAAAAGGGTAGTTTCACTGAACTGCTTCAAAAAAGTTAGGCATGTGAAAGATTTATCCAATTAACTAGAAATCAGATTGCATTAGGATTTCAGAAATGACATCCAATTGTATATTTTAGATTGGGTTTTGAATAAATATATGAATGCATTCAGATTTGGATTTAGACTCAGATTCTTAGATAAATATTCTTTACCCGACATCTATATTCTATACATTCAAAAAATTGGTTCTTTAACATATCCTAATGTACTTCAGATTCAGTTCTGTATTTAAAAGTTAGGTTTAGGTTGGGATGTCAAAATGAAAGTTGAATGGAGACCATATTCAAATTTTGAATTTAAAAATCGGATCTGGTTTTCTACTTTTGTATTCAAATTAATTTGAACTCAAATTAATATGAATATATGATAATATATAAGACAAAAGTTGCATCCAATTCAAATGGGATCCTTTGACATTCCTAAGCATGTTTGATCATGAGAAAGAAAAAAAAAACTTCCATGCATATATGGATGTACAACAAGCGAGCCGAGCTCGAACTCGGCCAGCTTTAACTTGACTCGACTCACACATAGCTCGGCTTGAGCTTGACTCGAGCTTTACAAGGTGAGCTCGAGCTCGACTCACTTAACCGAGTCTGAGATGGAGCTCGACTCGCTGAACCTAGTCCAAGCTCGAGCTGGACTCGTTTAATCTCATGTCTCTTAATATATGTTTTATGCTTAAAATTTTCACTTTTTTATTTAAGCCATTTTAAGTTTTTGAAATACAAAAATAAGTATTAGCATTAAATGAGTATATTCGAGTTTAATCAAGTTGAGTTCATCCAACTCGAACTCATACTCAATTATGAGTGGAGCTCGAGTCAAGCTTAATCGAGTGAGTTTAAGTTGAGCTTGAGAAAGTGAATGATCTTTAGCACACTGGGGCAATCATTACACCTAGATCATGCAAGCACGGCATTCCAAGTGAGGAGGTCATGCATCTTCATTTGATTGAAGATCAATTTGACATTTTCAATTGATTCACAGTCAAGAATATGCAGTTATAGCAGAATTCTGAATAACTGTCAAAACTAAGTCCAAATTTTGCAATCTTTGCACGAATCTGTTTCACAAGCCGAAGTGAATAAGGATCAGCCCACATAGCAGATCACACCAGCCGAGCTCTTGACTACAGTGCCAAAAGTGTGCTGGTCGAAACCAAATCCATCCCTCCGCATCATTTTCAAAAGTTCACAACCCTCTACATTCGTCCCTCGATCAACATAACCAGCGATGATGGAATTCCAAGAGAGGATATCTCTTTGTGGTATTCTGTAGAACACCTGGTGCACGTCATCCAGATCTCCATTTCTTGCATACAACGTCAACAGTTTATTGCAAGGCAAATATGAAACCTTCTTTCTGTCTGGGAAAGGAACTCAAGGCCTCGTTCGCACTTTTACCAGCAAATAGATCTGAAACCCTCTCTCTATCTCGATTCCACAGATCTGTTCTTGCCAGGAAGTGCAGAAAATGGCTGCAAAGTGGGAGGGCGAAGCTGGTCAGCATCATTTTGGGCGTTTCAAAGAGGGAGAGAAAGAAAGAGCGAGCGAGAGGAAGAGAGAAATACAGGTAGAAGGAAACACAGACAATGAGAGGGAAATGTCCATTACAAAGAGATAAAGAGGCGATCCACCATATTTGGGAAGGAGATATCTAGGCATTTCCTCAATTAGCACAGATTTGGGCGTTTCCTCACTTCGGCGCCATCTTCTCCATGATTGTTGGAATCAATCCCAATGATATCGGCACGAGGTTTTCGTAACTTTCTCATAAAGATGTTTCCATCTAGATATGCTTGTAACTCTATATAAAGCGTGAATCCCTACTGTAAATGTGTGAGAAATATTATGAAGAAGAAAGCCCTTTTCTCCCATGGATGTAGGCTACAAGCCGAACAACGTAATATGCTATCTTCCTCTACTCCTTCCTTATTCTCATCCTTTGTTTCTTCAATATATGCATTCTAACATGGTATCAGAGTGTGGCTTTCCTGAGCATCTGGAGCTGATTCGTGTAACAGCAGAAGAACAGGGAGTTGCTGATGATGATTCCAACAACGCTCTCCTGTATTTTTTCAACGAATTGATTATTGTTGTTCTTTGCTGAGAAACCTCCAACGAGAAGGATTTCCTATTCAGCCTTCCGCTTTCGGTGGTTTGGCTGGAGCGGTCGACCTCCTCAGCACCAAAAACCACCTTGCAGAAGGCGACGACGTTGATGGCTCAGAAGGTGATGGCGTCGATGGCCTTGAAAGCACCAACGATGAGGTTCAACCTGATCATGGAAAAACTGGGCCCTTCCAACCCTTGTTCTCTGCTTGGGTCCCATTCAACTCTTATCTACTATGGCCGACAACAACCAATCCAGCAGTAGCTCCAACAGTATGAAAGAGACAGGCGATCAAGGTCATGGGACGCTGAAGATCACCTCCATTCTCCTCGACGACACCAACTATCTTAGCTGGGCCAAAGCTGCTCGTCTTTTCTTGAGTGGACGATCCAAAGTGGGATACATCAGTGGTCAAATCACACCTCCTGCCAAGAATGATCCTAACTATGAGGATTGTGAATCCAAAAACAATATGGTAATGGCCTGGCTTATGAATTCCATGGAACCTCACATTTCCAGTTTATTTCTGCATAAAAAAACAACAAAGGAAATATGAGATACTTTGAAGGAGATGTACAATGAGCAAAATAATCTTGCTTGTGTGTATCAACTTCAACTTGATATTGCTAATCTCACCAAAGACGGCAAGCAGACCAGCCTTTATTTAAACAAGCTCCGCAGCTTGTATGATGAGCTTGCACAATACCGACCGGCCACTGTCGATGCCGACATCTATCAAAAAAGATTTGAGGAGGACAGAATATTTAAAGTTCTTCCTGGGCTTGGACCTGATTATGAGAATCATCGCAGCCAGATTCTCATGACTAATTCCTTGCCAAACTTTAATCAAGTTTGTCAAGCAATTGAAAAAAAAGACACTAGAAAAAAGGTCATGAACCCGATATCCAAATCAGAGTTATATAAGGGGGTCCAGAAAAGATGGCGTGCATAGCTTGGTCTGACCAAAATACGTGATTAAAGCAGTGGAAACAATCTCCAACGAAATCGCAGCGAACAGATTCTCTAAAACAAGTACGTGATCAAATGTACTTATTGCAAAAAAATGGACATCTTCGAGAAAGATGTTGGGAGCTCATAGAGAAAAACCAGCTACCCCTCCTCATTCTCCTCAAGCTAATCTTGCTCATTCTGTTACAAAAGATGATTTAGAGAATTTTTTTTCAAAAATTCTCTAAAACAAATCTGGTATCTACTCATCCAGTTGGCAAAACCAATGAAGGTAACAATCTTACTCTCTGCACTCATTCTAGTAATTCTATATGGGTTGTTGATACGGGTGCAACTGATCATAGGATGAATGATGCATCAAGGTTAACTACAATTAATTGCATGAACAAAAAACCGGTATTCAAAGCCGACAGATCACATATTGTTGTTGATGGAACTGGAAAATTTTCATTCTTTGAAAACAAATCATCTTCAGTTCTTTATGTTCCTAATCTCTCCACTAGCTTGATGTCAGTTAGTAAGTTGACAAAGACTTATAATTGTCTGGCCGTTTTTTCTCTCAAGAATGTGATATTTTAGGATCTAGAAATGAAGAGGGAGATTGGTAGATGACGAGAACAAAACAGGCTGTATGTGATGGAAACTCCCGTAGCTAGTTTTCTCATACATTCTAATATGGAAAAGAAGAGGCAAGAATACCAAATGTGCATGCACGACTTGGGCATATTTCAGACAGAAGCTTGAAGATGCATGTTCCTAATATCACCACTGACAAACACTCTTGTGATGCTTATAAATATTCAGAGTCTACTAGACTGCCATTTCAATCATCTACTGAACGATCCACAAATTTTTTGATTTAGTGCATTCTGACGTGTGAGGGCCAGCTCCTGTGGAATCCTATACGAGATACATGTACTATGTGTCTTTCATTGAAGATAAATCTCGCATGTCATAGATATTTTTTTTTAGAAATAAAAGTGAAGTTTTTAAGATCTTTCAAGACTATTACAATCTTGTTTACACTCAGTATGGTACAAAAATTAAGAAGCTCTGATCTGATAATGGGGGGGAGGTTGAATATGTGAATCAACAGTTTGAAGAATTCATGAACAAAAAGGGGATTCAACCACAACTTACATGTTCTGGTACTCCCCAACAAAATGGGGTGTCAGAAAGGAAAAATAGACAGCTCTTTACTATTGCTCGTGCTCTCATGATTCACATGAATGTACCTCAAATGTTTTGGGCAGAAGCGATTGGTACTGCTTGTTATCTTGCCAATAGAGTTCCAAGTTCTAGCATTAAAAATCAAGTTCTCCTTGAAGTTTTACTTCAAAGATCGATTTCTGTTAAGCATTTAAGAATTTTTGGGTACAAATATTTTGTGCATATACAAACAAAATTCCAAAACAAACTTGAGAAACGAGCCTTGAAATGTGTTTTTCTTGGGTATTCTAGCAAGAAGAGAGCTATAGATGCTTTGAACCAAGATCAAGAAAGTTTTTTGTGACTCCGAATGTAAAATTTTTTGAAAGTGAACCTTTCTATGAGGCACCGAGTCAGGGGGAGACTCACACGCAAGATCAAGGTACCGTTCTTACTGCTCCCACTTCCTCTATTGCATCCACTGATCCTGTTGTTTCCCTTCCCCTTGTTGATGTTTTTCAAGCTCCAGTTATTCAAACCCAGAACCAAAACCAGCAATCTAGTGAACCTATCATCTTAGAAAATCCAAATCAAGATAGTAATTCAAACAAAGATAGCAATTCTCAGCCACCGGTGTCACTCCAAAACCAAACTCTTGAACCAATACTTAGAAGATCAACTCGTCCCTCTAAACCACCACCAAAACTAAAAGAGTTCTATACCTATCTATCAACCCAACACGTTCATTCCATAGAAAACTACAATACATTTGATACCTTATCCAAACCATACCGGTCCTATATTCTCAATACCTACGCTCATCATGAGCCTAAAAACTACGAGGAAGCAAGCACAAATCGAAATTGGCAGGTTGCTATGCAAGAAGAGCTATCCACATTAAAGAAGAACAAAACTTGGGAGCTAGTGCCGTTGCCCGAAGGGAAGAGAGTCGTCGGATGTAAGTGGGTATACAAGATAAAATATCATAGTGATGGTTCTAAAGAAAGATACAAAGCTCGTCTCGTTGCTAAGGGTTTTACTCAAATCGAAGGAGTAGACTACGATGAGACCTTCACTCTTGTCGTTAAGATGAATACAATAAGGATTCTTCTATCAGTAGCATCCATCAAGCGGTAGAAACTAGCACAACTTGATGTCAAGAATGCATTTCTTCATGGAGAGCTCAATGAAGAAGTTTACATGCAAGTTCCACAAGACATACAAAACATGAAAAATGGTATGTGTGCAAACTAAAAAAGGTCCTTTATGGCCTTAAGCAGTCCCCCCGAGCTTGGTTTTCAAGCCTAAGTGAAGCATTGGTTAAAATTGGATTTAAGCGTAGCAGATTATACAATGTTTGTTGCTATTCAATCTTCAAAAGTAACCATTTTGCTTGTTTATGTAGATGACATCATATTGACAGGTGATGACAAAGATTTCATGACCCAAGTCAAAACTTATATAAATCAGCAATTTGAAGGAAACAGGTTGCCTGGGTGCCAAGGTTGCAGACACGCCCCTTGAAATGAACTGCAAATTGAAGAAAGAAGAAGGGGAAGACATCGAAAACATTCAAAGTTATCAAAAGTTGGTTGGAAAGCACATATACTTGACCATCATTGGATCGGATATCACCTATGCTGTCAGCCTGGTAAGTCAATTTATGCACAACCCGAGGTCAAGACATGTCGAAGCTGTTCACAGGATCTTGAGATATTTAAAAGGAACTCCAGGGCAAGGAATCTTGATGAAACGAGATCAGAAAATAAATGTAACTGGATATTGCGATGTTGACTGGGTAGGGGATCCAAACAGCTGAAAGTCTACATCAGGATATTGTATGTTTGTCGGAGGAAACTTGGTAACTTGAAAGAGCAAAAAATAGTCTGTTGTGGCTCGATCGATCGTAGAGACTGAATATAGGGCCATGGCTTCATGTACATGTGAGTTGATATGGATAAAAACATTGCTCAAAGATATGAAGATTGAAATGAGGGAGTCTATGAAGCTTATGTGTGACAACATGACAGCAATTTACATTGGAGCTAATCCTGTTTTTCATTAATGCACTAAGCACATCGAAGTTGATTGTCACTTTATTAGAGAAAAAATACAAGATGGAACTATTAACACACCACACGCCAGAAGCGAATTTCAACTTGCAGATATCCTTACAAAATCTCTTGGAAAGGATCGCCATATATATATATATATATATATATATATATATATCTTGTGCAAGTCGGGGCAGATCGACATCTGCTCACCAACTTGGGGGGGAACTGTCTATTACAAAGAGATAAGGAGGCGATCAATCATATTTGGGAAGGAGATATCTACAGATTTGGGCATTTCCTCAATCAGCATAGATTTGGGTGTTTCTTCATTTCGGTCCATCTTCTCCATGATTGTTGGAATCAATCCCAACGATATTGACCGGAGGTTTTTCGTAACTTCCTCATAAAGATGTTTCCATCTAAAGATGCTTGTAACTCTATATAAAGTGTGAATCCCTACTATAAATGTGTGAGAAATATTGTGAAGAAGAAAGCCCCTTTTCTCCCGTGGATGTAGGCTACAAGCTGAACCACATAATATGCTGTCTTCCTCTGCTCCTTCCTTATTCGCACCATCTGTTTCTTCAATATATGCATTCTAACAGGAAACACAATCTCAAAATCATGTATGTTTGCTTATCTTGGCAAGTGAACAACAGTGAGCAAGCGACAATCAAAAGGAAAGAAAGAGAGCAAGAGGGAGAGTAGGAGAGAAAGAGAGAGGGTCTTGTGTTTTCATTGTACGATGGAACTAAACTTCCATTGCTACAGTAAAATTCTGCATATTCAAACGGTTCCTTAGACTTGTCCATTGATCAAGATGTTAAAGAAACTTGAGTTAGTCCAAACCAATGTGTCCTCTTGGACAAACAGGTTTGTGAGAGGCTTTGAAACTGAGATCGAAGAGTACAAAGAATAGAAATTTGAATGCTATTCAGAAAAAGATTTTCCTTTTTTTGATATAGAAATCTGAAAGCCCAAATTTTAGTTCTGGAGATTTTCCTTTTCTTGTCATCGCTATTTTTTTCTCTTTCTATTTTCCATGTGTTGTTAGGCTGCTTCAAGTGGTGGAGCCATCTGGAACATCAGATTGCAACCCTTGAATTTGATCATATGCATAAATCTATGGGAGTTATTGTGAAATCAAATCGAGAAAAAGACTTCGTTGGTGAAGGTAACTGAAATGTCTCTTGACTTATCATTTCCATTTGGATCTTATTCCAGTAATTTCTACATTGTTCAATTGAGGCTTTAAGTGAATCATGTAACAAACCATGTAGTCTTATGTTCCATTAGCATAACATAGAAAGCCACCATCTAAAGAAATCAGTGTTTAATGATACAAAGTCAAGCGCCAAGTATGCATTTTAAATAGCAATGCAGACTTAGACATGTTTTCACAGCACTCGCCTTATGACTCCTTGATGGCAATGAGACACATGACTATTGCACTTTGGAAAAGTATTCAATTCGCCTTAACAAATAAAAGTTGAACAAGCTCAACAATTAACAAAAATTGAGAGCCTTTATGTTGCTTACTTTGAAAAAAGAAGAAAGATGTTTCTTTTCATTGAACTCCAAGGTAAAATTTGAATTGGTAGTCAATTGGGTCCGAGTTTATGTAGAAGTGCCTTTATATGTGACGGCGCCAACATGACAGGAGGACAGATTGCCATGTATCAGTTTTTTTTTTTTAATTATAAGTTTGAAAAGCATGACTATTGCTGTAAAATTTTTTGACCACTATTAAGCTTGGGAACTTTCTGAAAGATGAGGATGTTGTTGGGAGCTTTGGAAAATAAGCTATGTGGCTTCTTTTTCTGGTCTACCATTGTCATATGGGTTCTTTGTCACCTCTTCTCCCCAAGAGCATATGAATGCTTGGTAGGTTTCACCATTGGTTACATTTTCTTGTACATGTGCTATGGTGCTTGTTCTCTGATACAAAATAACCATGAACATTTTATTGTAACACATTGTTCACCTATGTCTTTCTGATGGAAAGAGATAAGAATTCAACTAAGAAGTAACTTACCATGGTCTCAACTTCTTCCAAGTTGTCTACGCTCCTTTTTTTTTTTTGCACAAAATAAAACTAAATGGGACATAGGAGGTCTAGTTTCTAGATTCCTCTATCTAGTTTATATTATATAAGCATTATAATATGAAAAAGATTTGTTGTTCTTGGAGGTCTCAATTGGGTCCTAATTGCTTGATGCTTGCTTTGGTCTTTTCACTTTAGAAGGTGGTTGTGGTATGGAATCTCCACTCTTTTCATTGCTGCTATTTCCTTTAAGAAACTTTGATTGCTATGTGTCAAGCCTTTTTGTATTGGCATACTAATGCAAGTTTCTACTACATTATAGCACATTGTCATTATATCCTATAGTTATATCCATTTAATTGCATGGTGTTTGATCCTTTTTAAAATCTTGTATAAATTGCATTTCCATTATCATTTATTTTTTATGGGCCCTATGCATAGGTCAAAGAAATGTTAGGAGCCAAAACCCTTCATTTAGATTTAACAGATAAAGTTTGGATGTACTAATACTCAATTCAGTGGGTAGCACTTATAAGAACTTGAATCAGAGTTTCATGGAAAAATTGAAAGTAGAGGTGCTCCTATAGTTAAATAGATTATGAACTAGAACTAAAACCTTAACTTTCAAAAATGGAATGGTATCCTTTCATGAATCTCAAAGAAAAAAGTGCAAGAAGACTAAATATGTTAGTGCCACTTGGAGACTCTCACTCAAAACTTTTCTCCTACTACCCTGACATGAAACCAAAGTGGTACATCTTATAAATATCCTCTCACTCACTAGAAAATAAAGGAAGATGACAAGTCATACAACTTGAGGCATAAAAAGCTTTGTTGGGGCAAGAGGTTGAAAGTCTAAAACAACAAAACAAGTTTCTTAGGGATTACATGATAGCTTCTCAAATGACGAGCAACATGAGATTGATTTGTGAACTTATGTATAAGTGGATTTTATTGGTGCCATTTTTCACTTATTGATACATGAACATTGTTTGTTTCTATCTCAACTAAATGTTCCTTTGCTTGCAATCAATCTCTAATTATTAATAATTGTGCTTTGTTTCAATAATGTTGATGTGCTTCGAATGAAGCAAACACTTCTTCATTAGCTGCCCTGCTTAATCCTGTGAACTTTCTATTGATTGCCTACATGACTTTAGCTACAAGGTAACTATGTGTTTGAATTATCTTCCAAGGCTGTGCCAATATGGCAACTCTGATATTGGTGACTCTAATGTTTAATCACAGTTTTCAGCTTATATTAACTTCTTAATGATTTTTTTATTTGTTAGTTTGTGGATTCTAATATGCAGGGACATATTTATTTTATTCAGAAAATTCAACAATGATATCTCACATGCACTTTCTTTCAAGATTCTATGAGTGGTCGACGTTCAACAGTGTCATGGGCATTCTTCTACAAGGTGTTCATGCTGTCATTGGTGATCGGCTAGTGAAGTTGGTGGTCCCTTTTGGAGAAGGTTGTCCTTCTATCTCTTGAAATTAATACTTGTTTTCGATAAGGTTCTTGCTGATTTTTGGCGACCCTTATATTAGGTAAAACACTTTCCTTTTGTTTCATGGAGTATGTAGACTATGAATTTTCCCACAAATCTAATAGTGCTCCATCAAAATACTTAGCATATTGAGATCCACAGATCTCAAGTCCCTTCCTCTCTCTCTCTTTCTCTCTCTTGCATGACTTTTACAAGGTTCATCTATGGGACTGTCATACCTGCTTAAACCTTTTAGGCACTTGTATTAGAAAGATAATGTACTCTTTCTTGGATTTAGGATTTGAAGCAATTAGTCAAGTTAAAGTACCAAGTTTCTTTAGAGAAAATGATTGGACCATGTGTAATTCATCATAAAATGGTATTGTAGCTGAAACTCCACATAAATGTATTTGTCCAGCTTATTTGATAAAAGTCAATTGTTTGGCATGTATACTATAATTTATCAGTTTACTAATAAAAATTTCAATGTCTTAACATGGTCTCTCCCTCTCTTTATATATATATATATATATAACGTCCTTTTGTTATGCTCGACCCAGCCAAGCGATTTGTAAGGCCTCTTTCAACAATTATTTTTTAATTAAAAAATAAAAAAAGGTACCACCCGATGCTCACGAAAGGGAGAGGTGTTTTTCCCCATACTGTTTGAGATGGGTGAGGAGACAGCCCTTCCCCATCATTTCTTTTAGCTCCATTTGATCGCAAATAAAAATTAGGAACGGTAAATTTACCATGAAAAAAAAATCTATGGTAAAAAGTCAAACATTAAAGGGTCCATTTTTTTTACGAACTAAAATTACCATGATCTATCTATTTCAGCAAAGTAATTTTTTTTGTGTTTGATTTGAAAGTGAAAAGCCGTACAAAAATGGCAAGTATGCATAGTAAAATCTCTGTGCATCAAACGGACCTTGATGTTCATTAAAGCCTTGTTTGATGACAGATAAAAATTTGGAATGGTAAATTTATTATAGAAAAATCCATGGTAAAAAGTCGGACCTTCTGAGTTTTGATTTTTTTGCACGGTAAAATTACTATGATCTATCTATTTCAAGAGGGTAATTTCTCTTGTATTTGATATGAAAATGAAAAGCCTTATAATGCTTTGTAAAATTACCATGACCTATTTTTTTAAGAGGGTAATTTTTCTTGAAAATGAAAAGCCGTACAAAACGTGGTGATGCACACTAAAATCCCTGTGCATCAAACAAAGCCTAAAAGAAAGAACACAAGGAGGTTGTCACCTCCTCCAGCGGCGACTTCTTGCCACCCTGCCCCCACCGGCCACAGGCAACGGCTTGGAGGAGGAGGTCAGTCACCATCGGCTTTCCGTTGCAATAGGTCCACCAGGCAGCGCAGGCAGGCGGCAGCGACGGGGAAAGTGACTGGCCTCTCCCTTCTCGCTGATGAAACATCCCCGTCCCTCCCAATGCTCGACAAATGACAACTGTGGATTGTCTGCATGGACGGCTCACACCAGCTGAGCATTTTTGCTCAGCTGATTTATACTGACGATCCAAAAACGGTTGACAGTTTATTTGCCGACAAGTAAACACTGTTTTTTCCAACGCTAGCTAGCAGCCATGGGGAGTTTTGAAGATTGTTGTATTGCCCCTGACTATGAGCCAATAGCAATACTGATATAATAGTCATGGGTTTTATAATAAGGCTGAAAGTGTCCAGGTAGTCTATCTCCTCTCCCTGATCATAGCCCTTGGCCCTTTTATAATGAGTTCTTGGCCTTTTTCCAAGCACAGACCTCTTTATTTAATTCACTGTAACATTTGTGGTCCTTTCACACATTTCTTTGAGTGGAGCTAATTATTTTAGATGATTGCATCAAATATACTTAAGCAGCCTTAATGAAAAGCTCAACATAAAACCAATATAGGAAAAATACAATATTATTAATAATGATTATGTGTTATTCTCTTTGGAAATGAAACAACTTTTGAAAATAATACTCCACCAACATAATTGCATTGTAACTCTTCAACAAAAGGGAGTAAAAACAAACTTCCACATTTACCTTTACACCACAAAAAAGGGACTTTTACTGATACTAAAAAATGTCAATGAATGTCAGCTAAATGTTTTACTTTACTGATGTTTTCCTTTTACATGGGGGAAAGCATCATCTCAGGGAGTGTCGCTGACAACTTTACTGACATAATCACTACATGTCAGTGAAGGTTAATTTTACTAATGTTAGAATTACCTTAAAAAATAGTAAAGAAAACATCACATAAAGTTGCAACGGTTCCACTTCTAAACTTTAAGGAAGAAGGCCTTTGAATTTTTTTTTTATACTGAACCATAAAGTGTTTTGAGTGTTTTCGTTTAATTACCATGGACTGTATATGAAAATTCAAAAGCAAAAAGTTTGATGTTTCTAACAAAGAGTACTTTGGTTGGCTTCACATATGCTCAAAACCATATAAGCTATTTAACCTTGAAAAGAAGAAACTTCCACATGTAGAGATACACTTTTTGAAGAACGACTGTTTTATTTTTAAAGCACAATTTAGTCTTTTCTTTGGTAACTGGAGAAATCATGATCACATTGTTACTTGTAAATTCAAATTGGGATTGGTCCTAGTCATGAATATATGAAGAAGATACATAAAATTATGTCAACTTGATCCTACTTACTCTCACATAGAACCAAATATTAAATCTACTGGTCAAGATAATTATGTAATAGTTGAATAAAATTCAAATGAAAATATGCATCTATGAAAAAATTGTCCAAAACAATGTTGGCAAGAAGTGCAAGTGTCAAACTACAAGCATAGAGAAAATAATACCCCAAGCCAGTAACCATGTCATCTTAGGGAGTAATTAAGCTGATTAATTAAATGTAAATGGGCATATAAAGTTAAACACAAAACAAAGGGTAGGAAGGTGCAAGACGAGATCAATAGCCAACTCTTATGTGCAAAGAAAGAGGTTTGGACATTAAAAAGACATTGGAACCAATGGCCAACCTTACTCTTATAGGATGTCTGCTATTTGATAGTTTGCAACTAGATAGTGCAACAAACTGACATTGATAATTCCTTTTTCCATAGTAACTTACATAATGAAATCGTATATATGTCTACTTGAACACTGAAAACCTTGTTTGCAAGTTGAGCTATATGAACTCAAAGAGAACCTTCAATAGTGGCCTGAAAAATTTTCCATTGCCTCACTTAATTTTGACATTGTTCAGTCAAAAGCTGACTATTCATTGTCACCTTCTTACGTCCAAGGAAAATTGGTTGCCTTGTATATGTAGATGATTTGAAGATTGCGGGAAATGATTTAGAGGCGACAGATCTTGTGAAAAGGTTCCTATATCAAAAACTTACATATGGTGGATATTAGGACACTCAGATACTTGCTTTGAACAGATCTTTTATAATCCAAAGCTCAATAAATTTGTCAATGACAACGTAAGCACAATGGGAGATCCTGGATGTACCTAGCTTAAGGGCAGCTAATCCTGTAAACTTAGTGCACATCAAGGAAACCTTCTTGAAGATTCATCCAAATTTAGTTTTATATATATATATATATATATATATATATATATATATATATATATATATAAAACTAAATTTGTGGTTTTATATGACAGGTTTGGACAGAAAAATTTTCCGATATATTGGACGGTGCGTTTAATCATATCTGCCTAATGTAATGTATTGCATAAAAAATGCATTGGGTGAATTGTAATTTGGTAGAGTTGAAGATAGAGCAGACGATTTCTAACCAATCGGGATGCATGAGCAGGCCCAACCCGACCCGGTAATTAAATGGGTCGGACATTGGGTAAGAGGCCCGACCCGGTAATTAAATGGGTCGGGCATTGGGTAAGAGGCCCGACTCGTTTGAGGCCCCGTAAGCCCGACTAGGCTTTTCTTTTGTTTTTAAATTTATTTTAAGGACCGCAACCCAAGCAAGTCTTCAAAGTTTTGGGAGGTTCTTCTCCGCCACCGTTTGCCCTGGCTCCGCAGCCATCGCCGTCGCCGCAGTGCTCTGCTGCTCCCGCAGCCGTAGCCCTCGCTGTCACCACCCTGCTCTAGCGTTCCTGAATCTGTCACCATCGCCGTCGCCGTCCCCGTCGCCGTCTGCTGGATCTGCCCTACTCCCGCAGCCCGTAGGCCGACACCTCTCAACTCCACCGGCGACTTTGGCGATGCGAGGCAGCGCGGGAGTCGGGGGCTATGGATCACCGCGCATGCTTCCCAGCCCTCTCATCTCTCGGCTCGCGTGCCCGTCATCACCACCGTCTGCCTAGGTCCGTAGGCCGCCGCCGTCGCCGTCGCGCACCTCCCAGCTGAGTCCCTGCCCTTACTCGACCCGGCCCGTTTAATGGCTTAAAAGGTCCGTCTTAACATCCTTCACGGCCCAATACCCGACCCAACCTGTTTGCAAATGGGCTGGGTAGGATTGACCCGGTCTAAAATCATGGTAGGGCCGCGCACCCATTATTGAAAGAACAAGATTGGGAAAAAAAAGAAAAAAAGAAAGACAATGACGTCCATGAATAAAAAAAAGAGAAGAAAAAAGCGGTCGTTTCTCTGAGAGCATCCCGACGCTAGTCGTTCCAAATCGATGACGCTATGTCAACATCAGCTGAAAAAGAAACCGTTGATTTGTCAACGCTTTTACAAGACGACGCTCAGCAGACAAGTCCCGAAGATGCAGATTATATCTTCCGTCTAAATATACATGTAGGAAGCAGATTATATGTTCGGCCCCATGTTCCCGTGTTCGGTCGGAGCAGACGTTCAATACGTGCAGGGAAATAATTTTTTTTTTTCACTGAATGTCTCGAAAATGTGAGCTTGCGCTCTGAAAAATCGTTGTTGGCCTCACGGAAAAATTTGAAAAGTTATATTCATTGCGTGATGGTTCGTCTCCTAAAGATAGAATCTTAGCTCCACACCTGAATACGACCACGAATCGGAGGACTTGCCGAGGGGATTGATGATGATGCATCTGTTCATCCGATACTCACGCCCAGACTGCAAGAACCTGAAACTCAAACGAAGTAGAAATCATAAACCCCATCACAAGAAGATCATATCGATATCAACAGATTCATGAGATCATAATTTTCTCATAAAAGCCAACGATTAAAAAGGTTTTCATATCACAACAACAGTACCAAACGATATAACCTCGAAAAACATGCTTTCGAACTCTGAACAATATGCATGCGAGCCTGTGATGCATGTTAGAGCATCTCACCCATCGCCATCATCAGGGGCATGGCGATGGTTGTGGCAGAAGAAAACTCGAAACTCGAAGAGGGTAGGGATGCAATCATCTGCAAGAGCACCTGCACCACTTCATGATCATGACGAGCGAACTCTGCTGGAGTTCTACAGATGATCAGAGCCTCCCGATGCATGGTGCAGGTGCAAATGCAGGTGCTTGCACCAACCCTCGCTCAATCTCTCTCTCTAGCCTGAAAGTTGCAGAGAGGAGGGCGGAGTATATATAGAAGCGGAGATGGTGCGTTGGCGACGTACGTACGTCGGTGGAGAATCAATCCCGAGCAGCACATTGATCTCACGTGACGGGAAGATGAACTCCACGTGCAGGTCACGTGACGGCCATTTTCGGGGCCACCGGATGCCTGTGGCCGGTGTTGATTCACGGGTCGCGAGGCTTCGCTGGGACGTGGTGAGTACCGATCTCATGGCTTCCTTCGTACCAAGGTGGAAGAAGGGTCGGGAATCTCTGCCGACTCTCTTTCACATAAATTCGATGGTCGCCATCACTTTCTCTGCCCACCTTCTTTTCAAAAATTCGATGGCTCACCAGTGCCGGCCTCCGGGCCGACCATCTGGAACTCTTTTCTGGATTCTTGGGGACTGTACGTGTCGGTTTAGAACAGTGATATCTTTCAAATTACATGATCGTTTGCCAAAAAATGGCTTCCCTGATCAAATGAATCGTTTACCAAACGATGACTCTCCTTCTAAAAAGATTGAATGATTTTAAGGTTTACTTATGATCAGTAGTTGATATTTAAAAAAAAAAAAAAGCGAATCTAATGGATTATGAGTCTATGACTTCAATAAATTGATCCTGTTAGCAGAGAGATTGATATTCCTTGGTGATTATGACAAATGGGTCTCATTTTTCCTCCGCTTAGCCTTGCACTTTCTAGCGATAGGTTTTATAGGAACTGGTTGATCGTGTTCTATCAAATGATAGTGGAGTGTAAGCTCTTATAAATGTTATCTTAGTGTCGATATTAATCATTGTGACAATATTATTGATACTTGAAAAAGAGCGGCTAATTATACCAAATTTACTGATTGATTCTGCGCAATGATGGACTGAATATTAGAGATATATAATCCTTCCATAATCTACTTTGAATAATTGGTTTATTTAGTGACAAAATCCAATCATTCAATGACTTATTTGAGGACCACCACATCTAGGTGGTTTAGCTCCTCTAAAAACTCGTGTTCGAATGTTGGAAGGGTTACTATTATGTCTAGGTGGTTTAGCTCATCTAAAAACTCGTGTTCGAATGTTGGAGGGGTTACTATTATGTCTTAGTGTGCTCTACCTTGAACCGTAAAAAGTCTCGAAGCTCTGTGACCTAGGGGACGGGCAAGGAGAAGGGGAAGGGTGTTGTAGCTCTTTTAAGAATTGTGGAATAAAAAAAATGACCTATTTAAGGGTATGAATGTCAATATGTTTGATTTGGAACATATATATCATAGAACTGATGAGGAGCACTACTTTAACAAATTTTAGACCCATCAAATATATAATATGATTGTTGAGGGGTACCATTCATAAACAAATAAATGATTAGCGGGTGGTATGTAAATAAACAAAATAGTTGGGGGCAACCGATACCTAAACAAATAAATTTTGTCGGCCGTGTAAAAATCTACCTGGCTTACTTTAAGTTGAACTTTCATGGAAAAGCACAAATTTTTTATGATATCAAAAAGGCGCACTGAGGTTTGAAGATATTCCATTCAACTGCACCGTTTTGCGTTAAATTCAGGTGGCTTGATGCAAAACGGGCGCCTTTTTTATTATTTCTTAAGAAGTGTTGCATGTTATTACAAAATATCAAATCGTACAAGATATACATTAATTAAATTAACAAATAAATTTAATTAAATAAAAAAACAATGGAATATATTTTCTCATAAAACTGTTTTTTGCTCGAAAGCATTGCTTTTATCCAAATTAAGCACGTTTCCCAAATTTATCCAAATGCTTGTGGTTGTAAAAGGGTTCAGCAGCCAAGATATTTATGGAGAGAGAGAGAGAGAGAGAGAGAGAGAGAGAGAGAAGGGGAGGGGACCCAGCTGCATCTCATCCCAAATCAATACTACTCAATATGAAAACGATAATATCACTTAGAATCAAAATCGAGGACGTGGTTAATACTCGCAGCCAGTTCCGTTCCGTTAGCCATCACTTGATGCAAGAGAGAGAAAGAAAAGTTAAAATGTAGCCAGGAGCAGAGCCATACAATTTTTATAAAAGAAGCCGAATTAAAGTTTTTTAATTTTGACTAGGGTCGAATATCATTTTTTAAAATTTTTACATAAAACAAGTGAAATTTTCTAAAATTTAAATATAATTTTTTTTTTCAAAAAAAAATTGACATGAGGCAAGGGCCCAAGCAGGCCCTACCTTTACTCCCCACCATAGAGAAAAGAAAAGAAAATAAAAAATCGGGCAGAAAGATTAGAGATGAGAATTCAGCCAACCAAGTCCTTGTCGCACCATTGCCATCCAACCACTCCACATCCACCATGCATATTAAAAAATGTAATACAAAAAGCGACCATTTAAAGTCACAATAATACATATAATACATATAAGTCTGCAGCTTGGCTTATCATAGAGACATGAATGAAAACTTGAATGACTGGTGAAAAGGGGCTCGGCCAATAATACGTATAAGTCTGCAGCTTGGCTTATCATAGAGACATTGGATACACTTCATAGTGGGCTTTTCTTAATATGGTCCTAAGTAAAACAAGAATTATTTTTACTTGCTTTCTGTAATTATAAAATTCAAGATTGGTAGATAAATAAAGAAGCATGCAGTACTATCCAATGTTGTCATATAGAAGGGTGGACACACACACACATATATTATATATATATATATATATATATATATATATATATATATATATATATATATATATATATATATATATATATATATATATATCAGACCCTCGTATACCAGATTTGATGGAATGAAAATCAATTAAATCGTGATTCTAAGGAAATCAAATAGTAGAGATTAAGTTGTAAATATAAAAGTCAAGATCTTTTGTTGATGTAGCAAAACTGATTGTAAGATCAGGATGACAATCAAATAAGACAGAGAGAGTTATGCCCCTGTGTGGATGTAGCAAATTTGTCAAAACTGGTTAACATGTTTGTGTTCTTATCTACTTTTAGGGGAAAGATAAAGAATAATGTAGGAAGAAAGAAATTAACACTAAAAAATATTCTTATAGTTCCTAAAATGGCAAAAATATAGCTTTTTAATTACCTATGAATGTGCCTCATATTTTTTGTTTCAAGCTAATGGATTTGTTTTTTAGGACAAGGCTATCAAAAGGTAGTAGTGATTATAAACAAATTAATTTTAGATACTTTTTGTGCAGTATAACCATGAAGTATTTTCCTAAAATGGTTTTTTTTTTCTTCAGCAAAGAAACACGTTTAACTTCAATGTTCGGCTAAGAATTGCCATAAATAATAAGAAATGGCATATATATATGTGTGTCTCTAAAAGGATCTTTTCCAGCAATTCCCATCTGCCATCAAATGTTTGAAATAGCATGACATGTGTCACTAAAGGGCCTTTAGTGGCGCTTGAAGCTAGCCATAAATGCTGACGCGCTGTCATAGTATTAATAAGTAATCGTTGCAGACGATCGCAACTGACGCTTCATAATATCAACTGAAGGAGCTTCACTGACATCCACATGCAGTCATATCATATGGCGCTTATGTTGGGTCATCGTAAACTAATACAGGTGTTCAATGACGTCCTCAGAAAGCCATAAAAACGTCGACCCTGACATATAGTAGCGGACTCTCATGGTCACAAAATATGTTTATTTTTATATTATTATTTTGAAATATTTGATTGTTTGTGTATATAAATACTCCTAAAAGAATTGAAATTATTGAATAGTGTAAGCTCCAGCCAAAATTTTTAGCACTCTATTGATGACACACTGCACGTGTCACTAAAACCTTTCAATGGCACCCCTTCTATGCCATAGAAGGCGGCCATTAGTGGCGTTCGGATAATATGCAATTGGATGTAACCAGTGTCCATGCCTTCTCCAGTGGAGCCTACTAAAAGCTTTTTGTGACGCTTTTTGTACGCTACTAAACATCATGTATCATGTAGTATGCTCCTGCCAGCTTATTAAAAAAGAATGGAACACAAAATCCTACGTTTTAAAAATGATTACAAAATAGTTTTTTCACAAAATTGATTTTTATCAAACGGCTCTTTTTCATGGTGCCATTCAGGTATGTCCTAAAAGTTTTCAAGGAAAGAGTCTGCATAGCCTCTCATTCTCTTCTACAAGAACACATTTTAAATTTTAGACCATGTAAAAATCGTCAGAAACTCTCAAAGTATTGGGAGAGAAAAGGAAACTGAAGTCAGAGTTCTCACAAAGTGTCTCAATAAGTGCAGGCACTACGGTCCCATAGAGCTTTTGGGCCCCCCGGCTCGGGTTGGTGGGGCCCAGACCATACAAATAGTTTCAGACCAACCCATGCCCGACAAAAAATTGGGCCGGATATATATATATATATATATATATATATTAGTTGTTTCCCTACACCTTCTTAAAAGCAAGCTACTTAAAAAGATGTCATGCTGGATATGAACAAGAGCATCAAAGGATGGATACATGTTCTTCTTCCAAGCAATCAAGATGAAAAGGAACACGATACAAGGAAAAGACTTTTTCTCTTCCAAGCAATCAAGATGAAAGGGAATACAGCTTTGTAGTCCAAATAAATTCATCTAATATCGACGCTGCTAGGAATTACAACGAATGAGACGGCTCATTTCTCAATCATCAAAGTCATCATCAACTGGTGACAATCATCAACGTCGAACAAGACAGTGGCACCATGTTGGTTCAACACATACAGTAGTGGAATGGGCTTCATCGATGCATTACAAGGACGGAGGGAAGATCGAAGAGAGCGATACACGAGAGAAGAAAGGGAGACGGCAAGAGAGAGAACGTTGAGAAGAGATGAAAACATGCAAGAAGCGCTCCTGTTTTGCCCTCTTTCATCCGGTAAGCTGTGGGGATTTTAGCAGCGGAAGGCGCCTGCGACTTAGTTTCCAGGGTGTGCACACGAACAGCAGGTAGCAACAGCAACTAAAGAGATCAAGAGAACAAGAGAGCAAGAAAGAAGGAGAGGAAGAGGGTTAGAGCCACTGAGAGATATCAGGAAAATGGATAATGTAAATCTCAAATTATATTTAATGAAAATCTTTTTATTTAAAAAGTTGTACGCAAGGTTTATCTAGTAACCGTGAGTAGGCCCCTTACAGTTACTAAGAAAACGAATAGGACTTATGTACCAAAAAATAAAAATAAATAGGTCTCGTGACCACTATCCGATATGAGTGAGAGGCTAATCCCACCAGATGTACGCTCTCTTCTTTTCTTCATCCCCCATGGTTTAGGGTTGCTTCAGTGCTTTGAGTAGACATCCTTGTTATGCATTGTTTCCATATCGGTGCTTTTCTGTATGCCGCCTAATAGCATGAAAAATCAAAATGGTGACTATCCACCTACCAACCTTTGCCCTGGCCATTGCACCAAACATGTTGGGGATAAAGATTTGGAATCCAAGAGGGTTACCCATCAGCCCCCGCCTCTGGTTCTGCGAAGCGAAAAACTAGAAAACACAAAAGTTGTATCTTTCTTTTTAATCAAAGCCATCCAATCTTTACAAATTGAATAGTTCAAACCATCCTACCCATCTCTCTCTGTCTCTCCCTCCCTCCCTCTCTATCCTAGAGGTTTAGAAATGATTACAAATTTCTTTCCCTGTGAAACATAATTAAAACTTAAAAGTATTAGTTAACGTTTTTTCTGACGCAACTTTTCAAGAAAAATAAATGAAAAAGAGGGCAGAAAAAGTCTAGCTGAGGAATGCAGTTCAATTCTCACCATTTTACAAACCCAACAAGTCCCACTCAGCAATTCCGAAATTAAGGTGAAGCAAAACCATTGGAGGTTTAAATCATATGAACACTGATAATGCGATCCTTTCTCCGTCGCGAAGGTCAGGTTGAGCTGACTGTTGAAAAGGAAAGTGAGAAAGATGAACAAGCAACGAATTGGTCGGATATCCTGTCATCGTTGTCCCTAGGTGCGGTTTTCTTGTGGGTTATCGTATAGGTCATCGTTATGATGCCTTTTTTTTTTTTTTTCTTCTTCCTGATTTTGTTACGATTGTGATAGAGAAGGGAGAACTATTCATGCAACAGTGTACGATTCAAGCTTGTGTGCATCTATCTACATTCATTTAGTAGATGCTTTGACATCTCATATCACCTGAAAACGCCATTCTTGATGCGCATTGAGAGGGACACTATTATTGACTATAATATTTCCAACTCAACTGCTCAGCACTTGAATGCAATTCAATTCTCGCCATTTTCCGAATGCAACGAGTGTGCTCACCAATTCCCGCCATTTTCCGAATGCAACGAGTGTGCTCACCAATTCCGAATGACTCAAAACTAAGGCTGGAAATCAGGCTGAGTACCCACCACAATGGGCCTAGGTTCGGGCTCTAAAAAATCAGCCCTGGCTGGCCCGATAAGATACTAGGCCGACCTGAGTAGGCCCGATATGTTTTTTAATATTATTTTTATTTTAATAATGATTTATTATTAAAAACATATTTTATATAAAAATATTTATTTTATATTTTAAAAAAATTAATTTTAACCCGGTAGGGCTCGGGTTTCTGGTGTTGGGTGTCGGGTTAGGCCTAGACCCAAGCTCGAGTTTTTGGCTGTGGCCGGCCTGATGCCCAGGCCTGCGCAAAATCACATGAATTGTTAGATATCTAAATCATATGAACATATAGGTTTCAAGGAGGCTTGGAGGCAGTATTATTATTTTATTAAATGTTATTCTTATTAATTGTCTTTTTTTTCAATTTTCTCCTTATTTTTGTAAATATTAATACTTTACAATTTTGGCTGTTAAGCTTAGGCTTCAATCATCAAGAGCCTCAAATCTCAATGTCTCGCCTAGCCTCATCGCCTTTTATATAACATTGGGTGTGACTTTAGCTAATTATGTCAATCAGTAATAGTTACTTATTGTATCTTTCTTTGTGGATCTTGTAGAAATTATCTTCTAATGTTTTTAGGATCACTGAGTTTATAGCCTTGCGATAAACTTTAGTCATAGTATATGACCCCGAACAGTGCCATGGTGTGTTGTCAGGGAATCCCTCACCTGGCGGAACAGAGTGTTCTACTCCGAATTGTGGATGTGTTTCTTATGGGTTCATGGTGGAAGAGAAATGGATAATAGTGACAGACTGGTTTTACATGATAAAGGAAAAGAGGATAGCTGATGATGAACATAAGAAAAGCAAAAATTATCACTGAAGGCAAAAATATCGGTGGAGAATATCACGGAAATGATTTACAACTCAGAAACCACTACAACAAATACCCATTGTGCCGACGGCTATGGCCGTCGACAAATGGTTTTTTGCTATCGGCAAATGTTTTGCTGACGGCGGTAAGAAATTTCGTTGGCACCTAATGTACCGACAGTAAAGGTCGTAGGGAATGCACGATATTATTCCTGACGTTGAAGACCGTTGGGATATCAAACATTTTTCCCAACTGTTCGAACCGTTGCGAAAAGATGTGCTTTCCCAACTGTTTGCAAAGCGCCGGGAATAGTATAGGAATACCTAGTTAGGAACTACTGGGAATGGTAGTTTATTACCAACCATTGGGTGTTTGTATGTGTGTGCGTGTGAGTGTGTGTTTGTTGTGTGTGTGAGAGAGAGAGACTATTTGTTAATAAACAAAATCATTATTTTTTCCTTTTGTAGAAAATGTACATAGTCATTCCATTACATAATACATCAAAATGTATAGTCATTCCATAGAAAACATAAGAAAATGTGTGAATCATGAAAAACTACTTAAGTTACACAATCCAATACTTGAAGAAAGATACTAAGCTTTTACAGCTAAAACAAGAACATAAAAGCAATAGTAGCCCCATGAGAACATAAGGATAGCTTGGTCCAAATGCAATAACAAAAAGACATGATATGAAAAATTAACAGTATAAGGTCCTGTCTACTTATTGCATAGAACTATATTTTTTTCATTTTTTAAACATCAGATCATTCAAGATGAAACTGTGAAAAAAGAACTAGTAATTTTAGGTTATTTTACTAGGAAAAGGAAAAGGTGGTGAGCGATCTATGCACTTTCTTGATGATTTGATACAATAACAAGAAGAAAATATTTCATTTCCCTTTACTATTAACTGATAGTAAAGGGAAAAACAACTAAACAACATGGGGAGACTCAAGGAAGAACAAAAAAAAAAAAAGAACAAGAGAGGGATACCCACTTAAGGGCATCAGGGATGACCACCCTCTTCTTATCATAGAGTGGTGGAATCTCTTCGTACGCCTTCAACCGCACCAGAGCAGCAGAGCCGCGCTTGGTTTTGTGGGGGATCATGCTGAGTCTGAAACAATGACCTAACAAGGCGAAATCAGATAAACTCGAACACCATCAGTAAGAATGAAAACCAGAAGATGCAAAAATGAGGGGAAACAACAAGAAATGGTACCTGCAGATTTGAAGATGCATAATATTCATACTATCCCTCTCTCTTGCCCCTCTGCCCTTCCACTTCCTAGAAGAAACCAAGATAAATTTGGGATTTGAGGAATCGGTAGCAGTATTAGTTGACGTAGTCACAGTAAGACTTTTCTTAGTCCTAAGGTTTTTTTACAAGGATTTGGTTAGACAACCAAATTGTTATAAAATGTGGCAAGAGAAATCACTTCGCTATAAAATGTTTTGAACGATTCAACCATGCCTTTCAAGTTGAATCCGCTCAATAAAAATTTTAAGGATTTGCTTGCTTCTAGTAATGATTCTTGTGGTAGTTATATTGGTTCCAGTTGTTAGATTGAAGTATGTGCCCTTTCTTATGTTGAACACGAACATTCTTCCTCTATTTTTTAAAAGGTTTACTCAGATGTTTGAACATACTTCAGCTTGTGACCTGCATCCATCCAAGGATCATCAACAGGTGTCCATTGTTCAGCTACCATCTGTCCGTGACATCAATCCAAGTTGCAATGTTGAAGATGTTCAGCTACCATTTATTGATGACATAAAATCAAGGTGGCAGCATTGAAGGACCTCCACCGACTCAAAATGAAGGGCCTCCAACTAATGATGCGCAGTCCATTTAGGCCTCAAACTCACACGTTGAGAATAAAAGTGGATCCACTGAAAGCGATAAGCAAGTAAATCAAATCTTTTTGTGGAGATTGAAAGTGAAGAACAAGAGAGTGATCTAAGTCCAACCACTCAAACCTCTCTTTTATATGATGATGGAGCTAATGGAATTGCTTCTTCTAAATCTATGTCGATAAGGTCTATGGCAAGTTTATTTAAGTCAACTCCCAAGTACGCTATTATTTCATACCATGGTATTCCTCAAGAGCCTAGCAGGGTCAAGGATGCTATTAATTCTCCAGTTGGAAATGAGCCATGAATGAAGAGAGGATGGTCCTCTTGTCGAATCACACTTGGGAGCTTGTGCTTCCCCATAAATCTCAAAATGTTGTAGGATCATATTGGGTCCTTAAAACTAAACTCAACTTAGACAGAACTCTTGACAAACTAAAAGCCCGACTTGTGGCGAGGATGTTTACTGAATTCAAAAGTGTTGATAGAGTTATCCTTGGTTGTAATTTACAACACGGGTACTGTGTCCAAGATGAAACTTGTGATTAATCATATTTTCCATTGCTACAATCAAGAAATGAAAATGCCTTTTTGCATGGATTTTTGTGGGAGAAGGTTTATATGAAGCAATCGCCTGGATATAAGGATTCTTTTTATCCTAAACATGTTTGCAAATTATTACATACTGTATATGGGCTAAAGCAAGCTTCACGAGCATGGTATGCTTGTCGTAGTAACTTTCTTCTTGATTATGACTTTCAAAGAAGGCCGTTAATCCTTCTATGTTTATTATTCATAAAAAGTATGTGGATCTTATATTGCTCATTTATGTTGATGATATGTTTTTGACTAGACATGATCAAAGAGTTATTATGGCATTCATATATAGCATGCAAAAAGAATTTCCTGTCAAAGATCTTGGCAGATTGCTCTATTTTTTTGTTATTGAGATCAATTAGGATAACGGAAACATGAGTCAATCTAAGTATGCATCCGATATTTAGAAAAAAAGGCTCAAATGCTTGATTGCAAGCCTTCGCTAACGCTTGTTAAGTTCAAAGACGTTGAAGGAGGAAGGGATTTTCATGATCCAATGCTCTATCGACAAATTGTGTGATCCCTCCAATGTTTGACTCTAACTCATCCTGAGATATCCTAGTTAATTTTGTCAGTCAATTTATGCATAAAGGACATTATCCTACCATGAAGCACATTCTCGCATTCTCAAGTATATTAAAGGAATTATTCATTTTGTTGTCCAGTCAAAGTTTTTTAGATATCTATGTTTTTTCAAACTAAGATTGAGCAGTATGTCAACAAACAAGATGATCCACCACTGGATTTTATGCCTTCCTTGGTGTCAACTGCATCTCTTGGAGAGCAAACAAGCATCGTGCGATCAAGTGCCGAGGCAGAGTACTGCATCATGGCATCCACTGCAGCAGAGTTATGTGGATTCAATGTATTCTTAAAGACATTGGAATTCAAGTGCTTAAAATTCTTGTGCTATGTTGTGACAATATGAATGCCTCCACATGACAACTAATCTATCTTCCATAATTGAAGCAAGCATATCAAATCGATTACCACCTCGTAAGAGAAAAAGTTGCTGAAGGAAATATGCAAACCTGGTTTATTAAATATGTCCACCAACTTGCTAATTTGTCCACTAAGTCTGTAGGGCGACAGACATTTCATGTTTTGTGTCTGGAAGGTGGGGATTCATAGAAGGCTCATTTGAGGGCGACTGAAAGAGAAACATATAATAGAAAAAATGAATTTATCACTGCTGATGAAAAATAAGAAAGACAAATATATCACTCAAGGCAAAAATATCGATGGAGAAGATCACAACAAGAAAGGAATGAACTGGATTTGTTAAACCGTGAAAAAAAGATAGAAATCCAAACTAGACAAAATCTCGAATGTCAAAATTTGAATGAAGATTATATGTTTTCAACTTCTCATGCATATTGTATGTATTCAGGTTGACTCTTAGTGAAAAGTGTGTGTCTTTTCCATCATGAATGTAGGTTCAGTTGAACCTAACCATGTAGTTGTTTTATTTTTTCTTTCTCCATTTCATTCTTTTCTACACATGGATAGATCATCATTAGGGGTGAACACGAGCCGAGTTGAGCCCGAGTTCAGTCAGCTCGAGCTCGGCTCGATTAAAGAAACCTTGAGCTCGACTCGAGTTCGAGAATAGCTTGATGGAAGCAACTCGAGTAAGGCTCAACAAACTCGTTTGAATAAAATTGATATTCATCGTTACATGTTGAGCTCGAGCTCGACTCGATTAAGGCTTGACAAACTCATTTGAATAGAATTGATGTTCATCGTTACGTGTTGAGCTCGAGCTCAACTTGATTAAGGCTCGACAAACTCGTCAACTTGTTTGAATATATCGACTTGATTAAGGCTCGACAAACCTGATTCATGCTCAAGGTCGACTCGACAGTTATGTGTTGAGCTCGAACTCAACTTGATTATTTGAATGAGTCGACTCATGAACTCAAACTTGACTGGTTAAGCAAATGACTCCACTCAAACTCATTTACGAGCTGAGCTCGAGTAGCTCGACTCATCGTTCACCCGTAATCATCATTATGATGCCTTCTCTCTCTTTCAATCCATCGACAGGTTGGTTTCCCAAATCTCAATGTAAGCTCGTGAAGGTCAGATTTATCATCCTACCTCTCTCGATCGTGAATGTCAGTTTGATATGGAAAGGGAGAAAGACAAACTATCAACAAATCAATCGGATATCCTATCATCGTTGTAATAGGTACTGTTGTTTTCTTGTGGGTTCGTGGATAGATCATGGGGCGGAGCCAAGGAAGCGTCAGTTTGGATCATGACCTCACTTTAATTTTTTTTTAAATTTATATGTAAATTTTAAAAAATTTCATTTGTTTTATATAAAAATTTTGAAAAATGATATTTCGATTCTAAACAAAATTTAAAAACTTTAATTCGGCCATGAAAAATCTCTAGTCCACCCCTGAAAGACTTTTTTTTTTTTTCTTCTTCCTGATTTTGTTACAATTGTGACAAAAAATGGGGAAAAACATAATAGAGTTGTTTCGTTAAGGGCGTCCGACACATCTTCAAATCTTCTTATTTTGTCGTCTATTGGAAAATCAGGTATTTAGCTGATCTACGTCGAATATCCGTACATCTAAATTCATGCAATGATTCAAGCTTGCTTGCATCTAAATTCATTTAATAGATGCTTAGACAATAGACATCTCCTACGACGTGAAACAACTATTTCTTTTCTCTTCTCTTCAAATTCTCCTTAATAATGTAACTATTTTTCAAAAAATTTCTTTTAGAGAATGCAGCTGAGTTGTTCCCTCTTTGTTTTACTTGCATTCTTTCTTTTAATTCAGTTAGACAACTTTAGATTTTATTTAGGATTTACAAGTTTTTGTTGGCTTTCTAATTTTGTGTGTGTGGAAATAGAAAGTAGGCTCTAGATACAAAAAGAGATGTGAACAACTTTTTTTTCTTTACTAAAAAGTGGGCCATCCATCATCCATGTGGACGGCCCATGCCAGCCGAGCAAAACCCACTGCTGGCACCTGCGTAACAAAGGACTATATATATATATATATTAGTTGTTTTTTTTTTTGGAATATGATATTTATCAAGTGCTGTGTAAATGCAATTTAAGAAATGTATAAAGGAGGTTCCAGAGTCCAGACCATGAGCAACCAAGGTTGCAAAATATTATGCATAAGCCATTTGAAATAGGAGCCCTGACTTTTCTCTTTTGGGAAACTTGTACCTATGCTCGTCTTTTTGTTGGTGAAATATCATGGTTGTATGCTCATGCCTGTCTATAAACTGGTAGAAATTGATCCATGTCATGAACATCCACCACAAAGAACTGATAATTCTGTTAGTATGTAAATCATTACTTAAATGAAAACTTGAAAAGTTATAGGAACACATTATTGCTGGTGTACTTTGTGAAGCGATTGAGCATACTTTGTTATGATATAAACTAATGTGGCTTCTTTTATTAGGCAGTTCAGATAAACATAGAAAATTTTGTTTCTATTTTGTGTACAAAATTTTTTGCAGTTGCTGTCATAGTCTCTGCTGACATCTATCTTCAGCCTTCTGCTAACTGCTAATGTTCGCTGTAGAGTCTGTTTGAAGTTGGAACCATTTCTGGATTTGTTGTTCTCTTGGTTTTGTTAAGTATTTTGCTAAGTACATGAGCTAACCAATGAGGTTCCCTTTCAGGGTTGTAAGTATTGAATTTGGTTACTTTTTGCTTATCACCCTTATCTATCTGCCTAATAAGCATCCGCAACATAACAAAGATCATTATTGTAGCCAGGGGCATATAGATATGTTGGGGTTTCTCGTTCAATCTAAAACATTAAATTTATATATTAAATTTCGGTAGATCTGTATCCAATTATATGGAGCAGCGCTACACCGGGTCGCTGCTTTAAGTACAAATTAAAATTTGTTAATCACATACATATTTAGTGCTTTTTTTTTGTTTGTTTGACTTCTTCCTGGTACTAAACTGCCGATAGAGAACAGTTGTATTCGGTTGCAGTGCTTCGGTTGCTTTTTTATTCTTTCTAAGGTTTATATGTTGCTTCTGGTGGTGCAGGGTAATACGGTTGGCTTGTCTGTTTCGTAAGCATCGTTTAGGGTGATAAGTACGGGTGCTTGAAAACTAAAAGTCAGCTTGCGAGCCACTTTCCGGCGAAAAATCTTGCGGGCGTTAGCCATCACTATCCTAGAGAAAATAGATAGAGTGAAAGGGCCATGGAGAGAAGTGGATATGGTAAGGATGGTATCTACAGGTCGCTGAGACCACCTCTCGTCCTACCTTCCGACCCCAACACCAACATCGTCTCCTTCTTGTTCAGGAACTCCTCCTCCTACCCCGACAAGCTCGCGTTGGCCGATGCCGACACCGGAGAGTCCTTCTCCTTCAATGACTTCAGGACCATCGTCGCCAGAGCCGCCAGCGGCTTCTCTCAGCTGGGCGTCAGGAAGGGCGACGTCGTTCTCATCGTCGCCCCCAACTCCCCTCAGTTCCTCATCTGCTTCTTCGGCGTTCTGTCTCTCGGAGCCATCGTTACCACCGTCAATCCGCTCTACACCTCCTCGGAGGTTGCCAAGCAGGCCCTCGATTCGTCCTCCAAGTTCGTGGTCACCATTCCCGCTCTCTGGGAGAAGGTTAGAGGCTTGGGTTTGCCTGCCGTTCTGCTGGGGAGACCCAACACTGGTATCGTTCCTGACGTGGGTACCACCGGTTTCGATGAATTGGTGAAGATGGGATCCGGCAGAGCCCCGCCGGCAGTCGTCATTCAGCAGAACGACACCGCTGTGCTCCTGTATTCCTCCGGCACGACGGGAACTAGCAAGGGGGTGATTCTTACTCACAGAAACTTCGTGGCTATTGCTTTGATGGTTTCGTCTGAGCAGATGGAGAAGGGAGAAATGCATTATGTTATGCTGTGCGTTCTGCCCATGTTCCACGTCTACGGCCTCTCGACCATCTCGTACGCGCAGCTGCAGATTGGGAACGCTGTCATCAGCATGAGCAGGTTCGATTTGGAGGATATGCTGAGGACGGTGGAGAAGTACAGGATCACGCACCTCTACATCGTGCCGCCGATCATGGTCCTTTTGGCGAAACAGGACGTCACCCGCAAGTATGATCTCTCGTCGTTGAGAAGGATTGGTACTGGCGCTGCACCTCTAGCAAAGGATGTCATGGAGGAATGCTCGAAAATTGTTCCTTGGGCTGAGATTCTTCAGGTGCAGAGTTCGTAAAGTTTTCCCTTTCTTTTTTCCTTTGCGATTCATTTTTCTTCATGTTGTCTTATCACATTGTTCAATACACCATCGTTTCGATCCAACGGTTCTTCGGTATTCTTTAATCCCTCAGTTTTGCATGTTGATTTTTTGTGTTCATTGCAGGGCTATGGTTTGACAGAGTCATGTGCCATTGTTTCTCTGGAAGTTTCAGGGGGAGGATCTCGCCGTTATGGTTCTTCTGGAGGTCTGGCTTCAGGGATTGAGTGTAAAATCGTTGATGTGGAGAAGATGAAGCCGCTGCCTCCTAATCAGTTGGGTGAAATATTGGTCCGTGGTCCGAACATGATGCAAGGTACAATATCATGCTTGCCTGCCCTTCCTAATGCAAAGTGTCTATCGCATCCTTCTGTTGACAGATTGTTTTCGGTAAATAGATGCGTTCTGGATCAAAAGCACTAATATTGTCAATCTAGCGGTGAAAAAAATGCAATGCTTTGTAAAACTTCGATTTTTTGATAATCCTAGAAGAACCTTCTGCACGTTGCAGTCGAATTAGAACAAGTCTCTTATGGAGCAGAGTATATCAGGTCATACTTTCAGGATTTGATCTATAGGCATTCAGATAAAATTGTTTACTTCAAATGATAAGAAACACTCCTCAAAAAGTGTATTATTTTCTTGGAGATGTTTATTCACTGTCAGGATTTATTGTTTCCCTCTTTGGAAGAGCAGAGAAAGATTGTTTTTTTAGAGTGCATAGCTAGACGCTTCCTCTAGAAAGTAAAAAACGACAATTTTGTCTAGTGCCGTCGTTTCCACCTGTTTATTCCATCGTCTAACAATCTGATGAATAGATTAAAGTTTAACTTCACAGCACATGCACGAACATGGACGTGCAGGAGCAGGAGTAACTTTTAACAGTTTAAATTTTGTACTCATGTTAACGGTTTCTTCATAGATTTGGTCCACCGTGCTTTTGGAGGACCCAACTCCTCAGTCCCAAGACCTAAGTCCTAACACGTGGATTATTTTTTCTTGTAATTCCTTGAAGGAGGCAAACTTAATTTTCTTATTAATAAGTAGATGAAAACACATACAGTAAAGAAACTATAGGCGTAGCTCTATGACTTGAACGGTAGAACAAAACTGAAGGCATGCAAGTCTTTAACAACAAGGAAAAAAGGACTGAGAGAGTAAACTGGAAAGAAAGAGGAAAGGGAAAAGAAAAGGAAAACTGGGGCGTAGAACAGCTTGCTCTCCTTTCATTTTTCCACCCATGCCCCACACAAACTCCGAGTGAGAGAGAGAGAGAGAGAGAGAGAGAGAGAGAGAGAGAGAGAGAGAGAGAGATCTTCAACATGTATTTTGCTGTTGTATATTATTTTATATAGGGGGTGACCCAGTTCTAGCTACACTGGTTTACTAAGCTTAGTTGGCTAGGTTTGCTTGTCTCGGTCAGGGCACCTAGATGGGATCTTGCTTGTCTAAGGATCTAAGGGACACTACCACTCTGTTCCTTTGATTGTTAGATGCAGATGAAGTGCACACATTCTGGCTTCATTGGCTTTATTGCAACCCCATCCTGTTTTACACTTCTGCACAATCTGTGCTTCTATCTTGGTTGTAATGAAAAGAAAAATCCCATGGTTTTTTGCACCTGGGCAAGTGACAATATTTCTGAACCCAAGTTGTGGTTTTCATATGCAAAATGAAAGAAGAAAAAATCTGAGCTGTTGTTATTATTCAGCTTAACTTTCTATTTGTCAGTTGTGTATGCTCATCCTGTCTGGACAAGCAAATTGATAGTTGTTTTTCCATTGTAGATTTTGGTAATTTTTGTTTATTATTTTGTAATTGTATTATGTCAATAAGGAATAATAAATATATTGTTGTACCTGTTTGCATATATATATATATATATAGCAATTGAAATCAGCTGGCTGCCAAATGTTGCTGAATGACAAAAATTTTTCAAACATCGCTGAAACACCTTGCAACAGAAGCATTAGCAAACAGCTTATGGTGTTTTTGGTGGCAGACTTAAATATTTAACCATCTAGTAACATCCGGCAGCTGGTTGATTTCAATTTTCCTATATACATCCTGTATTCAACTTTTTGAAATTTATCTATGCCCATCTTCACATCTGCACCCACGTGACATAGCACAAGTATGCAAATTCCTCTGCTTTAGTTTGCTGCCGCTGACTGTGTTCTTATGAATTTTGTTTGCAAGAATCTTGAGTCATGTATAAATCCACCAAGTATAACTACAAAAGATCCAATTCGAAGAACATGGACGTCATAGTTTAAGGGCCTGTTTGGATGACATGTCCTCAAAACCAGGTTTGAGGAAGCCTGGTTTTTCTGTTTGGATGCCAAGACAAAAGCTCAGGTTTTTTCTTTTCAAACCTGGTTTTCGTTTGGATGACAAAAACCTGATTTTTAACTGTTGCTCATATAGATCCCAAAATTCAGAAGTCTAATCCTGACAATAGAAATTTTAGAAGAGAATTTGCAGGCAGTAGATTGGGGTCTTTATTTTTCATTTATACATGGAGAAAATGTATTAGCAGAGGTCTGGGCACATCGGCCTTGTCTTCCATACCCACTGTCACCATCCCAATAACATGAATCTGCCATGATCCATAGAACAGGGTGCTCATGTGGGGAGCAATAGGGAGAGAGGGAAACCAAGACTACGTACAAATGAATCCATAGAATTTCCAGAGTGAAGAAAGCAAGGATATAAATAAAAAAATATGTGCTGAGATACCACAACAGATGCTGCAGCTTCACAATCTATGTCAACTTACTCCAGAGAGAAAACCAAAATTTTTATCTGAGCAAATGCAAGAAACCAAGATGAAAAACATCCGCCAGAATAAGGATAGTGCACCTACCATGTATAAGTAATCATAGCTAGATACCACAAAAAAAAAGTGTTCAATAGATAATAATCAATTATATGAAAACATAACATGGAAGGGCATCTCCTAACCAAATGATACCTGAAGAAACGAAAATATGTTTTCAATGTATTCCAATCACTTCTGCTAAATGCTGAAAAATAGGAGAGCATAATATTGCAACTAAAATTTCTGACTTCAGTTCCAACACAAAGTTTAGAACCTGTCAGCCTACCCAAACTGGCTTTTGAAATGAACTCAAAGCAACAACTTAAATAGAAATCATAAAATTAGATAGTTACACACCTGTCCACAACAAAGACGTTTTTGTATCCTTAAGTCTACGAAATACTCCTTGTATAGCAAGAGAAACCACAATAGCAGAAGCAACAAGTGCTCTTAGGGAGAGAAAATGCTGTGATGGAACACACATTGGTGAATCCTGTTCTGAGGCAATTCTTCCACAATTCTGATAAATAAATGACTAAAGCATGAGAAAACGTGGCGAAGATGTTTCTATGAAGTATGAACCAAGACTTCTTGCATCATGAAACATGTAACATATGGGCCATATAGAACACATTGGCATTGCATGACATTCCATGGAATGTAGGACATGAAACATTGCATGGTATTTTTATGATTTCAGGATCCCATGGCAAGTGCATAAATTGCCATAACTGCTGAGATTGTGAAAGACATGAAAAATAACATCACTGAAATTTTGAGCTTTTGAATTTTGTGGTCAAGGTAGCAAAAAGTAATTGAAATTCGGTAGTGTCAAAACTCAAAATGAGACTGATTTAGCAGAAATTGGGAAAAAATCTTTCAAAGAAAAAGAAAAGATGAATAGAAAATTCGGATGAGAATAAAACAGGAATGAAAGAGGGTGACTACTGATTTCTGGTAATATATATGGGGGCTTCAATTGATGGTTGAATTGACCCTGAAACAGAAACAAGAGATCAAAATTTACCTTCTCCAGAGGCTTCAATTGACTGTTGGGAGGAGGTGCGGTGGAAGGAGCACTGGTAGGATCAGAAGCTATCTCTCCCTGCTTGTGGTTCTCAATGTGGTCAGACCTTTGTACTGGTCAGAGATTCTAAATGAAGTGTGCATCAGCTGGCTTGTAGGGACCCCTATTCTGCGCAGACCCAGAATCTGTACTCTTCGTGGATTGAGAATCGGCCTGTTGGAGAAAATCAATCCAGACCTTCCTTTATTGATCATAATACTCAAGATGCTGAAATAGTTCTCTTCAAAACGAGGATGTTGAGGCCAACAACATGACAAAAAAAATACAGAAAACACAAGGCAAAAATACAGAAAACACAATGCAGACATCTTCCCATCTGGTTACCTCAAAAGCCCTAGAACTAGAAGAACCCCCAAACCCTTGATAGCTCACAACCCTCCAACGCCTTTTCCTTCTACCTGTAGGTTGCAACCTGCAGACGCGCTCAAGAAACCCAAAACGCCATTTTGGGTGAAAAAGACTCCTACCTCCCCACCCAACCAACTTTTTCAAAACCTCGGGTTTGGCTGATTATTAGAATTTTAGGTAAATCTGAAAATGGAATGTTGGTTACTAGGTTCAGACAGGATGCCAGGATTATACTCAAAACCTTGAAATAGGAATCACTCGTGCTCATTTTCTGCCATTTCTGAAAGGCTGTTATTAGAATTAGACTATTACCTCTTTTGTCTTTCTTTTCTTGTTCCCACATTCAGTATCTTCAGTTGCGGACACCAGCTCAGAAGCTTTTTCTTTTTTAAGGTACACAAATATTATGAGGAACTGATTCTAACATCAGCCGTAAACTTGGTGAACTTGTGAACTGACTGTTGCCTTGGAGGCATGCTACAGAACTGAAAATTAAGTCAAAGTGGTCCACAAGTCCCTCCACCAAAATGAACTCAAGGAAATCTCAGGATAACTCCTGCAGGGATAGCTGACGACTGAAGTCCACTGTCACAAGTTCTGACTTTTTAAGTAATGTAGCACACATAAAAGAATATTTGCTTTTGCAGGCTGGAAACATTTCTTGCTTTGATGAACAACAGTCTTTAATAATTCCTACTACACATCTCGGTTCCTCTTAAGCTTTTTCCCACGCTTCCTTTTTGACTTATGTTTTTTTCTGCATTCTTCTTTACTTATTTTTGGGTTTGTATAATTAACCACCTCTCTTCTGCCCCTTGCAATTTAAATACTTAGGATACTTGAACAGTCCACAAGCCACGCAGATGACTATAGATAAGGATGGTTGGGTACACACAGGAGATTTGGGCTATATTGATGATGATGGTAGATTGTTTATTGTTGATAGAATAAAAGAGCTTATCAAGTACAAAGGCTTTCAGGTATGAAATGGTGTGTTTGTTTATAGAAAAAGATCACGTCTACTCTTGCTTCAGCTTTATTCAAATTTGTATCTGGTTCTTTATGTATATTGCAAAGTAATCTGTTATTTGTTTTATGGTACTAAAATGTAGTATTTGCGACAAAAAACCCCGCTAGTTCTTTTGTCAGTCTTCCATCTGCTTCTGAATATTCAATTTTATTTGGTAACTGAACTCCTGATTGGTTGCTTCTAGCCTGAACTTTAAGCAAACTCGAGTTTTTATTGGAAAGAAATGAACAAAGTGCTTGAGGTGCTTGAGTTGACATATTTGCTGTCTCATGCCTCCTCTTCCTATTGATCAGTCCCAGCATTTGCGTTTTGAGACGACGACTGCATTTAAGCTACTAATAAGCTTTGACTTCATCTTTCCATATGGGATATGACACTATTAAGAAAGGATAAATCTGTTCCTGCCAGAGCAGTTAAGCCAAATGAAACTGCCTGATGTTGGGATCTAGTTGAGTTTAGAATCATAAGTACCATAGGTTAGGAGCTAGTTGGTATTTAGGAATCATAACATATGTGAACTAAGTCAGAATTTGTGATTTGACATTAAAGTGGTATTGCACCATTTAGAAAAGTTGCTAGTGGAAATGCACATTGGACAAGATGGACCAAGAGATGCTTTTCTGATTAGCCATATCAGTCCACCAAGATAATTTTTCCTAGTTGCACCACAGAGATAGATGCTCCACAAGCATCTTTGGATTGATGGAACTTAGGATGAGAAGAGGTATGATGCTGTTTTTAGTAACCCAATCTTTTTGAAAGTCTACCATGGCTAAAATCTTGATGAACTCCATCTAGGCTGTATCTTCATGTCTTTTGAGTGGATGGCTTCTCAAACAGCTACCTCCTTTATGTTATTGTAGAATCAACAATTTCATATGCATGAAGAACTACCCCTTCTTAATGTCATTACTACGGGGAAGAGTTTACAGATCATGTGATGTTAAACTCTAGTCGGGATTGATCTTATCATAAGAACCTATCAACTTATTGATAATCTTTTATGAAGTTAGTGTGTAACAGTGGCTTTGCTTCTGCTGAGTTTGTATCACCTAGAAAGAAAACGAATACCTATACACCAAGAAAACATAATTCTCTAAATTCCTGAATTCATAGCAATCAAGCAGAAAATTGTTAGCGATATATTCTATCTTATGTGCTTTCCCTTAGAAAAGAATATCCATTTGAGAATACCTCTCATTACTCATCTGCACGTGCATACATAGACGAAATTTCTATTACAGAGATCAGATTGACAAAAGATATATAAGAGAATTTTCATGAGGTTTTCTCCAAAATTTGGTAGAACTAGTCAAATGTTGAAGGAGAGTGATAGATCATGGTTGTTACTTCTAGGTGTCAGTGAATATCAATATAACCATTGGTTTTGTTAGTAAATATATCAAAACAAATTCGGAAAGTGTTTGGAATTTAGCAATAAACCGGAATCTATTAGAAATTAGTGATTAAAAACTTATTGTATTCTCCAGAATGGTAGATATGGTGAATTGATCTGTAAGATGGACCTAGTCCTACTCTCAGAATCTCAGATTGTAGTTTTCCAGTTATGTTGGTTTCCCTTCATCTTATTAGGCTTCAAAAGTTTCTGCGTCATAGTATCTGCAACTTCTGACCATGTAGTCAAGGGCCATCAATTGTTCTCTTTTTTCAGATTGCACCTGCTGAGCTTGAGGGTGTCCTTCTTTCACATCCTGAGGTATTAGATGCTGTTGTTATTCCGTGAGTATAGTTCCATGAATTCCATCATCAGCTTGATCCTACAATTACGAAAATATTGTTCGACTTTGGTTGTGAGATCTTTTAATAATTTCAACTGCTTATCATTCTCGTTTATCTCTGTGTAGCTATCCCGATGCTGAAGCTGGTGAAGTTCCTATTGCTTATATTGTGCGCTCTCCTACCAGCTCCTTATCAGAAATGGATGTCCAAGAATTTGTTGCAAAACAGGTAACAGAATTTTTTCACATAAGATTCTGATCAGTAATGCTAGTTTATAAGTTCAAGTGAACTATGCATTTGTACATGTGCATATTTATTCACGTATAGTATACTTGCCCGGGCAAATCCTGTTAAACTTCACGTTTCTGTCAGTATTTTTCTTCCCCTTTTGTGAACAATGGTCCGAATTGTTCAACTTGACTGTTAAACATTCTGATGTTTTGACATAGGTTGCACCTTTCAAAAGATTGCGGAGAGTATCATTCATTAATGCTGTGCCAAAATCAGCTTCTGGGAAGATTCTAAGGAGACAACTAATTGAGAAAGTAAGATCAAATTTGTAACAATGTCATGGTGTGCATACATATATATATATGTGTGTGTGTGTGTGATGGTACATTAGTATAATATCCATAATGACTTTTCAAAAAATAAATGGTTATGGCTCCCAAGAACAGGTGAGATACTCTTATGTAAAATCATATATTAATTATCTGTTTTCTCTATTGTTGCTTGATTGTCGGCAAAAGCTTGGTCTATCTGACTATGGTTCAAATTCAATGTCCAGGTCACCAGCTTTGTCTAACCTTTGTTTGCTATTATAATAACAATAATAATAATGATAATAAGATGACCCTCTCTCTCTCTCTCTCTCTCTCTCACACACACACACACACACGCACACACACACACTTATGTCAAGACATGTAAATGTATATCGGTGGGGCGTTGTTTCATCAACACATACCAACCCATAACTAGCTATCGTCATGTCTATTTAAAAAATAAATTAATAAATGGTTAAACTATTTAATAAAGTTTTCCCCATCATTGTCAAAAAGACGATATTATTTGTGTATTGAGAGACGTGTTTAACTCAATAAAGGTTGGTCGTAATGTATCAAGCTCAACTCGAGTTCAAGCCAAGCTTGAGCTGGCCCAATTCACAATTCACGTCAAGCTCAATCTCATGTACTCTCTTAGGCCCTGTTTGGATGACAAGTCCAAATCGAGTTGTGAGGAAACCTGGTTTTGTAAACCAGTTTTTTAAACCGTGTTTTCCTGTTTGGATGCCAAGACAAAAACCAGGTTTCTTCTTTTTAAACCTGGTTTTTGTTTGGATGACAAAAACCTGGTTTTTAACTATGGCTTTACATACAATTTTCAGCTGAAAGTTGACAGTTTAGTTGCAGTTAGATAAATAAGAAACTGTTATTTGATCGACATTCTTTGATATACATGAAACATGTTCATGTTTCTCTTGTATATGATCTTCATACTTGATATACATGTTCCTCTTCAGATGAAGGATAGTTCCCTCGCCACGGCTTCTATTACGTTTAAGAAAAGTGTATTACAACTTGAAGCTACATGGAGTATGGTGTGATACTTCATCAAAATAAGCAGTTAGTAGGCATAATGCATTGTATATATTAGAAATATATCACAATTTGTCACTGTGAAGAAAATTAAAGATCACTATTTATACTAAGAAGTTAGTATAGCTTATTATAAAATTATTACAATGTGGCACCACATGCTGACTCTCCCACTCCATAACTCGTCATCCTCAATGAAGCTTTAGAGTTCATGTCTGAAATTTTAACTCTTCTTTAGTTGCTTTTTTAGAAAAGGAAATTGAACTTGATGCCTCTCAATCTGAGGCAATTTATAATACCTCAAAAATTTAGTCTCGTATTGAAGATTGTGAAGGATCTTGAATGGCTTATAAAGGGAGGTCATTAATGAGATGATAGTCCTGGTTCTTAGTTTTTTTGAGGTTGGAGTCGAAACTGTTAGAGGGCGGGTTGGGATCCGTCGAACCAGGGGCCCGTGCACAAGAGTGGGTTGGGTTGGTACACAATTTATGTTCAACGTAACCTGGATACATGATTAAAAAATGAGCAATTAGACTATAAAACCCATGTGATCTATGAACTTAGGTCAGTTTTTGTGTTCATCTACAAAGGACTCGAGACTTGAAAAGATCTTATGACTAGGTTAGGTTTCTTGTGTAGCTAATCAGGTTCTCTGTGTAGCTGATCAGATATTTCTGTAAGACCAGTGGTAGTCAAGGTGCACTTAATATATGTTCTTACCTGCTTCTCTTCTACTTGCTCCACTAAGATGGTTTTAAAATAACAACATAAGCACATAAAATATATACTGGAGAAAATGAGAAGACAAATCCTTCCCGCAAGAGCACACCTGTAGATGTCAAAATTCCGAGGATGGCAAATTTTTTTTGTCCCCAGTAGTGCCTACAACAGCGTACATGAAACAAATTATGATATTCAAGAAATTCTATGAAACAACCCCTAAAACAAAACAAATTAACAAAAAAGGTGGAACATTTGTTCAAGTCAGCATACTACCTGGGACATTTTCTGGACTATTTTGAAAAAGCTTGATGCAGTGATTCTTCTGATCAACAATGAGAGTGATCTTAGGCCAATAGAGGTACCTCGATCATCTGCTCCAATTCAATATCTAGAACTTGATTGAGTTGAGACTCACTAACGCCATCCTCGAATGAATTCATAAATGAAATATTAAATAGATCTTAAACCACAAATTTAAATTAAGAATCTAAGAAAGAGGAGAAGAGGGAGCCAAAATTATCTTTACTGAAAATGATCATCTTTTCTTGTTTTCTTTGAATTAGTTAACTCAACTTGATAATTCCAAGATCAATTTTCTAAATCCTGAGAAGGCTTCAATAGAGAATCGATCATTCCAACATGAGGTAACTGTGTCCTCAAAGTTGCTCTGTGGCTAGAAATTAGTGGCCAGTCACGCTAGTTAACAACCTATTATTACACAAACATTAGGACTAATAAACAATAAGAGTTAGGAAGCTATACACTAAACATATGTCAACAAAATATTGCATATGGCTTGAGAAGGAATAGCACAAAGAATTGTTACAGCTGCAATGGAAGGCATGTCAGAATGACCCGGAGACATTCAACCCAAAGATTATTGTTGGGTATGTGGAGGTAATTGGAATACTAGGTGTCTTCTCAATGGATAGCAATGAATTAATTCCACCAAGCTGAAAGACAAAATGAGAAGTGTATAAGCACATTTCTTAAGCTGATCAAACCTGAAAAGAATGAAAATGTTATGAAACCTTCTAGTTGATTCAGACAAAACACAAAGAATAAACTCTGGAGGTCCTGGCATTCCAAGATCAGTTTTCTTATCTTGATAAGGCTTCAATAGAGAATCAATCATTTCAACGTGAGGTGATTGTGTCCTCAAAGCTGCTCTATAACTAGAAATTAGAGGCCAGTCACGCGAGTCAACAACCTATTGTTACACAAGCCCAAGTATATTCATATCAAAGCTTCATTAGGACTATATAAACAATAATAATTAGGAAGTTGTGTACTAAACAGATGTCAAAAAAATATAATAATGACTTTAGAAGGAATAGCACAAAGAATCGTTACAGCAACAATGGAAGACATCAGAATGACCCCAGAGATCCATGAGGCACATCCAACCCAAAGATTATTGTTGGGTATGTGGAGATAATTGGAATACTAGGTGTCTTCTCAACGGATAGCAGCGATGAATTAATTCCACCAATCTAAAAGACAAAATGAAGAAGTGTATAAGAGCATTGCTTAGGATGATCAAACCTGAAAAGAATGAAAATGCTATCAGACCTTCGAGTTGATCCAGTCAAAACACAAAGAATAAACTTTAGAGGTCCTCGCAAACTAGATCTGAGCTGAACAAACATTTTATCTGTTGAATAATATTTGTGTTAGGTGGTGTTTTTGAATATTTAAGAGTTTGGGAACAGCTCTTTACAAATAAGTGTTCTAGTTGTGGACTTCTTTTGTAATTTGTTTTTTTACCCTATTCTCATTTAAGGTGAGATTAGGGCATATTAGTACATACGAAAAAGTTCTCTCTCTCTCTCTCGTTCTCTTCTCTTCACTCCCTTGGCTGCACGCAACATGGTATCAGAGCCCAACCTTTATTGGGACTGAAACCTATCTCTCGTCATCATACTTTTCTCACAGTGTTCATCCTCTTCCTCTTCTTTTGTTCTCGTGGAGAGTTTTGAGGGCAAGACGGTCTTGATCTAGGGTTTTCTCAAGCAAAAGATTAAAAACCCTAGATCGATGCCTTGTTGAAGTGGACGTGGATGAAGATTTGTTAAATGTTCTTCAACCTAGATGGAAGTCGTAGGTGTCTCCCTCACGTGAAGATTTCTTCATTGTCCCTGGTCACTGCTTGTTGAATGGAAGTCTGTTGGTGTCTCCTTGTGTTTGATGGATGTCACGTGTTTCCTTCAAGTCGCAGAATGTTTCTTCGTTGTCGCTGGTCATTGCTTGTTGAAATCTGGCATTTTTTTTCAATCTGTTGTGAATGGGGATGTAAGGTGATAAATTTGTTGTGAATTAATTGAGGGGGAAAGTTATGTTTAATGACCAGTTTTCTGTTAGCCATTGATCTGCCCTAGTTTTCTATCAGTCGTGGATGTGCCCTAGATGTTATAAAGGGTCTATTTTTTTTTATCGCAGAAAACTCATCATCATCTACGTATGTTATAGTCTCTTCCTGCTGCATATACTAGTGCTGGAATCTGCATACGTTATAGTCTCTTCCTGCTACATATATTAGTGTTGTCTGCGTAAGGCCTAGTATCTTTCTGCTGCATATACTAGTTCTGCCCTGCTACATATATTTGTGTTGTCTGTTTTTTTGTGGGTGTTACAATGAACCTTGGACAACAGTCTAATATGGGAGACAGATTGAGTCTCATATTTAATACAAAGTGGTTGGGAATCCTTTCTTCTATGGTTCTAATGTGAAATTAGATGGTCACAACTATGAAATCTGATCATGGATGTTTACAATGTCTGTAGTAGGACATCAGAAAGATCACATCATTGAAAAAGATGAACCGAGTGTTAAAACTGAGAAATATACCACATGAAAAGAAGATAATAGTATTGTTATGTCTTGGATCATGAACAATATGCAGACGGATATAGCTCCTACTCTTGCCTACTATACTACTGCCCAACATATGTGGATGTTCTTGAGACAAACTTATTCTCATGACAATAATGTCTCAAAAATTTTACAAGTTGAGGAAGAGTTACTCAAACTGCAGCAAGGTGAATTGGAACTATCTCAATACTTTGCTTAAGTTAAAGCTGCGTATGAATGATTGAAGGCTCTTCGACCTCCATGTCAGACATGTTACAAGACGCATTTTGAGCAGATTATGGTGGCTAAGTTCTTGGCTGGTTTGTCCCGTAAGTATGAGGTAGCAAAATTTCAGTTGCTTATTGGAGAAAAAATCTCAGATCTTGCTGAAGCATATAATAGACTCAGTAGATTGGTTGTATCTCTCTCTCAGCCCCAGAGTGAGTCTCCTTCTGCAGCCTTAGTTGTGACTGGAGGGCGTGGACAAGCCACTAGGGGAAGAGGCTCAGGTCGTGGTGTAGGGGGCAGAGGAAGATTTCAATGTATATTCTGTGGAAAATTGAGACATTTGGAAGATAGATGTTGGGACAAACATGTTAGACCAGCTTCTACTTCTCATGGTAGGAGATCTAGTACTTCAAGGGACAGTGGGACCTTCTCTTCTCATATTTCTGTAGGGTCTGCCCGAGCTGCTACACCACTTGGAGAGACTCCTTCCTCAATGAATTCTGAGAACTCCACAGTGACTATGAGTAAGGCAGAGTATGATCAGCTTATGGCTCAGTGATCTCTTCCTACCACGATGTCTACAGCTGCCTCCTCAATCATGGTGGATTCCTCTTTATTTGTTGGTAGTACTTCCCATGAACTAGGTACTATGTGGATTATTGATTCTGAGGCTTCGAAATACTTTTGCAGTCAACCTCACGTATTTACTTCATTGCATCATTTTTCATAGCCTCAACATGTTAGGCTTGCCAATGGAAAGCTTTCTCCTATCATGGAAATTGGAGATGTTAAACTTTTTAGTTCTATCCTTCTTTTTTATGTTTTATATGCTCTAGAGTTTCCTGCTAACCTTTTATCTGTTACTCAGTTGACGAAAGATTTGCATTGTAGAGCCATCTTTGATCTTGGTTCATGTGTTTTTCAGAACTTGCAAAATGGGAGGACGATTGGTGGTGGCCATGAGCACGGAGTTTACCTACTATTGGAACCAATGGAGGGCATGACATCTATGTCTCTATCTAAGCCTACCTCATATCAGTGGCATCTTCGACTAGGTCATCCTTCATTATCCATGCTTTGTTGTGTTCTCCCTAATATTTCTATGTTTGAGTCATTCCAGTGTGAGGCCTGTCAATTGGTCAAACACACTAGAAATAGTTTTCCTTTCAACAGTAGTTCGTCCAGTCATGCAGTTTTTTGTCTTAGAGGTTTGAAATTGTCTGTATTCTTCAAATTTTCACTATTGAAATAAAGACTTAGTTTGGTTCCATTGTCAAAACATTCGCACTGATAATGTTTGTGAGTTCAAATCCAATACCTTGTTATAGTTTTACACCAAATATGAACTATGTCCTCAATTCACTTGCCCACACACTTCTCAACAAAATGGTATTGTCGAACGTAAACATCGTCAGCTACTTGACATGGCTTGTACTCTCATGATACATAGTTGTGTTCCGGCCCAATTTTTGGGTGATGTCATGCTCACTGCATGTTACCTAATTAACCGTCTTCTATCTTCGTCTATTGGCAATCAAATTTCCATTCAAGTTCTCTATCCAGATAGACACATGTTTTCCTTTCCACCCAAAGTCTTTGGGTGTACTTGCTTCGTTTACATTTTTTGTCCTAATAAAGACAAACTAGGTGCACAATCAATTAAATATATTTTCATTGGTTATCCAAAACACTAAAAGGTCATATCTATTTTGACTCTCACACTCATAAACAGTATATCAGTGCAGATGTTACATTCTTTGACTCACGTCCTTATTTCCACTCTACTCCATCACTATCAACATGGTGTTGTCTATTCCTTTACCTATCCCAGCGGTTCCCCTGCAGTTCATTCCTTATGATTCATTCTCCCAGTGTCAGTAGATTTCATGATCCCCCACTGGTATACACCCGCCGACACGTTTTTGCTCAGGACTGTCCACCAAGTTGCTTCTCAAGATGTAAGTATCTCTGATGTCACTACTCCTCCTGCCCAGGATGCTTTTGAAATATCTTTGGATTTACCGATTGCCTTACACAAAGGCAAAAGACAGTGTACTCTTCATCCTATATCTCAGTTTGTTTCTACTACCGGTATTGGTGGGAGCCTACAGTAGTTTGTGCTAGCTTTATCAGTAACTTCTATTCCCTCTAATCACCAACTGGCATTACTTTATCCTAGGCGGCTACAGGTTATGCAGGATGAGATGGAGACTCTAATGCAAAGGGAAACGTGAGAATTGGTTGATCCTCCATCTGGTTGTGACGTTGTGGGCTCCAAATGAGTATTTACCATCAAGTACCTGTCTGATGGCTCAATGGAGCGCTACAAAGCTTGTTTTGTAGCAAAAGGTTTTACCTAAACATATAGGGTGGATTTCTTTGAAACTTTTTCTCATGTGGCTAGGATGGGCACTATACTTCTTATTGTATCTGTTGCAGTACATTATGATTGGACCTTATATCAGCTGGATGTCAACAATGTCTTCTTGTATGGGGATCTTGATGAGATCGTGTGTATGCAGCAGTCTCCTGGCTTTGAATGTCAGGGGAAGTGTGGTAAGGTGTGCAGGTTGAAAAAGGATATATATGGCTTGAAACAAAGTCATCGCACTTAATTTCACAAATTCTCATAAGTTGTGTTAAAATGTGGCTTTAAGATATCTCAGCTGGATCATTCGTTATTCATCAAGAAAGGATCTAGAGGTACAGTTGTGTTAGTGGTGTATGTTGATGATATTGTTTTGACAGGTGAATGTGAGCAGGAGGTAGCTCATACAAAGAAATTTCTACAACAACGCTTTCTTACCAAAGATCTTGGCCAGCTATGATACTTCCTTGGCATTGAAGTTGCTCATAGTAAGGAAGGAGTGGTGTTATCACAAAGGAAGTATGTTCTTGATCTGTTACATGACATAGGGATGTTGGAAGCTAAACCTGCAACTCTTCCTATGAACCCACGGATACATCTATATGATGATGACTCTGAAGAGATAGCTTATCACTCCTACAGATCGTTGATTGGTAAGCTTCTCTATGTGACAGTAACTCGGACATATATTAGTTTTGCTGTGAAAAAATTAAGCCAATTCATGGAAAAACTAAGAAAATCACATTGGGATGCAGTTATGTTGATTGTCAAGTATTTGAAGTCCTCCCCTCGCGAAGGCCTTTTCTTTAAAAAGGGTACATCTCTTGATGTCAAAGCTTATAGCGATGCAGATTATGCAGGCTCAGTTGATGATAGGAAGTCCATCACAGGGTTTTGCGTGTTTGTGGGAGAAAATCTCATCTCTTGGAGAAGTAAGAAACAAAATGTTGTTTCTAGGTCCAGTGCGGAGTCTGAATATCGTGTTATGGCTCAAACAGCTGCCGAAATAATATGGTCTAGATCCTTACTTGAGAGTCTTGGTATTTTTATTTCTATACCTATGAAGATGTTTTGTGATAACAAGGCTGCACCTACATTGCCAATAATCCAGTATTTCATGAGAGGACAAAGCACATCGAAGTAGATTGTCATTATATTCATGATATGGTTCAAGAGAGAATCATCTCCATAATACATGTAGCTTTTGAAGATCAAGCCGTCGATATCTTCACTAAAGTCTTGCCTATTGCAAAATTTTATAGGTGTTGTGACAAGTTGAGCATGATTAACATCTATGCTTCAACTTGAGAGGGAGTGTTGAATAATATTTGTGTTATATGGTGTTTTTTAATATTTAAAAGTATAGGAAAAGCTTTTTACAAATAAGTGTTATAGTTGTGGACTTCTTTTGTAATTTGTTTTTTTATCCTATTCTCATTTAACGTGAGATTAGGGTAGATTAGTGCATACAAAAAAGTTCTCTCTCTCTCTCTCTCTCTCCCTTGGCTGCACGCAACATTATCAACTCTGGCAGCTGGTGAGGCATTTCAAAATGTAGTAATTTGACATGTAAAGATTGAAACAACTGCAAATGTATCACAACAATATGCTATTTCAAGAAAACAAATTGATGAGTAAGGTTTGTCTCTGCTAATTGCAATAAACAAATCAAAATAATTTGTTGTTCTCACTCTTTCCTCAATGTGCAATGCCCTGCTTGGTTATATGGTAATACCAAAGAAGACATAGAAGACTTCAAAAACAACTAATGTTTTACTTGGGGCTATATCACCAATTTTCATTTTCTCATACATAAGTGACATCTAATGAATAACTATGAAGTAAAAAAGAAAGAGATTCTTCAGAAAATTTCACTTGTATACATGCCAATATGTCATGGCAGCCAGTTCAGTTTGTCGAAGAAATCATGATAATACCAATCAACACCTTAATGTACTTCTTAGAAACATGTCTGAAGATTTACTGGTAGACATTATCTACAAGATGCTTTGGTCACCGATGAAGGTTGCCATGTAGACACCATCTACAAGATGCTTTGGTCACCCAAAAAGCTTTTGCGTAAATTTTCAAGCATTCAAACCTCATTCATATTAGTTGGGACATGGTTAATCATTAGAACGGTTATCCATTTCACTGTGAAGTAACATTATGGGTATTTCATGCCCTAAATAAAGAGAGACAAATGGATGGTCATTGTTGGACTACAAAGCAGGAAGCACAAATCTAAGCAGGAAGCACAAATCTGCATAAATATTTTTCCAGTTTTTCTTTTTGTTTCTTTCTTCTTTAACCAAGTGTTTTAGACCCTTGTCTGACATTTAATAAACAACAAACTCTATATCAATACTTGACACTAGGAAATTGTGTGCCCTACACACACAAGCATTGCATTTGTTGTGCTTGCCTAGAAGAAACTACTATGTCACAACCAAGTCCAATAATTAATTGATGCAAGGCTTCCACCTTACTTGGTCTTCTTTTCAAACTGTTTGTTACTAAGATAGCATTGCCCTATAAAATACAGTTACTTTGGTGGCAGTAGTTTTATCATGTGAATTGTTCCATGGGTGATATGACATGATACCACAGAAAAGTAGTTTTATCATGTGAATTGTTCCATGGGTGATATGACATGATACCACAGAAAGCTTCAGCCTAAATTTACAAGTTTTCGAACCTTCATTCCGCATAAGAAGTTCGACACATTGTGCATGTAGGCAAGAAAAAAAAACATAGCCATGAGATTGGAGAAGGTAAATTACAACAGTTGAAGATGCATAATTGCAAACAAACAACAATCACCACATTAGTCCATCTAACAATCAGAGAGCAGAATGAAAAAAAAAATAGAGGGAAAAAATAGGGAAAGAAAACAACAAAAAAAAAAGGCTGACAAGAACATCACGGACATACCAACCATTCAAGAGGCAAGGCTAACAAGAGTAAATGCCCTCGCTCTGGAACGACATTCCTATCTATAACAGAACATGGGATTGAAATGAAAAGGGGGATTACCTACAACAACAAACAAATGCCCCTTCGCTTATGCTTCAATCCCTCGCAATGCCTTTACAATGCTTCTTTCATCAGTATAAATAGCAGAGATTGATTCACAGACCTGCAAATGAGAATCAAATCCATTCTTAAACAAGTCACAACATTCCATTCATGGAGCTTGCGAATCTGCCCCATGCTGTTGGACAGAACACCACCACCAGAGGTTGCTGCTCACTGAAAACCTCGTTTTCGTCTGAAAAAGGTAGGGAAGGGAAGGTTTTGCAGAACCTAGTTTGAACTAGGTTTTTGGTTGTCTGCCAAACGCACCTGTAACCGGGTTTCAGAGCCAAAATGAGGTTTTTGGCTCTGAAACCTGGTTTAAGGGTGTCACTCAAACGCGGCCTTAGTTGGAACTTCCTAAGTAGATCAACAGTCCATTTCAACCATAGAACCCCCTGATCAACTAATTCATAGCATGAAGAGATTGGTCTTAGTTGAGAACATATAATTGTGTTAGATTACCAGAAATCCTTACATCTTGTAAAATGCCAGCAACAAGCCAATGGAAATGCTCTTTAAAATTTCAAGATACAAATATAAGCAAAAGAAATGTTTGTAAGGGAAGATATTGCTTATAAATATAATTAATCTAAAAGTCATAATCTTCTTCTCGTTCATTGGCTAAATATATGCCTACCTAAAGCGAAATGAAAATGCATTAAACCAAGTTTTAATGTGCCTAAAGGTACATAGCATAGCTGGTCGGCCATGCAGTGCATTGAAGACACATTTTTGGTTCGATTATCATAGGTGCTACTCCCATTGAACTGTAAACGGTGGGATCACGACATTCTTTAACAGGTGTACTATACCCCGCCCAAGTTCCTAAGCAGCCGAAGATCATAAAGGCAAGAGTAATTGGGGGGGGGGGGGGGGGGGGGGGGTTTGCAAGTCCCTTTTCTGAGTAATGAGTTGTTAACCTCCAGCTCACCCGACAAAAGCATGTCTAAACAGAAGTACTAGATACATGCACATAGAAGAAACAGTATCACACAAGAAGTATGTTGGGTGTGTGAAGATTTAATAATGGTGGAATCAATCAGACAAGTTTCCAAGTATAAAAGTGAGTTTCCTTGAACAGGAAATGCTGAAAAATGTTATGGACCCAAGTGTCTAAATGATGAGCATGCCTGCTGGCTGCTGGGCCCTTGCAGGAAATATACAGCGCAGTTACTGTGAAAAAAGATCTACGCGTACTTGATATCCATGATCTAAGTTATGTTTGGAGGTACTTACTTGGACATGATAGATAGGATGGATCAACTTGGTGCATCATATGGAAAGGTACACAATGAGGCCTAGGTATGTATAACAATGGAGCCGAGCTCGAGCTCAGCATGTCGAGCTGGGATCAAGTCATATATTGCTCGGAACTTGACCTTGACTCGGGTCATATGTTGTTCGGCTCGAGCTCTAGTTGAGTTTTGTGAGGTGATCGGTCACTAATCAACTGAGTCCAAGCTTGAGCTTGACTCATTTAAACTTGTGTCGCATTATTTATATATATTATTTTCTTTACGTGGAAATGAAAACCACAAAAAAAGTGTTACAATTCGTCTACCAACATGCCCCTAAAGATTGACAAACAGGGAAGACACGAGCCAAGTCGAGTTTCAATGAGCCAAGCTTGTATAGCTTGAACTCAACTCGCTTATAACTCGAGTTTTAACTCAACCTCAACCTCGACTCATTTTTCAAAGGAGTCGAGCTCAAATCGAACTTACGCGAGCGAGTTCAATTCGAACCCGAATTGGCTTAACTTGTTATACACCTTTATGAGGCCCGTAAATGACAAAATTCATTATTTTTTCGGCTGGTTTCTGTTGAAAACACAACCCCCCAAACCCTCCTGTCCACATTCTAAAAATTCAAAAACATGTCTGCATAGTGGCAGGCTTTTTTGATCAAGTAAAATCCTTGAAGTCCTCCTTTCCCGTAGAGAGTACACTCTGTTCAGACTTAATTAATTTGCCGCATTGTGGGCAGCCACTGGGGGATGTCCCATGTGGTAGAGAAACAACTTTTTCCACAAGTTTGATTTCACTCGTTTGACAAGAGAGCGAGAGACTGATTTTAACCAAGGAAAAAGGCTATGGTTAAGTTGAATATCTAATTTGATACTGTTCAGTCAATTTAGACCTAAAGGAGTGGGGCATGACTCACATGGATGGTGGCCTCAAAAATTTTCATGCTGCATGTGATTGTACGTTCTTATGAAGAAGTTTGTTGTGTATGTGTCATAGCAAAACCGTGTTTGTAAAAGAAAATAAATACTTTAAAAACGTTAAAAACAGGTCAGCCGAAAAAAAAGAGAAAAAACTCTTTAAAAAACGTCAAAAACAAAAAAAACATGAATTTCCTCTTTTTCTTTTGCGTTTTTTAGGGATTTTACATTTTTTTAATTACCAGATTTTCTTTTTCACTTTTTCGAATTCCATTTTAAGATTTTGGCTACCTTTCTCTTTCGTGCCAAAAGATTGACTGTTTCAAAATCTACCTTTTTCCCGAATTTTTTTCCTAAAAAAGCAATTTCTTGTTTTAAATCCGAGAAAGTCCTGCTGTTTTAAAACCAGAAAACGATATTTGTGACTATAGTATGTGTGTGCAAGCTGATAATGGAGTCTGGTAAATGGTGCATGTGTTTGTGTGTGTGGTGTGTGTCATGGTGGTGCTTCATGTGTGTGTGTGTGTGTGCATGTGTGTGCGAACGAAAGCCATCTCTTGGACATTTTTCAATTTGTACCTCTTTATGTGTGAGTGAACATCTGTTGAAGGGTTCTTCATTTTTGTGCTGTATTCTTCAACCATAAGTATGTCAGGTTCCTTAAAACTTAAAAGTGGTTTCAAGGAAATCAGAAAGCTCTTATCATGAGAGTTTGCAACCAAAGAAGGGAAATGCATATCGATTATCACATTTTGCAAACTAGGTTTTCATATAACAAGTTCAAACCTTATGGGTGTGTTTGTTTCATCACAGATCTCAGATCTTGAGATCATCAGGATCTCAAATCCACGGATTTAAGGTTGGACACCTCCCCCCCTCCTGGCTGCCCACTATCCGACTTTAAATCCATGGTTTTTTTTGCAAGTGATGTCAATTTAAGATCCATGCTACTAAAATCCTCCTACAATGCATATCATTTTAATGCAGTATATATATATATATATATATATAGTGGGTCTTCCATCAGGGACAACTTTACTAATACTGCAAGGATGAGTAAAATAAGCATTTGATTCCCCTTTGAACTTTGAGTCAAGTCAGTCCAACTGTTAGTCATTATCTCTTTGAAGAATCCAACACACCCAAATTGTCAATTATCAATTCATCCACAGAAATGATTGCTGCCACTTGTTCACACTGTAGCTTGAGAGATCCAATTAATGGTTGCACACATTTTTATTTTGCAATAAACTAAAGAGCAGCTAGCAGAATTTTGACTTCAATTTATGTGTAAATCCATCCAAATCACTTGGATAATTTCACAAAACAAGTGAAAAGGAAGGTTTTCTTACTCTCAAACTTCTTTTGAAAGCAAACAATATGCTTTTTTTTTTGTATAATAAATGGTTGGGATCTAGGAGCTTCTTCACTTAGATCCAGCCTTTACCATCTTCCACTTGATTGGATCTTGTGTAATCAGAATCGGACTCGAACTCAAACTCAGATCCAAAATCTCATTTGAGCGATAGAATATGACATCCTTATCAGATCTCAGTTGGGTATCAAACTTGGATTCAGGTTCTGCTAGGAAATTGCATACTGAATCTGAATCTGATTTGCAACGGGATCCAAATCCTCTTTTGACATAAATCTGATGAATTCTGAATAAGAGATAACTGACTCACTTGTATCCCTAGAGAGAGTTAAATACATGTTGGTGGAGCCACTGGAATCCGATTCAGGACAACCACGAAATGATCAAACTCATACAATGTTCGACCCATTTGGATCCTAAACCGAACTGATTGAGACGGTTAAAAATTAAAGGACCTGATTTTGATACATGGAGGACAAATTAAGGAGACATATTTTTGGAATTGAACATGAAATACTGCTGCCACTATGAAAATTTTCTTTTGAATAAAATTTCATTGGACTAAATTTTTTACATTTAAGGCACTCGACCATAAATCTAAATCCCGTCGATATATCCAACGGACATCATTAAAAGGAAAAAAAACAATATGAAAAGTGTGTGTGGTGGAAAGTAAAGATTTCTGGTGTGACAGATTTCCATGTGCCATGTTGCCAACACATACACATTTTAGCGTGTTTGTTTGTGAGACTGAAATTATTAGCTAGGCCCATTGAACCTCGCCAAATCTTATCACGGGAGAGAGAATCTGATCAATCATATGTCCCAAAAAATAATATGTTTTTCATCAAATTTATTCGGAAGTATCAAAAAACGTAGAAGGCGACTTCAGTGTTAAAAGTATTCTACCGTCGCAAGTAAAATGCCGTAGTACACCACCAATTAAAGCAATCATGAAAGCACCAATTATTTATGAATGATTTTGAAAGTCTCTTTCTTTTGCCCAAAAAGAGCATGGGCTCTATGTATCCATGCCGCGTTGCGTGGAGTATGGACCTAGATGAAGTAGGGCCGAAACCACGTGTGGGCAATTGCCCACATGGACCCGAGGAAACCTCTTTATGCGGAAGCTAAACCTGTAGGGTCCAGCCAATGCAGACCTAGACCATGTTGGCAAGAGGAAGGGAGCTTCTTTTCCAAGATGTGGTTTGCAATCTTTTAAACCTGAAAAGTCTCTTTTTCATTTGTTTTGCAAGTGTAATTTTATGTCCTTTTTAGAGCTAGAGCAAAATGGAAAAAAAAAAAGTTACCCTTTGAAGTCTAATTCTTTTTCAAAAATAACAAAAATACCCCTCCTCTCAACAGGGCAACATAAAGGCTCGAAGTAGCTGGTTAAGCAGGATGCATGTAATGGGTGTGTCTTTTGTTCGATTCCCATATATGTGTTATTACCAATGTTGGTATCAAGAGTTGAATTGGGGTTGAGAGTTGGTGTTTATATAGTTTAAATGAACCAGTATGTATCCCATCTTCTCCCCATTTTTTTTTGCTCTTTTTCTTTTTCTCTATGCTCGTCTTGTATGGAGGTTGTTGCTCATATCTTTTTGGTGGCGCATTTGGGATGAAGTGCAACAACAGGGTCTTGAGGAGCACCTTATCATCGCCGGATTCTGTGGCGCATCTTATGGAGGAGGTGTCCATTTTATTATCCGGCTGCGGCACCGTCTTTCGTTTGCTGTTGGGTGACTTTGCCGGGGCGTCTATCCAATCTCTCCTCATCTCTCTTATTTTGTTTTATTATGCTGCTGTTATGTATATTTTGCTTTTTAAGTTTGTTTTTGCGGTTTGAGGGACTTTTTGCCTCTAAATTTTGCATTCTCATTTTATACTCTCTCTCTTGAAGTAAGAAAAGTCTTCAAAGATATATGGTGAGATATTCAATGTAGCTTAATTTTTTCCACAACTTTCCACAATCTAAATGAGATCTCTTACAAAGATTACATTGCTTTTCAGGTTTCATTGGAATCTTCTCCTTTTTGAGAAGAACCCTTCAATATTCAAGCGCCTGTTCACACGGTGAGAAAAGGCAGCTGAGGACCATAGTTCATTAACCGCACCAAGTTACACTAAACTGCCAAAGTCATTTGCTATTTACGATGAAGTGGTAATTTTCCAGGGTTTTACCTCTGACTGCCCTTTTTTACACCGGGTGCATTTTAGCAAAATGCCAATTTTAGTGGTTGGAGAACGCCACAATTTAATGATTAAAGGGCCGACGTATTATAGCTGGTTGGGTTGGCAGGCTGGTGAGAGCTCAATCATCAGTTCTATTTCCATGAGTTTTACTCATCTAGACATTACTTTCAAGTACTAGCGGAGCTAAAAATTTTGGCTAAGGGGGCATTAATTCAATAACTTCAAGTGCGCATATATATATATATATATATATATATATAAACAATCAAAATATTAATGTAAAAATAAATAAATGTTGTAAGACTGGTGTGGGCAACTGCGTGCACCAGCCACCATGCTAAAAGTTTGTATAGTTCCAACGCAGCTCTAGACCTTAAAAGCACCATAACCTCTCTTTTAACTAGTGAGTTTTCCCTCCCTCTCACCCAAACTCCACAATTTAACGTTTTGAAGGGCTCTTTTATATATAAATATGTAAAAAATCTGGATTCAACCACTATATAAATAAATAAATAAATCTTATTGAACCGTGTGGTCAATTGCCTACACATGCCCATATGTGGCTCTGCCAGGTTAATCATATGTTCTATGCAATGGATGTGATGGAGTAGTATTTATAATAAATGTACATAATCTTTTAAAGACTATATACATGTATGTGTGATTATCTTGTCTATTAATTAACTCACTACCTATAGGAAGAATGATATATGTAATAGGTTTTAAATTTTCTATATGTATGTATTACATTTATGAACTATTGTAAAAAGATCAAATGAAAACCATGGCTGCTTGGTTGGATCAAATATCCGGCAAAATTCACTTCAATTACAACCCGATGAAGATCAGTGAAGGAGCTTTAAAGAATGCCAACCATTACGCTTGCGAAAGTTTTTGGTTTCTCCTAAGTAAACATTTATATATAAAAAGAAAAACCCTAAAACCTACAAGAAACTATCCCTCGCACAGCCAACTAACTAATTTTAGGACCGACTGTGCCATTAGCTATTTAATAGGCAGCTATCTGTAAATATATTTTAAGAGAAGAGTTCTCTCTGTAAAATGTTAATATATTTTTGGAGCGGGTTGCCTAGGACTTTCCTCTTCCCTTGTCTCACAACAAGTCTGGCTTCTCTTATTACTAACTGCTAGATTCTGATCCTCAAACTATATATATATATTTATTTATTTATTTATTTAATATGATTAAACTCTGATACACTTTCAAGTGAAGCATGATATATATATATATATATATATATATATATATATATATATATATATATATATATATATTTATTTATTTATTTATTTATTTATTTATTTATTTAATATGATTAAACTCTGATACACTTCCAAGTGAAGCAGAAAGAAGCATGTGGCTGAAATGTAAAGGGCGCACAACACGACACGTGCAGCAATCACCATATTCTTTTGTCAACCTACATTTACTCCTTTCCTACCCTAAAGTCACGCTTAATTATTTCTTGTCAGCCATTCAATAATTTGACTTTTTTTTTTTTGCTTTTTCATCAGCCCATACCTTCTCCATCTTTTCTCTCTTTCTTTATATATATATATATATATATATATATATATATGTTGGAATGATTATATTTTTAGTTTCTGTTGCTACAATTTTTAAGTAACGAATGCACCTTTTTAGACATATAAATTTGAAAAAAAAAACCTTCCAAGCTTTAGAAGTAGCCGGTTGATATATATATATATATAAAAGCTGCTGAAAAAAGTGCATTATCCGTACAGCTTTTCTTGGTTCGAACGAAGTGGCCTTACTTGGCTTTGGTCTTTTCGTCTTAGTGAATCCTCCTTTTCTTTGATCTGCCCTGTCAAGTAGCGTCGTGTTTGTTAGTACTCGGTAAGTCATCCGCTTTGTCAAGTAGCGTTGCGTTTGTTAGTAGGAGGGATGATGAAGCTTCCGGTTTTCCCTTTCTTTTTACCATAAATTTAGATCTGATTTTTTCTTCTTCTTTTTTTTCCATTTGGCAGAAAGTGTAGCTGAAGGGTGCAACGTTGTCGTTAATTTGGTCCATTGAGTGCAAAACTTCATGGATCTTGTCAGATTTGAATATGGATCTGAGATTCGGAAAACCAGAGATGATTTGAATTTGGATGTGAATGAGATTAAACGGCCCCAAAATGTGAATGGTGGTGCTGAATTTTGTGAGAAAAGAAGAAGGTCTAGTTCCTTATATGTGAGAAATTAAGAATCGCATAATTTGATTAGAATCTTATCTGAACTTGGATATGATACGATTGCAACTAGTGGTCTGGATCTGTTCTTAGTCCAATCTGGGTATGAGAATGGCATTACCATAAACTAATGGCTTAAGCATATTGATTGTCAGGTGAGCGAGACATTAACAACCCACTGCCTGAAAAAGAGGTCCAATTGTCCTTACATTCATCTTGTGTCGAGGGTCTTAAGCTGTGTTAGCGCTAGCAATGGCTACGGTATACCCTTCAACTTACGTACTGCATCCCATCACCATTAATTATATTGATTTAAAAGAATCTGGATTGCAGGAATACATAACACGGCTGATTTGAACCAGATGTCAAAGCGATTGAGCTTAGTAAAATGAATCAGCTCATTTGGATCCAGAAGAAAGTTTGGTTCAAAACTCAACTTTTATTACTAAAAACTGCTCTTCCATAGAGAGATAAATAAAAACAAAAATGTGATTAAAAAAATTAAGAAAACATCATATGACATTGCTCATTGTCAATTCAGCATTTGTAGGGCTAATAATATCTAGGGATGTCAACAAATGTGATTTAAATACGAAAAAAATTGATATCCGATTAAGAATTCAGATTAGATTGGGATACAAAGAATGCATCCAATCAGATTCGGATTTGGATTCAAGTAAATATTGATTGGATTCGAATGAGCTTTAAATACATATGCTATGCTCCTTTATAAATATGGTATGGATTTGGGTTAAAAATGGGATGTGGATTCTGATGTTAATCTAAAAATCAAATTCAGACTATGAATTTGGATTTAAGATTCAGTTATATAGTATAGATTTTTCTTGATCTGATGTCGAAAAGGATTCGAGTCCAAACATAGGAAGATATCCAAGAAACGGATTTGACAAAGTATACATCTGATGCGAATATGATTCATCGACAACCATATCTCTAATATAATTTGAGATCCAACTTTTTCGAAAGCAGTTTGATAGGATATCCAACCTGAATCTGATTCATTGACATTTCTCAAAACCACTTTGAGTTTGTCATTTTTTGCAACATCAGATTTAAATTACTGACCAAAGCCTTAATAAATTAAGCTGAACCAAAAAGCCGTCCACCTCTAAAGACACTGAACTTACTTTTCGAGATGGGAAAAAGAAATATACGAATGACAAGTCATTGGATCGTTCATGAACTTATGTGCTGCTTTTTTTTTTTTCCATGCATACAGAAAAGAATAACAAGGAAAAGAAAGGCATATGCTCTCTACCTCAACTTTCCGGACAACTTCGGTGTCTCTCCGGCTTTCCATCACAAAAGATGCTCACAAGCAGTGTTGTCATTTTCCAGTCATATCACCAAGCATCGGCCAATGGGCACGCATTTTGTTTTTAACAAGTTTTTTTCAATACATTTCACCTTATAAATACGGCTAATATATTTAAAATATTCAAAAAAAAAAAGGAAAAGTAAGAACCAACGGTCGAGATCCGATTTTGTGGGCTGTCAATAAATTGGTTTTCTAAAATCTAAGCAACCTCTTGTCTTTTTATGTTGATCCAATTCCCATCAGATAGCATTTAATTGGAATGATACTTGTTTAAACAAACTCAAATTTTGTGGGATATATATATATATATAATTTTTATTTAAAAATAAAAACTTTCAAAAGATTGATGCGAGATTGATGCTAGAAACTGCCCACACCAACCACAATGTGGTTACGTTGTTCGATAGCATATATGAGATTCAATAGCATATATGAGATTCAATAGCATATATGAGAGTAACGACCAATCGATAGCATATATGAGAGTAACGACCAATAAGTAAGGACATAAGCCATAACTCTTAAATTTGTGTTAAAAAGTATTTTAAACATAATATAAACCCCTTAATGTGTCAATGAGCATTAACTTAATATAAATCATATTATAGTTCAAGATGGTTATGCGAAAATTTGTTCTTCTATACTAAAGAAAATTTTGATGTCATAAAAGTCATTTGTTCTTTATAATTTAAAAACATTATTACGGTAACAATTTGATTAACTTAATATAATGTTCTTACCAAATCAGTGTTAAGATTATATTGATAAGGTTAAATTGCAGAAAAAATAATTTAATAAATTAATTTTAATGGGTTGGTTTTTTCCATGGCTACCTAAGTGTTGTGTTTACCAATTTTGCTTTCTCTCACTCTCTCTCTTCCTTATATATATATATATATATTTTTCTAGTTAATGTAAAATAAGATGCTAGATAGATACGCAGTACCGTCTCTCTTAGTCATACCAAATACCGAGGTCGTTCCACAAACACCGTCGAATCATTCCTGTTTTTCATGGTCATGTCCGACCACAGTAACAAACAGGAATCTTCTAAAGTAAAAAGTTATATATATACTAAAGTAAGAGAGAGAATTTGAAGGAAAACCTTGTCAAGCGCTCCCCACGTCTTCTGTCAAATTTTTGATGAAATACAGAACTGTGGAAAGAAACAAACAAACTATATATATATATATATATATATATATATATATATATATATATATGAAGAGAGAGAGAATGAGAGAAAAAGAACAATTCAATTCTATCGGATACTGGATGCTGTCATATGTTTGAAATTTTGAAAAAAAAAATTGTCATTAAAACGCAGTTGGAAATTTTGTCACTAAAACACAGTTGAAAAATGTGGCCAGGATTTAGAAATTTTCATGCAATTTTCAAACAATTCAATTCTATTGGATACTGACAGATGTTTAAAATTTAAAAAAAAAAATTGTCATTAAAAAACAGTTGAAAATTTTGTCACTCAAAAACAGTTGAAAAATGCGGCCAGGATTTAAAAAATTTTCACGCAATTGGCGTTCGTTGTATTTCAAATGAAAAGAAGTATGCAAAATGTCAAGCAACACACATATATATATATATATAAGCATATCAATTGACGTGACATCATATTTCTTAATTTGTAGAATGAGTTTCAAAGCCAAAAGAATTTACGACATTCCTTTTAGGATGTTATAAAACTAATCCGTACATTTAGAAGATATCATTTATTTATAAGTCCACAATATATTAGATAGAAAGCATTATGCCAACAACATAAACATACGCCGTACAAAAAATGAACAAAATTGATAAAAAGTAAAATCAATTTCAATTGTTGACAGCACTTCTTTTATTCCAGCCCATTAGGTCACGGCTAGAAACGCTGCACAATTGTGAATTTTTTACTTTTTTTTTGGCAATCTAACCTTGTAGGCATGATCTTAAAGTCAAATTGACGAGAAACATATATTAATTTAATGTTTTTTTTTTAAATTTAACAATCTTTTTATCATAGCAAAAAATGAACTGCTTCTATAACATAAAAAAATTACTCGCATAAAAATCAATGGTTTTCATAACAACAACTTCAATTAAAGTACGATTATTTTAAATTAGGTTTTCTAAACGCAGTGGGACGTTCATATTTGATTTCAAATATTTTTTAGCAAAAGTTAAAAGGGGCTGGTTTTTATCCCTAGTTAGTAGTTTGATATATATATATATATATATATATAAGAATCATATAGACACATAAACAATACACACACACTCATTTCATTTAATTTGTGGTTTATCATCATTTGCAGATCTCAACTGATATTTGCTTTTAAATATTTTTATCAAATTCAGAAAATCAATAATCTGGATACTGATTTTCTTGCAAATACTTAATATTCCTCAAAAAATTTTATCTTCTGTCCCAAAAACCCAAATTTGAGCATCGCCTTTGGGGGAAAGGAGCAAACATGAGGAACCCATGAGAACTCACCCATCTAAGTTACTTGGTCAGTGGCTTTCACATTTCATTACATAAAACCTGACCAACTTTGCCAATAAACAAGAATAAAGCCTCAGTTTTGTCATTGATCAGCTACTTTTGTCACCACATCATTGTGAAATTTTAAGAAGATAAGATGGCAAATGTGAAGCATGTGATGGGCCAGAAAGGAACATGCTATTATCATGGTAGGCATTAATATGGGGCAAGATCAATTATGATTGTTCATTTCAATACACTCTTTTTGTCACAAGCCAACCCTCTAGGTCAACCACCACCAATCAACTAGGGTTAGATCATTAACCATGCCATCAACTAAACCCATCAAACATTGTGTGCAGGCAAGACAATGAGATGGAATGATGAGGCAAAGCACATGCCTCTTCAATAAAGTAGGAGCATTCTCAATGGTGGATGGAATATATATATATATATATATATATATATATATATATATATATATATATATATATAGAGAGAGAGAGAGAGAGAGAGAGAGAGAGAAGTTGAAATCAACCGCCCAACATCGATTGCCAGATGGACATTTTTCAATTTTAAAAAATATCGTAAGTGGTGCATCCCTCAATGCCAATTCATGGGCCACTGCTTTTAGCCAAACAATGCACTATTTGTAATGTTTTTAGTGTCACGAAGCATAAAATAAACCATGTAGCTAGGGGTGAACACGAGCCTAGCCGAGCTCGAGTTCAGTCAGCTCGAACTCGGCTCGACTAATGAAACATTAAGCTCGAGCTCGACTCGACTAATGAAACATTAAGCTCGAGCTAGGCTCGAGCTCGATAATAGCTCAATAGAAGCAACTCAAGGTCGACTCGGCAATTACGTATTGAGCTCGAGCTCGACAAACTTGTTTGAATATATGTTGTATTACTTTGTCATAAATTGAGCTCGACTCGATTAAGGGTCGACAAACTTGAAGGAGCTTTTGTAAAAGTTTACATAATTAATTAACGTCAATATACTGGTTTTTTAATTAAAAAAGTGAGTCGGATATTTAAAAAGTCGTTGCACACCATTTTCGAGCCAAGTCGAACTTTAACAGTTCGAGTTCAGTGAACTTAAACTCGACTCGATTATTTAAACGAATCGACTCGTGAACTCGAGCTCGACCTCGCTCGAGTAGCTCGACTAGTTGTTCAACCCTACATGTAGCCATAGACAATGGCCGGTTGATTTTAATTTCATATATATATATATATATGACGGATCTGAAAGTTGTGCACTAAAAGCACGTGCAGTAGGGCCCTTTTTGGCTTGTTTTCATGTGCGATCCTCTTCTTGTTGCCCCCCTTTGATTGTCGAGTAAAATAATGCTAAGTTTTATCTCTGAATCGAATACCCATTTAATTATTCTGCCAAATAAAGTTGAAATCTTTTTCTTAATGCGATGCCCATCTCATTATTCAGTAAATAAAGGTAAATGGTTGTTCTTAAACAAATGATTGGCGTAAAATCAGGAGAGGAAGATGCCCTAATGATGGCCTTTTTTTGTTTTTACAGTAATGCGGGTATATTAAAATATGAGTTTCATATGCGTATGTGGATATGCACATGCATACTGAATCAAAAAGAAGAGAAGGTGTTGTCTATTAAGTTATAGAAGTGAGATACTAAAAGCATGAATTCTTTACTATAAGAAATTTGGTTGATAATGTAGATGCACTTTGAATGAAGCTTCATAAGATTGCATAAAAAATTGTACAGTTAGATCCATTCAGCTTGTTGCCATCTTTTTCTTTTTTCTTTTCCAAGTAAGCAGGGCGTGTTTATGAAGCCCGCCGCCTAGAAGAGAGTCTGTAGCCTTCCCCGTCTATCTTTATAGTTCTCCTTGGGGTTCAGAGCAGTGGCGGAGTCAGAAAAATTAGCTGGAAGAGCACTTGTTTAAACAAACTCAAATATGGCAGGGCACTTTATATATATATATATATATATATATATATATATATATATATATATATAGGTTCAGAGCTTGCTTCGAAACCAGCATGGTTTAAGAGACTAGTTTTCCGAGAAAGGTGACGGCTGCATGAATAGACACACCATCCCTTTTACATGCACCGCATGCGCCGCCCAATTGCACTACACCCTCGGGGCTTAGCTTGTACATCTTGCATTTACCTATAAAAACAATAAGGTTTTGTGGATAAATAGTGACATTGGACAGCATGTCTGGATCTGGTCGGTGGACAGCTGAAATCAATGCTTTATTTTCTTCGTTTAGTCCTTAAAATCCGTTCGGTACTGATCTGTGTCTAGATCCACATTTAATTACTGGGTTTTTACAGTCGGATTGTTCTGATAACTTGCATTAAAATCAGAGGAAGTTTGTCTCTTTGTTGAATGTGAGTTTTTCCTTTTCTGAGAGCTTCACGGGTCTCTGCTTGAAATCTTGCATTAAGCCATTATTCCTTGCTTGAAGGAAATGAAGGAAGACCCACATAGGATTTGGATCAAAACTCAAGAGATTGGTATTCTGAACCTCTTCTTAAGAATATTTTTAGTTTTTTTATACAAGTTTTCTATTTTAGTTTGGCACATGTGTTTGTGTCAGGGTGGGCACATGCCCCTCTTTGACATAAGGAACTTTAGGCTGTGTTTGAGATCTGCAGTGATCTGAGATCCTTACAATCTCAAATTCATGGATTTAATGTCGGATCCATGAATTTTTAACATGTATCATATTGTTAAACAAATGATCTCCCAGAACACGTCTTCAGATGCTGCCTCGAATCTTCGAGCTATCAAACGCAACTTTAGTGTAAAGGCTGGTTGGTCTTGAGGGTGGGTGCCCCCATGCACTCTTGGACCCAATACTGACCAAATAATTGCACCTTTTTCTTTCGCTTTCACACCCACTTGCGCCCACCCTGGCTTTAGCCTTTAGCTCTGCAACTGGACCCTAGGCACTCAACCATTCATGTCATGTTACATAGATGGTTCAAACTCAGGCAGGAGAACATATACAGCCAGTGGCATAGCTACATTGTGATTGGCGTGCAACACCAGTTTCGTAAATGTTTTTTATTTTTAAATGAGAATCTTAAATATATATATATATAAGTGTCCCACCAAATTTGAGCATTTTTAAACAAGTACTCCTCCAGCTAATTTTTTCGAGTCTGCTACTCAATAGACACCTACCAACGAGGGCGCATTGAATCTAACTCATCAGCCCCACTACTTTTGATATTTATACAGGGTAAAGATACCCCGGCCAAAGCTCAATCTTCTTTTTCCTTACTCTTGAAATTCTGGACTGTCTCAGGATCTCAGTGTTTAGAGTTCTGATGAACACCTTTGATGTTTATGAGACAAGAAAAAAAGCAAAACTGTCACAAGTAATAAGACGTATGTTTCAAGAAAAAACTGAATAGAGATGGTGAGTGCGTGGTGGCGTGGGTAGTGGCCTCCTTACTTTTTTTCATTTCTCTATTTCTCTATAAAGAAAATTCAAACTTATAAGTATTCTTTAAGAACAGAAGTTGAGTACGGATGTTGTGAGATTACGTATGATAGAGGTACGTTTTTTCTTTAATATATATATATATATATATATATGTTAAAGAAGAAAGAGAGCGTAAATTATTGGAGGAGGGGACAAGAATGAAGAAAGAGAAGGAAAAAGGGGGAAGGGGAAAAGAAAAAGGTAGGTCTGATAATGTGGGGGGCCAATGTCTTTCACAACTGTTAATTCATTTGTCTTCTCATGCTTTGTTGCTTTCCCTTCGACACTGTTTGCTAACACGTTAGAAGGAGAGAGAGAGAGAATGCAAGGGAGGGTCAACTAACTGCAGGTTTAAGGAATGTTTTCTCTTATTACTCTAGAGAGAGAGAGAGAGAGAGAGAGAGTTGGTTAATTTACTTTGCAAGTTGAAGGAGAAACAGTAGATGGTGGAACTACTGCACGCTTCCTGGATTCCCTCCTCTCTCTCATGGACGCCGTGTTCTCCTTGTCTCTGCAACTTCATTTACTGCGATCGGCGACAACTACAAGTCCTCTTCCCCTTCTCGGAAATACGTCCTCTGTAGCAATGGTTAAGGGAATAAATCTGTGGTGATTGGTCCAGTCAAAGGAGTAGGTACCGCGCGGTAATTCCGGGTTTACCGTGAAAGGGGAAGCAAGAAATAAGAATCTCTGTGTTTCTCTCTCTAAAAGGATTCGTAGGTGGGGGGCAAAGAGTAGCTCAGTGCAGATTGTCGTTGGCTGGTGAAGAACTGTACAAGTACAGACTGGTCACTCGATTGGTGAAGGTTTCCAAGGGAGAGAGAAAGAACGGAGGTTAAAAACATTTCAAGGGGAGAGGATGAAGAGATGATTAAATACGAGACGAGGAAGAAGGAAACAAATATTCTCTTGGCCTCAACGCCGGCCCGGATCTAACCATGCTGATGTAAGAAGGAAATTAGTAAAAGGAAAAGGGAAGATCCGCCAGTAAATTATTGAATTGACTTGCAGAGCAAGCCAAACCGGCAGTGCTTTTTTCTCTCTCTAAGTCTGAATTGCTCGTTTTCGGTTTTTATATTACTACCACTGTCATGCTCTCTTAGAAAAACTGCGTTCAAATCGTTCGATTGTGGTCAACATTTCTGCCTCTCTCTGCTGCCGGTTTTCACACGCGCTTACGTGAATCGGTCCATGGTTCTTCCTCCTTTCACTGACTCTGGGGAACACAGCACATGAGTAGGTTTCCCACTTCCTACCATTGTTGCTGTGGTTAAAAAGAAAAAAAGTTTCAGTTTTCTACTGGTCGGTAGTCGCTGTAAAAATCGAATTAATTAACAAAAGAAATCAACAGAGAGAGAGAGAGAGATAGAGAGAGTGTGTGTGTGTGTGGGTGTGTGACAGTGTGGGTCTTTAACTTGAGATGTCCCCAGATTCCCCTGTTCAGATAAAGAAGGAGGAACAGTGGAGATGGTACGAAATGAAAGGGGTGGAAATGGCGAAGGAGAGCAACGACCACCAACAGAGCTGCTTTAAAAGGGACCAAGAAGAGGGTGAAGCAGCAGAAGAGGCAGCACAGGGGGAGAAGAGGAGCAAAGAGGGCATGGAAATGGTGGAGCCCAAGTCAGGCTCCGGCGCCGCCGAGGCAAGCTCGGCGCCGGCAGCCGATGCAAAGAAGTCGCCGACGCCTCCGACTTTGGCGTTCTGCAAGTTGTTCAGGTACGCCGATAGGCTGGACTGGCTGCTGATGGCCATCGGCACTGCGGGAGCCATAGTCCACGGCTGCTCCCTCCCCATCTTCCTGCGCTTCTTCGCCGATCTCGTCAACTCTTTCGGGTCCAACGCGGACGATCCCGAAAGGATGATGCAGCAAGTCGTGAAAGTATGATGACGAGAACTCTTTCGTTTTCTCTCGTTCTCTCTGTGCCTCTTGTTGGTTGTTCATGTTGTTTGTTTCCTTTCTGTTTGTTGCAGTATGCTTTTTACTTTCTCGTTGTTGGAGCTGCAATCTGGGCTTCTTCGTGGGCAGGTGTGAAACACGTTCCATCTCGAAATTGCCTCTTTAATCTCCAGAATCCGTGGTTGTTTGTTTTGTTCCATTCGAATTCCGTTGGTTTCTGAGAGTTTTCTCCTCTTTCCGTTCCGGTATAGAAATTTCTGCTTGGATGTGGACGGGAGAGAGACAATCCACGAGGCTGAGGATCAAATACTTGGAAGCAGCCCTGAATCAAGACATTCAGTATTTCGACACCGATATAAGAACATCTGACATCGTTTACGCCATTAATTGCGAAACCGTTGTCGTCCAGGATGCCATCAGCGAGAAGGTAAACGCGTGAGAAAAGTTGTTCTAGTGCTTGTCTCGGCTCTTTTCTCGCTTTTGGTAGCGCGGTGGAAAAGGCCAAGAGAAGGGAGAAAAGACTGATACTGAATTTTGTTTTTAATCTGGGTCCTCTGTTTTTGTTTTTCCTTTCTCTTTTTGGCTTTGCAGCTGGGCAATTTCATTCACTACATGGGGACCTTCGTCTCAGGCTTCGTCGTGGGATTTACTGCAGTGTGGCAACTAGCATTTGTGACTCTTGCAGTTGTCCCCTTGATCGCCATCATCGGCGCAATTCACACAATGACGCTTGCGAAGCTCTCCTCCAGGAGCCAAGGTGCTCTCTCAGACGCAGGAAATATTGCTGAGCAGGTAGGCGAAATCAATGCCCATTTTTTATATTCCTTTCTTTTCCCTATGTTAAGCTGTTCTGACAATGAAATTCTCTATCTGAGAAAGCCTGGAGAAATTAATACCCAAAAGGGAAAAGGATTTAGAAATTATGCAAGATCTCCAATCCTGCTCTTGGTTAGGGAGGGAGAGAGGGAGAGAGAGAGAGAGCGAGAGCGAGAGAGATATCCTTCTATGCGGTGAATACAGTACTAGACTGTTAGGGACTCCCAACCATCAGATGGAGAGGTTTTTTTCCATCAATGTGGTGTTTCTGTTGCATTTCTTTGAGTCGGAATGTTAATACGGGAGTGATTGCATTTCAGGCATTTGCTCAAATCCGCACAGTTCTATCTTTTGTTGGAGAATCAAAAACTTTGCAGTCCTACTCTTCTGCACTGAGAATAGCTCAAAAGCTTGGGTACAAGAGTGGCTTTGCTAGAGGGCTGGGATTAGGAGCAACATACTTCACTGTCTTCTGCTGCTATGCTCTTCTTCTCTGGTATGGTGGATGGCTTGTTAGGCACCACTACACTAATGGCGGCCTAGCAATTGCGACCATGTTCTCGGTGATGATTGGGGGACTGTAAGTAACTCTTAAGGAATTGACACTCTATTTTTCCTTCTATATATTGGAGTTTCAAATTTACATTCCTTTAATGGTGTCCATTAACAGAGCACTTGGCCAATCAGCTCCCAGCATGACTGCATTTGCCAAGGCAAAGGTTGCTGCTGCAAAAATTTTCGAGACCATAGATCACAAACCTTCCATGGACAAGGACGCTGCTTCCGGCGTCGAATTGGAATCGGTAACAGGCCATGTTGAGCTTAAGAATGTAGATTTCGCCTACCCATCGAGGCCAGACAATCAGATCCTCTGCAATTTCTCACTCAGCATTCCTGCTGGGAAAACCATAGCCATAGTGGGGAGCAGTGGCTCAGGGAAAAGCACCATCGTTGCCCTCATAGAACGGTTTTATGATCCAACCTCAGGTAAGGACCAAGTCAAGTATTAGTTGGCTATAGTTCTTTGCATTCTTAGAGTTTCCTTTTTCTTTTTCCTGGCCTTGATCTTAAACAACATGAAATTTTTATAGGGCAAGTTCTGCTTGATGGGCATGACATAAGGACCCTGAAACTGAGATGGCTGAGGCAACAAATCGGTCTGGTGAGCCAGGAACCAGCACTCTTTGCTACAAGTATCAAAGAAAATTTGCTACTTGGAAGGGCTGATGCAACGGAGGTTGAAATGGAGGAAGCAGCCAGAGTTGCTAATGCACATTCCTTCATAGAAAAGCTTCCTGATGGATATGACACCCAGGTAAAACAAACAATGCCCTCTTATCCAGGACTAACTATTCCATATGTTTTGTCCACAGTTTGTTGGTTCCCTTCTTTTCCTTCTGTCACTTTTCTGTCTTTCCTTCATTCACGGCTTGAAGGGTGCTTCTTTAAAAGAAGAGAAAACGAAAACCAAGAAAATGAAATTACAACTAGCGCTGTAGAACCTGTACAGATGCCCCTGGAGTTTTATTTCTTTATTGTCTTTTCTTTGAGTCTTGGTCTACAAGAGTTTGTCTGCCCTTAATAAGGGCAATCTTGAATGTCACTTGGGATGAACAGAGTTGAGACCCCTGTGGAGGTCCTCTGTTTTCAAAGCTTAAGCTCAGGAGAACAGAAGGGACATGAAGGATTTTACCAACTAAAAATTTGTCAATTCATGAAGATGATGGACGTTTGCTTTTGCTATAAGAAGAAGCCCACCAATAAAGACGTGCCTTTGTTACACTTTAGACTGGTAGGCTTGTCACTTCTGGAGCCAAACTTCTTCTTCTTTAATATATCACTAAATAAAGTGGAGTGGGCACATCATGCAATTATATAATTATATATAGATTTTACTCGGCATACATCAACCAGTAATCATGGGTCTTGTTTCTTTAGAACAGGAAAACATCAACAAAGAAAAACCTCAGGAAATTTTAAAATTTCCAGCTCCCCCTTCAGTACCAGACAAGTTAAAAGGGAATCCTAAAACGATATTTTATTCTATTTTTTTCATGTTATGTTCTCTCTTGTGATGAAAGTTTTCCAGAAAGGTATTCTTTATCATGGCATCACAGTAAGTTATGAACATGTGAGCTCACTAAGTCTGGTCTGGTCTGGTCTGGCATGGCTGGGTCAGGAAAAATGAAAGGTAATTTGTGGCCTGTGGGTTTAACTTTGACTGAGCTCGAGCCCACCACTTGCTTGCAGGTGGGGGAGAGAGGGCTGCAGCTGTCTGGTGGGCAGAAGCAAAGGATTGCCATTGCAAGGGCGATGCTGAAGAACCCGGCAATCTTGCTGCTGGACGAGGCGACGAGTGCGCTGGACTCGGAGTCGGAGAAGCTGGTGCAGGAGGCTCTGGACAGGTTCATGATCGGCCGGACGACGCTGGTGATCGCTCACCGGATGTCGACGATCCGGAAGGCGGACATGGTGGCGGTGCTGCAGCAGGGAAGCGTGCTGGAGCTGGGCACCCACGATGAGCTCATCTCCAAGGGCGAGAATGGCATGTACGCCAAGCTCATCCGCATGCAAGAGCTCGCCCACGAGACTGCCCTCATGAATGCACGCAAGAGCAGCGCCAGGTAACGCCATTCTTCTTCTTTTAGTCACCAAACTTTGAATCTTTTCATGCATCCACCATTGGAACTTAGATGGCCAGTTGCTTCGTGTTAGACTGAATCATGTTGATCACATCTACATGATTAAATTAATGTCACTAGAACAAGTTAAGACAAATTCACAAGATTAATCCAAAGAAGTATCTTTGTTTTATGAGTTTTATGCTGATTGTGGATTAAGGACATTCAAGTTTGGTATGGAAACTAAATCAATAGAGTTTTTGGTTTGTTGGTTTGGTTTGGGAAATGGAGCAGGCCGTCCAGCGCAAGGAACTCGGTGAGTTCTCCGATCATCGGCCGGAACTCTTCGTACGGCCGGTCGCCGTACTCGAGGAGGCTGTCGGACTTCTCCAACTCCGACTTCAGTCTGTCGATCGACGCGTACTCGAGCTACAATTACAACAGGACGGAGAGGATCGCGTTCAAGGACCAGGCGAGCTCCTTCTGGAGGCTGGTCAAGATGAACGCGCCCGAGTGGCGGTTCGCGCTGCTGGGCTCGGTGGGCTCCATCGTCTGCGGCTGCCTGAGCGCCCTCTTCGCCTACGTGCTGAGCGCCGTGATGAGCGTCTACTACAGCCGAGACGGCTCCTACATGAAGCGGGAGATCGGCAAGTACTGCTTCCTGCTCATCGGCCTCTCCTCCTCCGCTCTGCTCTTCAACACCATCCAGCACATGTTCTGGGACATCGTCGGCGAGAACCTCACCAAGCGGGTCAGGGAGAAGATGCTGGAGGCCGTCCTCCGCAACGAGGTCGCCTGGTTCGACGAGGAGGAGAACAGCAGCGCCCGCGTCGCCGCCCGCCTGACCATGGACGCCAACAACGTCCGCTCCGCCATCGGCGACCGCATATCCGTCATCATGCAGAACTCCGCCCTGATGATCTTCGCCTGCACCGCCGGCTTCATCCTCGAGTGGAGGCTGGCATTGGTCCTTGTCGCCGTCTTCCCTATCGTCGTTGCTGCCACTGTGCTTCAGGTGAGAATCGCCAATGCGACTTACGTAAAAATCTAATGTAAGATGTTTGAATCTGAGCATCTTTTCTGAAGGTTTGAAGATTTGGCAGAAACTAATTAAGTTATTGGCTCGTGATGATGATGTTCTTTCTGATTTCTATCTGAATGCAACGAGCAGAAAATGTTCATGAATGGCTTCTCGGGAGATTTGGAGGCTGCCCACGCGGCGTCGACCCAGATAGCCGGAGAGGCGGTGACCAACGTGAGGACCGTGGCGGCGTTCAACTCGGAGTCGAAGATCGTTAGCCTCTTCGGCTCGAACCTGAAGGTCCCCCTGCGCAGGTGCTTCTGGAAGGGTCAGATTGCTGGCAGCGGCTTCGGCGTCGCCCAGTTCCTGCTCTATGGCTCCTACTCGCTGGGCCTGTGGTACGCCTCGTGGCTCGTAAAGCACCACATCTCCGACTTCTCCAAGACCATCCGCGTCTTCATGGTGCTGATGGTCTCCGCCAACGGCGCCGCCGAGACTCTCACCCTCGCGCCGGACTTCATCAAGGGCGGCAGAGCGATGCGCTCCGTTTTCTCCCTCATCGACCGCAAGACCGAGATTGAACCCGACGAGGCCGACGGTCTGAAGCCCGACCGCCTTCGCGGCGAGGTCGAGCTCAAGCACGTGGACTTCTCCTACCCGACCCGCCCTGACATCCCCGTCTTCAGGGACCTCACCCTCCGCGCCCGCGCCGGCAAGTGCCTCGCTCTCGTCGGGCCCAGCGGCTGCGGCAAGAGCTCCGTCCTCGCCCTCGTGGTGCGCTTCTACGACCCTAGCTCCGGTCGCGTTCTCATCGACGGCAAGGACCTGCGCAAGTACAACCTCAATGCCCTCCGCCAGCACATAGCGGTGGTGCAGCAGGAGCCCAGCCTCTTCGCCACCACCATCTACGACAACATCGCCTACGGCCGCGACGGCGCCACGGAGGCGGAGATTGTGGCGGCCGCCGCGGCGGCCAACGCCGACAAGTTCATCTCCGGGCTGCCGGACGGCTACAAGACGCAGGTTGGGGAGCGAGGGGTGCAGCTGTCGGGCGGGCAGAGGCAGCGGATCGCGATCGCGAGGGCGTTAGTGAGGAACCCGGCGCTGCTGCTGCTGGACGAGGCGACCAGCGCGCTGGACGCCGAATCCGAGAGGTGCGTGCAGGAGGCCATTGAGCGGACGTCAGCGGCGCGGACCACCATCGTGGTGGCCCACCGGCTGTCGACGGTGCGGAACGCCCAGACCATCGCGGTGATCGAGGAAGGAAAAGTAACGGAGCAGGGGTCCCACTCCCACCTGCTGCACCACCACCCGGACGGCTGCTACGCGAGGATGATACAGCTGCAGCGATTCAACCACCAGGGTCAGCTGCACCTCCCTGCCTCCACCGCGGGCGCCGCCTCCTCCGCCTCCGGTCCCTCCGCATAATGCAGCGGCAAATGGGCGTGGTCCAACGATTCGTCCGAGACAAGGGGGAGAGTGGAAAAGAGGTTTACTTTCTTGGTGTTGGTGGAGAGATCGAGCTCACACGTGAAACGAAAGTAGACGCAGGGCTCTGGGATTCATCAACATGATGTCAACCCATGTGAAGAGAAAGGGCCGGCAAGAAAGGGTTTTAGTTCAACATGAACAGGTCGACTGCTACTGATACTCTGCCTACTACTGCTAGTCTGCTACTGCCGCCATGATTCCTCAAGCCTGAAACCTGGTTCCTTCTTTTTTTCTTTTTTGGGTTTTGTCCCCATTTGCCTTCTTGTTCAGGAATTTGTGTCTATAGAGATTTGTGTTGTTCCAGTTATCTGTACAAGTGGTAAACAGGCAAGGCTGTAAGTATGTAGTGTTTCACTGTTTGAGGTTCATATCCTATAAATGAGAAGAATTCCTTGATTTGGGGCTTCAAATTTGGTGAGAATCTTACTCTTTCTTCGTTTCATTAATGACAAAGTAACCCATTTTCTCTGCATTGTCCAGTCAAATTTCACCGGCTAAAAATTTCAAGCCAGAATGGCACTCTGCTTTCTCTTTTAACTGGTCACCTATCGACTCCTTTCTCGACCATTGCGCCAATCTTCTCATGATGAAAAACATCATACTGTTTCATACAATATAATGTGATTTTGTTAAGTCATAAGTGCTTAAATGTAGGTTTATAAATAGCATCCGTAATAACACAAGATTCTTCTTATCAAAAGCTCTCTTAGGGTTAACTCTACCCGGGATCGAACTCGGCGCAGCCTTTTGCATATAACACCGAGCTGGACTGATACGAGCCTCACCCAGCTCGAACCTGGTGAGATTGATGTGAAATTCATGGTGTGATACTGTTTGTCCTTAGAACACCGTCACTCTCAGTGCTCTCATGCTTATGTCAGCTGATCATGTTTGTATTAATACATTGCCAACAGAGTTGCTTTCATTATCAGAACCTTTCTTCTTCCCCTCTCTTTGGCGGTCTCGAAGCAAGGATTGTGTAGAAAATGATAGCAGAGCTTTCATGGAATTGAGCACCACCAGTCTGGTGGATCACCTTATCTCCAAGGCCTGAGGTTATTTAAGATCTTAGGATCTCAAAGATCTACAATCGCAAATTTTAGGTTCATGATTTCTAACAACGATATGAAATCATATGTTTGACAGAAGTAAGGATTAATGCATCAAAGACTTGTGAAATACATGGATCTCAGCTCAAGTCAGACTCCCTTCCCTCTGACTTGATATCCTTTGAATATAATGCATACTATTGACCTCAAATATATAGTCCCAGATCCACAGTTTGTGAGAACCATGGATTTAAGATAGGCTTGCTTTCTTATTAGATTACTGTATGTAAGATCCGGGATTATTAAATACCTCTTAAGATATTTGGTTGATGTGACATACATGTGCATGTGGTCAAATATTCATAGTAAAATTCATAATTCATCATACTGAGGATCTTAGGTCAGACTTAAAATCCACAACTGGAATCCTTGTTTTACCATTTTCCATTGAGCAAAAATGCTTGGAAGGGGATGGTCTGATCTTAAATCCACAATTCTTATATTGAGAATTTTAAATCGGAGCAATCAAATGCCGCAAAAAGTGAGAGTGGAGGAGAGTGACCCTGCAGACGGATCCTGGCCCAGCCCTTGGGTCAACCCATGCACTTAAATGGAGCTGTCAATTTTCCAAATTAACCACATATATGCAAACACGCACGAACACAGTGCATGCAATAAATTTGGGAAAAAGAAGTCAACTTTTGCTGCTGAGACACAATCTTGAGGATATATTGCGCTGTCCCCACTAACATCAAACATGCATTGGACCGGATATATTTGATTGCCAATTGGATTCTAACTTTTTATATACACACAAGTGAATTAATGATGACTAGTCATCCAACCATCTAACCAATGTTGTCATCTAAAGCAGATATCTCGTTGAGAGAAAAACAAAAAGAAAATACCAAAATTAATATTAGATGATAAAAATACCAATCATTTTTTTTACTTTATTTTTCTCTTAATTGTCCATCATATTAGATCAAATGGTGCAGATTAGATAGTTGGGTAATCTAAAAAACTAAAGTCACCATTCAATTTTATACATACATAATACACATATATATTGAATGTTTACGTAGAGTGACCCAACCATCTAATCAAGTTAATTGATATTTGATACAGATGGATGGTTGAAAGAAAAATAAAAAGAAAAAGGTGCAAACAAATATTATATGATGAAAATGTCCATCACATTTTTTTTTCTTGTTTTAATGGCTATGTATCTCTAAACGCAAGAGTCACCATTCAATTTTTCTATACCCATCCCAATCTTCTAAAACGTAGAAAAAAGAAAGTGATTTTCCTTTCAACCAAGCAAATCTCTAACCCGTAGTGGATGACGACACCTATGGTTTATAAAATCATCTCTTATCATGTCCAAGTATATCTCGAAATAAATGAAGAACCTTACATCCTCCTACATTTTATTGTCTTAGGGATAAGACTTGTTGATGATGGCAAAAATGACCGCAGGAGCGGCCATGACGACGGCGACAGTGGCGGAGACCACGGCGGCAGCGGTGGGTAACAAAGGCGAATAAGCTCATGTCAGCATGTTCTCTACATCTAGAGATGGCTTTGGGCCATGGCGCACATGGTTGGGAACGTGAACGGATGGTGAAAGAAAGTGATCAGCAGTGGACTCCATGTTGGGATTCAGCCGCCATTGTCAAAGGCCAGTGGCAGCCAACATGCTCCCCCACCGTGGCATTGATCGGCATAATGATAATTGGATAGTGGGGGCTCTCCAACACGAGGGAGTTAATACCATTATCAGATTTGAGTCGGATCCAGCATTTTTTGCAGGAGCACGGAGACCCACCGCTCGCCGCCGAAGCCCTCTCGCAACTCCCTTGTTATCCTTAGAGTATAAGGTATGCTTTCAATGCTTCGATCTGCTGCCTCCTCCATGTTTCAGAATCTAACCCTTTACCAAACTCAACTTAGTTATCACATTTTATATGAAGGATTTCGGATTGGATTACAAAACTGCATATGAAATTTGAATCCAATTGGTAACCAAATCCAGATTTTGTTAATAAATTGGATCTGAAAGGAATTAAAATCGGTGGTACCATTCATTGAAGTAAACGATATTCCGTGTCTATGTACTATGGAAAAGGTGGGTAGTGAGCCATTCATTCATAAGTACCAACGTTGAACAACTCCACCGCGCCTTCTCGTTGGATCAACATCAAAGCGTTGCTTCGTGCTCCTCCTGTCGGATATGCATGTGCACCGAGGGGCCCTTCCCTCGTGCACACTTCATTTCCCTTTCCATGATTCATCATGAGTGCAATGAATATATATATATATTGAAATTAGTTGGATACATTTGTGGTCTTACCTGCTCATGATTTGTAGTGATGGAATGTAGCTTTTAACATGGTTTTTAGGGCACATAATAAAAAACAAATATTGGATGATTGTTTTTTATTATGTGCCCTAAAAACCATGTTAAAAGCTACATTCCATCACTACAAATCATGAGCAGGTAAGACCACAAATGTATCCAACTAATTTCAATATATATATATATATATATATATATAAAAGCATCATAAACCCTTGTTAGACCTTAAACCTTTTTTAGTGCACAGTGCATCTATTATATGGTGATTTTAGTAATGTTAATCAATGTTTTGTCATCTGATAACATCCAACAACCCGTTGATTTTAATTTTATATATATATATATATATATATATATATATATATATATATATATATATATATATATATATATATATATATATATATATATATTATGAACATTGTGGCAGCCACTCATCACTTAGGACACCCGTGCTATCGCACATAAAATGCACAAGAAAGTGGTCCAAAACTGAATGCGCATTTTAGTAAATCTATCCACCGACAAACAAGTCAACTTTCGCTTTTTCTAAGCAAATAAATCAACTTTCATGTTATACTGTATGGTGGAAGAACTGGACGTACATTAAAAACCCGTACGCAAAGAAGTCACACTCAAGTTCGAACCTTGAAATCTCTCTCTTTTTATCCAATAGGATACGTTGTAAATTCTAACGGCTGCCCAATGACCAAAAAGACGCTACCACGATTTTTTTTTTCTGCAATATTTTTCTGTAAAAGCACTTCACCGGCTTTCGCTTGTTCTCGTTTTCTTTTTTTCCTTGAAACATTAGCAAACTTCAAGATGGCTGCGAGAAGGGAGCTGAAAGATGAGGATACGCCGACTCCTTGAGGATACGACCAATGCCAATTATTTACATGGTTCCCTTTGATGATTGATTGTTATTCTATATAAAAAGTTACAACTTAGTCATTCTATTGCCTGAGTTTTAAGAAGGTTTGGTGGTAAAAGATTCTTCCTTCAATAAAATAATAATAATAATAATAATGAAAACAATTACATGTATACACACACTCTCTCTTCGACAAGGGCGTTTTCTACACCTCATTGGGACATGACTTTGGCTTGTCCAAAGAAAACCTATGCAGACAACAATGAAAGCAGAAAAACAGGTAGGCAGAAAAGGAAGAAGCGAGAGAGACCGGGTGAGCAGGAGAATTAATCACACTGCCCGGGGGAGATCCGAAGCCTCAACACTAGGTGACGAAATGGCCACGTGCTTCAACTTGCACATAAACCGTTTAGGACCATGTTAATCCAACTGGTCGTATAAAAATCAACATATATTTTGCATATTATGATAGCCTACATATAATGCAAAGCAACCATGTAATAATTTCATACCTAGAGGCAACATTTCATGAGAACTGTCATGTCCATAAGAAGAAAAGAAAAATCAAAATTTTGAATATGTTAGTGTTTCACAACCAATGAAAATAAGAATTGTTTTTCCCTTCCTTTTCATTGCAAGATTCTAGTTAATCGATGGGTATCTTCTAAACGAGATCCATAAACATTGACAACAATACAAGATATAGAGCATATACAATTTTCTTGATTTCTCTTCAAAAATTTAGCAATTTATGCACAAACCTTGTATATCTTGATCAAGGAAGAAACGGTATATGGCAATAAGCTCCAACTCAACAGGCCATGGACAAAGCACCCCCAGCAGATGAAAGTTCTTTTTCAAGGAGGTTGGAAATTCCTTCAGATCAAGTCAGCAACACAGATCTTGAGTAAGTATCGTGACCTTCCAGTAGCCTGAGGAAATTGGAGAAATTTCACACAGAAACCCTCCCATCTCAGGGAAAAAGGAAAAAAGAATGCCGGACTAATTGAATATGAAAAAATGATGTATTACCTTGCAAAAAAAGCCAATCATTTACATGCCAAATTGCTAGATGAGCTAAAACAGAAAAGGTGCAATTTTGCTGCATTCAAGAACACCGTCAACCACCAAACCTCATGTGGTCATGCCTAAGCGTTTTTTGATGGTTTCCCAGCCAACAACTTCAGATCAGCTTCTTTTAGCTCCACATGCTTCCCAAGACTGATAGAAGCAGCAAGCCCAGTTATTAGTATTGGAAAATAATCAAGAGAATGAACAAATGTAAGATTAAACAGCTAAATTCATAGAGGATATTCTCAGTGGCACATATGGAGCTATTCAACCAAATGAACCGTCAGCCACCAAGTATTTTTGTCATTAGAGCTACATATCGATGTCATGACCTTGAAGTGCCAAAGTGAATTTCAATACAGATACAATATAAATTTCAAATTAAGTGGAGTTTTGATCAGCACAATCCATTAACAACAGGGCAGGTCAAAGACATAGTACTAAGAGATCGGGCAGTGAATAAGAATGCAGAACCAAATGAACAAGAATGGTGCATTACCCAAGATCTGGAGGGAGTCGAAATCCACCAATACGGACACGCTTCAGAGAGTAAAGCTGCCGTAAAAAGAGGTAAACAACACTGAAAGTTGGATAATGTAATAGCAGAAAAAAGTTGTACCCTCACAAAAAAAGAGAAACAGTAAGACCTGAAAGTAAGCATTAATAGTAAGCACTGCCCAGCTCAATGGGCAGACAGTTAAAGTTCTGAAATTTCTTTTACAACTAAGAAGCCACCAAGATATGCTAACAAATCATCAACCACATTTTTTCACTCTACAGTCTACACTAAACAGAAAATTGAATGACAGGTTTTCAGTATTGTTCCAACAGAAATATAAGGAAACAATTCAAAGATTGCATATATACATATATATAACACACACATAGGCATTTTTCAAAATATTCGACCTCATAGATAAGGCCTAAATGCCCAAATTTACATGCTTGAAAAAAAAATCGTCATGTGTAATAGCCCCTAGTTCCACAAGTAAAAAAGCATTCATTTTGATTCCTTATACAATTCCATGTCATTCCTTTTCAAGTTTTTTTTTTATGCAAATAGATGCATCCATTTGTATGGTTGAATTCCCAAAACAAGACTGATACATGGCCGACCCAGCAGATTGTGTAAGTTGGTGGATAAATATATGTAATATTGTAATTATATATACAATTTTCTCCCATAAATTAGAAAAGAAGCAGAATGACATCATGACAACATAAATAGTTTCAATTTTCAAATGACAATGGAATTAGATATTTAAAAAAAATATATTGAGATTACGCCTAAAACTGATATGTGCCCCTTTGGAGAGCTAAAAATCATGAGTTTCTACATCTTTACCCTTACTGATGTTGAACAGGTCTGGAAAAGTTGGGGCAGAATAAATTATTCATCTGCCGTAGATAAGTTGGGAATGCATAGAACGAGCCCCTATTTGAGGCAGTTGGACCATTCCCTAAAAATCACATTTCCAAGAACTTTTTGCAAAAATTGAACATATAGCTGTGTTCTTCACATTTAAAAGACCTTTGAATCGCATCTAACATATCATTAGAATTTCAAGGCAACGATTTGAGCTTTTCTGGCTTATATGTCCTATCCAAAAATAAGAAGAGCAAGACTTTTGTGTTGATTTATAGGCTTACAAATATAAAGATTGTGTCTGTATGATTACTTCTGTTGAAAAAGCACAGATATGTAAAAATCGATCCTAGAAACCCAGAATTGGTGATGGCCTATGTGTGTATATTTGTATTTCAAACACTCCCATACAGATGCATAAAGAATACTAACAATAGAAATGTACAAGACTGAAAATGAATCAAAATTATGGTGAGAAGAAAATGGACCCTGAAGTAATATGACAGAACCATTACATTCAAGATCCCTTATTTATTGCAATACTATGAACACGTGTATTTCTGCATGCATGAACAATTCCAGCAATCTAAGGTGCAAGACCAAACAGCAACCAAAACTATACTCAGCTGAAAATTGTGCCCATAAATTATGGTGAGAAGAAAATAGTGCAGAAAAATTATGTGTCATGTTGAAACTTTACATTCAAGAACCATTATTTATCCATAATGTCATCAACTAGAGCCATCAATACTGCAAAAACTTATACCAAGAAAACCCAACAACGGAGAAACGATGTCAACTTGGGACAACACCATCTACCTGAAGTCAAATCCGTTTTAGTTCAGGACTGGTCCCAGCAGTACAAGAGACAAGTGATTATATTAGCACAAACACATCCACAAACATAATACAGAGAAAACCACATTTTCAATTTTAAGACTTACTTTCAATCCAGCACTTTTCACAAGTTCACGAACTTCATGATTCCGACCCTCATGCACCTGGACCAAATATATTTAGCCATTAGCCCTAAAAAAATTATAATGTTTGTTGGGATCGTAAAATCAATATAAAGGACGCATAACAGATAAAATGTAATGTAAGAGCAATTATTCAGGTCTCCGTTTAGAATAAGTTTCAGCATTTGAGGAAGGAAAGTTCAACAATCCTTTCAAACCATTGTATAGAGATTTAGCACACCATTGGTTGAAAGCAGAAAAATTTACTAATTGTTTTATTAGGAAACACATAATGGAGGCAAATGGGATGCTGGAGAAAGTATTGTTATAGAAACCCTCTCATCTAGCAACCTAGTGAGTGGTGACTTACCAAGATGAATGGAACCTAGCCGTGTAAATTTGGAGGCAACAGATACATGAAATGCAGCACCTATAACTAAATTAACAAATATTAAATGCAAAGAAATCCCAAAAAGCCTGAATTACAGAAAACTTTGAGTAGGCCTTCGGACCAGCTTGATAATCCTCTTCCTGGACCTCAAGACCCTTATAATTGTGCATTGACATAAAAACTTGTTTTTCATGTATCTCCCCTACGCACCAAGAACAATGGCTTAACATCTGCAAGCCTTATTGAAGTGGAGAGGCATTAGTTCTTATAGCGACAGGCAGTTTATTGAATATGTGGCTTTGCTGGGAAAAACTCCCAGAAACTAAGACCAAATTTCCTGCCCAGCCTGCTTGACATTGAGTTAGATGAAGGTAGGCCCAGCAAAAAGGGCTTGTCATGGCCCATTCTTTAAAAGGTCTGAACTCCATGAGCTCAAACATCTCGCAACGGTTATTTATACACATGGAACTTGTGACTGACATGCCCCAAAAGTTTTCATTACATGCAGTTTCAACATAGCTTGCCCCTTCTTCCTCTTTTTCTTCTTTTCTTCTCTTTCACATCTCTTTTCGGTTGAATAGAACTGGGTAGACAGCACCTAGGCCCCTGCCAGGCCCCTCTGACCAGGCTTCTTATGCGATCCACTACCAAGGTCTGCCTATTGCTTTTAACTACATAAGCACAACATCAACCACCCAATAGTGAAATGTTCATGATGGAGAGAGTAGTCATATGGGCGCCAAAAGATCAGACTTAGGTGACATGGGTATGTGAAAATGGTCACCATATCCTTACGGGTAAACCCATTTTCACACTGAGTACACTGGACTGGACCACCTGGATACAGCTTGGATCAGATTTGGTTAAGTGAATTTTGTTCCTCTTGTCCTTAACCCTAAGCCCTAAGGTGTCTGTCTTCCCCCTCCTTCCACCTTTCCCACTGCTTGCAACTCCACCTCCAATGACCAGCAGCAGACCCAGTGACAGACAGCAGCCGATGATAGACGACAACCAGTGGCAACCATCCTACGACCTACAGCATGGCAGGTGATGTTCCTTTTTCTGTTTTTTTCCTATTTTATCCAATTTGTAGTTTTTCATTGAGTTTTTGTTGTCCAAGAAACAAAAGGCCTTCTTCTCAATGGAGGAAAAACCCTTTTTTTCCCTCTTGTGATGAATTTTTTTGTTAACCTTTAGAAATAGAGGTAGTATTGATTTTTCTCCTAAATGTGTTGTTTGTTTATGTTAAGAACGGTTTCAAAACTATTTGAAATTTCTCCACTTCCAAGCATGCTGCTCGTTCCAAACATGATTTTAATAGCAGGCATCTTTTGAATACCTTTATATTGCAAATTTGCAACTTATACCCAAATAGGTCATCCAAATCCTTTACTTTTTATGTTCGTTTTGTTTTTTGTGGGTATCACATGATAGTTAAAAGTTGTGAAAGTGAAACAACCAGTCAGTTGTAACACATATAAAAGGAACAACTGTTCATAGTTCATTTGCAACTGCTCAGGTTAAGTACAGTTAACCCTTATGTGCTCAGTCGATATATTATTAATTCTCAACTGCTCAGTTTGTCTTATATTCTGCTCATTTTGTTTCTCAACTGATTTTGTTCGGTTACATCTGGATATCATATTTGCTTGAAACACAAATTCGAAATTTTAATTCTTTTGAATATTTTTTTGTTTATGTCCTGGCATTTTTATATTCTTATGATTCTTATATAGTACTTTCTGTTTGAAATTAGAGAAGCATGTTATATTTGTGTGTGTATGTGTGTTTGTGTTCTGTGTGTGTCTCACGGTACCCCCATATCCATGGGTTTTTTTTTTTCCCAAAAATTGCTGTGTCACTCATCCCATTCATACCAACACCTATGTGACTTAGGATCAAATGTCCTCAAATTATTGAACCAACACCACCAGAGCTAGCATCCCTGGCTCTGATGTTATTAGCTACCAGATCTTTCTTGTGCATAATCAGCTCATACCCTCATGGATTCAAATTTATTTTGGTGTAGAGGATGCAGTTGTATACGAAACCCGACTCCATTACTAAATGGACTCTACCTGCTTCACGACACATGCCTAGTTGAACTCAGGTCCCATCAAAAAGCCAACTTAAACCTGACACTCGACATCCCAATAAAATGAAAATGGCCTGAACTATGAAAAAGAAGAAAACGAATTAAATTACTAAACCCACAATATTTGGCATGAACCAAATAGATTCTCATTCATAAAATTGCAATAAATCTGATGATTTTTAGAAGAGGTATAAAGAACTTATCTATGATTGCACTTTATTGTGTTGTTACATGTGCACATATTTTCTCCTTTATGCACATTTTCTTTTCCTCACTCCTCTTGATGTTAAATGTAAGTTTTGCATTAAAAGCATACATACAAATATATACGTATATACATCAACGTACATACATAGTTACATACACACATGCATACACACGAAGGAGCTGAAATCACTGTCCGGATGCTCCAACCTCACACACATGCAGTGTGATACATACACACATGTATATACACAAAGGAGCTGAAATCATTGTCTAGATGCTCCAGCCTCTTACACATGCAGCCTGATGCAAATCGTCAGGACCGCCAGAGAAATCCACGTGCCCGATGTTTCTACCATTCTTTGTACTATGTAATTTTTTGTGTGATGTAAATACATATTTAACATTTGTATATTTGACGGATATAGTTCATAGAATCTTTAAACTTTATGTCTTCAACTTTATTAAGTTGACATTTTAAACTTCTAATCGTTTGTGTCATCATGTCATGACATGTTTAATGTGTAAGGTGTGTTTTAGTTCTTTCATTGTTATAGCTCTAACATGTTCTTTCTATTGAAGATTATAAATTTAATATTTAACCATGCACCCTTTTGGATTCCCTTTTTCTTTGGACCACCTAATGCCAGCTAGTCCCCTCTATGCTGTAGGTGTCACTCACTGCCTTGGCAGAACCTAACACTTTATAGTTTATAGTTTATACACACACACACACATATATAATGAGATCACAGGCTGAATAGAGTACCACTATCCGAACACGAGGTCTTGAATTGTGTGGTTGTGCTGGAAGAAGCTCTACAGAATCAGGTCTGCAATGAATTCCATCAATAACTGTTCCCTCACTGATTGCCTGCAAGTGGCGTTTATTGACATTGCCTTCAATAGCTGCAATATATCTACAAGGACAAACCATTTTTAGTAAAGGAACAAAAAGGCTGCACTAAGACTAATAGCATCATTCAGACTTCCTGTTTCAAAGTGTATTGCATGGAGAGATGCAGAAAAATGAGATTCAAATTTAAAATATACAATTATTGCAAGAATGTAATTGGACAAAGCAAACAAAATCAGGTACAAGTAGAAAGGAGGAAAAAAACAACCTGCAGGTTGTTGCACATACCGCTGCATGTGTTAAACAGTCTGCTTCTATCATAAATTAAATGTTAAATAAAAAACGTGTACATGCATTTATTAATTTATGTTCATAGAGGAAAACAAAAATCTACAAGCAATTACCTTACAAATTTGAAAGCATAAACTGAAAACATATTACAAATGCAAAGCCACCTTGTTAAGGTGCAACCATATAAACTCTGCAAGCAAAATAAGATAACAACCAAGATTCTATGATGACAAACTTTACACTCCAAAAGAAGTCAGCCAAGAAAGTAATCAGATCTTACTCCTTTGTTAATTGTGATGAAGGATGGGTAAGTGTTTGAGCAAAATCACCTAAAAAGCAGGCATTCACAGCATCAGCAATTGCCCAAGGAGAAATTGACTTTTTCCTTGAAATATTTTTATTAAACAGTTTCAAGAATGTGCTTGCATTCCCTCCATGAAAAGAAAGTCTGCCTACCATCATTTGTCACAATCAGTAATCCTGTTGTAGCTACATCAAGACGACCAACAGTAAATAAACGTGGCTTTGGTGTTCCAGGATTTGTTTTAGCCTGAAAAATAACATATTGATTAGTATATCATCATAAAACTATTTGAGGCAATATGGAGACAATGGGAACTGAAAACAATAATAGTGATGATGATGATGATAACTGCATAGATGAAGCTTAATGGAGAACATAGTAAGTGAAGTGAAGTTCAGAAAGATAGACTTCTTAAGGAGAACGGCTACGTTGTATAAAAATTAAATTGCTTCTCATACCCAGCTCTTCCAATACTCATCAAAAAGTGAAAGAACCAACTTTGACTCTTTCTCCCCACTTGAACATATGTACCTGTTTCATTATGATAGCGTTAGCACAAGTAGTTAGAAAATTTCTGCAGCTTAGAGGGAAGAAAAAAGGGCAAAGCAAAAGCATTAGAAGCACGTTGACAAACGAAAGAAAGACTAACCCCTTAGGCTTGTTCACAGCAAAATAAAGCTTTGGCGGCAACTTCTTTGCAAGGCGATTTCCGTTAACATAAATCACGTCTCTGAAATGGTCAACGCGAGTCTACAAGTGAAGGTGCATCAATTTTACGTGATATAGTGAACTAATTTGCACTTGCTAATCACAAGGAAAGCTAATTTCAGTTGTTTAAACACCAAAAAATGAATTCCACTTAGCAAAAAACATTATAAAGGTAAAAGATAATTTGGATGCTGGAAATTAACAACTTAACAAAAGCTTGCGTTATTTACATGATAATTCAGTAGTTAAGCAATCAAAGATAAAGAAAAGCTTTCCAACTATATAACCTTTTGGAGAACAATTGAAGCGAACATTACATCCAGTAACTACGGCATTACACCTTAATCAAAGACAATTAATTCCAACGAAATCCAGACTCCCCATTAACAAAGAAATCAAGTAATTTAGAACCCAGGACGCTTATGGTATCAAGATATGCTATGAAGGAATCGAAGGAAGGCTTAAGAATACCTGAGGCGATTTGCAAACTGACCCATTTACAGTAACTCGACCATCGAAGATCAACTCTTCGCTGCCGCGCCTAGATGCGACTGATCCAACGCAACAAATTAGAAATTCGAACTCAAACGCCTCAAAAGGGACTGAGGAGGAACTAACAGAGAAAATTTTCTAACAAGTGAAAAGCTTTAACCTATAAAGAAGAAGCTACCTCCAGCAGCAGCAAGCACCTTGCTGAGGCGCTGCGGCTCTCTGAAATTTTCATTGTAAAACCTCCGAGCAGCCTTCGAATGCTTCGGTTCCGAAGAAGAAGCAGCAGCTTTCGAAGCCGGCTTCTCCTTTCGGGGAGTCTTCTTTTTCGTGGTAGTCTCAGCGGCCGCCATGGCGTTGAGGATATGAGCTGGTGGAGTCGTCTGGAGCTTAAGGTTGCCATTCTCGTCTCTGATGATCCACGGAATGAGGAAAGGGTTGGCTTGCATTGGGGCGGTGGGTGCATCATTTTGAGGGGCTTTAGAGGACCCATGTCCGAATGTGATGTTGAATTGAGTCGACGAGGATGAAGAAGAAGAAGCCGAGGAGGAAGAAGCCCTGATGATAAGTGGGGAGATGGGTTTAGTCAGACCAACGCAGACAGAGTGAGAGATGGGAAGGAAGGAGGAGAGAAGCCTGGAAGATTCGCCTGCGGCAATTGACAGGGAAGATGATAAACAGGAAGGTGAAAGGAGCACCGCTGCTACTGCCGCCATTAGTTCCCGGATAGACAAAGAGAACGGTGAATCACATAGGCGCTGGGAGAAGAGGAGACAATCAGCAGCTTGGCGCCATCTTGACCGAGAGTCCTCCCTTCTCCGGCACGGTGAAGCTGGTTCGGCTGCCGAGAGAAGAGATAAGGGTCGGTAATTGCAAAATAGTAATAATAATAATAATAATAATAGTAATTCATCTGCTAAATTTAAAAAAGATGGTCTGCCAAAAAATTTTTTCAATATCTTAATCCTACAAAGAAGAGTAAGCTTATAAATAAAAACTCCAAAATCTTCGACATGACTCTATAAACCTTCGAATTTTAAAAAATAATAATAATAAACCATTTTATATTTCAATCTTTTTTACAGCTTTTTTTCACAAATACAGCTTAAAAGAAAACATCATCCCAAAATTCATGCAACTGAATAACAAAGTCAAGTGGGTATTTGATTCTTCATCTTCGACTTGTTAACTCTCTCATACTTTTCTCTTACCTACTACTTTCTCAACACTTGAAATGGTATTCACATAAACTTATTTGATTTTTAAAATGTTAATAAGACATGTTTTTTATATATAGCTTCATTGCATGAGATCCGTTTTTAAAGTTAAGGGAACAAAATGTCACTTGATCATGTATTTTCTTTGAGCGTCTTCGTGAATGACTTTAGAGTGCATTTGATAGTACTTATTTGAATAAACACTTTAAAAATACTTGCTCTAAAAGGACACATTCTTGTTTTAAGAATACAGTATGATTATGGATGTTTTACTTACATCCAGCAATTAAATGCTAGCTATAATCATATATATATTTTTTAAAAAAAGCATAGCATTTCTGAAACATACATTTTAGAAGCATGTACTCCAAAAATTGAATCAAGTCCATCAAGTTGTCGATGAATCAGCTGATCCAACGATTTAGTTGAACTGATAATGAATCAACTGAAAACAGTTACTATGTATTCATAAAAATTAAAAGTAAACATGTAAAAATAATAATTAAAATCAGAAACATTAGCAAGTATTTAAAAATAATAAAAATGAATAGTACAGGAGACACAGCACTATTGTATGAGTATCGGCCCATAAATTGAATTTGATTGACTCCGATTTGATTTGATGATCAGACAATTTTTACAAGACAGCTTTTTATGTAACCTCGCGTTTTTTTTTGTAATTTTCCATTAAAACGAAACTTCTACGAAAATGTGTTGCTGTAATTCGGTCAAGAGTTGACCGCAATTTTCGCCTATATAACTTGGGCGAGGGGGGAGAGAGAGAGGTGGTGGAGATTGAAGATGGCGAGGGCTCTCTCCTACATTAGCCCCGCCCAACTGTTGGCGATCCAACACCTCCCCAAGGTTGCAGTAATCGACGTCAGGTGCCCCTCCTCCCCCTTCTCCTCTTCCGCTCTTTTCTTGGCTCGATGTCTCCGTTTTTAGAGAGATCTCTGAAAAAGGAAAAGACAGAGAATCTGATATTTTTCTTTCGGTCACTTTGTATCATCTTCTTCACTGGCGTTCTTTTCTGAGCCATTCCTTCTTCTTTTTTCTATTTGGTTGCAGGGATGAGGAGCGCAAGTACGATGGGCACATAGCGGGTTCTCTTCACGTCGCCAGCGGCAGCTTCTCAGAGAACCTACCCAACCTTCTTGCCCAAGTCAAGGCCAAGGACACCGTCGTCTTCCATTGTGCCCTCAGCCAGGTCTCTGTCTCTCTCTACAACGAAAATGCGTTTCTCTCTGCTCTTATGCCATCTTGTTAGTTGGTTGTTGTTCTGAGTGGAAGAATTGCGTTGTTTCTTTTTTGCTGTTGTCTAGTTAATGTCTTGTTGTATTGAGCGATAGAAATGCATTTTTTTTTCTGTTGTGCTTGTCTGGTTAATTGGTTGTTGTTAACTTGTTATGGCTGTGACATGTATATAATCCATTCCTTTTTTTTTAACCCCTTCTCCTTTTGAGGTGTTGGTTTCAATTCAAAAGAAATCCTGCATGTGGTTAGGTGGGTCAATGGACCAAGCAACTGATCCTTTATCCTTGGGCCTCTAGGGCGTAGATATATTCCCCTGATGCGCAACTTACGTTCCAAACCCATTGTAGTGCAACGATTTTACAGTTATTGAAGTTCTAATTTACCCAAATAGGACGGGAAACATCTTGATCTGAGAAAATACAATGGCTCTTAGGCTCTGTTTGGAAGCCTTTCCTAGTTTCATTCATATTAAACTATGATTTCCAATTGTAGGCAAAGCATAATTTCAAATTTATGGTGCTGCATTCATATGGAAGTATGATTTACATCTTATTGTTTATTTTTTAGATCTATATTTTACTTGTATCGATATATTAGTATCCTACGTGACCCTGCGTATCAATTTTTAAATAGTTCTCCATTTGTTTCCCACTTGTTTCTTCCGGAGTCATTCAAGAATTTGAAATGACTATTTCCTGAACCAGATTTCTCTATATCTCCCGTTACCAATAACTGCTCTGGCAACCATTCTTAGGACTGGAACCCTAAATTTCTGTCTATATCTGACATGTTTTGTTCATTTACAATTAGTTGAAACTTTACCTTTTTCTTATTTTAGTTCACCACTCCTTGTTAGATGACTGTCTGCTTCTCTATATTGGTGTTTTTTTGGCTTCTGGCTGATTAGTTGTTCTCAGTTAACTCACATCTGGATATCTCCCCTTAGGCTCGTGTTTGCCTATGTCTCTCTGGGTGATTCATCGCCTATTCTGTATAACCATCCAAGGATGCAAAATTGGAACCGGATGGAAAATTTTAATTTGCCCCCGCTAGTACTTGCCGCATGCTGCTTCATAGTTGCGGCATCGAAGGCTAAGCATGTGGCCGGAACTGCAAAATGGGGAAGAGAATCAAAGAATGCTGGGGTCTTGGTCATGGTAGTTGACAGTCAATGGTAGCTCGTGGTGCCTCATGGCTCTTTATGCTTGCCAGCCACGCAAGGAGAGAAGGGTGGACGGAGTTATTTTATTGATGTTGCTCTTATGATTCTTAGAGGTAGTCTAAAATAAAGTATTGCAACCATGACCCTTGGAGCTAAAGCATTCTGCAGAAGATGCTAAAAGGCTTCGCTTTGAGAAGACCTTGTCCACCATATGTTACCTTTCATCTGCACGAGATAAGTCAACTGTAGGAATTTGGCCAAAGACCTTGTCCACCATATGTTACCTTTCATCTGCACGAGATAAGTCAACTCTAGGAATTTGGCATTCTTTCACGGTCATTTTCCACATCCTTTTACTGGCTCTGCAAATATTTTGTTGGGTAGTCTTCTGGGCACTTATGCCAACATGAATCATGTGAAAAATTCTTGAAAAAAGTGTCATTAATCCCCCATTGACTTAGATCCATTTGCAAGAGAGTGACACGTCCTTCGGTGTATTGCATTTGAAGAGCTTTGAACTGTCAATTCTAATGATAAAAGGTCTGTGATCTGCAGGTTCGAGGTCCATCATGTGCAAGGAAGTTTGCTCGTTATCTGGAGAATGTCAATGATGACATAAATATAAAAGAAATCATGATTTTGGAAGGTGGGTTCAACCGGTGGTCCGATCGACGCAGACCAGTTTGTCGATGCAGGGAGGTCCTATGCAAGGGCGGGAGCTCATAGTTACTTGGCTCCTCTTTTAATGTCTGTCCAAGTCCTTGAGACTTATTGTTGTTAACATGCTGTCTGGACGTGCAGCAAAATTTGATAAACAATTCACCTGCTATTTGCTAGTCTGCGCACTGTCGGAAGGAGGTAAAAGAAAAAAGGTTAGGCCTGCAGTCTTTAATAAGCCATTTAGGAGCGTAGATGATTTCAACGTTCGTTGGTCATCACCTGGCAAATCTCGTGACAGTAGGCTCTTGTAGAATGAGTGTGACAACCACATTTATGTTGATCATATTGGATGAATTACCTTATTGTTAAGAACATTGTTTACAATACAAGCACTGAACTGTATTTACTGGTAGCACTGAAGGATATGGATATTCATGTACTGTCTGTTCTTATGTGTGTAGCTCATTGTAGGAAGGATAACCCGGTGGGTGCCAATAAACCATGTTGGTAAGCACGTGCATTTAGGCGCTGACTCAGTTTACAATGAAAAAAATATAATCTGAAATCAACCAAGAGTTCTGAGTATTGTTAAAATTATTAAATCAATCTGAAACGGCCGAGTCGAATCAAATCAGCGAAAATTTCAATTTGGTACAGTGGCCGGTTCAGGATGTTGCCAAAATTGACCAATCTTTATCGGGGAATCGTCTGAATCAGACTGGAATCAGTTATCAAACTGCATGACGATAAAAAGGAGTTCTAAACTTAAATTTTCATCAGAGAAAACTTTCTCTGAAATTCAAACCCTCGACGGTTTCAAAGAAACTCATCTTCTCTTCTGGGTTTCATAGAAACCCTCGACGAAGATCTCTCTGAAGAGAGAAACCCTCATCAATGACGAGGGTCTCTCTGAAGCTCATGAATGAGGGTTCTGGACAAACAGAGAGAGAGAGAGAGAGAGAGAGAGACTATGATATCAAACGAGGTCTCAAAAAGCCTGGATTTTTAAGATTCGAGGATCTGAGATCCTCGGATCCTACATCAGCCCTGGATCTTAGATCCAGGGCTATCAAACGTCAGATCCATGTAAATCCATAGATCTCAAATCTGGAGTAATCAACCACTTCATTACTATCCTATGTATCTGCCTCATTCATATAATAATGTAAAATCTGCCCTAATTTTTGGGATAAATTTATAGGACAATAACAATAACATGTCAAACGGCCCTATAATTCCACTCTCCACCTACAAATTGCAAACAAAGTTATCCGAACGTAGTCAATGATGGATTCACTTATCAAAATCTAATCTCTCCTGAAAACCATATTTCAACCTTATCTTGTCCGTATTTACCTACCTTCAACTCAAGGCCATATGTTAAAGGTGTTTGATTACGTTCAAACGCTAATGCCCTCTTCCTCAATGACATATGTTGGCCCTTAGAAACTAGTTAGGTCCAGTATAGTGAAATTCATAAGAAGTCAGGTCGAAACAAAATTCGGCACGCTTAACATCGATGAGATGAGAGTTGCAACCAAACTTCTCCTTCTCAACGACCCTCAATCAGCAACATTTTGAGGAAATTTCTGGCGTTTGAAAGTCGCACTACTGAACCATTTAGCAGTCGATTCCTATTACATTGTCCACTCAAGGGCAGGCGAGTGACCCCGAATTGTCAAGCAATTTTTCATTTTATATTAGGCGGTCAGTCTAAGATCATCAACCTCCTATATTATAAAAAGGGAATTACATATATGCAAGTTGGTAACAGGACATCGGTCCTGAAGTATCAAAAGCAAATCTATCCTGAAAGCAAATCTATCTTAACAAAACAAAAGGTTGAATAGAAACTTAGGCTCTATGCCAGGTAATGGGTCTCCCACACTCACACTCAGGTTAGTTACTAGAGCAATAAGCCGTTAACTCCCAAATGACCAACTTAGGATACAATACATTAATTCTCACTTGATGCTCAAGCAGCCAACTTTTTAAGAAACTAGTGGTTGAGAGAATCCTTCGCCAACGTTTCTTCTCAGCCCGCCCATCAATTACTCCCTGACCAGCACTTTGACATCCATCCGCAGTAGTTTTTGAGAGAAATCTCTTACGAACGGTTTGTCGGTTTTTCTTCATCCCACCTCAGACCACCCCAGGATATTTTCTATAGATGCTAAAAACTTTCCCTGATTCTTTTATTGGAAAAAAAACATAACTCTTTTCCATAATATCTCATGGGTTTTTCCTGACAACATTTTGTCGACAGCGACCGACCAAGGTGGCTGGAGATGCCTCAGATACTTGCACGCGAAAACAATATCAGGAACATGAAAAGTAACGGAGACCCACCAAAGAAGATGCCTCCTACTTCTAAGATATTCTCACCTCCCTTCTCTCCCTCCCCATACTAGATTGCTTTTTGTGAATGATTCGTTTATGTTCCCAATGAAAAAAGTACACTGCTTTCTGCCGTGAAAACGGTTCTCTACTTTTCGGGTTGCTCCTCCTTCGTCATCATCATAATCTGATCTACGAAAATGAATTGCCTGCAATCCGTTGGCCACAGGTTCTCTCTCCTTTTACTTGTTTCTGCCGATTGCCTGGGAACTTTAGGGAGTGTTAGTGGTGTTATTGTTAGTTTCAGTTGCTTTTTCCCACTAATTATTCTGAATGGTTTCCATAGCAGATTCTCTGCGTTGCCTTGGCCGAAAAGAGTGGACGCCCACCACAGAAGGACCGCGGTCTTTAATGTATTTATTATTATTGCCAACCACCTCCTGTTTCCTGTTTTTCTTCCTTCTTCCTTCGAAATTGAGGCCTTCTGTCTAAATTTACTCTGTCTTTTTTACATTAGGGGTTCGTGGGAACTGGTTCCCTCAGGGTGGCAGCCATGAAAGTAAAAAAACAAACCTACCTTCCTCTTCTTTCCTTTTCCTTCTCTTTTCTGGTTTCTTTTTCTCGCTTGCTTTTCTTCTGCTTTTTCCAATTTTGGTTGTATAAATGCATGCAAAGATGAACTTCGTCTCCTCTTCTGTTTCCCTTTCCTTGGAAGCGCCAGAAGTTAGCTCCTTGGAAGGCTAAGAAGTAAGAAACCGGAACATATGAATTCTTTTGCTGTGTTTCGATAAGAAAGAACAGAAACTCATAAAAAGGCAAACGTCAAAAACAATCGTTAAGATGATTATTTCCGTCTCTCGTTGCAAGGGTATCCTGCTCCAGTGGACCATGACTGATCTATGAACGTGTGGACTTTGACAAGGCTCTTAGGTGCGACTTGTCATATTGGTAGCAAATTAAATCTTCTTGTGGTGGTGGGAAAGTTTGGCTTATTGCAGTTTCTACCTTTTTCGTCTGTCCTGCGAGGGTGTGACATGAAATAATTGCTTTATTTCTTCTCTAATTGCTGAGTGCTTGAACGAGAAAACTGTATACATTTGAACTAGTAAGGATCATATTCTAGCCTTCTAGGTTGCATATTAAATATTTTTTTGGCGGAAGAAAAATTAAATCCATGCTCACCAAAATATGGAACACAGACACACACGCTCTCTCTCAGAAAAAGGAAAACCTATTCAATGGCTGCAAGTGAAATGTTGAAGATGGGAAAGGCATATGGAGAACAATCCAGAAGGAAATATAGAAAAGATAGAAGGAAGAAGTAAAAAGGAGGGAATTAAGATGAAACTAAAGATATAAACTGACAGAAAATAAGGACAGGTTTGAAGAATAAGGTGTCAATTATCCTGTTTTGACCAGGTGAAAGTTTAGCCAATTAGCCTTCCCTGGAAATGTGCCATCCGATGGATAATATAATAAGATAAACCTAAATGCAGATCATTAAGAAATTGTCATGCTTACTGAATCTGATCCTGTCGATGTGTTCAACATAATCATGGTAGCCATTGTCTACTAAATTGAGTGTGTGTGTGTGCGCTTGTATTTTTTTTTTCAGTTTTGTTTTTTTAATTTTGTTGTAAAGAATGGGTTTTTTGGGGTTGAGATTTTGCATATTGTAGGCAATGGGCATTGACCTTTGACCCCCCAAAAACCTAAGTACATGCTGGGAAAACCTATTCAAGGACTGTCCCCTACTAAATTAATTAAACCAAGCACGCTGATCACATTTGAATGTCGAGTCTCTCCCAGCATTGAAAGAAAAGAAAAGAAAAGAAAAGAAGAGGGTGTGTGTCACCCATAAATCTGCATGGAAGACACAAACACACAGATACACAGACGCACATAAAAAACTCCTAACTTGGCACTAGTATTTTTCATGTGCAGTTACGTAAATTTTCATGCCAATAACTGAGGCCGTTAAATGCATATTGTGGGAGCACTTGATAGTTGATAGTAAGAATTACTCTTTTCTGACCCATTGGTGCTTTATACTTGGCATACAAACTTAATCTAACTTGTGGAGACCTGCTAAGCAAATTTTCCAGTATGGTTAACTTGTGGCAGGTTGCCTATATGTTTCACTATGGCCAAAATGTCCAAACTGCAATATTAGGTCGTAAAGAAACAAAGGGAAGGATAAAGAAGAAGTACTAAAAGACCATCATAAATGTGTGCTGCTTAATGCAATGAGTTTTTATCATATCTTACCTCATTTGTTTTGCAAAGTAACTATTCACATTTTATCTCCCTTGATTTGTAGTCTTAGTGATATGCAGAATTGGGGTTTTCTTTTCTCAATTTGTTGATGACAATCTTTCATGTTTTGACTGTTTTATCTTTGTTGTTGATAGATGTGTGTCTATTTCCTCTGTTTCTCCTGTGTGCAACCTAAGCTGAAAATTGTCAATTGCCTCTCTACTTCTACAGACATCTTCCAACTCAAGGAGCTCTTTGTATGAGGATGAGACAGAGGAACAGGTACATGGATATATATGTATCATGAGTCATGACTGAAAGCTGCTAGACATTTACCGATAACATTATCAGTTTCCATACTTGTATGTTGTAGGACTCCATCGACCTCCTAGGACCCTTTGATAGTGCCGATTTTTCTTGTTCTCCACAAAGAACTGAAAGTATCTCTGTGGAAAATAGTGAAGCACATTTGTGGCATGTATTCTTCATTTTCATCCTTATTGCTATTTCTTGCAGGTTCTTCATTTTATGTTCCCTTCTCTTTTTTTTTTTACTTTTTAACTCTTTATTACTCACCGTAGGTCTTGGATGTTGTGTCATATCAGAAGTATGTGGTTCATGTATCCCAAGTTCATTTCCATGTTATAATTCAATCCTGGAGTAAAAAAGCCTTGGATATAATTCCTTGTTGCAAAGGGTCAAAAACCACCAGTTTGTTGCTGCTTCCATTGCAGATCCTGATTAACCACATCCTTCATTGACAACATCCTTGTTGCAATCTCCTTCAGGCATCATAATGCTTACTTTAGATGCAGTTGCCCTATTCGCATTAGCCAAAATCTTCATTTTAGCAGATAACTAGTGCCCCATTTAGGTACTTGTTTTTTGTAGTCAACCATTATCTTGGGTTCTCTTGCCAGTTGAAAAGGCGTATCATGTATCTCCATTCTTGTTGAGGGACAAACTTATATCAGTATTACAGCTTAAATCGCAATATCCAATTTTATCTTTGGAATCATTAGATGAGATCAGCATCATTTAACAACCCAGAAGATACTCTGCAATCCAGCTGCAGATAAATCAGTGTGGAAAATCATAGCTTCAAACACATGCTTCAAATTACATGGTTTTGTTCTGTTAAATAATCTAAAATCAGATTCTCATGGAAGCATTAGGACCAAACATGACTATGAACAAACATAAGGTATATCATCCAGCCAGCTGCCTATATCTTCCTTCCTGTGTCTGAAAGACGACTTTGATGTTGTTTTCAAACATGATATATATATATATATATATATATATATATATATATATATATATATTTCAGAAGACGTATAGGAAGAAAACTTTAGGATTAGCTCCTAGGGTTAGTTTAAGAGAAAGAAGATGAAGAAAAAGAGAACGTAAAAATGACAGAATAAATGGGGGACTAACCTCTTTGTGCATCAAAAAATTCAGTTCTCTAAAGGTACATGTAGCATGAATGGGACAAGGGTCCTGAAGAAACCAAAAAAGAGAATGACAACTGTCCACTGTTGTGTAACAAGAAAGAAAGAGAAATATGTGGCTGTTTACACTTTACAGTGCATGCTCTACGACTGTTGCTTTGCTCTAGGTGGCAGACAAGCCCTTCTATGCTGATCATTTTTTTTTATGTTGCCGAATCAATGATCTGATTGTTCAAGGCAAGTTCCCTAGACGCAAAGATGACTGATCTAAGTGATCGAGAAGAGAAATCTGAGATATACAGTAGCAACATGACACAAGCTATGGGAGCAGGTATGCCCATCTTAAAATATAACTATGATGCCCCATATAGACAGTTCTCTAACCATTTTTTCTATGAAAAAAGTATTAACTTATAGGCACGAGCTTGGAATGAACTACAACTTTATTCGTCCAGACTTGATTGTGGGATCATGTTTGCAGGTGAGATTTTTCCCCTATTGGTGGCATAACAGGATACGATAATTCCACCTGATTTCTCATATTTATACTTTTTTATATGTAGACTCCTGCAGATGTTGACAAACTACGAAGTGTTGGAGTGAAGACAATCTTTTGTCTCCAACAAAATCCTGACCTTGAGTATCCACTTGGCTCTAAATAACAATATGTCTTTGTTGAAGTTGTTGATTATATTTAGATGATGTTCTTCTGTCATACCGTAGGTTCCTTTACAAGTGACATTAGATATTTTCGAGTTGATATCAATGCCATACAGCAATACTCAAAGGAACTCAATGGTATTCACCATTATCGTGCAGAAATACGGTGAGTTTTGGCATGCTAAACTTGCAGTCTTTGTCTCTTGCTCCATAGCATGAACAAGAAGATAGTTTCATGTAGAACTATCGCATAGGTCTATGGAATATATATACAAAACATTTTGAGTTACCATTAGGTTTTTTTTTTATCTTTGAAATTTGGGACTGGATCTACTAGCAATGTTGGATTTTACAGTTTATAAGTTGTTCTTGTTAGATACAAGAGTTTACAACCCAAAGTTGAAATGCGACTATTAAAGTACTAGCTGAGCCAAGCTGCCCAGCTGAAGTTTAACTTTATCTCTTTTATAGGTAAGTGTTTAAACAGTTCAACCTCAAACCTTTCAAACAACATCAGCCAAGATCGATACCAAGTATGACCTGAGCTGAGAATGAGCAACTTGTTGAAGCTCAAGTAAAGCTTGAGCCTATTGGACTCAAGCTTGAGCTGGACTTGTCTATTCATGCATTCCCCTCCTTGTATCCTCTATTTACATTCAATATGTAAAAGGAACATTATTAAAGTCCTGTTTACTTTGTTTGCGAAATTTCTCCCAATATGCTATGATAAACATGTACACAGCCAAATATAAAGAGGATTTTTTTGTGGAATGATGGTTTGTCATTTTTTTTGCTTGTTCTGTTTGGTAAAGGTAAACAATGAAAAACAGGCCCACTTAATGTTTCTACGAATGGGATGTGGACATCTTAAGGAATTTCAGACCTTGCAATTTTTGGGACACCTGTTAGCACCAAATGTATAATAATTGTATCAAATGTTAAAAATCCTATTTTTGTTTGCATTGGAGAAATTAATTTATCTATGCCGCTATTTCAAAGTTTAAACCTTTCTACTTATTGTCCAAATATTTGTACTAAAGCTTGCGAGATTTGTTTTGGCTGAATATTCTAGCTTGCTGCATCTAATGCACCTTAATATTTGCTTGCCAATATCATTTTAATATTTTTTGTTTCTTTCTCTTTATTTTCACATCTAGAGATCAACCTATGTTTGCATACTTGTATATGTGAAGTTGGTAGTTGTTGAGAAGGCTTTATAGTTATTTTTCAAAGCAGTGTAAATTTAATAGTACATAGTACGTTTGTTTCATCATAAACTAATGATGAGGATTTTATCTGCACAGTATTTCCATGTACATCTAAATGCAAGTGTCATTTTAATGTTTTATGCAATAGTGATTTCGATGCATTTGATCTACGCATGCGGCTTCCAGCTGTGGTCAGTAAATTGTCCAAAATCGTAGATATTAATGGTGGAGTGACTTATATTCATTGCACAGCTGGTCTTGGAAGAGCCCCTGCAGTTGCGGTACGTACATGACTTCATATGATTGTGTAGCTTAAACAAAGAAACGTTCTTCATGATTTCCTGAAATTTTACTTTTCACTAGAAAAATATAAACTTCTCTTACATTTAGAGCTGCTGATCAATATTCATGAACAGATGTTCTTTTATTTCCTGGCCCTAATTTTGATACAATTGTTTATACAATTTCACCCCTTTTCCTTTCTAGCCTCAAAAGCATTGTTCGGGATTGGAAAAATATATACTTATGTGCTCTAACTTAATTGAATGTGCTCTAATTTAATTAATAGACTGACTAGAAATGTTTGTCACATTATGTGATTTTCAATACCTTTAACTAGGACATTTAACTTTTTGCTTTTTCTTTATGAATGTCCCTCTTGCATGTGAGATGCCTTTGTTGAAGGTTTTCTTAAGACTAAGGCATAAAATTTATTGAAACTAGTTGTCTGGTCTGTAGGGGAAAATGCCTTCCTTCCTATGTAACACGGCCGTCCGGTACCGGTAGGACACCAGTACCGGTACGGGCCTGGGTAGGACCGTATCCGTCCAAAATTGGACACGGTCAACATTGACCGGGTCCAATTTTGTCCATTTCTTTTAAACGTTTAACTGATTTTAACATTAAAAAATATTTTGACCTTAAAAGAAAAAGGTAAAACGAAACCGAAACCTTTGACTCCTTACCTCTCGTCTCTCTCCGGCAACATTTACCTCTCCGGCAACGAAGCAGCGGCGATGGTAGCGGCGAAGACAGGAGGTGACTGAAGTTTTTTACATTTTTTGTTTTCATTTAAATCGGCCCCTGCCTTCGCCGCCGGCAACGACCGGCGATGGGTTTTGTGTGCTGTTCGCCTGAAAGTGAAAACCCATCACCCCTCCCTCTGGCTCGCCCTTTCTCTACAGTTTCAAATCTCTCTCTCTGTGTTTCAAATCTGTGAATACGAACTAAGATGTTGAATCGTAGGCCTCGACGTCCCTAAATCTTTGATGACCAACCACCAATCCGAGAGGGTTTCAAATCCCTTTCAAATATAATAGATGCCTCCTTTTCATTCTTCGATCTTGACTGTCTTAGAATATGAGGCCTTTTCATTCTTCACTGTCGTACAATATTGTTGAATGTGGATTGCATTTGCCAGCAGGGTATTGTTGAATGTCGATTCTGGATTGCATTTGCTGGCAGGGCATCGAATGAGTGCTGCACTCATGCCGATGTTTGTTTTCGACCATGATTTATGTGTTTTGGACCATGATTTATGTGTTTTCGACCATGATTTATGTGTTTTGGACCATGATTTATGTTTGTGTGTTATTCTGTTTGCATTTTTTTTGATATATATGTGTGAAATGTGAATATGTTATTATGTTTGAAATTTTTTGATATATATATATATATATATATGTCCGTGTGTGTACGGCCGTACCCTCATACCCAAGTTTTTTGAAAATGGTCCGTACCCGTACCCGCATCTGTACCCGTACCCATGTGACATAGCTTCCTTCTCTAAGAATTATATGTAAATGTGCCTTTGGTTCAAAAGCTTGATCTAAAATTCTTAAATATTGCTTCATATTTACTTCAAGGCAATGTTGTAAAAAGCGTATCGTAAAATATCGTAACGTATCGTACCCGTATCATTTTTTTTAAATAAATAAAAAAATAGGAAACAAATTCGAAAAATTCATAAAAAATCAGTAAAAATCAAGAGTAATATGTTCTTCATAAAAAACATGTTTTACAGAATGATAGATTTATTATTGCTATAAAGTTACGGTTCATCATTCGTAAACATCAAAATTCATAACAATATCAATCTAGAATGCACAACAAGTCAACAATTACATAACGTATATCATAATTTCATAACCATAGATTCATAAGTCATAAGGTCCATAAGTTTATAAGATACCACATCAAAAAGCAAGTTTGAAATGTTAATATTACATCACAAGATGATAATGAAATTGTGAAAATGTTCAATGCCAATACATATAAAATGAAAGCACTCTCTATAACAACCCGACCCACTCCTGGGCTCGGGCCCCTGGTTCGGCGGATCCCAACCCGCCCCCTAGCAGTTTCGGTTCCAACCCCAAAAAGGCTAGGAACTAGGACGATCATCTCATTAATGACCCCCCCTATAAGCCTTTGAAGATCTCTCACAATCTTCAATACGAGACTAAACTTTTGGGGCGTTACACTCTCGACTCTCATTCATAATCTTCATCTTCATGATTTAAAAAAAAACCCTTTCCTCCCAACGGGAATAAACTACCCACACACAAATTCATGGTTTAATCGATGATTTCATGGTGGAAATCAATGATTTTCCTCCAAGGCGGCACAATTTCTAGGTTAGAAATGAAGAAGAGGCGGGTTTTTGTGAATAAAACTTGAAAAATGGGGGTTCAGGCCCCCCTTTTTTGAAATCAGCCCGTATCGTATGCCCGTATCGTATGTATCATACGATACAAGTACGATACACTCCTATTTACCATACAGAGGGTGTATCGTATCGTATTTTCTAAACGATACGATACGTATCGTACAATACATACAACACTGCTTCAAGGTGCAAGATTATTTTGCACGGTGTTGTTAGAGATTACATGCCATGAGTGTTGTAAGTGTCAGCAGTTGTGGTTTCTTTCTTTGTGGATTCAAGTGCATTTGCCGGGATTAGGGAGAAAAAGCAGAAAACGCCCTTGATCATCTAGACTTATCTAGTAATAATGTGCAAAAATGCTTGCCAAGAAAGCCAAAGTGTGCTAGATGCAATCTTGTTTTCCTATAAACTACACTTTTAGTTTAGCAGCTATATGTGGATACCTCATGTTTGACTTTTGCCACACTACATTTATATTAGGGGAAAACAATCATTTAGTAAAATAAAGCATTTGTGCTTATGACTGGTTGGTAGTTCTTTCTCTTGTTAAGGATTAGAATCCATTGAGGGATATGCAAAATAATGCTTTTCAGGTACTTTTCCTTTTTATTGCATATTCATTCAGCACTATTGTCTTTGTCAGCTCACGTACATGTACTGGGTTCTAGGCTACCAACTGGATGATGCTCACAAATTACTTCAGGTAACTAGAAGCAGTTTGTTGCTGTCTTTCAAATGTTCAGGTTCCCCTGCCAGTTTTCAAATAGCCTCTTATTCATTTTCATTATTTGTTTGTGCTTTCCTTTTCTTTTTTTGGGTCTTTTGGGAAAGAAGGTTTGGGGGGGGGGGGGGTTGGGGAAGCGGATTGCTTCATTGGCTTCCTTGCTAAATGTAAGAAAATTGTACATTAGGTGTAGGTGGTGGTACTTTGTTTTAGGTTGTGAAAAGACAAATGTTTTCTGAAGGGTTTGAGATCTATGTGTACAAGGTAATTGTGATACCTTTAGAACGGTAAGTTTTTCAAGGAAATAAGAGAAGCATGTCATACTGCTAGATCTGCAGAATATGCCTCTCTGAATCAAGGTTTGAATGTAATCTGTGGCAAAATTCTGAGATTTTCAATGTTTAAAGTCTTCTCAGAGAAATACTAATTTTTCACTTCTGCCCAGGTTTCATTAGTATTGAACTTATGAAAGTACTTCCTTCATTAAGAGCCACTTCTTTCATTAAGAGAATGCTTCCAGAAATTTGCTTCTCATCATTTGTTGTTTATTTTATGTGTTATGAAGTTTCCTCTTCTAACTTGTGTGTCTGTTCTATTTTCCAACAGAGTAAACGGCCATGCTTCCCCAAACTTGATGCCATAAGGAGTGCAACTGCTGATATTGTAAGTTCTCCTTGATGCACATTGAGCACTTTAATTTATTACATTTGAGTGCACATTCATGCTCAGCTTCATCTTTGCATATCATTATATCCACCTTTTGGATTGGCTGCTGATTTTTTTTTTCCTCAGTCCTACATTTAGGTATTTGGCACAATAAAAAGCTCAACCGGCAACCAGAAATATAATTAACAATAGAGAAGTTTCAGGCTTACAGTTTATATAAAAAAAAAACTGGCTGCTTGGGCATACTCTTGTCACCAGTTGGTTTGCTGTTAATGAGTTCGTTTTTCTTTGTGATTATTGGTTGACAGATTCAAGTCTTCCATTATTCCTGTGGAGTGTTGGGGACATAGTAGGCATGCTTTATTTTTTTTTTTTTTTTCTCCGGAGAGTGTGTGTGTGTTTTCTTTTTTGTTTTGTTTGTTCTGTTTTTTTTTTCTCCTTTTGGGGGGCTGGGTGGGTTATTTGTTTGGTTCATTCCATTCGAAACAAATGTAGTTCTCTTTTGTTTTTTGGTAACGTTTTCTCTTCCTTATAAGGCTCTTAGTAAGGAGCCCGGGAGCTACTCAGACCAACTACTTGGCAATTTGCAGAAAATATTGCTTAGAAGTGCACCTGAATTAGTGAATGGTCAATATTCCACCATATTCATAAAACTACTCTCCTATCTTCATCTCTGGATTTTAGCAATATATTGTGATTTGCAATCAAGACACAAGACATTTGATTGTTCTATTAGGGTGGATCCTGCTTCCTTGTTTGCCATGACATGGATAAGAGTCTCTAATATGCATATTAAAGATACTTTCATTTTGTTTCTTTCACAGCTCGTTGGTCAATGGAAGGCCAGAGTTACTTTCAAATGGGATGGTGATGATTGTTCTTCAGTCGACATTTCTGGACTAGATATTGGCTGGGGTCAGGTGAATGATTTGCCAGCAAATGCTTTGCATGGATAGCATACTGAGATTTCTCTGCAGAATGTCATTTAATTATTAGGCATTTCTTTGTTTGGATCTGAATTGCTTATTCATGTGAAGCATGCAGGTAATCTAAAAGTGCAGTTTTGTGACATGAAAAAAATTACTGAAAAATAGCTCAATTCCTGATTTGTTTACTTGATACACGATCTTGACTAAATAGTTAGTTCATCAATATGGTAGTGAATGACCACATATATTATGCATTTTGTGCATGATGGTGAAGTTGCATTCTATTATTCTGTCTATCTTTTGGTTTTTCAGAATCTAAGACTATTCCAAATTGTTTAATTTGATTATAGTTCACCCAGTCTGGCTAAAATCCCTGTGTGGGACCTAGGTAGTAGACCCTCAAAATAGGCCTTGGCATGGCCGATCCTGTTTTTAGACGGGGTCTGAGACTCTGAACCAATATTATTTATTTGAACAGAGTCGGTCAGTAGAAACATTCGATCAATTGGATGACTCAAATTGCATTGGGTTATTTTATTTCGAATTGAATTGACAAAAAAATGAAAAATATATTTGTTTAATGAAAGTGAAAAATGAAAAGAACAAAAAATGATTTGAAGAAAGAAATAATAGATGACCTGCTTTCAGTGGAGTGATAAGATGACATGGCTGCATTCCTAATTGTTGGTCTTCACTCTTTGGGGAGGACGTGAATAAATGCAAGAATGGTTGAAAATGAGCATGCTTACAACCAAAATTGTGTGTGTGCATGTGTATGAAGCCGTGAACATGCTTCAAGTTATTATGAGGCTTAACTTATTATTGGACGTTGATAGTTGCAAAGTTTAGTATCAGAAAGCTATATGATAACTTGATGTCTATACAATTTTGTATTATTTCTTTTTTCTTCTCAACTTTAATTTTTGGATGGAGGATTCCTTCAAAATTCAATGTCTGTATACATTTTTTTTGTATCTCCCTTTTTCTCCTTCTCAACTTTAGTTTTTGCACAGAGTATTCCTTTAAAATTTGATGAGGAGCAAGGGGCTTGGTTGCTTGAGAGAGAACTTCCAGTGAGTCCTCAGTGCTTTAATTTGTTCTTTGGCCATTCTCATTTCTGCTTTTAACACAATTATTTAGACTATTCTCTTGGTCCCATTTCTCTGCAGATTGCTTCTTTTGTCCTTAATTTTTATATTATGTGCATATTTTTCTTTCAGCGTGGTTGGTATTTTACTATTCAACCTTTAGCTATTGGATTAATGAAATATGATCTTGTTGAGATGGGCTAACCTTTTCAATGCCCAGAGGCAAGTGTGCTTATAGCTGTGGTACAAATATTTTGCGGGTATGTTATCATCTTCTGTAACAGAAAAGGAAAGGCATATACAAATGGTTTTGCATGTGTTTTGTGTAGATGAACATATTTGTAATTTACGGTAGAAACTAGTTAAATGGTCCTCGAAGGCCCTAGGACCTTACAACTAGTACTCCAGATACCCAGTGCCTAACAAACACACTTAGAGAAAATTTCAATTTGGTCAGTGTACAACATTGATACTACTGCATCTAGATTCTAGACACTGCCAGAACTAATTGCTGTATCACCTACAGGTAAAATTGACATTTCTAAGTGGCCTTTTACATATAACGTTTAGCTCTCATATGCATGAAAATTATTCTAACATCGTCATAGCATAAAATGTCTCAATATTCATCGTCATAGCATAAAAATGTCTCAATATTCATAAAAATTGAGCATGCTTTCATTGGAGCTCAATTTTAGCAAGAATATGAACATGTTGCATCGGATAGGACAACCTGATTTCGAATGATAATGTTGCGTTGTGTTACCCAATTCCATTTCCATAGTCTTAGAAAACGATCATGAGTTCCATTGTTTTTAGAGCTATCACTGGACTTGGATCCGAAGGTTATCTTTTTCCTCTTATAAAGGACATTTTCTCATTGCCAATATGCTATTAACAACATAAATGTCCCTCTGCTTGTTTTAGAAGATGATAACTGTATACTATTTGGTAATTTGATCTGTGATTCTGCGTCGATCCCAGAATGGTTGCCTGAACAATGAAGCACATTAATTCATTGAAAAATTACAAACTGGGAAGGTGGAAGGGACAATAGAAAGACTTAAAGTAAGCAGCGTGATCACAGGCGCTTACTGGATTTTGTTGATTATCTCCTATGCAGAACTATATAACTGGGGAAAGTGGTGTGAAATTTCAAGACCCACTGATTTGTCAACAACCCTAGTTTTTTCGTTATATACTTGATACTAATTCCTGTAGTTGGCATCATTGGCACCTTAAAAATTCCTGTGTTCCAAGTGAAAAAAAGGTCTGGTGTATAAGATTAAAAGATACAAATGGTTTGCGACAATGGTTTTCTACAGGAAGGGCGGTACGAATACAAATATATTGTGGATGGAGAATGGGTGTATAACAGTAATGAGCTGGTCACAAGTCCAAACATGGACGGACATGTCAACAATTACATTGAGGTAGTGTTATCGTCTTAAATGTCTGGATATTTCTTTGTCAATATAAGTGAATGACTCTCTCTCTCTCTGTCCCATCTACACACATGGCAGGTTTTCAACGAGGATGTAAACATCGAAGCCAGGCAAAGAAGGAAGAAATTCATGGACGGTGATGCTGAACTCACAACTGACGAGAGGAAGATGATAAGGCAATTCTTAGATTCCTATAAGGATGATGCGGACTTGGATGAGGAAGAAGCTGAAGTACGGGCATCAGCGACCTCCGATGCAATCGCCTCAGGGACAATAGGCGTCCCAGATAAGGCCTAGTACTTAGGTAAGTAATTGCTTATTAATGTGATGGATATTAATCATAATGATGATGGTAATAATAATAATAAGAAGAAGAATGATAGTATGAAAATATCCTGTTAGAATATGAGGACTCAATTTTTTGTAGCTTTGTTTCCAGCATATTCATAAAAATAATTCTGGGTTTTTTTTCGGCAAGGTCTTTTTAGGTACTTCAGGAAAATATTAAGGAAACCTGGTAACTCAGGAAGCTTCTAAAATATGTAAAAGTAATAGATAAAAATATGAAAATAAGAGTTATTTACTATTTTTCTTTATAAATATATTGGTAAAAGATTCAAAAGATTTTTTAAATTTTAATATAAAAAAATAATGGAACCATACATTTATGAAAAAATCCTCACTAAAGAGGGGAAAATGTAACAATATTATCACCAGAAATACTTTCTTGGCAATTTTTTGTAAATATTGCAAGTTATTTCCTTTCAAAATATATTATAGTTTTCCGGCGATAAAAACGCAACGTTTCAAATATCGTAACTATGGTGATGTATTGCATCTTAGTTTAAAACAAACAGTCCAGTCCACTGTGGTGGAGCCAGAAATTTTTGGTTAAGAGGAATTAATATTTTAAATTCTAAACTTTCGTGCCTCGTGGGCATCCATATTAAATAAATAAAAGGTAATGAGGTACTAATATGTAAATCAAGCAATTTGTGTGGGTAATTAATTCCTTATTAATATTCACCAGCCACGGCTTTTAGGACAGGCCTCCTACCTGTTATTAAAAAGAAATGAATACGGTACATCAAAATACACTGGGACGAACCAAAAATGGTAAGGTGAATTCCAAAATCCCTACACAATGCTTTAAGGCAACATCCCAAGCAGGAACATGAGAGGACAGAACAATTCTGTCTTCAAAATATTTGATCCAGTTCAAGTCATCTCTCAGACGCCTTCTGCCCTCCAAGCTTGGCTGGAAGGTCTTTTGCCACCGTCGTTGGGCCCTCTCTCCTCCCAGCTTGGTTGGAAGGTTTTTTGCCACTGACGTTGGTTGGCAACAGTTAGTATATTGCCTTTGGCTTTGAGTTCAGACACAAACGGCATAGAGAGAGAGAGAGATTACCTATAGGCTTGGTTTAAAAAAGCAGCTTATCGCCACCCTCTTTCAGCATGGGCGTGTCGATTTGCAGTCGGCTAAGAAAGTTTTGAGGGAAGGCTTAAGGGTGTAATCTGAAATAATGAACGCAGCTATCCATAAATTAAAACTACCATGAAGGTTGCTCAATATAACACTGTCAACCTTGCTATAGAGATGAGAGCCGCTCCAATTATCATTCCAAAATTTAATATGCCCCTTTCCCAACCGTCCATTTGATGCTAAAAAGAATATCTTTAATCGCCCAAAGCATGCCACTCAAAAACCATGACGCCTCGCCATAATGCTTAATTGACCAAATGTTCTGCGTCTTGAAACATTTTTGGTGGAACAACGCAAAATCCTCCTGCTGTTGACTGTAAACCTGCAAACCCATTTTGGCAATCATAGCCTTGCACCTGTCAAGAAAACTAAAAAGGCAACGCCACCTTCGCTAATAGGCTGGCACAAGACATTCCAAGCAGCGAGGTGGCTCTTTGGCTTACCGTTTGTTTCACCCCAGAGGAAGTTGGCCGTGGCTGTATTAAGTTTATTAAACAGAACTAACGAATAGCGAAAACAAGAAGCTCAAAAGCCAGTAACTTGTGATAGAACATGCTTCAACAGACAAAGTCTAGCAGCGTGGGAAAGTAGAGGAACTTTCTAAGCTGCTAGTCTTTTGTCAACTTTTGGAAAAAGATCACCGCAATGGTCAAGTGTCATGCTGCCTGCAAATAAAGGAAGACCCATATCGCCCATGGGCAGATGTGAAATATTCCATCTTAGGGCGGACGCCAAACAACTAGCCAGCTCACTACCAGTATTAAATGGGACCATAGTAGATTTGGAGCTATTAATGGATAGGCCTACACACTCCTTGATCATGGATAGGTAGGCTTTGATGTTATCTGCGGTTCTCCTTTCCGCCCTACTGAAAAGGAAAACGTCATCTGCAAAGGCAAGGAAGAAAGGAGATCTGCCAATCCATGGGATCCACAGAACTTTGATGTGCCCACTGAGTATTCTGCTGTAATAACCACAAAATATGACTTTTAAGACAACATCAAGAGGTAAGGAGAGAGAGGATCTCCTTAATGTAAACCTCAACAGATTTGAAAATCCTTACCTTGCCTACCGTCGAGGCTGATGGCCATGGACGCGGCAGAGACACGTCATGATTCTGTCAGTTCGAAGTTTGTCAAAGCCAACATGAATAAGCCCCTTACATAGGAAGTCCCAATTGACTTTGTCATATGCTTTAGAAATGTCCAGACTTGAGCACAGGGACCCCTTTCTGAACTTTGAAAGAGAATATACTGTCTTATGGCTGATAATAACATTTCTAGCAAGGCTCTTGTTAGGGAGGAAAGCCACTTGATTTCGATCAATGATCCTGTTCAAAATGGGTCTCATGCGAACCACAAGAAGCTTGGAGATAATTTTGTACAAAGAATTGCAAAGAGCTATCGGTCTCATGTCAGTTACCATGTGAGAATTGTCTTTCTTAGGAATGAAAACTACTAGGGATTGGCTAGTGCTTCGCACCAGCTTGCCAGACTGCAAAAAGTTTTGAAGAACCACCAACACGTCGTGTCCAATGGGATCCTGATGAACTTGGAAAAAGCCCGTTGAGAACCCATCATGCCCCGGGGCACCATTAGGACGAGCTTTGAAAACAATGCTCTTAATTTCATTGAGTGAAACCTGCCTAAAGAGAGAGAAGTTCTCTTCCCCTGTAACAAGTGGCCCACGAGCGGCTCTGGGATCTCGCCCGATCCCTCCGTAATGCCCAGAAGTTGCTGAAAGTGTTCTACGCAAACAGAGATCATGGAGTTTGGATCGGTGCCTTGTCTATTCCTGCCACTGATGCGAGTGATGCTATTCTTGATTTTCTTGCTTTTAACCACAGCTTGGAAATAGGAGGCATTTCTGTAAACGTCCATTAGCCATCTAACTTTAGCACGTTGTCTCGACATTAGCTCCTCCTTAGTCAAGGCCTGCTCAAGCTCGCGCCTAAGAAGCTCTTCATAGCATGCATCTATGTGACTCCCATTGTCCATGCTAGATTGAACAAGAGTCGGTTCCTTGCGAAGACCAAAAATTCGCTTAGCAACATCTTCAACTTCAGTTTTGCTCTATCTAGATAGAGCCCGTCGAACCTTATCAAGTTTCTTCAATTCTTGAAGGATTTGGACAACCTTTTCTTCTTAAAGCTAGATTTCGCTAACTATTTCCTTACATCTGATTTTCTGTTCCTAAAGTTACAGTACCTAAAGTTGTACCATGTCAGGTAGAAATGGGGAGGAGCTCAAAGTTCACGTCAACCATTAGCGCACTATGATCAAATACATCCCTGTTAAGGACTGAAAGACTGCTTCCAAGGCCCTACAGCGACTTCCATCTGTCATTAATGCAGCTCCAATCCAATCAACATAACACTCTACCCTGACCTTGCTGGTTGTTCGACCAAGCGAAACGGCGGGTTGGGTCATGGAGGGTGGCAAACCTGCAATTCGCTAGAAACATGTTAAAGTCTCTACACGCATCGTGGTTCAGAGCCTTACCAGTTTTGTCACATGGCTGCTTCATAGAGTTGAATTCGCCCATGAGGAGGCAAGGATTATTGTAGGCACTAAGCAATTAAGGACGTTAACCTCCAAACCCCTAGCTTTCCAGTCGGTTGACAGGTACAGACCTCCCAGCAGAAATTGGTTGTTATTACTCTGCACAGTACATTGGAGGAAAATCAAGCCTGCATCCATTGGAACTATACTACCACGGATTATGGAGGGGTCCCATCCCACGAGTTATCTTTACAATGAAGCTGGTTGCTGCATCAAGCATATTGTTGCCATTGCAGCTTCAAACCATAAAAATCTTTCTCTGTCAACATAGGATCAAATAGGGAAAACATAGCCGGTCACACAAAAGGAAAGCAGCAAGTCAAACTAGGCCCCTAATGTTCCAATCTAAGTCACACGAACTCTGTAAAATGACTGATGTACCCGTGTCAACACGAATGGAGTGCGGGTGTTGCACCCAACACAAGTCAACAAGAGTCGTGTGCGGCTGACTGTACCAGATCATTTTTGTTCATTTTAGACATGCACCCAACTCGCATTTGACTAGAGTTGTGTTTTTGTTTACTTGTTTAATGTTCATACTTGTATATAATATATAATATTGAATAATTCATGTATAGTAGAGTATATTCTTAATATTATATATATATTTATTTATTTATTTATAATAATAATTTAATAATAACAGATAAATATTCTCGCTACACGGCGACACACCGCACACTTACATTTTTGGAGATGTGCCGACACCTACCCGTGTGACATAAGTTCCAAGCAACAAATTTCATTACTCAATTATGGGAAACCCCCCTTATTCCCTTGGGTTTCAAAGTTAAACGTTTGAGCTTACCCCGAACACCATCTACTGCCAAACGGGCTATCAATGAATTGTTGATGTCTTGAATAACATCCCTCCCCCTAGCACCTTTATGACCTCTTTCCCTACTGATTGGGCTACGAAGAGGTCGAGTTTTCCATGCCCTTGATTGAGAGGATATGTTGGGGGAGTCCAAGATGACATTTATTTCCTTAGTCTCCTTTGTTTTAGCCTGAAATTCAAATCCTGGAGGAACCTCTACCTGAAAGGGCAAGTTGATATTGTCAGGAAGTACACCAAACGAATTGGACATCGGTCTGTCAGAAGGATTTCTATGCTCAGCCCTTGCTCGAAATCAGCTATCTGATTCTTTTGTCCTCACTTATTCTTGGTGTACCTCGTGAAGTCAGACAGCTGCTGGATCCATTGAACCGCTGGAGGCATGCTGCCCTGACCATTGTTTGGAACTACTGGTCGCTCTTGATCAGCGGCTTGCTTTTCAGACAAAAATTGAAATACATTTCCAACATTGAGCGTTGGGCTCTGATTCAAAGGCAACTGAGCCCTTTGATTGTAGTGAGAGTTCCACTGGGTATGCTGATCATCTCTGCCCTTTTGATTTCTCTGCTCATGAGCAATACAGAAGGGACAGGTGGATATGCCATGAGCATTGATTCCACACAATCGGGGTGCGGCCTTCGCAGATGACAGGCTGCTTGAAGCATTCTTTTTAAACACAGAGATCCACATCCAGCTTTAGTTCAGCCTGAAGTGGGAGGTCGACTAGCAGCCTGGCAAAACCATTGCGAGAAATGTTTCTAGTTTGCAGATCAACCCCCAGGAGATCGCCCAGAAGACAATCAGCAAGGACCGCAACCACAGGAAAAATACAAGGTTCCAAAGCAAAGGACTGAGCCCTGGCAAACAAATCCATATCGAAGTCTTAATCTCCCTAGCCATTTTCATCTCGATTTCGACTTTCCATCTATAGGCCACCATCATTTTCCCTGCCACCGACCATGTTTTTCCTCTGAAGGACAACCTCAAGCTCCGCTTTGCTGGCGACCCCAACAAGAAAGTCCCCACGCCCAAGAGACGTGAATTTGGGGGTGACTTTGCTGCCCCACAAGCGCGCAAGCTCTTTGAAAGCAAAGCTATAGTCAATACTAACCTTTGCCGACGCTCCATAAAAACACCCCACCACCGACCACTGAAGGGTTTGGCCATCTGCTCGAAATCTTCATTCATGATCCCGAGGACAGCCTTCTACCTCCTCCACTCGCAGCGGCTGCTCATCCGAAGAACTCACCAAGCCAGTACCAGCAACAATCTTGGCTCACGAAGCAGGCGATCCTCCTGGCAGCGTCGGTTCAGCCATCGCTTCCCTTTTATCCTTGCATATCCCGACCCCCAGCAAGGGAAACTCAGGCTGAAGATCGACCGACATATCCCCGAACCCTTGATTCGCTCCTCTTTCCTTGTACATTCTCAGACGCTCTCTCTCCTGAGTGACTTCTCTTTCCTCTCTATCACACTTCATCCGCCCGCCACGGCCTTCGCCACGACAAACAAGAAATGACGAAGGGTATATAGTGATTTTGGATATTCGGGCTGCTCGAACTATCGTGGACATTTGAAAAAAAAAACGAAAGAAAATTGTAAACTAATATTAACTTTCAAAATATTTATTCCTTTTCTTTATTATATTCTTGCCATTTAGGCCCCGTTTGATCTTAAAAAAAAAAAAACTACTAATTATCGAGAGAGAAAATCCTCACTTGTACGGCTTTACCACGGAAATTTTCTCTTGAATTTGAAAAAAATTCACCCGAAAAAAAGTCTGACCCTGTAGGATCCAACCAGCTGGAGCTTGTTCATACACTTTCTCTCTCTTGAGTTTCTTCTCTTCATCTTCTTGCAATGCCTGCCATAGTGCCATGGAGATGAGGGAGAGGGAAAGAGGAGGATCCATTTGAGAGAGGGAAAGGGATGGTGTGCTGAGGGAGAATGAAGTTGGTATATAGAGGGAAGGCAAAGGCTTAGATAGAATCGGATTTATCAATTTTGGTCAGCCATTAGATTAGATGCTTTATATATATATATAAACTATTCCGTTCACTACATCTCTAGTCAATTTCAATGCCACAAGGACAGATCATATTTGAATTAAAATAGTTTTAACTGTATCCGTTGTTTCATATAGTCGCATGTTCTTATTCAGATTAAATGAAGAAGAGTCGTCCAAATCAAAATCTGATTTCACAATTTGAATTGGAATTTTGAATTCAACCTGCTTGATTTAAAAAATGTAAGACATTAGATATATGATATTGATTTTAAACGAAATATAAATGCAAATCCGATCCCATTTTTTAATCAGATATTAAAAATTTTTCTGTATCTAATTTTTTTTAAACAGTTTGGCCAGATATGCAATCCAAATTGGACATATTGATATCTCCATCCATAAGAGAGCATACACCAGAATTGAATAGGAAACATGCACCATCTCACACCTCCTGCACAAACAGCTGTACACCCATTGGGGCAGGGAGAGCTTGCTGGCAATGCCTTATTCTACTTTTTGAGTAATAACTTAGTCTACTTTTTGGGTGGAGATGAAGCCCCCATTCTTTCCACCATGCTTTAGGGTTTAGGAATGCTTTGAGACCTAAGTAGACTAAGATACATCAGTCAACTAAGGTATTAAACTTGCCATCATTTGTAATTTATGAGAATCAGTTAAGAATCAAACTATATGAGAATCAGTTAAGAATCAAATTGTCGATACACTATTAATATACCCACTTCGGCCCATTTCCAGGTACTCCAAAAAGGAAAAATGAATGACATTAAGTATATTATTCTCAAAAAGCCAATCATATCAGCTTCAAAGGTTAGCTTTTTGTTATTTTTTCGTTGGTTCGGCTGTGTCGCTAATGACCAATGTTGTTAAACAATTAAAAAAACTATATATTAAAGAAAAAAGGCGACTTACAAATACCGGGAAAGATTGGTCATCTGGATAATTATTTTAGTGTTTTGAGTAAAAACCGGTTGTTTGAGAAATAAAGGGAGAAGTAGAGTTCCTGTTCGACGTTTTTCAAAAGATGGACAGCTACCCATTCACTCCGTTTGTTGAGCACTGATTTGTAATTGTTCCCATAATATATCACCAAAACATATTTACATGCTCATTGCCAAGGTTATCTATCACAAACAAGCTACAAGACTATTATTCATTTACACTTACATGGATCAAAAAAGAAACTTGAGCCATATCAAGTTGCAGGAAAGCCAACCATGCTAAATTGAGATGAGATCAGCGTCTTTTGTATTAAGACGAATTATTGTGGTCGTAGAGTGGATGGCACCTCGAGGAAGGGTCGATCTGGCTTATGAATTGTCAGACTCACCTAGCTTTTATACAGATAGATGGGCAATGGATGGACCGTCCTCTAGACTGTGATCCTGACATGACAAGAAGAAACGCACACAAATAGCACTGCAAATTCAGGGGTGGGGGTCAGCCAACCCCCAGCATGCATGTCTGAAAGGGAAGACGGCGTTCTTCCTAAAATAGAATTTGTAATAGCTGAGGTGAAAATTAGGATCAACAAACGTTGACATGACCAGAAATGATCGATGAAGTTTAAGAAGAAGACAAAGCCGCAACTTCATCATGGAAAATGAAACTGCGGCAGAGACCTAAGATCATCCAAGTCATTTGATGCTACACACGAGTAGACATGAAAGTTGAAACATGACTAATAGATCAAACTAAACAATTGAAATTAAGTGTGTAGAGTTAACCAGTTTTATTAATCTTAAGAAACAAGACAAAGAGGCAACTTAATCATATGCAAAGAGGAACTGAAGCAGAGACCTAAGACCATCCAAGTCATTAGATGCACATGTAGAAGTATAGCACCACCAGATCAAACTGATAACACATGAAATAAGTGCAGAGTACCGTGTATGCTCTACTGGTATTGCATAAGGTACCATCTTCCGCAAAGGGTGTTCTTAGTCATGCAAACGGTTTGGAGAAAAAAGGATTAAAAACAGATAACACTGGAACATGGAAGAAAAAATTAAAGATCCTGGTCACAAATTTAACACAAACTTCCCAAATATATGGAAGAAGTTTCATCCACTATTTGCAATTGCAATGCAGGTCAACAACAGACAGAAATTCACCAAGCTCGGATACTAATAAAAACAAAAAAATCTGGACCGACAATCCATAAAGCACAGGTTTGCCTCCAACAAAAGGGCCAGATATACCAGTTTAGTACCTTCGAGGAGGTCCACGATCAATAAGCCTACCAGATGGACATTCAAATGCCATATGCCCACGGCCTCCACAGTTGTGACATATCATCATGGGTCCCATGCAATCCCTACTCATATGACCCACTTGATTACAGCTTCTGCATATTACATCCCGGAATGCACTGCCTCTCCCCATGCCGCCAGCGCCAGTGCCAGCGCCAGCACCAACTCTATCTCCCATCATCTGAAACTTGGGGCAACGCCTCGCAAAATGGCCAGCAACGTTACACAAATTGCAAACTGGCTCATTAGGGCAATCACGTGCCAAATGGCCTGTCTTCCGGCAATTGTTGCAGGCCTTTTCATTTGTACAGTCAGCAGCAATGTGCCCCTGCTTGTAACAGTTATTACATAACCTCATATCACCAGGCGGCAATGGTGGTGCAGGACATGCTCTAGCAAGGTGGCCGGATTTTCCACAAGTATGACATATGGCTTCGTTCGAGCACTGACTTGCGACATGGCCTGGCTCCCTACAATTCCAGCAGAGAGACTTTGTACTGCATTCAGCAGCAATGTGCCTGGAGAATATACAACTAATATGAATCTGGCATGCCAGGAACTTGCTAAGGAAAAGAGTCTATGAGAAAAAAGATCAAAACCCAGAGATTATCTAAGTTTAGCATTTCTTGTTTTACCCAGGAAGACCACAGTTGTTGCAGACAGCAACATTTGGGCACTCCCTTGCATAATGCCCAGGACGCTTACAGTTCTTGCACAAATCATTCATTCTGCAAAATGTAGTGCAAACATGGTAATACTCCATAAGACATCATTAAATGAAAACAACACATGAAAAAACCTACATGATGAATATGATTCATAAGCCAAACGTCATACTTTTGCATAAGATACTTCATGGAGAACTAAATATATTTGTTGACAGAAAAGGTTAGGCAGACTTCCAGGAGCAATCTTACCATGTCCTGCTTCTAATTATCTTAAATTATCCATCTTAAGATGGGCTTCACCTTAATTATATACAATTCAAAGTCCTGGAACACAGAGACTCAAGGACGAAGAAGTTCTACTAAAATCATGTCAAAACAACTCATTTCAAGTATGAAAGAAGTTAACAGTAGCATTAAGCATGCTTAGTTGTCGAATTTGGAAGTTGAAGACAGGAAGACCAAGAACCTAGAAATGATGAATTGGGATTAGATCATTTGAGTGAGTCCAGGTTTGTTGACCAAAAATTAAATTCAATGAAGTATAAAAAGTACACAAATGCACATGTGCACACACATACACACAAACTTGTAAATCCTATATATACTGCAATGTTTGTATATTGTGATATAGATTCTAAAGATTCTCACACACACACACACATATACACACTATTAGGGAAAAATAAAAACATATATCAAGCACATAAACCATGTACACATATGGTTAAACAAGTCAAAAAAGAAAAGCACAACATATACAATTCAAAAATGCAAAAAATCCAACAAACTTATTTTAGGTACAAAATCTCTGATTCTCTAGTCAATCAACAACCAGGCATTGGTTAGTACTCAACTAATGAAAATAGTCCCTGGCAACTTATATGACAGGGACTAGTCGCCAAACCAGCAATTGCAATTTGGTCCAACTAGTTGTTGGTTTGACATATAGATGTTGTATGAACTGAAGTTCTTGATACTGCAAATTAGGCCTGGGCGTCGGGCCGGGCCTCCGCCGGACCGGGCCCGATAGGGCGGCCCGGCCCGGCCCGACTCCCGCCCTCGGGCGGTTGGGCGGCCTGCGGCGCTCGCTCCCCTCCCTCTCTCTTCCCGTCTCCCTCTCTGATCCCTCTCCCTTCCCGTCTCCCTCTCCCTCTCCCTTTTCCCTCTCCCTCTCCCTCTTCCTCTTCCTCTCTGCTCCCTCTCCGCCTCCGTCCCCCGCTCGCTCCCCTCCCTCTCCGCTCCCCCTCTTCCTCTCCCTCTTTGCTCCCTCTCCCTCTCCCTTTTCCCTCTCCCTCTCCGCCTCCATCCCCGTCCCCCGCTCACTCCCCTCCTTCTCCACTCCCCCTCTCTGCTCCCCCTCTCCCTTCCTGTCTCCCTATCCCTCTCCCTCTCTGCTCCCTCTCCCTCCTCCTCTCCCTGTCCGCTCCTCCTCTCCCTGTCCGCTCCCCCTCTCCCTCTCCACTCTCCCTCCTCCTCTCCCTCTCCGCTCCCCCTCTCCGGCTCTCCCTTCCCGTCTCGTCTCCCTCTACGCGGCGGGCCGGGCGGGGCCTGACTTTTGGTGGCCGGGCCCGGTACCCGGCCCGACAATATTATCGGGCCGGGTCTTAGCGGGCCGGCCCGGCCCGATGCCCACACCCCTACTGCAAATTATAGCTGGAAAAAATTCATCATTTCGACACCCTCTCTCTCCCTTTCTCGACCATTGATTGGTGCAAGCAACCTGCTAATCAGACCAGTAGTTCTGTCTCTCTCCCTCTCTCTCTCTCTCTCAAAACCACACACACATACACATATAATGTTTTATGAAATACATAAACTGATTCATCTGACTCTGATCAACTTGATTTATACAGTTCACAAGGTATCATATCTGTGCAAAGTTACTTTTTCAAAAAATTAAATGGCATCTTATACTTTTAACCTGTGTGACACAGGTACGCCTATTTTGCCCAGGTACCCATGTCGGGTACGTGAGTACGGCGACACGGGAACGGGTACGGCTGCATTTTAAAACTTTAAATTATATTTTCCAACTTAATTTTTTCTCTAATTTTTTATTTTTCCCTTCTTTTATATTTCCCTTCCAATAAGATTCTATATTTTCCTCTCATTTTTTTTTTAAATTTTGAGATCTTTTTGTAGATTATAAGACTATTAATGCTTTTTTTTTTTCATTTGATTATTTTTGAGAATTTAAAATTTTGCTGTACCCGCGTACCCGTAATTTTCAAAATCACAGTACCTGAACCCATATCTCCGTACCCATACCTGTACCATATCCGCACCCATGTGACATAGCTTTTAACTTTAAAAACCTAAATTTATATGTGACACTTCGTAAACCACGAATCAATTTGGTTGGACAGATTATAAATTAGTCTACATAACTCTCATATTTACTCAGCCCACATATTTCAAAAGCCCATATGTGTATGCATGTGTGTGCCTGATTATGTATTGCAATTTCCCATCAATAATGTTAATATCTATCAACAATATTAAGTGAGATTGGTGAAAAGGACTTTTTAGTATATCTTAAAAATGCAAACACTATTCCTCTCTCTTACTTCTTAAAAGTTCTTCCAATTTTTCTTCACTTCTTCTTATATTGCAAAAAAAAAAAAAAGTCAAGGATATATTACATCATAACTTTTTGTATTACTTCAAAAATTTTCCATTTCTTAAAACTTCAAGGTTTTCTCAATGAGAAGCAAAATGAAGAAAGAAACACCTTACAAAGAATCTGCTGAGGTAGGCAATTGTGCATTGCAAAAGGCAATACCAGAATAGGGCCTTTCTTCAGCATAGGGAAAATATTTGAGGAGCCCATGCATAGATTATACCTGTCCCTGAAGTTTGGTTCCTAGTTGCTACACTTGCTTTGAATGAATCATTTCTTCCTAGAAGATGTGCAACAAGCAGATGTTGACAGAAATGCTACGATATTATTACTTTTAAACGATTTACAGTTGTTTTAGTTATTTGGCTAAAAAATGATCAAATGGATCTAGTCCATTCATTTACAACAGTTGAGTATCCATACCGCACAATCTAGCAAATAGAATAGCCTGAATGATGAACTCCTATTGATTGATGGTGAAAGATGGAAAAAAAAAACTAATGCTGCCGTAAAATCTAAACATGGCTAGACAAACAGACAACAAACTGAAAAATAGAAATTTCTGAAAGGTACTTTTTGGATCACAACAAACTGTAACAACTCATACATGGGAATAGCATGGGAGCAACCCAGTATCCAAAAATTTTGTAGGGAACAGCAACAAAATGTCCTTCAACCTAATTATTAATAATTACTATCTTGTCTCCCATTTTGTAAACCTTCTAGGCACCAAAATGGAAGCAAGATATGAGACAGAATGTCATTTGGCCTAGTACAAAATGCTCAATATGCATGTCCAACAGGTGATGATGTATGGAAATAAGGGGGTAGTTTATAACATCTAAATATCTAATACATAGGAGTGACTTAGAACTTGGAACTAGATTTGTGCCAAAGAAATTTCAAACATAACTGAGCATATTTGCTACCTTATATATTGCTTAATAATCCTTCCAGAGTGTGTGTGTGTGTGTGTAAATATATATATATATATATATATATATATATATATATATATATATATATATATATATATATATATATATATATATATATATATATTATTTGTCCATTATATATGTTCGTGATTCATATTCCCTGCACACAACAAATCTCAACCTGCCCATAGCCAGTTTTGGCTTTATTCATATTCATAAATATAAAAAATGACCATCAATTTGCCTTGTCCCGTATCCACACCCATGTCCAACTCTGTTGACATGGATGCAGTGCCCTTCCAGGTAACGTAGCAGCACCCATCACAGCAAGTCTAAGACAGCAAGAATGAATTTTTAGCAGCTACTAATTATGGCTAAGAGATGAAACCTAAAAAAGTATAAAATTTTTGAAATATGTTACGAAAGCAAACTGACTAGTGAAAGCATATACCCACCACCTTCCTAATTGTAGCAAAACCAGCGGGAAGGATGCTATGTTGTTATATACCATTGAAACAAACAAATTTTCAATGAATTCAATAGAACGTACTAGAATGAACCATCCCCAAGTACTCCCATCAGAATCCCAAATGAAGTTGACATATAGTCTTTCTTTCACAAAAAACCAAAGTTCAGTAATAAAGAAAATTAACAATCTCAAGTAGTCTAATCATCAATCTGACCAATAAAGGCTGGTCCTTGAAGATAGAGTTTCTTGATAGAAAACAGTCCACTTAGAATTGCAAGTTGGTTAATCTGTTTTTACAGGGACGATCAATCTTGTATAAACCTCCAAACACTTGCTTCGAAGGGTTTCCTCCCATGTTAAGAAAAACATAATCATCATTTTGTCAAACTCTGAAATGGACATGCTACAGAGCCACCAATGAAAAGGAACGAATCATATTCTAACTCTTTAATTGTCCATTTGCCAAGGCTGAAAGTTCTGGTCATAAAAAAAACCACAAATAAATCCATAAATATATCTAGTACTACCAAGTACAACACACCAATGCTCCAGGTATTCATGATGACTTCCTCAGGTACGAAAACAGATGTTAGAAGACATTAGAAAATATATGAAGGAAAAGAATATAACAGAGTCAAAGAAATATTAATATCCAGAAAAACTGCATGGCCGTCGGAAAAGAAGCAATTTATGTCGACAAAACCTGAACAGTGAAATTGGTCATGAGCCAGGGATGAATACCAAACCACGGGTGCTATTTTACGCTATCAAGCATAAGCTACTTAAATCAGTAAACCATAAAAAATAAGTAGCTATCGATACTAAAAGCATGAAAAGGAAGACGAGAACCTTGAAATTCTACGCGGTTCTCTTCTATAAGGAGCATCACGGTAGGAGTAGCGATCGCCGCTGTTACGCCTTCGGTGAACCCTGGGAGATGGGCTCCTACTGCTCCTAGGGCTCTGACTCTGACTCTGGCTCTGGCTCTGGCTCATTTTTTAGGGTTTACTGTAGCCTCTTATCAACACGTCCGACGATGAGATCACCACCACCGCCACCACTACCGCAGACCACCGCCAATGCCAACACCAACACAGCCACTACTGCATTCAGAGCCAACCACCCAAAACCACCTTCCATCAGTCTACTCCATCACTCATCCCCGCCAAAAGTCAGCCGCACGCACACACTCCAGAAAAATCAAATAATCTTTAAAATTCCAACACAGCCACCGCCTACAAACGGAGAGGAGGAAAGACGACAAAGAAAATGCAACCCTACACATGCTTCTCGTTAGACAACTCTCCCGAACTTCCAAATAAACAGGAAACCAAACCTCAAAATGTATCCCTGTGACCACTACCACCACCATCACCACCAGATTCCAACACCTCCCACCACTCCACAAATATCAATAGCAAGAAAAGCAGAGAGAGAGAGAGAGAGAGAGAGAGAGAGATCTAACTTATTCAGAACAAACTGCAATGGAAGCAAGAATCTTATTCAGAACAAACTGCAATAGAAGTGAGAATCGAAAGATCTAGGTAGACACCCAGTAAGCCGACCCAAACATTTACCTAGAACCCTATGCAGATGGGCAGAGCCGCGGAGGACGTTCTATCAGAGAGAGAGAGAGAGAGGCCTGGCCAACTATGGTTCGACCTAGTGCTGCCCAGTTAGATAGGAAAGCCACGGGAGAACGAGAGAGAGACGCGGCGGCAACTACTCCTTCCACCGCTGATATTATGCCCACGACTCGGAATTTTTTTTCTATTCGAGAAACCCCGGCCTCTGTTCGCACTTTTTTCTAATTTATGTTTTTATTTACATAAACTTAAAATTCTTTATGTTTCGGTTTGGCATCACAATTTTTAACTTCGTAGTAGCCAAGCTGCAATAACACGACCCTTTGAAGCATTCATGAATTATTAACACTTACAAATTGTAAACCATCTAGCTGTTTCAACCTTTTGAGTCTCGACATGTTCAGACCATTTTAGAACTTCTGCAGATCATTGAAAAAAAGAGAACAGATGGGCAGATGATAGGTGGGATGATGACTGTAAGCAATTCTGTGACAGATTTATGTCAGATTGCATGTTCCTAAAGATCCAAATAGCATTACCACATTAATGTAGCAATGATTTTTTAGCAAAAATGGAACCTGTGATTATCTGTAATAGCAGCTTGAAGGAAAAAACAAATAAAACGAGGACAAGATGCACCAAAGTAACATCTGTTATGGAGAAGAGACAAGTTGTCCAAAGAGCAGGTGTCTGATTTCTTAATGTCTGGATTATCTGTTCAAGTTTGTTATAGAAAGCAATTTCGTAATTAACCCTTACTGCTTCATAGGCAACCTGTGATTTCCCATGTAAAGAGTTCTCAGTTTTGAGGAAGTGCAGAAAGAACGGAAAAAGAAGCGGCGGCAGTTTCCGTCATCAAAGGCCAAATTCATTAATACTTTTCCAGACATCCTTTTTAATAAAAAACAATGTTTCGAAGACATGCCCGAAGACTTAATCAGTGGAAACCCAGTTTCCGTTAATTTCATTTGAAAAATTTACAAACGTACGCTTAAAGTTTTAAGCTAATTGTAAAAAACTCACCATGTTTCTAACGTCTCCAAATCATGGTTGAATGACATGAGCCGCCGTAGTGAAGGAAGAAGAAGACGATGAACCCCCTTCCTCTTCCTTTCACCAATGCTTTTTCTTACTCTCTTTCCTTTTAACGTTTCCTCCTTTGGCCGTGCCGGAAGGAGTGAAGTTAAAACACTTTTGAGAATCGTTTTGAAAAACTCAGCCGGTCGTCCACAATTTCTCAAATTATTAGGCGGTTCTTAGTAATTAGCTTAACGATGAGGCACGTTCCTGCAATCTTTTCCTTGTCAAAAATTCCATATTTTTCCTTTTTCTTATGTTAAGTTAGCCGTATAATTAGTTAAAGAATTAATATTGTTTCCCTGAGAATGATTTAAGCAGCACACTTCCTTTTTTTTTTTTTTTTAATATTTCCCAGAAACAGACCTAAGTTTTCAGAGCACAGTCAAAAAGTAAGTCTGAAGTTTTCCTACGAATTGAAAACAATGCCGATCTTTTCATACCTAAAAAGCATTGACATGCCAACAATTGCAAACCGGGAGCGCCGTAAGTTTGCGTATCCAGGCAACCTTCCTACCATTCTCCCACCATTAAAGTATGCCATGGGAGAATACTGAAGTGCTAGAAGATAATGCTCATCCATAAAGACATCCAACTTGTTAGTTGTTACCCGTACTCAAGTTTCATTATCTAACAAGAGCCCTTGAGATTTTGTTATTAGAAGTTTGAGGAAGGCAGCAAAACAGCTCAAAAAGAAGGGTGACAACAAAACTTATAAACTAATTTCTCTTTTAAACTTGATAAATAGAATTTATCACATTCTGTTGGTGCTGCTTTTGTGTGTTTTAATTTATGAGCTGTGGTTAGATTGGTGAATTGGAACCACCTTTAAGATGGTCCAACTAAGGGTGGGTATCGGGCCGGGCCGGCCAGCCCGGCCCGGCCCATTTAAATTAAAAAAATATTTTTTAATTATAAAATAATATTTTTTTAATATAAAATGTATTTATTAAGAATAAAAAATATTATTTAAAAATACATATATATATATATATATATATATATATATATATATATATATATTTTTTTTTTTTTTTTTTAAATTTATCGGGCCTAAACAGGCCGGGTTGACCCAAGCCTGGCTGTCGGGCCCGGCCCGGCCCGACGCCCAGCCCTAGGTTCAACTCTGCATCAAGGGGTGTGACATAGCTGGTCGGGCATGCAGGTGTGTAGAAGGCTTGTCGTCGATTCGCTTGCATAAGTCTCTTGGACCGCAAAAGGTGAGAGCACAACATTTTAATTGATGGGTGTACCATACCCCATCCAGGTCTTCGGGTCTTCTTTGGGCAGTAGGTTGCTAACCGCTTACTCATCTGAAGATGGTTCAACTCTATAAGCTACCATGTTAAATATCACCTCTCATAAATGCAATTAGCAAAGCACATAAACAAGGCTTGAATACAGATTGTCTCATCGGGCGACCCACCGAACCTGTTTTATGTTTCACTACACCACATAACATGCCATGCATTCTCGTAACATGTGCTATCTTTCCTTGTGCTTCATACAACTTTATGGCTAAAACATAAATCTTATTCAAAGTATGTCATGAGAATTTTCTTCCTCTCCTCCCCTCCCGCCCCCCAACCTCAATGCTTATGGTGGTAAACATACATCCATTTGCAATATAAGAAATGTGAACGGCAGTCCATGTCAATCAGCTTCATGACAAACTTCACTCGATTTCCAGCCACTTCTTGATTGGGAAACCTCAAGGTGGAGTTGACTGGTTAGCAGTCTGCAAATCCAAGTTAACATAGTGAAGTCCAGAAACAGAAAAAATTGCAGTATAACGATATAGCAGAGATGAGAACTAACCAGCATTTCATGGTCCCCTACGATGTCCTCAATCAACTCCTCCAGTGGTTTGTTAGCACTTTTTGGCACAAGCGCTGCAAACAATGTAGGTTCCAATCCTGTGAAACCACAACAGGGACGGTAAGGGTTCAGTTGTAGATAGAATGTCCTAGTTGTAAGTTTTTTTTTGCGGATATCATCTATTAGGCCAAGCTGTCATGTCAAGCTACTAAGAATTTAACAGCCAAATTGTAATTTGTATATCATATTTTATATATATATATATATATATATATGTGTGTGTGTGTGTGTGTGTGTGTGTGCGTGTGTGTGTGTGTAAATGGCTTTGGAAGGGCTTTGATCATGTTGATAGCATATTGAAGATTTTACAGGAAGGTGGAAAACTTTAGGAGATATGTTCAACTTTCAAGGTTGGTCTGCCTTTTTCTCTCCCTAAATTGTTGGATTTCCCTTGAGGTTGATCTTCTCACCCCTTTTTTGTAGTTAGAATGAATCTTATCCTGGACGTGCCTGTTTTTTATCTTCTCTAGGTCTAGTAGCTTCATTTTTTTCAATCTGAATTTTCTTGATTCAAATTTGTAGAGTTAGATCAGTGCTGAGTTTTATTTCCCATCATATTTAGATTAAAATAGCAAATGGACCATCTAGGAGCCACGTTAGATACATTAGGATCATTTGTTTCTTTGCCTTTTGTTCTCATATTTTGCTGCTTCAGTTGTTTTTATTGCAGTTTAACAACAGATTGATGGCAAGTTCGTAAGCAATTATATCTGGCTTTTAGCTGCTAGAAATAGGCGTCTTTTCATTAGATTCTGTCATGTTTAAAGAGATCATATGTTATGTAGCAGTCAAGTTGATACTGATTTGGTTCCTGTTTTTCCAGAAAGCAACTTAGATTAGAGCTGCAATGATTTATTGCTGATTTAGCTGCTAGATGACCATGCGTTAATTCTGTTCTCAGTATGCTGCACATGCTAAAATTAGGATGCTCTAGTATGTTAGGGATAGATTTTGATTGAGTTCTCCTTTAGTTCTGCTTTTTTATACATTAGGCTACATTAGGATGTTTAGGACAAGTCCTGGTCATTTTTGGATTTACAGTTGAATAGTAGTTTCTTAATCCATCAGATCTTAATTCTGCTAAATAGGCAGTCAGAAAATATGTTAGTACAGGTAATCTGAAGTAGTTACTACATTTTTAGGAACTAGTTACATGCTGGCGGTTTTCTGTTTTGATCATAACAGTCTAAGGGTACTTTGGTACTTTCATATGGCAATATTTCATGATTCATGTATTGTCTTTGAATTCTATAACTTGGATATGCTTTCTGAGTGTCTTGAGAATATCCATACAGAATTTCCCGCCAAATGGACCTAGTTACCTTTTTCTATGTAGAATCTCAAAACTGCCCCTAGAAAGGTTATTTCTGCTTTCGTTTAGTCTTAGGCATCTCTCTTTTGTTGCTTTATTTTTCCTAGTTATAGTTAGAGTTTTGGTTTTTCTATTAGTATTTTCTAATCATTTGCTTTATAAGACAGGTTTTTTAGGTTTCTTGCAGATTTCTTTCCAAGAAAATCAGGAAGGTGGCACAGGCGAATCCATACAAACTTATATTAGCATCTTGTTAGAGCTTTATCGGCCCTTGGAAGACCTCAAGTTTTAGTTAGAAGTTTCCTGTTATTGTTTCATTTTTATTTGAAATGCAGTTTTGGATTTTCATTTTTTGAAGTTTTAATAAAATGGCAATTGTTCAAATTGTACGTTGGCCTTGAATCACATTCCTAAGTTCGACCTTGGTCTTGCCACTAGTTTGATCTGGTTTTTCTTATTTGGTGTTCTATTTAAACAATTTTTTATCATAAAAATCTATTCAAAATTATCTTTTGAAAAAGAAACACCAGCAAACACCATTCCTCTTCTCAAGCTAAAATTCTCCAACTATGCAATTTAGACCTTGACTATCAAGCACCACATTGAAGATCAAGGTCTTCATGACTTCACCAATAGTTTCCACGAATGTCAACTAATCCATGCAACGGCAATTAAAGGCAAAGCATAGGGGATTGAGGGCGATCTGCAAGAAGGATGTTGAATATGATAAAAAGAAGAAGGAATTTAAGACTGGACTGTAAAAGGTAATGCCATGGCTTCTTAATAATGTTGATTTGACCTGAAGGAACAAAACCAGCATGATTTGAGGATCCTTTGGAAAATTCTTACTAGTAACTCATCGTACATACTTAAAGGATTAAGTATAACATTTTTTCTCACCCGTTTCTGGGAATGCATCAATGAACATCATCATCTCTTCTCCGGTTAATCCTGACAGAAAGCATATTCTCGGGAGAGACTTTGCCACCTTATACATCAAAAGCAACGAGGTTGGTGGAAGGCCATGTAAAACGAAAAATTAGAAGAATAAATAAAGCCACTATATTTTATACTAAATTACTAAAAAATAACTACTGAACGAACGCTCTATATTCTCATGATATTATAGCAAGCCATGACATCCTCGGTTTTATTGGTTTAATCACATGAGGCCCAGAAGTTGGCCTCATCTTTACATACCACAATATTTTATTGATAATTATCAGATTTTATGAGTCAAATACACAAGGACGAAATGGTGTTCTAAAAAGATGAGTTCACTGCTAGTATGAAGAAGTGCATATAAGCAGCTCATTTTATGCTTATCAGGACCGCTGTTGCTCTTAAGCCATTCTCTTTCTCTCCTCCACTGACATAGGACCATAGTTACAAATGCTGTTATTGGGTTTATACTGACAAGGTTTTTCTCAGGCATCTTTTTTCAGCAAATTGTTTCTCTTGGAAATTAAAAACATCATAAAAACTTATAAAAATGGGGAAAAAATATGAGATCATGAGTTTTTTTTTTCAATTTTCTTATAAACATATTTATAAAAAACCAAAATAATTATAAAAAAATTTAAAAACAAAAAGGAAAACACAGAATAAAAATGCATTAAAAAGGTTCTTCTTATAAAAGGGGAGAAAATTGCAATATTATTCAGGAAAATAAATTTTCCAATATTTTCTATATCATGAGAATTTCCTGTTAAAAACATCTGATACTTTTGGCAATAAAAACACAATATTTCAAAATTATCATTGATATCTATGACTATGCAGAGGGCCAACATTTTGCCGCAAAAACTGTCCACAAAAGTCTTCGTACTGCACTAATGTTTTGTTTATTTATTTATTATGTAACTGTTCTATTTTTTTGAAATAATAGATCCTCGCCAAGGGTCTGGGAGTAAGCTTTCATATGGAACTAAAAATTATCAATGACAATTGACATGGACACAAAAAAGGTCCTTGACATAATTCTTTAAGTGGTTTCATATCTTTTTGCCTATCTACAGAATGAAGCTTTGGTTATATGGCCAAGTGATCCAGATTCTGAAAGATGATAGTATGATATTCAACACATTTAACTGTTCAGGCACAATAAAAAGCCAACACACTTTGGAGGTACGATCAAGTAGAAATAATGAATTAAAAATCAATGCTTATATCCCCAAGATGAGGAACAAATAAATTATTTCCACAGAGAGGATTTTTTTGATATCCAATCAAGTAAGCAATGGATATCATTGCTCAACAACTTGTTAAAAGTAAGCAGTATATACAAGCGCCCCTTTCTCTTTCCCCTTAACATCCATTTTGAGAAAAGCACATATGAATATCTCACTTGGGAATGATGTACTGGAGAAAGTATCAAGAAAAAGGTGATTCTCATTTATATCCCTATGTAACATACAGGAAAATTGCAAAGTCATAAACACCTTTAAACAATAGAATGCAGCATGCTCCTAAGAGGCCCTATGTTTTGCTGCTTTAGATTATTTCTTTTAATCTGAGTATCTTTTTCAGGTCTGTAGCTTTGCATAATTGAGAAATACCTTTTACAAGAATTAGGAAATGACTATCTGAGAGAATTGCTCGGGAAGCATTATGGAGACTACCACAAGCATAAGATTCATTTCTTTAATATTCCTCAGCGAATCATAGTTTCTGAATGGACATTTCAAATTACTCGCGCAATAATGATTTTTCAAGTAGGGGAACCTAGCTCACACTTCAAGTTTAGGATTGGGAATTGGACGTATAACAACCCGACCCACTCCCGGGCTCGGGCCCCTAGTTAGACGGATCCCAACCCGCCCCCTAGCAGTTTCGGCCCTAACCTGAAAAAGGCTAGGAACCAGGACAATCATCTCATTAATAGCCTCCCTTTATAAGTCCTTGAAAATCCCTCACAATCTTCGATAGAAGACTAAACTTCTGAGGTGTTACAATCCACCCCTCTTAAGGCACACGCGTCCGCGCGTGTGGGACCCCAGGTCCGAGTGTTGAAACCGGCTCTGATACCACTATAACAACCCGACCCACTCCCGAGCTTGGGCCCCTGGTTCGACGGATCCCAACCCACCCCCTAGCAGTTTCGGCCCTAACCTGAAAAAGACTATGAACCAGGACAATCATCTCATTAATAGCCTCCCCTTATAAGTCCTTGAAGATCCCTCACAATCTTCGATACAAGACTAAACTTCTGAGGTGTTACAGGACGTCCCCTACAAGGAAATTTGGCTCCAGCACTGGAAATCTGAATTTCCTTATAGGAACTGGGATCTTCTGTTATAATGATTTCCACGGAATTGCAATTCTCATGTAGTACTAAGTTACTAACAAACTCTAATAACAATGCATTATGAGATGCCAAAATAAAACAGTAACTTTTCGGCATTAATGCATGAAAATTCTTTACCACGGAAGTTGCTTCAAGCCTATCAATTGAACAAGACCAATAGGATACAATAAAAAATAACCAAATATATTTGCTTAATATAACAAAGCAGATGAAATATAGTATAGCATACCACCTAGAGTACCCAACAATTACTAAGATGGTAAAACTAAAACTTGTAATCATGGAAAAAGATAGAAAAAAGTACTGTATGCTAAGAACCAGAGATACACTAACCACAAAAAATTTTACCTTGATATTCTCTAGTATGGGTTGTTCTCTATTTATTGCTTCCCACAAGGAGCAACCTATCATCTCAGTTGTACAATGAATAATCTACAAGAGAAAGCAATATTTAGATTATAAAAAATGAAGAGTCAAGCTGTTGTTTGAAGAATGAGCTGCATAATTATGCTAGAAACAACTAATGGAAAATGAAAAAAATTACAAATGAAAGAGCCCAAAGTTACCATGTTCAGGTGCCTGACTAGAAAAGAACTTAAATAAAATTTCCAAGAAAAGAACCAAATCTACCTTTCTGGTCAACAACTTGGAAATTGAACACAACATTTATGACATTCACAAAAATAAAGAGATGACAAGGGAGATAGTTCAGGTATCTGTCCAATTTCCCAAAGAGGAAAAGATGTGGAAGGTGTGCAGGACATTATTCTTCTTACTGTTAGTAGATATCTTGTAAACATGGTATATATATTATATGTTTATCTATATTCATATGTGATTATAGGTTCGCATATGTATGTATATGCATATGCTTAAAATGTATATTTGTATATAGGATTTTATAGATTTTTTCAGATTAAATTTTAACTTTTCTGTATTTTTTTGGTTTTATTTCCAGCCTTGTTGGAGCTAGCCGTTCAATTCTCTCTCTGTTTGTTTATTCTTTATTCTTTGTGTGTATAGTATATATAGGCCACTATTCATTCTCTTATTTAAGCTGTTTAAACAGTCTTTTAGTGATTCGATAATACAACTATCCCTTCTCTTCCTCAGTTGTGTTCAGGCCTTAGTGCCCATTGCTGTTCTTTTTCTGTGGGTTTATCATTGTGACTGTTATCAGGCACATTTTCACTTACTTATCCTAGCCACAGTTAACTTTGTCATCTTCCATTGTTATATATATAATCCTGCATAAAGCCACCCCGTGTACCCCTCTATGACAGGGAGAAGAGGGTGTGAATTCCCTCACATGGCAGGGTGTCATGAAGGGCTATATGGGATCTGCCTGCTGTAGTATGTAGGACGGAATACTCCAGTTCATTGCCTTTTTCATATTTATTTGAACTTATATTTATTTTTCTCATTAGACAGGGCTAGCTCCAGTACACCTCTCCTCCAAGATACAAGTTTCTCTTACATTTTCGAGTTCCTTCCCTTGTGATAGTATCTTTCCTTTTTAAAGTGGTTGCATCATAATACCTTCCCCTTTACAGTGGATGCTTGATAAATTTCAAAGAAAAACTGACATATCAAGGCCCCTGAGATCTATTGAGAGAAATAATCTTTATAAATATCCTGATTCGTAAGATTTTTTACACTGAGGAAACCCCGAAGACAAGAGGTGTGAACATACTTCTATCCCATATTTTCATGCATCTTAATTTTGTATTGTTGATGGCATTTTGTCCTAAGAGGATGCTGTATCTTGTAACATGAAATATGTAAATGGGAAGGGAGGGTACCACATAGACTTCTTATCTCTCTCTTCCACAACACTTGTTTTTTTCCTAGGCTGGCTGCTCCTATGTTACTTGCCATTTGGAAATGCCAAACCATGGTCTCGGCACCTATGCTTGCTTAAGCATTCAATAGTCTAGGCCTTTTTTCCTTGAACTGTCTTTTTATTCCTTCTTCTGCCATCGGAGCCAGATTTCTTCTTTTTCTCCTTTTTGCTTTCATGCATATTTCATTCTCTCATTTTTGATATGTTGCATGTCTTTGCATTAAACGTATATGTATAAGAAAGAGAGAGAGCTCACAGACTATTATACTTTGAACACTCATTTGTACTTTTAGGTTTTAATTACATTGCATGTATGTGTAATGACATTCTAATACTTCTTGTTCATTAGAATTATAATAGAAGAGGCTAGACAGTTTTATGCAAACAATGGTCACATGGAAGATATGGTCATGTCCAGTTCTCTCTCTTTTATGTTTTTTAATATTAGATTAGTAATTCTAGGCTACAGTTTAGACTTTCACATCTGAGAAATTTGAATTAAGATAGGACAGTTGGTATTGAGGAACTTACAAGATTTTGCATGCTGTAGCATCCAGAACTAGTATTTAAAATGTAAATTTGCTTCTTTTATGCTATTTAACTTTAAAACATTAATCATTCAACTTTGTTAATTTTTTTCTTCCCAGCTTTCAGTTATTATTTAATCATGCTAAGGAATGTTTGCATGTTCGTGTCATTGTTCATTTTAATTGTTTTACTATGTATGAGTTGATTATCATTGGTTTCTCTGGGATCAATGTTTCAGCTTTTGTTGTTTAATTTCAAAAATTAATATTGCATCTTATCAGTATGGGGGCTGCTTAATGTGTCTCAGGACACTAGCTACACTGCCTAGCAATTTTGACAGCATAGCTCCCATGCATACAAACATATAATAAGAGACCCTATGAACACTATGCCATTTTCCTCTTCAAGTAAGAAATATTTGTTTTCAGCTTTTAAGGTACCAAATCAAAGGAAACCATCTACAGTTTGTTCATTTATATCTCTAAGTAAGAATCTTTCATTTCACCTCAACATATCAAATCTTTGGAACAGCCATAGTTTGAATTCTGAAATAATCATTTCTGCACAATCATCTGAAATAATCATTTCTGCACAATCACTGATAAAAATAACAGTATCCTTCTTATACCATGAGTTGGCATGTCCTTTTAGATACTAGGTGCGCTGGATATATATTACTTTCACATAGTGGACAAATATAGCCCTAACACAAAGATATGAATGCCATCTATAATTGATGGCACTGGCAATTAGAATATCGATATTGAGTTGCTTGTATTTTGTTTTCTGCTCTCCAAAATTGCTGATATGAATTTGCCATCTGAAATGAATTGATATTCAAAAGTCTGAGGCGACAATGCAGAAAATGATTGTCATTAATATGCATGTCAAAATTCTATCAAGATACCTTCAGAAATCCACCATCTAATTCATCTAGAAGCTTTTTTATCTGCAAGGCAGCAATGAAATAGATAAACTCACATGGTTAGCTCTATAAAAAACATAAATCTGAAAGACAGATAATAAGATGGCAAACATAGGCCAGTTTATGCGAATTTTTTCAAGGAATAATCATGAGAATCTCAGACCCTCGAAGCTAGTGGAGCTTCCTTTATTTTCAGGGACAAAATCAGAATATATGGAGATGTCTTTAATTTGTTGGCTGTAAACACATACGAACACATGTAGACATACATCTAAATGTGCATATAAACATGCATATGCCCACGTGTCTATGCATGTTCTATGCAGTCACCAAAATTGCTGATAAGTTTAACAGTACCATAACATTGCTACAGATTTGCAGTGGATCAATAATATCAGCAAAATATCACCAGAAATTAAGAAAAAAAAAAGCAATCATGTTCTCATGTCATCCAGATAAATTTTCCATAATACCTGATATTTTAAGGAAGCTTTGTAAATATTTTATGTTTGTTTCCTTTTGTTTACATTGACACTCCTTTATTTGTACCTTTACATTTTTGTCAGAAATGCTGCAGAACCCGTTGCTTCCTTGCTTCTATTTTTCTCATTCTTGAAATTGTTAATGCTTCATAATTTTCTGAGAAAGATACCGGTTACTGTGGTTCTACCTATGAAGCAAGACATCTCCATGTGAATCCTTTTATATATTGTCATTAGTCAGCATCATATGGGTGTTCTGGCTCCCATATCATCTCCTTTATATATTGAAAAGCTAACTTCATGACAGATGCTGTTTTGGTAGCCTTATAAGCTTATCCATGTGATCTGTACTGATGGCCTGTTAAATATTCACACGAAAAGGCTTTCCTAAACGATGCATGTGCATGTTGCATGTTGTCTATATGCATATATGTGACATGGGTATTCCAAATTTTGTCCCTGTTCCATTACATGTTGGTCACATCAAGAACTTTACAGGAGAGGTTAAATCTTTGTATCTGCAGACCTGCTTGTATGACATAGGTACAGATGTTTTTGTGCAATGTCCTCAACCAAAAACTTGCCTATCTATACAGGTTGTGGATTCACATTTGCGCGCATGTCCAATTATTTAGATGTCTTTTCTGTGCATCAGCAACAATGATGGAGAAAGCATCACCTTCTCTGTTTCTTCAAGTTTAAAGCCAAGCAGCAACAGAGCCTGTAAAACAGCAAAATGATATTCTCGATGCTTTCAGCAACTGTAAATAGAAACTGATTTTAACAGTGATTCTCAAACAACTATAGAGAAACTGAATTAACATGTTAGAATAAAACACAGAAAAAGGAATAAGCTTCAAATTCTGACCTCACTGAAATAATGCAACGTTCAGATTCCATATTCTTTTAAACAAAAATGCCGATTCTAGACAGGAGTGAGAAGTGATCCAAGGACATGAGAGTGCATCCTAATGAGGCTTTCTTAAAAAATCGCTAAAAGATTTAGGTTGGCTTGCTTTTCAAACATTGCAGGTGAATTTTCTGTTAATCCACAGCATCACTGGGCTACTTGAGTGCTTAAATCAAATTTTAATTCTCTTTGTCTTTTCTAAACAGTACATAAATCCACTAAGCTAATAGGAATGTCTATTAAACAAACAAATATAACATAGATAAGAGCAAATAGTACATAAAACCTTATGTTCCCACTGAGATGGTTTTCCTATGTCACCTCCTCTGTAGCTTAACAATCCTAGATAATCAAGACTAGATTTCAAATGGTTTACATTAAATATACTAAAAAATATGTCGATTAAAATCCACTAGAAAGTTATTGACTATCAAATGGTTACATTCTGCTTACTGGTGGACCATATCTTGGATCATCAGCGTTCAATGGAACAAAAGTTGGCCCATCAACCAGTTCGTCTGAAAGCCCTGAAACATTGATCACAAGGCATTATGACTAATATCTGGAAACTAGAGCAGAAAAACGCAATATGACAACTACATAGTTGATAAGTGCACATAATTCTCCACTCCCAGTTGGTGCATAGCAATCCTAAAACATTGCCACATGTAACTGGAAACTATAATTACCACAATTACTTAGGATAGGTATGAACCTCGACCTTGGGTTTGGGAAACAGCATCTACCAAGAACCAGGATCGCCAAGCATCAGCTCTTTTCCAGTCCAGGGAATCTCGATTCCTATGTAATTTTTGTTTTAAATGGGCATGGGATATTTATTGTCTTGGATTTTCTCATCATTTTTTGTCAATGTTAGTTACTTCACATAAATTTATTAGTATTTTACATGATCGAGTATTTCACTTTTACTTCTCCCTGTCCCTTCTGATTCATTTTCTGCTTCTTGATGATCTTGTAATGAGTGCTTCCCGTTCTTATTCTCCCTCTGGCAAGTGGCAACTATACTGGAAACTGTGAGTGTTTGAAAGGGAATAAAGACACTATCCCCATACCTAGCTACCAACTACGAGTTCAGTTCTTTTTGTTGTCCTATAGTCTTAAAATTTGTCTAGACTTATTTCATTTTTTTTGCCGTCAGCTTGTCAGGTCCATTTCAAGTTTTCTACAAGCATGATGAACACGCTTGAATTCAAAGAAAAACACTGGCCTGAATTAAAAGAAGAGGCACACGACACTTTATTGATATTTGTTCAAGTTTAATGATACAATTACTTAATCAAGACATCCGCTTTCGTTCCTGAAAACACGTTTTCTCTCCGCAATATAAAGTGGTGCCACGATCATTTTCTTGAGAAAGCCATGGTGGCATCCTCTGGTGTTTTCTTTTCCCTAAGGTACGAGGAAGATGTCACTTAAACTGATGCCGCTTGTATTTTAGTGGGTGCAAGAACTAGCTCAGAAAAGGCAAACTGTCTAGTAGTGGCATCTTCGAGTTTCTCCGATTTGTTTGTAGCTCGTAAAACGACAAACATATGGCTTCATCCAATGAGTAAAAGATGCTTCAAAATCCAGCAACTGTTTTCAGAAGACCGCCAACCTGCCCACAAGATTTTTCTTGCTTAACAAGCAAACTATTTGATGCCCAAGGCATTGCTGGTTGAATTTTGTTAAGAAAGAGAACCCAACTCAAGTTGCAGAAATTTGCACAAGGAACTACGCTGCTTCGCTTTCCACAAATAAGCTGAGTTCTTCAACCATCAAGATTATTGGCGTATGTAGACAATGACCCGGTGGCCATTCAAAGACAGACGAGGAAAATGACAGACCTTGAGACGACGATCTAAGGCGATGGGGAGGCACCACCAATCTGCTGACGCCTGTCAACGTGAAGAAGGAATGCAGCATCCGGTGATGCCCGACGACGCAGGATGGTGGTGACGTCGGAGGCCGGAGAGCAAGATGACGATGACGGCAACAGCCATTTGAGCGGTTGGCATGATGCACGAAAGTAAAGCTTGCGGAAGAACAAAAACAAGAAGAAGAAACCATCATTTGGATGGACTTGCCAAAGGAAGAAGCGGTCCAGGACTCCAGTAGGGGCTCTGTGGCGTCACTCTTATCACTCACTTGGGTTGCAGAATCTCAGGGGCGGGACGGATCAGGTGACATGGGCGAAGTCTCGCGCCGCTGGCAACGTCCATCGTCACCGTTCATCCCGGCGAACCGTGGGATCCACCATAGATTTGTTATCAACCTGCCAACCTTCCGGTAATTGAAGTTTATTGATAAGCAAGTTACCCCCTATAGAATCCGTTTCTGGTTTTGCACCTTCATCCGACGTGCTACAATCTTATTCCTTTCTACCTCCGTATCACCCTCTCAGGCTTTTCTCTTCAGAAGGCCATGAAGGAACTGAGAAAATCCATGCTGATGGGCAAATCTAGTCGATATACAGAGTTTACGATCCATGCCGATGGGCAAGTCTAACCGGTAAATACTCTCCATACGAAATGCCTATCATGTTGAGTTACCAAGCCACTATGTTCTACCTTGCTGTTGATTTTATTTCATGCATAAGGAGATAATTAGCATTACCTTGAAACTTGCTTTGGAAGATATTCCTTCATTTGATTCCATGTTGCAACAGAATAATGATTGAAGACGATATCTCCATCAAGTCGTAATCCCCACCACAACTTAGCATTACCATGGACCACTTCAATTTTTCCAAAATAAAAAATCTAAATGTAATTTTTAAAAATTTCATTTAGTCTATAATAAATTTTTGAAAACTATATTTCGGTCATATCAAAATGAAACTATAGTTTGACCTCCTCCCTAAATGAAAAATTCCCGCCTCTCCCCTACACACAAACTCCTATGGTTGTGTTGAACTCGGTCTTTATGACAAGGACGACACCCTCCATGGCATCTTCTGTTTGCTTAGCTCATGCCTCAAACCAACCTAAAAGTTCTTGAGTGGCTTCTTACTTCTTAAAATGGCCCACCATCCCCTTAATATGTTTTCTCAATGGCTGCTAGTGGCCCTTTCATAGAAAGCATACACACATAGTTCCTTCAGTCTCTGGGTAGCTAAACTCTCAAAATCTCCTAATTGGTTGGATAATTTTTTTTGTAAAGTTACTGTTTTCTACTCAACGCTAAGTAGAGGCGGAGCCAGAAATTTTTCATGAGGGGGCCAAATTAAAGTTTTTAAATTTTGATTAAAGTCCAATATCATTTTTCAAAATTTTTATATAAAACAAATGAAATTTTCTAAAACTTATGTAATTTTTTGTTACTTTGTCATCAAGGTTTCATATGAAACAGTGGGATGGAAAAGGAACACTGGGAACTCAGGGCGGATAAGTTCCTTCAATCCTTGTCAAATTGGACAGCTTCTTTTTACAGGGACAAACCGCAACCTTCGTGAAGCCTTTGCAGCAACGGTGCACATTTTCTTTGCGTCTACTTTTTGTGTGTCGTCAAGGTTACCAAAATTTTGCATCTTTTTGAGGAAGTCTATGCTATCACGTGGCACTTCCATCGTGAAAATGCGTGGTGTTGCCATCACAATGCAGTGGCGAAGATAGACGTATTTGTATTTGGCTGAGGGGGTACTCAATATACATTTGAAGGGCATTTTATATGTAAATATGCACAAATTTGAGGTCAACAAGGGACTTCTATTGGAATGTGTGGGCAGTCGCCCACACATGCCCACATGTGGGATGGATGGCTTCTTCCCTGCCACAAGGTACCCTTGGAGAAATTTGCGGGGAAAGACAATGACGCCGTATCATGCCATTGGTGGACATTAAGGTTGGAAGATTGTTGAAATTTACATTGAAAGACGGGTTACATCCATTTCTTTTTTTAATCAAATTATTTGATCACTTGGGCTATAGCATTTTCTGGAAGAGAATTTTTGGAAGTCGTTTCCAAGACCAACCTTGTTCAGCTGAGAAGAGCTTGCTGCGTCCGAGTGGATTGATTTATAGGACAAGAAGAATGCCAAATTTCCTAGAAAAAATAACAAAAAGGGTGCTTAATATTTGAACATATTTAACTTTTAGAAGTTAGTAAATAGGCACTCAGCTTTTGAAAGAAATTCTTAAAGAACTGCCTAGTGCTAATTGGCAGAAGATATTAATTTTTGATATAAAATAACACATATTTAGGAAATATATCTTTTATTGGCCAAGGAAAGAGTGGAACTTTAGGAGGCATTTTGTCACTTTATATATAAAAAAATAATGTTTTCTGTCACTAGAAGGCTCTGTGAGAATTCCTCGCAAAAGTGAGGAGCTACCCATGAATAAATTATTATATTGAAGTAAGATTCAGGGGCTTAATTTTGAACTGGTTGAAATTCCAAAAGGCAAGGCGACCCTTTGTTAACTTCAGTTTCTCTAAATTAAAAACGATGACATTATGATTTCAGCAATGACAAAATGGAAAGGTTGAACATGAAAAGTATTGTTAAATAAAAACACAAAGAACCACACCTTTTAAATCGGTAAGTAAAGTAAAAAAAAAAAAAACTAATGCAGATACATGCCAAGAGGACAGTTAATTGATGTCTCATTATATGATTAACAGCAGTCTGGACATCAAGGACATTTTGGTATCTCAGGAGAGCATTTCAATTTTCAGGAGTAGGTATATGGTAGTTTCCTTGCTCCATTTCCTTGTCAAAAGCTACCAAGGAACATGAACCCACTAGAAAGCACAAAGTATCATCTTCCCCAAGTTACTCGGTAAGAATTGTTGAGCTTTGATGTCAAATCAGTAAGAATGAAGACATAGAAGAGAGAGATAGTTGAGAGAAGGTAGAGAAGAGAGAACGAGAAAGAAGTCACAAAAGAGAGAAGGGAGCATGTTGAAAGTTGCGGTTCCTTCACTTCAAATTTGACAAAAAGAACTAATTAGGGCTATGTTTAACCCCTTATAAAAAGAGTCCAATAAGTATTTAAAAATTCAAAGAACTATCTAATAATAAAGTTCCAAAATACACAAAACCTCAAACCAGTATTTTTTCTCAACGCTCCCCCTCAAGCTGGAGCATAGATGTCTATCATGCTCAGCTTGTTACAACGCTTCATTAAATCTGATATAGAAAGAGATTTAGTAAATATATCTGCAGTTTGATCTTCAGAAGCAACATATTTAGTAGAAATAAACCATGCTTGAACTAAGTTTCTAAAAATATAGTGGCAATCCACCTCGATATGTTTGGTCTGTTCGTAGAAGACAAAATTATTATTGGCTATATAAGTAGCTGTTTTATTGTCACAGTGCATTTTTATAGGTAGTTCTATTTGAATTCAAGACCTTCTAGCATGACTCTCACCTATGTGATTTCAATGACAGTTTGAGTCATGGCTAGGACTCTGCACTGGATCGAGCCACAACAACTTGTTTTTACTTCACCAAGAAACTAAGTTACCTCTAAAAAAAATGCAGAATTCCGTAGTGGACTTTCTGTCATTAATAGAGTCTGCATAATTTGCATCAAAATAAGTTTCTATCTGGAGTGATGAATTTTTTCTAAATAATATACATTTTCCAAGAGAACTTTTTAGCAATTTCAAACATAGCTGCTCCCAATGTACTTTTCTTGGCTTGTCCATAAACTGACTCAGTTTTTCTACTACAAAAGATATATTAAGCTGAGTAATGGTTACATATAGGAGGAGCTTCCCAATCAGTGACCTATATGATTTGCTATCCACATGTTCAAATTTATCATCATATAAGTAAATACGGTAGTTCATAGGAATAGATGTCGGTTTAGTTCCAGTCATATATGTCTCTTGTAGCAAATGAAGAACATATTTTCTTTGGAAAAAAACTAAACATTTTTTACTTCTTGCTACTTCTATTCCCAAGAAGTAACGTAGAGAGCTAAGGTCTTTAGTAACAAAGTGTTGTTGGAGATACTTCTTTGTGTCTTATATTTCTTGCTCGTTGTCACCAGTTAAAATGATGTCATCCACATATATCACTATAACCACCATATCTCATGAAGTCCTTTTTATGAACAATAAATGATCTAAAAGAGATATATGAAACCTCGAACTTGGATACAATATCACACAAATTTTGAAACCATGCTCTGAGACTCTGCTTCAAACCGTATATAACATTTTTTAACAAACATACCTTGGTACACTCCCCCTGTCACGCTTCTCTTCGCGAGTGCTTTGTTGATTCTCAAAGCCTGGCCATACCTCATGAAGTCATTTTTATGAACAATGAATGATATAAAGAAGATCTATGAAACCCAAACTTAGATACAACATCACACAATTTCTGAAATCATGCTTTGAGACTTTGCTTCAATCGTATATAGCCTCTTTTAACAAACATACCTTAGTACACTCCTCCTATTTCTCAAAGTCTGGCGGTTACTGCATATAAACTGCTTTATATAAATCTCCATACAAAAAGACATTTTTTACATCTAATTAGTACATATTCCATCCATGATGAACTGCAACAGGTATAATTAGTCGTATACTACTCAAACGTGCCATTGAGAAGAAAGTTTCAAATAAATCAATACCATACATTTGTGTGTACCATTTTGCTACCAACCGTGCCTTGTGTTGCTCGACTATACCATCAGAGTTATACTTGATAGTGAAGACTCATTTCGAGCCAACAATATTTGATCCAGTTGGAGGTTCAACAAGTTCCCAAGTGTGGCATGACATTAGGGAGTCCATCTCTTCCTTCATTGCTTGGTACCACTTAGAGTCCAAAGGAGCTTGTTCATGGGAGATAGGAATAGAAATAGCTGACAATGCATCAATAAATTTGCACATATGATATCCCAAATGAGATTTACTAACAAATTTAGAAAGAGATGAATTGTGCATTGTCTGATCCCTTTACATAGTGCAATAGATACATCATCAGGATAAGAAACATCAATGGAACACTCAGACATATCATGTAAATCAGAATTACATACCTCCCAAGAGCAAGACAGTGTAAGGTCATTAGATGATGGATTCTTTTTTGAATATACAAAGGAAGAGCCTTTAAACTGTGGAATGGAGGAATTGAGATAAGTGAGTGATGATATAAACGGAATGAACTCAAGTGGAATAGGAGGAATTGGAAGTGGAACAAAAGAAGGCATTTCAGACTGAGAATGGAGAAGACTCGTGGAAGCTTACATTAGCACTGACAAACTCTCGATTAGATATCAAATATAAGCATCGATACCCTTTTTGATTTCGAGAGTATCTCACAAATACACATTTAGTTGCTCGTGCAACTAATTTATCTCGATTCGGTTCAAGTCAACGTACAAAGCATGTGCATCCAAATACATGCAGAGGTAAAGAGAACAAGACCTTATTTGGGTAAAGAATTTAAATTGGTATCTTGTTGTTTATTGAAGATAATGACATTCTATTTAGGCAACATGCAATTAGGATTGCATCTTCCTAAAATTTGGTAGGCAAATGAGAATGAATCATAATAGTGCGGGCTACATCCAACAAATGTCAGTGTTTTTTTTGAACTATATTTTGTTGAGATGTATGAGGGCATGTAAATTGTAGCACAATACCATGAGATTTGTAGAATTCAAGTAGAGAAGTAGATTTAAACTCGAGTGCATTGTCAGTGCGAACAACCTTGACACAAGAATTAAATTGAGTTTTTATTTTCAATATGAACGATTTCAAGATACAAAAAGCTTCAAATATGCCTTTCATATAAAAAAACCCAAGAGACTCAAGAAAATCATTAACAATGGACATATAATAACAAGACGACAAGTGATTTGGAACCGAGTAGGTCCCCATACATCAACATGAACTAAATCAAATAGATTTTGGCTAGACTGACTTTGACTAGAAGGAAAAGATGTACGACTATGCTTGCCTAATTGACAAGTTTCGCACTCGATAGAGGTTGTAGAAGAAATCTGAGGACATAACTACCGAAGTTTAAGAAAGGATGGCTGACCAAGTCTGAGATGCTATTAGAATGCACTTGAAGGTGAATCAACTTAAAGTGACGCCGCTTTAACGAATGTATCCAAGAAGTAGATTCCATCTCCCTCATGGCTTCCACCAACCTTCCTCCCAGTCGATAAGTCTTGAAATACACAAGTACCCAGGTGAAAATTAACTCGACAATTCATCTCTTTAGTTATTTTGCTTATAGATAACAAGTTCTTTGAGAATTCATGAGTATATAACACTTCATGAACATGTAAAGATAGAGATAGACGAACATCTTCATGTCCTCCAACCGGAGATAGTATTCTATTGTGAGGGATAAAATTTCTGTAAGTTCGATTATCCAACAACCATTAGAGGGAGTTCTACCTACAGAAAATGCTAAATTTGTGATAGCAGTAGAAGTCGATGAGGTGAAAGGTGCAGTATTTGATCGATGCTCCATAATTAAGTCAAGTTCAGCTAGACTTAACTTGAGAGAAGTAGCATCTATCGAAAAACCATACCAATAGACTGTGAGTTTGGAGCTAAAATGGATGAAGATGTTACAGTCATGGACGCATATGTCTTAGGTTTACCCACTTTGTTCCAGCACATATCCTCTAAGTGACCAAGACAACCACAATAAGTGCATTGGAGTCTTCGACGTCCTCGTGGACCATGACCTCTTCCTCTACCATGAGAAAGATATTGTGCACTTCCTCCTCCTCTAAATGAGGCAAGTGCAGATGGCTATGAATTATTTGTAGATAGAGGAAGGGTAACAACCAATCTATTTAGCATGTTAAAGGCCTCCTCAAGACGAGAAAAATCTTATCATGTAAGCATTTGAGCTAGAAATTTAACAACTATCATTTGCTCTATGTGAGATTTGAAACAATGCTTGCATGAAGGTTTTAAGGAGTTAAGTTTTTCATAAGTATATTCGATTAATTCCATGTCATCTTGCTGCATTTGTAACATTCCTGTTGTCTGCTGAAGAGAATTCTACATATCTTTAGTTGTATTATAATAGCAGAGCCCAACAATAATATGAGGCTGAGTGCAATTCATATGCCAAACACTAATTATGTTGTTTTCTTCCTCCTACCATGCATACTTGCCAATTTTTTCTGTTGGCTTATCTTCCAATATATATTTATTCCCATGTCCAATGACTATGTCACCTGGGTACGGGTGCAGGTATGGATACGGGAAAACAGGTACGGGTACAAATCTTGGTACGACGGTACGGTGACAATATTATTTTTTAATTAAAAAATTATAAATTTTGAGAAAAGCAAATGATATCATCACATCATTAAGACAATGTTCCAAGTCTAAGAGCCATACAACAAGACAAGACAAGCAACAAAACACAAGTTAAATCCAATTGAAATGTGTAACCAACCTATCAATTGTTCTAAATTTCTGGTGAACACATCTGCACTAAATCCTTGTTGGCTTTAAAATCACAAAAGAACAAGAAAAAATTTCATCATTTGCTCAAAATTTTCATATCATGCTTAATCTAATAATTCAGAACCGAACTGACCTATCAGTCCCACATGAAACAAAGGATGCCTCTACTGGTGAGTGCTCTAGCCACCGTGGAGCACCAGTGTGATTAGATGGCCATCTTGCCACTTTCTCAGAGGTCAAAGCATTCCATATTACAACCTGCAATTCCAGATCAATTGTAACAAGTTTAGACAATGACTGAAGCAAAAGCTAAAAGGTCTTAAATTTAATCAGTTCATAACATCCAAGAAAACAAAGAGTATCAGCAAAGCGGTAGAGCCTAACTATCTCGAGGCACAAATTCTGGAAAATTACAGAAGATTACAAGTATCAAGTCAGAACCTTGAAATGCCTCAGTAGTTCAGTTCATGATGGTAGAAGCCATTTCACACATATAATTGGTTCATCACACTAGGGTACTCATGCAGTCGAGCGATTAAGATTTCGAAGTTCAACGGAAACAAAGGGATGGGTCACAGATAGCTTTCGACTCTTTCGTAATCAAGAGGAAGAAATAGAGGCAGGCCCACTCACCGTCCGTCGCCTCTAGTGCCCTCACCGTCCACCGCCACTCCGTTGCTAGTTGTCGTCCACTGACGCTACCCAAAAGACCAGTGAACCCAAGGCAAGCATCCGTCGGTGTTGCATGTTATTCCCTCTTTTGAAGACCTAAAAGCAAAATGGATTCATCATGAAGCGAGTCGTGTACAATGACATGAATTAATTAATTCTGGCAGTCACAATGTGTTGGTCACTGGGACCCATGCTTTGCAAGGAAGTCGTCCAAGAATTTGCAACTCACAGGTAGGAATGGGGAGATGTATCATTCCTACACCTAACACAAATGCACAGAAAAATATACCACAAAAAATATCTACTTGTTTTTATTGCAATAAGAGAGGTCATGTGAAGTAAGAATGTTGGCATGACCCTCAGAACAAGGGAAAGCAGGTCAGGCGTAACAATAAGGCAACAAGATCACCTATTTCAAATACGACTGTGGCATCAAACATTTACTCTGATGTGCAATAGATTTTAATGACAGTGTTGTCTAAAGTCAATCTCAAGCACAATGAGGAAGGACAATGACATGTGGATTCTGGTGCTGCAGCTCATGTAACTGGTGACGCAAATAAGCTTTCTATTGCTCTCCCTTATTTAACCAACTCAGTTGTCACAGGAGATGGTTCCCATTACAAAATATCACATATTGGAAATGCACACTTATCCATGGATCATTCCTTAATACCCTTAAAGAATGTTCTTGTTGTTTCAAATGTCAAGAAAAATATCATTTCTGTGTCAAAGCTTATTGATGATACTCATTCCTCTGTTGAGTTTACTCCTTCTGTTTATGTTAAGGATGCTCAAACCAAGAAGACATTCGCTAAGGGTGTTCGTAAATGAGACATGTATGTTAGCTCCAAAAGTGTCTAAGTCTTGTGTTTCATATTTATCCTTTCCCAGTTATAGTGAAGTCAATATCACAAAGTATGATATGTCATCTCTTTAGCACGGTGGTTTAGCACATTGTAGTCGGTCTTTCATTCGAAGTCTTGTTGCAGACGGACTATTACAAAAGTCAAGTCTAAGTCTGGTCAATGAGTCTAGCATGTGCTCAAGTTGTCATATTTGTAAGAGTCATGTTCTTTCTTTTCAATCAATAAATAAGCGAGCTTCGAAGTTATTTGACACCTTTTATTCTGATGTTTGGGGGTCTGCTCCTATTTCTTCTTCTTCCAAGAGTAAATATTATGTTGTTTTCATTGATTCTTATTCTCCTTACACTTGGATTCACTTCATGAAAAGCAAATCAGAAGTTTTCCGCTTGTTCACTCAATTCCACGCCTTAGTCCCAAACAAATACTCTAGTAATATTGTGCATTTCCAATGTGATGGTGGTGACGAGTTCATTTCAAATGAATTTACTGAGTACTTACTAAATCATGGGATCACTGGACAGTTTTCATGTTCATACACACCACAACATAATGGTATTGCTGAAAGAAAACATAGGCAGATAGTTGAAAGTGCTCTCAGTATGATGCACAACATTGATGTGCCCATGACTTTATAGACTAAACCCTTCCATACTGTTGTTCATGTTATTAATTGTCTGCCACTATCCATGTTTGAAGGAAAATCTCCATTTTTTATTTTACATCAAGAACACCCAAATTATGATGAGCTGCGTGTTTTTGGATGCATCTGTTATGTTCATGTTGACGTTTCTTTGAGAAATAAGTTTCAAGATCGAGTTGTCATGTGTAGATTTGTGGGTTATGCAGAAAATTATAAAGGTTATCGCTGCTACGATCCAAAGACTGGACGTGTGCATATTTCACGACATGTTGTTTTTGATGAGCTCAGGTTGAAGAATTTAAAGGAGCCACATGCAACACTTAATGTTAGAAATGATGTATATGACTCATGGCTGAATGCTAAAATATTAGACTAAGAAGCTGATACACACCACGCACAAAGTGACAGAACAATTGATGAGCTCGAGACAACCACAAACACTCGGATGGACAACATACCTTCATCTACTTAAACCAACAACATGAACATGACTTCACCTAATCGGTTTCCAGGACTGGTGTATAATTGACAATCAGTTCTAGTTGATCCAGAAACTGCCACTATTTGTCCACGTCGATCAGAACGTGTGCGGCACTCTATTGATAGATATGTAAGTTATGATAATTTTTCTTTGGATTTTCAGCTCTTCATGACAAAATGCTATGAGCAAGCATGCACACGCAAACATTGGATTGAAGCCATGAATGAAGAAATAGTTGCCTTAAATGAATGTCAAACATGAGAGATTGTTCATCATCCAAATAGAATGTAGTGGGTTCAAAATGGGTTTACAAACTCAAGTATAAGCCTGATGGAAGCATTGATAGATATAAGGCTTGACTCGTGGCTAGAGGCTTCACTCGGTAGTGCAGAGAAGATTATGACGAGACTTTCAGTCCAATCATCAAGATGAGAACGATCCGGGTTATCATCTCTCTTGCTATCTCATATGGTTGGAATTTATATTAGTTGGATGTTAAAAATGTTTTTCTTGATGGCTATCTAAAGGAAGAAGTTTACATGGAACAACCTCCAGGATATGCTACCATTGATCCAACCAAATGGGTGTGCAAATTACAAAAATCGCTGTATGGGTTTAAGCAAGCATCTCGTTCATGGTTCAATAGATTTTTCCTCCATATATAGCAAGCTCGTTTTCTCAGAAGTTCACTTGATCGTTCTTTATTCATCTAACATTCAGGTGAAGTTACCACTTGACTACTCATATATATAAATGACATAGTTTTTGTTGAAAACTCTTCATGGCATATATCCCATGTTAAGAAGGTACTGGAACAAGAATTCAAGATGAAGGATCTCGGCGAACTACGGTATTTCTTGGGTGTTGAGCTTGATAGAAAGGGTGACACATTAACTCTTACACAACATAAATACACTCTTGATATTTTGGATATGGCAGATATGACAAATTGCAAGCCCATAAATACACCTAGTGTTCTCAACACAAAATTAAATGCCTCTCATGGGAGTGATGCCTACTCAAATCCTAGTTTCCATCAGAGTATAGTTGGCATGTTGTAATGTCTCACTTTTACACGCTCAGACATAGTATGTATTGTGAATTAAGTCCCTCAGTTTATGCACACACCCACAAAAGGGCATATGGATGCTACCAAATATATTTTGCATTATCTTAAGGATACTCTTGGGGATGGACTCATCTACACAAGACAGTCAATTGTTTTGCATGACCACAACATTTCTACTTATACTGATGCAGATTGGACTGGTGATCCAGATGATAGACTATTAGTTTCCGGTTATTGTCTCTTCCTTGATTCCAATCTTATTTGTTGGAGTAATAGGAAACAACGTGCAGTTGCCAGATCTAGCACTGAAGTAGAATATAGAGCAATGGCTGCAGGCACAACTAAAGCTTCATGGTTACGTCAATCTGCTTGAAAAACTCTCCATTCCCATTGCTCAGTCATCTTTATTTTGTGACAACTAAAGCGCGATCAAGATTGTCTTCAATCTTGTTTTATATAATCGCACTAAGCATATAGAGATTAATCTAACACTTCATTCGTCAAAAGGTTGTGGAAGAAGAGATTGTTCCCACTTATATAGCCACGTCTAAACAAGTGGTTGATCTTTCTATCAAGGAACTCACAAGGCACCAATTTTGGGAATTGAAGAATAAGCTATGCATGATCAAACCCACAATTTGAGAAGGGGTATTAAGTTTGTACAACATGAATCGAGTCACCTAGACCCGACCCATTTGATCCACACACCCAACACATCATGAGTGATGACATACTTGCAAATCTTAATGTTATTTTGTATATTTTATGATGTACCTTAAATCATAATGAGTATATAATGATAACAAGAAGCAGACGTCATTTGTTGTTGCTCTCTTTCATCTCTCTCTTGCTTGGACGTGGAGCCCATTTCTCTCTTCCTCCTCTTGCATCTAACTTCATTCGGTAGTTTGGTATTAGATATCAAAATCTTATAGAACTTTGATGTCAAATCAGTAAGAATGAAGACATAGAAGAGAGAGATAGTTGAGAGAACGTAGAGAAGAGAGAACGAGAAAAGTCACGAGAGAGAAGGGGCACGTTGAAAGTTATGACTCCTTCACTTCTAATTGAATAAAAAGAACTAATTAGGTTATGTTTAACCCCTTCCATAAAGAGTCCAATAAGTATTTAAAAATTCAAATAACTACCTAATAATAAAGTTTCAAAATACAGAAAACCTCAAACCAGTATATTATCTCATAATTGTAGTACACAACAAAATTCCTCAAAGAACTGATGATAAATAAGCGTGTTGTAAATTGATTAATTGCAAACCAAAAATTGTCACAATGGTATGCATTGTTGAGGATAAACTGCCATGAACTGGTTACCAAGTTAAAAAAATTTGTGAGTCCTCTCTTTCATTTAATCATTACGTTTTTAAGTAGAGCAGCAGCCAATGCACCAGATCTCCTCACCTCCCATTCATCTGATAACTAGCTGCTTGCTGCCTCTTCTTCTCCATCTATCTCTTCATTGTCGTTAGCAAATTCCTCCTCATTAGCACTTTCACCACCTATAACCTCTAGACTTTTGTTCTTTACACAGCCAGGTCCTCCGTCCTCCAAATTGAGCATCTGGTGTGCACCTCCTATATTTCCCGTCTGACATTTTGGTTTCATTATGAATAGCTGGATGTTCACGTGTTGGTACTTGCTATCCATCTGCATGGAATGATATTGAGGTCCATCAAGTACGACTAAGGAAACACTATAATACACACATACACATGCATGCATGCACACACACACACACACACACACACACATACTGGTTCTCCTCTTATGTCGGGTTTTTGGTCAAGCCCTCCCCTCTCTTTCTCCATACATATACACACACATATTGACTCATATATAGATACACATACACTACCTTTTTTCTGGGGACCTGCTTCACCTCAAAAATGCTCTTCCAAATTCTCATCATTTTTTCATGCAATGTGGTAGAACGGAGTTCATTTCCCAGCTGTCAGAAAGCATGTTCGGACATTAATAATCTGCTCATGCACATAACAAGTTGCCAATTCAACAAGGAGGCCAAATAGTCACCATGATTGTTGTTCGAGGTCCAGATAGAGAAAGAATTGTCATGAAAAGTGGCTCCAAGAGATGCTCAGCATAGACCTAAAACATGAATTTTGAAGCGGTTTAATATCTTAAATCAGGACAGCATATGGAGATGATTAAAAAAAGCCATTCTGAATAAAAGCGCCAACTATCATATGAGCCAGCAAACCTTAGCACGTAATGAGCCATGGAGGAGGCATCATTAATTTACAATAAAATACCAGAGAGTATGTTTAATAATTTTAGCTGTTGTGATTAATAACCAAAACATCTATAAAGTCCATGACTAAATACTCTATAGCTATCAAACCGATACTGATAAAATTTCTCCATTCTCACACCGAAAAGATGGAATTTATAGGGTGTTAGTTGTTAAAGAGTGAAATTTATATGTTTAGCTTTTTGAGAATGGAGCTAATACAGATTTCATCCAGCGATACCCTTGTAGGGGTATTGTGAACTTTTTGTTCCCTAATATGTTTATAATATAAAGAAGTGTTATGCATGATATATGAAGCCCTTGCAGCACCAAAGAGCAGATGTTCAGTCCTCTACTAAGATTACTACCAATGCAGAACAGATTCAGTGCAGCAGCAGGTCACATTTTTAATGTTCTAATATGGTACAAGAGCAGGAAATGTTGCTGGTGCATAGCTCTTCTTTTCTTTTATGGATCCTGACCTTTCTTTTATTATATGTTACGGTTCCTGACTTTTTTTCCATTAAATGTAGTGTGTTCTGCCTCCTGGGTAGAGAATCAAGTCTCTTATCTTTGAGTTAGGTGAAGCTTTACTAAAACCCATTTTATTCTATGATAACAAAAAAGCTATTAAAATTTCATTGAATGGCATCTAGAAAGGAAGAACAAAACACATTGATATAGGCAACACTTTGTTAGGCAGCAGAGAAGAGCAAGAGCAAGAGCTAGAAGCAAGGTACACTGGAAAATTCATTCACTAAAGGGTAACCATAAGGAGATTTTGGTTTCTTAGAATTTAGAAGCAACTCAGCAAGTTGAGCATGACACAAATGCATGCGCAGCTTGAGGGAGGTTGTTAAGATGTGATATTTCATATTTGGTGCTTCATGTATGGACCTAATATGGATCTGATCTAATTCTCTATATTTAGGGGCATGTTAGGCTTTTTTGTGCCCTAATCTGCTTACACTATTAGGAAGAGCTTCCCATACAATGTGATGCAGCTACAGCATCCAAGAGACAGGTAGTCTGTCCTCTACCATCAACACGGACCAGATTTAGGTCAGCAGGTCAGATTTTCAATGTTCATTTTAGTTCTTATGAACAAAGACCATGTCACCAACTGAGTGATCCCCTTAAGATCAAACACCTTGGAACCACAAATGAATTGTGGCTGACATCCAACGGGGCAGAAGGAGCAAATCTATGTTCCTGGAACATTTGTGATAATAAGAGCGTCTGCTCTTGTGTTTTAACATACATGACAGAACTTTTGTTGACATCGATGACAACTCACAAACCTCACTAAAATCACATATAATCATTTAAATCTCCGAATGCTTCCATGAGTGGATGGGAATATTTTTAACAATGTGAAAAACTAGGAGTGGAGAATCAGCACAGCTTTTTCAGATACAAGCTCATTAGAAAATCAAATAGAAAGAAGTTTAAAGCAGTTTGGACAGGATCAATTCTGTTGAGCTCTTACATATAAATATAATCATTTAAAGCCCCTAATGCTTCCACATGTGGAAAATGTTTTTACCATATGCACAAAATAGGATTGGAGAATCAACAAAGCATTTGACAACAGGAGCTCTCTTAGAGAGCAAATTGAATGAGAGCTTAAAGCATTTTAGACAGGATTATTGTGTTAAGCTTGAGAGCCTACCACAACAAAATATACATGGTCAAAAATTATTGAAGAAGCTACACATGATTTTGTGAGTTGATGCACAGCACAAAGCTGCAGATTGTCTGGTAACATTATATATTTTTTCCAACATGCTCCACTGTCCACAGTCCAAAGTGAATACGTGGTCAAATTAGTTGCATGAAACAAACAATTGGCCATGGATCTGTCTTTGAGACCCCAACCTGGTCTGGATAGAAGGCTTAGATAACAGTGGCCACAGATGCCGAAATTTGAAGAAGAAAACATTTTTAAAATAAATGACAATGAACTTAATTTCTACATGCCATACACCCATTGGTTACTCTAAAAAGTAAAAGATGCTTGAAATGAAGCTGACAATTTTACTGATAGTCTAACAGCTACATATTCACAGTAAAGACTATTCAATCACCAACTCACAATATCTGTGCCAATAATATAATCAAAGGGAGGATCAACAGCTCTTATATGATCTTGGTTCCCCCAGTCCAGTTCTGCCACCTCAATGGAACCGAAAGAGGCTGAACCAATGTAAGAGAATAAGAAGTTAAGAGACAACAGAAAAAACATCATTCTTGCAAAGTGCAATCAATTCCGGCTTTAAAGGCCAATCAATGACTTTACACAATGCTCAAGTTAGACTAGATCAGTCTTTTCCAAGATATGAACAATTTAACCAAGCTGAAGACTGGTGTTCATGCAACTAACTAGCTAATGATGGTTGAAGTTAGAACCAGAAATTTTGTTATCAGAAGTTACATGCAAGTTCTTTGGCCCTATATGTCCATCAAATGGCATATTTAAGCTACTTTAATTCTTTAACTATAAATGATTTATACTTGCTCTCAATGTTGACCAGTTCTGCCTTCAGCTAAAAAAAATGCTATTCCCTAATGCAAAGTCAAAATTATATTCTTCTGATACAAGATAACCATCATGTATTTATTGGCATCTTATTCTTCCTCCACTTTTTTCTTCATATTTTTCAACTTCTTTTCTGTAGTAGATTCTAGCTCAAGAATGTTCGCATCAGTAACCTTTTGTCCCTATAGGAGTAAATTCTCACAGCATATCCATTTAATCATAAACTAAATCACACTGTATTTTCTCTCAAGATAAAGATATTCAAAGTGCAACTCAGTCTATAGACCAACAAAAATGAATGCTGTTCCCAAAAAAGGAAAACATGGAGAACACACCATACCACATCTAGTAAAATCAAAAGCAAAAGAGTCTGCACTTGAAACCTAAAAGTAAATGGAAAAAGAAGACAATGCAAATTTGGTAAAAGGACAGCATTTTAAATGTACAGATTTCATAGCTCACACAATGGTACATCCAATAAATACAAGTTATTAACTTTGGTATCAAGGATTAAGTAGCACAGTCATACAGCATAACACTTCTTATTGCTTTCAATACTTCTCTTCCGTGGTCTGAAAAGGTTATGAATGTAATGCATGAAGAATAAATCCTTCCAGATCAATTAACTTATTGCAATAGCAGAGAACAGACCTGAACACGAATTTCCTGTAGCTTGTGTGATCCTCGAAGTATTCCGCTCAACGTTTCTCATAAGCAGGGGCAAGACTTCAACTTGGTCTGTTGATATAACATCACATCCCAGAATTGCCATGCCTACGATAACAACTTTTAAAGCATCACCTTCAAAACATGGATTACTCTCTAAGTCTAAAGTACTTCAAAGTATAAATTGTGAAGAAAAAAAGAAGAGAAAAACATGGATTTCAGGCAAACAATTGAAGGACTGCCTTGATTTCACTGATAATTCAATCTGTCTAGCACAACAGTCAACTAGGTCAATGAGTCGATTGTTAAAGTTAATAGGTCTAATTCTGCTCACGTTAGGCAAAGATTATTTATGTCCCTCTTAATGTAATATGTTTTAACTTAGTTTACAGTTTTACCCCTGGTAAGTGAGGTCAGTCTTTTATTAACTAAGGGTGGCCTTGTATTTTACTGTCTTTAGTAGAGTATTAGTAAGGGTTTTGTTCCCTATTGCTGTAACTTTCTCTTTACACAAGAAGAGAATGACGTGAAGAGTGCTGCTGCTGCTGATGTACTCTCATGCAGATTGAAATAACATTGAATCTTCTTGTTTCATATATTTGGATTTGTTGGATTTAACATCGATAATGTGACAATGCTAAAATAGTGATTCTCATAGTGCTAAGCAATACAGGTTGGCCAATGTCACCAATCTAGGTGCATCTGAGGGTTTCAGAAAAAGTTGCACGGACCAAGTGGAAATGTGAATATTAGAGTGCAGATGCATTAGAAAACAAAAACACACCAAATCCAGCCAGTCCACAACCAGCTCCAAGTTCAACAACTCGTTTTCCTTTCAGCTTCTCAGCACAAAACTGCCCTTTCCTGCAATTCTTTTCCTGATTCAGCAAAATAATGAATTAAACTTGGGTTTCCATAAGAGTAGGGTGCATTTTAAAGTCATTTAGGGTCTTCAAATAGCAATAATGAAATGAAGGTGATTCAAACGTAGTTATACGAGAAAATTCACCTTAGTCGATTTATGTTGCAATTCACTAATGGTAAAATGCAACCTGGAGAATCTAAACATCCCATATCACAGAATAGAGTAGGCATGTATAGAATAAAGCAGGTGTACACATTAAGGAACACAAACATAACTTTTACTGGCATGATAGCATTCAAAGAAAAATAATGTTTGAGCTAATTCGATGCTTTGTGTTCCACTAGTACATTTTAGAATAGGAATCTACATCCTGACCACTGATCAGGTTGCCACAAGATAAGGCCCTTGAAGAAGATGTCCAAAGAAGTTGAAATGAAAATGCAAATTCATCATACATGTCAATTAGACGTGCAAAAGCATAAGCTAGAATCCAAGAGGATCATGCTCAATTATTTCATCATCAATGTCAACATATTATTTATATTGTTACTGGACAGATTACATATTTCTAATTTTCTAATAATGCTTATCTATATTGTGAGAGCAATTTCACGTATTGATGCAAATGTTTTAGAAGCATGCCCAAAGATAAATACGTATTCTGTTTAAACATGATTTCAGAAAGGGAATCTACTGGAGGGCCAAAAAACAGAAGAATCTCTGGGCCATCTGGTAGCCAGCAAGCCTTCAGTTATATTACGCAAATGACAGCAAATCTTAGATGGAATGAGCACAGGAACATGATGACAACAGCAGATTTATCATTAACTATTCATTCGAGAACTGTACTTGCTCTTATGTCTTCATTGTAAATTTAAAATGAGCACAATGACAAGTATATTTTGTTTCTCACTGATTTTGCTAGGTAATGACACCTTACACATGCTGTAAGCTTTTATGTTTTAACTCATAGTTTGTTATTTTTGAAAAGCAAGCTTGGTAGAGATAGACCCCTACTCATCACATGGTTTACGAATGTGGAGCAAGAATTGTTGTTTATCTTCATCACAATAAATGGTACCAAATCTAGCAAAAGTAGTTGCCGTATGCAGCCTTTCTCAATCAATTTACACAACTACATTCTATTACAGTTTGACAGTTCAAAGCAAGGTATTGAAGAACTACTAGCGGTCATCTTTCTTTTTGCTTTTGATAGTTCAATTAATGTCTTCCTCGAAGTAATTGAACTGTGTTTATTCTTATTATTATTTGAGAGTAGATGTCACCTCTGATTTAATTATTTCAATCAAATGGACATGGTTTGAATGACTCTGACAACCCTAAGTGTTCCTTTTTCTACAAAAAAATGTCCAAAATTTTTAGGGTTTCATTGCATTTGAATGTGAAGTGTGAGTTTTAGTTTATCTTTGTTGTAACAAATGATAGCAAGGCTAGCAAAAATATATGCCATATGCAGCCTTTGCCTAATTTGATGTTCAAATTCTATTACATTTTTGACAGTTCAAAGTAAAGTATTGAAAAAGTGCTAGCAGTCATCCTTCTTTTTCCTTTTGATTGTTTTCCTTCTCAAAGTAATTGAAGTTTGAGATATGCTTTCTTTTTAGTTTTTTGAGGAAATATGTAGACTCTCATTTCATTGTCTCAATAAAATGGTGTGATTAACTCACAACCCAAAGTGTCTGTTTTTTCTAAATAAAATCTGAAGTTTTACACCGCTAAGTTCATATCCTTGCCCTTTATAAGCTTATAATGAATATTTGCATGTTTAACATGAACTTAGAAACAAAGTGTCTGTTTTTTCTAAATAAAATCCAAAGTTTTACACTACTAAATTCGTATCCATGCCCTTTATGAGTTTATAATGAATATTTGCATATTTAACATGAACTTAGAAACAAACACATACACATCTGGGCGGTTCGGGGAGGAAGGGGGGGGGGTGTTTACCACGGCTCCACTCTTCTCGAGAATCCATACATCCTTTATCAATGTATGGACAACTACTTTCGAGCACGGGTTTAGGTTTGGCCTGAATGGGAAAAACGGAGCACCTAACAACGCATTTTCACATACCAAAAAAAACGAGATCACCCCAAAATGAAAGGGGTGACCGAGGGATCGGACCATTCAAGCCTTTTTTCATGCTTTTCCCGGAGGTCTGGAGAAAGCAGCAATCAATAGGATTTCCATAATCTTTCCTTCCCATAAATGAAAGGAAGAATGTGAAATTCTTTTTCTACAAGGACCAGGATATTGGATCTAGCCATAAGAAGAATGTTTGGTATAAATAACTCACTTCTTGGTCTCCGACCCCCTTAGTCACTACGAGCGCCCCCCGATCAATGCAATGGGATGTGTCTATTTATCTATCTTTGACTCGAGATGGGAGCAGGTTTGGAAAACGATCTTAGAGTGTCTAGGGTTGGGCCAGGAGGGTCTCTTAACGCCTTCTTTTTTCTTCTCATCGGAGTTATTTCACAAAGACTTGCCATTCATTGGTAAGGAAGAAGAGGGGAACAAGCACACTTGGAGAGCACAGTACAACGGAGGGTTGTATGCTGCATTCGAGAAGGATGAATCGCTCCTCCAAAAAAATCTATTGATTCTCACCCAATTGGTTGGATCGTAGGTGCAATGATTTACTTCAAGAGTGAGGTCTCTGCTTCAAGTCCAAGATGGCCCAATATCCATATGGATAATTTTTTGATTCTTTTTTTCGTGAGTAAAAAAATTCTGAGCTCATAAATACCTTTGGAACTCATAGTGATGGCTGCACATACCATAAATAGGACATTTTGATCTCTTTACTGCTCCGAGTTTTAGATATGGTTAACTTCCATGCCAAGAGTAGAAAAACCTAACAACTTTTTCAGTTAACACTTTCGGTACTACTCTGGCTGCTAAAGAAAAAGAGCAAACAAGCATATCAATCAAGTGCTAGAGTGCAAAAAAATGGTCATGGTAGGGGCAATGGCCAGAATGGGGGATAAAGGTATCTCTTTAGCCTCCTAGATGAGGGTCACTAACAAAAAGTTTATGGATATGGACCTTGCTAATTTTTATGGGCATACTACACTAGGCACCAAAACCAAATTCATTATTCAGACCCAAGATTGCAGACAAGTGGATGCATATGCCTTAATGTTGTTGAGTGAGTGTGGGCTTATGTGGTGGGGGCACGGGGTGGTGAAGGTTGGGGGTGCGGGGCTGTGGGAGGAGTTGGGAGAGGGGTAGGGGAAGTGTTGAGTTGAGTGCCCTACATATATGAGAAAGGACTTGAGGATAGTCCTATATCAAAAATTTTTAGAAATGTTCAAGGTTTCCATCTTTACGTTCAACATATCCCACATTAGCAATTGTCCTGATTTGTAACTGCTGACGTGTTATGTATGACTGGGTCCAGGTCTGGACCCGATCCGACCCATTCTAAACGAGCAGTCCATGTTGGGTCCTATTTAAATAACCTGTGTAACCCTAATTTGAAGTGGAATGAGATTTAAGAGAGAGAGAGGGACCGGCAGCTGGTGAGCGCTAGAATCAATTCCTAATATTGTGTTTTTTTCCTCATGTTAAGGGTTTTCCACGTTACCTTTTGTGTTCCCTATGCTTTTTCTGTTCAACATGGTATCAAAGCCGAATTTCTGAGCTTATTTTTTGGGCGTGAATCCGACCATCGCTGGTGTTGATCGTGCATGAGACCAACCTTTTTTCCTTCAGTCTCCAGCCGTCCTCTGTCGTCCACATTTTGGGGTTTCCGGTAGTCACCTCACACAACGTTGTCCTCTTGCACGACGTCATCCTCAGCTGCCATCGTTGTCGCTGGGACTCTTCCGCCGTCACCTGAGCTGCAGTTGTCACCTGCGATCCTGCTGCCTTCGCTTGAATTGTTGTTGTTGCCTACGTCTTCCCAGTCGTCGCCCTCGCTGTGTCACCAGTCAACTATGTCACCGGTCACCCTTTTCACTGTTGCCTATCGTCGCCCATCGTTGTGTCGCCGGTTGCCCTTTCTACTGTCGCTCGTCGCTCCTTTCTATCATAAAGCTCCGACGTTGCCTCTGTTGTTCCAGGTGTCCCTGCTACCATTGTTGTTGTTCCCTGCATCGTTGTTGTTCGCCACTGCCGGTGTTAACGTCGCTCCTCTGCCACTGCTGTGGAGCTCTGGTGTTGCCCCCATTGACAGTTTCGCCTATTGTATTTTTCATTGAATGTCGACCAGCAACAGCCGAAGGATATTTGCCTCTACTACCATCGTCCACTGTCGTCTTCTTAGCTTTCGTCATGGCCTGCACTGGCCACATGCCTCTTTGCCTTTTTTCCTGGTACTCGTAGCAGATTCTGGTACTTGTTGCAGAGAAGCAGCGGTTAATGCTTCTTCCTTAGTAGCGTCAGCCATTAGTAAAACGTATACTCTCTGTTGGTTTACTGCTGCATTAAGATGGAAGATTTGAGGAAAACCCCTGTTTGTATGTATCAACTAGATGTCGGGAGCCCTAGAACTAAGAACATTCCTGTTCAAGTTACTATTATTCGACTCACCAAAGATAATTATTTGTGTTGATCTGCTGCCATCACTATGGGAATTGTTGGTTGGGGCGCATTGCCTATGTCAATGGAAAGAGGACTGAACCACCTGAGGCTAGCCCAGTGTGGCACATGTGGTTTCTTGAGGACAACCAAGTTAAAACATGGATATTAGTAAGAGGACTGCCCGAGATATGTGGGTTATCTTAAAACAAACGTTTAGTCAGAAAAAAAAGGATGTCTGTGTGTATCAGCTGATGAAAGACGTATATGCTCTACGGTAAGGAGAGCTTTCTACAGCTGAATTTTATGCAGCAGTAAAATCCAAATGGGAGGAACTTGACTACTATTCTGATAACACATGGAGTTGTCCCCAAGACCAGATGCAGTACTGGGGCAAGGAATGGAATAACAGGGTGTTTATGTTCTTGGCTGGGTTGAATGACGATTTCGAAGGCATTAGAAGTCAAATTCTTAATTAAGAAGATATGGTTAGCATTGAGGATGTTTATTCTCAGAATAAGGCTAAAGAACAGTGACGTCTTGTTATGGTAGGAAAAGAGGGGGATCGTTCTCCATGCAGTGAGCGGTCCGCTCTTGTTAGCCGAGCTCCTATGGGGGCTTCCCCACCTTCTTGGAAGTGTACTCATTGCAAGCAATCTGGTCACACCATTGAGTTTTGTTGGGATCTTCATCTGCTTCTAGTGGGACTATCTCTGATATTACACTAGGGGAAAACCAACAATCTCTACTGACCAGATTTTTGAGCTTCACGCATAGCTAAGCTGCATTGATACTAGTCGGGTTGAGTCATCAGATGATGTGAAAGTCAATCGCGCCCTTGTAATCTCTGGTGAAAAAGGTAATTCTTATGTGGGAGCGTCGATTGTTGATAATGGTGCTACGCACCACATGACCAGAAACCTAAGGTTTTTCATGAATATAAGCTCTCTTCTGGGAAGGAACGAGTTTCTCTTGCCGATGGTTCATCTATCTCTGTAGTCGAGAAAGGGAGTCTCTCCTTGTTAAACAAGTTTTTGGTTCATAATGCCTTACATGTTCCTCACCTTCCCTTAAACTTCTTGTCTATTAGAAAGATTATGAAAGACCTGAATTGCAAACTTATTTTTTCTGCTAATAATTGTGTGTTGCAGGACTTGGTGATGGGGAAGAGGATTGTGATTGATTTGGCTTCTGAGGGTCTATATCGATTACCATGTGTGTTGCTATAGCCCTCGTGACGGCGGTTAACAAGATGAAGAAGAGTAGAGAGGACTTCTTTTAGCTTGTCTTGCGGTGGCATGAGACTTAGGCATCTTCCATTTGAAGCGCTTAGACAGTTGTTTCCTGACTTATTTTCCAGTCTAGATATGACCATGTTATCATGTGATGTTTGTCATCTTGACTAAACATGTTAGGGCTTCATACCTTGTTTCTACAAGTTGTTCTAATAAAGTATTTACTTTAATCTATTCAGATGTGTGGGAGCCTTCAAAAAATTCCCTCTTGTCATGGTTTTCAATACTTTATTATATTTATAGATGATTGCTCTCGTAATACCTTTGTGAACTTGTTGAAGGACTGTAGTGAAGTGCCCAATGTCATTGAGACCTTCGTCATCCTTGTGGAAACTCAATTTAGAGCTTTTGTTCAGGCCTTCCGCTCTAACAATGCACATAAGTATACGTGTTACTCTGTCAACAGTTTCTTTCGGCAAAGGGGAATTGTTCATGAGACATCTTGTGGTTATACCCCTCCTCAAAATGGGGTTGTTGAACGAAGAATCGTCAGTTGTTAAATGTCACCAGGGCTCTCTCGTTACAATGACATCTTCCAAAGAAGTATTGTGGGGGGAGGGGGGGGGGTTGCTGCACTAACCAATGCGTATTTGATTAACCGTATGCTATGTCACACGAGTGCAGGTGCAGATATGGTGATACGGGTGCAGACACGGCAAGTCTCACAATTTCCGGATACGCGGATACGACAAATATAATATTCTCAAAAAAATATAAATTGAAAAAAACAAACAAACAAACATTGTTTATCACAAAACATTAACATTGTTTATCACAAAACATTGTTGATTCTCATCATTCTACTCATTGTCAATGCCCACATTGTCCTCAGACTCATCTTCATCAACAATTTCACATGTTGATGGAATAGAAGGTTCTTCGAATCTAGAATTAACAACTTCAAGTTCATTGTCTACTTGGTATCTCATATCTGATGATGCATAGATATCCAAAGCAAAGCTGCGGGGGTTGGTTCCCCTCCCATTTTTACTAAAAGGAATGAAGCAGTCACAATCAAATACAACAAATAACAGAAAAAGCATGGTGTCAATTTGATCTAGTGACGAAGATCAACGAACAACCCATCACGCATCACACATCATTCAACAAAAAGTGAATGAGTTGAAGCAATCCGAAAACCCTTAAAAACCCCCAAATGAAGAACACATTAAACTCGAAACGAAAAAAAAAAATCCACTTACCTGTCTGTCGCCGGCTGTTGCCAGCAACAACCGGACATCACCGTGGGTCGCCGGAAGTCGTCACTGCCGCCCGCCATCGCTCGTCGGGTGAAGAGGAAGAAGGTCGGGTGAAAAAGGAAGAAGGTCGACCTAATTTAACGTTTAACAGATCATTTTTTTAAGGTTTGGATCGGGTCTGACCAAACCCGATCCAAACGTATCCGTGAAGACTTGAAGTATCTGTATCCAGATCGCCGTATCGGCGTATCGATACGGATACATGGGCTAATCCCACGTATCCGTGTGACATACACCGTATGCCTAGTAGTGTGTTGAATGGGCGTACGCCTCATTCTATGTTAGCAAAGAGTCGTGAACCTTTTTCCCTTCTACCTCGGGTTTTTGATTGTGTCTGTTTTATTCACATCACAATCCCATTATAAAAAAACTTGACCCCAGGTCAATTAAGGGCATGATTATTCTCCTACTCAAAAAGGATATAAGAATCTAGACCATTCCACCTGGTCATGTATATGTAACCAAAGATGTCCCCTTCCTAGAACATGTTTCCTATTTTGGTGAGAATTCTCTTCAGGGAGAAAGGTTCACAAGAAGGAAAAAGTATTCTCCTCAAGAGATTCAGTGTACAGACTTTCTGGAGTACAAACAGGAATTTACAGACTTTCTGGAGCACAAAAAGGATGATGATTGCTCAATTGGAAATGAGGAATGTGACCGCTTGTTTGGGCAGGTTTATTCTAGGGAAAGATCAATTGCAACAGAGTTAGCAGGTGAGTTGACTGGTGACACTGATCCCAATCCAAATCCTACACCTTCCCCCAAGTCGTGGAAGTTGGAAATGAAGAGTTACCCATTGCTTTCAGAAAGGGTATTAGGTCATGTACTCAACACCCTATTGGTAATTTCATATCATGTTATAAATTGAGCAAGAACTACAAATGTTTTATATCTTTTCTTTTTATACATGTGATTCCCAGAACTGTTATTGAGACTCAAAGTAATCCCAAGTGGGCTTATGCGATGCAAGAAGAAATGAAAGCATTGAATAAAAATAGAACGTGGGAAGTGGTAAATATCCCTGAAACGGCCCATCTTGTAGGATCCAAGTAGGTCTACACTGTTAAATATAAGCCAGATGGAAGTGTGGCAATGTACAAAGCTCGCTTGGTTGCCAAGTGGTTTAGTCAAAAATATGGAAATGACTACTTGGAAACGTTTGCTCATGTTGCAAAGATGAAGACCAGCAGAATTATCTCCTTAGCAGTAGTAAAGGAGCGGGAGATGTACCAACTAGATATTAAGAACACATTTCTAAATGGAGACCTCGATGAGGAAGTATATATGTACATGCCTCCAGGATATGAGGAACTTGGAAAATGCTGCAGGTTGAAGAAAGCGTTGTATGGGCTCAAGCAATGTTCCTGGGCGTGGTTTGAATGACTAGACTTGTAATGAGACAACATGTCATCAAGAGAATGGGGATCACACCCTCTTTGTGAGAAAGGAGCGCAAGGTAACTATTCTATTGGTATATGTTGATAAATGATTGTCACAAGTAACGATGAAGATGAAATAACGAAGTCAAAGAAACTGTTGGCTATTGAGTTTGACCTCAAGGACCTTGGCAAGTTAAAATATTTCCTTGGCATTGAATTGCTAGGTCATGCACAAGTCTTGTGTTAAATCAAAGAAAGTACACTCTAGATTTATTAAAGTAAATTAAGAAACTTGGGTGTACACCTGCTTTTACTCCTATAGATGCTAGAAACAAACTTAGCCTCAAATATAAGGAGCCTCTTTGTGAAGAAACAAATAGAAGATATCAATGTTTTGTTGAGAAGTTCATTTATCTCACTCCTATTAGACTTGATATTACCTTTGCTGTGAACGTTATGAGTCAGTTTATGCGTGCACCCGCGAATGTTCACTTAAAAGCAACTGACAAGATTTTATGTTACTTAAAGAGGAGTCCTGGCAAGGGTCTTTTGTATGTTAAGCAAGACTCCTTTGAGATTAGGTTATTCAGATGCTGACTAGGTAGGATGTGTGGATACCAGAAGATCCACCTCATGTTATTGTATGTACTTGGGAGGAAAACTTGTGGTGTGGAGAAGTAAGAGATAGGTTGTTTGCTCCCGCTCTAGTGCTAAGGCTGAATATAGGGTTGTAGCTGAGCTGTTGTGGCTGAAACCTAAAAGTGCTATTGACTGACCTCGAAATTGAGGGTCCAATGAAGATGTATTGTGATAACAATTCTGTAATCAACTTGGCCAACAATCTGGTGTGACATGATACAACGAAGCATGTGGAGATTGATGCCAAAGAGTTTATCCTACCTACATGAAGTCCGAAAATCAAACAGCTGATGCACTGATCAAGGCCTTGCCATCTACTTCATTTGAGAGAAATGTATTCAAGTTGAGCATGTTCGACCTATATGCCCAACTTGAGGGGGAGTGTTGACGTGTTATGTATGACTGGGTCCAGGTTTGGACCCGATCCAACCCATCCTAAAGGGGTAGTCCATGTTGGGTCCTATTTAAGTAACCTGTGTAACCCTAATTTAAAGTGGAATGAGATTTAGGAGAGAGAGAGGGACCGACAGCTGGTGAGCGTCGGAATCATTTCCTAATATCGTGGTTTTTTCCTCGTGTTGAGGGTTTTCCATGTTACCTTTTGTGTTCCCTGTGCTTTTTCTGTTCAACAGTAACCTTTTAATGTACATAGTACAAGCTGAAGCCTGATATGAGATAAGATGGGATCTGTTAGATCAGGCACTTGGGTTAGTTTAGGTTGAGTTTTAGAGTTGGTACCAGAGCTGTAAAGCCAATTTTAAGGTCCCAAATGCACAAACATGCATGCATCAAAGAGGAGAATTATAACAGTCCAAGTGTGTCCAGAAAGACTTAAGAAAAGTTCAATAGCAAAGATTTTCAAAAATGTTTAGCACTTACCAGTTGTCCTAGCTCTTGGTATTTTAGGATCCAAACAAAAGCCAACTAGGGATAGGTTAGGATCTGCCAGACCAAGCTCTAGAATCATTTTTTCTGTGGTGAGATACGTTCTAACACAAAAAATTTAGCCCCAAGTAGGCTTGTTGGCAGGAAGTTTTGCTCAAGTTTGACTTTGCTTTGGAATAGCAACCACATGGATGGAGACCTCAGCAGTGCAACTAGAGGGCTCTCTTTTTAATTGCATATTCAAAGAAATGAATCAATACTCAATGGGTCAACACCTCACGTCAATAGCAAAAGCAGGGAAGACTCGAGGTCTGACAAAAGAAGAATGTGCCCTTGTGTTGTAATAGGATAATCTTTGCAAAAAACTGCTTAAAAGTGCCATGACACTTTTAGGGTAAGACACTCAAGTCAAGAGTGATCTTTAGTACTTATTGAAGGCATGCTATTAGTTTTTTTAAAAAAAAAGCAATTTTGAGGGGCAGATGCAAACATGTCTCATTTGCGGGCAAGGACATGGAACTAATGAAAAGACAACCAATCTCGCATCTTTGACCATCTATGTCACATAGGTACGGGTACGGGTACCGGTGCGGGTACGGATACTGACCATTTTCAAAAAACTTGGGTGCGGGGGTACGGCTGTATATATATATAAACAATAAAAAATACTTAGAAAATATGTATCGAAATAAAGAATATACATCAACATAATCAAATAAATAACATAGAAAATATATATCAACGGCTCTTGCAACAGTGTGTTTAAGAAACCTATGAAAAACTTTAAACATATGAACAAGCAAGCAGCCCCCTAGTCAAATATGAACATCAATCGAATTTTCACATCCAAATAATAGAATAAAAAGTAAGGTGGAAAAAATTAAATCAAAGTAAAATTAAGCAGTTTGGATCTATAGGTACCCAAGTGTCAAAGTACCCATTTTGGATATGGGTACGGCGACACGGGTACGTGGACCTTACTGAAGTACCCATCTGACTTAGTTGACCATTCTATAACATCTCTGAGAAAGCATCTTTATGGGCTTTAATAATAGTTTATTGAAGGCAGACAGATCAACACAATTTTGGTGGTAGTTAGTTATGATTCCTTAAATATGCCGAGGTCTTATTGATGGGGGGTGCACCCACCCCTACCAACTCCTGTATATTTCCATCTTCCAAAGAGTGCCTTAAAAGAAAACAATAGAATTGTTTGTCAACTGCACTGTGAAGCATTGGGGAGTTCCAAATGGTTCATGATTCCGATGCTCACTTCATGCAACAGATCTGGTGTGAAGTGTTTCAACTACTTGGCTTTGATCTACTTTTCTCAACAAACTGTCACCTACAGATGGACGAGCAACCGGAGTGCATGAACAACTAGCTACAGTAATTTTTAAGGCACTTTGTAAGTGCTAATCTTAAAGACTTGGTGAAACTCCTATATGTAAATCAATTCTGCTGCAATTTATAGAAGAGTAAATCTTCAAGTCACAAACCCTTTGAACAAGCCACATGACAACAACCATTTATCATGGCATCCTCTTGTTGTACAAAAATTGTTCATCCTTGGTCTATTAGTTTGTGCAAGACTGACTCAAGCAAATAAATCTGGCACAGACATTTTTGAGTAAGGCAACTAAGATAATGAAGAAATGGGTGGACAAGCACCAAGTTCAACATTGAGGATCAAGTATTGGTAAAACTCTACCAAAGTCTACCCAACTAACTACTTACTATAAGCACATAATCCACAAACAACACTGCACATAGATCAGAAAATACAGAGAACCATTCACTGTGATCAAAAGGTCTGCAACTTGGCCTATGAGATTATTCTCCTGCTAGTCTTTAAGGTGCATCTGATAATTCAAGTTATTCTATGCAAATGAAGAAGACCTTGTCAAAGTGTGTCTTGACGTGCTCTGATCCTACAAAGGGCTCTATTGATGAAATGAGCTGATTGCAGTATGAGGGATTAAAATTTGATTCCAATCTCGTGGCCTCAGGTTTTCTCTATATTCCTTTTTGTTTTCCTTTCAAACATCCACGATTCTTGCAAGTTGAGTAATTGAAAGACTTGTATGACATAGGAGGACCATTACATTGCAAAGACCTGTGACAGAGGGACCACTCATTTCCTAAAGGATCTGTTAAGGCGCAGAGAGAGAAATAAGGAGAGAGCATGCCCAAACAACTAGATATCTTAGCAAGTGCCCTGATGACAACTACTCATATATGTGAAAAGAAATATCTTGAAAATAAGAACACATAAGCACCAAAGACAATTCAGTTTCATCAGGTTAGATAAACCATCGTGACTAGAATTCTGTTCATCTCCCAAGCAAAAAATTTTTGGTCGACTTCACATTTCTAAGTACAACATTGAGAAATTGTAAGATGTGTAGTGGTGGAAAAAAAATGATCACCACTTGTTACATAAAAACCAAAGATCTTACCAAGAATTTAACGAATACCATGGAGGCATCCCACAAAGTAGTCCCCAAATGCTTTGAATTTGGATCCTATTTACAGGGGAAAGATTAATTTTGTGCTCATTACAAAAGATTGGTGAAGAAAAATACGATGAATCTAAATATTGAAGCATGCAATTTTTTTCATATTCTAACAGATCATATACATGAATCAAGAACATTAAAGGAAGAAAAAGAACTGGACAGAATAATGCCAAGAAATACCTGAGAGAAAAGAAGATTTTGGCCCATAACATCGAAACTAATTGCAGAAGTACTTGGAGAGTTTAACCTATACAAGAAACAGGCTCACTGAGAAGACAAATAACCATATCCCAACATTGAAGATTTATAGCGATCAAAACTAAAAAAGAAATAAGAGAACAGAGAAAAATGAGAATATTGACATTCGGCAGAAGTTGCTCGTTCCACATGATTAAGAGCCACGATTAGACAAGCAAAAGAACTAAAAACAACCCATTTTCACATTGCACTGCAAGACGGAGTACTAAACCTTCTTATCTGCCATTTGGGACCTACTAAAATTGGAGTTATAGAGGACGCGCTTCCATTGCGCTGTACCATATAGCTACAACCATTGTACGTAATCTACACTATCGTATAGAAAAATTAATATCTGAATGTACGCCGATAAGATGATAAAAAGCTTATGTCAAGCATGTCATATGACTGTGACAATGAATGCATCTTCAGATTATACAAGCACTATCAATGTTCTATGGATTGCAGGATGTCTTCTGTCTGACATTTGATACGTAAGCCTGCTGTATGAACCTGCTTCAGTTACTTGCCATCAATAGTTAACATTTTGCACCATATTCTGCTGCCCTAACTAATTCTAAATGAGAGTTCAATATAAAGACTAGATGAACCCAATATGGCTGGCACAGCAAAAGAGTGAGAGAAAGATCCAAGTTTATGGTAAATAAAATACTCTGTAAAACGTCGGTGGGCAGCAATCATGTGCAGGGAACCGGGCTACGGTTATTTTTTCACACGTTCCTTGTTACTCTATGTTTAGCCATCATTACCCGGTTTACCAGTCTAGAATATAAACATTTTCTTTATAGAACAGCATGCGTTGTCCAAAGGAAGATAAAAATGTATCTAACAGGACCAAGATTTTTTTCATCTAATGCAGATTGGTGAGATGTCTGAGAATCGCTAGACCAACATGAGAGAGAAGGAGATAGAGAGGGAGAGAGAGAGAGAGAAACACCTGTCGTCTTGCATCTTGGTTGTCCAAGTGACGAGGCGCTATTCACTTGTTCCTGATTCAGCACTTTCCTCACTGATTGGCCGACCGTGGGGAGAGGAGGGCCACTTTGTATTAACTGGTAGCAAGGTCTTCTTCATGCTAAAGTCGGATTGCTAGGTCCATGCTTGCATGAGAAATTGAGAATTCGTAAGCCCAAAAAATGTTCTGTTCCCTAACTCGAACAGCCACTTACCCATTTCTTTTCCATAACGACTAACGAGGTCCGATGGTTGTAGTTGCTACCAATTCGTACTAAACTTCCGACGAAAGTGGGCTGGGGTGGTCCCCTTCCATTCAAGAAAAAATAAAGAATAATATGTAAAAATAAAGAATTATAAGTACAAATCAAAGTGGACCAAAATGTCTAACTACCTTAAGAACATCAAAAGATAAAGCTTGTTTACATACACTATCATGGTAAAACCATTGAAGATCATGGTAGTGTATGTAAACAAGCTATATAAGAAGACAGTTGATGATTCTCCCATTCTTCCAAGGGTTTGACCAGAATCTAGCCATCTCTCTATTCCTGAGCTCCCAACAAATGTCATGTCTAACTCTCTTCCAAGCTTGGAAAATGTCTTTCCATGGTGGAGAATGACTTCTGCTATTTAGGTCATCCCAAGTGCCTTTCTTGTCAAAATATTTTAGTGTATAGACCTTGGCCCAAATACCATGATCCATGGCTACAATGCATCCCATAAAACTGAGAGAAGATATATTGACATCCCCTCGTCCCTTTAGTCCTACACCACTTTCAATAATAGGTAATGTAAAAGCTTTGGCTGATAAGAGATGCATTTTGCTTGAAATGTCTGAGTCTTTCCATAGAAATTGAATTATCACATCTTCAATCTTCTTAAGCACTGCTGCTGGGCATTTAAGATCCATAAATTAATAGTTGGAGATGCCAGCGAAGTACGAATTTGATAAGACAAAGTTTTCCAGCCAAGATCCTGCTCTTCCACTTGCTCAATCTGTTTTGCATCATAATAACAACACAATCCCAATCAGCAGCAGTTAGGCGAGATGGGGATAGACCTATCGTTCAACCATATCGTTCACTGACAGTAGTAATGTCGCTATTGAAATAGCAAAGCTGAAAAAATTGGATTTCCAAGCATTAATTTTCATCACAGCAGAGTTCTCAAACTCCTTAAGAATCTCAACAAAGTAGAAAAAGAGCGAGGGGAAGCCTTAAGATAAAAAAACATATTATCCACATACAAAGTTGTAAACACGCCATCTACTCTTCGGCCAATCTTCGAAACATAAATTTTTTGCCTCCTACTAGCTGCCTGGTATTTCCTTGTAAAGATCTCAAGAGCAATAAGAAAAAGATATGGAGACAGTGGATCTTCTTGTCTTCGTTCACTATTAAAAAAGTTGCCCACTCTTCAATTGATAAGCATAGAGTAAGATGTGGTGACCACACAAGTCATAATTCTTTCAACCCAGATTGGATGAAACCCAAGATAGATCAGGAAGACCTTTAAAAAATCTCAGTATACTCTATCGTAGGCTTTTGACAAGTCAATCTTGACCCTGATGGTAGTTGACTTGCTTCGTGCCATAGCATGGATCATTTCATGCGCTAAAAGGTAAGATTGATGCATATTTCAGCCTTCTAAAACAGAACCCTGCTGCTTTGAAATAATCCTGTCTAGGATTGGCCTCATCCTTGCAACCATCACTTGAGATGTAAATTTAAACACACTATTTCCCAGGGCTATGGGCCTATAGTTAGTAATATGCTTTCACCTTTCTTAAGAATTAAAACCAAGTGGTTTTGACCAAGCTTCTTGACCATTCTATCCTTAGCGAAGAAACCAAACCAAGTGGTTCTCAAATTCGTACCGAACTTGAAGTTAGCGACCCAGAAGGATCACATTTAACTTTTTGAAAAGTAATTTTCTTGGTGTTCATTTGTAAAATGCTGAAATAATGCATAGAAGTAGGAATCTAAATGGTCTAGATTCAGGTACGGTTTCCTTTTTACCAAAATGGAGTTAATCAGACCCTAAATGTTCAGATTCAAATTCAGCCTTTGACATATCCTTATTTCTTTAAAACTAAAATTAGATCTGAATAACCTAAGTAACATTCATACATATTGATGTGAGAAATTAGACATCTAAGACCCATATTCAGTCATGAATCACATCGACCAGCAATTGGATTTGAATTTTCTTTACCAGATCCTTCTAGACGACAAAATTGGACCAGAAACAGGGTGATCATATTTAGCATTGCTCACATTTCAGGAGCCCTCTCAGCATGTCTTTAATTTTAAATAAACTATGGAGTGTTCAATTACTTCAAATTTTTTGATCTAATGTGGCATGCTTTGGCTGATGAGGCCAAAATATCCACATTAAAATATATGATTTTTTGTCAAACTAAGGATCATGTGCCAGACACAAGAACTATACTGGAGGTCCTATTTTTCTTGCATCAATCGAAGTTTGATTCAAAATCAGGGAGAAGAGAGTTAGATCATAAACCCAAGATATCAAATTTCAAGGATCACAAATCAAAGTAGATCAAAAGTCATCAATAGACTCCTAAGACAGTTAGCCTTGAATATATTACGCAAGACAGGAATGGGTGTTGGTCTGTTTCACATGTAGCGACATACTTTTTTTAAAGATATCGTTCTCTCATGTGAGAGAAAAGGTCAAGGAAATCTCTCTCGTGGACTGCCAGGGACTTCCACTAGGGACTAAATATGCATGGGTGTCCTCAAATTGCAAAGGCAAGTGGTACAGCCAAATATGTTGACGTACAGCAAGATCATTTGCCACTGCTTCATCTGCTTCTCTCACAGACCACAACAATTAATATTTATTGTCAACTGAGAATCCCAACCTTCAACTGTAAGTATTGCCCCAACCTCCGAGTGATGGCGCGCCGCTACATGTTGAATCCAACTCTCACTAATTCGTTAGATGGCTAACTGCTTTCTTTTAGACGTGGGAAGATGAGGGGGATTACTGTTCTTTTCTCATGCTTAGATGGTTGTCATTTTGTGTGTAATATCTTGCAATCTGGGAAGAGAACACTTTGTTTTGAAGTGCACACGCAGCCTAAATCAAAAGACAATGAAACGATTGACGGAAAAGAAAAACCAGTTTTTGTATTAGGTGTTCTGGTTATTCACTCTCCTTTTGAAAACCAGGTCTGTCAAGACTGAATTTTCCTGAAGGCTGAAACCCAGTCTTGACGTCACCCGAACACCGTTGTGAAGACAAAGTCATCTTGCCTCCAAAACGGCTTTTGGAGTGCCATCCACATGCCGCATGAGAAAATGGAACAAAATTCAGGCTTTCGATGGGATTTGCCATTCAAAAAGGCATCTACAGGTTATCAGTTACGACTAACAGTTTAAAAATGAACATACAAATTCAAAACTGAGTTTATTTATTTGACTTGACAGAGAAATCCAACCTTGAGAAATAGACGATAATGAACAATATATATTATCGGTTCAAAAGAACCTTAATTTCTGTACACCAGTTGGCGCGAAGCCATGCAGGCTTTGACGTCTCAGTTGTGCGAAACTGCTGTTTGTCACCTCTGTCCTAGTTGATGCCCCAACATCAGCTTCCAAGGAAAGCGTTAGACAGCAGAGAAAGTCACGTCTCAACCAGGGGCTTCAGGCCTCAACCATGGGTTTCATAGGCATCTGGCTCGTTGCACCTGCAGCCTCATTCCAGTACCATGAGGCAACTTTCCAAAAGAGACCTACCGTAGAAAGCAAAATATTTTGGAAGTAATTAAACATTAAGTAAATAGAAAGATGACACAAGATGGCAAGTCGCCATTTACTGAATGGTGAATTTAAACCTGAACTACATCAATTACCAATGCAAACAACAAAATGTCTGAAAGTGTCTTGAAGTCTAGTACAAGCAATTTCAAGAACAGCTATTTTATCCTCCCAAATTTGCAAAGACTTAACGAGACAGACAAATTCTAGCATTCTGAAGACAGGCCCTGGGTGGTCACAGTTGCCTTCCTCGAAGTATACATGTGATTAGCCAGAATATCATAATGCCTCTATCCTTGTGCAAAAAATAATACCAACCTTCCACAGTTCAGAGCTTACAAAACCAAGTTGCTTTTTTTTTTTTTTGTGCCAAGCCTGTATACGTCTGCATCTCAACATTTGGTTAATGTGAGTTGCATGTGGAGCATGCTCTGCTATTTAGCATGCCAGAACCATTACTCGCTTATGCTTTGATCTCCATAGCACAAAACTTTTGCAGCCGAGCTAACGAGATGTCCTTGTCAGCATATAGAGAAAGCTAAAGCACATGGTAGCTACCTTTATTTGTCTAACACATTAAACCAGTTGATATGACCATAATTAGAATTCATGAAAGGCAGTAGGAACAATAAAAAAGGGTAGGCATTTGGGCAGTTTGTCAGGACCCAACAAACTGGAGCATGTCAGGTGGGTCTAGAACAAGAAAACTCAAAATGTACACAACACCACTCGAGTGTGGCTCGGTAAACTATATCTTACATAGACGCATACTCAAGACAACCCACTCAACCAAATAACGGCGGGATACATGAGGCAATGGTAATAGACACCCTGTGTTAGGCCCAAGTTCTTGTCAGGCCTGTCCCCGAGCTCTGGCCTTAGTGATTAATAACTAAGAATCTTAAAACAACTCAACTAAAAACATTTTAAAATTTTCTAATCTCGCATACCCTGTTCCAAGTTCATGCACCTCATGGCAATTGAAGAGGCCTGTGTGCCCTCATGGATCAAGTCTTTTGGGAATCCACTTCAGGTGGTGAGCTGAAAATGGGCATAAATCTCCAGAAGTTCCAGCACTATGTCCCATACACCAACCATACAGGCTGAAATTTGTGCCTGTCCCCAAGAACCAGGAGAAAAAGCAGAGAAAGAAGAATGGGTGGGTAGAGGACTAAAACAAATTAGAGCAATAATTCTGTAACAGTTACAGTTTGAGAGCAACAAATGACAAAGTGCTCATCAAAGTCAGCAATAAGGAAACATATCCACAACTATAATTGCCACAACTGGTGGCAACCACAAGAAACTAAATATGTGATGACTCGTGCCTGAAATCTTATAGAATCGATTGGAGAAGATTTTTGTGTTAGGATCAGGCATCGGACCTCTTAGTAAATGGTTCTGTTGTTTGTCACTTTTCTGTCATTTAAAAACAGTCATAGTTTGAGATTTTTGCAAGAGATCAATCTCCAGTCTGCTGCTACTTACACAAGAGGATATCTTTTGTCCCCCAACCTGCCTTTCTCCATGAAATTTTCTGCCCATCATCGTCTAAAAGTAAAAACTAGTAGCAACATTAAAGCGACTCAAAGTGTACATCTAATATAAAGCTATCACAAAATACTGAAACAGAGTACTATTTCAGATATTGTAACTTTTGCATTTTCAGAACCATCAAAAGTTCCTGATCCCAAAAATTACTTACACAAACATATCAATCGCCCACTCTGAGAATGTTGTTCTCTATGTTCTCATGCTTCACACACTCTTGTTGAGAATCTACTTTCCAGATGCCATCAACAATAAATTTTATCTGTCAGGAGGGATAACAGATAATAGCATGGCTGTTAAAAGTGAAACGTTCCCTTGACAGCAAGGAGATAAATAACAAAGGGCATCATATACAGAAAAATAAAAATAAACATGTCTAAACTAATCAGTTGAAGGAATTTTAGAACAGAACCATGAACGAACAGGAATCCACATTAACCAAACAATCAAACACAGAGGTGAATCAGAAATGGCTAGTGAACTCCTCTCCTAATTACAAGATACAGTCAGAAGCCTCTCAGGGATATGATACATCATCGATGACTTAGGGTCTCTCATCCATTATTGACTTTCTCTAACTAATGAGTGGTCTACTAGTTCTTATTCATGATGATATATGTACGCGTGGTGCAAAGCTCATCAGTGCACAAGTTCTTAGAGCTGGATAAACTACAATCTGGGATTGTCTTCGTATGGAGGTTGGCTTCCAGTGCATTCCAAACATCAACATATTTTTACGATTTACATCTCTACAGCACAAACACTCCATGTGTTTGGGTTTGCATGTCCGAGATAGAAGTCAACCAAATTATCCAGTTGTAGTGCCAATACTTCTCCTGAACAATTTCCTTCAGGTCCAACACAAATAGGATGCTTCTGTGTGGCTATATTGTCATCTTAAATGCCAATATAATCTAATAATACATAACCAGCTTCCCAAGTTGGTTCACAAGATGACAAAGACTACCATTTCTTAACCAGCATGTAGCAATCATTCCATCACTACGTTACACAGAAAAGGAAAATGACATGAGACACAAAAGGGACAGTCTTTAAGTAACTAAAGATGACAAAGCATGAACGCTCTTTGCCAACTCTAATTCTAAATCATTAGGCTTACAAGCATTGGCAGTTAATTTTAAAATTCAAAAAAATTACTTAGTGGAAAAAGAAAGAAATATGAGACTTCATAAATTTAAAAAGATGAGATCATGTGTGTTATGGCACAGCGCCAACAATGTCTAGTACAGTTTGTCCATCAAGGCAAAAAATCAGGTTGGACCAGCTTATTTTACTGATCCAACCCTGTTAAAGGATATGTTTGGCCCAATTATTGAAGAAAATTGTTTGACAAAAGATCTGCCAGGAATAAAAGAATGATTCTTTACATTGGTTATTGTGAGTATCAACCAAATGCGGGACCTAGCAAAAGTACAATTGAGGAAAACATTGCTCTCTTACCATCCACACACAAAAACAATTGCACAAATATAGGGTTCATAGATTTGATAGTGAAAAAGGAGAAACTTGAGAGATTTGGTAGGCACATTTCATGCACCGCCAAAATAGTCACCCCTTTGAAAGGTTCGATGATTTCTTTCTTGATTAATTGAAGGACAGATATGATGGCAAAATTGTCACTCAATGATTAATCAGCAGCCATTGTCTTCTGTGAAATCAAAAGATTTTAATGACTAATGAAAGCCACAAAGCATACACATTTGCTTTTTCAGGATACTTGGAATGCCTCCTCTTCTAAATGAGATTGAGAAAACATTTTTGTTTAAATTTTACAACTTGCAAGTAAAATGCGTAATAGAAGAAGATGAGACTCATCAAGCTTCATCTATGTCTTGCCTTGGAATGTATTTGAACTTTCAGTATGTGTCCTCAGCTTTAGAGATCAAATATATAACATACAACATTACTTCCCTATAGTTTCTTTTCAAACTTTCAAGTCAACAACTACAATGTCCTGGTTTGCTACACAGATCTAATGAAACCATTGCATGCTACACGTAAAAATGTAATATTTTTCTTGATAATCACTACTGAGGTGATGCTAAAGTGGTACCTACACATAGATACACATATCTACACACACACACACACACACACACACACACACACATACATATATCGGGAAACTGAAATCAGCTGGCTGCTGGATGTGGCTAGATGGATGAATATCTAAACCCACCACTAAAAAGCACTATAACTGTTACTAAAAACACCATAACCGTGGCTATACCATAAACCATTGCTAATGCTCCTATAGCAGAGTACTTTTAAAGGCAGTTTTCAAATATTGTGCCATCAGACAACATTTGGCAGCCAGATGATTTCAATAGGTCTGGTTACCTAAGTAGTCTGGTTTTTACCAACTTTCCTATACATAATCCCCTCTGTTTCTTTCATGCACTCTCACCTGCTTTGTCTCTCTTTCCATCTTTTTCTTGCATTTCCTTTCCAAAACCATCCTCTCCACCCTAAGACCCATTGATCCTAGGGAAGGAAAGAGACCGGGAAAACCAATCCCAAAATAATTGCTGGTTAACGTATTTTCCCATGTGTATGTGTGTGTTTATGAACTATGAACACTTATTAGGATCATCTAAAAACATAGGTCCAAGTGCCAATCACCTTGGAGATGAATGTGATACAACATCCATATTACTTACCTTCCAACTTCTTTGAAGTTATGTTTTGCAATTAAGAAGCACTCAGTGCATTATGGCTTGTCAGTTACATGGAAAAACAACATATGAAGGGAAAAATGATACATCATCAGAAGATCAAGATCCTTGCATTTTTTGCACCAAATAAGATGTGAGCCTTGAATGTGAGAAATACCACTGTAGAAACAAAGACAAAGAAGAGAAACACGATGTAACGTGGAAAACCCCTCAACACGAGGGAAAAAACCACGGGTGAGGACTGGTGCCCACTAGCAACCAGACACTCTCTCTCTTAGATTTTCATTCACTTACTGAAAATTAGGGTTTACACCGGCTAAGTAGGGCTATAACAGCAATACACTGGATCGGGTCCAGATCCAAATCCAAATAGGTGACCCAAATATATCATACATCAACACTCCCCTTCAAGTTGAGCATACATATCAAACATGCCCAACTTGGATACATTTCTCTCAAACTGAGTCAAAGGTAAGGCTTTCGTCAGAACATCAGCAGTTTGATCTTCATACTTCATATATGGTAGAATCAACTCTCTGGCATCAATACTCTCCCGGATGAAGTGGCGGTCAATCTCGATATGTTTCGTTCGATCATGTAACACATGGTTGTTGGCCAGATTTATTGCGGACTTATTATCATAGTACATCTTCATAGGTCCTTCAATCTTTATACCAATATCAGTCAACAACACCTTCATCCATAGTAATTCTGACACTCCCATAGCAACAACCCTATATTAAGCCTCTGCACTTGAGCGAGAACAAACATCTTGTCTCTTGCTCCTCTAAACAACAAGATTTCCCTCCAAGTAGATGCAGTACCATGAAGTGGATCTTCTAGTATCAACACAGCCTGCACAGTCAGCATCAAAATACCTTTCAATCTCAATAAGCCCTTCTTTCACATATAGAAGCCCCTTGCCTGGATTCCCTTTCAAGTAACACAAAATCCTGTCAACTGCCTTCATGTGAACATCAGTTGGAGCATGCATGAACTGACTCATCACATTAACAACAAAGGTAATATCTAGTCTAGTCAGAGTAAGAGATATCAATCTTCCAACCAGACGTTGATAGTTGATACCTCCCCTTAGCCTCTTCACACAGAGGTTCTCCATCCTTAATACTTAGTTTGTGTCCAACATCTAGAGGAGTAGACGCCGGTCTACACCCTAGTTTTCTTGTCTCATTCAGTAAATCCAAGGTATACTTCCTTTGATTTAACACAAGTCGTACCTGATCTAGCAATTTCAATACCAAGAAAATATTTTAGTTTGCTAAGGTCCTTGAGATCAAATTCAGCAGCCAGTAAACCCTTTAATCTTGTTATCTCATCTTCATCATCACCTGTAACAATCATATCATCAACATAGATTAACAAAAGAGTAACCTTACCCTCCTTCCTCTTAACGAACAGAGTATGATCTCTGTTTCCTTGATTGTAGCCATGTCGTCTCATTACAAGTCTAAGACGTTCAAACCATGCTCGGGAAGACTGTTTGAGCACATACAAAGCCTTCCTCAGTTTACAGCATTTTCCCGGTTTCTCATATCCGGGGGGGCATACACATATACACTTCTTCTTCAAGATCTCCGTTGAGAAAAACATTCTTAACATCAAGTTGGTACATCTTCCACTCCTTCAACCCTGCTAGAGAAATAATAACTCTAACAGTCTTCTCATATCCGGGGGGCATACACATATACACTTCTTCTTCAAGATCTCTCCATTAAGTACATCTTTGCAAGAGGAGCAAACGTCTCCAAGTAGTCAATCCCATATTTCTGACTAAACCCCTTGGCAACCAGGCGAACTTTGTACCTCTCAACATTCTCATCTGGTTTGTACTTAATGGTGTAGACCCACTTGGATTCAACCAGATGAGCTGCTTCAGAGATTTCTACCACTTTCCATGTTTGATTTCTGTTCAAGGCTTCCATCCCTTATTGCATAGCATGAGTCCACTTGGGATCACTTCGAGCCTCTGTAACAATCCTGAGAATCAAAGCCAAAGAAAGAGATGATATAAAACATTTGTAATCTCTGCTCAGTCTAGAATATGACACAAAGTTACCAATAGGGTGTTGAGTACATGACCTGACACGCTTTCTAAGGGCAATGGGAAGCTCCTCATTTTCAGTTTCTGTCTGAATGTCTTCTTCAACAGGTTTATTTTGGGCATGACTTGGGTCATTCAGGGAAGAAGTAGGATTGAGATTAGGAGTAGAGTTCTTACCATCAGTCACCTTATCTGTACGAATTCTTCGCCTCGAGTACACCTGCCCAAACAAGCGACTAAATTCCTCTTCCGTCCCCGTGGAGCACCCTTCCTTCTTCTCATGTTCAAGCACCTCAACAACTGGTGGACTCTCTTCCCGCTTGTACTCTAAGAAATCTGTAAATTGAATTTCTTGGCTCGGAGAATACTCTTCCCTTGACATAGACTTCTCTCCCGGAAGAGGATTCTCACCAAAATAAGAGGCATGTTCCAAGAATGTGACATCCTTGGTAACGTAAACACGACCAGTGGTAGGATCAAGACATTTATACCCCTTTTGAGTAGGAGAGCCAACAAGTATTCCCTTGATTGACCTTGGATCAAGTTTTTTAACATTAGGGTTGTGATCATGAATGAAGCAAACACACCCAAAGACACGATGGGGTAGGTGAAAGGGTTGACGATTCCCTGAAAGCATAGAGTAGGGAGTCCGCCCATTTAACACATGACTAGGCATACAGTTAATCAAGTATGCACTAGTAAGAACAACATCTCCCCAATAATGTTTAGGAAGATTCCTTTGAAACAAGAGGTCTCTGGTGACATTAAGCAACTGACGATTTTTCCTCTCAGCGACCCCATTTTGAGGAGGGGTATAGCTACAAGAGGTCTCATGAACAATCCTCCTTTTCCGAAGGAAATCCTCCATAGTAGAACACGGTAGCAGGAGCGATGGCGGAGGATCAGCCGAAACTTCACGACAACAAGTCGAGCCAAATTTTTTTTTTCTAGAGATTTGGCTCTGATGCCATGTAGAAACAAAGACAAAGAAGAGAAACACGATGTAACGTGGAAAACCCCTCAACACGAGGGAAAAAACCACGGGTGAGGACTGGTGCCCACTAGCAACCAGACACTCTCTCTCTTAGATTTTCATTCACTTATTGAAAATTAGGGTTTACATGGGCTAAGTAGGGTTATAACAGCAATGCACTGGATCGGGTCCAGATCCAGACCCAAATAGGTGACCCAAATATATCATACGTCAACAACCACCAAGAATGTTCTATGTGACTTCTTTTGCACAAGTTTTCATGTAAGTTAAAAGGTTCGTGCAGTGATCAAAAGACCACCTAAATTTGCTGAATATTTTTCTCTAATGACCGACCATAGCTGCTACACTTGAAAATGGTACACTCAGCACCTAGTTTTTAACCATTTTCTTTTTCGATAAGGAAATATAATATATTTGTTTATAGTAAAGACTGCCTTGATTTGGAGAAAAAGAAGCATTAGCTTCTTAGAGTTCAAGGTATTCAACTCATATGTTGTCAAACACATTCAAAATATTGGACCTCAAATGGTCTTTATGCAAGCGTCATTGTTGGTCCAGCGTTCAAACAAAATTTTGACACTTCAACTTGAATACATAAAGAGGTCAAAACAAAAAGAGTCAATGTCATGATAGTTCTTATCAGCCAAAAATTGGCATCAGATCCAAATCCCACTATTGGTTCTAATATAAGGGAATGTCACAAGCATTTAAATTGTGCTTGCTGGCAGCACAAATTTATAGAGGAAACATTTCTTTTCATTTTTCAAATCATTAGTTCAATTGCTTATTGCAATAGAAAAAGGTTATGGTCATCACTTATGCAACGATGGATGTTCTGAGAATAGGAGTGTGCAATGGCATTTTGTTGTTTAAACTAGATTTAGCATGTTACTTTGTCATTTACAAATTATGAGAGAAAATGTATAGAAGGTAAAAGGCCCTTTTGGCAGCCTATGTCAAATTCTCATAAGAAAGATCACCAAGCAAGAAACTTAAGAATTATGATGAAGACTGACTAGTAAAATCCATAGAAACCACTAGCATGGTAGCAAAAATTAACGATGAATCAGACGAGTTGTTGGTCCAGAACCAGTCAAATGCACTGGCTAAACAAAATTTTACTAGTCATAGCCATTACCAAATTAACACAATTGACAATTCATTTAACGATATGACCACTATGAACCAACTTCATTTAGGGCATGAGACCATCAATTGAAACTATAGATCAATCAGGGAAATGTTTAATGCTTATGACCTCATAAACTCCAGGATAAAGCCATAAAATAGTTGACCATGACATTGGTAACCTGCAACAAATGTCAGTAAGAAAAGCAGAAATTAAGGACTGAAGTAAGGCTACCAAAACTTTACAATGCAAGAGAGAAAGAACACAACAATGGTGATCGCAAAAGAAGAAAAAGGAAATAGATAGACGTTAGAAAGAATATCTGCAAAAGTAAATATTCCACGGACCATAACTAAATATGCATAGGCAAAAAGAAGCATTATGAACTCTATGGATCTGTTGACTGACATGATTGATGATTTTACTGAGGAAAAAGACAAGGTGGAAAAGGAGCTTCTCATCCTTCTAATTGTACTTTTGCCAAACTTACATAAGGCTGAGACCAGCATTTTTAATTTTCATTTCCTGCTGTAATGCAACAGTTGGTTCACCTTTCCTGATGATGACATAGTTAAGTGGACTACAACAATTATGAATTACAAGCCGTCAAATTTAACATAAGGACTCTGTTAAGTAAAGTAACTTAATTTTTTTCCCCATATATGAGACTTTGTTCAAAGTGGCTTACCGTGCAATCAGGACTCTGAATAACAGATCAGATGCAAATTTCAAGACATCCAAGTTTGAAGTCACAATTTGCTTTATGGGATTTCTATCCTTAACAGATTTCCCTGTTTCATGTTTCTTACTCCAACAGAAGATTTTACTTCTTTGCATTTTGATGTCATAGTAGTAATCCACATCTGGCATTGCATTTGTTCATATATCATGAACTCTTGCATACAGATGTTTGAAGGGCAAGAGGCTCACAAGTGTATCACACCTTTCGGCAAAGCCATAAGGTATCATGGCCTTAAATTTCAAATCCTTTCTATAGAGCTCCATCCACCTTCCTGGGGGGGTTGAACTTAAGGCCCACAAATTGAATGAAATTAAGTGTTTCAGCACCTCAATTGTGCCTCTTGGCAGAGATCCATGATGATGTCATCTAATGATCTAAATTGGTGCCACATGCCGGGCTTAGCCTCCTTGGATTAGACACGTTTGAATGTGTAGATTTTAGTACTTGTGTTGTACATAAAAGCTCACAAATTTCTCAATGGTGAGGAGCCTTTGTACCAGGCACATGTTAGCAGCTAGTGGTTTCAAGTCAGGCTGCATTAAGCAACTTTGGTCCATCAAGTTTAAAAAAATTTCAGATATGGGATCATTATTCATTTGAATCTAGCCTAATTTGCTTACCATAAGATGAACTTTATAATGTAATTGAGAATTTAGCATGATGTTGAAGTACCTAACTTTACCTATACTTATATTAAGTTACAGAATAAACCTGACTAGGCCACAACCCCGAGCTGGCTTGTTGGAATGACAAGTCAGTGTATGGCAGATCAGATACTGGGTTACCAAAAGATCCAACCATGCATGGAAAAAGCAGCTTATTCTGTGTAAATGTGAGAAAAAAAAATATTCAAAACAATATGTTATTGGAAGGTGATAAGCTTTAACAGAATCAGATCAGCAACCACTCAAACCATAACATATTAGAATACTTTGAGGAGGTTAATGTTATACAAGTGAATTTTTTTATTCTAGGCACTACACAATGAGAAAATGAAACAGAATGTTCTTTAGATTGAGACATGGAAACAAAACTTCAATAGAAAAACCTTGCTCCACTTGTATTCTGGATCCCTGAAGTTGCATCTGCCTCCATTCTTATTGGATGATGCCAACCATTGAAGCTTCCAGCTACCTCAACCACTGCAGCATCACCATGGTACTCAACTCGAACCTAGAAAATGGGAATAGTGTGGTAATGCTATGGAAGGACAATCACAAATAACAAACAGCTTAGGAAGAAATAAGGAGCAGAGTTCATAGAAACTAGCAGCACACTCAATAGCTATGTCTGGACACTCCAAAGTCCAAAGAGCTTTCAGTGTTGGAGTATTTGACACTTTTACACACCAAGACTCTTTGGCACTTCATTTTATGAAATGGAAGTGTCAAAAAATGGGCAACACGATATGTCTGACATTTTAACTACGTGCCTTATATACAACGTTCCCATCTAGGGATAATTCATTTATTTGAGATGAAAGCAAACTTTCTTTTTCCTCTCATTCCATACTTGGAGAACCTTACCCATTACTAAAACCTTGCTGAAAAGATGCACGAAAAACACCTACTCTATCTCTTTCCAATTTGCAACTCACAAGCCATTGTCTCCATAAATGGTTCAATAGGAAGGCCCCACCCTTGGATAAAGGAGTAAGGCAGGGACGTTTCCTCTCCCCTGTGCTATTTGTCTTTGCTCTTGATAGCCTCAATGAATTGATCTTGTCGGATTCCCAAGAAATTCTTCGATTCTCTTCCAGAAGCATATGATTATTCATCTGCTATTCACTGAACTGATCTTATTTGGGCAGCTATTCAAGCAAACACCCTCTACTGGTTGCCATTTCAATCTTCACTGGGCCCATTCATTATGCAGACAACATCATCCACTTTTGGGGAACCATCACTGCAGAAATAGCTACCAATACCAAGCTTACATTATAAAGGTGTTCCGTACACTATTGGGTTTATCTCTACCAATAAAGCTAAGAGTGCCATTTGCTTATTCAAAGCTGATGAAAAAACAAGCCACACAGCCTCTCTTATTTCTGTCTGCCCCATTGTGCAGCTCCAAGCCTAAGTCACACGGGTGCGTCAACTATGGTGGCATACCCACACCCGCATCGGTGTTGGTGCTGGTGCGACCCTATTAGAATGCATGTGTCCATATATATATATATATACATATATATTCTGGTACTTAGGATATTTATGTAATTTTTTCTTTTTCCTTATGTATTTTCCTTTTTCTTTATGTATTTTTCATTTTGTTTATTTTATGTTTTTCCTTTTTGACTAGGCATTGACTAGTCCCAACGGCTAGATTTCTAGTCGTTGGAACCAGTCCAACGTCTAGTTCCTCTTCTCTCTTGTGTAGTCTCCCTCTATATAAAGGATGGCTATTCACTTGTTTTGTTAAGGCTATGAGGCCTGGTTTTGTATTCTATTGAAGGTTAATACATCCCAATGTAAAGCTTGTCAATTGGGAAAACACTATCGAGGTTCCTTTCCCTCCAATTAGAGTCTTTCAAGTTAGAGTCCTTTTGATTTGGTTCAATGGTTATTGATTCGTGTTCCAAATAGGTTCCAGTCTAAATATTATATGATCATTGTTAAGATTTTTCCATGTTATCTTGGGTTTTTCTAACAAAGGAGAGATCTGATGTAATTTCTATTCTCACAACTTTCATTCTTGAAAAAAAAACTCAGTTTGATTCTCTTGTCAAATGCGTTCGCATTGACAATACTCTTGAGCTCAAATCTGTTTAATTAATGCAATTTTATCAAAAAATGAGATTCAAACTCAATTTACATGCCCTCAAACCTCCTAGCAGAATGCCGTAGTGGAAAAAAAAAAACATAAGCGCCTTCTAGGTATTGCCCATACTCATGCTCCAATCAAGTATGCCCTCATCCTTTTGGGGAGATGTCATTCTTACTGCATGCTATCTCATAAAGTGTATGCCATCCTCAAATATTGATGAGCAAATATTTGGAACATTTACCCTGGCCGACCCTTATTTCTGATAACTCCTATAGTATTTGGCTGTGTCTATTTTGTTCATAAACTTGGACAAAACTAGGGCAAATTGACCGCTCAAACAATAAAGTGTGTTTTCATTGGCTACCCTAAGCAACAAAAGGGATTTCAAAGTTATGAACCCATCTCTAAAAAAGAGTATGTTAATGTGGATGTCACCTTCTTCGAAGTCAATCCCTTATTTTTTCCATGTTAAATTTTGTACTCAGGTTCATGTACAGGATTCTCTTCCTTTTGCCTATTCCTATAGAGTCTATTCCCTTGGACTTTGGAGTTAGCCCGGTAACTCACCCACCCCTTTACAAGAAAACCCAAGATGACACACGCACCCCCACGCCCTAATCCCAGATTAGGGCTTCTTCCTCCCAGAGGTAAAACTTTCTCAAAGCTGCGATCCTCCCCTGATCTGGCCTACCAACCCTATTTATAGTGGTTATCAGGTCAGTCCAATGGACCCGGCCTGTGATCCTATATCTGGTATCTAACACTCAGTTTCATCTTCTTCATGATATTAAAATCCACCACTGGTCTACACCAGAAAACTTCCTCCTAATCATGGTCCTTCGTCTTTGTCTTCTCTTGAGATAAGCACTCTTGAGCATGTTGGCAGTTCTAATATTTCTCCTAACTTCATAATAGATGACGATCTCCCTATAGGCTAGAGAAATGAGAAACGACAATGCAAACTGCATCCCATCTCTAACAGACTGAGACTGGGAAAGAGTATACGAAGTTACGAACCTCTATCTCAAATCTATTTGCCATATCTATTCCATTGAGCCATCACCAGGCACTATTAGATTCTCAATGGAAATAAGCCATGCAAGGAGAGATGGATCCACTGATTTCTAGAGGTACTTGGGAGTTTGTTGCACCTCTCTATAGCAGATGTTGACATTGTTGGATGCAAATGAGTGTACACAGTCATGTATAATCCAAATAGCACCATAGAAGATACAAGGCTAGACTAGTAGCCAAGGATTATATGCAGACATATGATGTAAATTTCTTCCAGACCTTCTCTCTTGTTGCCCCAAAATGATCACTATGCGATTGATTATCTTTATGGCAGGTCATTGTGGCTGGATTATAATTCAATTCGATGCAAAGAATGTTTTTCTTTATAAAGATTCGTCAAAAACTGTCTACATGTGGCAACCACCAGGGTTTGAAAGTAAGAGGGAGTGTGACAAGCTATGTCACATAGGTATGGGTGCCGGTGTTGGTACGGGTACGGACCATTTTTAAAAAACTTGGGTACGGGGGTACGGCCGTACACATCCAACAGAAAAAATAATCGTTGGTCGCATCACAAGATTAAGCGCAGCATCTTGTGCTTAGACAAATGGTCTGATAGTTGAGACCAGTTCTGTGGGCGTCAGGGCGTGTCAAATAAGCATAGAAGGAAAACGATGCATAGTTGGTCTGTACCCTAGCCTGTGAGCTACCTACAAACACTACTAAAATGACAGCCAAGTTCCCCTGCCTATTCCTTTTTACTTCTCCGTGTGTGCTCTGTTTCATGCTTTTAACTGCAAAGATAGTAAAGAACTAAATAATAAAATAAAGGGAACAAAAAAAGATCATCTAAAAGGGCACGACAGTTAAAAAAGGCTAATACTACAAGAAAAAGAAGAGGTCACATTAAATATAAATGCCGTTTCGATAACATGACACTGTCGAAAGAGGTTTCAATATTCAGGCAAGGATCGAGCAATAGGAGAGGGCTTCCGGCGAGTGTGCAGGTGGTCGCAGTCACCGTCGGCGATCATCGCCGGCGGTGAAGGCAGGGGTGGAGCCGATGAAAATGAAAAGAAAAATGAAAGAAAAAAAAAAATACCGTGAGAAAGAGGAACGAATGCTGTCGCTGGTCGCCGCTGCCGTCGCAGTCGCCGCTTCTGTTGCCAGTCGCCGCTGCCGCTGCACACTCGCCGGAAGTCGTCGCCAGTCGAAGGCTCGAAGCTGCCGTCGCTCGGTGAGAGGTAAGAAAGAGTAAAGTAGAATGTTTTAAGGGTTTTGTTTCTTTTTTTTTAACGTTAAAATGGTTTTAAAAGTTAAAATCAAATAATCGTTAAAAATAAAAAACGGACGGATTTGGACTCAGTCAAAGTTGACCGTATCCAAAAATGGACGGATACGGCCTTCGGTACGTTGACCGTACCCGGTACCCGTACCGGACGGGTACTCCTCCCTCCTAGCGGTACCCGTGTTACTTTGGTGACAAGGTATGCAGACTACGAAAAGCGATACATGGACCTAAACAAAGTCCAACAGCATCGTTTCAGAAATTATTCAGGGTGATGTTGGTCTTTGGCTTTCAGAGGCCATAGGTTGATTGAGGTGGCTAGCAACAACAACCTCTCTCCCTTCTTTCTCTTCTTTCCCCTTCTCCTCCAAACCTTCACCCTCGTGTCTCTTCTCATGCATATTTATATTACTTTCAAATTATTCCTTGTGGTTAACATATGCATCAATTCTTAGATAACAAAGACTGCAAGTCAGATACAAAGTACCTCTCTTAGACCTAACAGATCCTCTTCAACAGAATTTAAGAGAGCATCCTTTTCAGAAATAAGCTTCATTGCTTTGTCAACCTCATTTTTAGCTTTTTCTTGTAAAATGGATAAAGCAACCTGTAAACAAAGAAAAATCAGCTTTTGCTTGCCAAATGGATAAAATAACATCTACAAAAAAGCAAAATCATAATTTCATGCAAAATATATGTTTAAACAAGATGATTCATAATTAGGCTCCACAAAGACATATACGTAGATTTGATCTTCTGTTACCAGTGCATATTTTGCAGTTTCACCTTCATCAAAGATTAACATCAATTTTGTGTAAAAGCTCTTAGTTAGAAATTCAAAACAAATGTTTGGAACAGAGAGGCAGACAATGGCCTGATTTTGCCTTGGTTATCCAACACAAGGTACATCAAATTAAGCACCAAACAGCCTGAGAGTTTTTGTACTGATTATTGAAGACCAGGTACATCAATTGAGCACCAAACATGATCATGCACATACTGTACCTCGAAGACAAAAATAAATCACTATCTAAGCCACATGGGTAGGGATATGGTTCGGGTAAGGGTACGGAGATACGGGTACAGACATGGCAATTATAGAAAATGTGGGTACAAGGGTACGACATGATATAAATATGCATATATGCAAAATAACTAAAAAAAATCAAAATAAAAGCAACATTTAAAGAAACAAGTGATACAAATAAAAGACAGTACATGTTAATGAAAATAACTCTAAAAACATAATGAAACTAAGTTGGAAAAAATTAAAACAAGCCAAATTAAGCATTTTGGATCAATTTTGATCTAAAAGTACCCAACTGTGTCCAAGTACCCACTTTGGGTATGAGTACAATGACTTGGGTATGTGGACCTTACTGAAGTACCCATGTGACTTAGATCACAGCCACACTGTTTCGTCCAAATAAACTGGGATGGCCACAAACTGCATAAAAGTAAAAATAGATATATGGTTGTTACAGATATCTAGGCATAAAGGGTTATGAATCAGTTCCTTTGAAATAAACGAGCTTGTAGAGGGTGGGTGCAGAGATCATAGAAGGTCATCATTCTCATTTGGAAAGCGATGTAATAGGCATTCAACTTAACTCCTGGAAGTCATGCAAACTATGTCATTGAAATAAAGTTAATAAACTCATCTGAATGAAAATGGCTCAAAAAATTGCAGCAACAAAACCAACAGGATTGTGGTTACGGTCTGTAGCAACTAGCAAGTTGTCCATGATGACAAATATAACCAGACATTTTTAGATATATTCTGCCCATGAGCAGGCATTGTTTTGTTATATATGGCAACCACCAAAGCAAGATCTCGGCATACTGTTTGTTTGGAGCACTAGCCTAAGCATCAGTAAAAAATGCATAGAACAAACAAGCTGGAAACAACACCAAGAAGATGGGTTTTTTAGGCCCTTCACAAAAGCAATTCTTGGGACCAGAGCAAGTTCTGGTCCACCACGTTTCCATTTCCCTCACATGAAGTGGCCTACCTCATCATATTCCTGCCCTTTACATAAAAATGATTAATAACATGGAAGGTAGAAAAGGTCCAATTTTCATCTTGTTGGACTAACATCTGGTATATATGGAAGACAGAAGATCGAGTCGTATGTTTTGTGTGAACATATTAAGGACGACAAGCTTGTGTAACTTTTAAAAGGACGATAAGGTCTGCTATTATTTAAAAAAAAGCTTTATTTCATTCAACATAAAATTTTAACAATGGACTAAAATGACCTTCTAATACAATTTGATTTAGCCAAAAAAATATAAACATGCAACATTATTAATTAATTGATATATATATATATATATATATATATATATATATATATATATATATATATATATATATATATATATATATATATATATATATATGATTGTATGTTATATACAAACATACGTACTTGCAGAACCCATACCCAAGTTCTTTTAAAAATGCTCGTGTCTGCAGCTCACACCCATGTGACATAGTTCCATAGGCTGCACTTCTTTTATGTTCTCAGGACAATAAGCATACTAGCTTTCTTTTAAAATACTTGCAAAGCATTAAGTTGGGCAACATGGAAGGCCTATGCCAATAGAGAAGATTCTTCTCTATGTTCCTTCTGTCAAGAGAAGAGTTGCAGATAGAGAATCATTGAACAGGTGAACTGCCCCAGACATGATTAATTTTTCACAGTTTTTTATATTATGACCTGGGTGTGTTGCTTACTGAGTCATGGTTCTCTTCATTTGCATTGTTAACTGGACATGAGATTGTCACTAGCAAGTTTCTTCTTGATCTTTGCCTAAATTGCCTATGGTAGTTACATTTGTATCATTGATTCCATGTTCCTCTGAAAAGTAGAAGTGCCAAACCTTCATAACCACCAGTCATTGACAACTCTTCAGGTGCAAAAGTTAGAAAAAAAACCGTAATAGAAAGCATATATAATGGAGGCAGTGACAGAGGTCAAAGTTTAAGTCAGCAACCAGGCCATTGGCCCATTATATAGTAAAATGAAAAAAAAAAAGCTACAAGCAATATAATCTGATTTAACAAACTCTGATATCGACAAAAACTCAATGAAAAATGTACAATTCTTGAACCACAAACATACCAACACATATAAACGCGTGAATATCTCAGTTAATTATATTCTAGAAAAAAAATCATTAAACCACACACCAATGGCAAAGTTAAATAGTTCCGTACTCTCAATGGAAGCAGACTGCCATGTTCCAAATAGAATCCACTCTATCAGCAAAAGCAAAGAAGCAAAAGGTTGATTAATGATTACCTTTTCATTCTCGATCTGCTGCCTCAGTTCTAATAATTCAATCTCCTTCTGGTGCTACATTATTGGAAAAAAAAAAGTACTAATGACTTGATTATTTCATCAAAGCTAGTAAAACTTATAGGATGGGTGCATGTCTGTTTGTCTCTGTGTGTATTGGGGTGTGTCTGTGAGAGAGAGAGGAAGAGAGAAAGAGGATCACCATACAAGCATGGCTTTCAATTCATTAATTTCAAGCTGTTTATCACTCTTATTTACCTGCAGAAATGGCAATTGGCAAGTAGATGATGTCATATCCACAAAAGGGTTAAAAACTTAAAATTATAGGTTATGATACCAAACAAAACTTTAAGCAAAATCATTCACCCTAAAAGATACCTCTTCAACTGAGCTACTAGCATCAGCAAAATTGCTGTTGGTTGAAATTTCTTGCCTGCAATTCATTTGGGAGACATTATTTTGTGAGGAAACTGCTTCCAAGACTTTCAAGTTCCTGAAGACAGTATCTAACATCCATTTCATTCTACTCTACATGATTATTCAAACTCAATAAACAAGAACTAAATTCCAACTGAACATGAAAGATACAAAGAAAATGCTTAGAAGTTAAAAAAAAAAAACTTTTTATAGAATAAGCATGATTTTTCAATTTAGGGCATTCTCTTGAACTTGATTTAACTGAAGCCTCTGCAAATGCTGTGTGTTGTGGTTTCCATGAGTGACATAGGTCTTCATGGCAGATATCAAGATGGATACCACCAGGACCACATTTTCAGGAGGGTGTGGAAACTCTCCTACATTCTCCAGGTTCAAGATTTTGTAAACTTAATGCTCTGAGCAGAATTGGAGTTGTAGCTTCAGCATGAAAACCACGAAGACCTCAAACGTGGTATAAGAGATTGAGAAAGGAAGAAAAAAATTAGATCAGTTCAGTCAAGAGTCTACACCCTTGCTTTATATGCAAAAGCCTCAATCTTATCCCCTTAGATGTGTAACCAAAGACCATAAGATAGACTGTCCTTCCACAGGTACCAATTCAAGATATATCATCCATCATAGCCTCACCAGTCACCACTAGAAATCCTACAAATGCCCTCCATTCACAGTGTCCTAATAAAAAGGCGGCCCAGCCATGACCCTTTATGAAGGAAAAGTAAGTGGTTGACAATGGTGTATTATATATATGTATATGTGTGTGTGTGTTGAATGTGAAACTTTATTCCCTTTTAATTCTTTTATTTTTTTTCTTGAGTCAAAAACTCTGATATGGAACAAACCTGGATGGGTAGAGACCAGGAGGAAAAGTTGACCCATCATTAAACGCTGGATACTCTGAACTTTCTACAAAATGATCACTCAAGCTTCCTTCACTAGGACTGCTGATTGTGGCTCCTTTCAAGCCATTCAACCAAGTGATTGGTTGGTTGATTTCAGCAACAGAATTTTCCAGTCCATATTCCCCATCATGGACCATGGATAATTTATTGTCAGATTCCACGGTGCCTGTATCAAATAACATCACCACTGGTATCATATTAAACAAATTTACAAATAATAAGGGATGAAAAGAGAAAAACAAAAAACTGATAAGCAGGAAGGCAGCAAAAAAGAAGAGAGTACGAAAAAGGGCAAAAAAAAAAAAAAAAGAAGGTTATAACTTATAAGGCAGCACTGCTCATTGCCCCATGATAAACAAGAATACATAGATACACCTTATTAAGGGCATAAAAAAAGAAAGAAAAGAAAAGGTGATGGAGTCAGCTAGATATATGACATGGTCAGAGTTGTACGCACAATAAACATGAAATGACATCTATGTCCATTTCAGACACGTTAAGCTTGTCAAAATATTTGAATAATCCTCACTTTGAGTTAGAGTCAAAGTCCATGATTGTCCATTTTTATTTCTTTAAGTTAGGTGTTCTTTTATTTGTTATGTCTAAGGGTTAGGGTTTACTTTGTAAAGGGCTTCACTAACAAGGGGAATCTGATCTCTTGTTGCTTATTTAGTAAATAAGTTAGGGCTACAATCCTCGTATAGAATATGTTTTTTCTGTTCAGCAGCAAACCTGAAGTGCTGCTCCACTTGTATCAAAGAGAAGATTCTAATAACAGCAGATTTGATGGTTTTCATGGTTTCGGTTTGCAATATTCATCAAAGCTGAAGGTAACAATACAACGATATTTGCAAGTTAGGAACAAGGGTGAGATGTTAAGCAATAATGAATATTTGTAAGGAAACTTATCAGTTCGCTGTCAGTGTTCAGAGTGAACACAAGGGAAGGATAAAGTAGCATTGACATATTCTCCCCTACAACACAGGGACATGCCATTTTGGCCTTACGCCTAAATTTGACTTTTAGAATATCATAAATCAGAAATTTTATCAATATGTTTGAGTCACTGTCATTCCTTCAATAACAATACTTCCTACACTTCCAAGAATCCACGTGACTGGAAGCAACTCGGATGCTGATTGTGCATAGAAATGCATGCGGACGAGAGACGTATAAATCAGACTGCCAACAAGATGATACTAAATAGGATATTTATTAATAGGCTGGCCCTTCCAAAGTCCGGTTCCTTCGTGTCTTTATTACCAGATGAAATCATCATTAGCTTCTATTAGTGCATCAACATGTTTTACCTTATATCTGGTCCATCATGTACCACTACATTAGCTAAATAGGTATGCCATAAGATTCTAAACGGAATTCTTCAAGCCCAAAAAGAGAAAATTACGTTGCCTAAGGGCCTTTCTGAATAGTTGATCAAGGTAATGCTTAAACACTTAAAATCCACTTTATATCCAAGTGTTAATCCATAGTCTTATCATGTCATCTACACAAAAAAATAATAATTGTAAACATCAATTCTTGGATATAGATGAGATCTGTTGTAGGATCAAATAAATTTTTATGCATCAAAAAAAAAAAAAACAGCCATAGTAAAGTTATCAAATCAAGATGTTGGACGGAGCCCTGCAAGGCAAACATCCCACCTCCATGATTTATCATACTTAGAAGCCAACTCACGAGACTGTTTTAGATAGTCAGACAAAATCATTTATGTTATGACTGTTGTCACCACAAGCAGTCATGGTTACAACTCACCTGCAACTGTGGAATTGTAGCCTTTGGCTATCAATCCTGCGTTATCATCATATCTCATTGTCTATGTCATAAGGTGCAGGATGCAGTTGCAGATGCAGCTCTCTTACAAATAAAAATGGGTGTGGGTGTATATACAATATACAAAATAAGATTCAACATAAACTATGTTGCAGCGGAGAAGAAGAGAGTGAGAGAGAGAAGCTGCCGTGAGATTGAACTAAAAGAACCTTTTATTACGATAACCCTTATCTCTCTTATAAAAGAGATTAGGGTAAAAAGGGATTTACAAAATAACTCAATGGGAAATAAGGAAAATATTAAAGAGATCTTATAACTCTTTAATATTACAAGGAACCTCCTAAAACATAAAACTTTTCTTATTCAACACTCCCCCTCAAGCTGGAGCATACATATTAAACATGCTCAGCTTGTCACAACATCTAGAGAAATCACCAATAAGAAGATGTATACGTGAATTCATAGGTAAATTTGCCGGTTTAGCTCCTAGCATCCCTGTGTCCTGCAATAAATCAAGAACATACTTCCGTTGAGAGAGAACAACACCCTCCCCATTGCGAGCAACTTCTATTCCCAAGAAGTATCGTAGAGGACCCAGATCTTTCGTCACAGTGTTTTTGAAGAAACAGCTTTGCATCAGAAATTTCTTGATCAGAATCACCCGTCAGGATAATATCATCAACATAAACCACGAGAACAGTTATACCTCAGGAAGCCTTCTTGATAAACAAGGAATGATCAAGAGGAGATCTTACAAAGCCACACTGTGAGACTACCTCGGAAAACTTGTGAAACCACGCACGAGGACTCTATTTAAGTCCATAAATAGCTTTCTTCAGCTTGCACACTTTTCCACACTCCCCCTGTCGTTCAAATCCCGGTGGTTGTTGCATATAGACAGTCTCATCAAGATCACCATACAAAAAGGCGTTTTTGACATCCAGTTGATACATGTGTCAGTCATGGTGGACAGCCACAGAAATAATAAGACGAATGGTTCCCAACCGAGCAACTGGAGAGAAGGTCTCAAAGAAATCCACACCGTAGGTCTGCGTGTAGCCCTTAGCAACCAATCGAGCTTTGTATTGTTCCAAAGAACCATCAGAATTATACTTAACTGTGAATACCCACTTTGAGCCAACAATATCACATCGAGGAGGAGGATCAACAAGTTCCCAAGTGCCCCTCTGCACTAAGGCATCCATCTCATCTTGCATAGCCCGTCTCCATTGGGTGTCTAATAAGGTCTGCTGGTGACACGTAGGAACTGTATGAGCAGCCAAAGCATGAATGAATTGTTGCATATTTTTACCAACCCCATCAGTAGACACAAAATGAGATATAGGATGTAAAGTACATTGCCGTCTGCCTTTGCGAAGAGCAATAGGTAAGTCTTGACAAGGATCAGAATGAGTAGGGTTATGCGCTTCAGATGTACTTACCTCCTGAGAAACGGTTGACAAAAGATTATGAGAAGGGTCCTGTCGACGTGTGTAGACCAGCGGTGGATCACGAAACTTGGACACAACAGACGAAGGAGATTCAACAAGGAACGACTCCAAAGGAATAGGAGGAATAGGTAGTGGGTCTGGAGACCGTGGCATCTCAGTAGACATAGGAGTGAGGCTATAATAAGGTTTTTGAGAGTACATACGACTTCAAACCTTTCCTTCAAAAGGAAAACCCAGGTGACTCGAGAATAATCATCTACGATGACAAGAAAATAACGAAATCTTGACCTACTAGCAGCTCTGCTAGGACCCCACACATCAACATAAAGAAGATCAAATAGTCCACAACTGGACGTATTAAGACTCGATGAATAACTACTACGAGTGTGTTTGCCAAGTTGACAAGCTTCACACCGGAACGACTCAAGTAAGGAGAGACGTGGAAGGAGATGACGGAGCTTGGAGACAGATGGATGACCAAGTCTGAGATGCCACTGGAACGAGAAGGACAACGATGTGATCGATGATGCTGCAATACCCACGGGATCCGACAGGAAGTAGATGCCCCCTTTCTCATAGCCTCCACCAATCGTCTTCCCAGTTAGCAAGTCCTGAAATGAACATAAACCAGAGTCAAACGTAACACGACAATGTAAATCATTAACCAATTGTCCGACAGATAACAAATTTGTGGGAAACTTAGGAGCATATAACACATTGGGAATAGTCATAGATTGAGAGATCTTGATATCTCCATATCCCATAATGGGTGACAATCTACCATCTGCAAGTCTCACATGACGTATCTGAGGTAGTGAGTGTAGCACAGTAAACATAGAAGGCGTACTACAAAAGTGCCTCGATGCCCCTGAATCAATAATCCAAGTAGTACCTGTATCATGTGAGATAGTGTCAACAGACATAGCGCTGTCAGTCATAACTGTGGAGGCCGATGGCTGAGTAGATCTGTGTGCTAGAAAGTCCTCATACTCTGACTTATTGATACTCACAGTCATTGTCTCAGGCTGAGAAGAAGATAAAGACCCATCTACTACTGATGACGCTGCTTGGGCCGCTCCAATAGAAGACTGTAAAGAGTTCTTCCCCAGCTTTGATGTAAGATTTCTCCCTAAGGATGGCGCTGCAGTAGGACGACCATGTTTATCCCGACATCTGTCTTCCAAATGACCTATTTTCCCACAATAAGTGCACTGAAATCTCCCCTGACCTCCTCCTGACCCACGGCCCATGCCTCTTCCCCTGAATAAACCGCGTCCACGTCCTCCTGAAGCTGCTAAGGCAGAGGCATGGATATCACTGGCAGGTAAAGAGAGGGTCACAGCAAGACGACTAAGCCTGTTGTAGGCTTCAGCTAGATCAGGGATTTCTGCTCCAGTCAGCATCTGAGCCTTTGCTACTGTATATTCAGAGGAGAGACCCTGTAGGAATTTCGCAACCATAGACTGTTCACCATGGGTCTTATAACATGTTGGACATGGAGGACGTAATGCTTTAAGTCGCTCAGAGATGGATTTAAGGGAAGCGAAGTACTGAGCAAGACTTTGGTCACCCTGTTGCAGATTAAGTAGTTCCTCCTCTACCTGCAATATTTTGCTAATATTCCTGTCATTCGAGTAAGTCTGTTTCAAGAAATCCCACATTTGCTTAGCCGAGGTGTAGTATGCAATAGTTGATACAATTTGGGGTTGCACACTATTCATGATCCATGACATGACAATATTATTATCTCCCTTCCATGAACTATATTTTCCACTCTTTTCAACAGGTTCGTTTTCTTCTATAACATGCTCCTTTTGATGTCCAATCACAGACATCATAAACACAGGAGACCAAATCTCATAGTTAGATCCATCTAACTTTACAGTAGAACCATACGAAAATGGATTTCCTCCACTTTTAACTTCATGAGAAAAATCAGATTTATTACTTTCAGCCATCATAAATCTGTCCACAAGAGATCAACCACCAATAGCAAGAGAATATATATATATATATATTTCTATTGAAAAAGAAACTGATCAACAAGAACAGACGTCCCACACGGCAAAGTTAGATGCGCATAAACAATCAACCTGCTGTCCAACTGTTGACAGCATTACCACAACAAAGAGGACTGCAATCTGAAGACAGAAAAACGCTGCTATCAGCAAGCCCACAACTGAAAACGAATCCCCACTGTTTGTATTGTTTGTGCTGACCAACGACTTATCTATTTATGCATCTAACGCTGCTGTACCACAGTTTATCCTTCACAGATCATGAATAACGACAGCAAATAAAACCATCAACATAAACTTGCCATAGACGTCATAGATAGCAGTCCTCCACTTGGCTGCGTTGATCATATAACATATCAAATCATAGGCGATTAATCAGCGCAGACTCCCACACAGCTGCGATACTATATACACTTCTGAAAAAAAAAATCCACTGCTGGAGTCTATTCACGCATCTCTCCTAGCGTGAATAGACTCCTCCACACTATTCCGTTGCTGGAAAACAGCAACTAGAACAGGCGAGAGGTGAAGGAGAAAGAAACGGAGGAAGTAGAAGAGATCAAGCCTGAAAGGAGACGGAGGATCGCCGACGGTGTGCGTCACGTCCGCGCGCTGGCTGTGTGCTTCAAGTCTCCAGTCACGTCCGTAGCTCTGATACCATGTTGCAGCGGAGGAGAAGAGAGTGAGAGAGAGAAGCTGCCGTGAGATTGAACTAAAAGAACCTTTTATTACGATAACCCTTATCTCTCTTATAAAAGAGATTAGGGTAAAAAGGGATTTACAAAATAACTCAATGGGAAATAAGGAAAATATTAAAGAGATCTTATAACTCTTTAATATTACAAGGAACCTCCTAAAACATAAAACTTTTCTTATTCAACAAACTATATAACTATATAAGACAAATTTATTTTAGTTTTTTACCGAAATAATATTAAAAAAAGCCAGATAAAGAAAAGAAAATACTCATAGATTCCCGATACATATTCAATATGAACTCACATAGAAACCACATAAAACAGATCCATTCCAAATCAAAATGAGCTTCAAAACAAACCATACACGACATGTTCAGTTCTAATCAATATAAGCCACACAAAAAGTCACAGGCCACATGAAACCACAGAGAGGGAGGGGGGGTGGGGCAGGGGGGAGAGAGAGACGAGAGTAAGGGAGAAGGGTCGTGTTCTGGCTCTTTTTTACTTTTTTTGTGTTTTTTAAAATTTAAAAAATGACTACGGACTTTCTCAACATTGACTGGGTCTAATTTTTTAACATAAATAATCCAGGTGTGCAATTTGACCTGTAATGATTTTGTCCAATGTGCTGCTCACTCAAGTGCTGCTCACTCAAGTCAGGTGTACACCTAGTACGGACAAAAAATAGATGGGTGCAGCTGATTACACCCGAGTCCCTGACACAGTTTGAATCGGCATAGTCACAAAAACTTTCTCGCATTTTAAACAGCAAGGTTTTTTTTAGGTATACTATGGCAAGCTTGAAAAAAAGGGGAAAAATACAGATTTTTTTTTTTAAAAAAAAAACAAAAAATGAGGGGAAAATAAAATAAGTGAGAAACTGATAATACAAACATAAAGGTAAAAAAACAGTTTGGCATTAAAAAAAGTGAAAAAATGAATAAGATGGAAAAAAAGGAGAAAAAAACGTTTTTTCACTTTGACATTTTTTTGAAAAAAATGGCATTTTTAAAGTTTTAAACTGCTATTTTCGCATTTAAGAAAAAAACGTGTTTTTTATGACTACACTTTGACCGATACTTTTGCCACACAAAAATATATATGCACTGGAGATGTGTCAACTCAGGTGCGGAATTTAGCCAAGTCCATATGACATAGCTTACAATACCATCAGCATTTCTGCCCTCTCTTTTAAGCACCACTGTTTAGCAATAACTTACTGGGACTGAAGCTCAGAAGTGGCTTCAAATATAAGGTATATAATGATCAATATACTAGAATACCAAATCAAAAAGTCTTGAAAATGTATTCGTGGATGGTCAGCAACTATAGCAAATCTAAGAAAAGTTTGATTCTTCATATTCTTGGAGATTAGCAGTGCAAAGTAACTTGCTCTGTTAGAAAACTTCAACTATGGGCAACCGATTTTCTGAACAAGAGATCGAGATCCACCAGAGGACCTTGATTGAAAAATACACCTTTAAAGCTACTACACTACAAATCCTTATAGTTTTGGAACACACTTTTGCTGACATTAACCATACTAACTTTAGTTATGCATGTATGAGTCTACACATGGATATACATACATATATATACATACATGTGTGTGTGTATGTGTGTGTGTGTGTGTGTCTGCCAGCTTTGGTTCTTGACCTTCTCATAGGAAAATAGTATAAAAGCACAGAAAAAGAAAAACAACTGAAGCAAACCAATTGAGTTGGTGTAATGCTTGTTGCAACCCTACCACCTCCCTATCATCTTAAGATAAAAGGAGGAATAGCAAGACCACTTTTTGGTTTTAGTTACTAGCTCAGAGGGGGGTAGGCAGCATAAAAAGAAACATAAATACGAGGCCATCTGGTGGTAACCTGGTCTCCTTCTGTCAAAGTAGGTAATTTCATGGGTAAACAAATAAAAACAACTTCCACCATAAAACATATAGCATTCCTCGCATCGAACCAATTCTATCCGCCTAGTATACGCTCTCAAGTCTCAAGATGACCCAATCTCTGAACCAGTAACACCATTTCAAGGTTTGTCTGGTCTGTGAAATTCTTTAAGCCTGTTAATACACATCAGAAGCTGTTAAAATACACAATACATACCCATGTGATGTGCACATTAATTAAAAGCAGAGCCAGTGGTATTTTCATTAAAGCAATAGGTCAGCTCTAAAGAATACATACTTTGCAAGAAATAGAGTTCTTCAAAGTTTCGGTAATACTAAAGGTCACAAGTGCTATCACTTTTGTCCTTGTGCTAGTGTTATGTCAAAACTAACAGGAATTTAAAACTCGGTTATTCAGTGATACAGCACTAAACTATCATGTCCATATAATTACATGAATAGATGGTGTGATTTGTCGAATGCAACAAACTACAAACTTTAATTAATATTCACCTTCAGCTGATTCCAGCTCTCCGGTCATAACAAACCTCGCTGCCTTTTCATGCAATGATATGGGATGAGGAGATTCTTCTTGTTTGTGGATGTCATCAATACTATGAAATACATCATTAGAACCATGGAGATGAGAGAAATGATCACCTTCTGATGGAGAACTCCTGTCATCCTGACCTTCTACAATTTCATAAACTTTTAGTTTAAGCCTTAAAAGCACTAAGTCCCAAAAAGCGAAAGATAGGTACCTGAATTTTGCTGATCAAGCTGATTAATGAAATTAATTTCAGCCGTAGTGCTTGTGCCTGTCTTGCTATCAGTGTTTGCTGAACCTCTGAGGAGTTCACCTATCAACTTGTACCCCCTTCGCCTTACAATATTGGCAAGATCTTGCCTGTAAATGTAGCATAAGCATATTAATTGAATATGGTGTGGCTGCTAGCCGTATTACTTCACTAGAAGAAACAGCTATTAGAGAAATGTGAACACTCCCGGTTTGTGTGGGTCCGACAGGGGGAGGCCTCCCTCATTCTCTCTCTTTTGTTTTTCAATTTAAAAATTAAATAGATAAACAAGTGTGCTTTTACATAATATAAATACTTTTGTTAAACTAAGCACACATTCTGAGGATGATGGCTGATCAGACAGACATAGGCTCCAAAACAATGCAATCATGAAGCATGAATGATGACTTCAAGACAAAGTAATCTTGAACATAGGAAGAAGGATCCCCTTAGAAAATGTACATATTCTTCTATCTCCCCTTTATTGAATGCCTCTTTCGTCCATAAGTCCTTGAGGGACACAAAAGAGATTGAATTTCACAGAAGCATTTGTATCATCCAAAAGTTTGGAAACTAAAACAACATTTTTCTTGTTATTAGGAGCGTGAATGACATTCGACAAACAAATAAAAGAATATCATTGAGGAATAAAGACATTTCCCATGTGAAGCTGATAAGATCTGTCTCCAACTACAATAATGTTTTACTGAAAGAATGAATTAAATTGGAGAATTATCCTGCAGTGGCCTGTCATATGAGTCACTGCCCCAGAGTCAACATACTGCACCTCTTAATAATTTTATTTCAAGTTTAGTCCTGATAGTACATCAAGTAGAGCAGTTTTTCACATCTCCACCAGTCCATGACATATCTTGCTGTTTTCTATTTGACAATTACTCCCTTTTCTCAAATTTCCTCTGTGCTGCATTTGCCTTCATATGCCCCTCGTTTATTCCATAGGAAACATGGGGGACTGGTTCTTGAATTATGACTTCTTGCATCAATGTTAGGCTGCATTTCAGAAGTAGGCAATAACCATTAACCTGAGTAACATGGGTATGTGAGTCGCCTCGGCATACCCATGTCAATACTTTTTTTTTTGACATGGTAGGCTAGGGAAACTGGGTGCATTGTAGATTGGGTCTAGGTCAAACCCAGACCAAAATGTTAAAACTAAACATTTTGAACTCCGACCGCTTGACGTCTTCATCTATCTGTCGACACCTTTAGTGTTTTCTAACTGTCTCTCCCCGTTTAACATTCCTTAGGCAAGTTGATGTGATAACGATCGTTAGTGACAGAGACAATGATCCACTACCGATGATGACCGGTGTAGAAACAGTAAAAGCGAGAGAACAATGAACTAACACAGATGTAACGTGAAAAACCCCTCAACAAGAGGGAAAAAACTACGGGTGAGGAGGACTGGTGCCCACTAGCAACCAAACACTCTCTTAGATTTTCATTCACACATCAAAAAATTAGGGTTTACACAGGTTAAGAAGGGTCATAATAGTAACACACTGGATCGGGTCCAGATCCAGACCCTAATAGGTGATCCAAATACAATATATGTCAACACTCCCCCTCAAGTTGGGCATACATATCAAACATGTTAAACTTGGATACATTTCTCTCAAACTGAGTCAAAGGTAAGGTTTTAGTCAGAACATCAGCAGTTTGGTCTTCAGACTTCATATATGGTAGAATCAACTCTCTGACATCAATCCTCTCCCGGATGAAGTGGCGGTCAATCTCGACATGTTTTGTTCGGTCATGTAACACAGGGTTGTTGGCCAGATTGATTGCGGACTTGTTATCACAGTACATCTTCATAGGTCCTTCAGTCTCTATCCCAATATCAGTCAACAATACTTTCAGCCATAGTAATTCTGACACTCCCATAGCAACAACCCTATATTAAGCCTCTGCACTTGAGCGGGAACAAACATCTTGTCTCTTGCTCCTCCAAACAACAAGATTTCTCTCAAAGTAGACACAGTACCTTGAAGTAAATCTTCTAGTATCAACACAACCTGCCCAGTCTGCATCAGAATACTCTTCAATCCCAATAGGCCCTTGTTTCACATATAGAAGCTCATTGTCAGGATTCCTCTTCAAGTAGCACAAGATTCTGTCGACAGCCGCATCCGTAGGTACATACATGAACTGACTCATCACATTAACAACAAAGGTGATATCAAGTCTAGTCAGAGTGAGGTAGATCAATCTTCCAACCAGACGTTGATACCTCCCCTTAGCCTCTTCACAAAGAGGTTCTTCATCCTTAATGCTGAGTTTTATGTCCAGCATTCAGAGGAGTATAAGTCGACCTACACCCAAGTTTTCCTGTCTCCTTCAGTAAATCGAAGGTATACTTCCTTTGATTCAGCACAAGGGTCGTACCTATGATCTTTGTTTCCTTGACTATAGCCATGTTGTCTCATCACAAATCTAAGACGTTCAAACCATGTTCGGGGAGACTTGCTTGAGCCCATATAACGCTTTCTTCAGTTTGCAGTATTTTCCCTGTTTCTCATATCCTGGGGGCATATATATATACACTTCTTCTGTCTCTGTTGAGAAAAGCATTCTTAACGTCAAGTTGGTACATCTTCCACTCCTTCAACACTACTAGAGAAATGATAACTCTAACAGTCTTCATCTTAGCAACGGGAGCGAAAATCTCAAAGCAGTCAATCTCATACTTCTGACTAAACCCCTTGGCAACCAGGCAAGCTTTGTACCTCTCAACATTCCCATATGGTGTGTACTTAATGGTGTAGACCCACTTGGATCCAACCAAATGAGCCGCTTCAGGGATCTCTACCACTTCCCATGTCTGGGTTTTTGCTCAAGGCTTCCATCTCTTCTTGCATAACATGAGTCCACTTGGGATCACTATGAGCCTCTGTAACAGTCCTGGGAATCACAACCAAAGAAAGAGATGATACAAAACATTTGTAATCTTTGCTCAGTCTAGAATATGATACAAAGCTACCAATAGGGTGTTGAGTACATGACATGACACCGTTCCTCAGGGCAATGGGAAGCTCTTCATTTTCAGTTTCTGTTTTGTTAGATTATGTTGCTGTGGGAACCGGATCCATTCCTGGACCCGGTTCTATGGGGCGCGGGTACCGAGGCGGGCTCGGTACCCTAGGCGGCTTCTCCTCTCTCCCTCTTTATATTGTCACTTGTGTTTAGTGTTGAATTAAGTGAAATATAATTTTCTCTCTCCTAGGGTTGCGGTGTGCCCCTAGGTCAGAGCCTCCCCGTGGTTTTTCACCTCTTTCTGAGGTTTTCCACGTAGATTGTGTGTTCGTTCTCCACTCTCTCTCTTTGTGGTTCGTGTTTCTACATGGTATCAGAGCCAGCGGAGTTGGAGAAGCGTTTTTTCCGAGGATCGTCAAGTTTTTTCGTCGCCCGACGCCGTTGAAGTTCCGGCGCCGCCGCTGCTGCCCGTGTGACGTCGCCCTGCTCTGCCGCCGCTGTCCTTTGTTCCGCCGCCGCCGTCCTCTGTTCCGGCGTCGCTGCTGCCCTTGTGACGTCGCCCTGCTCTGCCGCCGCCGTCCTCTGTTCCGCCGCCGCCGTCCTCTGTTACGCCTCCGCGGTCCTCCGTTCGCCCCGTTCTTTGTTCCTGCCACCGTGGGTGGCCTCTGTGTTGCGCCGTCGCCTGCTTCCCGTTGCCGCTGCCTCATTCCCGCCGCCGTCGCCGCTGCCTCCTTCCCGTCGCCGTTGCCTCATTCCCGCTGCTGTGCCTCTTGTTGCTGTGTGCTTGTTTGTGATGGCAGAAGCGATGGGGACTCAAAAAGATGCCGTTCTGGACACGGGCAGCGCCTCCAAGACTGAGAACGTGCCGATCCAGGTCACCTCCATCCGTCTGACCAAGGACAATTACCTATCTTGGTCTGCCGCTCTCGAGATTGGGATTACTAGCCGTGGGCGTCTCTCTTACATCACTGGCGACAAACCTGCGCCCATCAAATCTGATCCTCAATGGGCGACGTGGGCGTTGGAGGACAGCCAAGTGAAGGTGTGGATTATCAGCTCCGTGTCATCCGATATTCAGCCCCTCATTCTGCGGAAGCCGACCTCTTTTGATATGTGGACTGTGCTTGCAAAGATGTATGGTCGCAAGAAGAGACATTTGCGCACCTATCAGATTAAACGCAGTATTTACTCTCTGACACAGGGTGATTTGTCTGTTGCTGCCTTCTATGCTGCCCTGAAGACCAAGTGGGAGGAGTTAGATTATCATGTGACTGATGAGTGGACATGCGGTTCAGATCATTCCCTCTACTGGGAAAAGGAATGGATGGACCGTACGTTTCTGTTTCTGGGAGGCCTGCGGGATGAATTTGAGTCTATTCGTAGCCAGATTCTTAATGGTGATGAGATTCCGGGGATAGAGGAAGTATATGCTCGTGTTGAGTCTGAAGAACAACGTCGCCAGGTGATGCATCTTGACACCGGTCATGGCCCTTCTGCCTTTGTCAGCCGTGCCTCAGGGACTGGGCAGCGTCCTGCCCGACATTGCACTCATTGCCACAAGTTGGGGCATTCGGTGGATTTCTGTTGGGATCTTCATCCCGAGAAGAGACTGGTCAGAGGTCGTCCCCCCTTTGGCAAGCGTAGCCCTTCTGTGTCTGACGCCAGTCAGAGCAATTCTTCTAGTGGTGCAAAGTCCAAGTTGTCCCCTGCTCAACTCAAGGAGCTACAGGCGTACATCAGCCGTCTATCTACTACCCCTGAGGAGTCCTCCACGTCTGAAGGGGCTCAGCTAGCCCAAGCTCTCGTTGCCTCGACTGATCAAGGTAACCCTTCTCTTGGTGATTGGATTGTTGATAGTGGAGCCACTCACCACATGACAGGGGACTCTAAACTCTTTCAAGAATATCAACTTTCCTCTGGCAAGCAACGCGTGTCTATGGCAGATGGGTCTTCTATCTCTGTGGCTGGGAAAGGGAGCTTGTCCCTGTTGAACAAATACCGTCTCCACAATGCCCTGCATGTTCCAAATATTCCTGTGAACTTACTCTCTGTCAGCAGTATTACTAAAGAATTAAACTGTAATCTGATTTTCTCTGCTGATCATTGTTCCCTGCAGGACTTGGTGACGGGGAAGAAGATTGGGATTGGTTCGGTTACTGATGGGCTCTACAGGCTGCCGGTACAAGTTGCTTCAGCATTGATTTCTGCCACGAGTGGTCACTTGTCTGGTGTGAACGATAGATCTACTGTTCTGCGATGGCACGAGCGTCTTGGACATCTACCCTTCCAGTTAATAAAGAAGTTATTTCCTCATTTGTTTGCTTCTGTCTCAATTGACTCCTTCGCTTGTGAAGTGTGTCAATTGGCTAAACATGTCAGGGCTTCGTACCCTATTTCTTTGAATAAAACCACTCATCCGTTTGCCTTAGTTCATTCCGATGTTTGGGGTCCTTCTGGAGTACCCACGTGTGGTGGTTGTCACTATTTTTTGACGCTTATTGATGATTACTCTAGATGTACGTTCGTGTACTTGTTGCGAGAACGTAGTGAGGTTCCAGCCGTTGTGAAAAACTTTGTTGCCTTTGTTGAGACTCAATTCCATACTACTGTTCAAGCTTTCCGTACGGATAATGCTAGGGAATATGTCTCCCAATCCCTTGATGAATTCTTGAAAGGCAAGGGTATTGTTCATGAAACCTCTTGTAGTTATACCCCTCCTCAAAATGGTATAGCTGAACGTAAAAATCGTCATCTATTGAATGTTACCCGGGCCATTATGTTCCAACGTCATGTCCCGAAGCGGTATTGGGGTGATGCACTTCTCACTAGTGCACATCTCATTAACCGTATGCCTACTAGGGTGTTGGATGGTCAGTCTCCTTATTCTACCCTGTGGCCCACTCAGAATCCGTGGCCTCTTACCCCTCGTGTCTTTGGGTGCAGGTGTTTTGTGCATAATCATAGCCCTACTCTCAAAAAACTTGATCCCCGGTCTATTAAAGGAGTTTTCTTGGGGTACTCTTCCACTCAGAAGGGGTATAAATGTGTGGATCCTACTACTTCCAAAGTGTATGTTTCGAGGGATGTCACATTTCATGAACATGAGTCATATTTTTCGGTGAATCCTCTTCAGGGGGAGTGTCTTGGGAACAAAGGGGAAGAGTATTCCTCTAATCAGCTAATTCAGTTTATGGAGTTTTTGGATTACAAGGTTAGTCCCAGTGTGATTGACACGGTCACGGTCAGTAATGAGAAGGGCAGCCATATGGAAGGGGTCACGGTGGATGCTCAGCCCATTGTTGCCCGGGATCACTTGTTTGGCCAGGTTTATGTCAGAAAGGAAAAAGCTACAGTGGAAGATGTTGGTGATGAGGATAGAACCAATCCCAATCCTGTGATCTCCCCGGATGACCCAAGTCCATCGAATGAAGAGCTCCCCATTGCTGTGCGCAAAGGCACCAGGTCATGTACTTCTCACCCTATTCAGAGATTTGTTTCTTATGCTAAGCTCAGTACAAATTACAAATGTTTTATCACAACCTTATCCAAAGTTGTTATTCCCAGGTCGGTGGATGATGCTAAGGATGATCCCAAGTGGTTACATGCTATGACAGAGGAGATGGGTGCGTTAGCTAAGAACAAAACATGGGAAGTTGTTGATATCCCTAAAGGGACACACTTAGTTGGCTCTAAGTGGGTTTACAACGTGAAGTACAAACCTGATGGCACTGTAGATCGATATAAAGCTCGTTTGGTTGCAAAGGGGTTCAGCCAGAAGTATGGGATCGACTATCTTGAGACCTTTGCCCCTGTTGCAAAGTTGAAGACCGTGAGGGTTATTCTTGCTCTTGCTGTGCACAGGAAGTGGCGCATGGACCAGCTTGATGTTAAAAATGCGTTCTTGAACGGCCATCTGGAGGAAGAAGTCTATATGAGCATGCCTCCCGGGTATGTTCAAGAGGGAAAATGTTGTCACCTCAAGAAAGCTTTGTATGGCTTGAAGCAGTCGCCTAGAGCTTGGTTTGAGAGACTAAGGATCGTTATGAAGTCTACTGGGTACAAGCAAGGAAATGGAGATCATACCCTATTCATAAAGCAGAGAGGTGGTCTGGTGAGTCTTTTCCTTGTCTACGTTGATGATATGATTGTCACTGGCAGTGACGAAGAAGAAAACAGAAAGATGAAGGAGAGATTAGCTAAAGAATTCGACCTCAAGGATCTGGGTAAGCTGAGATACTTTCTGGGGATAGAGATTGCTCGATCAGAGACAGGGCTGGTTATGAATCAAAGGAAGTACACTCTTGACTTACTAAAGGAGACAGGCAAACTTGGTTGTAGGCCCTATCTTACTCCTATAGAGTCGGGAACTAAGATAAGTATCAAGACGGGCACTATTCTGGATGAGGAAGGAAAAGGGCGATATCAGAGGCTAGTAGGTAAGCTTATCTATCTTACTCTAACTCGCCCTGATATCACGTATGCGGTAAATGTGCTAAGTCAATTTATGCATGCTCCCACGGATTGTCACTGGAAGAGTGCAGAAAGAGTGTTGGGATATCTAAAGAATGACCCAGGAAAAGGACTGTTGTATGCTCGACAAGACAAACTTACTATTGAGGGCTACTCAGATGCAGATTGGGCAGGTTGCACTGACACAAGGAGGTCTACTACAGGGTATTGTATCTTTCTTGGAGGTAACCTAGTTGTTTGGAGAAGTAAGAGGCAAGAAGTATGTTCGAGGTCTAGTGCTGAGGCTGAGTACAGGGCTGTTGCAATGGGGGTTACAGAGATGCTGTGGCTGAAGATTCTTTTGACTGATATTGGTGTGGAACTGGGAGATAAAATGAAGATGTACTGTGACAACAAGTCTGCGATTAATCTTGCCAATAATCCAGTTCTACATGACAGGACCAAACATGTGGAGATTGACCGTCATTTTATCCGGGAACGCATTGACTCAAAGGAGCTGATTCTGCCATATATGAAGTCTGAAGATCAAGTTGCAGACGTCCTAACTAAAGGGCTTTGTACTTCTTCATTCGAAAAGAATGTTAGCAAGCTTGGCATGTTTGACATGTATGCCAAGCTTGAGGGGAGTGTTAGATTATGTTGCTGTGGGAACCGGATCCATTCCTGGACCCGGTTCTATGGGGCGCGGGTACCGAGGCGGGCTCGGTACCCTAGGCGGCTTCTCCTCTCTCCCTCTTTATATTGTCACTTGTGTTTAGTGTTGAATTAAGTGAAATATAATTTTCTCTCTCCTAGGGTTGCGGTGTGCCCCTAGGTCAGAGCCTCCCCGTGGTTTTTCACCTCTTTCTGAGGTTTTCCACGTAGATTGTGTGTTCGTTCTCCACTCTCTCTCTTTGTGGTTCGTGTTTCTACATGTTTGAATATCTTTTTCAACCGGTTTCTCCTGAGCACGACTTGGGTCATCCAAGGAAGAAGTGGCATTGGGATTAGGAGCAGAATTCTCACCATCAGTCACCTCATCTGTACGAACTCCTCACCTAGAGTACACCTACCCAAACAAGCGATTGCGTTCCTCTTCCGTTCCAGTGGAACACGCTTCATTCCTCTTATGTTCAAACACATCTACAGCCGGAGGACTCTCCTCCCGCTTCTACCCCAAAAAATCTGTAAATTGAATTTCCTGACTCGAAGAATACTATTTCCCTGACATAGACTTCTCCCCTTGAAGAGGATTCTCACCAAAATATGAGACATGTTCTAAGAAAGTGACATCCTTGGTAACGTAAACACGACTAGTGGTAAGATCAAGACACTTATACCCTTTTTGAGTAGAAGGATACCCAACAAATATTCTCTTAATCGGCCTTGGATCAAGTTTTTTAACATTAGGACCGTGATCATGAATAAAGCAAACACATCCAAAGACACGAGGAGGGAGGTGAAAGGGTTGACGATCCCCTGGAAGCATAGAGTAGGGTGTCCGCCCATTTAGCACACGACTAGACATACAATTAATCAAATATGTACTAGTGAGAACAACATCTCCCCAATAATGTTTTGGAAGATTCCTTTGAAACAAGATGGCCCTGGTGACATTAAGCGGCTGACTATTTTTCCTCTCAGCAACCCCATTTTGAGGAGGGGTATAGGTACAAGATATCTCATGAACAATCCCCATTTTTTGAAGGAAATCCTCAACAGCTTGACATACATACTCACGAGCATTATCAGACTGAAAGGTCTTAACAAAACCACCATATTGGGACTCCACAAGAAGAATGAAGGTTTCTATAACATAGACACTTCACTACGGTCTTTCAACAGGTAAACAAAGGTACTCCTTGAGTAATCATCTATAAATGTTATAAAATATTGAAAACCACAACAAATATGAATTCCCGAAGGCCCACACATCAGAATGAATTAAGGAAAAAAACTTCATTAGCACGACCGTTGGAAACAGGGTATGAAACCCTAACATGTTTAGCAAACTGACATACATCACAAGATAACATAGATATGTCCAAACTAGAACATAAATCAAGAAATAACTGTTTCAAAACCCCAAAAGGGAGATGCCCAATGCGTTCATGCCAATACAAAGTAACTGAAGACAATCTTTTCTCTTCTTCTCTGTCCTGCTAACTGCTATCATAAAAGCTCTGGCCACACGAATCGGAAGACGATATAAAACTTCAGACACTAAACCAATCCCAATCCTCTTCCCAGTCTCCAAGTCCTGCAAAACATAACAATTTGCACAGAATATGAGTTCACAATTCAACTCCTTTGTAATCTTGCTGACAGACAAAAGATTCAAGGGAAGGTGAGGAACATGTAAGGCACCATGCACTAAAAATTTGTTTAACAAAGAAATACTCTTTTTTCATGCCACAGTGGTAAATGAACCATCAGTAAGAGAGACACGTTCCTTTCCAGATGATAGCTTATACTCGTGAAAGAGCTTAGGATTGCCAGTCATGTGATGGGTGGCACCACTGTCAACAATCCATTCTCCAATACAAGGATTATCTTTTTCGCCAGAAATGGCCAAAGCATGGTTAACCTTCACATCATCTGATACTTTGGCCTGACCAACATCAATCCGACTTAGATAAGCACGGAGCTCACAATATGTTCAACAGAGATAGAGGCTTTTCCTCCACTAGAGTTGGCAGCTTCAGAGATAGATTCCTTCCCACTAGAAGGTCTCCTTCGACTATTCTTCTTGTCTGGATGGAGGTCCCAACAAAAATCCACAGTATGACCAGTCTTCTTGCACTCAGTGCACTTGCGAGAAGGTCGGGCAGCTCCTACAGGGCCACGGCTAACAAGGGCAGACCTCTCATTATACGAGATGTGATCCCCTTTTTTCCCAGTAATAACAAGGCGTCTTTGCTCTTCAGCCTCTACACGGGAGTAGACATATTCAATACTCAACCCTTCTTCTGAATTAAAAATTTGACTCCTTACTCCTTTAAAGTCATCGTTCAGTCTAGCTAAGAATAAGAATACCCTATTCTCCCATTCTTTGGCTACATGACGTAGCTGGTCTTGGAGACAATTCCAAGTATCATCAGAGTAGTAGTCAAGTTCTTCCCACTTGGATTTTAAGGCTGTATAAAAGTCTGCCACAGAGAGATCTCCTTGTCGTAGAGCATAGACATCTTTCATCAGTTGATACACTCGAACAGTCTTCTTTTGGCCATACATCTGTTCTAAAATAACCCACATATCTCTCGCAATCCTCTTACGAAGGATAAGGGGTTGAATATCAGAAGATACAGAATTGACAATCCAAGTTTTAACTTGGTTGTCCTCAAGAAACCAAGTGTCCCAGGCAGCACTAGTCTCAACAGGTTCAACCTTCCTCCCATTAACATACGCAATCCTGCCCTGACCAACAATCCCCATAGTGCTAGCAATGGACCATTGGAGGTAATTTTCCTTGGTCAGACGAATAGTGGTAACCTGAACAGGTATGTTTTCAGTTCTAGCAACCCCAACCTCAATATGATCAATATTCATAGTAGAAGAGGATGAATCCCCCATCCCACAACAGTGATATAACCACCAACACCAAGGAGAGAGACAGCAAGAAGTAGCAACAAACACAGAACAGCAGGGCGGAAGATAAAAACAGAGAGAGATTACTTGCTGAAACGAGGACAGGCACCACTGGGACTGGATGACGCAGCAGAATTGGGCGACGTCTCAGACGATGAACAACAAGGGAACATCACGTCGAGCCAGAGAGGGGAGCAATAGGGAGGCAGCGGGAGCAAGAACGGGCAACTCTGAACGTTGGGGGCGACAACTAGAAGAGGCTGCAGGGAGGCAGAGAGACGCTGAAGAGATGGCAGACGCTGGGTGATAGTGGAGGCCTCCCGCTGGGCGATGGTGGAGGCGGTCGATGGTGAAGGAGCTCACAGAGGCGGGCGACGGTGGAGAAGCTCGCAAAGGCAGGCGACAATCTCGGGCCACAATGGAGGAGCTCGACGAGGCAGAGCAGAAGGAGCACCATCAAGCGATGTTGGGATCCCACAGCAAACCAGCAAGAGTCGATGGTGTCCATCGGAATTTCACGGCGACCGAGGGTCTTTCACCAAACAGAGTCGAGGGATTCTTCGTCAAATCTGAACAGTAATCTCAAAAACTACTCGGCTCCGATACCATGTAGAAACAGTAAAAATGAGAGAACAATGAACCCCTCAACAAGAAGAAAAAAACCACGGGTGAGGAGGACTGGTGCCCACTAGCAACCAGACACTCTCTCTTAGATTTTCATTCACACATTTACACAGGTTAAGAAGGACGATAACAGTAACACACTGGATCGGATCCAGATCCAAACCCGAATAGGCGACCCAAATACAATATGTGTCAACAACCGGCAATGGGATGTGATGGAGGCCAACAGACAGGCAAGGGACTTTTTTCCTTTTTTGTTTCTAAGTTCTACTGCTTTGGGGTTTACTATCCAAAACCATTTTTCACCCAATTTTCCCCTGATTTAGCATGCAAAACCTCATAAGGGATCTTTCAGGTTTGTGACCATTTTGAATTTTGTTTCCTTTTCCTTTATATCTTTTTCAATTTCTATCTTTCACTTTCAATTTCCCTTATATTTAAAAATGGAATAATAGCTAATTTCAATTCCTGTTGATTTCCATTGATTAAGTAGACACAAAAGTTGGTTACCTGTTAGCATCATATGTCCTTCAGAATATTCCTGACTTCCTGTTGATTTCAGTTTCTTTTTACTGTTGGATCTCTTGTTTCCAATGATTTACGAGGTCATGCTTACCTTTGTGTTCTATTGCTCTTATTTTAATGTGCTTCCAATTCATATTTGTAAAGATTTAAAGACTTAAAGAGTAGTACTCGGCTCACTAGCTTTCTATAATTGTGTATCTGGTATCCTATGCTTGTTCGACGATCTACTTGTTGATGTGATAATTTCAAAAATAAGATGCAACCATATTGATATATATTAATTTGATGAGGTTATATTACTACATATGAACTATCAAACTTGTAGATTAAGTTGTTCGATTAGCTTAATTTTGAATTTTTGAGGATTATGCATAATATATTTGTGTATCTTCTCCTGCACCTACATTTTCTAAAAATAATGTGTCCAAACCCATACTGCAATACCAGGCACTCATACACACACTCATATGTGACTTAGCCCTTGACTATGTCACATGTTTCTTCATCGACCTTTTTCTCCGTGAAAAATATCTTCTGTATACCCACATTAATGGGACATGCCAACACCAAGAACATCATGCATGTTGGGCTCCCAGACCAAAATAGCCAGTCATCTCTTTTAGAGTCATCGCTTATTTCAAAAGTTTTCTAGGTTGATCCTCAATGGATAGTAGACCTAGATAACATAAGACAGAGGTGGTGTGTAATCATTTGGCCCCAGGCCATTCAATGTCTGCTGCACTTTATTCTCATTAGAGACTTCACAACCAACAACAGCCAATCAATGCTTTAACCCAACTCAAGTATTCTAGCACCGACACAGAAACCCTTCCTAAGAAGCTAAAACTCCTGTTTGAGGAATAATACTCTAGGATCTGACACTTGAGAATAAGTTTGAACCAATTTATTCCACACCTCCATAGCTGAACAATCATTTGGAATGGTGACAAGTACCTCTTGAGATGAAGCCTTAGGTAATATATGTCAACTAAAGCTTGATCTCGCTTCCTCCAAGAAATAAAATCAGGATTCAAACAACTTTGGCAGAAGTTAGCAACAACCCTCTTTTCACCCGTCGCTTATTTGAGCAACAAATGCTGGTGGGTTGGAATTGATCCATCCAGGTGTCTAGGGAGATCCTAGGTCTTGATGCAAGGAGGTATCCATCTTTTCCAAGTCAAGGAATCAGAACTTTTGAGCTTTTCAAAAAATCAATTGACTTAAAAAATTGATGAGAGGCCAGACTGGGAATAGAAAGATTCCATGACCAATGAATAATTACGGACAAGGAAAGAGAAGAATGACTCAAGATAATTTAGGTCACAGCTGGATGTATTTACAATTTAGATAATGAAAGATATCCTCCACTTTTCTTTTTTCTTTTTGTCTGTAGAGTTTTGGGAGCACTAAACTAATCAGCAATTGAAGTGGATGGCAGATCAATCCCCAGTCAGATCAGTCAGCAACTTGGGACTGATCTCATGCGAACAAAGCAAGCATCTTGTAATAAGAGGAGCACTTAACACAATGCACTGAAGCAGGGACATGCCTCGCATGAACTAAATATAAACAACTTGGAGTAAAGAGAATGATGTAGACAATGAAGCCTGACATGAACACAAATCAGATTTAAGAAAAGCAAATTTGAGAAATTGAACCAGGAAAGCTTATTTGAAATAAGTAGAATGAGCAATAATACCAATTATGCTTGGGGAAAAGAATACAGGATTCGAAGAACTAAGGTTTTGAGGACAAGACCTAGTGAGAAAAAAGTTAATGCAATGATGACATTGATAAAACCCGAGTTGTGTTGAGAATCAAAGAAAACGAAACACAGATTTATACGGAAGTCAATAGAAGTAAAGGAGAGAAAGATAAGTGGCAGATTAGGGAAGAAAGGGACGAGATTTGGAAAAAGAAGAAAACCTTAACTTGAAGAAGACAATGGAGATCTATGGGGCACACCACACACCTTCTGGAGACCAACTCAGTCTTGGAATCTAACACTGCCCTGATACCATATCAGAAATCGATTGATTCACTAAAATCTGCTAACTGCAAGAGGAGAATGAGAGAGGAGCACAAAGAGGTGCTGAAAAGTTGCGATTCTCAATGTTGGTTATGCCATAATTTTATTTGCCTTATATTAAAATCTTTCCGATAAAACACAGGAAAAATAATACTCTCTCCATTATAAAACAGAAATTACAAGAATATACAACATGCCATGTACATACAACTCTTGTTTTATTTGTGTGGCAGCAAAAAATAATAACCTTTTGACTGCCTGTTCAAGTTTGAATCCATCTCCAAGGATTCATTGTTGCAATTACAACCAAAAACCTGCATTCAGGCAGTTTCTTCTCAAATGGCAAGAGCCCACTAGGAGTTGCTATTAAATCTGCCTTGAACCCATAGATGAGATTTGCATATCAAGCAAGTTCCATCTCTGTTACAGCATTGGAGACCATAATACAGACCTTTTAGTCCCTCATACAACTGTAAAAAGCATAAAAACAATGGCCACTGCAGTAAAAGTTACTATGTAATGAAATAAAATTAATAAATAGTCACAAGCTGAACCCCATCCCCCAATATGGTGAACACTTTCACGACACTTGGGCAAGGAATGAAATGGACTGCAGCATAACTTGGGTATGTATAGTTATAACCAAGTGCAAGAAAGAAAAGTCATTAATCATTTATGGGAAAAAAATATTTTAAGTTCTATTTATAACAAGATCTCTTTTTATGAAGCAACATCAGCAGAATGACCTTCCATGCTGAGAAAGCTCCTTCATTGATGGCACACGATTTGGAGGAAGACCAACTGACAAAAGGAATTCTTTCAGCTCCTTACAAAGATCTGCATTGCTCTTACCTGCTCTGGTAACCCTCAAACTTCTGCCACTCCTGCATTTCATACACCCAAAGGAAAAGCAGGAAGCAGCATTGAGCATTAAGTAAAGACACAAATTAACAAAAAGGAAATTTGGGAATATATATATAGTCTCATATTTGATTGGACTATGATGCTCTATGATGTGCAATAAAACTGCATAATCATAAAACGCTGACTTTGGATCCCCATTAATGAACTTGGCTAAATGAAGATGATTATTATGAAGCAAAAAAAGAAGACATGTGCCAAATCTTCTAGTCACAACTGTAATTAGAACTGTTTTAATAAATACTCGAGGTTAACATTCAGAAAGTTTTGATAACATCCAGTATGATAAGATTAACGTTACCTGATTGACTCTTTTGATCTGATCAATTTTGTCAACAATCAGCACGTCAATGTGCAACCATCCATGAGCACACAGTAGCACAAACATATGTTACTAATGCAACCTAATACAATTCTATGTACCAACATGGCATTACACGTAAATTACCCAAAGAAAATAATCATACATTATGACAGATACTTCCTATTTTGGAGAAAATGATATTTAAGGCATTTTTGTGCACCAAAACTTGGTCGTCTCATGATCCATACACCAGACTCAAACTCAAGAGGCAGAACTAATGGCCGCACCTAACAAAAGGAACTAACCATAGGTGGAATGCAAAGGAGGAAACCTATTTACTTCCATAGCTTTTATTGCTTGCATGAAACTGGAGACAGGTGTGGTGCTCGTATTCTCATAGCCCTTTTCTGATATTCAAATTTGAGATGATATTCAGAATTTTAATGCGCTAGAAGAGTTCAATTCCATAATTTAGCTCAGTATTTGAAAAATCGAAAGAACTAAAGGTTTCCTGAAGAGATTGAATAACGACGCTAGTTTACCCTTGTGTTAGACATCCTTGTAGCATTATGCAATGAACTGTAATTTGCTTCTATATCCCACCTTATTACATGTCCGATATGAAAAAGGTTATCTTGGTTGATTTATAGTTTATACCAGTAGCCTTCCTCAAGTTAAGAGCACACTTTCTTCTCATGGAACCTTACATTTAAAATACCAATTTCTTCCCTCAGTATGTCCTTCTGCAAATATATGACTAGCGTACTTTACCCTTTGTGAAGCGTTGATCAACCTGATATTTCTTTAAGTTTCTTATCTGTCGTACTACGAAAATTTTGATCCTTCAGTGGCAGGCAACTCGTTTTTTCCATATGATTCTTCCGTATACAGTAGAAAAGGTTTCATAGTGGAAATAGAGGAACCAATCATCCCCGATAAAGAAATCCCCACGGATGGAACAACATTCACCTGCCACGGCATTATCATGAGTTCGTGAAATGCTCTCGCCCGTCTTCTTGCCAATTGTTAATTACCAAGAACCGTATTCATCTAACGTTTAGCAGTTAATGCAGCAACAGCTCAGCTCTTTGAAATTTTTTGCCGGAAAACTTATAGCAACATTATTTGTCCCTTTTCCCGTCCACGGATCACATATGTAGCGAACAGTTATTTATCCCTTTTCCTGTTCACGGATCCAATCTACACGTCTGGTGAACGGATAATTACACTTTTGCGTACCAGAAGCCATCACCAAAGTACCGCATAGATGTCCCTAAGCTTTCAGTTTACACCGCAAGTGCCACAGCAATGATCATACTTAAAAGTTATGCAAATTGATTGACTAAGCAATGATAATACTTAAAAGTTGTGCAAATTGTTTCACTACATATGCCCATTGGTCCAGCAAATACCCGACATCGTAATGCACCAGCTAGTACAATCATCAACTCAAACGATTAGCGGGGCCGTTCTGTCACAGCTACGAAACCCAAAAGAGGGAAGAAAAATGGCGGGGGACAGGAAACAAAGGAGCAGCAAAGCGAGCAAGTGACCAAACCTTGAAGAACCTTTAGAAAAGGCAGCCGTGAAGAGCGAGATGCTGGAACTGGGTCTTCGACGAAACACCCAAGTGAATCCCCCAAGCTTAGGAGTACAGCATGGCGCCGGAGTGCCGCAGAGCAAGGCCATGGCGGTCAGACCCTTCTGCTGCTGCGGCTGATTCTTCTCACAAAGTTAAGGTTGGGAGGAACGACGTGGGTGGTCTTGGAGGACAGTGAATGAGATACAGCATTCTGCCTTGAGGGATTCCGCTTTTGGTTACCACTTTGCCTTTTGATTCCTGCTGTTCATTCAGGTCGGAAAGTGAAAAGCACAGGGCACCTTTCTGTTATGGGGATTGCCGAGGCAGGACGTCAGGCATCGACGTCCGCCTGTCCCGCTCAGGAAATTCCCCCGTTCACGTGTGTTGGCCATCGCGTGACTGAACCGAGCTCCTCAGAAGAGCTCGCAAGTCGCAACCGACATGGGCCTTGCGTCAATTTAATCCCTTTCACAGTTTTTAAAGGGACGTTTGGGTGACAGCCTCAAATTGCCTCAATTTAATCCCTTAGCAGTTTTTTTAAGGAGCGTTTGGATGACAACTTCAAAAACTTGGTTTTCACAAAACCTGCTTTTCACAAAACTTGGATTTTGTTAAAACCTAAGCTTTGTTTGGATACACTCCTTCAAAACCAGGTTTTTGTCAAAACCTGACTTTGTAAAACCAATTTTTTTAAAGAGTTTTGAAACCTTGGTTATACCGTTTGGGTAACGTGACAAAAACCAGGTTTTTGTTTGGATGATCAAAAATTGGTTTTCGAAGTTTGTTTAAAAAAACTTTTCAGCTGAATGGTAATTAAAAAACAGTTATCCTAAACAGTGAAACTGCTTTTTCCTTTTCTTGACCGTTAACAGAAACACAAAACGTTCGAACAGAGCATCGAATATCCAGTGAAAAAGAAAAGCAGAACATGCACATTAACATGTATAATATCATGATTGGTGTACTTCTTAATAGCAGTGAATGCATGATGCTCAACAATATGAGCTACACCACGTCCATCCTCCTCTTCTAAAACTGAGCTGTCAGCAAGATAAACCAACCAATTCTTTAATGCTTACATTGAAAACAGAGTCTGCTCAGCCAATCTAAGTGGATTTACAGCAGTAAACAGGCAGATGCTTTCTGGTTTTCAAAAACAAGGTTGCAAACTTGCACAACCTTCCTCGTTGAAAGGCAAGCTGCAGCAAGACAGCCCTCTAAAAGGTTATGCCGAAAGAACCACACTTGGGATATCAGGTTATCAGCCTTTTGCAACCTAAAAGGTTTCCAGTCCAACCTTCCATGCAGATTAGCTAGGAATTGAGGGATTACCAGTCAATCGACCTTTGCAAATTTGAAAAATCTGAGCTGCAATAAAAAAGGAGCCATGAACTTCATTCTTCTACAAAGTTTCACCAAACACACAGGCACAAGCTTGAAATGAATAGATTATTCATATCCTGCCAACAAGAAACTTAGTTCGTGAACAACAGTACTTGACAGAGTTTCTTATGAATAACTTTACACAACAAATTGATGAGGCACAAGATCTAAACTTATCGGCCAAACCAACCTCTTTGGGGTTGGATCTCTCCATCATTCATCAATTTATCAAGTACCACATTCAAGTTGACTGACTGACCATTCTCAGTCAGCTTCCCCAACTGTGGCACGGACTTGCTCTCTCGAGAATCCAGTAGTTGTAACCCTATCAACCACATCAGCAATGGGAACACGGTTTCTTGGCCCCAAACTTGAGCATAGTCACAAATAATATCTTAAAGTTTTAAGGGGCAGGTCTTTTTTGTGTATAATACGGCGAGCTTGAAAAAATATGGGAAAATAAGATAATTTTTTAAAAAAATTTAAAAACTAAAAATAGAATAAAAATAAAATAAATGCTAATAACACAAACCTCAAAAGATAAGTAGATTTGCAACAAAGAAAAGATAAAAATTAAAAAAATAACTATTTAACATTAAAAAAACTGAAAAAATGCATTTTTTTCATTTTCTACGTTTTTTTTTAAATGTGTGTTTTTTTTTTAGTTTTAAACAGGTACTCAATTTATGACTTTTGTTTAAAAAAAAAAAAACACATTTTGTGTGACTACTTAGAAGTGCATGAGGCACCATATGCTAATGTGAACATGAATACATGCATGTGAGCTGCATGCATTGTACAGATGGTGTCTTCTAATAAACCTCATCAGTCTTGGCCGCCTACAACATCCACAAGCACATAAAAACTTAACCTTCTAGTACAAATAGAGTATTCAAGTTCAGTCTTTTCCTGATATTGCCTAATTAATTGGGATTTGCATAATGAACCAATTGAGAATGTGTTCCCTAATACAAGACATCGATCCAAATAACTTATTTCAGTCTCAAAACTCATAAGTTCAAGGACTAACCATCAACCATCAATTTCTCTTCTGTAGTATCTTTGAACTTTAAAGTACACCAACCATCAAACATGGGTCAAACGTTCCCCATGCAAGATATTGGAATTTGGAGACTATAGATGCACCAGAACGTACATTAACTTAATATATTCATAGGTGATAGGACTAATCACAAATAAACAGAAGTAGAAATTTCATAGCAGTAGCCAAAGATAATAATGGTAAACCTTTCATTTTTTTCTTTAGCTTGTCCAATTTGATCCTTGATCTTGACAACTAGTGGCAAAACATGTCATTTCCGAAACCAGAAAACTCAACAATCCTGAAGCATGATAGTAACTATCCAGAATGTAGCATTCAAACTGTAACTTTTAGGTACTATTATATCCTACAAAAAGAACAATGATAGCACTTAGTGCTAGTGGAAATTATTTACGTTTATCTATTGTTATCACCACAAATTTTTCCAAAAAGACTGCATTCTTTTTACCCAAACGCAAACTCAAAACTCAACTTTAGACGCAGGATTTAAATCCAATCCAATTCTCGAATCCAAATAAGATCCAAAATTCAAATCTAGATTTGAATTCATTTTCAAACTCAAAATCCAAAACCGAAATCAAGGCAACAAAATTTGAATTTGTGAGCGTTGCGTGCACACACACGGACCTCCCCTTTGTTTATGCTTCGTTCTCACACCAAAATGTGTTTTCAAGCCTTAGTCACATGCTAGAACCCATCGACAAGCAACAGAACCCAGTCCAGATTTAAAACGAGTCCAGAGTCACTCGAAACAGAGTCGACCACAAAATTTAGAAAAAAAAATCAATTTTATACACATTTTAAATAAAGAATATATATATATATATATATATTTATGTTTTTTATATGAACATCCATATTTATTTATCTATTCATTTATTTTTTTAACTCATTTTATTTTGTTTTATTTCATTTTATACCATTTTTTATGTTATTCCATTAAAAAAAAAATCACTACGCAATCGCATTACGCAATTGCTATTGTGCTCGGCAGCACATCATCGTGTGCTGCCGCTGCGTCTCGTCGAGGCACCGAGCGTTGTGGTGCCTGGCGCACAACATCGCCTGAGCCGAGGAGTGCAGGCCTCCTTTTCTTGCAAAACCGATCCTTGGGAGGCGGTGTTTGAACTTTTTGGGTGGGCATTAGCTCTGCCCACACCCCAAAGGGGTATTTGTAGGGCTAAAGGCCAATCTCACTTAGTCAAAACCTATTTTTTAGAAAATTATTTGAAACTCGCATGAAAATGTTGTGAAATTCCAAAAAATTCACATTTTGAGTTTTAGCTCCAAAACTCTTTATAAATACACACACAATCTTCTCTCTTGGCTAGCTTTTGGGAAACCTCTAGTGCATTCCTACTTGAAGACATATATTTTTCCCTTACCTTTCTTTCTCAATTTCTCTCTTCTTCTTTCCTTTTCATTCATCTTCTCTTCCAATCTTGGGAGCAATCTTATACAAATTCTAATTCTTCAAAGGAGCACAAGGAGATCTCTTGAAGCAATATTTTCATCATTTTAGAGCTTCACTCAAGGCGAATCTAGGATCATTTGAAGAAAGGGTATTTATTTTCCTAAAATCAGTTTTGTTAGAGGTATGTAACTAACATCCCAATCATTTTCTTTCCTTACTCTTTTTTTCTAATTCATCTCCCGATGGCCATTCACTTCGGAGTTAAAAGCTATTCTTGAGTGCACTGAGAGCATGAAAAGTTGAAATGATATTTCATTTTATGATTGGAACATGTTGTTTCTTTTTTTGAATGTTGCTTTATTTTGGTTGTCTTACTTGTTCTATTCTTTATCTCCCCATGGCCATATAAGATAACTCTCAAATCTTCTTTTCGGAATCAAAAAGTTATTCTTGAGTGCATCGGGAGCATGAGAAGACGATACTTCTTTTTATGATTGGAACATGTTCTCTCTTTTTTAGAATGTTGCTTTATTTTGGAATATTATTCATGCATAGTTGAATGATTTTTCCATTTATATATGAATGAACGGTGAAAATGAGTGTTTGGGTTGGAATTCTTTTCTATTGTTATGTTAATGTTTGAGGCTGAGATTTGTTCAACCCCGAAAAACGTACATGTAATATGCATTTTCATGTCATTCTTACGTTTAGTTTCCCTCTTAATCACTTAATTAGGAACCCTAATGAGTGCCTTATTATGTTGCTTAATTTTCTTCCATACCCACCCAACAATAGAAAAAACATATTCCCTTGTAACAAACGAAAGAATTACGTTTTATGTTCAAATATAAAAATATTTGAAGTCATGCACTTCGAAAGATTTTCAAAAGAAAGAACCCTCTCTAATAAGACTTTGGAGACCTAGTTTAGGCTCTTGCATGAACCCAAGTTCTTCTCCAGCCTACATAAAATTTGAAGTTGAATAGTTTAAGTCATTTCTTGATTTTTGAATCTCATGAAGACACATACGTATATACATGTTAAATGCGTATATGTGCACATGATGATGTTCTTTATCCTTCTCTCTCTATGTTCCCACATTTTATTTTGCAAATTTTCATATACACATGAATGCATATATATATGTTTTATTTTCTCCCTTTCTCTCTTTTAAGAACTTCTTTTTCTTCTCTATTTAAGCTAATACTTCATTTTCAAAAGCTTTAACATACATACATGTACATATATGTAATATATATGTACATGCACGTATATACATATATATAGAGATATGTATCTCCTCCACTTTTAAAATCTTTTATTTAGTGATCTTTAAAATCTCTTTCTCTCTCTCTTTCTTTCTATGAGAGTATTTCATCTTTTCCGTTCTTTTGAATATTTTTTTTTCATGATCTTTTTATTTACCGACTTCATCAAAACTAAAACTCAAGTAATGACCCAATATTGGATTCATGATTGATGGTTTACAACTTCATTCCATTTTCAATTTTTTTTCTCTCTTCGTAACAATATTTATGACAATTTTATAAATAAAAAAAAGAGAAACTTAGACATATGTGATGGTAGAATGAATTATTCTCTACCAATTATGTAGGATCAATTTTTAATGCATTCACACTCACTTAAAATCGCTTATGATCATGAACTCCTCTTCAAAAGAACTTAAACAAAATGAGATGAGACTCTAATTAGGTTGTAACTAAATTAAAGAAAAATTTCAAATCTACTTAAAGTCTTAAGAGAACACCAAAGTGATTTTCAAAAATGATCTTCAAATGTTTCCAAACAATATTTGTAAAGATTTCTCAATTCAAGATTTTCTCAAATAAAAATGTTTTACACTCTCAAATGAGTCTTCAAGAACTTTTTCAAAAGTTTGAAACATCAAGTATTCAACATTTTCTCAAACATAATACCACATTTAGAATAAAAAGATGTTTAAGCCAAAATGAAATGCATCAAGAATAAGTGTTGCCCTTTGATTGATTACCCCCGATAAAGGCGTTGGGAATGATTGATCCTTGTACCGACAGACGAGTTCCTTTCTCTCTCATTTTTCTAGAGCACTCCAAAAACCAATAATTTTTTTGGGGATGTGAACATCTACTTGAGTTGTAAACTTTTCATTTATGGAAGAATAAATCGAAAGAATGTGTAGTCCACAGACTGTACACAGTGAAATCACCTATTAGGTGTTGCTGAAACGGACTGCAGCCTTCTAGTTGTAACCCTTATTTGATGTTACGTAAGTTTCACCTTGGTCAGTAATCATTTTTGCATGTTTTCACCAGTTGATTGTACATGCACCTACAAAAGAAGACACCTAAAATATATTCATAAATTGAAGAAAACAAATTTAGTGATCATTTATCTAACTATAATTTGAAAACCATGTCTTCAAGAAGCTAAGCACTCAATGGTATCCTTTTTCAACCTTCTCCTCCATCAGTAGTGTACAAAAAGACTAGGAAAGGTGGTTGCAATGAAAATTTCATTGTATGTCTCTAAGAAAGGCTCATTTTCGACAGCCACATAGTTATTTTACGTAAAATGTGCACATCTTAAATTCATGAACCTTGCATATTTCTTTGAGAAACCAAGTGAATGAAGGTTATCGAAAGCAACATAACTAGAGAGAGAAGTTTGGAAGAATTTCATTTGTTAAGAAACCAAAAAATGAACCTATTCAATTGTTGAGAAAGAGATAAAAACATATAAGAAAGATTGACCCCTTCCTAAAATATCGGATGGTGATCAAAATTGTAACCTCCTTCCTAAGATAGTGGATGATGATCAAAACTGCAATCAAGATCCTAAAAATGTGGATCTGATTTGTAAAAGCTATCTATTAAATAAAGAAAGCTCTCCCTTTCACCGCGTATGAGAGATTGAGAGAGAAAAAAACATTTATCGTGGATGTAAGCCAAGTCAAGGGCTGAACCACGTTAAAAATTCTTTTGCTTCCTCTTCTTCTTTCTCTTCTTTTCACATGGTATCAGAGCCACAAAAGTAGTCGTGAGGAACAGAGAAAGAATAGAGGAATCCAATGCCTGTCCTGTGGCTGCCGCCAGATGATCACCGACTTCAACTATTTTATCTGCTTTCTTCTATTCATGTGATTGTCTTTAGCAGGAGAGTTCTGCCTGTTTTCCAGTGAATTGTGAACTGCCGACGAGCAGCATTCATTCTAGAAACCTCTCTTTGATCAGAGGGTCTTTCCTGAGCAAATTAATCGATGTTGTTATTGGTGTAATGAACACCTAATTTCTTTCTTATGAATGCCTAAATTTCTACCTCTGTTTCGATACCACTGAAGAACAGAGGAGTCATCTACAAAACAGGGCATTTGTATCCACCGGCGTTGACTTCTCCGCTGGTTTTGGATGTCGAGCACTAGAATCTTGGATGACCAGGAATCTCCAAAACACCTCTATGCATTTTCAGATTTTTTTTGAAGCTCGTAGTGAGGAGCAATCATTTTTTTTTTAGGAACTACAGCTCAACCGCAATAGCCAGCATTCAGTTATTTCATACCCCATTCATTGTTCAATGGCTTTACCAAACTTGTCATCTTCAACAACAATTAGTCTTAGCCCTGCTACACGGTCAACTACTCAGTGGAGTTAAAAACCCAACACAAAATTTGGAAAGCATTGAAACAGCCCCATGCTGCTCACTCTCTATCCAGAGTCTTGAGTAAGGGAAATCAAACCATTGATGGATACATTCTTCGAGCCAAAGCCTTGTCTCACCAACTAGCCACATCAAAACCTATGTCCAATTGAGAAATTGATCCAAATTTTAAGAGGTTTATGCATTTACAACCTCCATTGAGACCTGATCATAATCAGTCTCTCTCAATGAGTTGAATAGCTTATTGTTGATTCAAGAGGCCCATATTAATGAAAATGAATATCAAGGTGAAATAATTTCTGTCAATGTTGTCTCTTGGTCCAATAAAGGTAAAGGTCAAAATCAGCAGTACCAAGGAAATAATCAACATGATCACAATGCAAGTAAAGATTTTTAGACATGGAAATGGTTGTTTTTCTTGCAAATATGGGTTCAAGTTCAACCAATAACTTCGTGGGTACAAGAACACATATAAGAATATTTGGAAAAAAAGGTCCGACCAGAATAAGGAAGACAAATACGTGTGACAAATTTATGAAAAGCAGGGTCAATTGGCCAAAACTTTGCTACAAATGTACAAATTTATTAAAGAAAGAAAGTAAGATTGTACATCTACAGTCTTACACTGTAGGTCCCGCATACAACTTGGGTGGTGAAGAAGAAGAGAATTGGTATCTTAATTCAAGAGCAAGCCACCATGTCATAAGCAATGTCAATAACTTGTCTATCTATGCTCCTTACCACAAAAATGTTTTTATAAAGTTAGGCGACGACTCAGGTTTGGTGACTTAGCATGTTGTCACGTCTCATATTTCCAATAATTTTAGACTTAAAGACATTCTACATGTGCCTAGTATTGCAAATAATCTTTTCTGGATACATAAATTTGTGAAAGATAACAATGTCAGTTTTGAATCCACTTCTGCTTCTTACATTAAGGAACATGATATCAACAAGATAATTCAACATGGAAAAAGTAGATGAGGTCTTTACCATATCAAACTACAATGTCAAAATAAAGAGGTGAAAAATGTAGATCGTGAGCCGACATTTTCCAACTTGGTATCCGTCAAGTTAGATCAAACAAATTATCTGTTATGGTGTTCTCAAATTACCAGCGTTATGAAGAGTCAAGGGCTACTAAGGTATATCAACGACACCATTACTGCTCCTCCTAAGCATCTTGACGTGAATCAAACCATAGTAAATTCTGATTTTGAAGTATGGGAATAGGTAGATTAATTAGCTTTAAGCTGGATTAAGGTTACAGTGTCCGAACATATTCTACCACAATTAATTTCATATTCCATTGCACGAGAGGCTTGGTGTGCTCTAGAACAACAATATGCTTCTCAATCTAACTTGCGAATCATTCAATTAAAAAGGGATTTATAGAACGTAAAGAAAGGAGATATGATGATGGCTGATTATTTGAATCATGTCAAATTCTTATGTGACTCTTTAGCTGCTGTTAATCATAAGGTCTCTGACACTGATTTGGTTTTATATACCCTCAACGGACTGTCCACCGAATATGAGGCCTTCATCACTACTGCAACTACATTCAAGACTCTACCAAGTTTAGGTGAAATTTTTGATATGCTCATTTCTCAAGAAAATCGTCGGCAAATTCTTTCACCGCCTCTTGATATTTCTCAAGAAGCTAAAACAGTTGCCATGGTTGCACATTGGACTGACAGCCATGGGAATTCTTATGCAAGAGGAAGAGGAGATCGGAACAATGGTGGTTGCAGCAACTATAATTCATACAATGGTAGTGGTCGCAACAACTTTGGCTCGTACAATGGAGGACATGGGAATACTATAGGCCGCAGGTATAATGGAGGCCATGGTAATATTTCTAACTATAAAATGCTTGCAGCAGTTACTTGCCAATACTGTGGTCGCAAGGGTTACAACGCTCGTTAGTGTTATGATATTCCAAAAGCTTTTATGGTCATGACTCTCAATACAAAAACAACTAATAGTACTGCTTCGTCATCGACTTCCTCTCTTAATGTGATGGATAACAATCAAGAATGGTATCCGGATATGGGTGCATCACATCATATGACAAATTGTGATCAAACTATAAAAGGTAAATCCTTATATCATGGAAAGAATTATGTTATTGTTGGCAACTGAGAAAAACTATCCATTAGAAACATCAATAATATGTCCTTACCATCCAAGCATATAAATTTTTGGTTAAAGAATGTTCTTCATGTTCTTATGATTCATAAGAATCTACTTTCTGTTGCTAAGTTCACTAGAGATAATGATTGCAAAATAGAATTTATGTCTCATGATTTTTCTGCCAGCAGACGGGGGAAATAATGCATAGGGACGGCTTAAGGATGAACTTTATGCATGGACAAACACTGGCATTGCTGAAAGAAAACTGCCTATGCAGACATGCAACTCTTATATTTCTTGTTTCAATAATGTTGCTCAAGTTCCTAGAGATACTTTTAAGCTTTGACATGAACATTTGGGACATGTAAATGACTCTTTATTGAATCACATGACCTCATTTAAGTATATTGCTGCCGATTCAATACCTAAAGAGTATTTTTGTTCCGTTTGTGCTTTAGCTAAGATGCATCAGTTGCCCTGTGATTCAATTGAGTTAAAAACGTTTTCTTCTTTAGAATTATTACATGTAGATTTACGTGGACCTTCACCATGTATATCTAGAAAAGGATACACATATTACTTGATAATAGTCAATGATTTTTCAAGGTTCACCTGAATTTAAATGCTACCAAAGAAGTCTGAAACATTCTCTTGCTTTCAGAACTTTCATAAGATCATAGAAAAACAACTTGAGTATAAGATTAAAGTTTTTTATAGTGATTGTGGAGGTGAGTTTATGAGTGCAAAATTTTCTATGTATTTTGCTTCTCATGGCATTTAAAGAACACTCTCATGTGCTTATACACCACAGCAAAATGGTGTAGGGAAACAAAAACATCACCACATTGTTGAATCTCATGGCATTTAATGCTTGTGTGCCAGCTTATTTTTTGGACTGATGCTTTTAGAATGGTAGTCTATACTATTAACAGGTTACTGATTAGAGCACAAGAATCAACTCCATATGAGAAACTTCTTGGTACTAAGCCACAACTGGAGAATCTTAGAGTTTTTGGATGCAATGTTTATCCATTAGTAAGTCCTCAAAATAAATCGAAACTTACTCCAAAGTCTCATGTGTGTCTTTTTTGGATTCCTAAAATGTTTTAAAGGCTACATGTGTTACAATCCCTTGAACAAGCATGTCACTATTTCAAGGCATGTTATATTTGATGAAAACACTTTTTTATACTCTGGAACACGACCATCCACTACTGCTCAAGAGATCACCTGCTGGTTAGCAACAGATCACTCCCAACCTACCACCGGTTCCCAAATTATCCACTTACCCAATCTTAGTGTGCCTAAGCTTAGTGACCCGTCAATCGTCCCTACAGATAGTCACATTTCCCACCAAACCAACACAGTAATTTCTGCACCCATCACCCAGGAAGAAACCAACCAAACTTTCCTACATTTTGAAAACCTCAGTCGCGTGAAAAACCACCCTATGATTACCTGCTCCTAAGATGGAACCTCTAGACCAAGAATGTTCACCTATCTTAGTGAGACTAAACCTATTGATACCGAAACTGAACCTCTTGACCTACAAGAAGCCCTACATGATGAACAATGGAAAGTAGCTATGAACAGTTAGATTGAAGCACTCCACAGAAATAAAACTTCGGACTTGGTTCATTGTATGCCTCAGTATAATGTAGTGGGTTGTCGATGGTCTACAAAGTCAAGCGACATGTTGATGGGTCTGTAGCTTGGTTCAAAGCACGCCGCCTCATAGCCAAATGATATGGTCAACATGAAGGGATTGATTACGTCGATACTTCCAGCCCAGTGGTGAAGCCCACTACTATTCATCTTGTTCTCTCTATTGCCACTAGTCGTAGATGGAAAATCCATCAAATGGATGTTGACAATGTGTTTCTTCATGAAACTCTAAAAGAAGTTTATATGAGTCAACCTCCAGGATTTGAAGACAAACGCAATCGACGACATGTGTGTAAGTCGAAGAAATCTCTATATGGCCTTAAACAAGCTCCATGGTTTGAAAGTTTGAACACATATTTTATACCCATGAGATTTAAAGGGTCCAAATCTGACTTATCCCTGTTCATATATTTGTGTACATCATACATTGCCTACATTCTTATCTATGTAGATGATATTATTGTGACATGAAGCTTTTCACAGGAATTGCAAAAAATCATCTATGACATTGGCAATAAGTTCTCCATCAAAGATCTTGGAGAAATTCATTACTTTCTTGGACTAGAGGTCAATCCCCAAGCTAATGGGCTCCTTTTATCACAACACAAATATATCAAAGATCTCCTAAAAAGAGCTCAAATGGAAGAAGCCAAGACAGTAGTCACACTGGCTGCACCCAATGTAGATCTATCCAAGTTTGAAAGAGATACACTCAAAGATGAAACTTTATACAGAAGTATTGTAGGTGCTTTGCAGTATGTGACTCTCACTCGCCCATATATTGCTTTTGCTATCAACAAAGCTTGCCAATTCCTTCATGAACCTACAATATATATTGGATTCATGTGAAGCGAATACTTCGCTATCTTCAAGGAACTCAACATTTTGGATTACATATAAAAAGAGCGACTTATTGGAAACTTGAAGCCTACTGTGTCGCAGATTGGACTAGATGCCCTGATGATAGGAGGTCAACAAGTGGATTCATTACCATGCTTGGAGGAAACATTATATCATGGGGATCTAACAAGCAGCATATTGTTGCTCGCTGAAGTACTGAAGCAGAATATAAAGCAATGGCTGGAGATGCAACTGAATTAATAAGGTTGCAACATCTTCTCAAAGATCTTCAAGTTCCTATACAAAAGGCACGAACACTATGGTGTGATAATCTAGGAGCAACATATCTTGCAGCTAATCCTGTGTTTCATGCCCATGCCAAACATATCGAAATTAATTTTCACTTTGTCAGAGAAAAAGTCTCAGCATGAGAGATTAAAATTGAGTTCATTAAATCTGAAGATCAGCTTGCAGATATTCTAACTAAGGCATTGGCCTGACCAAGGTTTCACGATCTCAAAAACAAGCTCAACCTTGTTCGAACAAGTGTTGGCTCGTGGGGGCTTGTTAAGAAAGAGATAAAAACAGATCAGAAAGATCGGAACCTTCCTAAGATATCAGATGGTGATCAAAATTATAACTTCCTTACTAAGATGGTGGATGATGATCAAAACTGCAATCAAGAGCCTAAAAATGTGTATCTGATTTGTAACAGCTATCTATTAAATAAAGAAAGCTCTCCCCTCACCGCGTATGAGAGATTGAGAGAGAAAAACCTTTATCGTAGATGTAAGCCAAGTCAAGGGCTGAACCACGTTAAAAATTCTTTTGCTTCCTCTTCTTCTTTCTCTTCTTTTCACATCAATACCCTCTCATTTCCATTGCAAAAATAAATAACAGCAATGATGACCATAACAACAAGCCAATGATGCTTTTATTTTCAAGAAGAGCCAACACAAATAAGGTGTCTATTAAGTCCACAAATATATATTCATACAAACCACACACATTAAGTCCCTATTAAGTTTACAAATATGAATCCATACAAATCGTAAAATATATATTAAGTCGATACAAACCATCACTATTATAATAAGAAAATATGGCTCTTGACATTGTGCTTGCAATATAAGAAACACTGTATAGTGTCTTCCCTCAACATAGTATTTTCATCATGCAGTTATCTTGACAATACCTTCAATATATAAGAAATTGAATTGCATTAACATCAACATGAAATTTGAAAATAATGTATAGTTTGTTTACTACACAAGAGCTAGTAAGGTAAAAGAGGAAAAACTGATGCATTATGCATTATCAATATCTATCTCTTCCAATAATATAATAATCCCATATCAACTGTGCAACTGATTTTCTAAAAGCTTTTGCTGCAACTGAGCATGTTGAAACATGTGCTCAACTGAACATCCTCTACACATATTCCCTACATATCTAATCATCAATCTTATTTATTCGAATATAATTATGCAGTATACAAGTTACAATAACAATATCTCTTTGTGTGTCAACAAGATGTAACTTGCACATTTAAATTAAAAAATTTATCTTTTAGAATTCTGAAACAATGTTCAATTTCATTTCTTTGTGATGAATGTCTAAAATTATATAATTCTTCATTATTATTGAATGATCATCGGTTTTTGAGTTCTTTTAAATAATATGAATAACCATGTTTTGGAGAAAGAAATTGAAAGTGTTGCCAGATCTCGAGTCAACAAGGTAATATTTATCTACATATAACAAATGTTATAGAAACTGAAGAAACTAATGAACATGGAATGTATGAGTCAAATAAGTGATTAAGTTATATTACCTTCTGAAATTGGCAGAAAACCCAAACTGCTATTGTATAGAAGTTCAACTAATATTCTAACATCAGCTGCAGATCCTTCCCATCCCGCATAAATAAATGTAAATTGTAGATCAAATGTACAAGCACACATTACATTTTGTGATATAAATTATTTTTTATTTCAACATCTAACTTGATCTTTTATTGGAACTACTATTGGAATATGCGTACTATCAATTACTCCAAAGCAATCCTATAATAAAAATATCATCAATGAATATGTACTTTCCATACAGATAATATTTGAATTGCATGTTTGACGAAGATACCTTAAATCGCTTAAACTTTGGATTAGTTGCAACCTCCCATGGAGTATTAATGATTGGGATCTTCACAAACTCGCAAATTAATTGTAATATTTCCTTTAGAGTATTGTGAAAATGTCTTAAGATCGTTTCTCCAATATGTTGAAAACGATCTTGTAAAGCTCTATTTCATTTATTTTGTCCAATGACCATCATAAATATTTTCAGTTGTTCTTCAACAACAACTTGTCTCATATCTTGTACAAACCTTTGTCTTTGAGCATTTGAGCAAGGGAGAGAAAACTTTGAGCATCCATAGAAACATATCATGTGACAATTGTTCATGCCCATAAAGTATAGTGTTAACTCATGATGCACTAGAAAAGTTTGAAACATGTTTAGGTTGTTTACATAAGTTGTGCATAGCAGTTTGACACGTTCAGCCAATCATCCTATCTTCAACTATGCTTTGTTCATATTCATCTTAAATATTGTATTCAATTTTATGACTTAAAAAATAGTTGACATCACTATTTACCATCGTGAACTTTCCATGTGTCTGTAAATAACAAGTAAATTACTTTTATATATGACATGTCATAAACATGAACTACATTACTATCAGATAAATGAAAGTAACAGTATATGTAAACCACATAAAGCAAATCACATTAGTAAAAAAAGTGCATGTAAAGTAGGCAAGAAAAAAGGTAGCACACAAAGTAGACGAGTAATTATACCTCATTTCTGTTTCCTAAGATGTTGCATCTATGCATCCGGTACTTGGATCCCATTCAAAACCACTTTGATTTAACATGTTTTTCATGACATTGTAGGTTTTTTTTCAGTATTCCAAATCAATTCTTAAGTTGTTCATTGTCATAGTTTAAGTTGGCTCTATCATTGAACTCATGCAAAATCTCGTTCTAACCAATCTCATCAAGCCCACCACCTGTTTTCTTTCCATAAATCATATTTTTGTACATTATATCTAGAGCAACTTATCCAACTTATGGTTCCACTGAGCTCGACTCCTATCTCCACAATCAACTTGGTTCATTGTACCTTCTTAATCATGAATGAAATCTATAATGCATTGAAACAAACATACTAAGTGTATAAACAAGTCTAAGTCAACATAGACTTACTTGAATGTTGTTTGTCCAAAACAAATCTTTTTGAGCCTATTCCTGACATTTTTCTGATTTAAATGAAAAAGATAAATATAAGATTGATGAAATTTTATTGCAAAAGACTATGTAGAAAATGTTTTAACATTTACTTTTAAACACCAATTGACTTTGTCTTAGCTTATTAAAGTAATTATGAGGCTTAATTATCAATGCTAACTTCAATCTAAACACCATTTACCCCATGAGGAAGTGAATTATGTTCTCCCTAACCAGCTAACCTATCCAACTAGTTGCTGGTTTCACAGCACAGGTCTTAAAATTCATGTGATACTATGTTGTTACAAGATTACGTGGAACCTAGGAAATTAATACAACCTAGAGCATACCGGTGCCTAGGCTGGACTAGGTGCCTTTAAGTGTGACCCAAAAATATGTAAATCTCGTAGAACCATGCCATCAATTTTAGTCATTTGATAAAATCCAACAATACTTAATGCATCATAGTACCATAATAAACGTCAACTATACTAATGACAAGAAGCATCACATCAGCAACCTACTTACAAAAGAAAACCAGGAGAAAACTTGAACTTTAGAATGTGGTTGCAGCTCCAAGGTTGATGAACATATTGTTGAAAGGGTGCCACGTTATATATAAGCAGACATCACAAATCTAGTATTTCATGCCCAAAAATGAAAATAAGATGCACACATAGGACATGCAACAAGTAACTCATAAGCATATTAGAAAATAAATCAATAATCCATCTTTAGATCCAAGTTGCCATTCACATCCACCATAACCACTTGCAGTTAGCTAAACATCAAATCCAAGAATATGGTGCAGAATAAGCAGAAAAAGAGATAAAAAATGAACCCAATGACATATAACTAGTGCTACAAAACATGTGAATCAAGAATGATGGAATCAATCTTCTACAACACACCACAACTGTTATGTGCAAAGCCACGCCGAATGGCAGCTTTGATATCTGTGACACATGAATAAGTAGAGAAAGTACTAAATTTAGGAAATAAACTACAAAAGAACCTTGAAGATGCAGATTTAATAGAAGAGGAAATCCAGAATGCTTCAGGTACAAAAGTTATACCATTGAAACACACTACAATCAAATAAATGTTGCCCATAGAACTTGAAGGGAGCCCAACATGCGTCTCTAATCTAGTTTATGAAGAAGAAATCAATGAATTGATTGGTGCAAATGATGACACCAAGCTCTAGTCTAACATCACAAAGGACAATTAATGTATTGATTTGCTAGCTAACGAAGATCAAATAGACATTCAAGTCATGAAAGAAGATATTATTGAAAGCCAGAGACCCATGACACTGCCAGGGGTGGTGATAGACAAGCAAAATTTTGGATGGGATTGGTCCTTCATTTATTAAGGAAACTATGAAAGTGAAAGATGGAGAAAATAATGTGGAAAGGGACCTTAACATTGACAAGCTGACGACAGTTCAACTGAAGAAATCCATGCAGGCCCTTGCTTGGGAGTTGAAGAACAGGATTAGGAAAGAAGCATACTAGAGAAAGGATCAACACAGACAAAAACATGGAGGCAGTTCAAGAAGTTTCTCTAACAGTAAATGAAGAGAATATTAGAGAAAGGATTGAAGCAAGAAAGAAACTTGAAATTCAAGATTTTCAAAATGATGAAACCTTGCATAAATCTGCCACACAAGTTGCAGCAAAAGAAGTCATGCAAGTTGAAACTGAAATGGTGCAGGAGATTTCCAATTTGGTGACCGAATTACAGACCGAATTGCAAGAATGGGGCAAGTTCATATGGAACACTATAATTAGTGTTCCATAAATCTATCTCAAAATTGAGGCATATTTATGGGATGCTCATAGAGTATCCCTACTGCCAAACGACCCCTAAAGCCCACTGACGCCAAAGAGCTTATCCTTTCCACTCATGTTTCTTACATCTAACATCAAAGTCAAAAACTCTGATATAATCTCAAACAGGTCGTGTTTGCTTTGGCTTCCTTAAGCTTTCATGAGCCATCCAGGCCACATCAATGGACATGCATTTTTCTTTGAAGTTCCTCCTTTATCTGATCCCATATGGCAATTGGTCTTGATCTCTGCCAAAGGAGCCAACTCCCTTTTACCTTTTCCTACATAAAAAGCAAGGGGATTGTGCAGCTTAAGGGTGTGCCACAAGCTTCAGATTGTTTGCAGTTTTTTCTCCAAAGAGGCCTGCCTGAGTGCTCTACTTCTTAGCCTGTACTTAGTTTCATTTGTCCCTGGTCGGCACCATGCCTTAATGGCATGGCCTGCACCTGCCCTGCGGCCAAGGGTTGTGCCCCTAGCCTCTGGCCACAACTAGTTCACTTGTATTTAAGCCTTGCAACCCTTTGGTTATGTTGATTTAGCGAGGCCTTCGTAGTTACTTGCCAGGCATCATGACCTAGTGTTAATTTCCTTGCTGATCTGGTGTGGTTGGCTGTGGCCACACGCCCAAGGTTTGTGGTTTAATTGTAAACATGTCCCTTTGAAGGGACTGCCCATGAACGATACACTGCTAACTATGCCAGGCTTAAATCTTAGGCATATAGCTGGCCAATGCTCAACGCCTAAGCCAGGGCCGAACATGTAGATTTTGTTTGGGAGAGGCCAAAATACTTCTCAAAATTTTTAGAAGGGCCGAACTGCATTTTTTCCAAATTTAATGTGGCTCAAATGTAAAACTTTAAAAAAATTTAAATTTTATTTTTTCAAAATTTCAATGGACGCCATGGCACGCAGCCACCCGTCCGGCTCCACCCATGGATGAATTGGACTAAGGCTAGCAAGCTGTAGGTCTGTACAACAATTTGAGCCAGCTTGAGCTCGACTCAAGGTCACTCGTTAAAACTCGATTCAAACTTGACTCGTTTATAAATGAGTTGAGCTAGAGTTCAAATGTATGCTCGAAATGTTACACGATTCAAGTTTGAGTTGTAAGAACTCAACTTGTTTAAACCTGACTTGGCCCAACTACACAATAAGTATTGAATTATGAGAAAACAATTAAATGAGTAACTACTAAACGAGCTAATCGAGTTAACTGAGTTAAAATAAACAAGACATGTTTAACGTAAATGACTTAAATGAGTAAAACAAGTTGAGTTCAAACTCGACATTGTATCGGTGAGTCGAGATTGAGTTTGTTCTGTCGAGCTGGACTTCAGTTTGAGTTGAGTTCGAGCTCGAGCTCCAGCTTGCCCAACTCGAATTTGACTTGACTTGGCTTGGCTGCAGCTCTAGCCAGCTGCCTACTTCTAAGGAACAATGGCTTTGAGCGCTTGAGGCTAGAGGTTTAGATGGGGTCAAGAGCAATGCATCTTAGGAATTGTGCCCTCGATAGCCTACCAGTCTATGAAGCACAATTGTTGAAGGCTAATTGGGTCTGAAGGTCACTTAAGACAAGGCAAGGGACAGAAACCTTATGTCCAGGGGCACAGAGATCTAGAGAGAGAGAGATTCATCGACAGGGAAAGACCAAGGAATTCTTCGGCCAAGAGTAGAGAGCGAACAAGAAATTTGCTGGTGAGGAGAGACCAAGAGATTCATTGGTGAGGGGGGAGAGAGAGAGGGAGAGAGAGGCAAAAGATCCGATGGTTGTTAGGCCTGGCATCAACTGGAGTCTTTAAAGCCACGGATCTTAATAGCCCAGATATAACAGTCTTTAGAAAACATGAATCTTAAAAAGCCCTGGATCTTAGATTCGAGGACTTGAAACTAGCCCTGGATCTAGGACCCAATTTCATCAAAGTACTGGATCCTACCAATGAGATGATGTGTTTGTCATTCATCCACAATAATCCTGCTTTCTTATTCTTTGTTTACTAGTATCCACGAGCATCATTACGTATACGCTACTCAAGTTGTCTTCGTCTTCTCCTTCTTTTTCTTATTCTTCTAAATATTGAGGTGTTCGATGAACCTCATCCCTATGTAGTTCATAGGCCCTGAAAACTTGCAAGTTCTTTTTATTGTTCAGTTATTTTTTGGCAGTTTGTAGGCAAAACCACCCCTTTCCCTGCCCCTAGAGTTCAAAGTTGCTGTTGCTTCAGGACTTGGATGAACTTGCAGTACACCATTCAATTCAAGTGCCACCACCCTTTACCATTCAAAGGAATTGTACCTACAGGAATCCAACTAAGGATGTGTCATTAGCACAACACTCAGCAGCCAGCTATGATACACCTGTCAGGGCTTGATCTGATTATGACAGAATATGCAGGGTTTCCAAGCATCAAACCAAAGGCGAAGCCACATATATATGGGCTGGTGTGGGCAACTGCCCCTTCAGAGAAGAAATTTTGTGAAAAGTGCCTCCAAAAAAAAGTTTTCTGGCTTTGCTACTGTGTCAAACTCTTGATCTTTTTCAACGCAGCCAGATCAAACGAATAGTAAGCTGTATGCATGGGATCTTTTGGGGAGTAGAAACAAATTAAAGATGTGGGTATGTATTTGACTGCATTTTCTTTTCTGCTTTCCAAGAGTTATCACAATTGGTAGCTGTGCCAGACCTATTATGAAAGGACTCCTGAACTCCATCATAGCCTCACCAACATTTCCATGATAAAAAATCAAAGTCATGCTTAAGAGTGCATCTTCTTCCAACCCATGAGCTTGCCTCATTCAACAAGCTAACCCGATTCATGCAGACCCAAGGTCCAAGATCAACGTGTATAGAAGAGGCAACGCGTCATCAACGTCATGGCCCATTCAGGGCGGCCCAGATGAAGATAAAGTGTTGATCCTCTTCAAGTACCTGCAGGAAAAAGTTTTGAGTCAATCAAACGGCATATGAGCTCATGCATATTCTTTTTCAACACGGCTTTAGCTGTCAGCCAACAACATGTCACACCATGATGAGGAAACAGAAAGCTCTGAAACGACAATGAGAAGGATTTTCTTTTCTGTTTTCTTTCTTGAGACATTTGAGGAGGAAAAAGTATTGATTACTGGTGATTGTGGGCAGATATGTTTGATGAACACATGCAGAAAGCTGCCAAACTTCTGAATAATGCCCAAAGAAAGGAAGGAAAAGGTTCTGCCTTCAATGTGGAAGTGACTTTGTTGGCAAGAAACAAATTGATTCCCTTTTGAATTAAGAGATCGGCTATACATGCTTATTGGGTTCTATTTTTTCTAGTCAAATAGTTTAGAGACCTAATGAAACGCTATCCAGAGATTTGTGCAGCCTCGGCTAATTGGGAACTAACTGTCGTTGTTGGCTTATTTTTCAACAGTCTTATACATAGTCACAAATATCATTTTTTAGTTTTAAATAGGGAGATTTTTCTTGAGTATGACATGACCAACTTCAAAACGGCACATGAGGAAACACATATGCAAGAGTTGGTACCAATACTTTTCACCTTATATGTCCGTGTCGATCATGGCTGCTCCAAGTATGAAAGTTTGAAATCCTCCTTTGAAAGCCTCCCATTACAGGGGACTCTCAGCTCATGCCTCTGTTTTTTCCTTTCAATTTTTCTGCGGGAGGGGTTCATTGAGCCGTCACTTTCGACTGAAAGTCAAGAGTTTGACATTTTCCGAAGGTCAAGCGGCGCCGGACATTTGTCAAGTTGTAGTTCAGAGCTTGACTGTCAAAATTAAATCATATTTCCAAGTCAAATGGGTTGAAAGGGCTTGTTTTTTCCAACAGGAGCTAGCTGATTAAGCTCCCATGCCGTCAAATGGAGCCGCCTAGAAGCCAGATTTGGCCGGTTTTCACCGGAATCTTTTCAAGCAAGGCTTAGGTCCGAAGTGGGGGCTGCTTGTTGCGTACTCTAAACCTGAAATCATTTATGTTTCCTCCATTGAAACATGCATCCTGTGTTAGGACGAGGTTCTCTTTCTATTTTCTCTCTCTCAACACCAAGAGAAGAAACAAAGGAGAAGAGTAAGAAGAAGACACAAAGATTTTTTTTTGGTAGTTCAGAGACTAAGTTCTCAACATCCATGGCCACTCTCACACTGGTTTTTTTCACTATCTCATAAAGATCCAGAGATGGTTTTTGTCAGAAATTTTTTAAAATATTGAGTCTTAAAAATTAAGAAAAATAAAATAAATAAGAAACTAATAACACAAACATAAAAAAAAACCAACAAATAAGAATTCAAAATTAAACAAAAGCAGTTTGACATTAAAAAATGTAAAAAAATGGTTAAAATGAAAAAATAGGAAAAAACATGAAAAATACACATTTTTTGTATTTCTTTCTTTTCGGATTTTTTATTAAAAAAAGTTGGCGATCTTTAAAAACAAAAACCTTTTTTTTTTTTTTTTTTTATAAAAACTATGGTTTGAATACGTTTCGTTTCAACTGCTTGAATTATTACAATAAAAAATGAAAGAAAATCAAACACAACTATACATGCAAGGACCACCAAAAGTTGGGCAAGCATTTAATTAATTTTCATGAAACAGTTGGTATATTGGAAGGTCCTTCTGTCTTCATCTTGAACTAGACCATGATATAAACTATTCTCTGTGAAACAGGAGAGCTGATAATTGGTTTCCAGTTGGAGCTGCCTAACCTCAAGTGCTAAGAACACCTGTTGCTGGGGTTAGTCAAAGCTTCCAAAGATATGTTGTGGGGCCGCAAGTGGGTCAGATCAGACATAGGCATACTGTCCAAATTTTATTTGGACTTCACTTCTAAAGCATTAGAAAGTCCTTTACCTGGATGCGTGTTGATGCATCGGTAGGCGAAAAGACGTCTTAGGGGCCGCTTGGCAATAATAACAGTAAACAAACTGTTTCATGTATCAGCTCAATCTACTATTACCAAACGGCCTATAATAGTTTCTCCAAATCATAGCCATAGAAAACCCGTATTACTAAAAATACATGTTTAACTTTAAAAACTGGTCAGCGGAATAAAATGTGAAAAACATGTTTTTTTTTTTTTTCTAAGAACTTAAAAAAAAAACATGTTCTATTCATCTATTTCCCTTTTGTTTGCGTTTTCCCCCCTTTCTCATTTTTTCATGTTTTTTCGTATTTTTTTGCTGTTGTTAGTTGTCACATTTTTATTTTCACATTGTTTGCATTTTATTTTTAAGATTTTAGCCACCTTTCTTTTCTCTTCAAAAGATTAGTTGTTTTAAAATTTGGCAAAAATTCCCCTTTCTAGTCCTGTCAAAACCAACTTTGCTGTTTTATGTTCGTACAAAACCTTGTTATTTAAAACCTAAAAACGTTATTTGTGTCTATGCAGTTCAAATGGTTTCTCAAAAAACAGGCCGGCTGATAAGTTAACTTATCCGGCAGGCCCACGCCCAACTTTCGGGTCGAGGCCTGAATCGGGCTGGGTACCGGGTAACACAGACAAGCACCAGGTCCAGGCCCGATGTCCTGGCTTACTGCCGACATATTTGGGGTCACTTTTTGTTGGAGGTCAGGTCCATGAAACTCACATCTGCACAGTTGTGCCTAAAAATGTAACATATTTTAATTTACAGTGGATAACACAGATGTAATAAATTAATGGAAGCAACTGTTACAGTTGACAAAAATACAGTGGTAGCTTTTCTATTTCTTGTTACTTATGCTTAATGTCTGACTCTTTCTAATAATTGGCATCAGGACAAATGTCTTTATCTTATTTATGGTGAATAGAACTACAGTCTTATCAACATGCGTGTAAATAAATCTTACTCCTTGAAAGAGGGAATATGTATTAATTCATTAAAACAAATGTAGTTAAAGGCTTTTAAATCTACGCAAGTACAGTAAGACAGAAAAATTTAATAAGAAGACAGTGATTTCATTGATCAGGGCAATAAATTACTCTCTTCAATGAGAAAGAAAGCATTTCGATCGACTCTACTGTTTCTACGTAAACGTTACCATTCATAATTCGGGAGCGTCATGGGTGTCCTCTTAGATGATTGACAGGAGGCCATATATATATATATAATAACCCATTAATTTGGTAGGAATTCTGTCCTACTTCACAATGTTTGAGCACCAAACTATTAAGATTTTCAATGCTTCAAGATTGACAGAAACCGATGGGCTTAAAGGTTCTTATTTTCCAGTAAAAAAGTATATGTAAATGTACATTAAACATATCTGATCAACAAGAAAAAAATGCCATTTATGTAAAAGAAGTAGTTATTAACTATTCACAGAATCACAGGTCATGTACCAATGGTGCGTTATATACACGCCCAGGCACTCACTTTTATCTTACTCAATTACTCTTGTGGATTTCTCCATTTGGGTTTGGACGAAGAAATCCCTCGGCTCACATGTAGAACTGGTTGTAGTTGAACGAAGCTCAAGATGGCTGGAAAATCTCGGCTTTCACACACACACATATATATATATATATATATATATATATATATATATATATATATATATATATATATATATATATATATATATATGAGGTAGTCTTTGATCGGTAGTCTAATGTTTGTCTGGTAAAAGTTGGTGCGATCTTTACCAACTGGCAGCACAAGATTTGACCAACGGTTGGTGTGGTGAAGAAGAAAGCGAAAAATGTGGTGGAGGCCAGAAATGGCTTGTTGCTATAGTTTTCCACAGACGGGACCAATCAAGAAAATTAAGAAACTGGCCAACTGTAAATTCCGGTACGGTGGAGGTGCAGCATATAGTAAGTATAGTTGGATTCTCCAATTTTTCTTGGCAAGATTTGACAGGAACCTGCCATGCCAATTGCCATGCTCTGGCAATTAGATCACCATGGATAAGGTTAGGCAGTCTTATCATCTGAATCCCAAATATGGTTGTGCCCAGAGAGGTGTAGCGTAGCTAGCGACAGGGGCAAGCCAGGATTTTTTTTAGGAGCGGGCCAAACGGTCCGCAGGTCGGGCCAAGAGGAGCGATAGGTCGGGCCAAACTAAAAATAATTGATTTTTTTCAATAAAAAAAAAAAAATTCCTGCGCTCACCTGAGCCTCTGGCGAACTGGACTGAAAATAGCGGGTGCACTTAGTTGATGAGTGTTCCACTCTCCACCCGTAGCAGGCCTGGGTTAAGACGCCAAATTGACCAATCCAGTTTTTACGGCCCGTGATCCAAAAAAACGCTGCTGAACAAAGCCTAGATCTTAGCTTCTGCCTTGGATCTGGTGAATTAGAATGATAGAAGCATGAGCTATAAAAATTTGTTCGGATTGGATCTTCATCCTGATTCAAATGAAACTCAATTGTTGATGATGATCAGTCCAGATGAAATCCAATTCATCATGTCAGAATCAGATCCAAAATCTGACTGGAGTTTATTTTTTCATCCGAAATATGCCGAAAAAAAAGGACTTCTAAGTCAAAGCATGAAGGGAATTTGAAGACAAATCCATAGATCTAAAATGCAAGGCGATCAAACGCAGCCTAATTGGTGACTGGTGTAAACAACTGATCACTTAACTGAGGAGTTCCTTAGGATTATCTAGGATCAGATCGCCGTGGATCTCAGTTCCACAGAATTGAGGTTCGCACACGCTCAACTTCCCTAAGTTTAAAGAGTGGATTTCATGTATCATGGATTTGAGATTCCGATCAGGTCCAACGAGAAACAAATTAACATAGCCTAAAAGTTGAAGGACATTAAGATCACTGAATTAGTGCAAGTCATTAGGCTGGCCTTTACGCTGCATGCATTTATTCGCCTTAGATAAGTCCCAAGTGACTTTGGATCCATGGTTTTGTAATCCTGGGGGAGAATTATTCGATGACAGATCCATGGATTTTAGATCCGTAGATTAAATCAGTTTGGGTCAGTTCACTGAATTTGTCTTAATACGACTCTATGTGCATGGTAGATTTCCAGACTTGAACTTGGACTCAGACCACATTTTTAAAACTGAATTCAGATCCAACTAGCATAGCATCCTGAATCTACATATATTTGGGTCGGATTTGTATCATATTTCAATAGGATGTATTAAAATTCAGATTAAGATTTAGATTGGGTCATGAAAGATGCTTATAGAATCCAAATGCGACCAGACACTGGATTTGGCTTTCTTTAACATATCCAAACTAAATTGAGACCAATTTGAAACAATATCTGGACATATCTGATCCACTTACACCCCCGGTGCGTCTTCTAAATGGTAGGTTGGTAGCAGTAGTGAAGCCACACATGGGGTGGTGTGAGCCGCTGCCTAGACTAGTCCATCAAAAATTTCATTGGGATATCTCAAATTTAATTTGGGATGACTCAAAATCATATATGATGCCCGCACAATACTTGAATGTGTAATTCAGGTTCCTCTCAATAAAAAGTTCCTGGCTCCACACTGGTTGGTAAGAAAATAAAGCCGACGATGATTTTACGTCATGCCATGCAACTCAATGTTTTTGGTGACTGGATTATACATAGCAAAAGACTATGCTATCATCCATATATATGAATCTTAAGTTTCTCGTTCTTCAAACTCCTGGCCTGCCTCCTCATTCAGTAAAACCAACAAGTTTAAAGCTTTTTTGTTTTATGTAGCCATGTGGGTGTCACATAATATGCGTGGACAGATCCATTAGTTTTTAGCAGTGCCAAGAAGAAGCTTCCATCTGCGGGAGACGAAGGTTAGGGATGAAATAGATTGTTATCTATGTGTTTATTCTATATGGAGAAAAAAAAGTTTCTTTTGGCAGCTATCGTCAAGTACCTTGCTTTCATTCCTTGTTCAGGAGCATGCATGCAGTAGCTCCCTTGATTCTCTCCATATTGATTGGTCTATGAACTTATGTATCTTGTAGCTTCTAAAGGATACTCTCTTACTACTTAGAGTATAGCTGTATAAGCTTCGAAGGGTGTGACATAGTTGGTCCAACAAAAAGATATGTCTTGTCCTTAGTTCAATTCTCTTTACTGCTATTTCTTTGGACTGCAAATGATAACGTGCACCACACTCAAATTGAAAGGCATACCATAGGACCACTTAGGTCATGAAATAGTCCTGAACCTAGGGAGGGGAGGAGGGGTGGCTTTTGCGCCTCGCGTACCACCCAGAGTATAGCCGTGTAATCTTTACCAGCATTCAATATTTTTTTCCTCAAATAACCATTTGATGTCTCTTTACTAATATAATATTTAAGACAGCGTATTATGATTTTTTTGTTTCTACAGGTGAAGATCGCATGGCTTGAACTGGAAAAGAATAGTGTTTATCCATTGATGATCCAGCTTAGGCCATTGTACACACACACACACGCATGCATGCACAATAGCAGTGACATCTATGCTTGTATTGAATGTGTGAGATGAATACGAGAAATCTACTTTCCAACATTGTGATTATCGAGAAGCTCACAAGAAGACCCACCCACAAATTCACATATAACCTCACTATCAAATAATTTATATTGTGAGTCAAAATGAATCTATTATTTTCAGTGCATTTCAAAGTAACTACTGATTTTTTATTGGAGGAATTAGCCAGCAATTAAAGCAGGAAAAACTATTCATTTATGGAAAAGGCGAGGTAAAACCACACTATGAGAAAGTAATTTAATGCACCATAATGAGACCACGATAGAAAGTGAATGTTGGCTTGCTATTATTTGAGAGTATCTTATTTTCCAATCCGTTAACTATTTGAATTCAAACATGCAAATCATTATCTCTATTAACCTACTTGGCAATATAGATATATATATTTTTTTAAATTTTTATGCAATAGGAAAAATATGTTTCAACAGTATTTTTTTATTTCCATCATCTGCAATTATTATGAGTCAAGGGAATTAAGGCTAACCAAATACAAGCTAGTTATACCGTTAGGAAGCATTATCTACTAAAATGTGTACAAAAGGATTCACACAAAATATGGCAGAAATTTCTGATAAACAAGTTTTAAAAAAGAATTCATTATTGGTTTGAATACGACAGAAGGGGCATAGCTCAAATGAGCGGGCTGAAACGTATTATGCGGCACATCACCAGTTCGAACCCCGAGGGGCTATGCTTATGTACTATGAAATGAGAGTGAGTCTATATGTGCAAGTGGAAGCACGGAGAGATCTCACCTCGTGGTGATGACGCAGATCTAAACTCTCGAAGCAAAGGAGAGTATCTATGTGCAAGTGAAAGCATGCAGAGATCTCACCTTGTGGTGATGACGCAGATCTAAACTCTCGCGGCAAAGGAGATATAGGGGAGCTTCGGCTTTCGCTCTTGTGGTAGGATTAATCTTTATGGGCTTCCAAATACAATAGAATGCTGATGCAATCCTTTTTTTTTTTTTGTTCTTATTGAACTAACTCATTTGAAAACAGACAAGATAAATCTAGCTCTTTTTATAGTACAGCATCTTTTATACTAAAAAAACCTGATTCAGCTGCTCATGAATGTCAACTAGCTAACTCGTACTAAAACTAATTATTACATGAAATGCAAACCCATCTCTACTCGTCCAACCGTTTACACGAACCTGGCAAATACTTAAATGGGTCTACAACTCGCCACCCTAACTGGATCAGATTCGTATCCAAATCAATATGTTCATATATGATCAGAAATTGTAATACTGACCTTATTAAATCAGTTAATTATGGTCTATAATGTTCAATTACACTCCAATTCTAATTATATTTATATGAGCGAACTGAATTACAAGACCCATGAGCTTATATATTTTGACAATAAAAACGAAAATATAGGCAATTTGATGTAATTTGGGTTAAAGCTCGGTGTGATAGAAAATGGCAAAACCTTCAAATCAGATCAGACCCCAACACTACCAACCATAGCCACAGAGAACATGTATTATGAAAAAAAAACATTTAAAACATTAAAAAAAAGATAGCTAGCCGAATAAAGCACCAAAAAAACACATTTCTTTGGTAGAGTTTTTTGCTTTTTTAGATACCAAATTTTTATTTTCATATTTTTTACATTTTACTTTTAAGATTTTGATCACCTTTCTCTTTCTCGGCCAAAGATTAATTGTCGAATTTTCCGTTCTTTTGTAAAAAAAAAAAACTTCATTTGTCATTTTATATCTTTTAAAACCTCACTGTTTTAAAACCCAAAAACAATATTGGTGGCTATGCTACCAGCATGACCATGCCTAGGGTTGCAAAAGGTTGAAATATAGATCATCCAAAACAAGGAAAATCAAACCGGTTTCGATATAATACAACCAAAAATGGCAAAACATGAAGTTTACCTTATTCAACCAATGTGCAACCCTAGCTAGCATGCCAGACCTATAAACATGAACCCCAGCATCTTGAAAACTCAGCTCACAGATCAAAAAAGTCATAAGAAAGATCAAATTAAAGTTTTTTTTTTTTTTCCCAAGTTAGGAGCTTGCATTGATTGTTCGATTTCTGCAGATACGTTAACTAACCAGTCAATCTTAGCAGCATCGTTCAAGTCAATGTCATGACTCAGTTCCAACTTAGATGAAGATAGTTAGCTTGCTTATTTCAATGCGACGAAGTTTGAATTATTCAAACTTCACTAGCCTTCTTTTTCCTACGCATGCATATTTGGAGCTATCTGCATGTCCATATGATCTCATGCTCATGAAATATATCGTCATCAAGACTTTGAGAAAATTTACAAAAAAAAGTTTCGGTTTGATGTTTTTATGAAGAACATAATAATGTCTGAGAAATTATAGATAACAACCTAGATTTATAAAGTAATTGCAAAAACAAGCTTCATGCATGACTTGAAAATGGGAAAATATGTTTCAAAGGTTAGCCACCGTGAGGGAGATGTGAAATTGTGGAGAGAAATACTTAATTACATACTGCTTTTCACAAAGTTTAGGGGGAAAATTGGGATGACATTCTTATTTAACCCAATTTTGTAAAAACTTCGTTTTATAAAAACCAATTTTTTTTTTTATGATGAGCTTCTAACTTGAATGACATGCCCAAAAACCAGAGTTTTATAATTAATTTAAGGGAGGGCTTGACATTTTACTCCTTTTTACAAAAACGAAGTTTTGTAAAAACTGGCATTCAAACGCCCCCTTAGTATTCTTTTAAGAAATTATATGTACGTGGTCCTTTTAAATATATCTTGACATTTTTCATTCATGAAACATGCATTTGTCAATTGTTTTGTCAAATCATATCGTTTATAATTTATCAAATTTTGGTGCTATTTAGTAAATACATAAAAAATTAGGAGTAATTCGTAAATTTCTCAAACTCTTAGAAGATGACGGCAAAATTGACTTCAAAATATATTAATTGTAGCACATACATCTATGGTCAATTTGCAAACTCATCGCTATTCTATGGATATTGACAAACTCATCTTTGTCTCTTTCTAGTTAGTCTACGGTGTTCAATTTGTCAATGAAAATCGTTTTTTTCTCTTTTCAATAACTCGACACAACTGTCCATAGAAAGAAAGCATGGAAAACATAATAGGATGAACGATTGCCTAAAAGTCAGTGATGAAAAATTTCTCAGTTTCCTCTTAAATCTGCCTCAAAGTTGTGAATTTTTTAGTGTAGGAAGAGAGACTTTATAATGTGGGGCGCTCAATGGCACCAAAACTATGTCAGCGCCAATTATTTCATGCTGTACGGGAAAATTAATACTGGAAAACTTTTTCCACTGTGTGGTTGTAATCATAGTGTGAATATTTTAAAAAATTTCATCCGTGTTTGACTTGAGAGAACATATAGTTTACCTTAAGGGTGAAATTTCACCCCAAGCTGGTCTGACCAGTGAGTCGGCGAAAATTTGGTCTTTAGTTTGATTTTCATAAGTGTTCTTCTTTTAGCTTGTAAATGATAGATGTGTGACACTTTAGTCGACGGATGTATCGCTTTCCACCTAAGTTCCAAAACAGCTGAATCACGGAGGCACGAAGAAAAGGGGTGGGCTTTGGCCTCTTCCAGAAATCATCCCTCTCTTGGACTCTTTTATGGATTTTGAGAAATATTATAAGAATATAGTCTTATTTTTAAATTACATTTTTTGATTGTTCAGTTATTTTTAAAATGACTTTTCTAATATGTTCGTATCCTGATCGGCAGCCCTACCGAATCGGCTCACACACCGACTTTTACAAAGTTTCAAATAAGGCATAGACCTATCATTAAAATCAATTGGTCCAAAGTAACAAATTTATTTAAAGTACTTCAGAGCTAGCTTTTGAGTAAACTTTTTCATATCACAGGCACCAATTTAGCTAGGCCATTCTTGTCAAAGTAAGAGTAGGCACCGGGTTGGGGGCTGGATGGGCTTTCGGGCCCTCGCCTAACTCGAATCGTGCAAACAGGCTCAAGCTGGCCCGGGCGGAAACCGGGCTGCCAAAATGGCAGCCGGGCAGGCTAGCCCGATGCCTCAGAAGTAATCTTATTAAGAAATTTAAAACCCATAGGCTTTCTCTTAAAATTACAGTAAAAAAGTAGGCACTAAATGTAAATTTGCTTAAATTTAATGGATAAAAGACTGCCAAACACCTATATGACGCCTAATATTAGGGAAATCATTCAAAGTAGGAAAGTAGGAAGGAAGAAAAAAAATGAAGAAAAACTTTGACTTCAATGAGGATGACTGTGGCAACTAGAAGACAAAAGATTTCCCCCATTGAATACTGCAGCTACAATTATTGGAGCCCTTTGTCTCACTAAGAGAAAATGTCCACATCACAAGCAAACTGGTAAATGATTAGGCTTCATGGAAAACCCACGAGAAATCCTCTTGCTTAGTTTTTAATTGGCCACCACAACAACTCCTCTAGCTTTTCAATATGAGTGAAAACAACTCTCCAGCTTACGCCGGTGCCAAGCGCGATAATGATATCAGAAAACAGATTCCTACGAATCATTTACCTAAAAATTTGCATTGATCAGGATTATGAGTTCGACTCTTAATTACACGTCAAACACGAAAAAAGCTATAGAATGTATATAGCTCTGTAGGATTAGTCCATTCTCTTCAAATCTAATTCTTCTCGGCATAGCTAATTTGTTTCGTGTTTGATTGAGATTAGATTAGTTTCATTAAGCATTCTAAGTGCCATTAGTTAGAGTCATCCCTTTTTCCCCTATCCTCATGCTCCTCCTTAAGTACACCACCTGATACAATGCACTGGACGATATGTAGGCTAATATATAAGAAATCAGACGTGATGATCAATAGGAGCTTGGTAAGAGTTGAAGACAGATCACTTTCAAGTGATTAACAGGAGGAGTATTTCATCCTACCATCTGGTTAAGAGCCGAAATTTTCATTCTTCCACTCGTTGTTCTTTTGGGTATCAAGTTTGATTTTAATGTCTGAGAGGGACGCACCCAATATGCTTCAATTTGCATACCAGTGTTTCATCTTTTACGGCATATAGAGTTGACACTATGAGAACTCGAAACAAAGACTACTACCTACCAGTCCCCTCGAAGATGAAGGCAACTTTCCCGCCGATTGTGACTTTCAGAAGGGCACATGTGAGAAATGCATTAATGAGAGAGTAGGTACAGGTAGAGCCAAAAGCTGATTAGTGACAGCAATTAGGGGGGCGCTGAAAAGTAGGGAAGAAAGGTGCAGAGATGACCAAAAGTATATTCAAACTACGAAGCATTTTCATGCATGGATAATACGGCAAAGGTGTGAACTGTTTTCCCCATTAGAAAATGAACAAGAAAGTTCATATATGTACCAAATTTCCTATCCCCATGAAGGAAGGCTTATGGTTTTCATACGAAAAGACCTAAATTAAATCAATGGGTCCCTTGAAAATTAATGACTTTTCACATCAGGACGTTGCAGGGACCCATGCAAGAGGAAATTGATTCTTTTCTATTGATACTTGAGGGTTATGACAATCACTTCCAATGTCTAAGCTGGGGTTGTAATTTGTCAAACTGCTGTACCAAGGCTTGGTCTATCGGCAAAAAGAGAAGAGTCTTGTAGTCAAGTCAAATTGAAGAGAGTTTTGCTTGTGGGGATGTCAATGGATTAGATTTGAATTGTATATACTCTTAATCGCATCCGATTTTTTTTATATTGAAATATTCAGATTCGAACAAAAACGGAAAAAAGTCATATATAAATCTGAAATCCAGTTTCACAATTCGAATTTAAGTTTTTATGTTCATATCTACATCCGCATTTTGAACCGAATCTAAATGATTTTCAAAATGTAAGAACAGTGGATATATGTTAGTTATTTATAACAAAATTGGATGTGAATTCAAACCCAATTTGATATTTGTGTATCTAAATCTGAATCTAAGTTCGAAGCGATTGGATGTCATTTCTTGAATCTGAATCTGATCCAATTTCTTAATTGAATATTAAAATTTTTCTATACCCTACTTTTTCAAAATGGTTTGGTCGGATATCTTATTAAAATCAGATATATGAACATCCCTGTTTGTTTTTTGAGTTGCCAAGATGGGGCAGTTGTAGCTAAGATACGTACGTTTTCAGCTTGGCTTATATCCCTTTTTTTTTTGGTCGGAAAATTTTCAACTTCATTCATAAGGTATGGCCAACTAATTAATCTAATTTTCCATATTGTGATTCATAAATTCATCATGGCCTAGATTTGTAACCGATAAACTTAGTAATATTAACATGGTTGTTAGTAGGGCTTCATAATAAGTTGAGCCAGCTGGAGCTCGACTTGAACTCACTTGTCAAAACTTGACTCATTTATAAATGAATTGAGCTCGAGTTCAAATGTGTGTTTGAAATGTTAAACAAGTTCGAGTTTGAATTGTAAGAACGCAACTTGTTTGAACTCGACTAAGCTCGACTACATAGTGAATGCCAAAATATATAAGAGAAGAGTTAAATGAATGAGTAAAGAAATTAAATGAATTAAACAAATTAACGAGTTAAAAGAAACGATACAGACTTAACAGAAGTGAGTTAAATGACTCGAGGTGAAGCTTGACATCGTATTATTGAGTTGAACTCAAGCTTGTTCTATAGAGCTCGGCTTGGATCGAGCTCAAGTTTTCTTACTCAAGTCGAGAGCTCGACTTGGCTTGTGTGCAGCCCTAGTTGCTAGTTTGGTGATCAAAGTTACAAGGTGATAATACATAAAAAAATATATATCTTAATATTTGAACTTTCTCTATGAAGCTTTGACAAGTTTTGAGGCCATAACCCTTTGTAATGAAAACAAATGATTGATGGGACAGCAGCCGCGTTGGGCAGCAGAAAATAATATTTGAAAAAAAAACCATTTACTTGACTGCATGATGATATGATTTGGCATCATGAGTAGAACCAAGGGGGGTGCATGGGCCCTGGCCCCACCTCAATTCTTTTCTTTAATTTTTATGTAAATTTTAGAAAATTTTACTTGTCTTTTATAAAAATTTTGAAAAATGATATTTCGGCCTGTGTCAAAATTTAGAAACTTTAATTCAGACCTCCTCATGAAAAATTTCTAGCTCCATCCGTGTTTGGCTTGGTTGAAGAAGGTTATCCATGAAGAGCCTAAAGGATCATTTATTTTGTCTTCAGCTGAGCTACCTGGTCTAACCTTGTGAGAGACATCTCTGCTTGGTTTCAAGTGATGGGAGATCTATTTCCAATATTTGTGGTGTCCTGAGGGGTTGAGAGAACCTGAGAAGCACGCATGATCTGTTGAATTGGCAGCTTCCAAGGGGGGTCCAGTCTCTAGTAGCTGCTTTAGCTTGGTCTCTGTGAGTTCAATTTACTAAGTCAAAGGGATATATACGGATACGAGTACAGGTATAGGGGATCGGGTATAGACACGATAAGCTTAGAATTTTTGGATACGAGATATGGAAAAGTATGTATACATGTATATATATATATAAGATTCCATGAAAAAATATGCATAATTAATACAAAGCAGGTGACAGAAATACAAAATAGGCGAAAGTACACTTTAGATAATTAATATGAAAATCCGATCAGTTGTCATTTCGTATATCCAAACCCAATCTGATTTCTCAATAGAATATTAACTTTTTTTTCCCATTTTTTTTTGGAATAGTTCAGTTGGATATCCTATTCAAATAAAATATATTGACATACTATCCTTTAGAGCACTTTATTATGTTTGATCACATTTATCTAGAATATGAAAGAATTTTAAATATATTAATTAACTTTTATACAAAGAAATATGAATCAGTAGATTAATTGGATCATAAAAAATATTCCTCCTCAAATGTATCTCCGACCATCGTTTATAAATCCCATGCAAAATGTCTGAGAAGATAGAACAAAAGCTTCACCCAATTTCCACATTAGATTTTACGATCAAGTAGAGGAAGTTAAAACTATTAATTTTCAAAATCTGGCACAATCTAATTTGTATATCGCTTTTGCAAGATTTTTTTCTTGAGTCTTATAAATCCTAACATGCACTCGCATTTTTCTATGTAATCGAATTTGCCAAAAGCAAACCTCGAGCGCTTGGCCCCAAAGCTTACTAAAAAATAAATTAAGTGGTGTTTGATTGCCTTTGATCTAAAATCTTGAGGATTTGAGAATTGTGTATTTAAGATCAGACCATCATCCTCCGATCTTAAATTAGACCTTTTCTCAAAACTAAAAGGGAAACAAGGATTTCAAATTCAGTTTGATAGACCTATAAATTTTACCATAGATCTTTTGCCATATTAGTAAAAGCATATCATGTCAAATCCATTGGATTTTAAATCCGAAGCAATCAAACACTCTCCTCTATGACTCCTAACCCCATTGAAAATTAATAGCTTCATGATAGTAAACCAAGAGTTTTGGTTGTCAACCAATATGACGTCTCAGATTCGATTGTAATTTCAATATTACTCGCTTACTTTGACCTTCAATTGAATCGTGTTTGAATCTTTAGATGCTGCCGGATTAAGTAGGAGGTTCATTAAATTCAGATACATGAACTCTGTAAAATATTTAAATTACAGCATGTAAATTTTCTTATAGACTCCAACTACTTTTATCTTGAATTTGGATCGAAGATTGAATTATATTCAATCATGGACATCTTTGCCAAGAGTTATTAAAGCAATCAGGGAGATACAATGTGAAAACATTTTAATGCTTACTCATTGATTCAGAACTGTATCCTTTATTTTTTTGTTTTTTTATTGAAGATTAACGCCTCATTTTATTTTTTTGCTTTAACTGACATTTATTAGACGATGATCTATAAATAAAAGAGCAAATAAAGGCTGCGGCAGTCGAAAGCATTTTTCTGTAAATTTTCTGTTTACCCTTTGGGGATTATAGAAACAAGTTGTGAGGACTGATGAGTGAATTACTGAATCACTGTTTTCTCTCTCTCTCTCTCTCTCTCTCTCTCTCTCTCTCTCTCTTTTTAATGTGTAAAATTAGGAGGTCAAAGGATTTTGAATTGGATATATTCTTTAACTTTATCCTCTTCTTGGTACATTCATGTATTCCAATTCTATTTCGAATTTGATGTGAATGAAGAAAAAGTTATATCTGAATTCAAACCTGAAATCTGATTTCACAATCTGAATCTGATTTTTACCTTCACATTTGAGTCCAAATTTGAATTTGAACCGAATCCAACTATTTTTTAAAATGTAAGAGCTTTGGATATAGAATATATAAATTTCATCTGAATTTGAATCTAAATCCAAAACCAGTCAAATATTTATGTACATCCGAATCCTATTGGATATCATTTGAGTTAAGTCGTTAAATAGGGTGATTCGAGTATCGGTTAAAATTGGATTATTAACACCTGGCATCAACGAGCAAACTGGTGCCACTCTGATATCGATGGTAGAGAAAAATATTCTTAAATTTGAAAATAACTAAACTGGTTGAAATATTCTTCTTTAATTTATTGGGGACAATATTGGAAAAAGAAATTGGTTAGGGACTACCAATTTTCCTGTTTTTTATTTACCTCATTTTTAAGTCAATCTACCAACTCTCTCTTCCTTTCAAAGGTTCTTCCAACTCTTAAAAAATACTTACCTTCTATATTTGAAATTTAATCTTTACCATACTAATTTCCTGGAAATGAACAATGTAGATGATTCTCATCATGACTACATGAGGGAGGGTCTTGGTAGCTATTCATTTCATATACAACATACATATCCTCTCATTATTTTGAACTCTATCGAATCACAGTCACCAGATGCATTGCATCAGATCATGATTAAACACATCATCTAATACAATTTATGAGGTAGTATGTTGTGCGAGAGGCCGTCGGATTTCTCCATCCAAAACCATATATATATATATATATATAGGAGATGACAATATTTCTAGAAAGGCAGGTAAAGGTCCTGCCTAACTTTCGATTGACTTGAAAAAATAAATGAATGGAAGGAAACTATGACAGTGCCTAAAGAAATAAGAGGTCGGTACGAGACACTTGGAACACGGGAAGCCCTCACCTACCATTTTAATTTTACACGAGAAGAAAAGAGCTACGTCATGATCTTCAACGTCGAAGAAGATCACCATCAACCACATGACATCACCTTCCTCCACACTCCTTCGTTTACCAAGGAAACATATGGATGCCTTTTATAAAGACGCAGCTCGTGAGAGAATTAGTTATGTAGAAAGTGATAAAATTATGGGTAAAGGGCACTAGTTATAAAAATTTGAATTATTAAGAGGTACCAATGTGTAAATAAAAAAGTTATAAAGTATCAATATGAAAAAATTACCAATGTGTAAATAAAAAAATTATAAAGTATCAATATGAAAAAAAATATTTTTTTAATCCATGTGAGCAATTATAACACAGTGCCGACACTTGCCTCCGCCCCTACGCCCAGCGATGCTCTCTCCATGAAAAATCAAACCATTTATTTACACACTATCATCATCATATGGAAAATGTCGCATTCAATTTCCATTGATGTTGAAGGGAGTACTGAAACATATATTTTGCTTGGGAGACACTCATCATTTACTTTGTCGGGTACATGATGCTCTTGTTAGATGACTAAATCATTGTTAATATTGATTATGCAGCAATTGTCTTTTAGCAATATAACATTAAATTTTAACAACATCGGTGTTAATAATGAAATTCACTTCACCATCATTCAGAATCACACGTGAGTGTCGTGGGATTTCATACGTTGAATTTTCAACAATTTTAGAAGAAAACAAAATCGACCCGATCCCTCTAAGAACTTTCACTATAAATAAAAAAAAAATCTTTGACTCCGACCCTGCCGGCTATCCGGCGGATTTCTCCATCAATAGAAGAAAGGAACATAAAACAGGTTAAGGAGGAACGTGGAAATGAAAGGGGCTGGTGACATAGCTTTCAACTGATGGGACCGCGTCTACTTTCCTTGTGCACCGCTGCGTAAGAAGAAATGTTATGTGACTTCATGAATGCTCAATTGTCAGGTGTGCACATGCTGTTTTTCAAACATCCGACTTCATACATGAGGTTCCAATGTCCAAATTATGTGACTGAGTAAAAGATCGATCAAATTCAATGTATATATTGATGTCATTTAACTTTATTATAACTTTTTCAATATATATATATATATATAAAATCTTTAGCTATTTTGAGTTTCATCTAATCATAATATTGACATCAATTTAACATGAGAAAGCTAAAAATATAAATGTTGGGTGTAGTCTCAAGTTTAAGTGACAAGATCTGCCCTCTGGACTAGCCTTAGTTGTGGTGACATAGTTGAAAAAGCCCACCGCAAAGATAATTTTTTCTCCTTCAATAATGGAGAACTCGCTTTCGTCATGCTCGTTCGTGTCATCAATATCGCCCTGTATTATGGCTCCTATCGGCTAAGGCCTATACAATTTTTTCTTTTCAAAACTTACTTTTTTTAGTTCATAAAATCAAAATAATAGGGCACCACTATGGGCCATTATTCGTTATACCTGTGTAGAGTTGGGCTCCGGCCGAACTGACATCCGAAACATGATCCCGTGCTCAACACGACACTTAAAACTCGAGTTTAGACTCGAGTCCTCGACTTGGTTAAAATTTAAAAATATAAACATAATTAATTATAATAAAATATTTTAATTATATATATAAATCAATAAAATTAATATTAAAAAATCTTATCAAGCCGAACCGGGTTTAATTGGATCCAACCGAATCAGTCCGATAATGGTGCCTTTTTTTAAGGCCTGAGTGGGTAATGAAAAAGTCAGATCTGGATAATCGTTCCAAAGTTTAAAGGAATTCAAAAAAATATATATAAAAATTAATAAAAAATATAAATACTTCCATTTTTTTAAGAGAGAAACATGATGATGGATAAATTAGTAACATGTCGGCTTAAACACCGCAAATAGCAGAGGCAAGTCACATATAGGCTGTTGTGGCCCGATGTTTCTTTATTTTTATATTAATATTTTTAAATATTTGTTTGGTTGTATACATAATGCCCCTTTAAGTATAAAAAAGCAGTGAATGAGTATTATTTTTTCTTTTTTTTTAGCAGCGTCACAGGTAAATACCCTTTGGGATCACTGGCAGCCAAAAGCAGGGGCAGAGCCTAAAGGAAGTAAAGAAAAGACACATCCCTCCTCACATTATAGGAAATCCAATTTCATGTATTAAATTTTTGAAAATTGTTAGTTTGAGTCCTATTACATTCTTTCAAAGTAAGAATTCGTCCGACAAAGAAATTGAAAATATTTTTATTTAGCATGCATGTTTCATGCCAGTTCCAAACCCCCGGCCGCCCCAAGGGCTAGGTCTGGACCGTCCCGTTCCCTTTTATTTATTTATTGGAGGAACGAAGCTGGACAAGTGGCAGCCCCACCCCACGAAGCGTCCCGAGCCAACTCGGCGAGTCAGCCAACTACGCCACCAAGGCACTAAGTGTACTGGAACGCGGGCATGGCAGCCTCTCTTCCCTGCCTTTGCAATTGTTTAATGGAGGGGAGGGTTGCCCTGGTTTTGCGGGAGGAACACATGGTGCGTGAGATCAGGGACAACGACCCCTCACCCAACTCTCCCTTTTATTTTAATATCTCACTCCACTATTTCCCCCCTCTCTCTCTTTCTCTCTTTTTTTTTATTTTTTGCTTCATTGTATCCCTATCTACAAACCAAAAGAAATCCAGTATTGTAATTTTGTTAATATGCTTAGTACAATTCTTCGTCGGTAGTTGGCCTAAGTGTCATGTATTTAGAGGTGGAGCCATGGAGGCCGCTTAAAAGTCTACAAATTATATGTAAATTTCAAAAGTTTAGTTTAATACGTATATAAAAATATTGAAAAATTATATTTCGGCCCCTATTAAAATTGTTTAAGGAGATAAAGGGTTTCGTTTAAGCAAAGTTGTGCGTTTTTCTTTTTCTTTATCTCCTCATTTGAAGGGTATTTTGAACTCTTGAAAAAAACACCTAAACTTTTATATTTGAAACTTAATCTCCAGTATTTAATTTCTTTGAAATTGACGACCAAGATGTCTTCCAATAACGTCTTATATGGTCTGGTAGCTACTTATGTATACATATTCAAACACTTTTTTCCCTAAATTTAACGATATTGATATACGTATTATGCTTGAAGATAAAAAGATAAAGTTTACAAAATTTTGATTTCTACATTAGATTTTACAAAAGAAAATTTTAAGACTGTTAATTTTAAACACCTCATATGATTGGATTCACACATTTATTTTTTTTAATTTTATAAATGTTGGCGTTTGAATGTCTATTATGATTGCATTTGTGAAACAGAGTGCTCACATTACATGAAGATACAAGCTAAAACCGGGTGGCACAGTTAATCAATTTGGTGATATTGTCATTGTCCAAATGAATTTGGTTAGATTGTCATTTTCCATCAAGTTGCTATACAACCACAGAATTTATTATTTTCATACGGAAAATTGAAGACTCAAAAGAGCTTTGTTTGACTGGTTTTGTTAATTCCATCTATATTTTTTTGTACAAAAGTTTTCATATAAAAAATGGCTACTGAGACAGCTGATAGGCAGCTAGTCTCTTGTGAGTTGAGATGTCAAACGCCTGTATTGGGAAAAGGTGTCACTAATATTAGTGCAAGTTGAACCGTAACAAAGGCATCCCAAAAGCACCAAAACTAGACCTTTTATTGATAGGGGATTGATCATTTGAAAGAAAGTGATAATTTGAAAGAAAGTGAATATAAAAAATAAAATGCGCACTGTGGAAAAGCTTGAAATAATCAGGGGCAGAGATAGGTGGGGGCTCTGTGCCCACAAAGCTAGGGGTAAACAACGAGTTGAGCTACTCAAGCTTGACTCGTTAAAGCTCGGCTTGTGAATGAGTTCGAGCCGAGTCATTTGCTTAACAAGTCGAACTGCTTGAGTTCATGAGTCCACTCGTTCAAATAATCGAGTTGAGTTTGAGCTCAGCACGTAACTGCCGAGTCTAGCTCGAGCCTTAATAGATTTTGTCGAACTTTAATCAAGTCGATATATTCAAACAAGTTCACGAGTTTGTCGAATCTTAATCGAGTTGAGCTCAACACGTAATGATGAATATCAATTCTATTCAAACGAGTTTGTCGAGCCTTAATGGAGTCGAACTCCAACTCACCATGTAGCGATGAATATCAATTCTATTTGAATGAGTTTGTCAAGCCTTAATCAAGTCGAGCTCGAGCTCAACACGTATCTGCCGTATCAAGCTCAAGCTGAGTTGACTGAACTCGGGCTTGACTCGGCTCGTGTTCACCCCTATACAGAGCCCAATCTGAAATTTTGAATTTACATGTTAGACTTCGGTAAACTTGGGTTCAGTTATATAAAGCCGCCTCACGAGTCTGAGTCACTGTCCTAAAACCAATTAAAAATTTATTAATTATATACTTAATATCCCATTAAAAAAAAAAAAAACTTGCTCCATCCTTGAGCATAACAAAAACCCATGAAAAAGAACGTCATGCTGTTGGAGGGCGCCTATGTGTGAAGCTAACGTTAGCCTGCAACAGTAATCACTGCTTTTGCCAACAAGAGCTCTGTTGCACATTTAGGTAAGAGGACGGCCTTAAAATTAAAGCCCTGAAAATGAAAGACGTTGGTCGTATTCTTTGTTTTTTTTATATAATAAAATTAGTGAGGGCCTGCCTAACTCATTGAATAGATCAAAGGAAGATTCGTCTCTGCTTGATCAAAGCAAAATATGTAACATTTTATTTTGCAGGAAAAAATTGACATTCAATTCAGATTGCAGATGAGATAACTGTTCATTTTTCTCACGATGAATTGCTTTTATTCAGCCATGGAGTTTAAGATTTCTGGTGATTCCGTGAATTGGCCAATTCAATGTCCATATAAGTGATTTAATTTGCTAAAAAAAATTAAAAACGCATTTATGAAGTAAATGAAAAAAAAAATGTACTATGAAGTTAACTAATTTGAAATAAAATTTTTTGGAGTGCATTAAAAAAATTTATTAAAAGTTAATATGTGGCACTCTTTAATAGGCTAAACTAATCAAATGGATTAATTTTCCACCAATTTGATCATTAGAATGGATTGATTCCATAACATTACTGTAATGTTCTTCCACTGGGAAAAGAAGCTGGAAAACCCTTTCATTCCTCTTGCTTCAGGGGTTCTGTATTAGCGTTAGTGATGATAGCACTATATCTTTTTCAATATGAATACCACACATTACCACCTTAATACACAAAAACATAGCGCCCATGAAAATCAAACTATGCACATAACTTTTCACATGCACCAGCACAACCAACTAAGCATATCCCTTGAGGCAACATTACTTTAATGCACTCGTATCTTTGCACAGCGTTTGCAGAATTATTCATAATATGTTCAAATGGCAATAAATATGTCTCATTTAATATTGTTTTCCTCATGAATTTTATTCTCATTAAATTAATGCAGCCCAACTGGTGCAAACCCTAGCTTTTGATTATAAAAAACCTAAGAAAAGTGGCGCCTTATTTGCATTTGAAAAGGACCGAAAACTACAACGAAATTGATAAGTTATTATTAGATTTACTATTGCAAGGTTTTAAATGAAGGGAATATTGATTATTTACTAAGTTGGCTCGATCCGCTTGGCTGAACATGACAAGTGGCAACGGTTGGTAGCCTACCAACCTTCTTTTTCTTCTTCCCTCTTTTCCCCAGGGCCAGCATCCTTGTCATAACAATTATAAAGAAAAACAGAAGAGAAAAGCACGTACGCGGAGTGAAGAGAGCTAGTTTTATATTAAAAACCAGTAGAACGTCATCATTCGTCATCCTCCAAAGCCTCTTAGAACTAACTTTGGCATCTTCTACTCTTTCATGACACCTTAATTGGTTCCCTCATGCAAAACCCTTGTTGTTTCCTTCATTCATTAGCTTTCTTTTTGCACTAATCATGTTTAAGAGGTTCTGAGGCCGTGTCCACCCCTCCTTCTCATGTTTAAATCTCATTCATTAGCTTTAACCCGAGTGGTGCAGCTATCGTTTATAGTTTAGATGAGTAGCATTCATAGAATCGACTTGACGACATGTTGTCAGTACGACCCTTAGGCAAACCAACTATGCTATGCCGCTCAAGACCATATCTACTGTCCATGGTTTGTGCAGATTTACTCAAGTCGGTCTAAACCATGCTTTTAACTTACAAATTAAGACATGATTTATAGATATATAAGCTATGAGGACTTTTATATATATGATAATTAAGATTCATACAGTATGCCGTATGAAGCAATAATATATGAACCGAGGAAAGTCTTGGACCATATGACTTAACAATTTATAGTATTCTCGGAAGGTGTCTCATCTTGGGAATAGTAGATGGAAAAGTTTTTCAAGTTCAAGCACTCGGAACCTTTTTCTCATCATCTTCCATATATATATATATATATATATATATATATATATATATATATATATATATATATATATATATATATATATATTTGTTTAATTGATGTCACACAGTAGATACATACATCACTTCATATGTTATGATTCATTTCTTTAATTCATATATTTTTTCGGAACTTTAACAACGGTTAATTCAAGAGATCTAAACAAGTAGAAGGAGTGAATAAATGAAGAATCAGATCGACAACAGGGTGAACTGTACACAGGCAACGCTCCTGATATGAAGAAAAGAATAGTAACAATAACAATAATGATAACAATAATAAAGACAAGAAATAAATAATAGAGAACTCAGAAATAAATAAAAAGCAAACTTTCCGTTAAGGATAACAATTATTTGTGAAGGTGCTTAATTACAGAGAACCAAAAGTCATCTTTAGGAGTTCTTCAGTCTCTACCAACCTTACTTAATGACGGTTAAATTCTTTTACTGTGCTTCAACCTTGAAAAAGACGATGTTAATTAATGGTGTTGGGACTATACATGTGGAAAAATTCACTATCACCAAGAACTTCTTCCCATTCAACAAGGTGAAAACGGTCGCTATCCAGTTGGGTATAGATCAAAAAATGAACCCGGTTGTTGAGGCGTCTCTTTGAATGGAGCATTTTCCCATTTAAAAAGTCGGTAATAATTAAGTTCTTCAATTACATTTTTTATCGTGCTTCAATGGACATAATGTAGTTGGTCGAACTAAGAGTATGTAAAAAAAAAAAGGTTTTTATTTCAATTTTCATGTACACCATACTTTTGAGCCCTAAAGAGTAAAAGTTGAAAGGTAGTGAACACACAACCCCAAATAGGCCTGGGCATCTTGAAACCCGAGCCTAAGCCCAACGTAATTAAAATATAAATATGTTTTAAATATAACATAATTTTTTTTACTATAAAATATATTTTTAATAATAATATGTATATTATTATTAAATAAAAATAATATAAAAAATTAATCCGAAGGAAAACAAAGGAGAGGAAGAAGGAAGAGTGCTTCCAACTCCCATTTGGAGCACATTTTTTGTTGTTAATTTTCAGCATCCCCCATTCTTAACGAAATTTTCCCTCAATTATTCCAACGTTATGTGATTGTTAATTAAAGATGAAAAGCGAGCAAATTTTCTACTGACTTAGTCGCCCCCACTTCGTCTTCCCACTCCTCGTTCCCAGAGTCAAGGTAGGTGGTAACAGAAAGAGTCCTTTTCTTTTCCTAATTAAATATTTTAATATATATATATATATATATCACATACATACATCTCCATTTTTTCTTTTACTACATATTAGTCGAAATATTTTATGATCTCTCTCTTTCCCTATCTTATGTTTTAATGTCTCTGGCTCTCTCATATACATCTCCTTTTTTTTTCAGTACATATTAGTGGAAATATTTTATGACCTCTCTCTTTCTCTATCTTTTTCAATACATATTCAAATATTTTAAGGACTCTCTCTCTCTCCAAACTTGTTTTCGCAGTACTAGACATATGTTAACAAAGGCAGATTGTCATCATCACTATCATCATCAGGTCATTAGAAAAAGGATGAAGCATGCGTTTAGATTCCAGGACAAGGGGACAAACAGCACTTGCCTCTCTATCCACTGAGATTCTTTGCTCTTATCATTGCTCTTTTTTTAATTAAGAGAAATATTATTTGCTGTTATTGCAGGATGCCATTTGAGGTAAAGCCACCCAGCCACTTAAGTAAAACTATTCAATCCATAGACAATTAAAAGAAAAACAAAAGAAAAAAATGATGAGCTTTTGTTCATCTAAGATTAGTTCACACATTTTTTTTTCTTGTTTTTCTCTCAATCATTTATCTATTTCTAAAAGATAACCTTGATTAGATGGTAGAGTGATTATATCACTCGCAGGGTACAATTTTAGAAACAGTGCTACGGGAGGTTCGGCGGCGTACCATTCGCAGCTAAATCCTTGTATTATCTATCTCTCTTCCCATGCGCGCTAGATACCGTCGCAAAAGTGATGACATACACACACAGATACCTTCAAACTCGCCAGCCAATGATTTTATTATATATATGAGCTAGTTACTTTCTGTCAACAAACTCGAAACAATGAAGATTCTCAAGAAAGCCAAATTCACTTCTACCAGCATCTTTTGGCGATATCTTCATATTCGATTAAAACTGTTCATATTTTTCAATTTTTTTAAAAAAATTTTAAACAAGTTTCTGCGGCAGCAAAAATGTTGGTTTTTGAACTCCTATAACTTTAACATTTACATTATTTTGTGGTGTGTGGGCATGTGTGGCCAGTTGCGAACCTGGTCTCACAAAATTTTATTTATTTATGTATTTATATTGGTGCCTGCCAGGTTTTAAGATTTTCCCAATTAGTGCCTCTCAACCCAAACTTATCATACCTCCTCCATTAAGAAGTTGTCTCAAGAGTAATTTCCTTTTTTAGGCAATCAAATACCCACTTCTCTAATCTCAAGCCCCTACATGACCACTAATTCGTTTTATTTGAACCACCAAGCTAGTGTTTTGCCTACCTGTTGAAGAAGAAGGAAAAGTCCAATTTGTAAATAATTGTTATGACCTTCCTTCTCTCTATCTCTCTCTTGCAGAGGAAAGCATTCCATCAGTTTGTATCCGATTGATATCACGTTAAAAGAGTGACAGAGAGAAAGAGTGGGTATGAATTAAGTATTATATGTACATACACACCATTTGCTCGATGATTAAAAATTAAAAATTTATTATGTCAACACACCGGATTTGAATTTAAATATACACTTAAACGTATTCGCCTTTTTAGAGAGATATTCATATATTTAGATTCAAATACGAAAAAAACGTCATAGACAAGTTTCTCAATGAAACAAGTATCTATTGTAAAAAGAGAGAATCATAGGAAGAGTTAGTTGTCTAAAAACATGCCATGTTGGAGACACTTTGTTTTCTTTTTCCCCCAGTGGCAATAACTCTTTAAAAGGACTAAACCCCTTAATAAGCCTACCATTTGAGAGAAGAACCCTAGGCCAACCCTGATTACCAAGGTTTATGAGGATAATATATGCCACCATTTTAATTTTAAAACCTCCATTAGTGCAATTGTTAAACAACTTGGCCATGTTCTGAAGGAAGAATATAAGAGATTTTGTGTTGGTCAATTTTTCGGCAATAATTTATACAACTTGGTTAAATTCCATTCTTAATTTACTTATCATGGATTAATTTTAATCAACATTGACCTAACTTTTCATTCTCTTATGTTGTATTAATTTATCAGCAATACCTAATCCCTCTTATGATAACTCTTAGTTTTTCACTAGGCTTACTTAATTACTAGTGCAGCTTTTGTGGATATTATGCTTCTTAACCTAAACTTGACCTGCTTGACTTCATTTCCAAGTCAAGGCTCTGTGATTACCTCATTTGACATGTTAATATTATGTAAATATTAAGCAATAAATACAATAGTGACTTAATTACTCTTGAACTGATTGTCCAAACATTCATTATTTCTAGCTCACATTTCGACAGTATGAATTTGAATTTCAGTTCAATTAAAAGTAAAATTTTCTACTTCTGCTTTACATTGATCAAAATAAGTATCTCTATTTCACTGGTCTCTTTATGCCATAAAAGATAAGGTAAAGTTGCTTAGATTTGGCAAGAAGTGGCTTGGGGAGGAACATATTTTAAATTCTGTATTTATTACAAGGAGAAATTGCGCTTGGGTCCGCTCATTCACATAAGATTATAAAGCACTGTAGCTATTATTGTCACCTCTAGACCTATGGAGAGAGCTAGTTTGATAGAGGGTTTAGAAATCGTTGCATGATTGTTCGGTGCCCATCCCTCAAAAATGAAATCCTAGTTCTGCCCTTGCGAATAATACAATGTTCTTTAGAAGATGTCCTTATGTAAGGAGAGATACCCAGAAGAGGCCGAAACTCCTCCCCTTTTTATCATGCACTTGGGAGTTTAGGCTGCTTTAGGAGCTAAGTGGAAAGCAAAACACCTATCAATTTAAATGTCGTATATTCACCATTCGCAGTCTAGAGGAGTAGTACCCATGAAATCAAACTGACAATCAGACTTTTACCGCCCTGCCAGTACGGCCAGCTATGCAATGACCTTTGGAACTACCAAATGTGCTTATGGAACTTGGGCAATTGTGCGTCTAATTAATAGTTGACATGACAGTCACTGAGGTGCCAACAAATGTAAACCCATTTGAACTGGACTACTGGTTGTCGTTTTTAACTAGTAGCGTAGCCACATGGTGGCTGGTGTGGGCAACTACCCACACCAGCCTCACATAATCAGTTTAATATATATGTTAATGTTTTGATATATTTGATTGTTATACATGTAAGTACCCTAAAAAAATTATAGGTATTGAATGAGTGCCCCCACCAGAAAAAATTTCTGGCTCTGCTAGTGTTTTTAACTCATTTATGGTTAAAAATTTTGTTTGAATGTTCTCTGAAAATTTTAAATATTAACATCTTACATTTGAGTTTTGTATTTCCTTGTTCACTCTCTTTTCCTATTAAACCGCCTGCAAAGAGCTAAAAGCGAGAGGAGATCGTATGACAATGATTGGAACAGACGGCTTACCTAAGTTAGGTTACCAACTTGAGGTCTTGGCCTCCTAATAAAGTTTTATTAATGGTTTCCAAGGACTTCTTTATATAGAAATTAAATTATCTTGTTCATCAGTTTATTTTATTTCCCTTGATCCTCGATTAATTTGCATAATGCAGATTATTTTACAGTAGATTTTGCTTCGTTCGTAGTTCGTGCAAGATTATGCTTTAGAAAAATAAATATTTCTCTCTCTTTCTCTCTTTCCCTCTCTACAATTTGAGTAAGGACCACCATAAGAACTCAAAGTTGTATATATTTCTTTGTCGATTAATTATAGAGGCTGCACATGTGTTTCATCATTTATTATTTAGTAAGAAAGCAAGTTGGGACCAAGTTATGGATCGACGTTTCCTTTTCCATCCACTATGATTTGGCTTCATATGAACTATTCCTTTTTTTGTATTCTTCATATAAAAAAATGTCAATGTTTTAATTTGTTCGTTAGGATCATTGCCAGCTTACACAAAACAATTTATGAATGGTGCATTTCGTTGCTAAAAACCATGGACAATGAACCGTTACCACATAACATACCATTTGCAATCATTTTTAGCATCACAAAATGTAAAAAAACCTATCTGGCAATGAATGTTGGCCGGTTGATTATATATATATATATATATATATATATATATATATATAGAGAGAGAGAGGTGATCCTTGCCTTTGTTATGCCTCATAGTGGTTAAAGTTTTGTAGTTCTATTTAATAGCTAGTTGTGTTTATGATCATATTTTATTTGGTAAAAGACATTTACTGGCTGGCCTTGAAGCCAAGATGCACAATATAAAATTTTTTGAAAACAACGCCCTCCTAAAAGGGAAAGAAAAGGGCAATATATTCCCGATTTACTTTTTTTTTTTTTTTTGAACTGCCCCTGCGTGAATGTTTCATGAGAAATTTAAAGAAAATTACCCAACTTTTAATGCATTCATAAGTAATCACCTTACATTTAAAAATGTATAAATAACTAATTAAATTTATAAAATAATTTCAAAAACATATATTCCATCAAAAGCCTCAAAATACGGGGAGCCTGCTGCCTCATTTTATATATAGTGAACCAAAAAAAATATTTAAAAATCATCAGTAAAAACACTAACAATGTTGGAGAGTACGAGGAGTTATTCATTCTACTCCTCAAATAGAGGACAGAAGTCCCCCATTCTTTCCCTTATACTAGTTTATGCTTGTTTTTAGAGACTCGAAAAAGCATCCGATGAATCTTTTATAGTACAAAGAGTTGGCGCATTAAGGATTCAAAACGAAAACTGACCTCCTACAAGCTCCTACCCGTCAAATGCACAACATTTTGTAGTGTTGAAAAAATGATTTACAATATATTTACCTATGTCATTCATATATTTAGTTATACAACAACAAGCAGCCATCAAATTTACACACACACACACACATATATATATATATATATATATATATATATATATATATATATATATATATATATATATATATATATATATATATATATATATATATATATATATATATATATATATAGAGAGAGAGAGAGAGAGAGAGTACGTGTCAAATGGAGCGTGAGATGAGACCTAACTGGAGAGATCTCTGGCGTTTTCTCTTTCTCTCTCTAGTGGTTGGATGGACGTGCGAGAGAGTGTGAATAAGAAATGGTACTAATCTGCGACCTATCAAAGAAGAGAGCAAAGATTTGATTATTTAATTTGGCACTCTCGCTTTCGTCAATTTAAAAAACTTGAAAGGTCAATGGCCGTTAATTTCCCCTGTAGATCGAGTTATTAAACCTTTTTTTCGGAGGGCGAAAAAATTAAAATCTTTCAATTTATCGTCCACCGACTCGAACTCGGACACTTACAGTCGCAGTTAGGTGCGTAGTCATTATAATCACCTCCCCATGATACATACGCTCGGCTTTGAATTTCTCGCAACCGATACGGCCAAATTTGACTTCAATATCGTCACCTTTACGTTTCAACTCTCATTTTCTTATTTTTTCCTGAAAATTTAAATTGTTTTTAGTTAGAAAAACTTGTTCGACTTCTTTTCTTTCAAAACTATTTTGGTTTTTCTTGGTACCAAATCAATTTCACTTTTTTTTTTTTAATTTTTGTTGATTTAGATGTTTTATAATAGTACTTTTGTAAACCTAATATAAAAAAAAAAGATTCATGAAATACTGTAACAAGTGTTTTATAAGTATACTTTATTTTTTGGTTAGATTTATGGAACACAGGGATAAAGCTCAGGTTACTCGCTCAACCAATTGAAAATTTGTTAATAATGCCTCATCAAAAAAAAATTTTGACACTACTAACAATATTTTACTGTTGCTAAACGACTTCTTGAACTATCAATTTTCAAGAAGTGTTACTAAATGGATCGAATCTTTGAAAAAAAAAAGAAAGAAATGTTTCTTTTTTTTTGGCCTATTCCACAGTATAGTCCTAGTCAGAGTTGTTGAACTCAGTTGTTTTGAATCCAATTGGTTTTGTGGAAACGTTTAAGGAATTTGCCAAATTATCAAGTCACCGTCAAAGCAGTCCCGTTCTTATTCCAACAATGCCAATGAATTAAAAAAATATAAAATATAAAAATAATAATAATAAGTGGATAAAATGATGCCACTTGTGTATCGAATCAAGTTCTTTTTTATTCGAATTCATCGAATCAGGCCGATTCTAAGGACACTGATTTAGATAATTAAATCTAAAAAATAAACCAACCATCGGAATACATCAATCAATTAAGAACCAAACGCGAATCCAACATCGTATATCTAAAAATTGCTAACTTGTTTTGTTTTTTTTTTTCAACGGCATTATATTTCATTTCACCAATTGAAGGTAAAAATTTAACGATTACGCGGTCAATAACAACAGTAAAATGTCTTTTCATTCAACGTGCGACGATTTATGTGGCATGCTGTTGCATGCATCAGCAAGAATGTCATGGAATTAGAGCCGTCCATCTAGAGATGAAGGGTCGGCTATCAACTCATTTATTAGGGAAGGGCCTCCAGGATGAATCACAAGTGGTAGGCGCATGAATAGTTGAACATTGACTCAAGATGAGGTCGGAAAGGGGACCAATTCGACATGAGGTCCTCAAGATCGTCTGCCTCTGCATGTCCATACATCCCACAAAACTCAATACGTCATACTTAGGACCTCATGACATTACAATTAATTAATATATTTTTTTTGTCAGATATTATAATTTAAGTAATTTGTATTCAAGTTGTTATTTGCGTTTTTTGGAAAAATAAAAATTCTATGTGACATGTCATGAACTATTAGCCGGGTGGGCGAAAACCGCCCAGAGAAGGGTTTAAGCTCTCTTATTTTTTCTTTATCCTCAAGATTTAGAGTTACACTAAAATGAACTCATGGTACATTAATCAACTATACTGTTTATAAAAAAAAAGGAATAGCACCCATAAAAATGTAACAAACAACTAAGCCCTTATGAATCCGCTAGCCTAACTAGCTATGTCATAAACCAGCCTATTGAAACAGTTCATAATCAATTGACATATTTTCTGTTTGATTAAGTTATTGGAACTGTTCATAATCAGTTTCCATAATTTTCACAATTGTTCGACTCGTAGATCTCAAGAAACTTGTGCATATAAAAAGGTTAAGGGAATATGCAGGTCGGAGAGTGAAGAAAACGACCGCTTTGGGCATGAAAAACTTAAAAAGAGTGCAACCGTCACTAGATGGCAAAATAATGGGCCGCCATTTATATCTCGTGCCGCTTTTTTCAAACTTGGCATTCAATGTCTAACATCCAAAGTCAAACGCACCAAACGAATTGGTCTACCTCAAGGCCAGGCATGATGCTGCATGTGATGAGATGGGCAAGCGCCCCCCCAACCCCACCGGAAAAATTCACATCTGGCCGGCAATCTCTCCCCCCCCTCTCTCTCTCTACTACCCAATTGTTTTTTATTTTTTCTTTTCATGTTATGTTGAAACATGGAAAGTTCACATTTGGCCGGCAATCTCTCTTTCTCTCTCTACTACCCAATTGTTTTTGTTTCTTCCTTTCATGTTACGTTGAAACATCTGAATTGGTTGACAAAAAACTTTTCGATTTGGGCTGAAAGTAAGACTCCATGATTTGTCCCACAAATTTCTCGTTGATCTAAAATCCACTTGACTTTCTTAGAATTGCCACTTGTCGTTTGCTCTCTCATCAACATGTGCTTCGCCGGGATTCTTGACCGCCGCGGTTATGTTCTCGGTCACGAACGGAAAAGGTCTTGGCCGGCGTTGAGTTGAACGCTCCTCCGCCGGCGCAAAGGCTGTGCTGGAGGGAGGTTCAACAACCGGACAGAGTATCATATACTTGGTTCCTTCTCCACCGGTAAGAAATGTATGGACGGATACCACGTAGCATTGCGGGGGCCCGCCAACTGCTGGGTGAAAAAGTACTGGATCATGCTAGACACGATTACCAGATCGTCCTCCTATGGTGTTTGGCAGTTGTTTTTTTTTTTTTTTTTGCAGTTCAAGCAAAAGCCAAGATTGCTTATGTGGACTTCCTTTATCTGACGAACGGACAGTCGTATTAAGTATATCCCTGTTCTTGGCAAAAGTTCTGTCATAAAAATAGTAGTATTAAGTATATCCCTGTTCTTGGCAAAAGTTCTGTCACAAAAACATTTAAAAAACCCAGGTACCATTGTTTTTTTTTTTTTGGTTTAATTAGCATCATGGTAGTAGCAGTATGTTAGATGAAATGTTCTTCCTTCTTCATTCTTGATTTTTGATTTTTGTGGGTACTACTCTTTTGAACACCAAAAGAGCTGTGCATAAGCAACTTACCGGTTATCAAGTTTCAGTGTAGCCTAAGTCCCTCGAGGTAGGAGGAGCATAGGACGCACACTTCCGGCCTCCTTTTCCAAGCATTAGTATGTCAACCTTTGGTCATGAAAAAAAAAATGAAAATTTGATAGCTTTTTTCAAGAAAATTTTAGTCTTATCCAATATTAATGCTATCCAATCAGCTACTCTTTAACTCTTTTACTGATACCAAGTTGGTCTGAGAGTCAGAAATTCAGAAAATTTTAAACCTCTCCAATAAATAATAAGACGATTGTGCGGCACCAACTTAAATGATTAGGGGGCACAAATATACAAATAAAGAACACAAGCACACATGTGGACCAGATCCACCACACAGTCTTAAATGGGTCTTCTCTTAAAGAGCGGTTGATTACTGTTGTTGATCACAAAACTAAGAATTGAAAGTTGATCCGTTCCTGACATCCCAAGAATGGCAGGAACAAGGGGCACTTTTGATTTGAAAGCAATGGACACTCCACGCACAAGGGTGCATATGTCCCTTATCATTCTAACTGTGAATTTGGAACACCAAAAGGGCATTCTGCTGGAAGCATTTGTATCGGCATGTGGTTTGCAGAATAAACGATGGGTATGGGTTAGTAAAAAAAAAAGTCTTATAACGTTGAGAAAATCACTGTCCACTAAATCTGTGTTCCATGAGTTTAGTGAATTACTGGGCCAGATGGGTACGTACGCGGCCCTAGCTAAGACACTATTGATTGGTTTATTTACCGTATGCCGTATATAAATCCAGGAGGACCATAAGGAGAGTTGTACATATGTACTAAGCCTCTTAAAACTTTCTGGAGGTGGTTTAATGAGCTAAGCAAGAGCGCGTGTGAACAACGTTAGGTGGGACCTGTTCGGAAGCATCTTCATAAAGGTTCTGAAAATGTCTTTACTGAATGAAATCGCAGTCGAGTCGTTGCTTCGAATGGGTGGTAGTTCCCATCGGATGCCATGGAACCAAGAAATTAATGAGGTGAAGTAAACTATATATGGAAACAGATCATTAGCGGAGCTCAACAGATGGAAAAGAGACCCGTCAGGGGCACAGAGAAGTACATGATCTCTGTAGCAGCTACTGCAATCGTGTATGTGTCTACAGTTTGGTAGATGCAGAGAAATAAAATATGGGAGTTGGAGAAGCAGAAATAAATAAAAGGAAAGGAAAAGGGAAAGAAAAAGGAGTACTATGTCATGGGGATTTGATTAAGAGCAGGGGGTTGACTCTTGCAGTGGCGGCTAAAATGGTGTTCTTGGTCCTTATCTCTTAGAAACCCCATAAATTTCAGAGTTATACTGCTGGGCATCTTTAGATGCTGAGCAATAATGCTGCTCTTAAGTGTGTGCTGTTACCTTATTGGCCTCTGCCTAGACTTTTGTGTGAAAAGAGGAGGAACCATCTATACAATTATTTTATACATCTCAAATAATTCAATATTCAAGTACCATTAATTTTCCCCTAGCAAGTAATTTGAGGGGCGCCTAGTGAAAAATTGAAACAAGATTTTATGTCAAGATGTGGTTAAAAATCAATGATGGAAGGTTCTACAGCTCATTAATGTTTTTTATTTTTTTTAGGAAAAAGACAGGGTTTCCATCTGACTTTACTACTCTCTGCGCATATGTATTATATAAAGCCCATCTATCTCCACTGTCAGCCTACCTCAACCTTGGAGAGCTTTCATATCAAGGTTGCTTCATCTCTTCCTGAAAGCAGCACAGAGAGCAAGGCTGTCTGCCATGGGGAGGGCACCCTGCTGCGATAAGGCAAACGTCAAGAAAGGGCCATGGTCGCCTGAAGAAGACACAAAGCTCAAGGAGTACATTGAGAAGTATGGCACTGGTGGAAACTGGATCGCTCTCCCCCACAAAGCTGGTAAATTGAAAACTCAGCAGCAGCGAGCGGAGAAAGAGAGAGAGAGTTTTTCGATTTAGAGTTTCTTTAATCATGGTTGCTTAATTCCACGGTGCAGGTCTGAAGAGGTGCGGAAAGAGTTGCAGACTTCGATGGCTTAATTATCTCAGGCCAAACATTAAGCATGGAGAATTCTCTGATGATGAAGACAGGATAATATGCAGCCTCTTTGCAAGTATTGGTAGCAGGTGAATCCTACACTTCCTTCTTTCTTGATTCACAGACTTGCAGTTCAGCGATAGTAGAATCAAAATCTGGTGCACCACATTGATTTTTATGCCACACCAGGCATCGGATTTGATCCATCTTTGTCTTTTAAACCACAGTGATATTTGTATGAATCTAGAATTTGGGAATAGCCAAAGCTGTGAATTCAGTGAGAGCAGAAGCAAATTCAGCTGCATCACGTTGATACTTATTTTGATCTTGAACAAATTGGAACCATTCTAATGGGTTTTGCTTGTTTACAACTCTACAGGTGGTCGGTGATTGCCGCTCAGTTGCCGGGCAGGACAGACAACGACATCAAAAACTACTGGAACACCAAGCTGAAGAAGAAGCTGTTCGGAAGGCAGAAAGACCAGCAGCAGACAGGCCGCAACTCTGCACGGAAATCACAGGCGAATCCGATCATCCCCACCAAATCAACCCTCCTGGAACCAACCAAGAACGAGTCGTCCCTTCTATCCTTTGAAAACCTTCACTTTCCCACCTCCATAATTATGAACTCACACCAACAGCAGGAGCAGCAGAATGTTTTAGAGACCTCTTCAGACGTCTCCCAACTCAACTACATATGGCCCGGCCTCCTACCACTCAACCTCGACCACCACCAACCTGCACCATTCTCCACCTGCATGTTCAGTGCTGACCAGAGCTGCAGCTCCTCCGATGGGAGTTATAATCAAGTTGCAGCGGTGAAGACGGAGATGATGCCCAATGAAATAATCGACACCATTGCCCTTGAGAACCTCCTCTTGCCACAGAAGGGTAGCGTGGACAACCAGAACTCTTACAGATTCGTTCTTGGCGGAAACAGTGGAGGCTTCGAAGGCGACAGTACCGCGATGTGGGGTGCAACCCCTTTGTTCTCCGATTACGAAGACTCCAAGCCGTTTACAGGACAGGATTTCAATAACTTGTTGCTAGGTAGTACTGCGGTTAGTGCCAATAACATCTCTCATTGTTTCTCTCAGGAGAGAATCATGTACTAGTTGCAGAAAATTTCAGGGTTTTTTAACTTGGGGTTTGAAGTGGGGAGTGGAGATTACGGAATTCAGATGATTTTTCTGTGCATTTTGTAAATAATAATCACACCCCACTTCAGCCTTTGTATTCAGTTTAGATTTCGTGAGCAATAAATGGTTCTCGAGAAAAGTTCAAGGCACCGGCCATTACTGCTTTTTCTTTTTTCCTCTCCCCGCTTTCTTTGACGTCTTCTTGTCGCTGAGTAGTACCACCCTGTGGCTTTCATCTTTTGCTGTTTCTGGTCATGTCGCTCGTCCGGTGATAACAGAAAGTTGAATTTTTAAAAGTTGGGGAGGAGGAAGAAGTCAAGTTGGCCTCCCGGCATTTATTTATGATCATACGAAGGTTGGCCTTGGATTCTCAAGATGTAAATAGTGCTCGACTATGACGTTATTGACATTGTTGATCAACTCTAATATACACTGAAAACTTTAACGGTTTATTTAATATGTGGACAGCTATGTGCATTTTTTTCCTTTGGGTAACGATTTCCTCTCAGGGGTCAAAAGGTGTGCTACCGACTTACATCATAATCATTGGCTATCTTCATGTTTTCGAAGCCTTCTAGAACTGAACTAAGGGTCTTAATCGCTCCCCAACAAATTTTCAATCGTCTTGTTGGAATTAGGGGATCAATTAACTCAAAAACTTTAGCTTTCTTCATCGACACAAGCAGTACTTGATCTAAGGATCATATGTTCTAAACTCTAATGGCAGCTGAATGTTATGTAGAAGCAGGATAAACTTCTCCTTAGGAGTTAGAAGTATGATGGCTGCGTGCTACCAATTTATGGGGATGAAAATTTAATGCGGAGTTTAGTTCGTAATCCAAAGCGGTTTTTGGGGAGTTCCCAGTTTTATTCTTTTATTCTCTCTTTTGTTTTTGATCTCGTGATCCCATGTGACTGCGGTTAAAATATATGAAAAAACAATTGGTTTTAACAGCTGAATACTAGTAGTGAAGAGATATAGAGCTGTGCTTTCCTCACTTAATTAGGACAATAGTAATTTAAGACTGTAACAATTATACTTAAAAAACAAAGCCATAGGAACAACTTGAACAATGTTTAGCTGTTAGACACGCGCCATGGTTTCAAAGTCTCTGTATCTCGGGATTGATACTCAAGAGGTGACACAAGTCAAGCATTACATCACACCTGACATGGAGCATAGAATCTTTTACTCCCATTAACCTTATCATGACTGATTTTTTTCATCAATAACGAGAAAGCGTGCCTTTTATTCGAAACGGGAGCCTTCTCGTGCAAGTGTATTACATTATTTTGAAAAATCCTGAAACTAGATTAATTGAAAGGATGCCACATATATGGCCAAAGTTTTTGAAAAAAAAAGAATAACTTGCTTTTCTTGTGTTCCATTTTCGTTCGACTATTATATACATATCAATTTATAGCATAATTTCAGAAAGTCTACCCAGCTACTAGAGGAAACTTAAGAATCAAATATTCTTTGTTAAATTTGATAACATTGTAATTAACTGGAAATATCTTTTAAATTTTTTACCGATATAATGTAGATTCTAGTACTGCTCCTGAAGTTAAGGGTAGCTGAAATAGATCTTCCACTTTTAGACGTCAAGAGCAGCATTAACTTAAAGAAGACTGTTGATTGGCAGGTAGCTGAAAATTACAGGATTAGATACAAATTTCCAATCTCTAGTATTGGCTACAAAATCGTCTGATACTATCGAAAAGAGTACATCAAGAAACTGAAATACCAACTTGAAGTAAATAAACAGTCGTTAGTTAAAGATCAGGTATTATAGAAAGGTTATATACAGTAGATCATGCATAAGTTTACACATCCATTAAATCTATAAATATCATAATTCGAAGTGTTAGTAATAACGTAACTTGAATCTATATAACTTTTTTGAATTTAAGAGAACACGTTCGCTGTTTTTGTCATGTTATAGATTTTTAAAAATTAAGTAGCTGCATCGAAGCTTTGAGATCACAAAAACAAGTGCTTTGCTTGTCAGCCTTCGCTGGCATTTTAATTAATTAGTTCATCGACGTTTCGCACAATGGCAGCTCCAAGGTGAGATCAGAAAAGAGAAAAAGAATTGTCAAATTAAGCTGAAATTTTCATCTCTCTTTCTCTCTAGATAGATCCAGACTTCTGCAAATCCAGAAGCGGACTTCTAGACTTATCCTCACCTCTTCACAAGAATAGCAGCTCCACCTTGTCTACCAGAAAACGTCTCCCCATAATTGGTTTGAAATTGCCCCAAGATAGGTTCGACGTTTTTTCAATTTGGAGACCGCTTTGAACAGACCCATGACCTACCCACTGTTGAGACTTCACGAACAATATTTTATTCTTAGTCTGCGAACGGAGCTTTTCACTGCAGGAAATGAGTCTTCTGTGTTGGTGGACTTTGGTAGCTGTTCATGTAGCTAGGTGACATATAATTTTTATCTTTATTATGCTTTACTATCTTTTAGATTCAGCCTGTACTACAGGTGACATTAACTGTACAATTTCTTCTACCACTCCTGGTCATGTGCAATTGCTGCCAAGTGTGGAGTGGATCAATTTGAGGCTCTACTGCTTTAACTCTAAAATGCTTCTTCATTATCCCAACTTCGCAAAAAGGTGGAAAAAGGAAACGGGAGTAGAATAAGAGAAGAAACTGTTCTGCTTCCTTAGTTCAGCTGCCCTCTCTACTACATATATATTATGGTCCATATATACCAGCCATCAATCTGTGCGAATCTAGTCCCCATTCTTGCCTGCAAGGAGCTTTGAATTTACTTTTCTTGAAATGCACAGCAGGGTATGAATTTCTTCCTTCAAACAAATTTTGTGAAGTGGCCTAAGTGTAATGTATGAACTACCAAGCACCAAGGTGTTTTAACTGTTTCTTGAAATCTACAGCAGCAAAATTAACTTTTCTTTCTACATATATACCACTTTGCCAATTACAGGGGGAAGAGGTACTTACATGATTCTATTTTGTAGAACAACAATCCTGATTTCTGATTTGTTCATCTTAATTTCCTATGTCATGTCCGCGGCAAGCTCATCAGGTCTGCAGACTCAGGACACTATCAAAGTTTTAGAGGTAAGATGCAGCTGAAGAAAGTGCTGACCACTTGATGTGTTTGATTTAAATATGGAAAACTAGACTAGAGAGAGATAAGTAGCACCAATATTGTCACCAAGTGGCCTTCAGGTAATGATAAATGGAACATGGAGATCTTGAAGTAAATCAGAGATACTTGGCATTGCGGCACTGGCTAGAGCTCGGTGATTAGCCCTAGCATTGGATTGAGTCATGGTAGGCTGGTTGCAAGAACTCGAAAACACGTGGTAATTGTTCAATTAAAATGGATTGTCAATCCCAATCCCCATTAAAGTTCTAAGAATGTTAAAATGGATGCCCCATAGGTAATGGCTAATTTGGCATACCATAAAATGTGCATGATCGAAAGTAGTGCAGGCATGCATGAATTGTCCTATAACATAGGCATGATGAGGACAAGCAACTGTTGGATATTGAAGGGAGCCAATTAATGACCTGTCGATATTGAGTTGGCGAATCCATGAATAAGAGCTGTCTTGTTGATACAACTTTGTGGAAGAGGTGTGGGGTCACAACAAGTTTGGCATCTGGTCATGTTAGTCCAGTCAAGCCATATAGTTGATCCATCATAAAACTATGCTCAGTAAATAGGTTCTTCAAATTGGAGAAAATAGAGCCTGAATGCCCAAAAAAGTGCTAAATCTTTGAGAGAAAGCTCTATGACTCTATTTAAATAATTGAAGCAATATATATATATATATATATCACCAGTGTAGAGGGCACGACAGATGCAAATCATCCGATCTGATTGACCGGCACACAGTTTGCTTTTTATAAAAAGAAAACAATAATGCACTCGATGATGCAGGGATCATCACCTCAAGGGGTTACAGCGCACTGGCGCGAGGGAAGTGCTCTATCCGCTAAGAACCCGGGTCGAGTCCTTGGGCATCACCTGCCTGCTCCAAACGCGCTCCAGTCCGTGGCCCGTAAAAAGGCCCAAAGCAAACTCGAAACCCAAGGGGGAGGTTGACGAAGGGGGGCCAGTGGCTTCTCTTAGGGCAGTGGAATGAACCACTCACCCTACAAAAGAAAAGAGAGATGCAGGGATCATCGCGAACCCAGGCTATTGGTCAGCCCCACAGCAGGGGGAGGTGATCGCTCAACCCTTTAAAAAGAAAAAACATAGAGGCAAGTCTTTGCCTCAAAAATCATAGAGGCAAGTCATTGCCTCCCCTTCACGTTGCCAGCAATGGAAGCCAGGCAGTGGTGGAGCCACCATGGTGGCTAGTGTGGGCAGTTGCCCACACCAGCAGGAGCCACATGGTGGCTAGTGTGAGCAGTTGCCCACACTAACATCACAAACTTTACTTATTTTTATGTTAATAATTTAAGATATTTGGTTGTTTAAATATATAGGTGCCCCTTAAAACTAAAACTAAAGGTTATTAAACTAGTGCCCCCACCAGCCAAAAATTTTTGGCTTCGCTAATGCCGCCGAGCCTTACTGGCTGCATTGGATTGTTGACAAGGCCCCAGAGGACCTTGTTGGCGATGTGGAGGGGGGCTGGACCTCCCCCATGCTGCCATGACGGTCGTCTTTGATGCCTATTTTTTTTAAAAAAAAAACAACAACATCCGACCACGACTCAGACACCTCAACTTCTTTGGGCCCTCTATGCTAGATCTATACTAAATTCATGTTATATATATATATATGTATATATATATATATATATATATACATATCTGTGTGTGTGTGTGTATAGAAAAAATGCCTAATCACTATAACCATGCTTAAGAAGATTGTTAGAGAAGTAGGGTACCGGAAGCAGTAAATCGTTATGGTTGTTTGATATCACAAGCAAGAAGACATTAGACATATTAAGTTGTCAAGCCACCTATGGGCATAATACTGATAGTCAATGGTTTAAAAATTTGTACCATTTTCTTGAATTTATTTTTTCTGTCCACATTTTGTATTAATCAAGACAACATAGTTTTGAAAAGTCACTTGTTGCCAACCGCATTATACAAAAACGTAAATGACTATTAAGGATCAAATTTGGTTTTTTGAAAATATGAAGCTCTTATAGAATGACAACAATGCGCATGCCTAATAAAAATGTGAGTTCAAAATCTCAAGGGACTTCACGAATGATGGTGGGAAGAGGGTACTTAATGCTTATTTGAGAGACCTAAATGAGATAAGTTGACAATGGTGTGAGATTAACTATGCATGAAAAAAGAATAGAACGAAAAGGTTAACTAGTGAAGGAGACTCAAGGTGGATCAAGAGATGAGATAATAAGGTATTAGGAGGGCCAAAAGGTTGTTGTGGAGAGCACATGGAGTAGGAAAAAGAAAGTAGCCATGCTGCAATGGGAATATTCATAGAGTTTCTAAGAGAAATTTTATCTTCTTTAAAATAACATGCTAACTAACAACTTCCTCTATTTAGGGATTAGGACATGTACCAGCTATATCTATTGTTGTGATCCAATAAAATATTTTATTTTTTTAACAAGCTATCCGTTGATCAAGTAAGCTTAGCAAATACACATAAAACTTTCTAAAGAGTTGTAGGCAAAAGATCTTTGAAATAAAACATGTTTTTAATCAAGCATGTTGATCATTTGATCGATTGGTTCCAAGTGCCAACCCCTTACCCAAACCCAATACTGGATGTCACCTCTTAAGTTAATTGAACTGTGATGACAGTTAGACGAGTTGTTGTTTGTTGAGGCAACTAGTTATCCAAGGTCCTCTGAGGCCCTTATGCTATTTTGAAAAGAAGACAGGTTGTTTTAATTGTGCGCAGACTAATAAGCCCTGAACAAACTTACTATAAGAATTATTTGTTGTCTCATATTCAAGGTATTTTTAATCAACTTGGAGTTGCATGTAAAGTTCTTTTATAACCTGGACTTGTGATAAGATAATATCAAACATGAATTACTTTACGTGATGAACTTAAAGCTACATGTGCAACCTTTTATGGAAAGTACTAATTCTATGTGATGCCATTAGGACTAACAAATGTCCCAACAACTTTTGCAATTTAATGGCTAATGTGTTTCACTCATATTTCGATGATTTTGTTGTAGTCTATTTGGATGATTTTTGTAACATATAGCCAAAAATTTAGATGATCATGCTTGTATTTTGGGTGAGCGAAAGGTTCATCCCTACCACCCGAAGCGAGGCCCGAAGGCCCCTTCATTCCCCTGCCTCTGGAGTCTTGAGCGGCATCAGCATCAACGACAACAGTGGTGCACCGTTCAACTTGGATGTCGTGCCCTTTTATATTCAATGCTTATAACCAACAGTGGAAAATTTGAGAGAGAATAGGTTGTATTTGAAACTTAAGTATGTCTATAAGTGTAAACCCAGAGAAGTTAAAAGTTATGGTGAAACGGCCCTCGCCTATGACCGTAGAGTTTAGTAGGTTTTATGGGTTTGCATTAGTATTGTAGGTAGTTTTCATAGGAATACAATTTAGCAAGCCCACTTATGGTGACTTTTGAAAAAACCTCTTTTTATATGCCTACCAAGTTTGGCTAGCTTTTGCATCCCTAGCTGACTGAAGGGATTCCTTCGAAGTGCTCTTTCTGATTTTTACTTGGTTGATTGTTCCTAGCACTTGCTAATGGCAAAAAAAAGTGGTGACCCTCAGAAGTCAACCACAATTCCATTTTTAGCTATTGGTTACTTCTTTTGCAATGGCCGAGCAAGTGGCTATCTTCGCAAACTGCCATCTTGGCATGTCTATGTCTTTCGAACATAGGCTTGCTTCACCATTTTAGGCATGTTCATTTTTTTCAAATATAGGTGCAACCACCCCACCCCATTACATGACCATTGACCATGTCATCTCTAATATAATATATTCCCTTTGTTGGTTTCTCAGTGTAGGTGTTGTATGCATTGGTTCTCTCTGTACGTTAGATACATGAAAATGCTATGGCCTACCATAATCTTTCCTCAACCATGTCCTATGATGCATGTGCCATAGCCTTGTCAACGCTTGGCCACAAGGTTTAGTCATACGCTTTGTTTATGTCCAACAGTCGATCTCCTCGAACAAAACTCATCTACGCTATACCATAGCCTTCTGCTACACTTGGTTGTGTCAATGTTTAGATGACATCTTGAGTTTGAAGTTGGTGATGAAGTCATGCAGCAACTCATGCCAAAAACCCAGAACAAATTAATAATAAGACTGTATATAAAGGGTTTGTGGTTCATCATGGTGCCCCTTCATATTAGTTCGAATGGTTGGCAGCATTGCCTACTCATTAGCACTGCTTTATGAGGATTACTTGCTACAAGGGGATTTAATTCTTTTTCTAAAAGTTTAAAACTCAATGATACTGAGGATATTGAACACACACAAAAGAAATAGCTACTTTGGCGCTACTTTGGTGGCATTACTAATCTAGAAACTCTTTTGTTGTCTGCATTTATAATGTGACAACTATTTTTTGTTGCAAAAAAATGCCTCACCCAAGTAAGCCCATGGGAAAGATTCTCTAATGGAGTTTGATTTGAAATAGTGTGCACCAGCTGGATAAATTTAGTATGACAATCGATATACTAAACAAAATGCCTCTTATTAGCTTGCATTTGATTAAAGAAACAACTGTTAAGAAGCCCACTATGCTATATCTATTGCAACTTTCGAATCAATAACACAGGGAGGTTGACGCACCACTTTTTATTTCATCAAGAAATGTGAAGATACAAAGAAAGAATTAAAGGATCAACATTCCAAGGAAAAGCAAACACTCTGGAATCTATTTCAGAATTCTAGGAACCGTGCCCCACTCTCGTTGAGAATTCTTTCTCACATGATATCCCAGCAAGCTGATTGTGTTCTAGTCAAGATTCCTTCCCAAAATCTATACTTTCGGCCTCTCTCCAAGACCCCCATACGGCCATACTTTCAAGAAAGCTCATCCTTAGGTCTCTCTTGCACAACTTCCTCTATGAAAAAGGACCACAGATCAATAACACCTTGTCTTGTGGGTCGGGGATACTTTTCTCCAGTTGCCTAGAAGAACTGTAATATCCCACCGTTGCCTACTATCATAACAACTGACTCTTGCATATTTGCATTTTCCTGATAGGTCTCTTATCACAACCGATATTTTCTGCAGCCCTTGCATAATGACTCTAGCATACAATATACCTCATAAATTTATGGTAAAAATGGCTAAAGATCTGGCCTTATGCTGAATTGTAGCCATCCTGCCTTCTGCAATCTATTTGATTTAGCCCAATCGGTGTTACTGGGTATGTTTATTATATCATTCTAAAATACATTATTTATTTTAGGGTTAGCACCATTCTCATCCCATTCATTAATGCATTCCAATGTTTCCATAGAACCCATATGGCCATAGGAAAAGATATTATCCAAAATTTATTCAAACATTTTCTCTCGTATTTCATCTTGATTCACGACTGAAAACTTTTAGATAGTGAATTGCCCAATCTGATTTCACAGTCAAACTTTCTACCAATGGACATTTTTGTGTATGCATACTAACATTTTTTAACTCAAGTTGCTATGGACTATGATAAGAGTTAGTGTCCATATCAACCAACAACCATCTAGCAAAATTAGGTGAGTTTGCTTGATGTGACACATCATTGTTAAAATTTCCAACAAAGCAGTGGTATTGGCAAGAATCCCTTTGAGTTAGCAATTGGCTAGTAAGCAGTAACCCCTTACACTAAAGAAGTTGTTGTATGGATAGGTCCTACAGGTGATAATATTATCACTACAAAAAAAAAAAAAAAGATGGATTCACCGATGCATGGAAAACAGATACATCGGTGAAAGGCTACTTTTTATCGACGTCAGGCTTTAAATGTTATTGAAGACAAATTTTTATTCACATCCAATAGGATGTCGGAGAAAGTAGCCTTCTTTGATGCATGCCGCTAGGATGTCGCTGAAGTTGAGGTTTTACATATGTCCAGTGTGCCAACATCTCTAACATTTTAATTTATCAATGCCCATAACAGGACATCGGTGAAAAGTATCCTTTCCCGATGCTTGCCATTAGGTTGTCGTGGTTGGGCTTTTACCAGCGTCCAACTCAGAAACATTGCTAAACATGATACTTTTACCAACGTCCAAAAGTGAACATTGTTAAAAAACCGTTGTATTGACGTCCGTTTCACAGATGTCGATAAGAAAAAAATTAGTTTTATTAACAAGTGGTCATGTTCGTGTCAATGTAATTATTTTTTGACAAAGAATTACCACGTGTTTGCTTTGGACTTCTAAAGTCACTTTCACCTAAGTGCATCGAACGTCGATAAAAATGATCGCATAAATTTTACCGACATTTTTAAGGACACCATTTACATTTACTGACATATTGAGGGCACTGGTAAAGGTTTTCCCGACTTTTAACCCCACCTAAGCCCTTTTTCTCCCTTCTTCTTTTTCACTCTTTTCCTTTCTCATCCTACTTCTTCCTATTAATATTTACCAAAGTTTTTCCAGTGAGTGTAAGTGTTCTTCATCAATTTTTGACGTCTAAATGTTTAAAAGGTAGGTTGCTCGAACTTAATGTTAAGTTTTTTTCTATTTGTAAATGATTTTAGGTTATGATTATTATTCTAGGGTATGCACCTGAATTTTTTTGACAAGATTTTGTCATTTTTTGGTAGTATTTGACCATGAAACTTTTTAATAACAATTGTTGAGCTTAGGGCTGTCGATTTGTTATGTTAATTGCGTAAAATATCAGCGCAAACACAAAACCCCTAATTTTAGATTGAGCACAATACTTTCTGAATATAAAAACCCTTAGTCTGTTTTTGGTGAGATACTATACTCAATACTCATTGCATTTTTACCTATATTTTAAAGAATTTTTGCAGTTTGGAGCAGCTTTCATTTCTTCTGATGTATAACTTAGCAGATCAAGTTGCCGAAGTATGTTTTTAGGTTATTAATATAACAAATTTTATTGTAGTCTTGCTTATGAATTGTTTCTTTTGTAATAATCTTAGCACAATTCTATGCAAGGGGTTACTGCTGTGCTTACATTCTTACCCCTTTTGTTGTATGTGTGCCTTGGGTTGATTCTTGTTTGCACTTTGTATATTACTCTTTATTTGCCTTGACTTTTATTTTGTTTTGATTTTTAATTCTTTATACACTTCAAGTACATGGAGCGTGTTCTTGGTCTAATACTTGTTTCCCCTTTAGGCAAAGCACCTACATGGACAGATTGGTTGTTTAACAAGGTCTGTTGTTATGTCTCCCGTCTTTCTTTGTTATATATCGGTTTCTATTTGATGGACTGAGCACAATACTTTTTCTTGTTTGTAATTCATGTTTCTTCACGTCAACGGATAACATTACTATAGATGTTTACCAGTTTTGGAAACTACTTATGTCATTCGTAGATTAAGAATAAAATTAACAAGTCTTCACCAACGCATAAAATTGTGTATAAAAAATTTTACTGACCCATCAAAGGTCAGTAAAATTATTACCGGCACTCATTAAGTGTCGACAATAATTTTATTTACCAACGCACATGACGCGACGACGTAGAATTCTACATCGATAAGTAAAAGTGTTATTACGGACAACCATTAAAAGTATTATTACCGGCACTCATTACGTGTTGACAATAATTTTATTTACCTATACATGACGCGACGATGTAGAATTCTACATCGATGAGTGTGCTAGAATGTCGATGATAATTTTTCATGACGTTTGTTTCATCGTCGACCAACTCGGACGTTGGTAAAACTTTTACCAACACATCACTATGTTTTTCAGCCGAATCCTCGATAAGTGTAGCTACAACGTTTTACAATCCTAGGCAAATGATTGAGTTTATGGACCCAAGGTGCAATAATATCATAAACAAAAAAGTTTTTAAGTATTTTCCTGTTTGGACAACTAACTAGCAAATTTTGGAGTTTAATTACTTTGTTAAGTTTACCTTTTGTTTACATAGCCTAAAGAAACAAGTGAGATGGAAAGACTCTTTTTGGATGGAAAGGAGAAGCAGAAAGTTTACACTAATTTGAACACAATTGGGTTGTTAATATTTCGCTCACCTGAAGGAAGGCATGCCAATTTCTTAAAAATTAATCATTTTTTAAAAATTATTCATTTTTCTGTTCTTATAGGTAGACAAAAGCCCTAACTAGGCCGCTATAATAAGACGAGATAGCGGCCTGCAGGTCCATTTGTCACTTTCCACCATAATCTTAGGTTTCACTTTCCCTCAGAGGAGAAGAGACAAATTCTTGTGGGAATCAAATTTTACAAAAATTGATGGTGCTGATCTTGTGCTGTTGTGCATGATGCAGGTGCTACTATCATTTATTGGCAGGCAACTCAAACATATGACTAAGTTGGCAGGATGTTATGAGTTCAAATCTCACCATTTTTGCTACAATTAATAGAAGTTTTTTTTCACAAAATAAATAAATAAATAAAAAGTCACCACATGCACATAATCTTTGCTTCACTTTATTTTCATGGGGGAAAACCAAAATTTTGTGGGAGTCGGATTTTCAAAAAATTGGTAGCAATGTATTCATGCATGCGAGCACTCTCAAATGGAGAAGAGGGTGTTCAGATGTCCAAAATGAAAATACCCCACACACACTCATGTACGTTGAGTCCTGAGAATAGTGATGTTGTAGAGATACTTTGTGAGTGTCTTATAAATCTGCCCAAGAAATGGAGGTAGGTTGATCGGATACTAGAAATATCGTTTCATGAACTCACTCTAAACTTTGAGGTAGATTCATAAGACACTTACAAAGTACCGTTGTTATCAAACTACCCTTAAGTGTAACGTAGGATATCACGAGTTCAAGCCCCACCCATTTTTTGCAGCAATATTAGAAATTTTTTCCTAACAAATTAGAAAAATTAAATAAAAGTTGCAAAAAAATCATCAAATATGATATCAATATCTCGCCCCAAGTAGGGATGTCAATATATCCGATTTGAATCAGATATCCAACCGATCTGATCCGATTCGATCCGAAAAAATTAGATATGAAAAAAAAAAAATTAATATCTGATTAAGAAATCGGATCGGATTTGGATTTAATAAATGGCATATGATCGGATTCAGATTCACGTTCACATATACATAAATATCTGATCGGATTTGGATTCAGATTCAGAACGGTTTCATTTTTAGGCAAATATCTTGTATCTAATGCTATTAATTTTTGAAAATTGGTAAAATCCGGTTCAAAATTCGGATTCAGATATAAAAATAAAAATTGGATTCAGATTGTAAAAAATTCGGATATGACTTTTCTTATTTCGAATTCGGAATTCCGAATATGTGAATATCCGAAAAAGCAGATATAATTAAGGATACATCTGATCTGAATCCGATCCGTTGACATCCCTAACAGAATGCTGGTTGAAGTGAATTTTGCTATTTCAATATTGTTTTCAATTTTGTTGGCATGAAGCAGCTACTTGATATGTATAATAAAAATTGGCTGGCTGGCTTAAAAGGCATCTCTGTCTTATCTGTTTTGCAACGGCATAACAGCGTGGGAACAAAGATAATGACAAAGATTTAGCTGTGGATTGTAGGGCATAAAGTTTTGGAGTGACGAGTGCAAGTTTTTGGCAGCTTCTTATGGAATCGCCAAAGGAGAAGACTACGGCCGTATATATGTATATAATATAAACACCAATTGCACGCAATAACAGCTAATAATGTCTCTCTTAATTAAAAACATCAATGATAAGAGCGGAGAATCTCAGTAGATAGTGCTGTTTGCCCCTTTGTCCTGGAATCTAAACGCATGATGCTAGATAATGATGATGATGACAATCTGCTTTTGTTTACAGATGTCTACTGCAGAAGGGGGGGGGGGGGGAGAGAGAGAGAGAGAGAGATATCTTACAATATTTAAACAACTATGTACTGAAAAGAGGGAGGGAGAGATAGACAGAGATCATAAATTATTTCTACTAATATTCACCGAAAACAAAATGGAGATGTATATTAGACAGCGACTATGTGTGATGTTAAAATATTTGAACTGGAAAAGAAAAGCATCACATACCTTCAAGGGTGGAGAGAGAATTTTTTACAAAAACAGAACTATAATTTTAAAATTTTAACAAGGCGTTAGAATTTTTCAAATATTTTTGTATATGACAAACTAAATTTTTTTAAATCAACATATAAAGTTTTGAAGATTTTACAATTTGAGGAGGTGGGGTTGGCTGGGGGGGTGGCCAAAACCCCTAGCGTTCCCTGCTTCCACCATTGCCTACCTTGACTCTCGAAACTAGAAGTAGGAAGAGAAAAAAAGGAGGCATAGAAGGCTATGTCAGGAAGGGAGTAGATCTAGAAGAACTTTCATGCAAGCAAGAGGTTAACAACCTATCGCAATGAAAAGATACCCGAAGCCCTCACTCTTAACCCCAATTTCCTCTGTTTTCAGGATCATAAGCTGCGTCGAAGTTAGCAATGACAGCGGTGTGTACCCTTCCACTTAGGCACTGGGCACACAGTAATTTAACTAGAGACACTTCCAATGTACTAGAAGAACTTATCGCCTACTCAAAAGGTGCATTTCCCCATCGAAAAAATCAGCCATAAACGAGGAAATGGAAGTGCCAATAAACGGCTGCTGGGAGGTATGCTCCCTTCCTTTTATTATAGAAAAATTAAGATACGTACAAGACAAAGGAAAGATTTACACAAAGCTGAGCATCAGCCACAACAGGAGAACAACCAAGAAACCCAAGCAAGCATAACCCAGCTGCCCCAAAACCGCCACAAAATGGCCAAAAAAATCCCACCAGCGATTTAGCTCCTGATAAAAGGCATAAGACTAACACAGAAACAATACTTGAAAAGCTATTAAAACATTAACCACCGTCATTCCTCCCATCTCTTTCCCCATACTGACACACCTGGTCCTTAGCCTCTAAAGTAGGCAGTTGACTAAGAACCCTGAGACGTTGGCTGGTCGCCCTCATGTGTTGCCATTTCTGATTAATCGGCCTCCTGCCTTCCAGCATATCTTTAAGTCTGCGCTTCCATCCTTCATTCTTCAAAATGATTCCGAAACTGCCATTGACTCTCGCCATAAATTGAAACCAGCCATTAAGCACGTGTAATTCAGCCTCATTCTCCCTAGATTGAGCTTCAGTAAGTATGGCCTCATTGGATTCCATTCCTCTCAATCTCTACATGCCCATCACCATAGTTTTAATGCTCTTCTTATATGTGACAATTTGACGCATATTAGTCTCCATGTTTAATTTAGAGAGTCTGCCCTCACAAAGGATTATAGTCAGCAACCAAATGGACATTGCCTTGCGCTCGTCATCCTCCTGTTGCAAACTTTGAAAGGCCTCCTTAGCTGAGCGCCAAACAACAGAGAAAATATGTTGAGTCATAACTGTGGTTTTTTTCTCATGTGTCACTTCATTCCTAAACCATCATAGTTTCCATAGCGCGATTGGGAAAAACAACACCCTTACATTTCCTAAGCCATTTAATATTAAAAGACACCCTACTCCAAAGCTGAAATTCATTTTCTATACTCTGCCATGAGAGCCTATTCCGGCCAAAGGGGAAGTGTAGTAGACCAGAAACATCTAGGATAACTATGGCCGATTTTTTTCAACGGGGAAATGCTCCATTGGAGTAGACGCCTCAACAACCACCCAATCCGGTTCAATTTTGAGCTACCCTCTTGGATGGGGACCTTTTTTACCCTCTTGAATTGCAAGAAATTCTTATGTGAGGGTGAATTATTTCCCTATGCATGGTCCCAATACAGCATATTTGATTAACAGCATTTTTTTCAAGGATGAAGCGCAGTAAAATGAATTTAAATGCCACGCTAAGGTTGGTGGAGACTCTTCGTTTCTATTATCTATCGGCGATTAAGCATCAGCACAAATATTTAGTTTTCAATCTCCATCATTTGTTGCTTGTGTTCATCATCATCATCATTGGAGTCTTGCAGTCTTACTTTCCTCAGTTCGTATATTCTAAAGTCATGGACAATGGTCCATACGGTTCTTCAATCCACATATTGCTTAAACCTTAATTATCATCTATATATATAGTCATCTAGTTCACCTATCAAAATTGTATTTATTGTGATAGATGGTTGAGAGAAAAACAAATAGAGAAAAGTAATGGACAGAAAAATATGATGGCATTTTTGTCATTTAACATTAGTCAAACACTTTTTTCTCATTGTTTTTTTATTCAATAATCCATCATGATGGATCAAACAACTTGACAAATGGCAACTCTTTCCAGATAAAAAATTAGGTTACTCTGGTTTTCTAGAGGCACCGAGTCATCTAACTAAGACCGTCCATCTAAAACAGAAAAACAAGTAGAAAATGTGTGAACTAATATTACATGACAAAAATATCTATCACCTTTTTCTTATTATTTTTCTCTTATCTATCCATTATGTTGGATGAAACGGTTATATATATATATATATATATATATATATATATATATATATATAGGTGATTGGTAGGTGCCTTCAGGCCACTTGGGTAAAGGACAAAAACCAGAGTAAAAAGTGTTCTAGACAAAATATAAACATTCTAATTAAACACCACTTTAATATAAATCACGCTTTAGTTCAAGTAATTTATGTAAAGAAAATTGATCTTTATACTGCCATTCTAACGCTATGAGTGTTGCTCATTTTTTTAATATTAAAAAACATTATTTAAGTAAGAAAACAACTAACTTAATATATGTTTTTCATCAAATCACTCTTAATATCAATAAGGTTATATTTCAAGAAAGTACATTTTAATAATTAATTGCAGTAGGTTTATTTTTTGTCTCTCACTCAAGTGATCTGGCTTTTACAACTTTCTTCTTATATATATATATATATAAGAAGAAAGTTGTAAAAGCTATATATATATATATATATATATATATATAAAAGAAGAAAGTTGTAAAAGCCAGATCACTTGAGTGAGAGACAAAAAATAAACCTACTGCAATTAACTCAATTTATGCTTAATTAGTAAAATAAAAGCAATGATTTAGATTCATAACTTGAGCAAATATGCACAAATTATGACGGTAGACATGATTAGTACGAGAAGGAAAGCTCATGGTCCTTCGAACGAAAATGATGGAAGGGAGACAACAAGGAGGTCTGATGGTGGAACGAAGATTATATGAAAGAGTAAAAGATACCGCTGTTAGTCAGTTATTGGGGACTTCAGAGGATAACGAATGATGACGTTCCAGTAGTTTTTATTAATTAAAAGTGACATACTTTTCCTCTCTCTCGTCTACGTTGTTTTCTTCTTCTTTTCAAATATTAATTATTATGCCAAAATTGTTGTTTATTGACAAAAAAATAAAGGAAAAAAGGAAGATGAAAAACAAGGTTGGTATGCATGTAAGGCAGCTGAACTTGGATGGGATAAACTTATAGTTATTTCCTTATAGCATTTGTCACTATTTGTAGTGTGGAGAAGAGAAGTAACACCCACATGAATCCAACCATTGCTACAATCATTGCCATTTGTCATGTTGAGCCAAGTCATGAAGCCTAGTGAATGTTGCGGTCGATTAATTCGATGATATTTTTGGGAAAAAACAACTTAGTAAACAATTAATATTTTGTAATATTTTCTATTTAAAACCTTCTAAATAGCAAACAAAATAAAAATGTCGATCTTTTTCAATGCAAATCTTTCAATGCAAATCAAGCACCCCTTTTCTTCAGCTTTTTTATAATGAAAAGCTAGGGTTTGTACTAGTTGGAACGCATTGGTTTAAAGAGAATAAGATTCATGAGGAAAACAATATTAAGTTAGACAAATTTATTGGATATTTAAACATATGTTGGATAAACTTTGTAAATGTTGGGCAAATACATGCTTGCTTAAAACATGGATTTTGAAGAGCAATAAAGCAGTGTCATGGACTCGAGGGATTCTAATCAAATTGGTGGAAAATTCATCCACAATTTACTAGCCGATTCAAGAGTACGACTCGTCAAGTTCTAACTAATTATTTGATATATTCCAAATTTTTTATTTTCAAGTTAACTACATACATTGTTTTCTAAATGAATTTTTGGATTTTTTTAGCCTTTAATTTCACTCTAATGATTGAAAGAACCATTAATTGTCATCACAAAATCAGCAGCCTCACCGATTCGGGCTCACAAACTGATTATTATTATTATACCACAAATCTTAAACTCCATACCATAGGGAAGCCAACGATATATATTTGAGAGATATTATTATGTCAATATACAAAATTTAGGGTTGACCAATGTGTAAAATAATGAGATAACTTTATTGGACTATAAGAAATTGATATTTGAATAATAAGCACAGTTACCTCATCTATCTGCAATCTCTGCATTGACTGTTAATTTTTTCCAAGAAAAGAAAATGTTCCTTTTGGATAAGCAATGGCTCCTTTAATTCTGTTTTTTTTATGTTTACTTAGGGAAAACCACATTTGATGTAAAACCTTGAGGTCATATCTTTATGCCTCTAAGATTCTGACTTGCTTAGAGAACTGAGTGGATTTACAGTATACCTTTCAACTCGAGTGACCTAAAGAAATAACATATTGAAACATGACACAAGGCACTGGATTCAAACATCAAACTCTTTTGGATGTGAACCATCTTTTTAGCCGACTGTGCTATGCCCCTTCAAGCATTTAGTTCCTTTCCTTTCAATTGGAGAATTAAGCTGGAGTTAAGAGAACTTAACTAATTTTATTACAAAAAGATGCAGCCAACGTCTTTCATTTTTTAGGCATTAATTTTAAGGTCATTGTCTTAACTAAGTGCAACAGAGCTAGGGATGTCAATAGATCGAATTCGAATAGGATCTACCTGAACAGAGCTCTTGTTGGCAAAGCAGTGAATGTTGCCGGATAAGGAAGAGATAATTAGCTTCACAAAAAGGCACCCCCTCCAGCAGCACGGCGTTTCTCTTTGAATGAGTTTTATTAGGAAAGCATAAGTTCTCTAGTTAGCCAGTTAGCTCCTCGTCGTCCAGTTTATGGAAATTGACAGTCACTAAAGTTGCACATTGAATCAAGAAATACATTCAAAATTCCTGTAATTATTACATTAAAAAATAAATATGCAAATCGAAATTTATAATTAGGTGTTTAAAATGAACATTCTTAACTTGGTTTATCAAAACCTAATGTTCACATCAAATGTTTTGTGATTTTCATATTCTATATGCATTCGTGCACGTACAATACGCCTATCAATATGATTAAATTTGGGAGAGACAGTGTTTGGAGACGCTATGTATACATGCACTTGGTTGCTAGACCTAGTAGTAACAATCTTGACCATTTATTTGGTTAAAAAAAAAAAGAAGACAAAGCATTTTAGTCAAATAATATTATTTTAGACGGTCTCTTCTTTTCCACTCAAACATTATAAAAAAAAACAGTGGTGTAGATCATTATATATATATATATATATCATGTGCTAGATATTACCAAACAGTTAAAATTTAAAATTTAATGCTAAAAAACCGTCACTAAATTGGTATATATTTGCGACCTATGGTGCGACAATGGTCTACAGTGGGTTTACCGACGTGCTGTTGAGAGAGAGAAGTGTGATAAACTTTAGGGTATACTAAATCCATTATAAAAATGAAACTGTTTGTTGCTAGAGATGGGCAGATAACCATAGCCACAAATCATTTGTGGGTTTTAAACAAAGACGTTTTTTCGTGTATAATGCAGTAAAAAGTGTTTTTTTCTGAAACAACTTTAGAAAGATGTGGACAAATTTTAAAAAATTTAAAAGAATAATCCCAAATATAAAATATTGAAAATATGTGAATAAAAATGCAGCGTTAGAAAATGTGAAAAAAACACATTTTGTACTTTGTTTTGCAGCATGTTACATTTTCGCTTTTGTCGTCTTTTTTGGAAAAGACGAATCTTGTCACAATTTTATACGACTGACCCATTTTTAAAATATAAAATTAGTTTTTTTTTAAAAAAAAAACTTATTTTGTGTGACTACGGATATAGCCATCATTCAAAAAAGGCACAATAAAGTCTCTTTTTGGTTTTTGGCTTGAGACAGGGATATAACGTATGTAGACTGAATAATGAAAGGAGGGAGAGAGGTGGACTCTGTGGAGTGAGAGATCCAGGGATTAAAATAAGAGGTGGGAGGGTCGCTCCCCTTGATCTCACTTATTAAACAAAGAAAAGCACTAGAGACGCTCCTGGCCCGCGTTCCTCAACACGTCCATGGCCTTTCACTGGTTCCATTTTCTCCTTTCTCTAATAAATAATAAATAAATCAAAAGGGAAAGAAGGTGTAGAGGGTTCTTTGTGACGGTGGACGAGGGGTTTTCTCTACACGTCTAGGCTTGGGCATCTGGCCGGGCGGGCCTGTTTACATCAAGCCCGATGTCAATTTGTTTTGAATGGAACCGGCTCACCGGTGATCCGGCCCGATGCCCAGGCCTATACACCTCTGTGGCCTTTCATTGGTTTAGTCCTATCCTTTTTCAAACAAATAAATAAATAAATAATGCGACCATCCAAAAATTTTGCCAGAATATACAAAACTGGTTATGTACATACTCCTATACCTGAAGAAGAAACGACCTTAGAGGCGTGGGGTCGTCCGGAGCGTGGTTGGGGAGAGTGACCGCTCCTCTGGCCACGGAAGATCCGGAGAGCAGTTATGCAGCCCGGCTCCTTCTCCGTCAATTGTCTTTTTTTTTTCTTTTCTCTTCAATTCTTTATCTTCCTCCCTTCCAATCAATTTAAGTATGCATGGGTACCTTTTTCAGATTATTTTAACTGAATAAATCTATATCCCAGCAGACCTATGATTGGTAGGACGGTGCGGTGCCCAATGCTGTCAGAGTCGGTTGATTCGAATGGAGTCGATATTTTTGTAGACTCCTTCCCATCTTACATTATATATATATATATATATATATATATATATATATATATATATAATAAATTGAAATCCTGGATCATAACATTATTCAATTACAAAATGCATTTTTCATCCAAACCTAAACGAACAAATCTACAAAGTTTATATATATATATATAAAAGTTATATTACAAAAAAGAATGTAACTATCACATCCTTATCTACTACTTTTAATGAAAAATGATATACATGATTGATTTTAACCAAATCATGGTAGAGATTAAATTGAAAATATAAAAACTAAGATATTTTTTTCAAAAGAACCAAACACCCTCAAAAAAAAGAAAAGAAAAAAAAGGAAGCAAATCAGTTTTCTTCTGAAAACAATACTTCATTTGAAGAGTATTTTGGCTTCTTGAAAAAACAGTTTAATTTTACATTCTTCAATTTAATAATAAATACCTGATTAATTTCCAGATGATTTTTTTAAGTTTGGTATATTAAATGTGTCTACTAACTACACACACACACACATATATATATATATATATATATATATATATATGAGGGTGAAATATAAATTAAATTAGGTACATTAATTTGTAAAAGGTTCGGCGCCATATCACGGATAACGTGTATTATTATTTAAAAAAAAAAAACAATAGCGGATAAAAATCCACCGCTATATAGTCGCTGTACTTAATTAGCAATATGCCTAGCGGACGATACGGTTCAAACCCGCTATAGCCTATTGCAGTTTAAAATTTTCGCCGGTTTATTAATCTATAACGGTGATGAGGGTAACCGCTATAGATCTGTACCAGTGATATCAAAATCACCAGTTAGCCTTTTCCGATTTTAGCAATGATCGAAACCACAGTTAGAGACCTCACTTTTTTTGTAGTGTAGCGGTGTTGCCCAATTTTATGGAAACAACGGATATATGCATACTAGAACATGTGTGAACTCAAGAGCATGAGGATAGTGGATAAGGATATGCCTCTCCCAAGTAAATAACGATGCTTATAATGCTTGATCAAACAAATCTAATCTCGATCAAACGGGAAACAAGTTGTCTGTGCCGAAAAGAATTAGATTCCAAGAGAATGGACTAAATCCCATGGTGATTATCCTCTATATCCTTTTCATGTTTGACTTGTAAGAGTCCAACTCATAATCACCTTGAGCACAAATTTCTAGGTGAATGATTCATAGGACGCTCTAGTTTGGTATAATAACCGCGTTTGACACGCGTAAACTAGAGAGTTGGTTTCAACTTTCAATCTTACAAAAAAAACTAAAGGAGGAGTTGTTGTGGGGGCCAATTAGAAACTAAGCAAGAATTTTCTCAGTGAGTTTTCCTTGAAGCCTAATCATTCCTGTTTGCTTGTGATGTGGGCATTTTCTCTTATGAGACAAAGGGTTCCAATAATTGTAGCTGCAGTAGGGGAATCTTTTGTCTTCTAGTTGCCATAGTCATCTTCATTGAAGTCAAAGTTTTTATTTTTTTTTCCCTGTTTCTTCCTACCTTGATTGTTTTTTCCTAAAATAGACATCATGCACGAGTTTGGCCGTCTTTTATCCATTAAACTTAGGAAATTTGTATCTATCTGCCTACTTTAAAAGGGGCCCTCGGGGGTTTAAATTTGTTAATAAAATCGCTTCTTGTTTGCTACCTCAAAAGGTTAGCTGAAGAGGTACTTGTTGTTCTTATTATCAAAAGTGAAAAAAGAATTTTGATACTTTCGATCTTATACCAATTAACTTTAATGATAGAGGTATGCCCCCATTGCTGTTTGTGAGCGAGTTCGAGCCCAGTTCAGCCAGCTCAAACTCGGCCTTAGTGTCTTGAAAGAAACTCGGCTCGAGCTCGAGTTGAGTTTTATTTCATTAGCTCGAGCTCGACTCTGCTCAAGCTCTTAAAACTGGAACTCGACTTGATTCGAGCTTGATTAAGCTTGAGCCGAAGACTGGCTCGAGCCCAGCCAAGCATTTTTTTAAAAAATGATTTTTTAGAAAAAGAGGTGGCATATATATTTGAGTAATCTATTTTTTAAAAACTTTCTGAGACAAATTTTATTTATTTTCTTTTTCGAGCTTAACCGAGCCCAGGCCACTTATCTCGAGCTCGACTTGACTCATTTAGGTTGTCGAGTTTATTTATTAACTCAAAATCGACTTGTTTAATAAATGAGTCGAGTTCAAATCGAGTTTATCAAGCGAGTTCGAGTCGAGTCGAGTTAGCTCAACTAGTAGAGCAACCCTAGTAAAAATCGATCGATGAACCAATCAGTGGAGCTGCCAGTTCAATGAATAGAGGGTCAATCATATTAAAAAGGTTATTTTAAGAAGCAACTGTAAAAAAACATAAAAATAATTTAAAATAAATCATATTCTTTCTATATTTTTACAAATAGTTAAAGCTATGATATATGGCACTCTTGAATTGGCTATGGGATCAAATTGGTTTGACACTAACTCGATTTGAATCAGCAGATTTTGCTGAGCATTGCCATTTGAGAGTTATCATTAATAAGAGGTTTGGCTTCAGAGTGTATTAAGCTTGTGAAATTTCACTCTGAAAGTGAAGCATAAACAACATGAAGTCAAGCCCGAGTGAATTTTTTTAAAATATTCAGACTAACCACACAAGGAAAAAATTTCTCCAATATTTTTAGTCGTATGGCAGAACATATGTGGCGCTGCTGACACATATTTGATGCTAACTCGCCTACTAGTTTTACTGAATGGCTTAGTGTAGTTGGTGCGACTGGTGGGTCGATTAAAGTCCATTGCCAGTTTGATTTCGTTGATATTATACTATATTTTTGGGCAGTAAATAGTGTGTGACGCTTTAACTGACAAGTGTACTCCTCTCCAAGAGAAATGAGGAAAGGCTTTGGCCTGTTTGGAGCATCTCCCCTCTCCTTACTAAAAAAAAATCATAAATTTGAGGCCTATTTAAGAAGAAAATAATAAATTTTTCAAATTGAATCACTGTCTTTTTTAGTCAATCCTTTAATCTTCTTTTTTTTTTCCTCTCCTTTTTTACGGGTACTTGTGTCATTTTATTGAAAAAATGAAAAGACTTGCGTTGACAAATTTAACACCATATATTAATTGGAAAAAGACAGATGAATTTGTCAATAGCCATAGGATAGGCATGAGTTCGCAAATTGGATACACACACGTAGGAGATGAATTTTGAAAAAAAAAAATAATTAAAACGTGCACTCGATAACATAATTAATTGATTTTAAGTCATGTTTGTCATCAGCTAATTCTAAGAGCTCAGAAATGTATAAATTCTGACATTGGAAGATTTTGGATGCATTTACAAAAGAGGGGGACAAAAAACATCGTAACATTTCCACTGCAACCCTCTTGGTAGATCTCCCCGAATTTTTATTGACAAAATGAATCTTTACAAAATAGACAAAGAAAGCAGGAGGGAGCTAACAATTACATCGCACCCCACTTCGTTTTAGATTCCTTAAAACAGAGATCAAGCAAAAGCTTGACAACTTACAAAGAGAATATATACAGAAAGTTCCTAGCATTCTCCAACATCTTCTATCAATTGCTCCTTGATATGAAAGGGAGTGAAAGAAGATTTGGAAGCATTAACGAGAAGTTCTGCTTTACTCCCCAAGTCCTCAAGCACCTTTTTAATAGCTAAAATGGATCTAGAGCTGACTGCATAAAGAAGGATAAGATTATCAGCAAAAATAAGCGCAGGGGACATTGGGCCAGGGAACGACGATGGGCTTTAGAAGAAGCAGAGGAAACACAGGCCATAATGCGATCGACCCAAGTGACCTCAAACCCTAGGAACAACAAAGCTCTTTGAAGAAGGCTCCAGTTAACCCTCTCATAGGCCTTAGCCAAACCCACTTTGAAACGAATGGAAGCACCATTATGTTTCCCTAGAAAGAAACATATTAACATTTGACAAGTTTTAAGGGTTCCAATTCAACAAAAGAATTGACAAATGCATGCTTCATGAACGAAAAAAAATTAAAATATGCTTAAAAAGGCTAGGTAAAACTTCTTTAAAAATGAAAAAACAATTTGTAACCGGTCCACACTTTTAAGTACATCTCTCCAAGATTTGGCATTATGCTGTCGACCTTTTAAAACAATGTTTCTGGTTCAGGTGAGTCGGAGGAAATCCTATTGCTCGAGCAAAGGCCGAATCCTCCTCTCATCTCCTCAAAAAGCAAAGTTACTTTTGATTTTTCGGAATGGTGCTCCCATTATGTTTTGACTTACATATTGATGTCTTTATTTGTAACATAAAGAGTCGAAGTCATGAGAATTTGAAATGAAAACCAGCCAGCTGTCACCTCATGCCAATCTCCATGGGGATTTTTAACATTTTTCATTCATGCATAAAACTTGCATTTATAAATTACTTTATAAGCTTAGGTGGTTAGTCATAATGTTTCAAAATTATTGCATACTTCATGAAAACATCAAAATACAAACTTCTTTTGTAAATTTTTCTGAAATTTTGATACGCTATTTTGATGAGCATGACATCCTATGGGCATGCATGCCGATATGTCCAATCATGCAAGTGTAGAAAAAGGGTGTAGGGAAGCAGTTTGAATAATTCAAACATCAATGGCTCTGAATCAACTATCTTCACCTTAGCATTAAGCCATGAGATTGACTTGGATGATGTTGCTAAGATTGATAGTGATTGCTTTGCATGTTTGCGGAAATAATTGGACAACTAAACCAAGCTCCTGACTTAGAAGAAAATGAACTTTTCATTATTATGTCTTTTTTTTTTTATCAAGAAAAATTTGTGAGCAAAGACTTCAAGGTGCTGGACTTCATGTGTGTAGGTTTGCCATGCTAGGTTGCAAATTTGGTTGTATTATATTGAAATCCGACCCTACTTTCCTAGTTTTGGATTAACCGTATTCCAACCATTTGCAACCCTAGACATGTTGGTAATGCATAGGAACGTACAATGCCCAAGCCTAGCTCCAGCTCGGCAAGCTCAAGCTCAGCTTGAGCTTGACCGGAACTCAAGTTGAGCTTTATGAGGTGAGCTTAAGCTCGACTGACGTAAGTTTGTGTCACTTGATTCATAAGTTGTTTTTCTTTGAATGAAGTGAAAACCATAAAAAGGGTGTTAAATTCATAAAACTTTTACAGATATGCCATTAAAGATTAACAAATAGGGAAACTATGAACCAACTCGAGTTTAAACTAATCAACTTCCTTTAATTTGTGCTCGGCTCATTTATAACTCGAGTTTTAGCTCTAGGTCGAGATCAATTTGTTTATTAACGAGCCGAGCTTACGCATATGGGTGAATTCATGTCCAGCCATCATTGTACATCTCTAGCAATGGATGCATATTGGGTTTTATCTTGTTTAAATGGTTTTATCATTTTCTATAGAAAAGCACCAAGCCTGAACCTGACGGCGTCCAAGTTCTAGCTCTTAGATCTCTTAATTTGAAATCACACACCTTAAATGTATGACCGTTCACATGGCACAACCCAAATTACAACTAATGCCTATGTTCTTATTCTGAAAATATAAGCTCATGGTTCTTGTTCTAGAACCAACAATTTCTTAATTCTCTAATCTCACATATAATTTAAATTGCAGCATAATTGAACGCTATTGACCATAATTAACATGTTTGACAAGGTCAGTAAAACAATTTCTAATCATGTATCTAATGTTTTGATTTGGATATGAATCTGATCCGATGATGGTGGCGAATTGTAGGCCCATGATTTAAGTACTAACAGGTTTGAGTAAACTCTTGGACATTTAGAACTTGGGTTCGGGCTTCATTTAGTTTTAATATGACTTATGACATCAACTCTTTGTGCAACAAAAGGAGAGCACCGATACATAAGTTAAAACATAATAGAGTGCCATCTTAAGGCACCGAAGCAGCCCCAAACCCTAGGAGATGGGGAAAGAAGAGAACCAACAGCCTTCACTCAGGGTGGTGAGATTTCCTCCTGCTTACCTGAAAACTCGTCTATATGATTCTTTGCCTTAAACTTAAAATAATTGTGCATGCATTGTTTCTTGCTATAATCCAGTCACCAAAAAATGTTGAGTTGCATGGCATGACTTAGAACCATCTTTAGCTTAATTTCGTATTAGCATAATGCAACTAAATGATGGTTATGAATTTGAAGCATTTAGAAGACTAGGGATGTCTGCGGATTAGACATATCCAGTTATTGTTCTAAATTGATCCATTTAGTTCAGATTTGGCATCTAATTGCGGTTGGAATCTATAAGCAGCTTGCACAGTTTGAGTCTGAATTTAACATCCTGTTGAGATCCGGTAAATATGCAACCATTGGCGGAGCCAGAAATTTTTTGCTAAGGGGCATTGTAAGTTTAAATTTCAAACTTTAAGGGGCTCATATGTAAAAAGAAAGTAAAAATCAATGAAGTTTCTATTTGTAAATAAAGAAGATTTAGTGACACCAGCAACAGCGTGGCTCTGCCACTAGATTCATGATGTTATGCTAGTTGGTTTTGGGTTCTGGATCTGAGATCGTATCTAATGGTTATATTTGGGACTCAAATGTAGTAAGATTATTAAAATTGCCGAACCTTACCCAGTACTACAATCCAACTGATCTGTTGAATTCAATTTTGAAATTCAATGTGGCTCCAATCCAAGTTCAAGTATGGCAGCCGACCACATCGAATCCCATTAACTCAAATTTAGTGAAGGCTGGATGTGACCTGAACCGAAAACGATTATATCCACAGCCAAGTCCATTTTTGGATTACTATATGGTTTCAGTGAATCCAAATGCTCTTAAATTGTCAGCTAGATTCAGTTCAAAATTCAGATTTGGATTTGGATATGAATATGAATATAAAATCAGATTTGGAGCAACTTCAGACTGTAATATTGTATTTCAAATTTGGATTTATATATGATTTTCCAAATATGCGAATGTCCAGAAAAAGTGGATATGCTTTCCAAGTCTGATCCATTGACATCCCTCTCATATCTATAATCCGAGGTGATCTAATTAGATCTATACATATATATCTAAAACCACGGATCTAAAATTTATTGGTTGTTCAAACAATGGATTTTACAGCAGGATGGATTTCAAATCACTTGACCGACTCGATGGTCAAGCTTTAGGTTGTGCTTGTTTTCCCTTGGACCTGACTGGGATCTCAAATTCAGGATGCATGTCCATGGATTGGAGATCCGAAGTCATCTGATCCTGGATAATCTTCACCTGGAGGGTGAAATATTTCCATAACATTCAAAAATCTTGAGTAACGCCAGTTTAATGATAGCTGTTTAGACCAGTCACTAACTGGGCTGCATTTAATAGCCTTGGATCTTAGATCCATAGATTTGTCTTATGACTCTTTCCCTGGCCCATCGAACCATAGATCCACAGTTTTTACATTCAACATGGATGTAAAATCTGCACTATTAAAATCCACTGTTTGTTTATACACTGATTTTGCAGAAGCACAGATCACAGATCAACTCGGATCTGAGAACAGTGGCCTACAAACATAGCCTTAGGTTGCTTTAAAAAGTGTGTTTTTGGAGATCTGAGACTATATGTCAAAAACCATGGATTTAAGGTCGGATGGGAGGAGGGTATGAACTTAAATCTATAGATTTAAGATCCTAGGATCTTAGATTACCGCAGATCTTAAATCCGCGGTTTAACAAACGCCTTAAGATTTCGGGGCTTCTTTCCTCAATAAGAAACTGCTCTCATAAGTTGACGGGGAAAACAAACTTCTTGAGACAATTTTGTTTGAATCGCAAACTAAAGTCCAGATAAATTTGGATCAGTTTCTGATCGGATGAATTGGATTTTACCTGGACATGGATAATCTTCTGCAATAGAATTTTTATTGAAATCAGGATCAACATCCATTGCCAATCTGAGCTCAATTAATTTAGGTGTAAAGTGCATGTTGTTATCATTTTTCACCAGATCCAATATATGTGCCTGCTGCTACGTACCTTTCCTTGGATCGAGTAACTCCACAAGGTTTTCAGCCAAATCTGAACATGGTCTTAGTTATTGGGAGTCATTGGGTTCTAGATCTGAGATCGGATCTAATGTCTATATTTGAGATTTAGAGTTAGTAAGATCATTAAGACTGCTGAATTTATCCAATACTACAATCTCATTGATCTTTTGGGTGAACAGGAGGAAATCCTGCTGCTCAGAGGGAGGCCTAAGGGCTCTCCCACCCAGCCCCTGGGGTGTAGAGCAGTGTTGGAAATAGGTGAACTTACCGTTACTCCCTACTACTCGAGAATAGTGCTTATCGTTACTTCCTACTACTCGAGCGCCTGCAAACCTCTATCGTTCATAGAAATAGTGCCTAGAGTAATCGTATACCACCATCTTCCCAAAAAAAAAAAAAATTAGAGCTAAGTAGGACTCAAATAAATCCAACTACTATATGCATCCCCCATTATTATACCAGAATTTACAGTTACGCCATACCTTTTCTTCGTCCAATCAGTGGATGGAGACCTATTACAACAAGACATTCCTGCCACCACATTTTTTGCTTTCTTTTTCATCGCACCAACCGATGGTCAAATCTTGCCCTGTCAGCTGGTAGAGATCACACCAACTTTTACCACACCACCAAGACTATATATATATATATATATATATATATATATATATATACCACCCAACACTATATATATATATTATATATATTTACTTATTTATTTATTTCTTTATTGAATTGCACCGTCCAATCTAATATGAAGTTGTTAAAGAGAAAATTAAAGAGAAAAAAATGATACATTTTCACCATCTAATATTAATTTTCACCATTTTCTCATTTTCTTTCTCTCAACCATCCATGCCCTTTAGATTGATGACATTGACGAGAGGGAGAGCGGCGCAAGTTAAATGGGATGCGGATTGAGGACGTCACTGTACACTCCCGAAAGACATGCGGACCTCATCTCATTAAATAGAGTAACTTATTGCCCTGTAAATGAAATCACTATGTCTTCGGATCAAAACCTTTCTTTCTTGCTGTACTTACGTAGATTTCAAAGCCTTTAACTACAATTCTTTTAATTGCATTTGTTTTAATGAAGCATTCCCTGTTTCGAGGAAGAAGATTTATTTATACGCACATTGATAAGCCTTTAGTTCCATGTTCACCATAAAAGAAGATAAAGAAGTTTGTCTTGGTGCCAATTATTAGGAAGAAATGCCATTTCTGATTATAGAGACAAGGAGGCAGAAGACATAAATAACAAAAAATAAAAAATGTTTGTGGCCACTGTAAATCAAAATATGTTACTTTTAGGCTTGGAGAATCCATTTATATAGTTGGATCTGTGAGAAATTAACTGTACAAGAAATTTACTGACAGATACAGCACACTGAACAACACATATTATGAATAGCAGCACGCAGAAGCTCTATAATGAAACGGGATGCTCTTCTTTAAATAGATGTGTCTTATAGTCAAATATAGTTTTTGTGTTTTAGACAGTAAGGTTTTTCTCTAGTGTAATACGGCCTGCTTAAAAAAAAGTGAAATTATGAGAAAATATGTTAAATTTTTAAAAAACATGAAAAATCTTGAACATTGAGGAAAAATAAACTAAATGAGAAACTAATAAGACAACATAAAAAAATTAAGTAGACAAGTAACATATAAAAATTAGGGAATTCTCTAGTGTAATACGGTGAGCTTAAAAAAAAGTGAAAATATGAGAAAATGTGTTAAATTTTTAAAAAACATGAAAAATCTTGAACATTGAGGAAAAATAAACTAAATGAGAAACTAATAAGACAACATAAAAAAATTAAGTAGACAAGTAACATGTAAAAATTAGGGAATGGAAGCAAGCAGTTTGGCATTAAAAAAGGGAAAAAACATTTAAATGAAAAAAAAAGCCAAAAAAAGGTTTTTCTTCGTTTTTGCATTCTTTTTTTCAAAAAAACCGGTGTTTTTTTTTTTTGCAATCTTTTTTTCGATTGACTTATTTTTTTGCATTTTCAACAAGTTTTTTTTTTTTAATGAGTTTTTTGTGACCATGATGCGTCCATACGTGGGTTTCATGTACCTGCCCTCCCTAAAAGGATGTAGCCCCAATAAAGTATGCAGGCAAGTCTTCCGAGAGTGAGTTGTGTATGCTTTTTTTTTTTATTATTAACCAAGTCATTTTCATCATTAGTCATACTGGCGCACAAAAAATTAGTAAGGTGTATATAACCGGCTTCGAAGTCTTCGAAGGGACCATTGAAAGACACTAAACCAGCTTTTCACCTACCAAAGTATCAACAAGAAGAAACTATCAACATGAAACCACACCAGGCAGAAAGACCTTCATAGAAATTCAAATGTTCCCATCTGCATGGCCCATGGGACAACTCAAGTTCCAAGTAAAACTCGGACAGAATGCCTACACCAGATCCGACCCATTTGTGGCCCTACCAACATATCTTTGTAAGCTTTGACTGGCCAGCCACCAACAGCAACAGGTGTTCCCAGAGCTTGAGGGCACCAGGCAGCTCCAACTGGAAACCAACCACCAGACCTCCCATTTCACATATAATAATATCAACGTGTATATAATTCAAGGCCCTGTACCATAGGGGAATAAGGGGTTGAGTGGAAGCTTCGGCCTTCTGCCAGGTGGTGGGAATGTCACTCTCCTGAAAGACAAAAGAACCTTAAAACACACCAATTGTTTCATGAAAATTAAATTGATACCCAACTTTTGGTGCATTTGATTGTGTTTGATTTTCTCCCATTTAATTTTTTGTGTGTATTTTAACGTGTTCAGACCTAACTGTTTTTTTTTTACGGTTCAGCCCTTAAGCATGTTTTGGAAATAATTTCACTGTTCCATGGTGGGGTGATTTTCAGGGGCAAGATAGATGTATAAATTAAGATGCACACAAGCTGCAACGAAAATTTTGCAAAGAAAACGGTCACGTGTTCTTTTTCCAAGAAAAAGAAAGACTTAAGTTTCCAATTTTGTCATCTAACATGTTCAACATCAGACGATACTTTTAGCACTCCAAAAGTTGAATATGTTTTTGTATAATGTTTGGTGATAGCATAGCTTGTCGAGTAATGACATAGCTAGCCGGACAGGTAGGCCGGTGAGAGTCAGTTGCCAGTTTGATCCAATGAGTGTTACTCATATGTAGTGCAAATGGTAGCATGTAAGATGCTTGAGTTGAAAGGTGTACTATAGGACCACCGAGGTCCCAAAACAACCCTGAACCTTGGGAGTAGGGGAATAAGTTGGTGTTTGCCTCTTGTGAATTGCTACTAATAGCATCAGCTACATGTCAAAGTAGATAAAGCCTAACAGGAGTGGTTAGGTTCATGTACGACAAAACCTTTACTTTCAATGCTTAGCAATTAGCATGCTTCAAGGAAGGGAGCACAAATCATTTCAGGTTTTCCTGGGGTTTTAGAATTCGGGTTTCCTATGGACCCAATCCTTGTTTGATAAATTTCCAGTCAAAACCAAACAACTTTGGTAGCTTATATGTGGCTCCATTTGATCCCAATGCATCTTAGCTATCTTTTGTTTGAAAAAGCAAATCCTTTCAACCCATTTGACTAGAAAATGCTATTTAATTTTGACAGCCAAGCTCTGAGCTTCAGTATGACAAATGTTGAGTGCTGCTTGACCTTCGGAAAATGTCAAACTCTTAACTTCAATAGAAGTCATTGACAGCCTAATGAACCTCTCCCACAAAAAAATGAAAGGAAAGGAAAGGCATGAGATGAGAGTAGTGGTAATAGGAGGCTCTCAAATGAGGATTTCAAATCTTTCATACTTGGAACAACCATGATCCACTACAAAAAATTGATGCTTTACCGGTGGCCAGAAGGCCAGAAAATATCGGTGAAACATGGCCATGCGTCCGTAATGGTTTTTCCAACATTTGGGTTGATTAGTGGTAAAGAGAGTGTCGGTAAAAATCATCACAATCATGCCGGAGCCACGGGTTGGTGTAGGTACCATCACCGACGTGCCAAGCATGTAGGTAAACATAGATTATTACTGACATCCAGAACTCGTTGGTAATAGTACGTCTTACCAACAATGCCCTGAACGTTGGTAATAATGTTTACTGACAACTAGAGTACAAGTCCGAAAAACGTTTTACTGACAATGTTCCCATCCAACCCTTGATTCCCCTATGGTAGATGGTTTGCTTTTGGTGGTTTAGGTGTCGCCTCCACTGCACTTCAACTTGTATATCGGCGACACCCTTTTTGTAACATAATAGGTTGATGTCTCTAACACTCAAAATGGATATTAACTACCTACCAGTCCCCACCCCAAGCCCTTGCACCAATCCTCTAGGGGGCAGCTATAGTGTACTCTCATTAGTTGACCCACAACTGCAGCAAAAACATGTATGATCCATATTGTTGGGCGACTCAATTGTCAAGTAACTTGATCTCAATCAAAAGGGGGCTGAACCATTGCTCCACGCCAATTTCTCATCTAGAAGGTTTACATCTGAAGAAATAGGCGAACTAAATTGTTCATCTTTGGTTGGCCAACCATGAGATCCTTTTTTATTTTTCTGCCACTGTAGGTGACCAGAACTACTGCTAGTCTGCTATATAGTTTGTGGATCCTTACTCAAGACTGAAGCAAACGGAGCTCACCACAGTGAGGTTGAGATCTAGTGCCCAATGGGTGGTTGTATGAAGTTCCGGACAACATCTCATTAGGTCTCTAGATCATTTGACTTCATGAAAAAGAGAAACCAGTAGTCATATATAAGCCTATCTCTTAATTCAATGGGAATCATTTGGTTTCTTTGTCAACAAAGCCATCCACATTTAGATGAGAACTTTTTCTTCCTTCCTTTAGGTGTTATCTAGGATTTTGTCAGTTTTGTGTTCGTGAAACTAATGTGCCAAAAGATCAGCAGTAATCGATAGCTTCCCCTCCTTAAGACCTCAAGAATGAAAACAATAATGGAAATCATTTTCATTGTCGTTTAAGATCTTTCTGTTTACTCATTTCATGGTGTTCCATATTGTGGGTGGCAGCTAAAACCGAGTTGAAAAAGAATCTGCATGAAACATATGCAGCTTGAATGATTCAACTTTCTCGGCAGGCAATTCAACAAGATCATAATATTTTTCATCTGACCCAAGAGTGGGATATGATGTTGATGGGATATATGTTTGATCTTGATTGTTTGGTTTGCATGAATTGACTTTGCCTGTTAGAGGAAGCAAGCTCATGGGTTGGAAGAAAATGCAAGTGAGACATGATGTTTGTGGGATATATGTTTCTTCTTCTGGATGTAAATTGATCTTGATTGTTTGGTCAGCATGAATTGACATTGCCTGTTAGTGGAAGCAAGCTCATGGGTTGAAAGAAAAGGGACGCTTAAGCCGGAGATTTTATCTTGATAACAGTGAAGCTAAGATTTGAAGGTTAGGAGTTCTTTCTTAGTAGGTCTGGCACAGCTAGCAATGTTACAAAGAAAAGGCAGTAAAATGCATCCTCACGTCTTTGTTTCTACTTTCCAAAAGATGCATGCCTGTTACTATTCGTTTAGATGTGGGCAGGGCAGTCGCTGGCAGGCGACCAGTCACAGTTTCGACTCTCGGGCCGGGTCCAGCAGGGGGGGGTGGGGGGGAATAGTTTTGGGGTTTTACAACCCAGGTGAGCGACAAAGTCTCTCATCCTGAGGTGATTTCCACAAGTAAAGCTTAATACTTGCGGACTCTGCATCTCCTATCCAGTAGCGAAGCTATGTGTGGGCTGGTGTGGGACATTGCTCACACCAACCAACACCAGTACTTGAAAATTTTAATTAGAAAGGGATTGGACTTAGGTCCAGCCAGATGTGGTGCTCACGGCAAACTCACATTAATACCCCATAGGCACCAAACCCACTAAGGCATGGGTGGAGCGAAGATTTTTTTGAGGGGCGGACCAAACAATCCAACCTCAGATCCAAGTAGGGTCAAACTTAACCTGAATCTAAAAAATACATTGCACAACTAAAATTTTTAAACTTTTCAATGTTTTTTTTCTAGTTAGTTGGTGTGGGGCCATGGCTTAGGTGGCCCCCCCTCTCCCTCTGCCTCCGCACTAAGGTAATGTTATCACCCCAATTTTTTTTAAAAAGGAGCTACTGTTTAGTATTTGTATCTAAATTTGAGACCCAAAACAAATTTGTGATTGTTAGATCTAAAATGAAATTTTAAACCCAAGTTTAGATCCAAATCAATCATTTCAATCTCAAAATAAAAAATCGAGTTCAAAACAACAAGGTCTCGTGCTATAAGCACGCGCACGCGTGCACAGACCTCCCCCCATTTTATGCTTCTTCCTTGCACCAAAATGTGTTTTTGAAAGCCTAAAACGAAGCCAGCCACTCTTTTATAATGAAAAAATCAGTTTTCTACATATTTTAAGTAAAGAAGGGGTTTTATGGTTATTTTATCTTATTTTATTCACTTTAACTTCATGTTATTTAAATTTAAAAAAAAAACAAGAAGAGAAGAGCGCCCCGACGCACAAACGCACGAGCGTGCTATCGCGCAAGAGCACCCGCACGAGCGAGCACCGCGCGTAAGTGCCCGCACGAGCGAGCGCCGCGCGTAAGTGCCCGCACGAGCGAGCGCCACACATAAGTGCCCGTGCGAACGAGCGCCACTCGCGAGTGCGCCAAGCGCTGTCCTCCTTTTTTATGAAAAACCGCCCCTTGGGGGGCAATTTTGGGTCTTTTTGTGTGGGCAATTGCCCTGCCCACACCCCAAATGAGTGTTTGTAGGGCTAATGGCCAATCCCACTTAGTCAAAACCTATTTTAAAAAAAAAAATTGAAAATAATCCAAAATTATGTGAAATTCGGATGAAAATGTTGAAAAATAAAAAAAAAATCAAATTTTGAGTTTTGGCTTCAAAATTCTCTATAAATATCCCCACAATCATTTCTCTTGAACATGGGCTAACCCTTGGGGGATTTCTAATGTTTCATCATTTAAAGATTTGCTTCTATTTTCATCATGCTCACAGTTTCATCATCTCCCCATAGCCATAAAATCTCTATTTTAGAGTTAAGAGGCTATTCTTAAGTACACCGAGAGCATGAGAAAGTGAAACAATCTTTCTTTTGATGATTCAATCATGCTCTTTTTTTTTTTTTTTATGTAGCCTTGTTTTGGTTCTTTATTTTCTCTCATCTCCATCCCCCCATGGCCATATGAGATAGCTCTCAATCTCTATTTTAGAGTCAAGAGGCTATGCAAGAGTAAACCGTGAGCATGAAAAGATGAGATGATATTTTATTTTATAATTGAATCACGCTTTCTCTCTTTCCTTGAATATTGCTTTGTTTCAAGATATTATCCATGCATAGTTATTTGATTTTTCATATCTATACGTGGATGCACAGTGAGAATGAGAGTGTGGTTTGAGACTTTTTATTTTTATGCTAATTTTTTATATTGGAACTTGTCCAACCCAAGAAAAACTCTCACGAATATGTACATATTAATATGCATTTGCATGTCATTTTACGTTAGTTTCTTTTGACCATCCCATTAGGAATCCTAATGAGCATCTTATCATATGGTTTGATCTTCTTCCATACTTAATGGTGGAAGTAGCATATTCCCTTGTAACAAACCAAATAATAACATTCTATGTTTATATATAAATCATATTTTACAAAAGATTTTCAAAAGTAAATACCCTCTCTAATGTGACTATGAGGACGTAGTTTAAGCTCTTGCATGAGTCCAAGCTTCTCTCGGGCCTACATCAAACTTGAATTCGGTTATTTTTCATTTCTTGTTTTTTAATCTCATGAAGATATGCATGTATATACATATTATATGCATATATTTGCACATGATTATTTTTTTTCTCTCTCTCTCTGTTTTCACATTTTATTTTACAAATTTTTATATACATAGGAATGCATATATACATGTGTTCTATTTTCTCTCTCTAAAACTTTTTGTTTGTCTCTTCAACACAAATGTATTCTCTCTCTTTTTCTTTCCCGCTCTATTTTAGTTAAGACTTCATTTTCAAAAGCTTATGCAAATATGTATACATACATATAGAGAATATATATCTCATCCTCTTTCAAAATCTTCCATCGATCTTTGAAGTCTCTTTCTCTCTCTCTCTTTCTTTTTATAAGAATATTGTATCTATAACATTCCTTTAAACATTTTCTCATAATCTTTTATTTACCGACTTTATTAAGACCAAAAATTAAGTAATGACTCAATATTGAATTCATGTTTGATGGTTTACAACCCCAATCCATTTTCAAAAACTTTCCCTTCTTATATACGATAATCATCAAAACAAAATCTTAGATGTATGTTATGGTAAGAATGCTTTAGATGAATGTTGTGGTAAGAATGCTTCATTCTTTTTTAATCATATAGGATCAATGTATTCATGTATTCACATTCACTTAATATTACAAATGAGCACAATAACATCTCTAAAAGAACTTAAGTAAGATGAGATTGTGCTCTAAGTAGGTGGTAACTGAATTAGAGCAAAATCTCAAACCTGCTTAATGTCTTAAGAAAACATTAAAGTGATGTCAAAATGATTTTTCAATTGATATTCATAAAGATTTTTCGATTCTAGTTTTTCTTAAAATATTTCACATTTTCAAGCAACTCTTCAAAAACCTTTTCAAAGGTTTAAAACATCAAACTTTCACCATTTTTTCTCAAACATTACACCGCATTAGAATGGAAAAGATGTTCAAGTTAAAACGAAATGCATCAAGGATAAACATAGCCCTTGAATTGATTACCCCCGATAAAGGTGCCGAAAACGGCCGATTCTCGTACCGACGGATGAGTCCATTTCTTTCCTATTTTAAAACAAAACCTCATTTTTCTGGAGCACTCCAAAACCAATGAAAATTTTGAGATGCAAACAGGTAAGCTCTCCTTTGACAAAATTTTTTAGCTCTGCAACTGCTTTTTTGATAGTCAGGTTGGAGTTCACCTAACTTGCCTGCAAATAAAAGTAACTGATTAAGAAATGCATCTTGCAAATTTTCAAGCCCGTGAACTACATGAGAGTGTGATTATATATGTAAAGCATAATTACCCATGCCTCTACCAAGTTGAGGTTGTGGTAAAGGAGATGATCACCTGCCTTTTGGTCCCAAAACTCTTCATTGCAAGTGTGTGTTGCTTTTATACATTTGGTTTTGAAATATTTCTATAAAATCAGAGATCAAATTGAGCACATAATTTAAATTATTGGTACACACATACGAGAAGTCTTATTGTAGAATGAAGTAATAGGTTCATCCAACACCATAATATTTGAAAAAGAAAAAAGAAATATCTCGAGTGTGCATGTACATTTTGTTGCAATTATGCCCATAACATAACATGAAACAAAAAACGAGAAAATAGGCTAAGTTTGATTTCCTCATAACTTAGATCCACGGCTGCTGTCAGATCCTAAGGTTTTTAAAATCAGTTTTTAAAGTCTTCATTTGATGCCTCAGATCTAAGATCCAAGGTTCTTAAAATCAGTGGACTTTCAAGGCTCTTTTTTGATGCCCAAGCCATTTAAATGTCTTGCATTGAAGGAGATCAAGAATTTGATACTTGGGGACGATGCATTCCCTATCATAATCAGATCGGAGTTTGCCTCTTGCCAACAAAGATGATTGAATAAGAAAATTATTTCTGCAATTTTTTGGGGATTATGAACTATATATACATATATATATATATACATATATAATGCAAGTCGTAATTGGCTATGCCTCGTACCGAATCGGGGTACCTGCCATTGGCATCCACAAACTCGGTGAAGCTTGACAAATAGGGGAATTTTTGAAAGCTTAGACATGCCAAAATTAAGTGAGATTGAGGAAACCATTTTGTAATTTGCTTCCATGGATGGGCAATTGGTGACCCTTGAGAACCAATAAAGAGAAATAATGTGATTTTAGAGGTCGTTTGATAGTTGTACCATATGACAGAACATACAAGATGTAAGACCCTAATCCTGGCCTAAGGCCAGGGACGACATGGCCTGGCCAGCCAGAGGTGGTCGGCCTAGCTAGCAGATGGTTTGGCGAGAGGAGGTCATGAAGGAAGGCACATACTTGGTCCCAAAGAAGCATGCAGCGGTGTCCCTAGTCGGCATAAGCAGGCAGACAGTCGGCGGCAGCAGGCTGGAAGTCAGGACGCAGGCCAGAAGGCAGTAGCAGCTTACAGTCTAGAATTTATGGTAGACTAAGGGTTTTTTGGTGCACTCTTGCTCGTGCAGGGAGATCGCCCAAAGTACCTACTGTTGAGGACCCGAGACCCCTGGAGCCAGTTGACACCTGACCTAGGCCGAGACCTCTACCCAAGACCTCTCGGGGGAGCCTAGACTTCCAAAAAAAACCAAAACTAATAGGAAATCTACCTAATAGAAGTGACACGCCGGACAGGACCCCGGCTTGACTCAATGGACTTAACAACATACAAGACTCAAGCAACACCCTACTGCTAAGGCTCGAGCAAGAAAGGAAAAGACCAACCCAAGCCTGCTGGTCGACGGCTGGGACTCCGGTGATTGAATGTGATGACGCCGATCGGGAATGCCGAGCTAAGTGGTTGTTGTCGGCGATGCTTGGGTTCTGGCGGGGGAGTCTCGGCTGCCTTCCGAGGAAAGTGGCTATTGCTGCTGCGCACGGCCCGCCAGGTCGAGGGACATGGGCATCAAGATGCGGAAGTAGTTGGAGTGATGGATGCAGTGCGGTGAGATGGCGCCTGAGAGCTCGGCCACCAGGCCGATGAAGAACGAGAAGATGGAAGAAGACGAGGTGCCTAGTGGAGAAGTCTTAGGGTCGACTATGCCTAAGGATGGGGTAAGAGTTTGGGTGGAAGAGGGTATGTCCCTCATGTCTAGAAATGGATCGCTTAGGGCAGGGATTGGTCAAGGGGATTTAAGAGGGAGGTTAACGCTAATTGGGATTGGGTGAGGACATAAATTCGGTTTGGGGTTCCCTAGTGGTTCGGTCAAAGGGATGAGGATTATTGTGAGTCCTTGGTATGGGGCACGGGCTTAACACGGAATTAATTCTCCCTCGAGAATGGCTGGGGATTAAGAGATGGGGTTAAGCCTAACTCGAGACTAGGGGGAAGGTTTAATTGGGTAGTTAGTTCGTCTCGGTACTAGGAGGGGAGTTGCTACGGTAGCTAGGAAGAGTTAAAGTGGTCTCGGTAAGGGAAGGGCGACCTAACTAGGGGATGCGTACCTGGATTTAATGCTTCTCGTGGACGCGAAGGGCTTGGGCCCTAGGATGTAGACACGTGGCACGATGTGTTGTGGTGGTTGAAGGCTTGATGATACCTTGGAATCGTGAAGGGCGTGGGCCCTTGCTGGACGACGCGTGGCGAGATGAAGGGTCAAGATGGAGAGCTTGACCGTTGAGAATCTTTGGAACTTCCGATAGGTGTTTAAGGCGCCTTGTAGTTCCGCGCACTCTCTTAATTGTGCTAAGAAGGTGGACCGTCGCCTTGGCACGGGCTGACTGACAGTCCAAGGTTGTCCAGCGACTTCCGGTATGAGCTCCGACCAGATTTCCAGCAGGTCCTTTAGATGAGGCTTAACCGCGCCAAACAGAATGCGTCTTGGACCTCTTGCGCCCACTCCTTCGGGCGACTCTTGCTGGGCTTTCGTCTTGAGTCTAGCCCCTCTCCTGCTCAATGTCACTCCCACTTTGGTGGCGACCTTCCCTGGCACCGTGGCTCACCTTTGACCTTCCGCGAGATGATGCTTGCGTGACTAGCCGCCTGCCAGCCACACTCACTTCCCTCTTGGTCCTCCTTAAGGGAGCCGGCCAGCACTTCCTCGTCGCCTTTCCAGTCGCGGCCTCCTTGATTCTTACAAGGGGGCGGCTCCTTACTAGGGCCGAGCTTGGCAATGCAGTCGAGACTAGGTTGCTCCTTCCTTTCCGGCTCGCCCCTCTCCCGATGTGCCCGGCAAATGGGTGAGCTTACTAGAGAAGAAGTAGTGCCTAGCACTTCTAACACTGAGGGGAAAGTACCGGGTGAGTTCGGTACCTACCTTGTTCCTCACGCACCGGATTGTCGTTCACAGTGTGAAGAGCAGAACCACGGCTACTCCACACGTCCTCCCGAATCCTTTCAGCCTCTATTCACCCTTTGTTGTCAAGGGGAATGCACCGATTGGACTTGCTTATGCTTCGGGGTATTCGTAGGTACAATGCTTCGTTGATAGCCTACCGGCAACTACCAAGTCCACACGTTCATCTGTGCTCTTAGGGCAGAACCATGGCCTCAAGGATGGCACGCCTCTTGGGTGGGGATACATGCCTACACGGCGGGGTACATGCCTTACCGACGGGGAATCACATATCACGGGTGGAAGAGAGAGACAATGCTACTCAATAAGATTTCATATTATGACAAAAAGATAAGTTGCTACATGACAGGCGGGTATTTACACCCCACTGTCTCGGTTCACAAGAATCGTAACCCGAGATGGAAATACAAATGACAGAATTGGACATGACTCTTTGCTTTAATTCAAAACTAGACCTAACACTTAACACCTAAGCTAGACTCTTGGCGCGCCTGACCCTTTCCCTAAGGCGAGCATACACCGACTAGCTACTTGACTCTTCTAGACTCACACGACCAGACTTAGGCTAGACTCGACCCAGGCAACGGTTCCACTAGCTCAGACGGATCAACTTCAGTCTGGTTTGGTTGGCTTGTTGCTTTTTCTGGGTTTCCTTGTTGGAGATTGTTCTAGCCGAGATGAGGTCCAGCCAGCAGCTGTGACTGAGCTGAACCCGGGAGAATGAAGGACGCTCGCTGGCGCCATTCCAGCGATTGCTTTCCCCTAAACACATCAGCACATAGAGGTTTCAAAGGCCACGGTGAAGTGCAATCCCTTTCCCCTCTAAGTTGTTGTCCATTCATAACAGTAACTAGGCTGTTCTCATTTTGATTAAAGAGTGAGGCTGGTAAACGCCTCTAAGAGCTGTTGATTGCTGGAGTTTCGAGGTTGCTTAATACGGGGAGCAGCTTGTGCTGCTGGACTTTGTCCTCCGTGAACAGGTTTCTCACCGCGTCACCCTATAGCTGCGTGGAAAAGGGTGTATATATTTCTGTTTTAGACCTGCCATCGGCACCCCTGTCTCGGGCTCCTCCTTGTGCACCTTGCACGAGACACAACTCGGCAACGGGAAGACCTACCTAGGGGCACATGGCATGGTTTTTACGAAACTAGGCATGGATTGCTGAGTGAGCTGGGAGCTATTTATGCAATGTATCGTTGCGTTCTTATAAGGATTATTGCATTTCCCTGTTGATGCTGAGAGTTATTGTTGTGAGCTTGGGTTGGGAACTGTTTGTACGCACCACCCTTGGGAGATCAGCTAGGGCCTTTGTACAGGCCGGGAACCATAGTATTAGGCCACCCTGTGAGGTAGGGCCAGTTAAGATCGAGGCTTGCGGACTGATCAGCTTATAGAGTAGGGGCTGACCTCAGTCGGCAGCAGTGTTCAGTTATTTGGGGAGGACAGAATGTTTTCAGGTTCAAACCAGCCGCGTGGGTAGCTTCAGACCGGAGAGAGACCAACGTGATGGGATAGACTTGTTCCTGGTTGCTTATAAAGAAAGGGACAAACTGCGGGAGATCATCTTCAGACCCCGCGAAACCGTTTTGAGGGATATCTTAGACGATGAGATTTGGGTGGCTGGAAGACACCCAGACTGTGATTTTGTGATAGATCACCCTACTGTTAGCCCATGCCATTTTCAGCTCACGGTGAGCAGCCATGAGACTATGGGTGACTGATTTATCATCAACCTATGTGACCATGATATGGAAGACGGCCCCCGACTCGCACTCTCCTTCCCCACTGCGTTACCGCCTGTCGCCTCCGTCACGAACACCCTCCTGCTCTCCCACTGCAATCCCATCTTCTTCCCACACGCATCCTCGCCTCATTTCTTGCATAGTAGCCTCACCGGCTCAACCGAGTGCATCTCTTTCTCTGTGCATCGTATGAAGGCAAGAACAGTCAGGAATCTCGCCCGCCGAACGTGATCTTGGGATAAACAAGTTGGGGTCGGCTGCCTCCGGCACCTCCCTCGGCCACCGGCTCCACCACGTCGCAACTTCCTTCGGCTAGGCGGGCCGAGCCCCATTATCAGCAGCTTTCGCACTCACCCTTGTCCCCTCGGCCAGGCGGGCCGAGCCCCTCACGTACCATCGTCGTCCACGGCCAGGCGGCCGCGTCCATCCGTCGACGTCTCAGCGTCACCCTCGGCCAGGCGGGCCGAGCCACACCTTCTCTGCCAAAGCCTGCCGATAGTCCTCGGCAGTTGGTTGCGTCTTGCTTGTTTTCTTGTTAATTGTTAGTGTCAAACTGGGGTCCTGTCCGACAAAGTCTTTGTAATAAGTTTCGTTCAGGCTTTAGGTGTTGTTATTTTAGCTTAGCATTCGGTTTTAGGCTATCCTGAGAGGCCTAGCTGCCCGTGAGCCAAGCAAGGTACCTCCATTTCCCTTTGAGCAAAAGACGATCAACGTAGAACTCATGCCAGAGAAAACACTCGGGCAAGGGCATAGTGCACTAGCCCAAGGGCTGGACAGATTGCGCCGGGGTTGTTGCAACAGGGAGACCTGGGCACGAATAGTGCTAACCCCTTGCCGAGGCAGCAGACAGCAAGAAGAGGCGCAACCGAAAAACGCCTGACACGTGCAACAGATGCTCGGGACATGGGGACACGATGTCGCCTCCATTGAAGAAAAACCGACTCGTGTTGTGCGTAACATGGTGTCGTTTGGAGTCGATGTGGAGCGGGATTCGTGGCGGGACACAGTGGGAGTCGACGATCCGGTGATGCGGTACTCGACGGGACTCACGTGTCTATGGGTACCGCTGTTGATCCGGACACAAAAATGGGACACGCTGCAGGGGACCGAAGAACATGATGAATCTCGATGGAATATTTTGCCGGAAATGTTGAGTTGGTCGGATTTTCGCCTCCACGCCGAAAAACGTGCAGAAAACTGCGGCGAGCTTCAAATCGCTATTTCAGCCTCGTTTTTGAACCAAATCTGATGTTCTTGGGCTCGTTGGAAGTTGAAATCCGTCAGCAATCTTCTGGTATTGCTAGGAACACGATTTATTTTCTTGGAAGGCAGGAATTAGCACCGGAAGGCTCGGATGTCACCGGAAGAAAGGAAGAACGAATAACAGATATGAAATGCAAACCACTAATGCGATTAAAACTGGAAAAACCATACGAAGATCAATCGTTTGGGATTGATCGGCCCTTAGAATGCGATGGATTTCTCCGGCGATGGATCAGATTGGGGAGAGTCCTCTGTCGAAAGAGGAGAACCATGCCTGAGGAGGATAGTATCTTCAAAAACCTTCACACTCTCCTTCTCCCTTTTGGGAGAGCTCCAAAAATCCTGGAAAATTTTCTGAGCGCTCCTGAGACACAGTCGATCTGTTGGTCTGGTGCTTGACAGCTAGATCTCCCAGGGAAAACATCACCGGGGCTCAAAGTCTCTGGGTTGCGTCTGCGTCCCTGTTCTTGTCCTGTCGTTTGGACAGAGCCTGCAAATCATGAATCACCGGCCGAACGATGCTGTGATTCCTATCTGGTGGAGCCGGTGGCCGAGGGAGGTGTCGGAGGCACCCGACCCCAACTTGTTTCACCCAAGATCACGTTCGGCTGGAGAGATACCTGACTGTTCTTGCCTTCAGTCTATGCACAGAGAAGGAGACGCACTCGGTTCAGCCGGTGAGGCTACCGTGCAAGAAATGGGGCGAGTATGCGTGCGGGAGGAAGATGGGATTGCAGTGGGAGAGCATGAGGGTGTTTGTGACGGAGGTGGCAGGCAATAACGCGGTGGGGAATGAGAGTGTGAGTCGGGGGCCGTCTGGAATCCAATGTAACAATGCCGGCGTCCAGGGGTCTCCACGGGAACAGGGCGTGCAGGTACAAAAGGGAGAAGGAGAGTGTGAAGGTTGGTGATCGTCGGGAGGAAGATCAGAAAATGGTGTTGGGCATTACCGGAGTTGCAGAACCTCACCTCGTGGGGATTTGGCGTTCAACGAAGAGAGGATTCCCTGGTTCCATCAGTGCAAGAGATGGGATGAGGAAGAAGAGTACACAGAGAAGATTAGGGGGAGAAGAAGTAATCCAATCACCAGAATGGTGATTGATTCTCAAACCGAGGGGCTGCCGCCGGGAAGAACTTCTGGCGACCTTCTGAGAAGAACTCCAGGAATTACAACCCCTCAGGTCTGATCATCAAAACGCACCACCAACAATGGCTGCCTTCCTCCTTTTGAAGAGGAGGAAGATGATGGCCAATGGCTCGCTCGTGCGAGCCGTGGGGAGTGGCCGACCGCTGACCCGGTTCGACAATCATGTCGAACTGGGTCGGTACAAAAAGACCCGTTCGGGTCAATTGTGAAACTCGGGTCCCTAAACCGACACAGAAGAAAGCAGGTCCAGACCCCAGTTTGGAATCCCTCAAAACCCACGCCCGGATCCATTTAGGCTGCGCCTGGATCGGGGTCTACAAAGGAAGCAGACCAATCCGCTGTACAAACCCAGACCCGCGTCTGGTTATTCCTCAAACGAGCCCCGCCGTGGTGTCCTCCTCTGCTCGGTGTGTCCCGCCTCACCGTCTGGACGAGTCCCGTCATACCATAGGTAACCCGCTCGCGTGTCCCTCCAACCCTCTTCATCGGTGTCCCGCCTGTGTCGCCCATGTCGTGCCCCGCTCTGCTCGGCGTGTCCCTCTCAACATGGGATCACGTCCCGCTTAGGAAATGTGTCGTCCGCATCCTCCTTTGCTCGTGTGTCCCGGGCGGCCGACTAACGTGTCCCGCCCGGTCAAGGGCTGGTCTAGCTCGTCCCAGACCCTTCTTTTGTGTCTGCGTGTGGCTGGGTCCAGAGAGCTCGACCAGAGAGGCCGGGGCTAAGGAGAGACGGCCAGGACCTGTCCAGGAGACAGGTCGACCTCGACCCCACCAGCTGATGACCCATAACCTCCCTTTCTTGAATCTGGCTTCTCGTAGTCGGTCTTGTGTGAAGCCGAAGGTCCTGCATTAACCTCACAATGTATTAGCTTATGCCGCCCGCTGTGGCCGTGTGACTCCTTAATCTGCCTCGCAGAAGGTTGGCTTGCGTGGTGTTCTCCGTGGGTGCATTTAACCTCACTTGCCCTAATGACGTGCATCCTATCTCTGTCGATAGCCTCCCTATGCATTGGCCCAAGTGCTAAAGCTCTGCTGAGAGGGCTATTAACCTCCCTTAGCTCGCAAGGGGCCTCTGTGGTGTCCCGGGCTGGCCCTTGGGTGCCCTCTCCTATCTCGGCCATGATGGCCCGTGTGGCCGCATCTGGGAGGGTAGTATCACGACGCTTGAGATGGCCAGCCCACCTAGCCGACGATGAAGGTGAGGGCGAAGGGCTCACGGCCTGCCTAGATGGGGATATGGGAGATGTAGGTAGAGGTTCGGCGCTAGGAAGAGGAGCACCCACGGAGACTGGCCCCTTGGAGAGAACCTAACTACCGGACTCCAAGGGAAGGGGGCTAAGCTCGGAGGAAAGGAATGAGCTTAGTGGGGAAATGGGTGCGGTTTGGGCTAACTCGGGATAGGTGTGTGAGTTAGGACGAGTTGGGGTAGGCTAGGGGTTGATTGGGCTGACTCGGGCTAGGTCTAGGTCAACCAAAGCTTAGGGAGACAGAGAGAGTTAAGGGTCTCGTGGACAACGAGAAGAAGTTAAGAGGGGTGTGGGGTTACGAGGGGAAGTTATGGTCGGTCTAAGTCAACCGAAGCATAGGGAGACAGAGAGAATTAAGGGTCTTGTGGACAACGAGAAGAAGTTAAGATAGGTGTGGGGTTGCGAGGAGAAATTATGGTCGGGCTAGGTCAACTCAAGCTTAAGGAGACAGAGAGAGTTAAGGGTCTTGTGGACAACGAGAAGAAGTTAAGATGGGTGTGGGGTTACGAGGGGAAGATATGGTCCATCTTGGGAACTAGGGGAAGAGTAATGGTGGGGCTCGGACTCAAGAGAGGGCGGCAATCAAGGAGGATGCAGCACTTAAGGCAAGTGTTGTTATCCTTGAGCACTTAAGGCAAGTGTTGTTATCCTTGAGCTGTTAAGGGAGGTAGAAGACAAGAAGGCGCCAAGCTAGCGCCATTCCGAGAAAGGAAAGCGAGTGGGAGGATTGGCGTGTGATAAAGAAGGAAGGTGGAGAAAAGGAGACGACGTACAAGGTAGGCGCCAGTTTAGGCAAGAGTGTAACACGATAATTATGGAGATGGCTGGTTACGGATAAGGCAAGAGGAGTTAAGGCAAGTTGCCTGCGTGGCCGCCTGATACACTTATGGCAAGTAGGGCGGCTGGCATATGGACTTACCAAAATGGACGAGGTGAGGGTTGGCGCTAGGCTTTCCAAAACGCGCGAGACCCAAATTGATTAGGTTAACGGTCGGAAAGAAAATGCGCCAAGGAGATGATTGAGACGAGATTGGGAGGTGCGTTAAGCCAATTGATCCACGCGGATGGGAAGGACTCCCGATGCAAGACACGTGGCTTCACCTACGGCTGGGATGAGGAGATGGGGCACGAAGGCTAACCCTAGCTCGTTATTGGGAAAAACGGCTAAGGAAAGTGAATGAGGCGCCGGCAGCTAGGAGACTTGCCCCTATCGCCAACGATGGGAATGACTAAACTACCCTTGCACGAAATAATTATTGGACAACTTAATTACTCAATACAAGGGCAATCTAGGGAAGATTATTCCGGTGACTTTCGGTGGACGGATTTCTACCCACGGCAATGGAATGGGTAAAGAGTCCGGCCGTGACTAAAGCTCCCACGAAGGTATTCCAAACACCAAAATACACCGAAATAGAGTGAGGTTCGGGAGGACTCTTGCATATAGTTTTGACACAAGATTCCAGCCCGGAGCAAGGATGGAGACGACGGATTGCTGGCTGTTTTCCGACTGGTTCAGAAAGCCCAAATCCGATAATGTAACTCCTGGTTTGAGACTAACTCTTTACGAATTCCGAAAGCCCAACTGGTAGGTAAATCCGGGTTTCGCTTGGCCAAGATCAAGGGGTTTGGCGAAGGAGTTTCATGTGGATTTTCCGGCCGTATCTTAGATTTACCTCTCGGTATTACCGAGGGATAAACCTAGTCCGTAGCCTTAGATCTTGCTATTACTCCTTCGACATGATATACCCAAAAGCTTAAAATCAAATAAATCGAGACTTGCCTGTAGATAGACGCCGAGAATCGTTTCCTTCTATTTTTGAAGCCGATACTCAAGATGATTCAACGTTTCTTTGAAGAACTTTTTCAAGGGTATGCTGGCCTCTAACCTTCTCTGTTTGGAGAAGGTTGCACCGTTAGCATACACTTTGCCCGTGGGAAACTTGCGGGGAAGAAGCACCGAGTGCTTAGAGAGACGCTCGACACTTCCACCATGGAGAAATCGTTGTTGCACGAGTTGGAGGGAGAGAACGAGATCGGGGATGAAGAAGATGACAATGCCCAACGATTCTTTGCTTGTGGAGATTTGTCAATCACCACGGTTGAGGGGACAAGCTTCTTGGCTGGCGCCAAGAAGGATTTGCGTGAGGAAGAGAGAGACGATCCACAAATGTGGTAAGAGGAAGCAAGGACGATAGAGAGAAGAGAGAGACAGTGATGCTCCAAAATGAACTTCTATTCCTTTCAAAGCATGCCGAATACAAAGATATAAAACAACTTATACTACCTACTGTGGAGCGGGTCCTAAGTTACTTGACCCACCCGCGACTCAAATCCAATTACATAAGCAAAGTGCGCTAGAGACTAATTGTCTCGTAAGTTCAAACACTTAAAGCAAACGAAATAAAGATTGTTTTTTGCCTCGCCGCAAGGCTTGGCCCGTTAACTTGCTTAGGTTTGGTACTAGGCTCACCCGAGTGACCTGGGTTGGACTCAACCTGACCTACTTGGTCTAAAACCGGGATAAGTGCTCTTCATCCAGTAGATCTGTCCTCTGACGTTCGTGTCTAGCCCTTGATGCTCTGCCCACTCTGCCCTCAATTGCACCTTAGATCAGGGGCGGAGCCAGGATTTTTTCTCAAGGCGAGCCGAACGGTCCAACTAACTGTAATACATTATATATATATATATATATATATATATATATATATATATATATATATATATATATATATACTCACACACTTTAGATATTTACAAACCACAGTGTAGTAGAAGTGAACATATGTCGTATAAAATTGCCCACGTCATGAACGTGAAGCGCGACCTGTCCTACGACACATTTTAATAATTGTTTGTGTCATTAGCACAAAACACGATCTATCCTAAACAGGTAAGGTGTTTTATTTCTATTACAGTGACGTAGACAAAAATATAGTAAACAAAGACATCTACAAACTAGAAAACCAAAATAAATATTACTTACCTAAAACAAGCAATTTTGTATTCTTTCTATACAATACAATCAATTTTTGCCTTTATTTTTATTGAAAATAGTTCCATATCAACATTCATTCACCTGCACAATAAAATGTCAATAAAAAATATATCATTTATTATTGCAACTAAATAATAACTCAAATAAACATTAACATAAAAGGATGCAACAAAATACTTTACCTATTGTAATTGTGCTCTACGGCTTTTCGTCTTATAAAAGGCATCAATAATATCATCTGAACCAAATATTCGAGCAATTTCTTTTTTAATATACAAAAGTAGACAATCTGCAAAGAATTCATCCTCCATTTTGTTACGCAACCTTGTTTTAATAAGTTTCATAGCAGAAAATGCCCTTTCTGTGGTTGCAGTGGAGACATGAAGTGTTAGAATGAGGCTAAGCAACCTGTATACATAAGGATATTCTTCACTTTTTCTACTTTGTATCAATACTTCACATACATCTGATAGTGTACCCAAATTTTGAAAACTTGGATGATGACAAATATCATTTTTGTAATGTCTCAACTGATAATTTAAACTCATAAAATCTGAGTCTAGAAAATCTTCAGGATAGAACTTATGTGCAAGAGTGTATGCATCTTGTGCATTAAACGACTCATATTGATCTCTAGGGTTGAATGTCGATATCAAATAAATGGACTGTCATTTGATTGTGGAGTACTAAAAAGATAACACGATAAACAATATGCACTATCTATCTTTGGAGAATATTCTAACCATGGAAATCTTTGAAACCAAGAAGCTTGAAATTTACGAGGATGACTTGAAGAACCTGACACTGGATATCTATGAAGCTTATGCTGATATGACCCAAAATTGATATATGCTCGCCTAACTTAATCTCTCTTATTTATTGATATCTCCCATGTAGGACGTCGCAACCCTGGATCACGCATGATGCTTTCTGCAGTTTCAATTTTTGAATACTTAAAAGGTGGAGAATCTGAGTTAAAAAGAACCACATCAAGAGCTTTTGGACTAGAACAACCAGCATTTTGGTCTTCTCCCTCTTGGTTTTCTCTCACTTTATCAATAACTTGTTTCTTTTTGAAATAATCTTGAATACTTTTCTTCATTTTCTCAATAAGCTAGCACAAAAAATCTGAAATTTAAAATAGACAATAAGATTTATAGACATCAAATAAAGTACTAAAATTTTAACTTATGAAAAGCAGGAATTTAGAACCAACCACCTTATAAACAATAGATAAAGAAGACAATTTACCTGTTTTCTCCCCTCGCTAACTTGCTTTTCGAATTACCACGAGTGGAGTGAAGTCTGAAAAATGAAACAAAGAATAATTTTAGGCCTTTATGAAGCTACTTTTATAAATTCCTACAGATGCCATTTAACTTTTTTTACTTCTCATCAAATCACCATTTAACTTAAAACATTTAAGTGAAATGACGGATGCCAATCAACACATTGAACCAAACTTTACAGATGAAACATGAAGCCAGTACACAAATGTAAGCACAAGTATCTGCTTAACCTGCCGAGTAATAATAAATTTTCAGTTTGGAACAACTGAAGAAGTAATTGTACAACCAGATGATTCAGGGAAAGGTGAGGAAGAAAGAAGATTAAAGCACTACTACATTTCCTAGTTCTCTTAACTGATCGCTAAAGCCGTGAAAGGTCCACATTTCACTTAAAACAGTGTACATCCATTAAATCAACTCAAATATATATATATATATATATATATATATATATATATATATATATATATTTATATTTATATTTATATTTATATATATATATATATATATATTAGACATGCAAAGCAAAGACTTAGCCCACTTGGGTTCACTAAGTTCTTTCGCTGCTACTCTCCTATTTCACCAAGTTCTCCTACTCTACTAAGTTCATCTTGATGTGTTGATCATATTGCATTGCTGATACTGCTGGTGCAACATTCTCATCTTTAAGACTACTAATGTCAGATAGTGTGCCTAGTGTATCATTAAAGCCAAGGACAAAATCTTGATGATGTGGATTTGGGTTGTCCTGCAACCTTGTGCTTCTTTGAGTAAATGCATTATGGCACAACTACAAATCTACATTAAAATTTAAGTATCTTTAAGAAAAACCAGAAATCTAGTTGCAGAAAATGCAGATTCCCCATACCTTTCAAAGTGAAATAGGTTCCCATACACAAAATGAACAAAAACCCTCTTTCTTCAATGCAAAATCTACCTCTTATGCACAACCCTAGGGCTGAACACGAGCCGAGTCGAGCCCGAGCTCAGTCAGCTCGAACTCGGCTCGACTAAGTAAGACATGAGCTCGACTCGACTCGAGCTCGATTAAGGCTCGACTATCCTGGCTCGAACTCGACTCGATAGTGACTTGTCGAGCTCGAGCTCGACTAGATTAAGCTCGATAAGCTCGTTTAACTACTCATACTTGTTGAGCTCGATTAAGCTCGATTAGATCGATAAGCTCGTTTAACTACTCATATAAGTACTTGTTGAGCTTGAGCTCGATTAAGCTCGATTTACTCGTTACCACGTAGACAGTAAGTGCAGAAAGCTTGAACAAAAATGAAAAAAAGGTTGCAATTTCACCTAATTACTTTGCAAACTATGTGGAAACATTTGAGATGTGCAATAGCCTTCTCCTTGGCTTAGAGAAACATATAAAAAACAGAATGTTTGAGCATTTCAAGTCACAGTATATTACAGGAGGATTAGCTTTGTCATGCAAATATTCCAATCCTTTCGCTGCACCAGCTGCAATTTTCATTCTAGTATTCCAGTCCAGTCGTTTTTTATCAGAAGTAAGATCTGTATCAAAAAGTGACACTAGAGGTAAATGAGAGGAAAGTGTATTAAACCATAAGCTCAAATGATGGAGGAAAGCGTACCATGTAGATGATCTTCCAATGATCCTAGTGGCATATATTCATAAACCATTAAACCAACAATCTCTAATCCCCATCAGCACAATACCTGATCTGATTAACAAGGTTACTGTGATGAAGTAGACTTGGCATCAAAACCTCAACAAGGAATTCCCTGTTTCCTTGCAACCCATTGCGGTCAAGCTGCTTGATGGCTACAACCTACACCAAGTAATAATATAGCATTCTCAGTCACTGATCACAATCTTTGAGGCAGACACAAAAGCTGCAAAGAATGTTTCTTGCTCTACTCTCCAAAGAATATCATATAAAACAATTAAAACATACATCCAATTGTGTTGGGGCAACGCCACCAGGTTCAATTGCTGTTGCTGGAATGGCATCCATAACACAATGCATTCTCCTTGGTCCCCTGGTTTTTAGCATCTGCAGCCTACTTGTGAACATGAGAAAGGGAAGCTGATCATGTGATGCAACTTGGTGAAAGATGATACTCCACTAAAGAAAGATCAAAGATGGAAAAAAGAAAAGCCGAACACATATTCACCTTACGAAAAATATACTACCTTTATGAAGATCTTGAAGTGTGGCAAGCCAGTGTTCCTCCCATAGAACAGTAATGGACCCTAATTCATTTATTACAAGTTCAACATCTTGAACCAGTTTCGGATTAAGCTTAACCTGCATCCCCAGGAAACATATACTCAGATAGTCCATGCCGGAATCAACAATAAATATAGCTTCTTAGAACAACAATGAGAAAAGATAAGTGTGTTTCCCTAATGCAATAAAAAGTGTTACTGCCAACTCAAGAATATAATGAATCAACTATGGATTGGAATAACAAATAATGGAACTAAAAAAACAGTGCTAATAGGCAAACAGACGTTCTTGATTAGCAGTTAGATTAATCATTTTTCTTTGGTAATAATGTGAGAAAGAATTGCTGATTAGCAAATAGAGTTTTTGTATCTCATTTTTCTTTCAGTAAATCAATGAAAATCAACAAACTGCACAGAGAGAGAGAGAGAGAGAGAGAGAGAGTGGATTACATTGAGAACCCATAAATTAATGCTATTAAAAATGAATATTTACTTACCAATAAAAAAATAATTTGGGAAGTAAATAGTTCTAAGAAATGATGAGTAAATATATTTCTAAGAGATTCTTCTTCTAACTCCTCAAAGTACATAAACACATGCAAGTGATGCACTTATGCTCAAACATGTAATTAATCTACATCCAAACTTTTTGTTATGTATTCTTACGAAGATGTTACATATACAAGCATTTTCAGAAGTTATAAGTGCATGGTTCTGCTTGTTCATAACGAACATTCTAATAGAGGAACAGGTCTCAGATTTCAGCTTAACCAGGGCGACAATCAAAATGCACAAACTAATGCAAATCAAAAGGAAACTAATACAAACAAGTTGCTTCCCTCAATTAGTAGAATTTCTTTAGTGAACAAGAAGTTATTAAGGTAACTGCTTAGTAACAAACAGTCAACTACGTCAAAGTTGGATTCACCCAATTGCTGGCAGGTAGACATATTTCCTGGAAACAAGGCTGGTAAAAACACCAAGACCAACATATTGCAATCTTCACAAGCGCCTCTAAATGATATGTACAGTCAAAAGAAAAGAACCACTGAAAGGAGAAGTGGCACTAAAACCAGCCATTCCTTTCTTCTCAAATCTCAACAAACCATGTAAGAATGTCTAGCAAGTTCCTTCAGTAATGGGCTTCCAACAGCATGGATGGCAATGCATCTAAGCCAATTATGTTGATGAAAGCACACGTCCATCTCAGACCAAGATAGACATCCATAAAAAAATCAGAAACATCAACCGATCAACCATCGGAATCAAGAGCGACAAGGATCCTTCTGAACCAGAACCTCTATTGCTGAAACAGCTGCCAGCTACTTCGACCACCACAAGTTAAGCAGACTCATCGAGAAAAAAAAAAAAAAAAGCCATTCACATAAGGTGGAGAAAAGGTGCTTACTTCCAGCTTTCGCAATTTAGGCTTCTTGAAAGTCCAATCATCGTGCTTTCAGATATTCATAAACCCAAGAGCCTGGATACGCAAGAAAAATATCTAGAAAAAAATGAAGAAAATGCACATGCGTGATCAGATTATAGAACTCTTAAACAAGAAAATACAAAAGGAAAACCATTCTTTACCTTCTTCCTCACGTTTCGCCTTGCACCAAGAGGATGGCCTAGACAACAGTGGCAGAAGGAGATGAGCTCTGGCAATTCCTCAGAATGCGTAAAACATGAAATTTTCTGCCCAAATAGGGAACGAAGAAATACAATTTCAAACCAGACAATAATTGCGGTATTCTCTTGTTGTTTAAAGGGGAAAGAGAGAAATCCGGTCCCATACCTGAAATCAGTCGCGAAAGGGAGATTTCGCACTGATTATTTGTGACTTCCTTCGGATCAAATAGGAAAGATGGCAAGTAAAGGGACGCGTTAGAGCCTCATTCAAGAGGAAACTCTGACCGTCCGCAGTTGATCCTCCAAACCCGAAACCATCAAGCCCAAGAAGAATGAGGTGCAGGAGGAAGAAGAAGAAACCAGAAGAAAAATGCTCCACATGATCATCCAAGAAAAAACGGAAACCCTAAAAGTTTATGGAGATCATGCACAGAAAAGGCGGAGCAGCCGGCTGACCTTGAAGGCTGAAGGCTGAAGTGGCCCGCGGCCGCGGACGACTGGTTCCTACTGTAGACGTCGGAGACGGGAGAACTGGAGAAGAGCAGGAGGAGTCGGAGAGACCGAGAGGCGAGAGAGGGAGTCGGAGAGACCGAGAGGCGAGAGAGGGAGAGTCGGAGTCGGAGAGAGAGAGGGAGAAGTGAGAATGAAAAAAGGAAACCCTAAGGGGCCGTTTGATGGAATGGAATTATGGAATTGGAAATATATTTCTGGAAATATATTTCTTGGAAAAAGGGAATGAGAAAAATATTTTCGATTCCCATTTTGATGGGTGTTTGATAACTGAGAAATATATTTTCAGAAACATATTTCATCGTTTGGTAGAAATGGAAGAAGGAAAGGAAGGGAGTTTGGAAGAAGAAGGGAAGGAGTGAGGAGGAGGAAGGGAAGGAGGGGGTTCCTGCTGCATCCTCCCGCCATCAGCCGCACCTGCCGTTCCCATATCGATTAATACAATTCCACAATACGCATACCCACTATTCATACGGTTCCACAATACAACGTCTCGCTCTCAATCTTTTTATCAAACAGTTGACATGCGTCATCAATTATTTCCTTGCAGATATTTCATTTTTTCCCCCTTCTCTCGATTCTTCTTCTTCTCTCCGATTCAGCCAATTCTCATGATTTCATTTTCCCCCCTTCTCTCGATTCTCTCTTCTTCTCCCCTATTCTTTTCCATGGCAGCCATGATTTCATTTTTTTTTCCCTTCTCTCAATTCTTTCTTCTTCTCCCTGTATGTTGACTCAGAGGAAGGGGAGGCATGAGGTGCCTCCCCCATCTCACGCTGCAGAAAAGGGCTCGCAGGGGGCAAACCACCAGAACCGAGAGAATCCAGCCGGAAGCTGGCCGTGTCATGAATCAACGCTAAAATCAGAGGAGTATGGGCTCGCGGGAGAGGAGTATGGGTGGAGGGTTCCCGATCAGCGTCCTTCGCTGGGCAGCGGCAACTTGGCTGGTGTATCCTTCCATTGCCTCGTGAACTAGAGGAGCGTCGGCTGGCTAGTGGACGTCGGAAAAGATCGAGAAGGCGTAGAGCAAGTGAAATCCAAGTGCGACGACGGGAGACTGGATGAGAGCCGCAACGGTCATTTTTTTTATTCCGGAAATATATTTCCACCCTCAGGAAAGAAATATATTTCCGGAAAAGTGATTCCGGAAATGAGTCCAACGGCTCTTTTTTTGATCCCTTGTTTGACGAAAGGGAAATATTTTTAAAAATTTGAATTATTTTCCTCTTGCTACAGTAGATTTCTGCCCTGTCAAACGCCCCCTAAAGAAAAGAGTTTCCCGCTTTCTCATCTGAACCGATTTTTTTAAAACCGGTTCATTCATTAATCGAGCCGAGTCGAGCTTTAACGAGTTCACTGAAATGAACTCGAACTCGACTCGATTAATTAAACGAGTCGGCTCGTTAACTCGAGCTCGACTCGTTTAACTAAATAAGCAGCTCGAATGTGCTTACGAGTCGAGCTTAAACGAGTCGAGCTCGAGTAGCTCGACTCGTTGTGCAGCCCTACACAACCCTGGCATCAGATCTGGATGCTTTCTTCTTGAAAATATAAGAGCTCCTCCACACACCCACTTAATAGTCGTGTGAAGTGTTTTTAGACCAAAAGTGCATCTGAAGTAAAGCATGTTTCTTGAACTATTACGTGGCTACCAGTACAGGAGGCCAGCAAAAGAGCATTGCTTCCTCTTCCACTTAGCCTTCATACTTCATAGTTGCCATAAACTTCTAATTCCAGATACAGTCCTTGATAAGTAAATACAAGAATCAGATAAGAGGCAACATCTTGGTAGAGAAATTGCTACAAGTCATTTTTCCTGACATCCAAATTTTTTGTATACCATGAAGATTTTGCTCCATTGATGGTCATTCAATGGAGAAAAGGGAAGTTCCTTTGAAACTAATAAATTTCAATTATTCCAAATGAAATATGAAAGTGTCGTACAGTTATGTGTACCATCATACAGATCAGTAGTTAAATTGATGAAAACCAAGCTGTAAAGCAAAAAGATGAGGAATATAGCAACACGAAGAATGTAGCTACTCACCTCTCTACGAAAAAGTAGGTTAAGCGCATGACAATATTCTTTTCTCAAAGGACCCATGCAATTTTTATCAAGACTCTGGAAAAGTCAGAATGCATTAATAGCTTGCAGATATGAAAAACAATGCCATTTATGTATGTATTCTCATGGAGACAAAGAAAACCTTCAAATGCTGCAGAAGGCGTGCATATGTCATACATTTATATCGCAAATCAGCATGATCAGACCGCTTTAACTGTCCATGCTGTAACATCTAATTAACATAAAGTCGGATTAAAGAAGCAATAAGAACCTCAATGAAAGAACTCAATTTGATATGCAAATAGACTTTAAGAATGACCACCTGAGAGAAGTAGCTTTTGTCATTTAACATAAATATCCACTAGATTAGCAAAATAACTTCTCAAGAATTCAAATGCCCGTCTAACAAAGATGCCCTTCAACTTTTCAAGTTCTAAGCGCCTCTCTTTTACCTGTTAAAATAAATGAGAATTGTTGATAATCATAACTCATAAGGACCAGGAAAAGCCCTTTGATATCTATCATCTATTTAATTTGATATTGGAAGATCAAGAAACAAGTGAATGTTACTGGCAAATCTAAGACCAAAAATAAGGAGAAAATATTCCTTTGCTCTGAAATTAGAAACCCACGGTCCACCATAGACAAAAGAAAAATGACAGAAATGGTTAACAAAAAAGAAACACAAAAACTAAAGTATGAAAAAAATGGCCCCACGGCCCCCACGGCCCCACCATATTTCACTAAGCAACAAAAATGAACAGAAGAAAGTCAGGAAATGGCCCCACCTCTTCTTGAAGCCAGCAGGCAGTAGTGACCAGCGTGCTCGTGCTCAGCACCTCTTGTCTCTTCCTTTTCGTCTCTCCTGCACGCTGCAGACCTTCTCCAGTGCTCGGTAGTCGGTGCTCCCTTTTTTTCTCACTGGTTTTCTCTATCACTCAGACGCTCTTCTTCTCTCTTTGTCTCTCGTCTTCTCTCCCTCATGTGTTTTCCCTTTTTTGAAAACCTAGGGCAAACAAAAGTGGGGCGGGCCATGGAGTTGGATTTGGATCCGGGTAAGGGTAGGGCCAATTTGAACCCGGATGTAAATAATACATAGAATTAATAAAATTTTTAAATTTTTATATTTAAAATTTTTTTCCTCTGCCTGGGGTAGGGCCATGGCCCAGGCGGGCCCCCCCTCCCTCCGCCACTGCCTTAGATCACTTCCTTAAACTCTTTAGGCGCATTTGGACCCGTGCCTAGGCTAGTTATTGCCCTGGCTTCTGCTTCAAGACTGGTTTCGGCGTTGTTTGCCTTGGACTTGGCTCTCATTGCGGGAAGGTTTGTAACAGATCCTCCTTCCTTAGATGGAGCATGTCCCCAAGCTCCTGCTTTTGAAAATCTGTGGGAGATCTGATCGAATTCTTTCCAAGAGGTACCACTGTCTGGCCCTTCCCATTCGACTAGGACTTCATGCCTAATCCTGTCTTGACGTTGCACATGCCTATGTTGCAGGACACGATAAGGTGTAGGCAATTGGTCTGGGACGTGCTCAATCACTAAAGGGACGGGTCCAAAATGGGGCTTCAACATTGATACATGAAAAACCGGATGTACTAGTGCCGTCTTTGGTAGTGCTAATCGGGAAGCAGCTTTGCCGACTTTCTGGATGATGGGATACGACCCGTAGTATCTAGGCAATAACTTGGAATATGGCTGCCCCAATAATGACTTCTGTTTCATGGGCAGCCTTTTCAACCAGACATGTTCCCCTTCGTTGAATTCCATATCCTTGCATCCTTATCATAAGTTTGTTTTGTCCTGTTCTGGGCTCATAGGATGTTCTGTTTCAATGAGGTTAGAACCTCTTTTCGGGAACGCAGTTCACAGTCCACCCCGTCTTCTACTGCAGTTCCTCCCTCATACCGTGGAATCAAGGGAGGTGGAAAACCATACAACGCCTCATAGGGGGTGATTCTTGTTGATGTATGCCAGCTTGTATTGTAGGACCATTCGACCCATAATAAATATTTTGCCTAAGTGTTGGGCTTTTCATTGGCAAAACAACGGAGATAGATCTCCAGGGATCTGATCACTATCTCAGTTTGCCCATCTATTTGGGGATGATGAGCAGTACAATATTGCAGAGTAGTCCACATGTTCTTCATATATTCCTTCCAAAAGGTGCTAAGGAATATAGAATCGCGATCACACACTATACTTTGGGGAACACCATGCAATTTCCTGACGTATTCATGGTAGACTGTTGCTTCCATGGGTCCCTGATACATCTTTGGCAAAGGAGCGAAGTGACTGTATTTCGTGAGACGGTCCACTACCACCATTATCGCTTCTTTGCCTTCAGACTTTGGCATTGCATCGATGAAGTCCATGGTTACGTCAACCCATGGCTTCATTGGGACTGGAAGAGGATTAAGGTGGCCTGGTAGTTTGATGGTTTCATACTTTTCTCGCTGGCATACTGTGCACTTTTTTATGAAACCTTGGACATCGTTCTTCATGCCCTGCCACCAAAACTGGGTCTTAATTCTTTGTAAGGTTTTCGCAACACCCTCATGATCCGTTGAAGGCGTTGAGTGAAACTGGTGCAACAGATCCTTCTTTAGGGCCGATCCTGAAGGTATGACCGCCCTATTCTTTCTTTGTAAAACGTTCCCCTTGACTGAGTAATGAGGAATTGACCCTGGGTTTTGGGTGATTGAGGCTCTTATAAGTCTGAGCCCATCATCATTAGCCTGCTCATTAGAGATTCTTTCCCAAAGGTCTGTTTCCAAAACGGGTAGACTGTTTAACTGTTCACTCAATCTGGATAACGTGTCTGCTGCATTATTCTCGGGACCACGTTTGTACTCTATACTGAAGTCGTATCTAAGCAACTTAGCCAACCACCTCTGTTGCATTGGTGTGGACACCCTCTGCTTCATCATATGCCGAAGGCTGTTGTGATCCGTCCTAACTGTGAACCGACGGCCAATCAAGTATGGCCTCCTTTTTTCTATTGCTAGCACAATGGTCAATAGTTCTTTCTCATACGTAGAAAAGGGCTTAGCACGGTTAGTCAAGGCTTTGGACATGTAAGCCACAGGGTGTTTCCCTTGACTAAGAACCGCTCCAACTCCCGTGTCACAGGCGTCGGTCTCAACCACGAACGCTTTGTTGAAATTTAGCAACGTTAATACCGGTGCAGACATGAGTGCCAATTTCAAATTTTCAAAGGCTGATCTTGCCTTGTCATTCCACACAAAGGCTCCCTTTTTTAACATTTGTGTGAGTGGGGCTGCAATAATCCCGTACCCCTGTATGAAACGCCTGTAGTACCCTGTGAGGCCGAGGAAGCCTCTCAAGTCCTTGAGATCTTTGGGCAGTGGCCATGCTTCCATGGCTTGCAACTTTTCGGGGTCTACCCTAACCCCTTCTCGGGATACTATATGCCGCAAGTACCCAATGGGCGTCTGTCCAAAGCTACATTTGGACCATTTTGCGTAAAGAGTGTTGGCCCTTAGGAATGACAAGACCATTGTTAGGTGCTTGGTATGCTCTTCCACCGATTGACTGTAAACCAAAATGTCATCGAAGAAGACTAGCACAAAATTACGTAGATGGTTTTTGAAACTATCGTTCATACACATTGGAAAGTCGCCGGTGCATTAGTTAACCCGAATGGCATTACAAGGAATTTGTAATGGCCATCGTGGGTTCGAAAAGCCGTCTTTTCTGTCTCTCTCAAACATCCTGATTTGGTGATACCCTGCCCTGAGATCGAGTTTTGAGAAGATGGTGGCACCCGTGAGCTCGTCCAATAGTTCATCAATTACAGGTATAGGGTGCCTATCTTTTACTGTAGCCTCATTAAAGGCCCTATAATCAACACAGAACCTCCACGTATTATCCTTTTTCTTCATCAACAGTATGGGTGAGGAAAATGGGCTACTGCTATGTCGTATTATACTATCTCCCAACATTTCTTTCACAAGCCTTTTGATCTCTGCCTTTTTGTGGTAGCCATAGCAGTATGGTCTAATGTTTACCGCCTCTGCCCCATTGTTTAGTATTATCCTGTGGTCATAGGACCGTTTCGGGGGCAGGCTTTTAGGCTCACTAAAGACGTCCTTAAATTCATCAAGTACACATTGCACTTCTTCGGGCACTTCTTCTGTTTCTTTCGGATTGGTTACCGGTACATCCTTTGCCATAACCACAACCCAATATGCCAGTTGTTGGGCTTCTATGGCCTTTAAAGTGGCCTTGGGCGCCAATATAGTACTAACTGCCGTGAGGGTGACGGAAGCGTCGCCTCCCTCCTTAGCAAATGACATCGTCATGCTCTTGAAGTCCCAAGGGATTACTCCAAGAGTCTCCAACCATTTTACTCCCAAGACGACATCAATTCCCTTCAAAGGCAAAACTAAAAGATCTACAACAAAAGGTGATTTCTGCATCACCAACTCAACATCTTTGCACAAGTGAGTGCAAGACAGACGAGAACCATTTCCAACCACAACTGTAAGAGGGGTCTGCTTGGTGAGAGGATGATCGATTGCTTCAGCAGCCTCGAGACTCATGAAGTTGTGAGTTGCTCCAGAGTTTAATAATACGATCATTTTCTTGTCTTTTATTTTTCCTATGACCCTCATTGCATTGGGCCGGTTAGGGTCCATCATTGAATGGCACGTACCCTCTTCAATATTCGGCTTTGTGGGTGTTTCAGGTTTGGAACTAGGGAGCTCCTCATTCGGAGTTTGAGGCACTTCATCATCGTCCCTATCCATTACTTCATAGACTCGTATCTCCTTGCAAACATGGCCTCTTTGTCATTTATCTTTGTAGTAAAAACATTAGTTATGCTTTATCATTTCTTCCGACTCTTTTCTAGATATGTAGGAAACCAGAACCTTTTCACAGAAAGCAAGCCTATTTTCTTTCCGATTGAAGGCCCGTGGCTCTTCTCTTCTTACAGGACGAGGCTCTTCTCTTCTAGTAGGAAGAGCTCTGGTGGGGTTAGGTCTAGAAGTGTCGGCGCCAAAGTTTCGATTGGGCCGGTACAATGCACTCTTTCTCTTATTTCTGCCCTCAATAGAACATGCTGTGTTGAAACATTCCACAAATTCTGTATGCCAATAAGTTTGCATGTCTATTTTAACTTCTTCGTTGCGCCCACCAATGAACGCTCCTACTAATGCGCTCTGGGTTCAATTGTCCATGCTAGACAACTTTTCAAATTGGCGTTGATATTCTTGAATTGTGGTGGTTTGTTGCAAGTTCTTTAACTCTACATCATAGTCGATGTGAGTTGATTCTCTAAAACAGACTTGTAGGTCTGCTTTGAGCTGTTCCCATTCCACGTTTTGGTGGTTATGCCTTTACCAGAGGTACCAGCTCATGGCTTCTCCCTCAAAGTACATTTCAGCTGTAATAATCCACTCGTTTCGTGGCACATGTTGGCACCAGAAATATTGTTTTGCCTTGTAGATCCATTCTTTGATCTTTGTTCCACCGAATCTATGGAACTCAAATCTGACCATAGGAAGCCGTCTATGATTGTGGTTCCTATTGTCGAATTATCCCCAGTACTCTTCATCTTCATCAGTCCAAGTTCTTCTTCAGTTAGGGGGATCATGGGCTGGTGGTGGTGGTACAAATTGCTCCCGAGGTGGCTCTGGTGGGGTTACTGTTGGTTGGGGGTCATTTTGTGACCGGTTAGGGAGGCTAGTAAAAACAAATGGAGGTGGTTCCATGTGGATTCTTGCCCCTGGTTGGCTAGTTCCTGCTTGCGGCCATGTAGACTGTGGGCCAGGTGGTGGCCGGTTAGGGGATCCACTAAATGAAAATAGGGGAGGCTCCATGTTGGTGCGGGTTCCCGGATGGCTATTCCCCACATAGGAAGTGTTGGTCTGGGCACCCATGGTAAAGGACATGTTATGGAGATTAGGAGGGGCTCCAAGGATTCCCGGGTCAAGACTAACTATATGTGTAGGGCCTTGATAGCTAAGAACGGTCCTGGGGCCTGGGACAGATGGTCCACCAAAGGTCATTGTGGGAGCTTGGGATGCCGACATGGCGCAAAGCATAGACTTGATCTCGTCTAGCTCGTTTAACCTAGTTAGCTCCCTTCTCATTCTTGTCATTTCTCCCTCTATGAGAGTCATTCGATCAAGGTTAAAGGTTTGAACCTCAACCGATTCAACCCCTTGTTGCTCTATATGGCTGGAGTCATCCTCCTCATGTCGGATGTCCCTTCAACCACTTGCTTTGCCTTTTTGGCCATAGTACCGTTTTAGGAGTGGCCTGGATAAAACACACAAAAAACACAAACTGCCAAAACTCTAAAAACCAAAACTGACTTTACACTAACACTGACTGCTCACTGCTGAAACAAGCTCTGCCTCTGCTCGTGTACTCACTGGCAAAGGAGACGGGTTGGCCCGCCTGTAACTGCTCCCGCCTGGCGCCTCGGTTGCCCTACCAGACTCTCGATCGGGCCTAAGAGGAAAGGCCTAAATTGCCGCACCCGCCTGGCGCCTCGGCAATGCACCGCGAACCTAGTAAGCCCTCGGTAATGCTCGTAGACACTACCCGCGCCTGGCTGCCTATGTAGCAGGCCTGGGCGTGAGCACACCTACTCAAACTGCTGAAAACCGAATGTACACGGAGGGATTGATACCAATCTCTACTGATACCAATGGCTATTAACTGTTAAACTGAAGATCACAATATTCACACAAGAAGACCACTGACTGACAAGAAAACCATTGACAGAACTGCCCGTTGCATCTCAACCGGCTCTGATACCAATTGTTAGGACTTATCCCAACTTAGACCACTCTAGGCCAAGATCAGCCCTACTAGTCAGGACTCTCGAGTTTGCGCTATGCAGAAACCGAAACCTAAGCAAGTTAATACAGATTTTCTACAAGGTCGGACAGGCACCCCGACGCAAATCCCTTAGGTCAGTGGTACAGGTAGGGTTTCCCAAAACCAAAGTACAACTTACTATAGAAACTAGGAGGTAAAGGCCATACAAATGCGAACGATTACAAACAAGCACTCACAACTCACTCAACATTCACATATACATACACACATACCAACCACACCTATCGGAACAAACCACACCCAGATACCTGCAGGTGGCTGGTTGCCTTGTGGTTGTGTCTTTGGCCTTAGGCCTCCGAAGAACCGTGCGAGGTAGTGTAGGCTTGTTGCCAGGCTAAAACAGAAAAGATGCAAATAACAAAACTAAACAACTACCTACCACGGATACCTACAAGGGGGAGAAGACGAGTTACCGGCCTAGGAGACCTAGGTGTAGCAGCAAGTGGCGAGCCACTCCCTAAAGTATCTCAGCTTTAGAGGATGAGGTGGTGAGAAGTCATGGTCCGCCTGACTGATCGGAAGAGAGGAGTTGAGGTGAGAAGAGTTCTCGGCACGCCTGGCCAAGAGGGAGGAAGACGTGCGGAAGCAAAAGGAGAGTCTCAGCCCGCCTGGCCGAGAGATGAGGGGAAGTGAGGAAGCAAGGCTCGGCCAGCCTGGCTGAGTTGTGCCGAAGATGGCAGGAAGGCGCCTGACCCACTCGGCCGCTAGAGTGAGTGTTGCCGAGGATGGTGTACTTGCCTTGCCGAGTGAAGGGCTGTCGTCGGCACAAGGAAGGGGCCGATGCAAGAGGAGAGCAACCGCGGGCGAAAGCAAGCATGGTGGGGACTGATGCTGCTAGGCTCGGCCTGCCTGGCCGAGTGTTGGTGACGAAGGCTGGCGAGTGGCGGCCCTCCTGGTCATGAGGACTGGCTAGGCGACGGTTGCCTAGAGACTAGACTCGGGTAGACCCATGCTAGACTCAAGTGAGGCTAATGGGTTCGGACAAGGGAGGCTAAGGCTTCGGGTCTTGTTCCTGGCCTTCTTATTCTGGATGTTCTCACAGGTGTGTGAGGTCCGGAGAGAGGCTAGGTAGGTTCGGACCTAGACTAGATTAGACTTGACTCAGTTAAGGTAGGACGAGGTAGAGGTTGGCTGGACCAACTAGGTTGAGAGGGTTGGTTGACTCTGATTGGGTCGGACTTGGGATAGGTTTGACTCGGTTTGGGTTAGCTAGGTTCCGACTAGCATGAGATGGGCTAGGTCCGGGTTAAGTTTGACCTAGGTGAGTCAACTAGCGTTTGACACGAGTGGCTAGGGTTGACCTATGCGAGAAGGAGGTGGAGCTAGGTCAGCGGCGGCTAAGGGTGAGGAAGGAGCTGCCATTTCCTCACTAAGAGTTACTCGAGATAGATGGACGTGATTGAGAGAGGTGGCGGTAATCAAGGAGGATGCAGCACTTAAGGCAAGTGTCGCTATCCTTGAGCTGTTAAGGGAGGTAGAAGACAAGAGGGCGCCAAACTAGCGTCGTTCCAAGAAAGGAAAGTGCATGGGAGGATTGGCGTGTGATAAAGAAGGAAGGTGGAGAAGAGGAGACGGCGCACAAGGTAGGCGCCGGTTTAGGCAATAGTGTAACACGGCAATTATGGAGAGGGCCGGTTACAGATAAGGCAAGAGGAGTTAAGGCAAGTTGCCAGCGTTGCCGCTTGCTACACTTATGGCAAGTAGGGGCGGCTGGCATATGGACTTACCAAAACAGATGAGGTGAGGGATGGTGCTAGGCTTTTCCAAATGTGCGACACCCAAATTGATTAGGGTAACGCCCGGAAAGGAAATGCGCCAATGAGATGATTGAGATGAGATTGGGAGGTGCATTAAGGCAAGTGATCCACGCGGCTAGGAAGGACTCCCGATGCAAGACACGTGGCTTCACCTATGGCTGGGATGAGGAGATGGGGGACAAAGACTAACCCTAGCTCGCTATTGGGAAAAACGGCTAAGGAGAGTGAATGAGGCGCCGGCGGCTAGGAGACTTGCCCCTATCACCAACGATGAGAATGACTAAACTACCCATGCACGAAATAATTATTGCACAACTTAATTACTCAATACAAGGGCAATCTATGGAAGTTTATTCCGGTGACTTTCGGTGGACAGAATTCTACCCATGGCGACGGAATGGGGAAAGAGTCCGGCCGTGACTAGAGCTCCCATGAATGTATTCCAAACACCAAAATACACCGAAATAGAGTGGGGTTCGGGAGGACTCTTGCATATAGTTTTGACACTAGATTCCAGCCCGGAGCCAGGATGGAGACGACGGATTGCTGGCTGTTTTTCGGCTGGTTGAGAAAGCCCAAATCCGATAATGTAACTCCCGGTTTGAGACTAACTCTTTACGAATTCCGAAAGCCCAACTGGTAGGCAAATCCGGGTTTCGCTTGGCCAAGATCAAGGGGTTTGGCGAAGGAGTTTCACGTGGATTTTTCGGCCGTATCTTAGACTTACCTCTCGGTATTACCGAGGGATAAACCTAGTACATAGCCTTATATCTTACTATTACTCCTTCTACATGATATACCCAAAAGCTTAAAAGCAAGGAAATCGAGACTTGCCTCTAGATGGACACTAAGAATCGTTTTCTTCTATTTTTGAAGCCGATGCTCAAGATGATCCGACGTCTCTTTGGAGAACTTTGTCAAGGGTATGCTGGCCACTAACCTTCCGGCTGTTTGGAGAAGGTTGCACCGTTAGCATACACTTTGCCCGTGGGGGACTTACGGGGAAGAAGCACCGAGTGCTTAGAGAGACGTTCGAGACTTCTACCATGGAGAAATCGTCGTTGCGTGAGTTGGAGGAGCGAACAAGATCGGGGATGAAGAAGATGACAATGCCCAAAGATTCTTTGCTTGTGGAGATTCGTCAATCACCATGGTTGGGGGGACGAGCTTCTTGGCCGGCGCCAAGAAGGATTTGCGTGAGGAAGAGAGAGACGATCCACAAAGGTGGTAAGGGGAAGCAAGGACGATAGAAAGAAGAGAGAGACAGTGATGCTCCAAAATGAACTTCTATTCCTTTCAAAGCATGCTGAATACAAAGATCTAAAACAACTTATACTACCTACTGTAGAGCGGGTCCTAAGTTACTTGACCCACCTGCGACTGAAATCCTATTACATAAGCAAAGAGCGCTAGAGACTAATTGTCTCGCAAGTTCAAACACTTAAAGCAAATGAAGTAAAGATTGTTTTTGGCCTCGCCGCAAGGCTTGGCCCGTTAACTCGCCTAGGTTCGACACTAGGCTCACCCGAGTGACCTGGGTTGGACTCAACCTGACCTACTTGGTCTAAAACCGGGGATAAGTCCTCTTCATCCTGTAGATCAGTCCTCTGACGTCCGTGTCCAGCCCTTGGTGCTCCGCCCACTCCGCCCTCAATTGCACCTTAGATCACTTCTTTAACCTCTTTAGGCGCGTCTGGACCTGCCCCTAGGTTAGTTATTGCCCTGGCTTTTGCTTCATGACTGGTTTTGGCCCTGTTTACCCTAGACTTGGCTCTACTCGCAGGAAGGTTTGTAACAGTAGCATCAGACGATGGCAATTCGAATGGGTGCCTTGGAGGGAACGTGTTTCGCTAGATGGCAGCCGGCGGGTGATGCTAGGCAGCGCCTAGCAGTTGCAGACCGGGGGACGTGGAAAGCAACGGTTCTGCAAGCACAAATGGCTCGTGGGTAAGAGGGCCCGTGGCCAACCATTGCCACCCGCGACAATAATTGTAGGCTGGTGGCCGACGGGCGACTGGAGCTCGCGGCTGTGTTTGAAAATCTCGGTGGGATGGCCGTGGCGCTTAAGTTAGAATTTGAACTTCGGCGGGATGGCCGTGGCGCTTAAGTTTGAATTTGAACTTCGGCGGGACGGCCATGGCGCCTTGTGTTTGAATTCGAATATCGGCGGAATTGTGCTGCCGCCTAGAGTTTGAAACTCAAATGCTCTGGCTGAGTATTTAAGCTAAGCCGAGCGATGTGCAGTAAAAAAGATGATGGTTTGTATGTTTTGAGTCTTTGTAAAGAGTTGCCTTAAAGAAAAAAGACTAAGTCCTCGCGTTGAGGCAAAGCCTAGTGTGTCCTCTTTGTTCCTTGTATTCTCATACGGGTGGTGATAGGCTGGTAAGTCTGAGAGTAAAGACTTACCCCGTGCAGGTGAACTTCGAAAAATTTTTGTCCAACACAAGACATCCCCTCTATCATACTACTGTTCTGTCCATCTTGTCAATGGTGTTCCATGTCCATTGTTTGACAGTTTTAGGAACAAACACCATCTTTTTTATGTCCAACTTTTGTTTTATCTCTACCTATATTGTCTATCTTGTTCAACCTATCCAATGTTTGTTTCTTGGAGTCTCTTGTTCCATTATAAGAATACTCAAAGGAAATGTTTGAATAGCTAAGATGAAGCAATAGCTTTCTCTCTCTCTCTCTCTCTCTCTCTCTCTATATATATATATATATATATATATATATATATATATATATATATATATATATATATATATATAAGAGAGAGAGAGAGAGATGATCAACTCTTGAAAAAAATAATTTTTGCTATTTATACAAAATCAATTACATTATTTATGAATCATTAACTCTTCATAATTGCATGAATAAGTATAAACAACCTTCTAGCTACTTCCCTATACTCTCAAAAGTGGCCTCCTCATTTCTATACTCTTTTTTTCTATAATAGTACGTACAATGGTCATCAAGAGTCTGCTCATTATTTCCATTCATCTTCTAAACTTGATTTAGGCCATGTATTTGCTTCCTGCAAACCATAAAATTTGTGCAGGTTTATATTAATTTAATATTAGAAAGTGAAATATTGATAAAAGGAGGAAGAAAATAGCAAACCAAAGAAGTAGCAAACCATCTAAAGTAGACCAACAATAGTAGAAACAAGGAGAAAAGAAATACATAGAATGACATTTCATCCAATAGTTTAATGGTTTCATTGAATAGTTTAATGGTTATGCTATGCACATGCCTGAAAGCATATTGAACAGTCCTCGTTGAGCTCAATCATGCTACAAATCAAGCAAAATATGTAGCAATTGAGCGAGAGAGACACAAATCAAGCAAAATATATAGCAACTGAGTGAGAGAGACCGTGAAAATAGATCATACTGCGAGAATGACGGACACAATGCCTTAGTCACAAAGAAAGAGAGGGAGAAAGAAAGAGAGAGCGAGAGAGAGAGAGAGATTAGGACAGAGGTCTATCGGCGATGGCTACTGCAGATCCTCAACTAGAGAGAGAGATTGAGAGAGAGAGAGTGAGAGGTGTTGCACACCTGTAGCAAATTGAGAAGCCCACCATTGGATAACATGAGCGACTTAGAGGAATGCCTCACCAGTCACCACCATAGAAATCGAGCTATGGAGGAGATCAGCCACCATTGGAGAAACTGAGTGATGGAGAGGAGAGAGAGCACAGAAGAAGGGACTGCAGGAAGAGATGCAGAGGGCGAAGCTGGACCAAGAAAGTCAAGGGTTTCGATGAGATTGCAGAGAGAGAGAGAGAAAGAGAGAGAGAGAGCTTGTGTGAGAGAAGTCGATGGTTTCGAGAGTGTTTCGACTTTCAAGTGAGTTTTGAAGCCGTTTCAATGGTGAACCATGGAACACCATTTCATTTTATACCCATTGTTCTTTGCCCGAGCCATCCTGTCTGTTATGTGTCTGACGTTTGAGTCCGCTTCCATAAACAGAACATGGCTGTTCTGTTCCGTGGTGTTATTGCATATTCAAACGGCCTCTTAGAGTACGTAGGAAGCTATGTGGAGGCGATTGTAACTTAAGTAGTATATTGGAGGGAGCCATGGAAAACAGTATGAAAGTGTCGAAGTCTGAATTTAAATAGGCAATCGAATAGGGTGCAATGGCAATGAAGATTCCAATTGTTTGGAGAACTTCATATGAAGCTGTGTTTTAGGTCCATGCAGATCTAACTCAAAGAACAAGATACCAATGCCAGTGTGCACCTCCAAGGCAATGCTAGACATTGGCAAAGGTCGTGGCTCAATAGAAGTATTACCACCAACCATGAGTTCATTGCCACATAAGATGGGATAAGGGAGGAATTTGGAAGGCAATGCATTCCCCACAGATGGCACAAGAAACTTTGAGAAGTTGTTTGGCAGTAACGACACCTTGTTCTTTGTCCCATAAATCGCCTAAAGAATGAATATATCTCAAAGATTAGGCTAGATTCATAGAATATTAATGGGCAGATTAGTTCTAGTGTTGCATGAGTCTGCCCCAAGTAAAACTAATGTTTAATGATTCTAGCCCAGTCTTTGAGGCAGATTCATGGTCACTCACAAAGTGTCTCTGCTACCAAACGATCCCGAAGCAAGCTAAGGCAGACCAGACCTCCTTGGGATTATATTAAAGAGTTTTTATAACAAAGTGTCACAATTGTTAAGAGTGTGGAGCTTGATCCCTACATAATAGGCTTCCCTAATCTCCACTAAAATTTTGTAAAGGCAATATTGTACCATCGTCATTTTACAGTGTTTTCCTAATCCCCATGTTTAATATGGGTACCTATCTATTGTCTTCTTGATTTTGAGTTAGTGAAAAACCCTATGCAGCTGTGGGCATAGGAGAACCAAACTATGCAAAAAAACTGTCTGTTTTCTTGTTCTTCTTCTTCTCTTGATACAGGGGAGAGAGAGAGAGAGAGAGAGAGGCTTCATTCCTAGCAGCAGTATGTTATGGTGCTTATGGAACAAGGCCAAGGAGCAAGGACCCTAGTGACTGCTTCATTTGGTAAGAGAAACTTCTCAAAAGTATTAAGAATAAGATGACTCTTCTGGATTGGAACAATCCTATCTATGTTCTTAGTGCTACTAACTTATGGCAAGAGATACTAAGGAGCATCGTATATCCTTGCTATATAAATACTTAATCATGAGATGGTCACTTTTACTAAGTAATCGGAATTTCTACATGAGCAAAAGTTATCTTTCCTATTACTGATGGGAAAAGGCTGCAATGAAGACATCATCACTTTGATATGTTTGTAAGCCACCATATGACCAAGCTGCTCCTTTAAAAGTGCACTCATGATCAAACTATTGAACAATGTATTAAACTTCCTCCATTGATGAAATTTGGTATGTAAAGCTAGTAAGCAGCTCTAAAACCAAACTTTTCCTAAATAGTGAATTGTAAATCTACTTGTGGATGTGTCCTATGGCTATCTAAAAGTTATTTATCATTTATATGAGGACGCTAAGTTTATCATTATGAATTGTGTAAGAATCTTAGAAGCTTTCGTGTCTTTTAGAATAAAGATCATATTATTTGTGTAGCAACTGTCAAATATTCTGCCTCAAAGCTCATTCTAATTTATAATATATATTTGCTTGTTATACTCTTTTAAATGGAACTATTGCTATGGATGTCAAAAAAAAATTAATAGTGAGCATTATGTAGTATGAAACTCGACATAATCCATGGAAAAAAGCATATATAGATACGAAATATGCTTCTAGTAGGAAATTAAAGGAAGAATATATACTATTTTATACTCTTTCACTAATTGAAATGAGATTACATAAGCACTTGAATGAACTAAGTTATTCAATGTTGAAAAAAAAAATTATAATCAGATGATGTTCACCTGTTGAAGCATGTAAAATATTGGGATTTTTTTCATAAATCATACCAAGGCAAAAAAATACTCTACCTCCTCGAACTGTAAACTTAATGTTCATAAACATGATAGTTCATCTGTTTGAAATGTGTGATGCTTACTTTATCATGAGTTTCTTTTGCATACATATGACCAGGGACAGAGGGAAGGGGGTGCTGGCAGGAAACATGGCCCCCCTCTTATTTTGGAACAACAAAAATTATAGTTATATTATTGAAAGTTTCAATTTGCCCTATGTAAAAATTCTGAAAAATATTATTCAGCCTCTATACAAATTTTGGAAATACTATCCCCCCGCCCTCTCCTCTTCATCCCACCCAAGAAAAATTTGTGGCTCTGCATATGACATTGGAAAATCAACAACCTTATATATATATATATATATATATATATATATATAGATTCTCCAAGAACTTCAATACCCAAAGCTACACCAAGTTTTGAAAATAAGTCATTAGTATGTCTAGGCTTGTAAGGAAATCAGTATTTCTTTGTGATTATGTCAAATGGCTGTGGGGTTTGTTCTTAGAAAGTAAAAATTAAAAAAAAAAATGTTTTGTTTGATCAAGTTTGTGTGTGTGTGTGTGTGTGTTGGGGGTTGGCGTGGGCTTATTTGGTCCTCAGATTTTTTTTTTTTATACTAAACTCATGTTATTATGGATATGTTTGTTTTTTCTAACTGTTACCAAATCCATTCCTTCTGAATTATACTAGACCATAAATGGGAAGGTCAATAGACTGGATTTAGATTCGATATCTAAGCTAGAATATGGAAACATTTTCAAATCTGAATAGCAAATCAAATTGAATAAGGATTTGAGAAATGGTGCTTGATAAGGTATAAGCTTAAATTTGGTTTTGTATTAGACTAAGTATGGATATCATTTTTTACATATCCATATTCAATTTAAATTTCGAGATGGATCTTCATTACCAAATGCATGATCAGACTTTGATGTATTAGATTCACCATCGAATTCAGATTTTAGATCGCATTTACTTTCAAATTTAAGAATAATATTGGTTGGTCTAGTAGGTTGACACTCTACTGAGTCCAGGGTGACAAGCCAAGATGGGATTGAGATAAGTAGGGATGTCAACAGATCACATTTCAATTGGATATGTCCTTAATCATATCCGTTTTTTTTTTGGATATTCACATGTTTGCATTCAAATTTAGATTTGAATATGAACAAAAAGAAATCATATATGAATCTGAATTTGACGTATTTTTAAAATGTAAGAGCATTAGATATGGGATATTTGTTTAAAAACAAATCTGATCTCAATCTGATAAGATATTTTTGTATTCCGAATTCAATTTTTAACTGGATTTTTTTTTTCCATATCTGATTTGGTCAGATATCCGAACCTAGATATAAGATAGGTGGGTTCCATTTTTTAGCAACAAGGACCAACAAGGGTTCAAAATGATGGAAAAACTGTTGGAAAACATGGCCTAAAATAATTTGAAAACAGCCTTAAACGATAGATGGTACTTCGGAAATGGGTAAAAGTTGAAGTAGAAAAATTGGGACGTTTACAAAAGTAATATTAACACATAATCACTTAAAATATATAAAATTTTTAACAGAAGAGTCAGCCCTTCAAGTATACATAACACAAGATTAAGACACAGAGAAATCTATGGCAGACAATGTAACAATTGCCAAGTTTCCCTAGTTGTCCGACCATTCTCTCCACATTGGCCTATGGACTCACTAGTTGTCTTAAGGCGGATCATATCACGTCGGTGTTGTATGCTTGGCAGCTATGATTAGAGTGTGGGCGGGAAGTCTCCATGCTAGCAAGGTGGCATACTGCCCACACTAGCCCTTGAAAACTTGTATTATGATAGAGCTGGATCCATGTCCGGTCACATGAGCTGCCCACTCAAGCCTAGGCCAGTGCTCTATAGGCATCCAACCCAACCATTACGCTAATGAGACCGTTCAATGCCCCTCAACCAAAATTTTCTGGCTCTGCTACTGACAAGTGGTGCACCGTCATGCCAGCTAGCTATGCATGCTGGCCAATGTCGAGCTACCCACCCACTAAGCTATGAGACCATTCAATGCCCCTCAACCAAAATTTTCTGGCTCTACCACTGACCAGTGGTGCACAGTCATGTTAGCTAGCTATGCATGCTTAGGGATGTCAATATATCTGATTTGAATCGGATATCTGATCGACCTAATCCGAAAAAATTGGATATAAAAAAAAAATGGCATCCGATCAGATTCGGATTCGGACGTACATAAATATCCGATTGGATTCGGATACGGATTCAGATTGAATCCATTTTTAGGCAAATACACTGTATCTAATGCTATTGAATTTTGAAAATTGGCAAAATCCAGTTCAAAATTCGGATTCGGATATAAATATAAAATCGGATTCGGATCTGATTCGATTGTAAAATCAGATTTCGGATCCGGATTCGAACATGACTTTTCTTTATTCGAATTTGAATCTGAATATGTAAATATTAAAAAAAAAGCAGATATGATTAAGGATATATTCGATTCAAATCCGATCCGTTGACATCCCTATGCATGCTAGCCAATGTCAAGCTGCTCACACAGGTCCTGCCTAGTCTACCTAGCTGATAAGCTTGCTTTGGGGTGAGTTACTAATGAATGCTTCTGATTCATGATCCAGATCCATTCTGCTGAGCAAGGTGGGAGTCATTCCTGCTAGGGCCCCAAATCCAAGCTCAGAAAGTTAAGAGTGGGCCGGGGTTTGAATCAGTGTCTATTGGGTTCAAATAGTGTGGATCCAAATCCTCAACGTATTCTTCTAATCTTCTTGTCCATCATCTTCCTTTGTGTGGCGGTGGATACAATCATACAAGCTCAGCACCGTTAGGCACAGCCGAGCCGCCTCGCTTATAGGCTTCAACCTCGGCCGAGCATCCATAGTCAGGGCTCATGATGTTCATGTGCTCTAGTCAGTGCCGAGGTCCTGTAGCCATGCCCGCCACGTTGTGGCTGGAGTGGGAAATTGCCCGCACCAGACCACTAAATTTACATTATTTATATATATATATATAGAAACCTTATTAAGTTTTAATTTTTTGCATATAAGTGCTCTTTCAAGTTTGAAATTTACACTTACAGTGCCCCTTAACAAGAAATTTTTGGCTTCGTCACTGCTTGGCGGCTGAACAGAGCCTTCATTGCATGACCTCAACTCGCCATCCTGTTGATGGGGCATTAGTAATAAATTTTAATCTTTTAAAGAACATCAACATGTAGATGAGCAAATTTGCTTGAAAATGTCAATATAAAAACAAGTATTTTTTTGTGGGCCTGTGTATATGGGTAATTGCTAGGGATGTCGATATATCTGACTTGAATTAGATATCTAAAAAATTGGATATCAATTAAGAAATCGGATCGAATGTAGATTTAAAAAATGACATCCGATCAGATTCAGAATCGCATTGTAAATCTGATTTGGATCTGACTTTTCATTATTCATATTTGGATTATCTGAAAAAGTAGATATGATTAAGGGTATATCTGATCTGAATTTGATCCATTGACATCCCTAACAATCTGCCACAGGCAGCCCATCCCAACCAAGGCCAAGAGCCACCCTAAGAACTAACCCTACAGCCTACGCATGTGGCTGCCAAGCCCAGCATTCCTCTGCCCAGCCAGAGCACACCTCTCAGCCATGCCCAAGAGCTTCCTTCGTATAATTCTTACCTCTCTTTCTCCCTTTGTTTGTCACTTGTCATTTGCCTATATTCCAATGCTAACACCACTGCATTCTTGCACTTAAACACATTAGCCACTACATGAAAGATTCTTATGCGAGATGATTCTTCATAAACAGTTTAATGGGTCAGTTTATTTAGTTTAAATCATAGTTGATCTAGACAGCGAATTATTGTTTTATTCATGTGAGAGGAGAGTACGCTCATTCTAAGATCTTAGGGTTAGGCAAGTAGGACCGCCACACTAGGAGAGCAATCTTTATCAAGCAACTAACCCCAAAGCCTTGGAAACATAGACAGGAGCAGAGCGAAGGGAAGGCCGGGAGGAGCCATGGCCCACCTCAAGTTTTGAAATTTTAAAATTTAGCTGTTAAAATTTTAAAAACTATTTCTTTGACCCCTATAAACATTTTGAAAAAATAGGGTTGGCCCTTGTTAAAAATTTTCAAAAAATTTATTTACTAGTCACACGGTTATTAGGCCCATGTGAAATGGAATTCTGACTCCGCTCCTGAACATAGCGTTGAACCCTTGTTGTCTAAACTCTAAACAACTACAGAATAGAACATGCCTCTATGGGCATTAGGAATGTAGAACAAATGAGCCAAGGTCGAGCTCGGCTCGAGTCACATATTACTCAGCTCCTTTATGAGGCGAGGTTGAGCTCGACTTGTTCAAGATCATGTCACTTGATTCATGTTTTTTCCTTTTTTCTTTAAATAAAAATAAGAACCACAGCAGAGGGTGTTACAATTTTTCAAAATACCGATGTGCCCATGAAGATTAACAAACAAGGGAAACATGAGCCAAGTTTAAACTAGTAGAGCCTGTATGAGGTTGACTCATTTATAACTCAAGTTTTAACTCAAGCTCAAGCTTAACTTGTTTATTAAACAAGTTGAGCTCAAGTCAAGCTTACACCGGTGAGTTCGAGTTGAGCCCAAGTTGGCTCAACTCATGGTATGTCCCTAATAAGCACTCAAACTTTTGCGTTTGTGTGTGTATATATGTATATGAGAGAGAGGGAGGGAGAGAGATTCATCTAGTAACATTTCAAGCTTTGCAACCATAGTTGGGAACAGAATCACAAATAGAACATGAAGTCATCATAAGATGAAATGGAAGGACCCATGCCTCTTATTTCCAAGAGCAGTTTAAATTTAAGAATGCGTTAGTGGCGGGTGGCACTCTGAGGCACCAAAAGCAGACCATGTATCTTAGGGGGATAAAGGGTTGAATCAAGGCTTCAGCCTTCTTTTGGGCAGTAGAAAACCCTGATCACCCATAAGACATTTGATTAATATTAGTCTCTCTTTCTTTCGTGTTTTGAACAATTGACCGCAACATGTGCGGCCTCATAACATAGGTAGAAGTATATAGAAGATGTCGAGTTGAAGACCCTATTTGAAGGTTGAACCTCTCTTTATGTTCCTCCTGGGTTCTAGGCCTACTCTGGGATAACATAGGTAGAAGTCGCACAAGTGTCGAATCAGCAACACTGACACCCTTGGGGCGACTTTAAGCTTGAACTTTGTTGTTTGGTTGCCTAATCTTTTGCTTAGTGCTGTTGATTGGCATGATTCACCCAAAATCCATTTTTGTCAAAGAATCCTATGCAACAAAGTATATAAGAGGTAAATTTTCGCAGTTTTGTTTTGTGAAACCGTCATGAAAATTCATATAAGTTGGTCTGAAATCTGACTCAGTCTCCAACAGTCTCGTATTTTAGTTTTTAGGGTTTGATCTTTGTTGAATCAGATTACACTAAGAGTCTATCAATGTGGGAAGATTTGACATCCAAGAAAGCTGAACTTTACCGTCCATGTAAAATTTTGGGCTGAATTGAAACGGATTGTAAGATTTTAGTACGGTTAGCTTTGATTTTGGGTGAGCGAGGGACTAATCTCACCATTGGAGTGTTTTTTTTTTTTTTTATGAAAACTTGCATGTGAGTGTGCTTTCTTCTACCCTTGTTTTTTGAAGCACAGAAAATTGTTGTTCGTAATAGTTTGAAACTTACTCATCCTCTTCCCATGATTGCACCAAACCCTCATACAATTAACTTATGATTGTTCTTACAAGTGTGGCCTGATTTGGATATAATCTATCCAAGTTTTTTAGCATGATCGCATCGTTTTCGATAAGTAGAATTTTTTTTTCCGAAAAACAAAGAACAATCCAGAATTTTGCTCCGAAAACAACGAAAAATTTACGGCCGTCGGGAGATTCCATCCGACTCCTGTTACAAATTTGTAAGATTTTTCGTTCCTTGAAACCTCATCCTTGTGAATAAGCAGAACGTTTTTTTTCCAAAAACAAAGAAAAAATCACGGCCGTCGACATATTCCATCCGACTCCATTACAAGTTTTTAAGATCATTTCCTTGCTTGAAACCGCGTAATGTCACGTCTGAGTCGTCTGACTTGCAAAAAAAAGTAAATAACAATTAATGGGAAAGGTTATTGAAGTGAAGCAATTATTGAATCCGATCATCTCCTCGACTAACAAGTAGCGAGCCAATCAAGGTCCTCCCGAATTGCAGCAGCCAAACAACCCGTTGTCTTCTACCATCTGTTTGGTTGCGCCATGGAATGATCTCTCTCTCTCTCTCTCTCCCAGAGGAGATGAGACCAATTCTCCGTTTGTTCCCCTTCCTGCTCCTGCTGTTGCATCATCATCAACGCTGGTACGAGTACTCGACCCTGCTCGCGGAAGCAGTAACTCTGCCCCCATTGCCCGTTAGGCCCATCCCATCTTCCTCTCAGCTCTCATGGCAGCTGGGGGAGCTGGCCCTCTTCCTCCATTTCGGCATGAACACCTTCACCAACTCAGAGTGGGGCACTGGGCACGCCGATCCTTCCCTCTTTAACCCTGAGGCCCTGGACGCCAAGCAGTGGGTGAGGGTGGCAGCTGATGCTGGGTTCTCAAAGGTCATCCTTACCGCCAAACACCACGATGGCTTCTGCCTCTGGCCGTCCGCGTTCACCAATTACTCCGTCAAGTCCAGCCCCTGGAGGGACGGCAAAGGGGACGTCGTGGCCGAGCTCGCTGCCGCCGCCCGGGAGGCCGGTATTGGGCTGGGGCTGTATCTTTCCCCCTGGGATCGGCATGAGCCCGTGTACGGTCGGACGACTGAGTACAATCAGTTCTATCTTGGGCAGATGACGGAATTGCTCACCGGGTGAGCAGAAGTCTCTCTCTCTCTCTCTCTCTCTCTCTCTCTCACACACACACACACACACACACACACAAGGTGTTAAAACCAGGTCAAAAGCAGTTGTGGAACAAGCAGTTTCTCTTTAAAATATTGTGAATTAGCAGCACGGTATGGTCTTGTTTAGATTACTGTGTTTCGTATCTATGGTTTATGAATTGAAATCGTCTCTAGACATGTTATGCTATAAAACACTCGATTATGGTTGCCTAAGTCTCAAACATTTTAGAAATTTGAAGTTCAAATTTTTCGGGGTGTGTGGGGATGCATATCTGTTGCATTTTGATTGTTTTAAATGAGTTTTTTGGATCAAAAATTCACATTCCAAACTCAATTGTAGCTCTCTATCATGAACGTTCGAGTTGAGGAATGGATGAGTTTACACAGTGCTTTTATTACGCTTAGAGCCACAACAGAGACCTCAGAATCAACATTCTCGTGTTTTAGATTTCAGGTTCAACGTGCTTACTTCATGCTAATGCAATACTACTTTAAACGAGAACTTACTGTCACATACAGATACTTCATGGTGCACATAAAAAAACGTCTGACATTGTTTAACTCGGGATGCTACAATTTACACTAGATGCTTCCGATAAGCTAAAATAGAATTAAATTGCTAGTTGAGTGAGAAACTGCCTCACATTTTCAGGTGGTCACGTTTCTTATTCTTGTGAGGTACTTATTTGTCTATTAAGATAATTTGCTTTTAACGAAATGTTCCTTTTATTGAATTCTCATTCCTATTTGAAGATGCATATATGTGATGGAAATGAATAGGCCCACAGGATGCATGGATGCCCTGGCATACAGTATTTTGTACATATTGTTGAATCGCATCCTTGCTGACATTGACAATATTGTTTGGATAACTATTTGTTGGCTTTAAAGGTATGATTGTAGAATAATGATCCTTATTTAAGCTTGACAGTTATGGTGAAATCAAAGAGGTCTGGCTAGATGGTGCCAAAGGAAAAGGAGAGAAGAATATGGAGTACTTGTTTGAGGACTGGTTTAGTGTCATTCATCAACTTCAACCAAGTGCTGTCATATTCTCAGATGCTGGACCAGATGTTAGGTGGGTTGGTGATGAAGCTGGGGTGTCTGCAACAACCTGTTGGTCGCCTTTCAATACATCCCTTGCCAGTATTGGTCATACAGATTCAAGGTATGTCCTCCTGTTCACCTAAATTTGAAGCTTAATTGATGTCCTTTCCCGTACAGGCTAGAATTTTCTGTGGAGAGTTGTAAGATAAAACAAGATGCAAGAAATGTTCTCCCACTAATGTTCTGAGTGACCATCAAATGGAGGAAATTATGTTGAACCAGCATAATTATGGGAAAAGTTAGATGATGTTTTATCTTCAAGTTTTTCCAATTTAAGCTTGGGCACTGTTTTTGTGTGCTAAAGTCTCTTGTGTATATTATTTAGCACTTGTATGCACATGAATATAGCGTGGAGGTTGTTGATGCAGTAAAAGTTTCAAGGACAATCTTATAGTTGACATGTTTAAAAATCACTAACCCTTCGTTTACCATGGTCCTTTTTTGAATTGAATTGCTGTTCAAATTTGAAGCTTCTCGTTGCTCCATGCACGTCAGGTATTCAAGTGGTGGAGATCCGCATGGTCATGATTGGGTTCCACCTGAGTGTGATGTCTCCATCAGACCTGGTTGGTTTTGGCATCACTCAGAGCATCCGAAGTCAGCACAAAAGCTGCTTGATATTTTCTACAAATCTGCTGGTAGAAACTGTCTTTTGCTATTGAACGTTCCCCCAAATTCATCTGGCCTTATATCAGAGGAAGACATTAAAGTGTTGAATGAATTTGCTAAGCTTCGCAAAACCATATTCTCCCACAACTTGGCAAAGAATGCCATAATTACTGCTAGCAGCACCCGTGGTGGAAAAGGAAATCGCATTTACAATCCTTACCATGTTCTCGAGGAAACTGTTTATTCTTACTGGGCTCCTGAACCAGGGCAGTCTTATTCTGCTATTTATCTGAATTTTCAAGAAACTGTTTCATTCAATGTACTGCAAGTCCAGGAGCCAATCCAAATGGGCCAGAGACTGATTAACTTTCATCTTGATATTCTGCATGATGAGCAGTGGCGAAGAATAGCATCTGGTACTACAGTTGGCTACAGGAGGCTATTGTTTTTCCCCATTGTGAAGACAGAAAAACTGAGGTTTGTTATTGATAAATCTAAAGGTGATCCTTTGATTTCATATCTTGGACTCCATCTGGACCACGTATCTGTTTTTCCTCACGATGAAAGAAATTCTTCAGCGAAGCTGAATAGTAGTTGTATTCAATTAAACGTGCATAACCAAAGTACTTATTTGAGCAAAGCGATAATGTAAGATTTGTATGTGCAAACAGATACTATAATCCATGTTTGTTCATTTGGGGCTTTCTAGACACCGGAGGTGCATCACCAGCCAATACTTTATCTTATAAGGATGCAGTCGTGCAAGGTCATGAGAAGCTTTAAATTTGCAGTGATTGTGAATGTATACCAACATAAGAAAAATAGAAAGTTCTGTAGGTATCTGGTGATCTATTTCATTGAAATATTTTAACTTTCTTAGTTCACTTCAGTCAGCAGTCAAGTGACTCCAACTGGTTTCCTCAATCATGCACAGATTCACACACACACACTCTCACATGCACACAGCTGCAAAAACAGCATTCTTCGTGTATGATGATGAGCTGTACTTGATAAGTCTGTACAGTGTTGGAGTTAGGTACAGAAATAAAGAACTGGCTGTTTATGCTCTTCTTGCCATTTTAAATAGAATGAGTGCAAACAAATGTAAAAATGGTTGTATGATCCTTTGATTCTGACAGCCTAGGACCTAGAAATGTTTTGTGGACATGCTTTCATAAAATATTTGTAGCTTCTCTGTGAAACATTAGATTCTGAAAGCTATTTGGCACTCTGGCACTCTGGATTCTGGACTATTCCAATTTAAACAGCGCAAATTTAGTCTGGCAGATTTACATCTAGCATTAGTTTCATGCCGCCATCAATTGATCAACCTTGTCATAGGTTCTGCAGTACTCTATTCCTGCATTCACAGATAGCATTTAGAGGAATCTCTTGCAATTGATAAGGGTTGAAGTATTGTCCGTAAGTTCAGGGATTCCTGAAAGTTCCTAATAAACAAGTTCGTTTTTACCTCCCAATTTTGAGATTTCGTAAGACTAGGTCAAGCTTATACTTTTCTCTTTCTTCATTCCGAACGCTGCTAGATACCATTTGACACTCCACTGACTGCATCAACATCACGTACCTCCTATGGAATTTGTCTTTATAGTATCCGGCCACGAGATTGAGTTCAACAATTTTTTTCCACTAATGTGTATTTCGCTGTTCTGTAATTGGCCACTTTATGGAATCCTCTTGATTTCTTTTTTATCTTTTGGACTTGTTAGATCTTCTGGTACATAAGAATAGGGATGTAGAACCCTTTTTCGTTTCATTCACAAAATGACAATATTAACAAAGTCGACTTATAACTCAAGGGATATGTAGTTTGTTGCATTTGGCGTCGAGATTTATATGCGGCCTTCTTTTTTCTAGTTTTTGGCAGAGGTAAAATTTGTTTTCCTGCATTTTGAAATCTGATAGATACAGATCTCTTGTGGTTCTTTAAGGCCGTGGGTCAACCCCCGACTTGATTCTTGCTCATCTAGCCACGAGGTTCCCATAGATTTGTTTCATACAGACAAACCATGCTATAATATGCTAGAGCTTATGAGGAGGCTAATTGATGTATTTTCCTGGCCTCTGTCAAAGGTATTTGAAGATGATGATGTTCTATTTTGTAATTACAGAGTTTGACAATCAGAAGTCCATTGAAAAATAACCGGGACAAAAAAAAATCCGCACACAAACAGGCAGAGAGAGAGAGAGAATCCACCCACAACTGTAGGACATTAATTCCGACGGAATTGTACACAACCACCTCGAGTGGCTATAACAGGTGTAGTCCCCTCATATTTTTATCCGATCAACAAGCAAATACAGATGGCGGTAAAGAATCCGCTGCATCCACGGATTTGACGAACTCTCCATGTCCAGGTGTCCTCTCTTGCAGTTCTGCTGGCTCAGGTGTTCCCTCACTTCCACTCTTAACAATGCTTCAATGCAGCTTTTAAACCGGATAGCCACCTGAGACGGCCCCTGAAGCTGGAACTGTTGGAAGAGCCACTAATTTAGCAGGGAATTTAATAAATATCACCTCATTTAGAAGGCATCTAGATGTGGATTGTGGTGTCGGCAGTTGCGATGCTAACACGACAGTGAATGCCTTGGATTCCATAGGCAGTCTTCTTCAAGAGACAGAAGGCATAAAAATGAAACATCAGTTGCCAATCGCTGTTCATGTTCTTGAAGGTACAGTTCTCTCACATTCCACCGTTCCCAATGAACAACAGTACAATCTACGTACCACACGAATAAAGGTGCCAGCGCCTGCACAGCATTTTTCAGAAAATATACCTACATGTGCAGCAAGAGTATGTGTGCATGTATTACGTTTGCATAGAATAAGCTTATGTGTAGTTTTTTACATATAAGATATATAGATATATGTATAAAATAAAACTAGAGCATGACACTAAAACAGCCAGGTGCACCGTACTGCACCTGCACCAAATTGATTTAGCTGTGGCAGCCTATTAGACGAGTCTGTGCGACAAAAAGTCGGATGCTACAAGCCAGGTAAACAAGTACCAAAAATATGCATATTTATGAGAGTAAGTATTTTGGTTTACATTGTGGCACCAAGTGGAGGAATTTCTGTACAAGCTCTCCTAGAGAGGTTCTATTTTTTGCATCACAAGCTTGCATACGAATGTCGAACAGACTCCGGTCAGAAATTTGCACGAATTGCAGGTATTACTTTTGTAACTACTAAAAAAAAAAGGTGCCAAAACACAGGTAACCCGTGACCAATGAGATCCCAAGCTAGTTGATGAAAAGAACCACTTAGGTGATTTTACAATAATTTTATGGTACAAAGTTTTCCTCTGAACATACCAACATAAAAGTATTTTCAGGGAAAAAGAAAAACTGGAAACATTCATAGGCCTGGTTACAACTATAGGATGAAAAACCTAGTCTAGTCCTGGATTTACCATCCTCCTCCTCTTTGTGCATCTGGGTGGTGAATTATCACAATAATTTCAGGGATCCTGTTAAAATTTTAAAAAATATTAGTAAAAAAGATTACGAAAGGGAGTTCTCTTCACTACAAATTTTCTCACTGGTTTAGTCTTACATTATAATGAACCTATACTAAGCATAAATAAGCAACCCAAGATGTGGCAGGATATGAATAAATCTAAAACTCTAGGAAGCATTAAAAGTTTCAAGAGAACAACCACGAGAAACAGTAAAGTTGCAAAATATCATCAATAATAACAAAATATTGTTTGTATTAGCCACGTGTTTGACTGTATTCAAACACAGATGAGTACAAGACAACATTTACCACGGCTCCAAGAAATACATCCAGTAACGGGCCACACATATTATAAGGAGAACATTTGAAATGAGTGTGGTTATTAAAGATCATTATGGATGAAAATTGAGTAAAAACCCTAAGATAGAAAACAGCCACATGCACAGATGGTGGCTTGCAGATTCTTAACTTTTAGAACAGACATAAAAGCACAACAAACAGTATGTCTAAACGATGCCATAGAACAGAAAATAGCACACAGACGGTAATGAGAAAAGAAATACAAGGTTGATATGAGGAAAAATCCATTTCGATAGGACCTTTTGCTCTGTTTCCATGAGTATAATTAAAACATCTTTAAAATCAAACCAGAATTTCAAAGTGCAGACAGTTGATTAGGAGAAATAAAAGTGTGGATAAGAATTAAACAGAGAAAATAAACAGGATTTTTACATTCCAACATTCCAGTAAAGCGGTTGAATGTATTTATATTGACCCTCCTTGGAAGTGCATAGTCATAAATTTGCAGCCACGTGATAAGTTCCTCAACGCTCATAAGCAAGCAAATTCAGGGCCTTGTTCTGTAGTACAAGAAAAGTATAAATGATGGTCCGTAACATGCATTCTCTGTGGCAGGAAAAATGGTGGAAAATTTCCTTACTGTTATTAACATGGTACCAGAGAGTTCACAATAAAAAGCTTGAAATGTAAGCAGAATGTGATCAATAAAGAACAAGAAAGGCTAGAAGATTGATGAATTGGGAAAAAAATAGAAGAATCAAGATTGTGAATAGAACAGAGTTTGGTGAAAACTACTGAGAATTGAAGCCACAAATGTGACCAAGAAAGGCTAGGAACATTCATCAAAAGGAAAAAGTAGAAGAATCAAGATTGTAGATAGAACGAATTTTAGTTAAGGCCACTGACTGTGCTCGAGAAGTGACTAGAATGGTTTTAGTGACCAATGAGTCTATACCCAAGGTGTCACATAAATGTTTGATTTGGAAACCAATGGTTGGCCTGCTATTGATTGAAAATTGCACCTTCACATCATAATTGACCAAAAGAATATTTATAGTGTGGCGACAATGCGTATCCGGTTATCCTCATTGAACACCTATAGTAGCTAAAAGCACTAGGTTGATCTAAGTGGTGGGCCTCGAAAAGGCCTAGTCAGGGGCATGTAGATGGGCCATGGAAAGAGAAGGAACAAGCAGAAACTGGAACACGGTTTTCTACTTATATTCATTAAAACACTCAAACAATTTAGGATATTTCAAAAACTATTCCAAGGTATGTAAGTAGAATATTCAGAAATAATCAAAACAATGCATCCTAAGTTGCCTAGGTACTCTAGTCTAGACTGTCTCTGACTACAATATTCAGCACATTTGGCTAATCTTAATACACATCTAACTCAGAACAAGCTTCCTGCCTCAACATCAATAAACACTGTTGTGAACCAGTTTAACAGGCATCCATGTGCATTCCTTGATTTCTGTTCACAAGTCATCGTTGCTCCCTTTCTATCAGTTCATTAGCAGATATTTTTCTTTTCTAAACATGTATTTGTTGATACAACGGTGTATTCATATAGAACAATTCTTCCCCTCAAGAAAAATTCTTCAGGGCTAATGTACACTAGCAAGATAAGTTTTGTGTTTCGACGGCTTTAGATACACTTACGTGCATACGGGCAGTGATTTCACAGACAAAGTGAATGGGTCATAAAATCACCATCTTTATCTCTTCATTCGGCAGAGATTTTGACAAGGCAAGAATACATCCACATGGACTATACTAGATTACCATATGTAGGAACCAGCTAAGAGGAGGTAACACCACACGTTACAGAGAGCCTTATATATCAACAACCACTTGCAAATGGATGAAAATTCAAGGAAAATTGTGATAACAGCAAACTACTGATACTTAAGCGTCCATCATCCATCTTCCTTCTTTGACATCAACACTTGTGGGATTCACTGGTTGTTGATCCCGTAACCATATGAAATAGCAAAGGAGAAGATACATAAGAATCAAACTGGTCGTGTAGATTTTTCGGATTTCCTCAGCCACAAGGCCTCGCACTTTTAGACAAAACTAAAAAAATCAGCCAGAAGCTCCAAGTTTGAATCTCTAAAAAGCAATTGCATATGGCTGTTCATCGACAAAGAGGGGGCAAAAAATATAAAATTACCTTACGCCACATGAAATGCTAGTCATCATCACCACTTTCGTCGCTGAAATAGCTGGATTTCTTAGCGGCTTTGGTCACCTTCTTCTCGAAAGAAGTCGTCCTCTCATCAGCTCCCCTCGGATCAACGACGGACGCCCAATTGTCGTCCTCGAATCCAGGGTCCTCCGCGGTTTCTCCGTCGTCGGAGTCCCATCCTAACCTCCCCCCTCCCTTCTCCATCTGGGAACCACGACGACCCTTTTTGGACGGCGGTGGACGTTCCCTCGGGCCCAACTGATTCTTGGGGCACTCGTATGACAGGTGGCCGGCGTCCCCGCACTCGTAACACCGGCTCTTGTCCTTATACACCTTCCGACGGATGAACTCCGTGGCCCGGCCGTTATCGACGGCGATGGAGGCGGTTAGGGTTCTTCCATTCAGGACCTTCCCTTGCATCTGCTGGGCAGCGTTGAGGGCATCGGACCTCGAGACGAAGAGGACGAAGGCAACGCCTTTGCTCTGGCGGGAGACCCTGTCTTTGAGAACGGTGACCTTGGCGACCTTGCCGAAAGTGGAGAAGATGGTGTGGATGTCGGAATTGGTGAGGCTGTAGTCCAGGTTGCTCACGTAGACCGTGGACTTCGAGGGGGCGAGACCGCCGCTTCCTCCTCCTCCTCCTCCTCCTCTTCCACCCTGGTGGTGCTTGGATGAAGACGCTGATGACGATGGGACAATAGGATTCTGCCGACAGAAGTAGAGCAAGTCATCGTCTTCGTCTTCACTGTCATTCCTGTTCTTCGTCATCTCCCTCCGCCACTGTCCTCGTCTCCTCCTCCTCCACCCCCTCCGGTCCTCCACCGTCTCTTCGTGGAGCAATTTGGGGTGAAAATGGATCGGGTTTGGACCGGATCTCTTCACAGTTGAACCACTTTGTTTGGGAAAATTTCATTACCAGCCAACGCTTCTCTTAAGACACGAAAGCCGGTGCATTTGTTAAAAAAATAATTCACCCTTCTTGTTTGAAATTATAGAAAAAGAAATTATCTTTATTTTGTTCACCATAGCTGACATACGGTAAAATTATGTAAATTCTTGCTTAAGTTGTCACTAAAATTTAGATTCGAAAGATAAAACTCACGTTTGAGATTAGGACTACGAATCGGGCTCCTTAAATAAAAATTTCCCAAAGTTTAAAGGTCAATAAAAATTTGAACATAAAAGGCAAAACCTGCGACTTTCTAAAGTTCGTAGAATAAGTAAATTGAGCAAGTACAAGTACAAGAACCATGTAAGTTGATTATATAAACACTTCAATCAAGTATTATGTGTAAAATTATATTTTCAAATTTATGTATAGATCTTCATTCATGCACACTTGGACACATTATAAATAATAAGGGTTGGTATGCAGTTAGTATCTGTTTCGAACTCGCATGGCCTACTCGTACTGCATAAAGAGGCACCACTATACAAGTTGTAGCAGGCAAAAGTAATTATCCTAAAACACCAGAAGAAGCATGTATGGTTTCTGTTTTTTTGTTGAATGGTAGGAAGAATGGCTCCTTTTCAATCAACAAGTTTTGAATTTATCGCTTGCCAACCATTAATAAAAGTTCTATTTCAGTTATGCTGACTCGTTGATATCGAGCCTAACAGGAAAACTCTTTAATCTGCACAAACCAAACCTATTTATCTGGACGACCGTACACGCAGAACAAGGAAAAAGAGTTTAAGAACTATACAGGATTTTCTCTTTGGAACCTTTCACAACTTTGCTATTCCAAGGTTACAATTTATGCGAGCACGGAGTGCAGCTTCAACATGGTTTAGTAGGAAAGTATGAGAGTAAGTCAAAATAAAGTTAACATTTTATTAACAGGATATAAAAGAAAGGGCACATAAAATTGACTCCAGATACTTAAGCCATATGTTTTTTTTGTAATATTGAGGACAGAGCAACAAAGCTACCAATTACTCGTAACCTTTACCATATAAAATTGCACTTTCGACTAATAAGTTGCCTACATTAGTTTCAAAATTGGATGAGATGTAAAGAAATATTTGACTAGAATGAAAGCTAGATCAAAGGGTGCTCTCTCTCTCTCTCTCTCTCTCTCTCTCTCTATATATATATATATATATATATATATATATATATATATATATATATATATATATATATATATATATATATATATATATTCCAGGCTTCCTAGCAATCAGACATCTTTTGACATATATATATTCCAGGCTTCCTAGCAATCAGACATCTTTTGACCAGAGATGTTACTGTTGTCACCTTAATTTTTTTTAAAAAAGAGTGTATTTCATTTTCACTCAAATCTCAATTATTTCATCTGGATTTAATTTCTGGGTCTTAAGCTCAAATCTAGACCTAAAATAAATTCGCGACTAGTCAATCCAAAATAAATCTTTAGACCCTAAAATAAATTCGTGACTAGTCAATCCAAAATGAATCTTTAAACTCTTGTCTGACCTCAAACACAAAATTAAAATTCAAACTCAATTTTGAAGCAACTCTTGGATCTGAATTAGATCCAAAACCTAATTTTAGATCCAAATTGAGAATTTCAAACTCAAAGTCCAAAACTGACATCAAAGCAACAAAATTTGATAACCGATATACGCACAGGCACAGACCTTTGTTCTTGATTGCTCAGTACTTGATAGTCAACACAAATCCACAAGGTGCCATTTTTCTTTTTCTAAAAGAGCATTAGGGCCTTCAAATGAGCCCTTGATGGTTGGACGAAGTCGGTCTGTAGTAGTTCATTCAACTGCTTTCTAAGTTCTTCTAACTTTGGAGAGGTCATCCTGTACTAGGCTTGAGAAGAGGGCCGAAATCCATGCAGCAACTGGATAGCATGGTCGATGTCTCGGTGAGGCGCCAGCGCCTTCAGCAGCTCCATGGGCATCACATCGTTGTGGTCTTGCAGCAACTGGATCACTTCTTTGGGTATCTCCTGCTCCGAACTTGCCTCGTCCACCTTTCTGATGCAAGCAAGGTCTGTCATTTCCCCTAGACGCATTCTTTCATTTAGTTGGAGAGACGACAACGAAGAGGTTGATGACAACATTCTGGAAACAAGGCCACGTAGTGCAAGGTGATGACTCATCTCAAATCATGATTGGCCTGCACAAAGAACTCAGCCCCAAAGATGATATCAAATTCATCCAAAGGCATGGCCGAAAACTCACACATTTCCAGCCAGTCCCCCACCCGGCACTCACATCAGGCTGCTCGTCGCATTTAGAGTAGCGTTGATGGCCTTTACAGAATGCAGCTCCTCGAACACTCTGCATAGAACCATGGAGTCACCCATGCAGCCACAAAAATTGTGGATTGCACTGGTATCCTCTTGCTGTTGATGAAAGCTTGAACATAAAACAACCCTGGCCGCAGACCAACAGGATGGCCTTGTTGAGTGTAAAGCATCTGCAAGGGATTCAAGCGTACCTCAACAATGGACGAAGGATTGGCCTGCCCCTCCACGGAAGCAGTGTTCAAATCCTTCCACTGGGGGTAGTCCTTCACTCAATGAGGACCTTTGCAGATAAAACACCTCATGAACAAGCTAGCCTTCAAAGTAGAAGCAACTTTGTTTTATTGTTTTCCTCTTTCTTGTTCGGGACAGCATTGCCCTTGGCATTTCCCTTGGCCTATTGTCCCTTGTTCTTTGATGCTTCGTCCAATGGGGTAGAATGAAAGTCCACCAACCGCTTGGCTGCAACAAGAGTAGACAACAAATCTCTGACTTCCTGTCTCCACAACACAGCCTACGCCCAGCTTTGTACACCGGACATGAAGTTGAAGAGCTTGTCGTCTTCTAATATGTTCCTGACTTCCAACAAGTGCCTTGAAAAAGCCTTGATGTAGTCACTAATGGAGCCAGCCTGCTTCAATAGGTGGATGGCAGCCTGTGCTTGCCAAGCTACATTAACGGGCAAGAATTGACTTCTTAGTTCCCGCTTCATGCGCTCCCCAAGAGAGATAGGAGGTTGTTTTGCTGGTGATGGTCACTCAGGAGTATGGGTAGCTTTTGCAATATTGCTCTATGTCTCAAACGTAATTTTAGAATTTCGGGTGCCATGAAATCCTTTCGGTTCAGGCACTTTTTGGCGACAAGGTTCTTGTGAAAGGTTAATGCAGGAATTTCATTGTATGCATCGTGGTAGGCCACAAGATGCCTTTTCTGTTATAAGCTCCCATCAGGGCTGTTATGCTCAGCAGAAAATATCTTAGCGTGAAAGAGGAGAAGGACAATTCTGTTACAGAAGAATGTTCTAGACTATTCCAGAATGTGAAATTGTGATTCGATAAAATTGATTAATTCTTTTCTTGTTTTTTTGTGCAATGCTCCCTTATTGTAAATATAAATAAGTGATGAGTATGGAATTGATTGCATGCCCTACTCTCTTTGTCATTCTTCCTACCCTTTCTCTGTAGCATAGCTCTGATTCTGTACATTGTATCAGAACTGTAACACCCCAGATGTTTAGTTCCGTATCGAAGATTGTGAGGGATCTTCAAGGGCTTATAAATGGAGGCCTTAATGAGATGATTGTCCTGGTTCCTAGCCTTTTTAGGATTGGAACCGAAACTGCTAGGGGGCGGGTTGGGATCCGCCAGACCAGGGGCCCGAGCCCGGGAGTGGGTCGGGTTGTTATAATGGTATCAGAGCAGTTTCAACACTCGGACCTAGGGTCCCACACGCGCGGACGCGTGTGCCTTAAGGGGGTGGATTGTAACACCCCAGATGTTTAGTCCCGTATCGAAGATTGTGAGGGATCTTCAAGGGCTTATAAATGGAGGCTTTAATGAGATGATTGTCCTGGTTCCTAGCCTTTTTAGGATTGGAACCGAAACTGCTAGGGGGCGGGTTGGGATCCGCCAGACCAGGGGCCCGAGCCCGGGAGTGGGTCGGGTTGTTATAAGAACCATGTCCACGACTGGTCCTGAGTCATCTTCCCTTGGTGGCACACTGCATACATGATCAGAGATTGTTGGAGATGTTAACTTTGGAGATTCTTGCAATTCTTATTACTTGCATCATTCAGACAATCCTGGAGCTGTTTTGGTTTCACAACTCTTGAATGAAGATAACTACCCTACCTGGAGCCGTCCAATTACTATGGCGCTCTCAGCCCGAAACAAGCTAGGGTTTGTGGATGGAAGTCTTCCCCAACCAGACATCGCTGCACTAGAGTTTACGGCTTGGAGGCCCTGCAATCATATGGTATTGTCCTGGATTCTCAATTCCATTTCTCGTGAGATTATGGGTAGTGTGATTTATGATACATCTTCAATGGAAATGTGGATTGATCTTAGAGAACGGTTCACACAAGGGATTGCACCACGAAATTACCAGTTGAAATCTGCTACTTGTCATTTGTCGCAAGACACTGTCTGTTGTTGCATACTATACTAAAATCAAATCACTGTAGGATGAAGTACACTCTTATGAACCTCTACCAGAGTGCTCTTGTGGTGCTATGAAACTCATGGCATAGAGGTTGCAAGAGGATTGTGTCATTCAATTTCTAATGGGATTGAATGACACATTCACTAGTACTAGAGGACAAATTATATTACGTGATCTGTTGCCTTCAGTTTCCAAGGTATACTCTCTTGTGCTTCAAGAAGAAAAGCAAAGAGAGGCCCGAATGATGAGTAATCCAGTTGAGAATGTTAGTCTGTCTACTATTGGTGGTAATCTCAAGTTTGTTAAAGGCCGAAACAACAAAAAATCTCATTATTACTGCAGCTACTACAAAATTCCATGACATACCAAAGAGAGATGTTTCAAACTAAATGGATATCCTTCAAATTCTAAAGACTGTAAACAGAGGTATGCAAAATCTGCTTCCTACTTGGCTTATGATGACCACGATGGTGAAAAACCTCAATCTACAGCTTTAGCTTTCGCTGCAATAGCCAAAGATCTCAGTAAAGATTCTGATCCTTCTTTTACAATAGAAGAATACAATCAAATCAAACTTCTTCTTAATGATCGCTCATCAGCCCAGTGCAGTTTTGCAGGTATGTCTGTTCATTCTTCTTGTACTTGGATTTTGGACAGCGACGCAAGTGTTCATATGCGTTCATCATTAAATATTATGATCAATGTGTCACTTATTCAGTCCCTATTTCCTATTAGACTACCTAACAATAAACAAGTTTCAGCCACTCATATTGGTCAAGTCCAGTTGTCTCCTAACCTTACACTGCAAAATGTCTACTATCTTTCTAATTTTGAATTCAATCTTATTTTCATAAGTAAACTTCTTCTCAACTCACATTTACGAGTTCTGTTTTCTACTCGTGAGTGTTTTCTGCAAGACCTAACTTCAATGATGACGATTGGACTCAGTGAGTTGGTGAATGTGCTCTACATCTTCAGATCTCATGATGTTTCAAACAGTCCAGTAGCCTTGAACTCGACCATAGATCAAAAAGATATCTAGCATCTTCGACTTGGCCATCCTTCTCAATTTAAGAGTTCAGTTTTTTTATAATGTGATAAGTATATCATGTTTTCTAAGTTTTTTTGTGAATCTTCTAGGCTCGCAAACAGACTAGATTATCGTTTAATAGAAGTGAATTTGTTTCAAATAAGGTGTTTGATTTCCTTCATTGTGACATTTGGGGACCATATTTTCAGGTCTCCAGTTCAGGAGCACACTATTTTCTCACCATCGTGGATGACTACTCTAGGGCAGTACGGACCTATATTGTAACGCTCGTTTTAATTGCAGGTCGGGTTGGAGCGGGTCCAGACCCGGACCCACAACTTACCTGCATGAGAGCCCGATGCGAGGGCTCTTCTCCCTCACTTTCCTTGGCGTCTCCCTCTTCTTCCTCTTCCTCCTCTTCGTCTCTTCCTCTGCTACAACTGCAACACAGAGAAGAAGGAGCGGAAGAGATAGCAGCAGCGGCAAAGGTAAAGGGTGACGGTGGTGGTGGCACGTAGGTAAGCATGCCTGTTTCCCTCTCTTCTTTCTTCTCATCCTCCCTCTCTCGTTGTTTTCCTCTTCTGATGCCTCTCCTTCGGTCCCGATTCTTCTTTGTCAAATGCCCCTCTTTCTCTCGTGCTCCTCACTCGCATCTCTCTCTTTGTGGTCTCTCTCGCCCTCTTTGTCTGTCTCTCGCCCTCTCTGTCTGAACCCTCTCTGCCCATGCTCTCTCTCCCTCACCACTTTCCCTCTCCCTATCGCCAATCTCACTTCCTTGCTGTTTTTCCCTTTCCACCAACTGAACCAATCCCTCTCAACTGACTACCTCCTTCAAATGACAACCCCTCTCTTGAACCCCTTTTTTCATTGATTTTAACTCTTTGGTGACTGTTGGGTTGGATTGCAGTTTGGGGATGCATTTTTTTCCTCATAATAGTGACTAGACGACATTGGGAGTGGCGGCATTGCACGATTTTTGCCGTTTGGGGATCATTGAATGCTTGAGGTGGCTGCTAGAAGCATCGCAGCAATTTGGATTCTTTACATGGGGTGAGCAAGGCCTAATCAATCCTAGATGGTTGAATTTTTGTTGTTGGAGCATGTATAATATTAATTGAGCATGCTAAATTTAAGATTTGATAAATTAGGGTGTTTGTTAACGATATTACTGTTTTGGGAAAGGTCTATGACTAATTTGGAGGGATGATGATCCATGTCTACAATTATCTTATAAGCATGCTGGATTGGTTTTAAAAGCAATTATGAAGCATGGTAGAGATTGTATTGTTGTGGAGAACATTTAGAATCGTTTTAGCGAGCTTGGAAAATATGATTCTATTGAAGTGCATATGCGTTGTATGTTAAGAATCTTATGGTGGAGAAGACGCCTCAACTAAGGGTCAAATACAAGTTTTGAGTTCTAATCATGGTGGCAACCTCGAGGGTTGGGACGAGACCTTCTAGAGGGCTTTGTGGGTCGACAGTCTCTTGAGGCAATGACATGCCCCAATGATTGTATTTTTCGATTTGTATAAATTGAAAAGTGAAGCGAGTAGAGAACTTACCATTTGATTGTGTTTGCAAGTACACAGGACACGTCCAGTAGACCTTGAGCAACAAGACGTGAAGCTCGAGACGTTTTTAAACATTTTGTGGATGCACAACAGATATGGCGACATTCCAGGCAAATCTCTCTCTAGGGCCAACGTGTGAATGTGTGTTTTCGGGATCATGGGATCTTACGGTTGGAATATGATTGAATGATTGTTTTGTGAGTGAATGTATGTATACATGTGAATGATTCATTATATGATAAATTTTGTTTTGGAAAGCTATTAGAAGCTTGTTTTGAAAATGATTACGCATTTTCATGTGCATGATAGAATTGATAACTGCTTAGGACAGATGAGGTGGGGTATCGAGTCGAGTGTCTCCTCGACCCTAATTTTGCATTAGAGAGCATCATAGAATGATAATTGCATAGGACAGCTACGAGCAATCACGGATCAATACTACTCTCCGGGATTTAGCTAAGTTTTTAAAATATGTGATTGAGGTATTTGCTAAATGTGAATGTTGCGATTTGTTGCATATGTATTGTCGTGGGCAATGATGCAATTGAATGAGATTAGAAGGTAGTTATATTCATATTGTTATGACGGCTAGCTAAGACTGTTAATGTTATGTGTAGCCCTCATGTGAAGGTAATTGGAGGTGTGGGTGCACTCATGAAGTGAACCAACCTCACGAACTAACCAGTCATTTTGTGAATGTGTAATTATAATGATAAGAAAGAAAGAATAAAAGATGAGAGGTCAGTGGGTTGAGCCTATGTGTTTGGGAGTTGGCCCGCTTTCGCCAGTGGTCTTGCCTGTTCGGAACGCAGGCGGTGCAAGGCCCCAGGGTATTGTTGTATGATGTGCTTGGAGCGTTGGGCTCTCACCTTCCTAAACTTGGTGTCATAGGAAATGCTGAGTATCTCTCCTTGGAATTCACACATCCATGGACGAGTGTTCTACTGCTGTAGTGGGAATGGATCCTTATTGTTTCGAGCCACCACGGGGGTAGTCTCCCAGCTGTAGGCCACCAGCGGTGTGTACATGTTTGTGTTTGCACTCACAAGAACTGTCAATTCACTAAAGTTAAAGTAAATGAAAAGAATGTGATTGTAAATATGAATGAAGTGTATGTGAATGTAGTGAATATGTATGAAGTTAATGTGGTTATGAATTATGTTGAGTTTGGCCATTGAGTGGCCTTTGCATGTTGTGTTTTATGTGAGGGGCCTTCTTGGCAAGTCATGTGACTGTATGTTCTATCACGATATGATAGTGATTGTTTTCGAAATTGTTATATCCCACATTTGAGCCCTTACTTTAGAGGGTTAGAGATTTTTCTAGTTTGTTGTCATACTGTGAAGGCTAAGCCTTCTGTTGTTTTTATTTTTCAGGTTTTGACAGATCTGGGGCAGCAGCAGGTTGATCAGACGGTTGAACTCACTTCTTACTGGAGATGTTTTGGGTCTTTTGTAGTGTCGGCGTGTCTTGTTTTGGTTATATTGATGTCTTGTTTTTGTTAGACATCAGTTATATGGTTTTGGGCATTTTGTATGAACTGAAATTATTATATAAATAAAAGTTGCCCCATTGTTTCGAATGGCATAGCTCACTCCTTTTTGAATTGTTGCGTCGTCGCACCTCAATGCTTTATGTTTAAGAAAAAATAATTATTTGAGGGTCAAAAGGTTGGGGTGTGACAGCTTTGGTATCAGAGCTATGGCAAACACCATTATGGATGTGAGTTAAAGACTATCTGTGAAGTTGTGTTGCCCAGGTACGCGCTACTTGATTGAATTGTTATTGTAGTTTTGATTTTACAGTAAAGTATAAGTACATAATGTGATCGATGTTTTGAAACATTGTGTTGATGCATGTTTATGATTTGATTTGAAAGATCGGTCATAGAATTGATTTCATTTTGAAGGTTCATGTTTGTACAGATGGAGTACCAACATAGGGGTAAAAAGTGAGCTAGGCCACCTGTAGAGGCTCAAGAAGAGCCAAGTTCGGCTCATTCAGATGCACATACCCCAGTGGATGATAGCACGTCGAGGCAACAGTATGCCCAAATTGGTGTGGGTGCCCAAACCTCACCAAGGCAGACTCCACCTGTGAATCAACAGACTATACTGCTGACGACCTTGCTGACCTTCCTTGTACAATCGATGGTCATCAGAGGAGCCATGCATCTCTTATAGGAGACACCACTGCGCCACTTCAAGAGCAGACAATAGCAGTGTCGTTCCAGCAGTTTATGTCAATGCAGCCACCTATCTTTATTGGATATAACAGTTCAGACAAGGCAGAAGAACGGATTGGGGAGATTGAACGCATCTTTGAGCTTCTGAAGATGCTAGAAGGAGACAAGGTGAATTATGGCTCTTATCTGTTGAAAGGTGATGCGAAGAAATGGTGGCAATCGACCCGTGAGATCTGGTTTGCAGGCCAACAGTCGATCTCATAGAAGCAGTTCAGGGATTCTTTTTTCAGCACTTACTTTCCAGTGCATGTCAGAAACAAGAAGATGCAAGAGTTTCTAGAATTGCAGCAAAACCAATTGAGTTTGGAAGAATATGTTACAAAGTATCGACACTCGGAGTTGTATTGTCCGCACATCTATACCACTAATGAGGCCAAAGCAGACAAGTTTGTACATGGATTGCGTGATGGACTGAGAAGAGGAGTTATATCAAGCCAACCTCGCGATTTGGATGAGGCGGTTACGATGACTAGACACATGAAAGAGAACTGGGCAAGGACTTAAAAAGCCCAGCACTCACACGATGGGCGAATGCAGGTCAAGCACCACCACTTTGCAGGCAGGGCAAAGCCTTATGAGAGGCGTCATGACCAAACATTCAGGCGGAACATGCCAAACCGCAATGATGCCATAAAGGGGTCAGTGGCTACTCCGACTTCACCGAGGTGCCCCACTTGTTCACGTGTGCACCCTGGGAAGCCGTGCTATTGGGAGATCGGAGCTTGTCAACACTGTGGAAGGATGGGACACTTCATCAAAGATTGCCACACAAAGCGAGAAAAAGAGTTGAAGAAGCCTGAAGCTGGTTCTTCTAGCACCCAACAAACGACTGGACGTGTCTATGCAACTATCGATAAGGAGCTTCAGGCACACGATCTTATTAAAGGTACACTACTTGTTGGTTTTCATATTGCTAGAGTGTTGTTTGATGCAGGGGCAAGTCATTTGTTTATATCTATTCGATTTGCCAAGTGTCGGCTATGAAGATGTCTTATGTTTTAAAAGTGGTTAGCCCTATGCATGCACAAGATTCATGTAGCGAGTATCTACCCGATGTGGACGTGGAGATCCATCAACAATACTTACCTGCACAATTGGTGATTATAAGTCTTAGTGGATTCGATGTGATTTTGGGCATGGATTAGCTATATGTGCATTCTATCAATATAGATTGCAGGAAGAAACAGATATAGTTGTTGACTCATGAAATGCAACATGTGGAATTTCATGCTCGTAAAGCTAGTCAAACTGATAAGATAATGGTGTCTGCATTGAAGGCTAAACGTTTGATAGAAAATGGAAGTGTTGCATTCTTGGTCAATGTGTTGACCAATGAGACCACGTTGGTGAGGTTATAGGATGTTGTCATCGTGAATGAATACCCCCATGTGTTTTCTAATGAATTATTGAGTTTGCCTCCAACACAAGAAGTTGAATTCAAGATAGAGTTGTTGCCAGGGACAGCGTCTATTTCTAAGGCACCATACCGTGTGGCACCAGCAGAGTTAGAAGAATTGAAGAAGCAATTACATGAGCTCTTAGATAAGGGCTTCATTCAACCTAGTGTGTTACCTTGTGGAATACCTGTATTGTTTTTTAAGAAGAAAGATGGAACCATGTGTTTGTATATAAATTACTACATGTTGAATCAAGTCATCATCAAGAATAAGTATCCGCTTTCAATAATTGAAGACTTGTTTGATCAGCTTAAGAATGCAAAAGTATTCTCCAAGATCGATCTGAGGACAGGTTATCATCAACTCTTGATACGGGAGGAAGATGTTTCTAAGACAGTTTTTCGAAGTAGATATGAGCACTATGAATTTAGGGTCATGCCTTTTGGGTTGACCAATACTCCAGCAGCGTTTATGGACCTCATGAATCGAGTTTTTCAAAATTACTTGGATCGATTTGTTATTGTTTTTGTGGATGATATTCTAATGTACTCAAATAGTGAGGCAGAGCATAGAAATCACTTAAAGAGTGTGTTGGGTATTTTGTGCAAGCATAAGTTATATGCCAAATACACAAAATGTGAATTTTGGCTAGAGAATGTAAACTTTCTTGGTCATGTGATCTCAAAGGATGGAGTTTTTGTAGATCCAGCTAAGGTTTCAGTTCTACAGGACTGGAAGACGCCGTGTAATGTGACTGATGTTAGAAGCTTTTTGGTTTTGGTATGATATTACCACCGGTTTATATAGGAATTTTTGAAAATAGTTATGCTCATTACTAAGCTATTGAAAAAAGGAGTGAAGTTTGTTTGGAATGAAGACTACTAAAAGAGTTTCCAAACCTTGAAATATAAGCTTACCACTGCCCCTATTTTGACGCTTCCATCGGGTTATTCTGGATTTGTTGTGTACACTGATGCATCAAGAATCGGTTATGGTTGTGTATTGATGCAACATAGTCGTGTAGTGACTTATGCATCAAGACAGTTGAAGGCACATGAGCAACATTATCTCACTCATGATTTGGAGTTGGAAGTAGTCGTGTTCGCATTGAAGATGTGGAGACACTATCTTTATGGGGCAATATTTTAGGTGTTTACGGACTACAAGTCATTAAAGTATATATTCTCCCAAAAGGATCTCAATCTGAGACAAAGAAGATGGGTTGAATACTTAAAAGATTATGATTTCAAGATATCATATCATCCAGAAAAGGCAAATGTAGTGGTTGATGCTTTGAGCAGACATGCTAAGGCAATAATGTGCACTATGTTGGCTCATTCTTGGACATTGTTGCAAGATGTGATAGCTTGGCAGCCTCACCTTTGTGACAAGAACAAAGCAATGATCACTGTCTTGATACGACATCCTTTGATGGAAGAGCTTAAATTGAAGCAAAAGGAAGATCCTGATTAAAAACATGGAAGAAAGTAAGAAGGTAGATTCTCTTTGGTATCAAGATGAAGATGGTTCATTATGGTTTCGACGAAGATTGTGGGTCTCTAGTAATGAAAGGGTGAAGTGTCAATTGCTTGATGAAGCTCACAAATCTAAGTTTTCCATTCACCCTGGCAGTACAAAGATGTTTTAAGAAATGAAACGAAATTCCTGATGGCTTGGAATGAAACGCGAAATTGCAGAAAATGTAGCGAAGACCTTAGTTTGCCAGGCGGTCAAGACAGAACGTCAACGATAGGAGGTTTGTTGCAGAGAATTGATATCCCAGTGTGGAAATGGGAAGACCTTACGATAGATTTTATAGTTAGTTTGCCTCATACCATGAGACAACATGATGCCATATGGGTAGTTGTTGATCGACTTACGAAGTCCACTCATTTTCTGCAAATCAGAATCAGTCAATCATTAGAAAGTCTTGCAGAGACGTATATTTGCAATATAGTGAGATTGCATGGAGTGCCAAAGTCTATTATTGTGGATCGAGATCCACGTTTTACCTCTAGGTTTTGGGGGCAATTACAAAAGCCATTGAGTATTAAACTCAAGCTAAGTACAACATTCCACCCTCAAACTGATGGGCAATCTTAGAGGACCATTCAGACCTTAGAAGACATGTTATGTGCTTGCGTTTTGGACTGGAAATGAGAATGGGATAAACATGTGAAATTGACAGAGTTTGCATATAATAATAGTTACCATTTTAGTATCGGAATGGCACCTTTTGAGGCCTTGTATGAAAGGCTATGCCGATCGCCAACTTGTGGGTTGAAATGGGTGATGGCAAGATCGAAAACCCTTTGTATTACAACATTACACCAACCAAGTACAATTGATAAGGAAAAATTTGTTGACTGATGCGGACTATCGACGCAGAGAGTTGGCTTTTGAGGTTGGTGATCATGTGTTCTTGAAGATTTCACCTACTAAAGGTGTTTTTTGGTTTGGCATTAAGGGAAAGTTGAGCCCAAGGTTCATCGGACCATTTGAGATATTAGAGAAGATTGGAGAGGTAGCGTACAGATTGGCTCTACCACCTAATTTGAGTCATGTTCATGATGTTTTTCATGTTTCCATGCTTCGAAAGTATGTGTTAGATCCTGCACATGTGACCGATTTTCAAGATAATTAGGTACAAAAGGCTTTGACAATGGAAGAAAAACCTATTAGAATTGTGGAACAAAGAGAGCAAGTGTTTCGCACGAAGAGAATTCCTTTAGTGAAAGTAGAATGACAACACCATGAGTTGAAGGAGAGCACATGGGAACTCAAAAAGGATATACGAAAGAAGTATCCATACTTGTTCCGACACTAAGGTATGATCTAAATTTCGAGGACAAATTTTTATTTAAGGAGGGTAGGATGTAATGCTCATTTTAATTGCAGGTCGGGTTGCAGCAGGTCCAGACCCGGACCCGCAACTTACCTGCATGAGAGCCCGACGTGAGGGCTCTTCTCCCGCACTTTCCTTGGCGTCTCCTTCACCTTCCTCTTTGTCTCTTCCTATGCTACGACCGCAGCACAAAGAAGAAGGAGGCGGAAGAGATAGCAACAACGGCAAAGGTGAAGGGTGATGGTGGTGGTGGTGGCGCATAGGTAAGCCCACTCGTTTCCCTCTCTTCTTTCTTACGATCCTCCCCCTCTCACTGTTTTCCTCTTCCGACGCCTCTCCCTCAATCCCAATTCTTCTCTATCGAATGCCCCTCTTTCTCTCATGCTCCTCACTCGCATCTCTCTCTCTCTGCGGTCTCTCTTACCCTCTCTGTCTATCTCACGCCCTCTCTATCTGCCCCTCCCCTTTGTCTGAACCCTCTCTGCCCACGCTCTCTCTCCCTCACCACTCTTCCTCTCCCTATCACCAATCTCACTCCCTCACGCCCTCTCTATCTACCCCTCCCCTTTGTCTGAACCCTCTCTGCCCACGCTCTCTCTCCCTCACCACTCTTCCTCTCCCAATTTGGAGGGATGATGATCCATGTCTACAATTATCTTATAAGCATGATGGGTTGATTTTAGAAGCAATTAGGAAGCATGGTAGATATTGTTTTCTTGTAGAGAACGTTTAGAATCGTTTTAGCGAGCTTGGGAAATATGCTTCTATTGATGTGCATATACGTTGTATGCTAAGAATCTTATGGTGGGGAAGACACCTCAACTAAGAAAAACAAGTGAGAATCCAACATGTGATAAGTCAAATACAAGTTTTGAGTTCTAATCGTGGTGGCAACCTCAAGGATTGGGACGAGACCTTCTAGAGGGATTTGTTGGTCGACAGCCTCTTGAGGCGATGACATACCTCAATGATTGTATTTTTTAATTTGTATAAATTGGAAAGAGAAGCGAGTAGAGAACTTACCATTTGATTGTGTTTGCACGTACACTGGGCACGTCCAATAGACTTTGAGCAACAAGACGTGAAGCTCGAGACGTTTTGAAGTGTTTTGTGAATGCACGACAGGTATGGCGGCATTCCAGGCAAATCTCTATCTGGGGCCAACATGTGAATATGTGTTTTTGAGATCATGTGATCCTACGATTGTGATGAGATTGAATGATTGTTTTGTGAGTGAATCTATGTATGCATGCGAATGATTCGTTATGTGATAAATTTTGTTTTGGAAAGCTATTAGAAGCTTGTTTTGAAAACGATTATGCATTTTCATGTGCATGCTAAAATTGATAAACTGCTTAGGACAGATGAGGTGGGGTATCGAGTCGAGTGTCTTCTCGACCCCGATTGTGTATTAGAGAGGATCATAGAATGATAATTGCATAGGACAAGTACGAGTAATCATGGATTGAGACTACTCTCCAGGATTTGGCTAAGTTTTTGAAATATGTGATAGAGGTATTTGCTAAATGTGAATGTTGCGATTTGTTGCATATGTATTGCCGTGGGCAATGATGCAATTGAATGAGATTGGATGGTAGTTGTACTCATATTGTTATGACAGCTAGCTAAGACTGTCAATGTTATGTGTAGCCCTCGTATGGAGGCAATTGGAGGTGTGGGTGCACTCGTGAAGTGAACCAACCTCATGAACTAACTAGTCCTTTTGTGAATGTGTAATTATAATGATAAGAAAGAAAAAATAAGAGATGAGAGGTCAGTGGGTTGTGCCTATGTGTTTGGAAGTTGTCCCGCCTTTGCCAGTAGTCTCGCCTGTTCGGAGCACAGGCGGTGCAAGGCCCCAAGGTATTGTTGTGTGTTGTGCTTGGAGTGTTGGGCTTTCGCCTTCCCAAACTGGGTGTCCTAAAAAAGGTTGAGTATCTCTCCTTAGAATTCACACATCCATAAACGAGTGCTCTACCGCTGCAGCGGGAATGGATCCATATTGTTTCGGGCCACCACAGGGGTAGTCTCCCGGCTCCAAGCTGCCAGCGGTGTGCACGTGCATGTGTTTGCACCCACACGAACTGTCAATTCACTAAAGTTAAAGTAAATGAAAAGAACGTGATTTGTGAATGTGAATGTAGTGAATATGCATGAAGTTAATGTGGTTATGAATTATGTTGAGTTTGGTCATTGAGTGGTCTTTGCGTGTCGTGTTTTATGTGAGGGGCCTTCTTGGCAAGTCATGTGACTGTATGCCCTATGACGACATGATAGTGATTGTTCGAAATTGTTATATCCCACATTTGAGCCCGTACTGTAGAGGGTTAGGGATTTTTCTGGTTTGTTTTCATACTGCAAAGGCTAAACCTTCTGTTGTTTTTATTTTTCAAGTTTTGGCAGAATCCGGGGCAGCAGGTTGAACTCACATCTTACTGGGGAGGTTTTGGGTCTTTTGTCATATGGTTGAACTCACATCTTACTAGGGAGGTTTTGGGTCTTTTGTAGTGTAGGCGCCTTGTTTTGGTTATATTGATGTCTTGTTTTTGTTAGACATCAATTATATGGTTTGGGGCATTTTGTCATGCACATAGATGTGATTTTGTATAAACTGATATTGTTATATAAATGAAAGTTGCCTCATTGTTTCGAATGGCATAGCTCACTCCTTTTTTAATTGTTGCATCGTCGCACCTCAATGCTTTATGTTTAAGAAAAAAAAAATATTTGAGGGTCAAAAGGTTGGGGTGTGACATATATGATAAGATTCCAAACTTTCTGTTTACTCAAAAACTTTATAAACATGGTTGAGAAGCAATATTGTTTCTGTTTACTCAAAAACTTTATAAACATGGTTGAGAAGCAATATTGTTGTGAAGTGCTAAACATAAGATCTGGCAATGGGTCAGAATTTTTCTCAAATGAAATGAAAGATTTCTTAAGTGTGAAAGGCATCTCCCATCAACATTCTTGTTATTACACACCACAACAAAATGGTGTTGTAGAACATAAACATCGCCATATTCTTGATGTGGCCCAAGCATTAAGATTTGAAGTTGAGTTACTAATATGTTACTGGAATGAATGCATCAAAACAGCACATACTTGATAAACAGGATTCCTTTATCTACCTTAAAAAATAAAACTTCCTTTGAAATTTTATTCAATGAAAGACCTTCATATTCCCATTTAAAGGTTTTCAGATGTTTATGTTTTGCGTCAAATCTAATGCCCAAATCTAAATTTGATTGTAGAGCTAGTCGTTGTGTGTTTTTAGGCTATGCTATTGGTCAAAAAGCTTATAGAGTCTTAGATCCAGAAACCAAAAAGATTTTCTCTAGTAGGGATGTTTTTTGTGAGACTGAATTTCCTTTCAAAAATGTTCAAACAGGTTTGCAGTCTCCTGTAATACCTCTACATGTAGAAGAAATTTCTCTTGAAAAAACTGCTTCTAGTGAGAAGGAGCCAAGTCGAGATGAAGAAACTGATAAGTATCAAAACCTGCAAGTTTCTGAACAACTTCAAATTGAAAATACCCAATCTGAAAGTCCAGAAAAATCTCATGATCAACAAGAACCAGTTTCTCAATCAGAAAGTAATATTTGTGAACAGCATTTTGTCTATGAGCCTTCATCTATTCTAAGACGTTCAACCAGAAAACCTAAACTATCTGTACTCTTGAGAGATTTTTATTGTGGAGCCGCTCTCACCAAGGCATCTGGTTCAGCGTCAACTGAAGAAAGTTCATCATCGAGGTACCCTCTATCCAAAACTCTTTCATTTGATTGTTTCTCATTTGCTCACAAATCCTTTCTCTTGAATATATCACAATATGTCGAGCTAACATTCTATATTGAAGCCAAACAGGATCCTCACTGGATTGAGGCTATGCAAGTAGAGATTAAGGCTTTAGAAGAAAATCACACATGGTCAGTGGTCAATTCTCCAAGTGAAATTGAACCAATTGGCTGCAAATGAGTTTATAAAATTAAATACAGTGCCAATGGACATGTGGAGAGGTTCAAGGCGCGACTGGTACCTCAAGGTTTTTTTCAAGTTGAAGGGATTGATTTTCATGAAACGTATGCTCCTGTGGCCAAACTCGTGACAGTGCGTTGTCTTCTTGCTGTTGCGCTAAACGTAGGTGGCATTTACATCAGATGGATGTATATAACGCCTTTCTAAATGGCGATCTAGATTAGGATATATATATGAGACTGACACCAGGTTATGGAGATCAAGGTGAAACACGTGTTTGCAAGCTACATAAATCAATTTATGAGCTGAAGCAAGCCCCACGAAATTGGTTTGTAAAGCTATCAATAGCTATCACATTATTTGGTCTTTTGCAGTCAAAATGTGACTATTCCTTATTTACAGTCTCAAGCAAGGGGAATTTTATAGCAGTGCTAGTTTATGTCGATGATTTAATCATCGCAAGAGATAATTTGCAAAAGATTGAAAGTTTTAAGAGATACTTGTGTCAGCAATTTCGGATGATGGACCTTGGGAAATTGAAATATTTCATCGGTTTAGAATTAGCTCAGTCAGAAAAAGGAATTTTTTTGCCACAAAGAATATACACATGTGATATTTTGGATGAAGTGGGTTTAATAAATTCAAGACCCATTGAAGTGCCTATGGAGCCTAGATTAAATCTCTCCACATCAGATGTCAAGGCGTTAAAAGATCCCTCTGTTTATCGCAGGTTTGTTGGTCTGTTAATCTATTTGACAATTTCAAGGCCAGATATAATGTGTGCAGTTCATTCTTCAAGTAGGCACATGCAAAGTCTATTTACTGCACATTATATTGTTGCTTTGAAGGTTCTGTACTACTTGAAAAGTAATCCAGGACAGGGTCTATTCTTCTATGCAAATTCAGATTTTAGGCTTATAGCTTACTTAGATGCAAATTGGGGAGCTTGCAAAGACACTAGAAAATCAATAACCAGATATTGTGTGTTCTTAGGAGAAAGCTTGGTTTCTAAATTGGAAAACCAAAAAGCAACCAATTGTGTCTCGATCTTTTGCTGAAGCAGAGTATCGAGCATTAGCAAATACTTGTTGTGACTCTGGCTCAAAAATCTATTGGCTGACTTTCAGGTAAAACATACCGCTACAGTTCCTCTTTTATGTGATAGTAAATCGGAATTACAAATGACTGTTAACATGTAGAATTGGACTGGCATATGATTTGTGATCTTGTCAAAAATGGAACAATTATTACCAGGTATGTGCCTTCAAGGCTTCAGATTACAAATTTGTTTACTAAGGCAGTGTTCAAAGAAGTATTTCAAAGATTAAAAGCCCAAACTGAGCATATGTAATTTACATGCTCCAGTTGAGAAGGGGGTGTGAAAGGTTAATGCAGAAATTTCATTGTATGCATCGTGGTAGGCCACAATGATGCATTTTCTGTTATAAGCTCCCATCAGGGCTTCTATGCTCAGCAGAAAATATCTCAGCGTGAAAGAGGAGGACCATTCTGTTACAGAAGAATGTTCTAGACTATTCCAGAATGTGAAATTGTGATTGGATAAAATTGATTAATTCTTTTCTTGTTTCCTTGGGCAGTGCTCCCTTATTGTAACTATAAATAAGTGATGAGCATTGAATTGAAGTTGCGCGCCCTCCTCTGTTTGTCATTCTTCCTACCCTTTCTCTGTAGCATAGCTCTATTTCTGTACAGTTCTCCCAGACTCCACACCATAGCTCGCTTGAGAACAACAATATCCTCTTGCAAAGACTGAAGGGAATTCTGCAAGGTTTGTATAGTAGCCAACACACCTATGTTGATGGCAGTAAAGCGTGCCTCCATGTCAATACAAATGACACTTATTTGGGAGTCGATCGTTCCAACACGAACCGACGCCTTAGCGGCATTCCACGACGACTCAGCGATCTGGGTAGAGAAACACTCAAGTTGTTGCTCCATCTGATCAACACGATCACTGACCTCCCCGTTCCTAGCCATCTATGGTTTCTCATGCCAACTATCACACGGCTATTCCTTTTTCTTTCGGAGAGCCGGATGCGGCCTAGAGTTGTCAACCTTAGCAGCCTTCAAACCACCTAAGCTGCAAAAGTGCTTGCGGCACTACTTCCACTCTAAAGCAAAAGGCCACTGCAGAGATTTCTTCAAGGTTGAGGCCCTCCTTTCATTCACTTAAAAGAACCAACTGTACAATCGATTTCCTAATGCCTTTGCAAGGCCGTGCAGACGGTCTTTTATAGGTGTGTCCTGACATTATTTACGACTTTGTCTTTTTTACAACTTGTACAGCACCAAAAGGACGAGTGGCACTCGGCCAATGACCACATGTCACTGCGTTGGCCCGCTTGTTATCTATTGAAGGGTTGATCGCACCTCTTTCCTGCCTGCATTTGCTGAAGCAGTCTAACCTTTCCGAGACGATCTTCTACGGTGGTCCAATTTCTTGTCGCACACGCACTTTTGGATTATCTGGGCCAGCCAGCAGTACAAAGTTTTTATCCTCTGTGAACACTTGTCTTGCCAGAAAGAGCCTACTTCGGATGTAGCTAAAAGTTTCCACTATGTCAGAAATCACCTAGAACTTAGGCAGGTAAATAACTCGGAACAACAGCTCACGTAGCAAGGCTGCCAACTAGGCCTCGGCACACAAAGAGCCTGCTTGGCCGAGTTTCTGGCCATATTACATGTATCCTCATTATCTTTTCGTAGCAGCCATTGACATGACGCGTCGGGTAATATTTATAAGCACCTAACGGAAGGCCCCCAAGAAAAGAAAGTTACAAAGAGACATAATGCACATTTGTATATATACACTTCGTAGCCAAGTGCACAATAACCAACCTTCACATTACAAAAGAAGTGCTTCTTTAGCACTCAAAAGCGCGAGTTCAGTGTGAACCGTAATCAGAACAAAAATAAGGTACATTGAAGACGCTTATTGTTGAGAACCGCCTGAGTGCCTGCATGAGATATCTCCAAGAGCACGCTTCGCCTCGGCTAGTTTTGTTTAATAATCTACGACTGCCGCAAGTGTCTAACTGCCACATATTTGCTCACACAAAACGTGTGAGCGCATGTCACAAAACAGACCATAGTTAAAGCATACACAAGTCCGTACTTCATGCATGCGCATAAGTTTCCCCTCTTCGCACAAGCTTATCCCGACATGTCTGTCACTGGTTTCTGAGTCATGGCAGCACCGCCCCCAACAGACCACTCAGTGCAAGAAATCCTTCATTGGATCGTCACGATGGATCTTCTTCATCCTGTAAGCTTCCATATCTTCTGCAGTAACCTGCACCAGATTGCATTTTTAAGCACCAAGTAGCAAAACAAGGAATGCAAAGTCTAATCACTTTCAATCCTATAAAACTTCTCAGCTCGAAGTTATAGCATTTGTAATGCAGTAGCACCAACAACGAAAGACATGAGAAAGGGTATAACATGTTCAATTTGGCAACTGAATTGGCATGACATTGGAAAGCTATAAAGTATAAAGCATATCAAAGTGGTGGGGAGGATGAGACATTCCTTATCTTAACTTGTACATGCAGAGCAACATTTTAAATTAGGATTGGCAGGTGAGGACCAAAATAATAGGAATAAGTAAGCACAGTGCTTTAAGACCTGGTTACTCACTAGCTAAGAAGCAAGCAGTCAAAGCGACAACGGGATAAAATTATAACTTTTTGATACATCACAAGTTCTGTTAATCCATAGCTAGATACCAATAATCAAAGATAGTTTGACCTGTTGTTTCCCATTCGAAAAGAACCTACAGAAATATTTTTTACGTTCTCCAGTAAAACCACACAGTTGAAACACTGTTTGGATTGTAAGTCCAAGTACGAACTCCAACTCTGTGAGTCCATATTTCAACCTGATCGTGGGGTATCTACACAGCATGCAAGTAATCAGACACAGGGATGGTACTATTCATGTTGGTGATAAAAAGTTCAGAACAGTCAGGCATCTATACAGTAACTAAGACTTGTAATTATAGGGCATTATATTTTTTTCTCAAAGGAAACTATTACACATCAAAAAGGCACTACCTCATCATTCCATTTAACATTGTACTTCCGCTTTCTTTCATCTCTCTCTTCTCTTTTTCTTTCATCCTCCTGCGTGAGTGAAAAAAACAGCAGTGAGCAACAACATATAAAAACAGAAAGACAAAGAGGTTTCCAACATGTAGGAAATAGTGGAAAACAAACTAATAAATTTTTATTGCATTTCATGCAAACTCATGATGCAGAGTACATCAATTTTACCTTTTTAAGTGCTTCGGCAAGACGTTTCTGATCCAGAACCAAGTCCTCAGGAACATCAGTGCCCCAGACAGCCAGTCTCTTCTCTTCTACCTCAGCAGGTTTTTCTGTCAATGCATCATATCAGTAAGCAACTCAAGAAATAAAAGCATAAAGACAACCATAACAAGAAACCATGTGCAACCATAACAGCAGAAATATGCCCATAGCAAGGACAAAAACCACAGTCCATTCATTCCTTAACAACCAAACTCAAGCTTCACAAGAAAATAGTTACATAAATACACATCCCAGATAATCTTCAAAAAAATAGTGACAACTGACCTTCTGTTGCTTCTTTACGGGCTATATTTGCTTTCATTAGATCAGCTGCTGCTTCTGCAGCCTCAATTCCTGCTGAACCAGTACAGTAGCTGTTCCGGATGGTCTGCCTGCAACACTTGTATCCCCACTGATGGTCCTTCCACCATGAACCCCAAACACTTGTGTGATTATTAATATAAACATCTTCCTCATACTTGCTTTTTGGAAGAGCTTTCTCCTGCAGAAGGGGAAAAAAGAAATAGAAAAGTGTGATAGAAATTAACTAAGTTCCAATGCAGACACTCAACCGTAATAGCATGAAAAGCACCTACGCTTGTGGACTAACCAAAATGAAATGAATAAACAGATATTTCAAGTTTGCATTACATGATCAAGACCTCACAGATAATGTGAGCATGCTACAAGTTTGACCACTAAAGGGCATTAAGCAGAGGGAACTCATCATGTGAAAGCAGCACAATAGCAGTCAGAATGTGTGCGAAACAGATGTTATATAGAATACTTCAGGAATGGTGTAACTTTTCATCAGTACATTAAACTTGCAAACCATAAGTTCCAGAACTAAACTTCTAACATCAAATATTGAGGTATCTCAAGAATATAACTCTAGCACAAAGTAACTACCACCACACTATCTTACTTAATTCAAAATTCAAAGACAAGCCATAATCCTGCAGTTTATGCAGATTCTATTTGTCCAACAAAGTACAATATTTTTTTTAATTCTTGTTCAAAATAGAAAACGGAGTAACATGCGCAGATAATCAGCCACGTTTTTCTTCATATTTTCCCACAACCTCATGGTCAAAGATTCCAAAATGAGGAAACTATCCAAACTAACTAAACAAAGAACTAAAGTTGAACAGTATACTCAGCAGAAAATATGATGTCCCTAATATTGCTTGAAAGAACCACTAGATATTCTAAGTGGGAAATGAAAATTCTCCTCAAAAAATTAAATTAATAAAATGTCAAATACAAACTTCTGGAACTTTTTTCTAACGATGAAAAATGATCAAGTACTTTGTCTGTTTGTCATCTAAACTGACCAGTAACTCAACGTGCATCCACAAAAATTGTTACTACAGATGATTGACATAACACACAGCATATTAGCCTTTTTGAGACTGCAGAAAATACAGACAGAAAGGTGTGCAATTTCAACTTCCACCATCATTAACTAATAATGCATGTCCTCATGCTCTAAGGCATATTTGTTGCACCGATCAACAATCATATTCAACCATGCCTAATTCAATTAGAAAAAGCATTTATGGAACTGTTAAGACTCACCTGGCCCTTAATGATTCGGCCAGCACGATCATACTCAACCTCCCTCTCACTCTGTCCTAGTAGAAGTTCCCTTGGAAGTTCTTCTTCGGAGGCTGCATTTCCATACTTTTCCATGATGGCATCCTTCATGTGAGACTTCAGCTTCTCCTTTTTCACCTTAAATTCTTTATAGAGTAGTTCAGCTTGAGATGGGGCTGCCTGCATATGAATATCTTGCCCTTTCTCAAAAGCTTCCCATGCATGGATATTGAGTTGCTTAAACTCCAATGCCTGCCCACTTGCACGATATTGGTTATCCCCCTGAATTATTGCCACAACATCAGCATGTTAGGCATGTGAGGAAAGATGTTGAACTACTTTGAGGTGACAAAGGTTGCCACGTATATACACAGTGTAAGAAAGCTTACTCCATAGAACTTCTCATTTGGATCAGCATCTGGAAGAGGATCCTCTCTCATGGATCGAGTTTTTGGATCATAGTAGGAAGAATTGACATCAAGGTTCAAAAGATATTTGGCAGTATCTTCACGGATACGCAAATTCCTGAAAACAATTAACCATTTGAGAACTACTTAGAGTATCAGACCACTTAGAAACACATGACAGAGAACAACTTCTTCGCTTTTAGGATAACATGATAGAAGCCAAAGAAATATAAGGGGGGGAACTTGTAATAAAAAAACTGGCATGCAGAAAAACATATTACACAAAAAATGCACCATATACCTAACAGTTCCTGTGCTGCCACCACCGGTTGTGCGCACACGTTTCTCAACCTTTGCAAAGTCCATCTGCTTACTCTCATCAACCTTGGCTTCATCAACCTTCAACTCGTCTTCATCATCATCTTCATCATCATCATCATCATCATCACTACTGTCACTGTTATCTTCCTTCTCTTTATTGTTCTTTTCTTCCAACTTTTTAATCTGTTGCTCTTTAAGATATTTCCGACGAGCTTCATCTCTAGCTTCATACCGCTCAATAACACGAGCATATGTAGAAGCATCATAACCATTCCAACGATCACGTTTCCCATCATAATCAAGTTCAAAAGCCTCTATTTTCTCATCTGGCGCTATGTGCTTATTTGTCCATTTTGCACCTACCTTCCGAGGCCTTTCCATGCACGATTTAGTGGTATGAGTCATTGCACCACAGCTGAATGCACAAGGTAGACACAAAGAAATAAATTTGTTATTGAAAAAGGTTATCGGGAGACGGAAAGAGCAGCAATTTAAAGCTCAGACGAACATATAGTCAATGAAACAAGAACTTACTTTTCACATGCACCTTTCCTGTACTTATCAGCCTGGAATATTTTTGCACCTCTGTCATACCAATCCTTAGTGTAGTTCGGATCAGATTTCCACTTCCTTTGATGTTTCAAACTCTGGTTACAAGGATACAACATTATCAGAAATAGCACAAGAAGGTATTTGTCAAACATATCACATATCAGTGCGTGAATATACATAAACAACGATAGACAACTTACTGGTCTCTCAGCATTAAGATACCAAGGTGCAGAGGACATATACTGAGGAATATGAGGGTTGATCTCTTTCCCATCTTCATCAAGTTCTGCTGGAGCCAAACCGGCCTTTCGAGCTTCTTCCAGTTCAAGCTGTTTCCGATGGTCCTCACGGGACTTAAAGGCCACTGCAGATATAGTAGAAATTTTAATTGTTTAAACATATAGTCTTGTGTTAATTAAAACCCAAGAAGGTCAGCATTATAGGCCATATGTACAATAAAAACAGAACCGAATAGGTTCAATTATCTTCCTATTTATATGTTTCATGGGAGTGAAGATTAAATTAAAATCCAGATGAGATCAGAAGAGGCCCCACAAAATATCATGCAAGTTAACCTTTTCAAAACAGAGATACAATATTACTTGTAATCCAAAGTGCTCAAAACAGAGACATTATCAAAGAGATAAAAATTTACAACCGAGACTAGTTCAAATACATCAAAGAATATCGGATACAGATATAAAAGGAAAATATCAACCAAAATTTCCAAATCCTATGCCTTCCAAAGGGGGTATTCAGACGAACCCAGGCATCTAGAAGTTAATACAAGCATTGAATCGCTGCAGGCAAAAGACAAGCACCGATAGAACCGTGGCACAATCATTCAACCTTGCTAATGCTAGGTAGCTGGTTTCATCCGTGAAGCCACTTACAAAACTGCGTAAGTGCTTCCGAATCCTCCCGTGGGCCTCCACCATCGAGACATCAGAAAGAGAGAGAGAGAGAGAGGGCTTGCAGACCAAAACCAATAAGCCCTAATTGATCATAATTTTTCCCCACCTCTTCACGATAACAAATAATTGCCAGCAACTACACGCTTAAAGCAAAACCTTACCTGATGAAGTCGCCATTCTCGTGGCGAATCGAAGCCCAACGCTTAGGATGAAAGTGGGGATCGATTTACAAACCCTAAGAGACGATCAATAAAACCCCGAATATGTTCTTTTGAAACCGCTCTTCTATCAGGCAAGCATACGACAGATCTCCGAGCCCTAATTGCTCGATCCCCTCTCTGAAGTTCGGGGGCGAAGGAGGGAACAAAGGCAAGACCCCTCTCGCGAATTTTGGATAGCTAAACTTCGAGTTTGGATCATGGATCTAAAAAGGAAGATCCAACTGTCCGACCCGTTTATCAGGACTAAATGGATCGGATCTCGGTATCCAACAAAATCATGGTCCGGAAAAATGGCAATAATAACTCCACCGGGCTCGGGTCCTGGTTTGGAGTCACAGGATATCAACTGGAAATGTGACTGCGACCCGGTTACTATGCCCATTTCATTGGATAACGATTCGGGTTGACAATTGAAGTTTGATATGATCCAACCCCGAGTATATTTTGAGTTCAATGTAAATCAAGTATATAAATTTAAAGCAAACCAACTTGCATCCTTATCACTAAAAGACATGGGCCTCGTTGTGAAAATCGGTTCCAAGTCAACTTTTAAGATGTATTTGAGTGATGGTCAAAATTGAACTTGAGAAAAATATTTTTTTTGACAATATTATTTTAAAAAACAAGGAGAATAATCCTTCCCCAAGTTATTTATGTCACCCAAATATACAAGTTATACAGTTAAAATTTGCCTAAAGGGTGGTGCTTCATCTTAAAGATCAACATTTCAAACGTTGTAAAGATCAACATTTCAAACGTTGTAGTAGTTATCTGCAAAAGGTAATAAATATGACATTCAAATTGAATGATATATTGGAAGTTTATTAAATTCTAAAAGCAAACTAGATCCATGAAAACATAAAATATATTAAAAGGTTCTACGCCGAAGACAGTTTCTCAAAATAAACATTAAAATACAACTACATAGTTAAGAAAGCTAGTGTTCACCGAAGTTAAATGGCAATCCAAAACCAACTTAAGAAACCGACGCTCAACATTTTTCATGAAACGTGGCCGTCAAATAGCTAACCAAAACATTGGCTAAGCAAATCAGCGCTGGGGCCTGGACCGGTTTTTCGTTGCCCTCTGCAAGGAGACAATCCGGGTTCGGCTACCGACCCAGCAAACAGGGAGCCCCGTGCTTCGAGCGTGCCCTGGTGCTGGAGGAGAGACTGTGAGGCGGCAACCGCTGGACCTCCCGCGCTCTTCCTCTGTCACAACAGCAGCAGCCGGAGGGAGATGCTGCGGCGTGTGGCTTGATCTTGAGTTCTTGACCCCCACTAGCAAAAGAATCATAACGAATTACCCTAAGCGAGAAAAGAGAGGCCAGGTCATGGAGGATATTGAGGATGTCGTCGCCGGCGGCCCTCCTCCGGGTCTGATGCGCTTGCCCATCACCACAGTCGGCCTGAAGCCCAGGAAGGCCAGGCCTCTCAAAATTAGCAAACCTCCCTCCATTCCATCTACCAGGGCTACTCATATCCCTGGAACACAGGTTCAATTTCAGCATTTCATCTTTTGTACCACCACCTTCCTCCATCGTTATAATTATGACAGAGAAAAGTGACGACCCACTTATTTGTCGTCAATTATTTCAATCCCATTAGTTGGCAGCTCGTTAACGTTAAACACTCTCTCTCGTGTTTTCAGAGCATATACATGAAGACCTTTGGGTGCTCGCATAATCAGGTGAGAAGCATCCTTTTTCTTAATATTTTAATTTTTCATAATTCTAGTTTATACTTAGGATGCCCATGTTTTTTTTTTCTCGTCCCCAATATTGATGTTATTGGAAATTGAACAGCATCCACCAGTGTCGTTCGATCTTTGCTTTCTGCTGTTCTTTTGCTTTCTAACCTTTTCTGTGCCCTTTTCTCGAGTGTCCGTAGTTTTTGTTTACTATTTTAGCGACACAATAGGAGATTGGAGTAATGAGAAACTTTAGAGCGTTGTCCATCTTATCGTATGTTTAATGTGGATTCCTTTGTATGCATCTTCCATTCCGGACCATAACACACTGAACCTGACTGCACCATTACATGCCAAGCGACTTCCTTGTTTCTAAATTTTGTGAATTGATGGATAGCTGCTTTGTTATTGGCGGTAGCTGATAGACCAGCAAGAGAAACTACTTTGCTTGATGTGGCTCCTGAGGTTTCTTCTGACTCTTAGTATCTGAACCATCTTTTTGTTTCCTTCCCTTTTGGCTATGGTACAGACAAAGCGAATTAGGTTTGGAACCCTATCGGGTTTGATTCTGCCTACAGCACCTGACCCCCTGGGCAGGGACGAAGAGTTTTCCCATGTGTCTTTTTGTGTCAGTTTCCACTTTCCAGACTTTGTTTCACAGTGCCCTGGCGGACTTGCCATTATGTGGTCTTCCAAACCTTTTTCTGATTTTACCGTCGTACACTTTCATCGTGTTACCTTTCCAACTTTTGTGCTAAGCAGTTTCCACTCACTAATCACCAGTTTAGGAGGTAATTCTAATGATTTAGTTAGCTATATGCTTTGTGTGGTTAATTTGGTTCATTTCCCATTTCTACGCTTTAAAAATTGAAGAATGTTGTACATTAACAGTGACAGGTCAGCAAAGTACTAACTATGATATCCCCATGATGTACTAGTTTGCAAGCCTGTCGTTATTCTGTTGGGTCAATTTCCTGTTGCTTTTTGCAAATATCAGTTGCAAGTTGAGTTCGAAACTTCAATGGTCTCTATGCACAGTTATTCTGTTATCTCACTGGGTGGACAAAGAAACTCATGGCTATTTTCTTTCCTGGGCACTTAAAAAAGTTCCTGGTCCATATCCCTTTTGGCATTGTTGGCCATTCCCTGGAACCAAGAGTTTGTTTTGGATCCCTTTAGCTTTTTGCAACACCATTGTTTTGCATACTTGATTTTTCACTTGAAATTGCATCTTCATAAATTGATGCTTTGTGATATTTTGCTAGAGTGACAGTGAATACATGGCTGGGCTGCTTTCTGCTTTTGGATATTCATTGACTGAGAACCCAGAGGAGGCAGATCTGTGGCTTATCAATACGTGAGTCATAAACTAATAGTTGTCAATTTTTATATTGTTGTGAATCTTGTGATTGTTTTTATTCTGGTTTCTTGTTCATTATTTTTGGATGCACACTTTGAAAATCCTATGGAGGTTCATTTGGTTACGTGCTTATGAAAGCGAACTATGGAAATCATGTTCTGTTACATGTTGTAACATGTCCTAGCAGTACAAAAGGACTAGGACTGGTAGACTGGCTGCATATCTCATGGGATAGAGTGTCATATTATGAAACTGAAATCATGACAAGATATTCTGCCACAGTGATTTGTTGATCTAGGTTATTGTTTTGTATGGACTGGGCCTTAAGATTTTAGCTAGTAGCTAGATCCTTTGGAAGTTGTGTTCTTGAAGATGATGTGCAAGAGCTGCTTGATGTGTGGAGGCCTCTAGGTAGCAAGTTGATTTGTCTTATTATTGAAGATGGACTTATCCTTGCTTTTATTGAAAAACCAGTCAGTTTAAATAATAACAGAATGCAAATTGACTCATCCATTCTTATCTTATGCCTTCTCCTCCCAGTGCACTCTCTCTCTCATATGAAACATACCATCACACAATCAGAACCATGCTCTATCCTAGCCAATTTAATATGCTTTACACTTCAAATCTCATTGTTTATCTTCTTTGTTGCAGATGCACTGTAAAATCACCCAGCCAATCTGCCATGGATACTCTTATATTAAAGTGCAAGGCTTTGGGGAAACCCTTGGTAGTGGCTGGATGTGTGCCACAAGGAAGTCAAAATCTAAAAGAGCTGGAAGGTGTCAGTGTTATTGGTGTGCAGCAAATAGACCGTGTAGTGGAGGTAGTTGAAGAGACCTTGAAAGGCCATGAGGTGCGGCTTTTGAGGAGGAGCAGTCTGCCAGCTCTGGATCTTCCAAAAGTATAAAACTATAAATGTTGATTCATTTGCAATCTTATATAACTCATGCATTCTAATGAAATTGTCTTAAATTGAAACCACAACAGATGCGGAAGAATAAGTTCATTGAGATCCTTCCTATTAATGTCGGGTGTTTAGGCGCATGCACTTACTGCAAAACAAAACATGCACGTGGGCATCTGGGAAGCTACAGTGTTGAAAATCTTGTATGACCTTCTCTCGTTCATAAGGAAATCTGCTGCTTTTATATGATTGTTATCAAGCATTTAGAAATGATGCAGGTCAACCGTGTAAAAAGTGTTATATTAGAAGGTGTGAGAGAGATATGGTTAAGCAGTGAGGACACTGGAGCTTATGGTGAGTTTGTAGAAATTGCTAATGACAACCATCCTAATATTGCATGAATAGTGAAAAGGAATATGATAAATCTAAAAGTTGATAGCATCTTCCTGGAATAACAACTCATTTTCATATTTGACATTCTTTCAGGCCGAGATATTGGAGTTAATTTACCCACTTTACTAAATGCACTTGTTGCGGAGCTGCCTCCAGATAGAAGCACAATGCTTCGCATTGGTATGACAAATCCTCCATTTATTCTTGAGGATTTGGAAGAGATAGCAAAAGTTTTGTGTCATCCATGTGTCTACTCATTTCTTCATGTGCCAGTTCAGTCTGGAAGTGATCCTGTTTTGGATGTAAGTTTTTTATATGGTAATGAGTTCCTTTTTCTCTTCGAATGTTAAATACATAAAATACTCATGCGTCAACTTGCAGATAGGTTGTTTCTACTGTTTGCTGGGTGCTTTGTCCATTTTTTTCATTCCAAGAGATTTTATAGGTTGTGTAATATGGCTAGTGATAAAAAAAATTCTAAATGATTTTAGGCAATGAATCGAGAATATACTGTGAATGACTTCAAGAAGGTGGTAGATACTCTAATGCAGCTTGTACCAGACATGCAGATCGCAACTGATATAATATGTGGCTTTCCAGGTCAGCTACACATACAAGATTGTAATTTAAAATTTTCATGTACCTCATGAATGAATACTGGAGGGATTTTTTTTTCTTATTTTCCATACTGTGAATTACTCGACTTGTTAAATGATCCAGTTAGTGAGCCAAATTCTCGAAGGAGACCTTAACTAGGCCTCATTATGAAAGATATTGGTGTCCATGGACGACTTTCATATGCATTTTCTAATGAAACTTATGTCATTTAACATGACTATGGTCTTTTTGCTTTTTCACTTGTCAGGTGAAACAGATGAAGATTTTTTGCAAACAATGAATCTGATTCAGGAATACAAGTTTCCACATGTTCACATCTCACAGTTTTACCCGAGGCCTGGTAAGTTTTGTTTTGATGGTCACAAATGGGACACGCTTTTCATGGTTCTGTTGCATTTTGTTGTTAACCAAGTTCATGCTTTTTGGATTTATTTTCCCTGCTTATTGGTTCCGTTATTTTTAAGGCCGTGGGTGCAAAGGTCAAAAATATTTTCTGTGATGTATGATATAAAAGGACACACTTGTGATAAAAGCCAAGAGACTTGAAATCCATGGATCTTATGTGGCATGACTTTTTGACAGGCTAAAATCTAAGATTTATGAGCTCTGAGCTAATCGAGTAGCCTCATAGTTCTCGTAACTTGGTTTCATATGGAGGAGAAAGGACTAGGGATGCTAGAATAGGGCCCCATTGGTGCGTTTGGAGAACAACACCAAAACCAGTATCGTTACTTTCTTAATTAAGAACGAAATAATGATTATGGTATCCAAAAAACCAGAAGAAAAATCCACTTTATTTCTCAAAAAAAAAAAGGATGGTTGTACGGGTTTTTTATGCCTTTAACAATTAGACATAAAATAAGCATAGACATGCAGTTTTGTGACATCTCCTTTGTGTATTTATTTTTATCTCTTTTCCTACATTATTCTTTTTTGTGGAAGAAAATAGGCCTTTTTGATGGATTGTGTTTTTGTCTCATCTGACATTCTTGTATGCACAATTGAAGTACCACCTGAATCATTTGTCATTAGAAATATGTTTGGTGCATTTTCATATCTTCATTTTTCTATGGGGTGTGCTCCAATTTGATCAACTGTATGAAGAACTACGAAGCTGTCTTTTTAGATGGAATGCAGGTATGAAGCTGCGGTTAGGTTGATATTGGGTCTAACATGTTATAGCCATGACATTTGTGTATGTCAGTATGTAACACCCAGTAACACAAGAATACTTGTAGGAACTCTGAATGGCCTTTACAAGAAACTATATTGTGTTCTTTTCTTTTAGTTGCTACTTTAGCAATTAATGGATACTCAGGACTCTGTTTTATGTGCTAGTATCATTGATTAAAGTCCAAATTAGGCATAGTGGTTTATCAAATATTAAATACTTCTTTTGGTATCAGGAGGAAAGTTTGTTAACTAATTTATTGTGGCTGGACTTCTTATGGAATAAAATGATGATGCAACTGGAAGTGTGCTTGGGTTTGCCAATTCGGTGAGGGCATCATGGTTCAAGATGTGCTAACCTTCTTCCTTAGCATTTCAGTTATAGAAACATGCTCAGATGCTCTGTCACAGATGTATCACTGGAAACGGTTCATCTTAATGATGCACCATGGCATTTCCTTGTGGACCTGTGGCACTTCCAGAAATGTAGAAGTTAAATGTATTTTTGTATTGTGTTACACTTTCACAGTCTTTTTGATATTTGATTTGAAGTCTCTTGTTTCAATATGCATAGGAACACCTGCTGCAAGGATGAAAAAGGTTCCTAGCCATGTAGTGAAACAGCGGAGTCGTGAACTCACGACTCTTTTTGAATCATTTGAGCCATATAGAGGTATGGAAGGCCGAATAGAGCGGATATGGGTTACAGAAACTGCAACAGATGGATTACACTTGGTAATTTTGTCTGATCATGTATGTGTTGATTATTCACACAATGTTCTTAAACAATTTCAAATAATACTTTCTTATGCACCCTAGGTAGGGCATACCAAGGGCTATGTGCAGGTACTTGTAGTTGCTCCAGACTCAATGTTAGGAACTTCTGTAGATGTAAAAATTACATCAGTTGGAAGATGGTCTGTTTTTGGAGACATCATAGGGACACCCTATGGAAGAGAAGAAATGTCATTATGCAGTCTGCCTTTTGTTGATTCAACTTGCAAGAATTCCACAGAGAAAGATGTTCGCTTAGCAACACCAGAAAAATTTGCATGCGAGTCCTGCAACTGTGGCCTCGTTGAGAATGGTAACATTCAAGGCATTTCACCCATGTCTGTGGCAACTGAGAGCAACACCAGCAATGAAAATGTTCACTCCTGCAACTGCAAAACCTTCATGGGATCGATCAATAATCTTCTGTTCAGAAAGCAGAAAGATCAAACAAGCTTGATTCAAAATTTGGGTTACACGTTAGCATGTAACAAGCAGAAAGACGTGGTTAGTTTACCAGGAAAGCTTAGTAGTCTTGATTGGGTTCTTGTGAGTGGTGCTCTTCTCAGCTTGTTTGCTATTGTCGCAGTACTTGTTCAGCTTACTTTTGAGAAGGGCTCCAAGTAAGTTCACTTGTTTTACAGGGAGTTCATCCATGAGATGAAGCAACTAGCAGAAGCAGATTGCTGCTTTTGCTTGTCCCACCAGTTTTGGATTTTGTGGAAAGAGGTAGGCAGATAGTTGTTCAGTCTATAGGAATTAGTGTGCAGCACTGAGGCCTACTGTGTGAAGATATATCATGCCTAGTTTGAAGGTGATCCATAGTTGACGAGAAATTTTTGATACCTTGCTGATCTAATGGTCCTTTTTTCCTGCTTAAGCCCTGATTAGCAGATCATTGCTTATTTGGAGTAAACCAATTGTTTTCAAGAGACTTGAATGTGGTTGGTCATAAGTTTGAAATGACAAATTGGTAACCTCCCTTTTCCAGTATTTTTTAAATTTCATTTTCTCACTTTTTATCTGAAAATCTCTAGGCATCAAAGAATACAAGGTATGAACAGAATAACTATGCATAATGGAAGACTAGTTTTTGTAGTTCGTAAAGGAAGCGATTTATCCAAATGAGTGTCTTGAAAACCAACATTCTGTATCTCTGTTAGGAGTGTTTAAGCACTTCTTGGATGTACCTTCAATGATAAGAATATGCTTTCCATGCAATATGGAAATCGTAACTTTTTTAGATTTATGACATTGCAGAACCGAGTTGCTTGGAAGCTCCTTCTGGCTTTAGTCATACAGGAAAAAGAAGCTTGATGCGGCATGTACCCTTCTTGCAAATTAGCACATCAAAATATTGGGTTGCCAATGGTTTACCTATCCAGAATGTTCTGAAATATGGTTTCAAGGATGAAGTTGCATTCCCATTTCCATTTGCAATACATGTTGACAATATTGGTACTCCCAAACATTGAAGGGCATTGAGGAAATTACTAGACGCTTCTAGTTGCGTATAGTATGTTGTCCCTTAACCATGCCTTGAATGCCAAAAAAGATTATTGAATTCTTATTTGATCTCGTCACGATACCATAATTAAAATGGCACACATTCGTGATTATATTAAAAAAATTTCAAAATATTGAATAGTGGATAAAAGGGGGTAGGTTTCTTTAATACACAGTAATGAAGGAACAAGAGAAAGAATGGTGTGGAGTATGAATATAAGTCATGTAGAGTTACATTCTGCAAAAATAGGTTGATGGTTTGTTGTGTTGGTACATTCATTGGACGTTCTCTGGGACTCTGGGACCGTTTGGAACAGTAACATAATGTTATTGTCTCAAGCACGTAACTCAGAAATTGGTTAAATTCATTAGACACATTAAAACGTTTTCTGTTTAGGGTAGATTTTTGAAACATGGTAGATTCATCAGACAGAAACAATGTGTTACCGATGCTAGACAATCCATTGGACAACTCAACATTCTTTATGCAATAGTGACATAGTTAATGTGCTTGTAAATTACGTGTACGTGTAAGAGATTCCATTCTTGAGTGATTGTTTCCAATATTTGCTATTGATATGTTGAGGATTTTACGACTGAAATTGACATTTAATTCTCCATAGCTAACATAGGCAGGCCCCCATTTGCACAAAGGTAATTTCAGCATTGCTAAATTAAAATCAAGTAACTTTTTGTGCGATACATTCAATAATATGGACCACATTGGACACATGTAATCCAACAAATGAGTGGTTGTAGTTCACCTTTTTAAGTGACTAATTTGTTCTTAGACAGGCCAAACACATGTTGCCCTTCAATGGTTCTTATTATTTCCATTTTTCGGTACCATTACCATGTTAAAGAAATAGCACTCACAAGAATTAAACTAAGAATTATGACTGGACTTTCACTAATTCATAGGTTAAACCAGCTATGCTACACCCCATGAAACCAGCTATTACGGGGGCAAGTTAGATGCATGTTGCTTAACATATCTCGTTTATAAGGTTTGAAAGGTTTTCAATAAGAGATTAAAATTTATAAAATATTAGTATATAGTGCATACTCTGTCACACCCTTCTACTTCGTGGACATGCAAAAAGAGATTACCATGTAAATAAAAATCACACTAGGCCATGAAAAAGAGGAGCATGCCATAGTGGCAGGACCCGACATAATTTTCCGGTGTGCTGTTTGTCGCACAGAAGCAGTGAAGAGCTTCATTTTCCTGGCATAACCAGCTATTTTGACGAGAAACCATGCAAAATAAGCGAGTATCATGTTTTATGTTGCTTAACATAAGTTTGAGCTTTTCCTTGGGATTTTTAGAAGCAAAACTTCTCTCGTTTCTAAATGAAGAAAGCTATTTCACGCTGTTTGACGAATTTAACAGTTAACGATATCTGTTGGGAAAATCAGGGAATCGGATTCCAGTCCATTTTTCAAGGGTTGAACCCAACGTGGGTTAGGATTTGGTGGGTAATCACAAGACGGTTTCACAGTAATTGCCTCATCCAGACAGCGCCAAGGCCAGACCCAGCGGCAGCTAGGCCTCGTCTCCCGCATACTTGAACGTGTAGTTTTTGCAATTTGCAGGGGATGCATGAGGGGGCCGGCATGGGAGATGGCCTGATATTATCGTGCAACCACGCGGGCAGAGCTCCTTCCTTCCCTAATCCATTGCCCGTTTCTCCTCCACCTGCGAACCAACGAGTCTACGTCGCTGCCCCACTGAGGCCATCGAAGAAGAAGCAATTGGGGAGGCCTCTTCTAAGTAGCAGTCCCGATGGCAGCCGCAAAAAGCCGCCACTGCTGCTTGGAGAAGAAGGCCGACGTCGTGGGCATAGTTCAGAAGTTGCCCTGAGCAGAGCGGCAAGGGTCTTCCTCCTCGACGTGAACCCTCTCTGCTATGACGGAAGCCAGCCTAGCCACTACTCTTTCGCTTACTGGACCACTCTCTTACTCTCGCGCGTTGTAGGCCAAGACCCAGTTATGGCTGTAAGCATCTCCCCTTCTTGCTTCAATTATTGTCTGTTTTTGTGGCTGAGTTTGTGTTGGTCGCGCTAGATTGTCCTAATTTTCTGTAGTTTTCAGCTGCATTTTGGATCTCATGTGCGTACACATATCCTGCAAATGGCGTTTCATGGGAGAACTGGTTTTCTACTCTGCCGCTGTGATTAGATTTCTGTTGTTTGTTTTATATGTGTCCGAATTAGAACTCATTGACCTAGTTTTGTGTGGTTGAAGTTCCTTAGGAACGTCTGCCTGTATCAAGGTCCTGCAGATGGTATTCGTAGCAATTATTTTTGCATTTTGTTGATGTGATCGATTCGTTCTATGTATCTCTAGATTTATGTGAATCGGCAACCCGTTAATCTAATGCTATGAGACTTGGGGATTCTCAGTGACCTATTCTATGGATGAGCATCCTGCAAGCAATTTCTGGTATTGTGTTCACAACAGCGTTAGGTGTAGAAGTGAGCAAAACGCTATCACTGGGTCTGGTATTTGCCACATTGCCCCCCAAATTGGGTCGTGGTGGACTACTGTCTGTGGACGATGCAAAAAAAATGGTGACCTTGTTGTTGTGAAATTCTTGGAAAGTGGCCAATTGCAAGTTGATGCAAGTAGCTGACCCGTTGCCGTCATGCTTCAGAAGGTGATGGTGTGATATAGCTAATTTTTAACATGTCTAGGGACGCATAACTCAAAACTCTTCCGCTGTTCATCATGGAGAGAGACAAGGGCAACATCACATGAAGAGAAAAGACAATGGTTCAGGCGGTTGGGATACTTCTAAGATCTTCCCTCATTTTCTCAAGGTCTACCCTCTGTCTTGCAGATGCATCTTTATGAATGTCAGCTTAGGAAATTGTTTTCCTTGAATAGATCTGATTTATAGAATCAATCTACGTCTCTTTGTTCTTGGAGTCCATATAGAATAATTGGTTACGTAAATTTTCCAAGGAAAATGTTACAATAGCATGTTGGTGTGATTGGACAGTCTGACTCACAACAATCCCGTGCTGCAGTTCCCTACTTTTCCCATTCACAGTCTTCTTTGCAACTCATCAACGTGATAACAATTAACACATTAAACAGGATGTGTATTCCAGGATGCTCAATCTTGTCTTTTTTCTTGTGAATGCCTTCTGGCTAGTTTAGCTCTGTTTTATTCTTTTAGCTGATTTCTAGCTTTCTAAGAGAAGGCTGTGGCTTGTTTAAAACATTTTTTGCTCATCTAAATGGTATACTTTCGCGAAGCATAAGCTCTATAACAAGTTATGAAACCTATAGATTTGGCTCCGTAATTCTCATCTTGAGGATCAGGAGACGTGTTTAAAATATAAATGTAATATTGTAGTCAAGCATCTCTGTTAGGTAATTTAGGTCAGTTGCATATTCTTTTGCGCTTTACCATGAGTGCCTCCAAGAAAACTGAAGTAGCAGCATATTTAATATCAGTGTATAACTAAGCTCCTCAGTTCATAATCAACTTAGTGTGTAAAAATGTTACTGTTCTGGAATCTTGTGCGAGCGGAGATGTTCATAATATGCATGCTTCAACTGAATTTGGTAGTTCACATGCATGTAGATTGACTATGTTCATTCTTTTTTGTGTAAGGGAAGCATTTAATGTAAAACACAAAATATATCTAGTAACTATAAAGGTTACTGTTCTGGACCATTCTTGCGAGCATATTTCATGCCATCGGTTCCTCCAATACTAGGTTTCTAGTGCTCCATCTGGATATCGAGGTTTCCACGCATATAGCAGGACCATGATCCCGAGTCCTCACATTATACTTGAAATTTGGATATGACCTTAATAACTGATAACTGTTTCCCACTGGGCATTGCTATCTAAGAAGAATTGAAATTTTGCCAAATATTCTACTATTTAGCTATAGGTGTACGGGAAACTTTCCCACTCAATCTTTCTTTCCTGTTCTAGATGAATGATTTTGTTTTCAGTGCACAAATTATGCTTAACTAAGAGCTTTTGATGCAATTTTCAATTTTGGTTATCTTACTCTATTTGGACTTATGTCGTACTGGGAAATGCATCTCAAATGGGGGTATTTTCTTTTTGTGTTGTTCGTGGAACCATATGTATGTATATAATGAGATCCAAAATTCTATAAAAGATGACATTATAACTATTTATCTCTCTGCATTTGAATGCCTCCTCTATTTCTCTTTCTGCATCAAATGCTAAAGAGAGGGCATTTAATGGAGAGAAAAAGAAAAGTAAATATGGCATCTTGTTTTGTTGAACTTTAGGATATATATATATATATATATATATATATATATATATATATTATATGTATATAGCTTGGGCGCCCCGATCCCGGCGAGGTTCCCCGAGACCGTTAGGTCGAGGCTCTTCTCGTTTGTGTTGCCTCCAGAATCGCCCTGTGAACCGGGGATCTTTGTGTGTGTGTGTGTGCACATTGAATGCTTCTATTTCTCTTTCTGCATTAAAGGCTAAAGAGTGGGCATTTAATGGAGAGAAAAAAACAAGTAAATGTGGTTTTGTTGAACTTTAGGACATATATATACACACACACACACACACACACATGAAAATTGTAGGTTCTTTTGGAAATATCCCCAGTGTGATAGAGGCGGGCTCTTTTCTTGGGTATGAAAGAAAGCGAGTTTGAGATGTTGTTGTCATAGCTAATCAAATATATCTAAAGCTTTTTATGGAAGTCTCTATGAGTGTTTCTTTGCCTAAAAATGAGTGTTTCTTTGCCTAAAAATGAAGGAAAATTTTGAAATTTGACCTTACGAGGGAAAAACTTGGGTAAATCTTTTGAACCTTTTTTTCATTTTTTGACACAACTTTTTTTAAGTAATGGGTTCAGCATTGTTTTCATAATTTTTTTTTTATTGTAAAACATCATATGAATTTTATTTCACATAAAAGATAGCTAGGATAAATCTTGTATAATCTTTTCTCTATTTAAACTTTAACCTACAATCTGACAGCCCCTTAAGATAAGTAAGGTGTAATGAAAATAGACAAGTGAACTTTGCATTTTGTCTTTTCATTTCTTGACTCTATGTCAAAGCCAATTTTCTTTCCAAGTGTTCACTGAGTTTGTTTCATTAGGTATTTGATGGAGAACATGGAAATGAATATCGTAGGCAGTTATTGCCTTCATATAAAGCACATCGCAGGAGATCTTCAGCAGGCTTATCTACGTTCCATAGGATTTCAGGAATTCAGAACATAACATCCAACAAATGTGCAACAGAAAACATCATGGATCTTTTTGATAAATGCAACATCCCGGTAGGCTTACGCTTCCTTTTTGCTTTTCCCATTCTTATCACCTGATTTTAGTTAGAACTTGTTTCCTTTAAATCTAGAACATTGAACATAAAAAATCATGAGCAAGAAATTGTTGTCAAACTTACTTGTCCTCAGTATCTTTTCATCATGGTGCCTTACTAGTAGATAAACTTGCATCATCTTAGAACCTTATGTTTAAAATGTAGACTAAATTATACATTATGTCTGCCGTCTAAACATATGATAGGCATTTTGCCTGATATAATGTGAAGGACTGTAATCCTTCTCAACTATTCTAACTTGGGCTTGTTATTCCTAAAAAGAATTTCCAGCAGAGGGAGATGAAGGACAGAAATAATATAATATATTAAAAGAATGATCTGAGGCCCTGAATTTATGTTATAGAGACCAGCTTTATAAGTTTTGCTATGTTCTTCTTGATTGTATTCCAAAGAGAGAGACACATACAAAGGCACAATTTTTTCTTCATTATTGTGTTAGTCATCAATTGCCCAAATATTTGGGATATACAATGACCTGCACCTCAATCCTATTGCTCGTTTTGTGTCATACCTTTTTCTTAAGCTTTATTTGTTAGAGGGTGTTTGATTTCCTTAGATCTCACATCTGACCTTAGATTTTTTTTGGAGATGTGAGGTTCTGTCAGATGCCTATATCGGAGATATGCAGAGCCCTCAAATATGGGCCTGAACAACTAGCTGAGCAACTTGATCTCGGCTTAATCTCGAGCCGACTCTTTTAGCAAAAGAGTCGAGCTCGAGTTGATGTTTCAACTCATTCATTTAGTCCAGTCGAGTTTGAGTTTGCTAAGAATGCTAACTCAGCTCGCGTAAGCTCAACTTGGCTTGAGTCTTACCCTGATTCCCCCATTCCCCTAAAAGTAAAAGACGCTGTCTCAGACTCTTAATGAGTATCCCAAAACTAAAACCTTAGTCTTGACTCCTGCCCTGTGGTGTCAATTTCTTCCCTGATCTCCACTTTTCAATCGCTGGAGATCCACTGCCACCATCTGCAGGGTCCAACTATCATCGTTCTACATCCATCCATTTGCTAGTCCACCAGCACTGGTAAGTTATAACCTCCTCTTTGTCTCTCTTTACATCCTATGAAATTGAAAAACGGGTATGCTATGCACTAGTGTGTGAAAGTTTGGAAAACTTGTGAAATTGAAAAATCTGTGTGGAAAACATTATAGACCGAAAAATGCTACCGTTCTAATGACAACAAGGCCAGCCAGCCGGTGACCACCATCTTCTCTCTCTCGCACACACGATCTCTTAATACTTTTTTTTCCCCCTCAGGGTACGCCATACACAATCCAAACAAGAGCTGGACACTAGTGGCTCGGGTGGAGCACCACCACGACAACTCTCTCTCTCTCTCTCTCTCTCTCTCTCTCTCAACCTCTTCCTTAATCCACTTATTCTTTTTCCAAAATATGCCATACACCCCTGAACAAGAGCCAGCCATCAGTGGCTAGGGCAGAACTCCACCATTACCCACCATAGGCAACAATCTCTCTCTCACTCTCTTACGTTCTCTCTCTCTCTCTCTCTCTCTCTCTCTCAACCTCTTCCTTAATCCACTTTTTCTTTTTCCAAAATATGCCATACACCCCTGAACAAGAGCCAGCCATCAGTGGCTAGGGCAGAACTCCACCATTACCCACCATAGGCAACAATCTCTCTCTCACTCTCTTACGTTCTCTCTCTCTCTCTCTCACACACACATACGCACACACACACACACAACCTTTTCCTCTTGCTGAATTGATTTAACATCCATACTGCCAAGGGAAGTAGATGTGTCATAGGAAAAAAGAAAGACTCAGGGTCATTGCATAATTTCTTTAATTTATGAATAGAATCAAAACCTTATTCCTTGGCGTTTTAATAAGTTTCTTATTATGTGATTTCTTTCTTGATCATTAATCAAGTCTTTTGATCTATACTTCATCTTTCTTTTCTTAGTTTTGGGTAATGATCAAACTTTTTACTTGTTTTCCTCTTGGTTATGTTCTGGTGGGAATGTATTAAAACTTAGATCTATGTGTATAATGTATATATAGATATGGATATTCTTTGTTGAGATCGTATAGATATCCTATTTGAAAAATAAAAGGTTCAAGACAATTGGGGTTTTGTTTTCAGAGATTGAATGCAACTACTAATTCATGATTGGCATGTCCAGAATGAAAGGTTATTGATTTTGATTTGTATTTGTTACTATCATGGGTTTCCAATAATGTTCTCGGTTCTTCCTATTTCTCCAAAGTTGGACATTGTTTTTGAATGTAAAAAAGTTTATCTAACAAGTCCTGCTCATGCAAGATATTTTCATCTCAGAAAACAATATGGTGCTGACGAGGGTAGGGCTAAGGGTAGGTAGTTTATTGCCTTATCATGATCATACTGAGAGAAATCTCTCAGTAAACAATAACTATGTTAACATGTTATGGCCATTTAACATCTTTTACTCATGAATCACAAATATGAGAACTCTTGTTAGCTTATAAGAGCATATATGTCTGTAGCAGGCTATGCTACAAGACAAAAATCCATCTATGAAGGCCTTGAATCTATTGACGAGGCAGGGAGCCTCCATCTGGTGGTTGTAGACGATGCTCATACATGGCCTATTCTAAGATAATGTAACTGTATAATTTTAATTCTTTGGACTAAAACATCAAAAGCAGCCATCCTACTTTATTCAAATGTATGACAGAAAATAACAGAAATTCATCTGGATTTGGATTTACACTAGTTGGATAATTTGCTAATCAAAGTTATTGAAATTAGAACAAACAAGAGGATACGACTGCCTATACCAATGGACCTGAACAACTACATCGCTGGTTATGGCAGAAGATCAAACTTTATTATAGAGGACACACTTCTCTAGAAATGTGACATACACTTCCTACATCGTTTATAAAATGATGACTATATACACTTCGTACAAATGAATAGTAATAGTAGGAATCTATTATGATATTTTTTCCTAAGCTGTAATGTATGTGTCTAAGATATAAACGACACTTCTTTTTTAAAAATAATAAATGACAAACTTAGGAAGAAAGTATTGTTGATAAGGGCAAATAAGCATGTGATTCAGGATAAAGTTCAGATAATTTACCTATTGGGTTGCATTGTGCTAATGAAAGTCCTATAAATTCCTAAGACACTGAAAATGAAGGAGTTTCTAGAGATCAATGTAAAGTACCTGTAGATGGTGCAAAGAGATCCAAAGCAAAGACTTCTAAAATATATAATGATTTTGTAATGGTATGAAAAAGGAAAATGCAAGTATTCTAATGCATTATTTGTGATTATTGCAAGTTGAATTACATCATCATTGAGAAGACACAAATGGACGTTTTGCTAACAAAAAACAATGATTTCTAAGTTATACTTTAAGTGAAGCTTCTGATGTCATAAATAATATGATAGATATGGATTCCAATGTTGACGTACAGTCAATAAGGGAGATCATTGCAAAGGTAGTGGTAACTGAAGAACATCGTTTTTCTATAGTAGGTAATCGTTGGTCTAGATTCCTTCTTATACTTGATTTTTGTAAGTGGGTGTCAGTTTAAGGAATAGATGCTAAAAGATATGTAAGGAGTTTGATAAAGACAAAAAGAAAAAATTAAAAGAAGTTTTGAAGGTGTGTTGATAAAATTGCTTTGGCTACGGATATGTGGACATCAAATTAACAAGTTGGGAATGTGTCAGTAACAACTGATTTCATTGATAGAGAGTGTAAAATGCAAGAACATATCATCAATTTTATTGAATTTGGGCGATCTCATATTAGGAACCTTATAATAACTGTAATTGTCAAGTATCTTACAGAATGAGAGATTAAAAGAAAATTTGTACCTACTGCAATTGATAATTCTTCTTCAAATGATGTCCTTGTAAGAAAATTAAGGGAGAATATAGAAAAGAGTGATATAAAGAGAGCAAGAGCACCGTTAGCCTCACCACTGCCATTCTTCATTTTTTTTTTTTTCAATATCACACCTCCACTTCCCTTGGCAGCCTGAAACTACTGAGATATTAAATCAATTCAGCAAGAGGAAGATGTTTTGAGAGAGAGAGAGAGAGAGAGAGAGTTGCTTGTGGTCAGTAATGGTGGTGTTTTGTGCTAGTCACCGGTTGCCATCTGTTGTTTAGGGGTGCCTGATGTATTTTTTAGAAGAAAAAAAAGAGGGTGAAGAGGTTGTGAGAGAGTGAGAGTGAGAGTTGCTTGTGGTCAGTAGTGTTGGTGTTCCGGACTAACCATTGGTGGTGGCTCTTGTTTACGGGTGCCAGTTGTACTATGAAAAAAGAGGAGGATTAACCAAGAAATTGTGGGCGTGAAAGAGAGAAATGAAGATGGTGGCCGCTGGCTGGCCTGGTTGTGGCCGTTCACAACTGCATTTTTCAGTTTAGTTGGCATTTGTAACACCAATATATATATATATATATATATATATATATATATATATATATATATATATATATATATATATATATATAACAACTTACTAGAGCCGGTGGACTGGTTGGTGGTCAGATGCCAGAGGATGATGGTCAAGCCCCGCAAATGGTGGTAGTAGACCTCCAACGACCGAAAAGAGGAGGTGAGGGAAGAAATCAAAGCACAGTGGCAAGAGTTGGGACCAGGGTTTAAGTTTTAGGATACTCATTGAAAGGCCGAGACATTGTGTTTTACTTTTAGGGGAAATGGGAGGGTCAGAATTTACTCGAGCTTATTCGAGCTTGAGCAAATCAAGCTCAGCAAGCTTGACTCGAGCTTAGTCAAGCTTAAGCTAGAGCCTCTTTTTCCAGCATAATAGGGGATTCTAGCAAACAAGAGGCCTTCCAAGAGGGCTAAAGAACGCTTGAAAGGCCTTTTGTTTGCTAGGAAAGGAGGGCTTGTCTCTTCTTTGCAGAAAAAAGGGCTCTTGTGATCAAGTGGGCTTCCAAGCCCTTTGGCCAGCCAAAAAGGAGGGTTGTAAAGCCCTCCCACTGACTGGCCAGATGGTTGTGCAAAAGAGAGAGAGAGAGAGAGAGAGAGAGGGAGAGAGAGAGAGAGACCTCACCTGGAAGAGGGCAGCCATGGCTGTCATTTAGAACTTTGAAGTTTTAGAGAGAGAGAGATAGAGAGAGCAGAGAGAAACCCTCATAGAGGGAGAGAGGGACAGATCTGAGGGTCGATTAAACCCATCAAACGCATTTTCAATTGACCCTCGGATCTCAAAACCTTGCATCTAAGATCTGAGGATCTGAAATCACCTCAGGTCTTAGGTTTGCAGCTACAACACACATCATTAGGTTATATTTGGCTAATTATTGGTTAATTACAATTATCTGTTTTAAACTGTTCAATTTCATGACAATGTTAAACTGAATGAAGAATGTGCAATTTAAGTTGCAGTTTGCAAGATACATCAGGTTATGTTTAATTTAAATGTTTAAAAACATGTGTTTTCATTTCAAAATGTCATATCTTTGAACTAGCAGGCAATAAAAGTTGAAGATGCTGAGGCAGATGATGTGATTGCAACACTTGTTGAACAAATTCAACAAAGAGGACTTCATGCTGTCATAGCATCACCTGATAAAGATTTCAAGCAGTTGATATCTGAACGCGTGCAGATGGTAATGCCTATGCCAGAGCTTGGACGGTGGTCATTTTACACATTAAAGCATTATCTCTTGCAGTACAATTGTGACCCAGCATCTGATCTGAGTCTCCGTAAGTATGTTTACATACGACCTTTAACTGTAAAGGATCAAGTGAGTTCTTATTGTCCATAATTGTGCAAATGATGCTGAGCTACTGGAATGAGTAGCAAATATTGGGAAAATCTTGGTGTAGGTTTATTGTGCAGCCTGTATGTTTCTTATGGTCATAAAAAAAGACTTGAAAAGCTGTTGAAAATTTGAAATAAATGTCATAAGCCAACTAATACTCGATATTTTCTTGCTTTTCATGAAGTAGGAAATCTTGATTGTCACTACTGTTCCATTCTCTTTCAAAAGTAAGATGAAGGTCTTTCCTTTGATCTAATGGTGGCATTGTGTAGGTTGCATACTGGGTGATGATGTTGATGGTGTCCCAGGGCTTCAACATGTATCTCCTGGTTTTGGCCGGAAGACGGCTGTCAAACTTATAAAGAAGCATGGTACATTGGAAAACTTGCTGAGAGCTGCTGCAATTAGAACTGTTGGAAAACCTTATGCACAAACTGCTCTGACTGAGCATGCAGATTATCTGCGTAGAAACTTTCGTGTGCTTAGCTTGAGGAGGTTGGTTACTAATTCTCACTTAGGATTCAAAGGAGATCTTGTTGGGACATTGTGGTTTGCTTAGCATCAATTTTTTTTCTTTCCATAACCCATACTTGTCTTCATGTATTTTTCAGGGACATTGACATTCATTTTGACGAGAAATGGTTATCCAAAAGGGACACCTGTAATGACTTGCCTGCTCTTTCCTGCTTCTTCAAGAAGTTAAATTGATTGACATTGGCAAGCATTTTTGTTGATTTTGATTTCTGAGGGGTTGGTGATTCCAAGGGTGTGAAAAGAAAGAGCTTTTGCTCTCTAAATATTTAATCTATGAAATTATCCAGCTCTAGACCAGAAGCCAGAAGGTTAATATGGACTGGTGCACATCTAGCAGTTCTAACTAGTTTCATTAACTACAATTTATGTAATTTGTCTATATAAATGCATCTAACCCACTTTGGTCTCTATTTTCTAGGGAAGCTTGGAAATTCTGCAGTAAGATTGAACCTCGAATCTCATGGCTGAGGTGGTTAAATTATAATGAATCAAGGTCTTTATCCTCTTGTTTCCCCTTTCATTTTCTATTTGGAGGTTGATTCTGGGAACCAAGAAGATTTCGTACTTTTGGAGCACCATGTATGTAAGTTGTACAGGCCTGTCTCGCAACATGGACATTCAGTTGGATGGACGGAGGAAGACTATCATCCTGGAAGAAGTTATTGGGAAAGGACTTGTGATATTTACTGCAGAATTTTGATCTACTGGATGTTCAGTTAATACATGAATGCCCCTTCTATGTCATAAGGAGCCCTGTTTTGTCTGGATACTTATTTGGTGATCAAGGCTATCTCAGTACATCGGTCTCGTGGAAGTTCTACATCCTCTTGATTAAGGGGACAAATAACCATGGATCAGATTTTTTGTCTGACAACGTGTTTCCAGTTGAGATTCTAAGATGTTGCTCTGCAAATACTGATCCACGTTCCTATTTGTATGTTTACAACTTGTCATGTAAATTATTCCATATATTAGGTTCATCATTTCCATTTGGTACTTCTAATGATTTCATTTGGGAATGAAAACTAGATATAGATGTCTTTTTTGTGCTCCCATGAAGGTAATTTTCCTCTCTCTGACTGCATTTCCATATGTTACCTACAGGAAGTTCCTTGCCGATGTCTCCTGTTAATTAGGCCTAGAAAAGATGCCAAACTACTTGCGTTTCAGTTTCGCTTAGCATGTAAGGAGTGCATTTAAACTCAGAAAAGGGGATCAGCAAGCTGCGTATGAAACATAGGTGTTTGTCTCCAACTTTGACAAACTTGTTTGTGATAACTAATATAATTTTGAGCATGCCCGTCTTGAAGTTTATATAAAATAACTTGTTTGAAGTGCTTATTTCGCAAGTACATTTAGAATTCAAATCCTAGTCCAAACAACTTCTTGAGCGTTTCTTAATAAGCTTGGAGTTCAAATTTGTTACTTCTGAAACAATGTGCGTTTGATTAGATCTATTTTCTGGGACGTCATTTAATTATAATCACTGGCAACAAAGTGAAGCCATGAACTGTGAGAATGGGATCAAAGCATGAACCAGGAGCCGAGATTCAACTAATATTGTTTGGGTTGCAAGTGTCACGCATTACTCTTCTGCGCCTATGGATGAGATAATTGTTCCATGTGCAAACACCTAACGTAAAATCCATCCTGATGACAGCGTGCTGCTTCTTGGTACTGAAAGAAGCCTCTTGCCAGCCTTTTTAAGGATATAATAAGATTGTTATTCATAATTTAGTTATGGCAACCTGTGTGTGTGTATGTGTGTGTGTGTGTGTAAACTGTAATGTGTACGCTATATGTATGAAATGTTTGTGCCCTTCCCACTGCAACCGTTTCCTTTCCATCAACTTTTGCCAATGTTCCCTCATCAAGATCAATTTGTCACCATCTTGCCCATCAATACTCTTGTGGCAAGATATTGGTTATGTATGAACCACTTCTCGGATCTGGCTACCCTTGGATTGAATTAGTGAAGAGATTGGAATCTCTTTTACCATGCACATGTTCTGCAGATTAGTGTAAATCGAATTTTCCAAAGGAAGGGGCTTTTCACTTTCACCGAGTACCCAGCACTTAGCCAATGTTTTGTGGGCCTTTTCTCAAAGTCTGATCTTAAAGAAATCAATTTAAAGGTATACTGATCTATGAGAAGAAACACATTTTCCTAGCAAAAGTTCATCCAAACTTTGACTTTGGCGGCAAATAACTATGGACAAGCGCTTCATGGGTCCACAATAAGCGCTTCATGAGTCCACAATAAAAGATTAGGCAGGCCTAATTTGAGTAATCGAATTTGTTGTTAATGGACAAAACACTTCATGAGTCCAGAAACATCAGGCAGGCCTACTTTGAGAAATTGAATTTATTCAACCCTATATGTTGTGTTATTTTCGTCCTGGTATTGCAATTTGCAGTAATCCTTCTCTGAAAGCAAAGCTCATTCTATCTAAATCATCTCGCCCTGAGTTAATGGTGGCCAGGGCCTTGCTGGTGGAAGCCTTTGCCTATCTGCCGAACATTCTGTTCATAGAAGCTCCCACTGCAACTAATCGGCTGCCCAATCTCACTTGTTTCATTGTGCTCATCTATACTGATGCAGCTTCCTTCTAAAGACAATACTGGTGGTAATGAGTAAAGGCGATAATGGTGGTATAGGTGGTATTGATAAGGAAACAACATCTGGCCAAGATAATGGTGGAAGTAATAAACAACAGCAGCTGGCCAAGCAGTTACTAAGACTATCGACAAGACAACAAGAGATAAAGATGCAGCTGTCAAACAGGGAGGCACAACAACAGGGAAATAACAATTTAAATTAAATATTGTTTCCTCTTGTAAAGATCGAAACAATCCCTGTAATTCAGGAAATGAGTTTGATGGTGTTTGTAATTCTATTTTGGAGATCTAGGTCTATATCATTATAAAAAATGATAGTTGTCATTTCCATAGACGTAGGTGCGAGTTTACACCGAACCATTTATACCAGGCGTTCATTTCTTGACTCTTTTTTTCCTTCATGGTATCAGAGCAGGATGACCACATGGAGCATGACAATCCTTCTCAAAGATCAGCATTTGCTCCAACCAAATATCTATACGCATATAATCTGAGTGTAGCCAACTTTGTGTCAATCAAGCTTAATCAAAATAATTTTCTGCTATGGCAAATGCAAATGATGGGGCTCATTGAGAGCCTGGATATGACTAGTTTTCTAGACGAAGAATATCAGTCTCCCGCACAGTTTCTCACCACCTCTAATGGAAATGCAATCATAGAACTTAATCCTGACTATCTCGCATGACAAAAGTCAGATCGACTACTTACAAGATGGATCATTGGAATTCTTGATGAGGAGATCTTGAGCATTATCATTGGACAAAAGATTTTCATGGAGGTATGGACCACCTTAACTCAGCATTTTGCTAATAAGTTTAAGGAATGGGAAATGTTTCTTATGCAAAAACCTCAAATGCATAAGAAAAGGAATTCGTCTATCGATGAATACATTCGAAGTGTTAAAAAAATTTCTGAGGAGCTCTCTGCCGTTGAAAAACCTATTGCATATGAGACTAAAGTTTTTTGGCTTCTCACTGGTCTCAGAAGGGATTATGAATCCTTACAAACAACCATAACTAACAACCATTTTGAAACCACCAGCACCCTTATATCTTGAGGTAGTCACACTTCCTCAAAATCATGAAATATGAGGACGTTAGAAGGAGATTCCCCTCGCACCCAAGTTGCTTTTACTAGTCACTACCAAACAAATCAAAGGAACAAAGGAGGAAAAAATCAAAGCTTTAATTCCAAAGGACGTGGCTTTATGCAAGCTAATCAAGGTGGTTCATGGATCTCAAACAACAGAAATAAAGATGGCAATCAGAACCGATTGGCTCAGGAAAAGGGCGTTATATGCAAAATATGTAGGAAAAAATAAATCAAAGGAACAAAGGAGGAAAAAATCAAAGCTTTAATTCCAAAGGACGTGGCTTTATGCAAGCTAGTCAAGGTGGTTCATGGATCTCAAACAACAAAAATAAAGATGACAATCAGAACCGATCGGCTCAGGACAAGGGCGTTATATGCCAAATATGCAGCAAGAAGAACCATAGCACTTTCAATTGCTGGCATAGATTTAATCTGGCGTTTCGGCTACAACAGGTCCCACAAGTATTAGCCGCCATGAAAACAACTGATAGTCAGGATCAACAATGGTTTTTCGACATCGGTGTCTCGACTCATGTAGATATCTAACATAGGCAATCTCAATTCTCTATGAAAATATTTTGGGACAGATAAAGTAATAGTTGGAAATAGAGAAAAATTAGATAGTACTCATGTTAGACAGGCTACTATAGCAAATGGGTGACAAAAACTTATTCTTGATAATGTTTTAGTCGTTCTCAAGATCACGAAAAATCTTATCTTTGTCAGTCAATTAACATCTGATCTCCCTTATATTTTTGTGTTTTCAACTAATGAGTTTGTTGTGAAGGAAAAGACGACCAACAAGGTGGTAATTATGGGGAAGAGGCATGAAGATCTCTATGCACTTGAAAATAAAGGAGAAGACAGCGACCAGATCCATGAAGTATATTTCTCTACAAGATTTCAAGCAATGAATACAGAAATATGGCACCAACGTCTAGGCAATATTCATAAAGAGGTAGTAGATTTTCTTGCAAATAAAAGGCTATTTGTGTGACAGGTTTTAGTCAACAGATAGCAAAAATATGTTGTCTTCCTTTCTTACTAGTGGATGAACATTGTGAAAATGGTCTTGACAAGGTTCACTGTAATTTATGGGGACCAACTCCAATTATTTCAGTTGATAAATTCTGATTTTATGCTGTTTTTATTGACGAGGCCACATGGTTCACTTGGTTCTATCCCTTGCACCACAAATTAGAATTACACCAAGTATTTACAATTTTTCATGAATATGTTGAAAATCAGTTTGATAAGAAAATTAAGAAGTTTCAAACGGATGAAGGAGGTGATTTCAATAGTCTTAAACTATCACCGTATCTGCAAGAAAATGGAATACATCACCACAAGGCCTGTCCTATGACACACCACAAAATGGAATGGCAAAACAATGCCATAGAGCCATCGTGGAACTTGGGTTGGCAATGATGTTCAACGCAAATATACTAGCTCGCTACTGGGTTGAAACTTTTTTCACTGCAGACTGTCTTATTAATAAACTACCCACTCGAATGTTGAAGATGAAGTCTTGTTTTAAACTTGCTTTTGGAAAAAGTCCTCCTTACTCATGTTTAAGAACACTTGGGACTAAATGTTTTCCATATCTAAGAGACTACGCTCTCAACAAACTTGAGCCCAAGGTCTCTACCATGCATGTTTTTGGGATATAGTAATACACAATGTATTACACATAAGGGATACAAGTGCTTGTATCCACCTAGAGGAAGAATGTGCTTATCCCGACATGTTGTCTTTGATGAAAGCATTTTTCCATATAAACAATTTAGAGCATTATTTTCTTCTATGTCAAATTATAAAGAAGGTGTTACCTATAGCGATTGGACTGAACTAGATTGTTGCCCAAATATTTCAATGAAAACAAAAAAGATTCATGTCGAGTGATCAACCACCATCATCTCTTGCACGATGGTTCATTAGACAATATTTCATCACAAGAGACATGTTATATAAGAAATTGATCATTTTTTTCAACAGAAAATGAGGCACATCAGCATGAAGAAAGACGGCCAAGTCAGGAAAGCCATCATGAAGGAAGTCAGTCTAGTCAACTCTCCACGAGCTCAAATTCTCACTGCATGGTAACTCGGGCTAAGGCTGGTATCTAGAAAAACCAAATCTCAAGTATTTTTGGGCATTAACAGTACCAATTGAACATAAAATTATTAAGCATGCTCTTAAGGATCTAGGTTGTGTCGCTGCCACAAAGGAAAAGATGCATGCCTTGGAACAGTGCCACACATGGACGTTGGTACCACACAAACAAGGTATGCATGTCATTTCAACTCGGTGGGTGTTTAAAAAAAAACTCAAGAGTGATGGAACTGTAGAGCGACTAAAGGCTAGGCTTGTTGCTTGTGGGTTCAATCAAGTGCATGACATTGATTTTCTAGAAACTTTTCTTCATGTTATAAAGCCAACGACTATTAGAATTGTGCTAACTATTGCTCTATCTCACAATTGGGACATCAGGCAAATGGATGTGAAAAAGCCTTTTTACATGGCGATTTGGATCAAACTATGTTTATTGAACAATCAACAGAATGGCCAAAAACCAAGTTATATATGCAAGCTGCATAGAGCCCTATTTGGCTTGCGGCAAAGCATGATATAACCTATTTGACACTTATCTTCTATCAAAAGGCTTTTTTTCCAGCATTCTGACCTTTCATTATTTATTTACAAAGAAGGACGTGGCATTATACCCCTACTCATGTACGCTGATGATATAATCTTAACTGGCAGCAATTCTATGCTTCTCCAAGAATTCATTTGGGATATTAGGAGTTTTCTATGAAGGATTTGGGTTATCTCTATCACTTAGTTAGAATAGAAGTAATTAAACTTTCAGGTGGGCTCTTTCTCAATAAAAAACAGTATGCCTATAGCTCGATAGAAAGTGTTACAATGACATCATTTCACTCCCTTGATTCAAAATTATAAAACTCCAGTTGATGATACTCCTTTTTTGGATCATATACTTTTTCAAAGCTTGGTTGGAGGATTACAATATCTCACTTTTACACAGCCAACATTTCTTTTGCTATCAACTTCATTAGTTAATACATGCAAACACCTATGATAAGTCATTTCCAACTGGTTAAAAAGCTTATTCGATATGTTAGTGGCTCCATTAGTTTTAGATGTCATTTATATTCTCAAGGGCAAATTCAACTTCATGCCTTCTCTCATTTTGACTAGGCTGGCTGTCAAGAAACTCGTCGCTCCACTACTGATTTTGTTACATTTCTTGGGACTAATCCTATCTCATGGACAGCAAAGGAGGAATCCACAGTGGCTAAATCTACCACCAAGGGTGAGTGTCGCTCAATGGCGTCTGCCGCTGCTGAGTGTCTCTCAATGGCATCTCGGAACCACCTGTTCTCTATTGTGAAACCTATAGGCACTTTAAGTATCCATAAAACCCGTTTTTCATTATTGTATGAAGCATGTGGAATTGGATTATCATTTCTTAAGGGAAATGGTTGCACTCGGTCTTCTTACCACTCAGTTTGTTTCATTCATCCTGACATATTTACGGAAACTCTTTCAATAACCACCTTCGAATTTTAAGAGGCAAACTTGCACTTTCCATATTGCGGCCTATTTGAGGGACGCTAAAGTCAATACTGGCAGTAATGATGGTAAAGGCGATAATGGTAGTATTGATAAGGAAACGACATCTAGCCAAGATAACGGTGGTAGTAATAAACAAACAACAGCTGGCCAAACAATTACTAAGATTATCGACAAGACAACAAGAGATAAAGATGCAACAGTCAAGTTAGGAGGCATAACAACCAAACAGGAAAATAACAACTGTAAATTAAATATTGCTTTTTCTTGTAAAGATTGAAACAATCCTTGTAATTCAGGAAATGATTTTGATAGTGCTTGTAATTCTATTATAAGTAAAGACCATGGGTTCATTTCTTGAGTCTCTTTTCTGCTCACCTTCTAGTACACTATCAATCTTGGCCCGAACCATTTGTTTCTTCTAGATCTTGGGGGGCGCTTTGATATGGTCTGCCTCTTCATCCAACCACCAAACCCTTCCCTGCAACTCCTACCGATGCTACCACGCGGAGACTAAAAGAACAAAAAGGAGGAGGAATGCACGATCTCTGTCTTCTCTCATGCTTCGTGCATCAAGACGTCACCTCCACGAACCTCACTCTGACAACCTCAGATGCAAGAGGTGTTCTTAGGGCTGAACACGAGCCGAGTCGAGCCCGAGCTCGGCCAGCTCGAACTCGGCTCGACTAAGTAAGACCTCGAGCTCGGCTCGACTCGAACTCGAAAATAGCTCGACTACACTAGCTCGAACTTGACTCGATAGTCACGTGTCGAGCTTGAGCTCGACTCGATTAAGCTCGATAAACTCGTTTGGTATTCATCCTCACTTGTCAAGCTCGAGCTCGATTAAGGTTCAATAAACTCGTTTGGTACTCATCTTATGAAGCTCGATTAACGCTCGATAAACTCGTTACTACTCATCCTTATCGAGCTCGATTAAGGCTTGATAAACTCGTTTGGTACTCATCCTTATCGAGCACAATTAAGGCTCGATTAACTCGTTACCAAGGAACACAAAAAAGAAAACTTATCTATTGCAACAGAAACAAGATTTTGGTAACCAAGAGGCAAGAACCTACTAGCTGATAAATACCCTTTAAAAATCTGCAATGCCTCCTTCAAATAATTACTCAAAAGAACATGTGGAGAAGCATTTTCTTCGATGTCCAGTGCAACTCCATCCCTTTGCATACACACCTTAACAGCCTTCATATATTTCCACAAGGAATGAGCATATGGAATCATACAAGGAATTATGTAATGAAAAGAAATTGACATATTCGCTTCCACCAAATCACAAACATGTACACTATTAAAGACGTGGACATAACTGAGAAGCATAGACATAAAATAACTTAGAAAGTGCACAAAAGTTATCAGGGAAAAGGCTAAGGTGTAGCATCTTATGAAATTTTTTACAGAAATACCACAAAAGAATGAGCATAAAGCCAGATTTTTAACATACAGCATCCCACTGCCATGCAAGGCCAACATGATGCATCTTTCAAACTATGGGTATGCATCACATGGGACAAAGTCATATGGAATACATCAGATAATACAAGTGCTCCCATAGCACAATTTTTCTCATTGGTATGCCTTGTGGATATGAAGATACCAGCAAACAATGAATAGATCTTCTCACTAATTTGCATCACAGGACAGCCATGCTTAATCTTGCAATGCAAGCGACCACTTACCAGTCAGTCAGTCACTAATCGGATGAGCCACTCCACTAATTGGTGTTACCTCTATTTCAGAATATCATATCTAATGATTTTAGGTCTCATAGAAGATTGAAAATGACCTGAAAATTTTACCACCATATCCTGACAGAAACCTGTAAACGAAGATGGCAGTTCCACGAGGCCATTTAATTGCCTAAAAGCCACTGATCAAGTGCGTCCAACATTCACTTTGGGGATCACCACTTGTACTTGTGCCCTTCCTGGGCAATCTCAGATCAACCATGCAATGGACGTGCTTCTGCATGGGCCAGAGCACCTCATTTCTTTAGGGGTATGGCAACTCTGGTTCAACAAACTGTTTAAGAAAAAAGATCAGTAAAGAAGGAAGCAAATCAAGAATATGGAGCCTGAAGAAACAAGATTCACCTTTGTCCACAAAGAGTCCATCTCTCCTTTGAGGTCCACATTGACAAACCATGAACTGTAATACCTTTTAATTTCTATAGCCATAGGGACATGCACTTCTAGATCATTTCTGTCTTCCAAATTAAAAACCTAGACAATGAAATGATACAAGTGAAGGGAAGTTCTAGAGAACTTATAAAAACAAAACATTAAAACAAAGCAAATAAAAAAGCTTCAAGTAACCTTAGAATCCAGAATTTCTTCCAACTCAGAAATTTGATATTCACAATCCTCCGCTGATGATACACCTAAAACAACAGGGTATGGAGTATAACTTCAGACAAAATCATCATAACATAAAAGAAAATGACAGAACGAAGCAGAACATGTTGCTAGTTGCTACTAAGAAACCTACGAAAATTAACACTATCGTTTACCTCAGTGAGCTTCTACTTAAAGAAACTAAGCTTGAAATGTGAAAAGAACCAATCTTGAGACTGCATTCTATGACATACTTCTGATTTTGGAAAAACAGTGTTCAAGGAGATGACATAATGGCGAGCTGGCTAAGACTTCAAAAGAATGTTGATACCAACAGTTATTACTCATTGCACTTGGGAAACATAAAAAAAATCAATTAAATGAATCACAATGGCACAAAGATCAGAAATTATAAACGGCACTTAATAAAAAAATGCAGGTCCCGCAGATTGTTAGAATACCATGTAATAGGGAACCGGGTCTGGATATGGACCCGGTACCCATGGGCATGGGAATCGAGGATGGGCTCGGTTCCTTAGGTGGGTCTCTCTTCCTCCCTCTTTTATTCTAATCACTTATTGTAATTGTTGATTAAGTGAATTAAGTTTTCTCTCTCCTAGGGTTACGGTTTTGCCCCTAGATTAGAGCCGTGGTCTTTCACCTCGTTCTGAGGTTTTTCACGTAAATCCTGTGTTTGCTTTTCTTTCTCTTCTTCCGCTATGTATTTTTACATGGTATCAGAGCCAAAATCGTGTTGTTTGGCTTCTTCGTTCGTGTGTGATTTGGGGTTTCTTTTGGAACCCTAAGTCTGACCTTGCTGGAGTTCTAAGTCCCGCCGCCGACGCAGCTCATCATCCCACCGCCGCCCGCCGTCGCCTGGCGTGCGCCACCGCCCGACGTCGCCTGGGTGCACCAACGCAGCTCGCAGTTCGACGCCGCCCGCCGTCGCCTTGCTTGTTCGCCGCCCTGTGCCTGCTTGCCGAAAATCCTGTTGCTCTGCCGCTGCCCGTCCTCCATTGTAGGCAAAGTGCCACAGTGCCCGGGTCCTCCTCCTGCGTTTTTTTGGTACTCTCTGACTATTGGATTTTTTTGTGGTCGTTATGGCTGAAGAGATGACCTCCAAGACCGATATTACCTTTGACATGGGCAGCAATACCAAGAGCGAAAATTTGCATGTTCCTGTCACCTCTATTCAGCTGAACAAAGACAATTATCTCTCTTGGTCTGCTGCGCTTGAAATTGGGATCACTAGTCGCGGTCGTCTGCCCTATATCACTGGGGAGAAACCTGCGCCTAGTAAAACTGATCCTGGATGGGCGACTTGGGCGTTGGAAGATAATCAAGTTAAGGTTTGGATTATTAGTTCTGTTTCTACAGATATTCAGCCCCTTATTTTGCAAAAGTTAACCTCATATGACATGTGGACTGTACTTGCGAGGATGTATGGCCGTAAAAAGAGAGTCCTGCGTACATACCAGATTAAATGCAGCATCTATTCTCTTAAACAGGGTGACTTGTCTGTGGCTTCCTTCTATGCAGCCCTGAAGATTAAATGGGAGGAACTGGATGATCATGTGAATGATGACTGGAATTGTGGTTTTGACCATGAACTGTACTGGCAGAAAGAATGGATAGACCGCACTTTTATTTTTCTGGGAAGTCTGCGTGATGAGTTTGAATCCATTATGAGTCAAATTCTCAACTGTGACGAGACCCCTGGAATTGAGGAGGTGTATGCCCGGGTGGAATATGAGGAACAACACCGTCATCAAGAAAGAAGAAGCCCTTGCAGGGTTTTGTAAACTAAAACAACCAGTTATACGAAGGACTAGAAATTAATTGAAGATATAGATAAAATGGAGAATTAGGACTCATAAACTAGCCGCATCAACATAGGCATAATGCCCCATTATGACTCCTACAAATTGTTGCACGCCATAGTCTGCAGACTCAATAATAAGCAATATCCATTCATAATTTCTCCAAACTATCGACCCACTGATATACATGAAAAACTAATGAAAAGATAGATGAGATGAACAAGGCAGTACAAACCTGACAAAGTAAGTCTCCATTGCTGACAGCAACAAGCTTATGGTCCACGGTAAACTCCAGATCATAGCTGAATAAAACAAAGGAACCATTCACATATATGGAAGACCAACAAAGGAAAATGAAATAAACCCCAGACAGGCAGATTGAGATATTCATTTATCTAGCTATTCTAATCTCTGGATCATAGCTTACTTGAAGGCACAGACCAGTTACATAGAAATGTGGACTACAACTAAACAAAAACATTAGAAAAACCAATAAACCGATAAAAATAGGAATCACAATGAAAACAAGAGAAATAATGCAGAAAAAAAAGCGTGTGAGAGAGAGAGAGAACTTACACAAGCAGGAATCTTCAACAGGAACTTACACATGCAGGAACCTTGGGCTGAAAGCAGAGCAGAGTAGCCGGTTGACCTTGAAGGCTTGAAGGATAAAGGAAGTGGCCTGCAGGCGAGTAAAGGTTAGGCGGTAGGCCGTTAGGGTTGCAAACTCACAATGAAGGAAAAGTTTCAGTCACTCACAGACTGAGAACGGGAGAAGAGAAGGAGAAGTCGGAGAGAGGCAGAGAGGAAGAGGGATAACGGGAGAAGGAGAAGTCGGAGAGAGGCAGAGAGGAAGAGGGATAACGGGAGAAGAGAAGGAGAAGCCGAAGAGAGGTAGAGGGATAATGGGAGAAGAGAAGGAGAAGTCGGAGAGAGGCAGGGAGAAGAGAAGGAGAAGTCGGAGAGAGGCAGAGAGCCAGGAGGATAGTCGGAGTTGGAGAAAATGAAACCCTAAAACAAAAAAGTGTTTCTCACCTGAGACGATTCTGAACGGGTTTTAAAAAACCGGTATTTTAATACATTCGAGCCGAGTCGAGCTTTAACAAGTCCAGTTGAGTAAACTCGAGCTCGACTCGTTTAGTTAAACGAGTCGACCCGCAAACTCGAGCTCGACTCGTTTAGATAAAGATGCAGCTCGAACTCGCTTATGAGTCAAGCTTAAACGAGTTGAGCTCGAGTAGCTTGACTTGTTGTGCAGCCCTAGGTGTTCTGCCTGTTCGATCAGGCGAGGTCGAGTGTTGGCACTGCCTGCGAGAACATCTAAGTCATGTCCGAATGAGGGTCCTACTGCTAAAACCAGTAGCAAAATACGAATGAGGTCGAGTGCTTCTCTCTCTCTCAGCGAGGAGGTGGTCGGGCAGAGGAGCTATTCTGTAGGCATTACTCTAGAGTTTAACGTTAAAAGGTTTATTTTTTAATACTGAGGTTGTTTGTGTGTCTCTACCTCTGACTCTCCATATATTTTTATTATCAACTCTCTCTTTTCCTCTTTCTTTAGGTTTAATAGTATATCGCTTTTCAAATGATAAATAATACAACTGGTCAGCATATAGCAACCATCAACCATGTATTTAAAGGATGGAAGCACAAGCATGTGCACATTTGCATTGTGTATAGGTTATTATGCATGCCAGCCAAGTACTCACAAAAGTGGGCAGAGATACCAACAGAAGTAGGCCAGAGGTACAATTGTTGTGCCCTGAAAGCTATGCACCATGCATAGCCATGCCCGTACTCTCTCGTCCTAGCAAATGCTATCTTGTTTGTATTGAGAAGTGTTGACATGGAATTAGAGTGTCCTCGTGGACACCAAATAGATAGGTTCTTGTCCCCTCCCTTCTCTTTCTTTCTCAAATACACACAGGTGTGTATATATATATATATATATATATATATATATATATATATATATATATATATATATATATATACACACACACACGTACACACAACAAATTGCATGCGCTTTGTACACACCTACATACATGCAGACGGGTTTAATATTGTATATAATTTGTCAAACGTGTGAAAGTCATCTTACGATAGTCTTTCACAAGTTGTGGTAAGCTCATAAGTTAGATAGAGGTCTATTCGTTTCGTGCCGGTTTATCAGCCCTATCTGCATCCTTGCAGCCGCATGCTCCTTGAAGGATTACTTCACAAGTTAATTCAATTTTAGGTGAAAAAAAACAAATTAAAAGCTACAAGAAGTCCCCAAATCTTTAATGATGTTTGAAGTTGGGTATTCTTCCTCTCGGCTGGGCAAGGACTAGACCCTCCTCTTGTATTCGTGCCTATTCTCATGCGAGCGGCTGGTCCTCCCTTGTAAGATCAAAATACCTGACCAACTCTAGTTTATGGTTAGCTAAGTTCCCTAGTAGAGCTTCGGCGACCAATGGGGGTGGCTTGAGGTCGCCCATCCTTTTCAATGGCAGCTCGGGAGCGGTGAAAAAATTAATTTCTGGCTGGATGCGTGGGTTTGCGACATCCTCACTACCCTCATATCGGCTGATGATTTCATCACCTTGGACCATCGTCTCCATGAATCTCTCTTGTAGGTGTATGGTGACAGGCGGAACCTCATGGCAGCCATCTCTTCTCCATGGATTAGGATGGTGCTGTCAACTAGCAGCTGCTTGGTTGAGATCCTTGATGCCCTTGTTTGGAGATCAAACTTTGCTGCTCAGTTGACTAGAAGCGTGATTGTATTAGGCCCAGGAAAGACCAAGAATCTTGGCAGAAATATCTATGGAACTCGGGGGCGCCTCTTGCCATGGTCTGGTTTACCTACCTTGCTTGTGAGGGCCGAATGCACACCTTCAACAGATTGAAACGAGCAGGCTTTCCCTTGGGCAATCAGTGTGTTTTTTGTGAGCATGATGGGGAATCATTTAGCCATATTTTTGTTGAGTGCCACTTCGCCAAGAAAGTATGGGTGCATCGAGCGAGCAAGTTTGTCCGCAGGCTGTCCCTGACCTGATGTCACTGGCTCCATAATCAGGTGGATGGAAACCAGCTTCAAACGTGGCTGGTTGGTTTTTTCCCTTTCACCATGGCCAATGCTTGGAAACTACGGAACAGGGTGATTCATGGCGCATCAAGGCTGCACTATGGCAGTTTCTGTGAGATGGTTTGGAAGGACCTGTTGGATTTTGGGGATGGGACTCATAGGAGCCTCTCACACAGGAAGGGTCATGCTGAAGCTCTCTTATGCTTCATGACAGGTAGCGGTTTTGGAGAGGAGGCGAGTCATAAAGGTCGCCTCATCATTCAAACGTCTCGGGGAGACAGGTTTTCTTTGCCTCTTGTCGCCTACCTTTGTTCCGAAGTTAGTTATATGTGTAGGACATTTTAATATTGTCAAAAACACCAAGTAAAAAAAAGAAAAAAAACCAAAATGAAACCACGAAAACAAGTTTTAGGGATTGGATGAAAGTAAACTTTGTTAGTTAGTTTGTATGTGCAACTCGTTATAACCAATATATTCTTTACAAAAGTAAAAAACGTTTTCGCTTTTTTGTCCCGCTCATGACATTATCTCATTATGTTGTAAATATTTTATTATCTCATAAACATTATCTTATTTTATGTTTAGCGTTATCTCATACATCCATCCGCCATCTTATTTTATTATCTCACAAACATTGTCTTATAATTATGTTTAACATTACCTTATTCATTATCTCATAATTGTTTTGTTATTTTATAAACATTATCTTATATGTTTAGCGTTATCTCATACATTTGTCCATACATATTTTGTTTAATTAAGGGTGCAATGTTTCACGGGTGACTCATGCTCGCATCGCACCCGAACTCAGGAATCTCCTTTCCGGCCTTAGCAACTCTTGGCCTGCCATTGATGTCATTTCTTTAATGCTGAAGCCGTGCCCTCTGGGTCAGTTGTAAATTAGAGTACTCTCCTTAACCTAATCGTTTTTTCTGCGGAAGTTGGGTATTCTCCCATTCGACCCAACTTGGAATCGACTGGCTGCGTGGCCTCTTGAATCAATTACTTGCATTTTGGGTTATTAATGAATGGGTTGTTTGGTTCGCCCATGTTGAAGCTCATTATGCAGAACCCACGTCGTCCACAGTTTAGTTTTTTTTTTTCTTTAATTATTAGTACACTTTATTACTCTTGTTCAGAACCACTCCTTGAAGGAACATCTCTGTTCTTATTTCAGTAAACATGGTGCGAACATGAATATTGTTATTTCTAAGTAAAACAAATAAATAAAAAACACAATTTCATAAGCATCCCATGTTTTATAAAACAATAACATTGTAATTTTGGAGAACGTGTTTCAAGAATATAATACAATTTAAAAGCATAGCATTCTTTCGTATGCACGATGAAGATTCGAGTCCTCTTGCTTCAGCAAATGTCTACCGCTGGCTACTACATGTTAGTTGCTTGCATATCAGATGGAGTTGCGTACACGCAATAAGTATGTATCAAAGGGGGTGAATAGTATTTGTGATTTTTTTTACAAACTAAAGGGCAGTTTATACTTTTTTAACTTTTTTCACAATCTTCTTTTTTTTTAAAAAAAATTTAATATAAGTATTTTGGTCATTGCACCTATGCCCAAATATTTTTTGTGCACAAGGCTGTGCACATAACCAGTTTGGTTAGAGATTAATTATTGTTGTTTGTTCCTAATCTTGATCTTTATAATAGAATTAGGTTAACAATACTTTCTGTGGTCTATGCCTCTCAACTCAAGGCGGTGACTTCACTTTCATAATAAAAGTCAACACAGTGACTTCAAGCCAAAGTATTTTTATGCCTTGAGCCTTCTTCATCTCTCTCTCTCTCTCTCTCTTTCTCTCTCTCTCTATATATACATAATTGAAAATTTTTAGTTGTATAATGTGTTTTTGGGGTTCGAGTTTAGTTTGACCCTACCCAGAGAAGTTCATTGGGTCGTTTGACCCATCCCTAAAATAAATCCTCGTTCCACCCATGCTGTCGCCGATGACAGCCATTAATGTCTCCTCCTAGCTCTCCTCCTCCTCCTCCTCATGCAAGTTGCTCCAAATCCGTCAAGCCTGTCGCCATCTAATGTCACTTCTTTGATCGCTCCCATCTATGTCGACCCCTATAGTTTTCAATACAAGCTGATCCTCGGCTCCAGAAACCATTCCCTTCTGTTAGACCTTGGAGGCGATCTGCTATGGTCCATTTTGCTCTTCCCACCAACAATCCAATGTCCCCTGCAACAGCTACCAATGATCCGTTGCCAAGACCCACTTGATGAGCCATTTTGCCACACCAAGGGTGATTTTGGTCAACAACACCTTCACATACGAGTTTCTTGCGTCATTCCTAACTTTGGGCCACATTGGCACCGATTCGGCTTTCGGTTTAAAGAGGCTGATGAAATAATAAAATATTTATGAGATAATCTTATAAGATAATAAAAATATTTGAGATAATGAGATAAAACTATGAGTGAGACAAAAAATGAAAACGTTTTTTTACCACTTATAGCAGTATATTGGTCATAACGATATATATGTATAGATTGACAAATTTTATTTTTAGCGAATCCTCAAATCTTTTTTTTGTGGTTTTTTTAATTCCTATAAAAAGTTTCTTTGTATATTAATCATGAACATTCTTTGTCATTATTAAAATGGCGCATGAAATTTCATACACATGGATGACACATGTAACCAGCATTGGTTCTAAGGTGGTTATTGTAAAACCAGGTTTGATTAAACATAAAAAATAAACCTACTGTTCATGCAGTTTGTTGAATCTATATAGCATGTAATAAAAGTAAAAATGAAATAAATACTCTGTGCAACAATCACTGTAAAAGCATGTCCAAGAGGAAAAACTATTCTGTGTGTGGTTTCTTGAATATATATGGCATGTAATAAGATTATGAATTGTTGGAATGCATGTGTTATTATAGATTTATGTATTACTTGCGATTTGAAGGACAGGTAAATTGTGATCAATCGCGTTAAGTTTAATCGTCCGTTTCGAAAGTACGCGTAATTTCATGTCATACTGGATACGGATTTTGCATTTATTGATGGCCTAGGTCCAAAAATTCACTATAAATATTATTAAGGTGGTCTCTCCATGGCCATATGTTTCATATCAATTTCTATTCCACCCATTAAAGAGATTGATCGTTTTGGCCTAAAGGCTGTGGAAGACTATACCCCGAATTTGATAGATTCAAATACACTTTTGCTACAAATTCTTTGATTTCAATTTCAATGATTCAAGGTAGACAGTTTTGCAATATGAAAAAAATGTAAAAAGAACATAATAAAATATCACTATATAAATAAAGCAAATTTAATGGGCAGCGTCTCCGCCACGAACAAACAGTCAGGAAACAATACTATTCCTCAGTGTTGGAATGTTCAATTCCAGCTTCCTGGCAAGTCTTCCCTGTGATAAACCAAGAAATGCTTTCATAGTTTCACCCAAGACTGACTTCACGAATTGTAAATCCTCACCCTAAAGAGATAAAATATTAATCCCTATCCCCAATTCTCATACCAAGACTTCATGTTCTCACCTTCCCCCAATTCCCAGCATGCTAAGTGTCTTACATCCTGCCAACCCCACATTAATCCTATCCATGCCCAAGAGTTTTTGGCTTTCACTTTTGAAATGGGTAACATTTTTAAGAAAAAACCAACTTCTCATACTGCATTTTATGAACCGGTAATCGAGAAGTTAATCAAATGACCCACAATCACTTCACACGCACACACCTCGTCTTCATTCAATGCTAAATAGTAAATAGTAATCAAATTGAAGCTGTCGCAATTTAGTCAAACTACGTCCATCACAAATTCAATAGCATATATGTGCTCGGTTTATCCAAAATTATATGATTTTTAAAAACATCACTTAAAACTAATACATAAAACAAATTATAAGGATTCAAAACCAATCGTTTCGATTTGACTGAATAGTAAAATCCAATTTACATACGCAAAATGCATAATCTTTTTATCCCCATGTTTTGACATTTTGGCTGCCTTTTTTTTTTTTTTGGCAACATTTTCAATCCAATTCAACTCGAGTATCACACTTGCCACATCTTGCAAATCAGAGGAATAACTACAAACGTTATTGCGACCACGAGATTCGAACCTCAGACCCCTTAACTCTAAGCCACCTTCCTGCATGGCTCAACCTTCAAACTTAAAAAGACAAAGTCCTCCCTGGTAACCAGGTAACGTGTAATCAATAATAAAATTCCAAAAAATAAAAACATAAACACAGATACAACCCTCATAGGCAAGTTTGCTACTAAAATACTGTATTTAGCTACATGCAGTTTTGGTGCTTTTGATTAAACTTAGAATAAACTGGCAACTGTCCATATCAAATCAGCATGCCACGCCAAAAAACGAAAAAGAAAAAGGACCCATTGTCAAATTAAACAAATATACATACCTCATTTTGATCTAGGTCTACATAGGTTACAAAACTTATGAACTGGTACCGTTAATTATCAAGTACCACGAATTCATGCCACGAAAGATTGTCCAGCTCACGTAAAGCTTAAAAGTTAAAAAAAATCTATCCTAGCGAGACATTAATCTGTGACATTGAGAAAATTTTAATTTTAGTAATTCATCTAATATGCCATCATAAAGGAAATGATAGCCAACCAGAAAGAGAAATGTATACATAACACAACTTTTTACAACCACTGAGTGGAGCTCCCACTTACCTCATTTTTTAGTGGCCATGGCTCCACCAGAAACAAAACATTTTTTACATTGAAGAATAGATCCTTCAGCGCCTTCTCCCCCTTTTTATTCAATTCAATGCACTTCCAAGCAACACCGCAGCATGTACCACCTCAGTTGCACTTTTGTCCTTGAAGAAGAGTTCTGGTGCAGGGATAAAGAATAGCTTGATAAGGACGCTGCATGCATTTGGATTATTGACAGTATATATGAAGAGCTAACTAAAGAAGAAGCTTTTCAGCAAAACTATATAATACCTGAGGCTGCCTAAAAATCACGGAAGAGCATTAGAGAATCATCAATCTTGAGAACAGATGCTTCGATGACATGTATGATACGCTTCATTTTGGTCAGCTTCGTAATCTGTGCCCTACTTGCCATTTGGTTTTTAACAAGTTTTGTTATCTGCATAGTTTTAAGAACAATTATAATCCGGTAAAAGAAAAGTTTTTACAAAGAAAAAAACAAAAAGATATCTTGGCTCACTATAATTGGTTCTTATTCTTAAGAAAATTGGAAAAAAGATTGATTAGATTCAGTCAAATTTCAATAGCGTGTTTTAGCGTTTACAAGCAACACCACTAAAAATTATACACCAAAAAGATATCAGTAAAATGGTCCAATGTTACCGAAGGAATTATGGATGATAAACTAACAAGTTCAGCAGCCTAAAATTGAATAAGTATTTTGCCTGTTCTGGTCTGCCTTGTCCAAAATTGTGCTTACAAAAAGTTAAAAAGCGTTAAACACTGCTGTTTTAGAAATAGTTTTCTCACTGTATCCAGAAAAAATAAAATTAGAGAATGCATATGAGCACAAAAAGAATGTTTATGCAAAACACTATGACAATCCTCGCAAGTGATTCAATGGTAACATCCTCTGTCCACGATATTGATAATTTGAATAAAGCAACACGCCAACTTCATGCATCTGATGATGATAAACAATTTGTGACAACTTTAGCTATGTTACGTTTTTATAGGAAGTCCACATGAAAGTTCCTTGTGGATAGCTAAGCATCAAAGCATCTTCCTTGGCTCAACTTCTAACATAAGTTCATGAACACAGGCCCCCTGTAAATTGATTTGCAGGAGGAAGCTTGGTAAATATCAAAGACTCACATATGCCCAATAGATTCACTTAGTTTTACATAGTCAGCTTCTGATTGCATACAAGTTAGCAAAAACATCGCACGATGATTATGTAATGAAGTGGTATTCAAAAATATTGAAAACTAATAATTGTACCATTGAAAAACCATAATAAATGATATTTTCCAAAAAAAATACAAAAAAGTAGAATAAAGGAATCTGATATAAGTACACACACACAAAGAAAAATCAGTTTCAATGTCAAGTTCAAACATTTTGTAATTGATTGCAGATTTTTCAGAAAGAGTAAAATCAAAAGATAAAGAAAAGGAGCCTCTAGATAAAGACAAGTCCTTAAAATGCAAGTTGTAGATGTTTAATTGTTCAAATATTATGTACAACTTCAAGAGGAACTGAATAGGGCAAAACGTGACATACTTGCAGGGGCATCCCTCATACTCCATGGCCCATGCCATAATTGACATGTCAGAGAATTGGATGAGAAAGGTGGTATGCTTTTCCTTCATTGCTCATGGTACTGGTATAATATTCTTTTTAGGATTTAATGCTTCTCCCATTTAACAGGAGCACTTATTTTCATTTTCCACTTGAAGTGTCCTTTCTAACAAAATTTTCCCTCAAAAGAAATGGTGGTAAACTTCTCCCATTTTTCCTCCTACCACCTTGTCCATTTACTAAAAACTGAATGACCAAGATGAGGTTTGAAACTCATGGGTGCCAATTTAGTGGTTTATGGTCTGGTAACTGATTATTCAACCCTAACACTTCTTCCTGTGTGAAAATTATAATTAAATCCAACAAGAGCTCCATGCACCTTACCAGGTGGTTGACTTAAGAGCTTCCAACTGGAGATGGTAAAAAAAATTCAAAACAATATCTCCAGTGTAATCTAATAGGCATTTTCTAAAAAAAAAATGAAATATCTCAATCAACCTATTACTCTTATTATGGTTGAGCACCATATCCACAAATATCTGCAATATTGTGAAAAATAGTGACTTTGTCACGAAAAATGCGAAAAACTCTCACAATATTTTTAAAATGTCACTAAAAAAAGTAAATATCTTGATAATATTGTAATATCTTCTGCCTTTTCCAAAGAAACACATTTATATGCTGTGTATAGTTTCAATCTTCTAAAAATTGTTGAGCACAAGTTTTTGTTTGTCATTATTAAACTGCTGCCATCTTGGTTATGTAGACTAGCCTTCCTGTTATTCTAATGTAATCATAGATATGGCTCAAATACTGTTATTTTCAATTCCTTCTACATTTTTAAATTCTTTGAGATTTTCACAATAGAAAATAAAAATTTAAAGGACTTCCAACAAAATCTTCTTGATGCGCTTAAATGACATTTATGACTATATAGAACCATTGTCACAAATATCATTCTCTAGAAAATCTCGGCGAGATTTTTCATGGGTATTTTTCGGCAAAGTTGTCCTTCTCAAGTAAATCTCGGGGAAATCATGAAAATTTTTACAACATTAAAAAAATTAATAAAAATAATTAAAAACCTTTAAAGTTTAAAGATAAAAGATAATAAAAATATTAAAATTGCAAAAAAATCCCAATAAAATCATGAGACCTTCATGTTTGGCAAGATTTTCAAAATCTTGCAATTTTTTACCAATTTTTTTGTTTTATTTGATTTTTTTGTAAATATCACGAGATTTTCGAAAATATCACGATATCTGACACTGTATAGAACCCTGTAACGTAACAGGTTTAAATATTTAGAATTTAAAAAAAGGTGATTAAATAAAGACAATTACAAGAGGCGGTTGATGAGAGGTGCTTCTACAACGAAATGGATCCATATAGAATAAGAAGATACCTCTCGCTCTTGTTCAATCTCAAAAGTAAGCCGCCGGCTCAAATTTACAGCAGCATGGTACATATCATCAAGAACATGCTCCCAAACAATATTTTTGTTCACTTTCCACAAGCATAGCCACTGGGATTGTCCTTGAGGATGTTTGATTGACTGCAAAAGAGGCAAAAATCAGGAAAGAAAATGATGATGATGATGCTTCGGTGAAGGTAGTCTGAAAAGTCTCTTAGGTACAAGAGACGATTGCATTGGAACAAATAATTTCCACAAGCGAAATTTCAAAAACAAATTACTGGGCTCATGGGCTGAATAAATAAATGACGATTTAGTTCCATTCAATTTGATCACAAGCCTTCAGCAGTATCTAGGTAGTACTTAGTAGACCTTGTCCAGGACTAGGCAGACCTTCCATTCTCTCGCCAAAAATAAATATGTTAATTGCATACATGGAGCAACAACAAAAGGAGTACAAAAAATAAGAAACTTCTTGCATAAGGTTCTTCTCAAGAACTTACTAAATCTTATGATAATTCATTTTGTCTTCTGTGAAAAATTGAAGAAAAGAAGATGAATTTGTGAACTAGAGATGATCCCACGTGCAAAACTCATGTCATCAAAAAAGAAAGATACATATGGCATAAAAAATTATATTTTATTAAACATATAGCAATGGCAAACATGACTGTGCGTGTAAAACTATATTTTATGTTACCATAAGCATACTAAACATACATAATAAAAACAAGTCATTCTATTAAATGTTGTCATCTCTCTTTCACTGTACAAGCTAAAAGAGCCTTCTTCCAATTTTTTCTTCAGCATAGTTTCCAAAAGTACTACAAACAAGACTACATTTCTTTATGTTATGTTTGGGCATCTTTCTCATACAAAGAATGAATTCACCATCACCATTAATATCAAGTGTAAATATTTGCAAGCTCCAGTAATTTGCAACCTTGTAGACATCTCAATTTGTTTTTTACTGAGGGTGTGTCCCATAGTGCTGCCTGTTCCATGGCTTCTTGTGGTTAGTTATATTGCATGTCATGTACTTTGCACATTTTGCTGCCTAATATGTGGAAGTTTGGCTCCCTTTGCACAACCGACTGCTGCTTGTGCTCCAGTGATTGTGTTCATTTATAGCATTCACAATGAACAGAACCATGATATTGTCATGTCCTTTTTGGCCATGAAATATCTTTACCCGAAATCCACAATTAGTACATTTTGAATCTTTTGCACATTGAAAAAGCATGATTTGATTTTGGCACCCCATTACCGTTGCTTTCAATGATGAAACTTTCATAAGAATGGCAATCATGACCATTGATTGGATGGGTCAGACAACAAATCAACTCCCAATTAGACAAATACAGCAAACATTGTTGGATTTGATTTTTCAATTAACATGTCCAAAACTTCAGTTCAAATATTTTTATGCAAAAATTCGTGTACAGTTAGGATAAACAGAAATGCAGATTTAGGCCATTCGGTTACATAATATGTATACAAGAATAAAGACTGACAAATCATAATAGATGTAAGGTAATGCTTTTAACATGTTCGCAGATTAATTGCCATAATGTTGACAAAGCCCAACAGAATACATGCATGTATCCATGCAATAAAGCTAATAATATCATTTGGCAATCATTCAAGGGATCCCATAAGGTACATATGCTGGTGAGTAACTTACTTCCATATGGAGGTAATGATCTTTTGAGAGTTTATGAAGATATTCTGCCGCTTTCTTTGTTTCTATAAGTGCATAGTCAGCTACCTACAGAAAGCAACAGATAACAATTATACCATGTTTGATTTTGTGACAAAACCACAAGATGTTCCCCATACAGAGAATACAAACTTGAGTAAACATCTCTCTGTCAAATAAATGTAAGAACAGCATTTAGTACGAAAGGGCATATTTTGTCAAAAAGAATGACAAGCCTTTGGAAAATCTAAAACCATGCAAAAGAAAACCTTCTCTCCAACATTCACCTTAATGACAGCTGAAACTTACATGAATTAAAGCAGGCTCCAAAAGCACAATCTAAACAAATAGCTAAGGAGTGAAGCTTCATGCTTTCAACAAATCCCTGATAAGCATAAATTATTCATGCTGTCAAATCTCAAGGCAAACATCACATTTCACGTAAAAATGTTAACAATTGTTGACGATGTTTCAGCAGTGGTAGATGCACATTCTTTGGATTATTTCATCAGTTGGGACATTACCTACTATTGAAGAGAATGTATCTTAGAAGCCAATTCTGCAGCTGACTTGGTTCATCAATTGAGCGCATAATCTTTGTGGGCAAGGCCAGATTATTTGAGAAGGAAAGCTCCCTTCCATGTAAGTGGCAATTCTTCCTTTAGAGGAAGCTAACTTCCCTTGTGTTCTTATTTGGTCCTATGTAACCAAAAGTGCTACCGCTATGCTGAACCTACGCAGTTGACCTCAACCAGAGCTATGCAGTACGAAATAGTAAACAAAACGCCACTCATACAAGCTAAAACTTCTAGAAAGTATGTAAAAAAACACATGCAAAAGGGAACATGTAATAGAAACACCAGCGAATGATACAGAACCTGCATGCTGATAAACATTTTACAATATGAAAACAAAAAAGGAAACATCTCTAGAAAGTAGAAAATAATGTCCAATGAACAGTGATGGACACAGAAAGCGCAGGTAACAGAAAGCACACATGCATTACATATACTCCTTTTGGACATTATAGGCATAAGGCATCTAAAACCAGCTCAATTGAAGAGCCTCATCCAAAGGTTAGTTGCATGCAATTCTCCATTAAATTAGGCAATCAAAATGTAACTCACTCTATTATTACTGTTCTACCATCCTCTAATAGAAAAAGAGATACACACTCTTCCACCATCTAAAGCATAAAAAGGATTCCTGATGTTGTATTATGAAACTAAAGTGCACCATCTCATGCAGGCTATAACATTAGTATCAGGTGATCCCTAGCATCAGATATTCTTCGGCATAGAAAACTCTATGATTATTAACTGCATGAAAATCAAAATATTATCAAACATTTTCCAGTTTCCAAATTCCAGTAGTGAATCTTCCTTTCTGTGCATAACTCATACATATTGAAGTTGTTCTAACCTCTTTTACATCAAATGAGCAGCCCTTCATCGATAACAACCGAAATATCCTATAGCTATCTCTTCCATGTCGCTTCAACACAATTGATTCCACCTGCCATATGAGAAAAAATAAACTATCTAACAGAGAACGAAGATTACAACAACATAACGTCTAAAAAGAAATAAAATAATGAATTACTTTACACCACCTCATCATTTCTTGCAGCTTCAATGATGTCTCTTAAGTCTATAGCACAGTCAAGAGGAAGTTTCAAATACAAAACAATTCAATAATATCTCTACAACATAATCAATTCCAAAGAAAAATTGGAAATAATAATTTAAGATTTCAATACTTGGATACTAATGCTGTAGGATTCTTCTATCCCTCCACTGCAAGAGACAAGGCCAATTTGGTCAAGGGCAGCTCTGACATGCTCACGTGTCATTGCAAGACCTTCTGGATGTTCCCTTACAGCTTGCAAAATGGCATCTATTGACAATGGAGCTAAAAATACAATGTACAATATCAGGAAATTGAACAGGAAAAGAAGATTGTGACAAAAAACTAGCACTGAAACAAAGTAAAAAAAATGCATAGGATGAAGGATCAAAATCACAGAAAAATTCAAGGAACGTTTTAATAATAAAGGATACAACTAAGAGCATTGGTTGGATTAAAATAAATAATTAGCCTGGTAACTGAAATCACGAGAACCATAGTGAGGATTACACTTTATAGCAAGGATGGCCTTTATACTTACTGCATGATGAACACATAGGCTTCATGGAACAACTGTTAGAATCACTAAAACCATGTGCGTCCAACAAACCCATATATGGACAGATCAGGCTACAAGAAGATGGTCCTAAAGTTTCTATATGCATCTAACAGGAAGGGTTCATAAGAGACTATAAAACATCATTCATTTGATAGCCATACAGCACTCACAGGCGAGAGCGAGTGTGACAATGGTTATCCTGCCCTATGCTATGAACACAAGCATTGGGAGCCCAATTTTAATGATAAACCAAACTTTTTTTGGTTTGGATAGATTACAAGCCCCATCACAACAGGTGTGGGGTGCAGGTGCCAATGTTGGTGCAAATGCAGCAATTTTAAAAAAAACCATGGGTGTGGGTGCAGCAAAGTATATTTATATGTATGTGTATATATATAAACAAATAAAATTGTCTACAAACAATAAAACTAGCAATGAAATTTTCATAAGTGACAAAAATAACAATTAATGTTTAACAGACTATGATTTTATCAATGATCCAATGGAAGAGAAAGCAATGTGTTTATTGCAGCACCTGGCACGACTCAGGTGTGGTAACATTTTGATGAGTCCGTGTTACTTAGCTAAAAACTATGACAAGCTCTTTAGTCTATTAGTGTCTTCTAAACCTTTGTATATATTTGTCTCTGTAACACCCCAAAAGTTTAGTCTAGTATTAAAAATTGTGAGAGATCTTCAAGGGCTTATAAAGGGGGTTGTTAAAGTGGTTCATTTTTCAGGTTCTTACCCTTTTTTGAGCTGGAATTGAAACTGTTAGGGAGCGAGTTGAGATATACCAAATTAGGAGACTGAGCCCAGGAGTGGGTCGGATTGTTACAGTGGTATTAGAGCACAGTTCAACACTTGGACATAGACTCCCACACGTGCAGATGCATGTGCCTTAAGGGGGGATAGATTGTAATGCCCCAAAAGTTTAGTCCCACATTGAAAATTGTGGGAGATCTTCAAGGATTGTTAAAGTCGTTAGTTGTCTTAGTCCCTAGCCCTTTCGAGCTGGAACCGAAACTATTAAGGGGTGGGTTGAGATCCACTGGACCAGGGGCCCAAGCCCCAGAGTGGGTTGGGTTGTTACTCTCTCTCTCTCTCTCTCTCTCTCTCTCTCTCTATATATATATATATATATATATATATATATATATATATATATATATATATATTCTTTGTTGGGTTATTTGAGACAAAATTACATTTATCTAGGAAATTTCTCTACTCGTCTCTAAAATTAATGATTTGCACTATAATCACATGTATGCTTGTAATTTCTAGGTACGTCTTAGTTATTTTTAGAACTAATATGGCCCTTTAGGCATGTCTCAATTCAGACCATGTTTTCACTTGGCCCATTGGACATCTCTATACTATAAGTGCAAGCTATGGATATAAACTGCAATCTATAAGGTAAGGGACTCCACTTGGGTGCATACAGCATTCCTACACAAAGGATTATAGAAACATGACAAAAACAACAGACAAGAAAGAGGAACAGGAGAAGATAGTTTTGCTTCGCCATTTCTGCAAAATAAAGTAGCAAAGTCTTCCCATGAATGACTAAATCTCACCAGTACGCTCAATTTTGAGATTTTCTTCCGAAAGCCTCGTTGCCTCCAAAACAGCTTCTAAGATGGTGCCAGCACCAACATCCAATCGTCGTCTTATACTTCCCACACAAGCCTAGAAAATGTAAAATTTTTCATGCTAGTTACTGCCAACATTACAGACGTGTAAAATGAAAAGAAGACAGGCATGGAAACATGGCAAATTTTGAAGATAAAACCAACTTGTAGTAATTGCAGGTTGGTTAGCTTCTATTGAGATGAGTCTACACCCAGGTCATAAGGCATCTCTCCAGTGACACCACCCAATGCAATTACACATGGACACAAAATTACAAGTAGAGAACAACGAGGAAATATTTTCAGTGCTTTATCATTTTTCCATCAAAACAAATATTAGCAACCTTTCAGAACTAAGTAGTGCTTGATATGGACCTTAAATTCTACAAATACAGGAATTTGTCTTCTGTGGTAACAGACATAAGGTCTGACCGATAGACGGAAGACCCAAAATCTCTTGCTTTAGTACCTTCAAAGGCAACTGAGGCAAAAAGACTAAAAAGACGTAAGTAACATGTTTACTTCATCGAATTTTGTTTGGCTTATGCAAATCCTCAGTGGGCAGTCTGCTTCGAACAGTGAATACCTTTTTCTTAAGGCCCTATATTATATAAAAAAATAAGACATAAAGACACTCATCTTTGTTTGGCAGTCGGGAGCTGACTTTAATTATTAGTGACATGGAGTCACCTAGAAGACTAGCATTTTTTTCCTCACGTTGATTTGATATTATGAACAATAAAGTTGACTTTGTAATTAATCTTAATTAAATGCAAAAGAAAATAGATATTTTTAAAGTCTGAAACTACTCTATGATGACCATAGCTCCTTGAGAACTTCCCCTTAACCTACACCATTTATATTATTTGTTTGTTTGCTCATGATTGTGCACATACAGTTGAACATGACAAAAGAAAAACAAAAAACTTAACACATCAAGTATTGCATGCCCCTCTACTTTGTTATCATGGCAAATGCGAACACAGCTGTCGTGGAACTAGGAATACTTGGTGGAGAGGGACTATTGGATACAACAGTCCATTTTTTCATTTGCATTAGAAATGGTTTCCCCTACTCTAGATCAAAAGTCTTAACTGACCTTGTTCCATTTCATGAATTGCGTTGGACAATGCCCTTTTAATACCAGTTTCTTCCAGAACCTATTGTTTAGAAATCTGCTGTCTAGAAAAATATTTCGTAAATCTTTCACGAGACCAACAAATTTAGCACATGTTCCTTCACATCCATCAAATCAAGATAAGTAATTCCTTAGTAATTTTCAGATATAGAATAAAAGATGCCCTAATCAATCCATCAGGAGGTTTAGCATAACTCTTAATTCTCCCTTATATTGCTCAAATAGATGTCACAATAACACTGGTCAAGCTAAGGAATCAAGCAGAACCTGATTAATAGATGATCAGTTACCTAAGCAAAGGATGTCAAAAGGAAAAGCAGAAAACAGACCATGAATGAATTACCGCTCATGCTACCTATCATTGGCCGCACAATACAATTACAATGAGATATGAAGTTATGCATCTAAGATGCACCATACATACAACTAAGAAATCCATTCAAAGGGAAAATGGCATGATAATCATGTACTCAAAAGTCAAAGTCAAAACAGCAACCTACAACTACGAGTCACCCAGAAATAAATTCAACATGAAAATGACGCTTGCATAAACCGCTCTCATATTCGCAACATTTCTCAAACTTAAAACAGTTCAATCCAAGGACTAATGAAATCCAGCATAGAAGTCGTCTGCTAATTCTAGCTTAATAAGAAAAATTTCTAGTTGTCAAGTCTTTGGTAAAGCCTAGAAAAAGAGAAAAAGAGAAAAAGGAAAAACCTTATTTCTTAGGCAGCGAATGAACTCATCAAAGTTCGCACGCCAAAGTACTTCCTTCTCACAAACAGAAGCCATAGTTTCAGCATCCATCTCAAACGCTACATGTTTGCGCTGTTCAAACAAACAGTCAAGTCAGCATTGTTACCTATATTATATGACAATGACGTGTTAGGAAAATAATTCAACTTTAAAAATGTTTCCAGAGGTTCCAGAAATGAAATTAATGATAAATAAAATATATCATGCTCTAAGTCTAGGACTGGCTGCTTTCAGAGTTTCATCTTACAGGCACAGATGAGATGTTAAATGGCATAGCAGCTGGCATGGATGTCAGATTTTTTTGCTTTCCACGATATTTCTCATTGGCCAATTATCTTGTTACAAACATGCATGCCATCAAAAGACAATGTGTTATCTTGCCATCAAAAGGCAATGTGCAAATGTGCTATAGATAACACACCACAAAAATCATGTAGGAAATACTTCAATAACATCCAATATAATGTATGGAAAGAACACTAATCCATAAGCATGATCAACTTCTAATAAAATGTTTTTAGTAACATTTCAAGTACATAAATAAATAAAAAAAATTGCAGACATTATAACGAGAGAAGCTTAAATCAAGTTCAATAAAGATCGCTTGTCTGCCATATATAGAAACCAGACCTAGGTCAGTGACAAAATCCAGATTGTTTAAATATGATGTTTAAGGTTTTTTTTTTTTTTTGCAATCTAACCTTACTGATATGGTCTTAAGAATAGGTTGACGCAAAACATATTAAGTTGATCATGTTTGGACTTTAATAGTGTTTTTATAATAAGCAAATGTGAATGGCTCTCATTGCATCAACATTTTGATAATAGAAAAATCCACATTCTTATAAAAACAACTTGAATAAAAGCAAGTTTTCTACCAAACTAATCTATATTTACTACAGAGTAGGGTTAATGACATCATAATTTTTGGCTTCTCTCTTCATCCATGACCATGGTTCCCTACACTCAGTATGGCATGCATACGCGCACATATGGGAAACTAGAACGAATTTTGCCTTCATGCAAAAGGAAAAAAGGATGCGGGTAGAGTTTGTAAGATTAGGGAAATGGACTGTCTATTTTTTCTGAAACATTTCATTACTTAATTAGACTACATATAGAATATTCTTATGGTGACATCATGTTATTTCCTTTCAGATACACATTTTCATTTCTGAAGAAGGAATGGATAGCATGATTTTGTACTCAGTACCTTTTTGCGTCCATACCAGGTTGAATTCATGGCTCTGTGTTTAGGAATAATGAACAACTTAATAAAGTTATCCATGAACTAACCAGGCCAGTTTAACATAACCAAGTTTTGTAAGCTGCCTTTCAGTTCTAGAATCAAAATTTTATTATGTGTCTTCTGCATTATAGTATTACAAATGCACATTCATAAGAGAAACCTGAGAAAGGGAAGCAATCTAAGCTATGTCACATGGGTACTCCTCTTAAGGAGGAGTACCCGCACGGTACGGGTATGGGTATGGCCCTGGGTACGGCAAAGGTGCGGTCAACGCAGCACCGGGTCCAAAGTTGTCCAAAGTTGTCCGGTTTTTGAGTTGAAAATTAAAAACCCCCCTCACTTTTCCTGTTTCCTTTTTCACTCTAAACCTTTTTGTACATAGTTCCTCACAACTTTTCATTTAAAATCTTCCATACAATGTTTCGAAAATTCATCCCTTCTCTATAACTTGACTCTTTGATAATAGTGTGAACCATAACCATAGCGATGTCAATATATCTTAAAAGTGTGACCTGTTGCTCCTTCTAATCTTGATGATGCGACAAAGAATCAAGAAAGCTGATGTATTTGTATGTTAATTACTTCCATACTGTGTTTTGGATAATGATTTATGAATATGTTATTCATTTTGTGTGTATATATATATATATATATAGATATATATATGTTCGCGTGTGTGTACGACCGTACCCCCGCACCCAAATTTTTTGAAAATGGTCCATACCCGTACCAGTACCCGTACCTATGTGACATAGAATCTAAGGAATGAAGAACTTCTTAGTGAAGCAACCAGCAAAGAATCCATTAGTTGCATGACACAATGGTTTGTGAACCTTTTGTCCAACTGTTGCACTTGGCTGTTCATCCTCCATCACTTCAGATGCACCACCAACACCTTGAATAGGAAAATAGAACCGCTGAGAATCTGAACAAATGGCTGCTGCAACAGCCAGCTGCTCATCAGTCACTATCTCCTCCATAGCCTGGTAGGAAATAAAAAATCAGCAAAAATTACTGTAACCACGTTCAAGTTACACTTCATTCCAAGATGATGAAACTGTCATTGCCTCCAAATAAAAATTTCTGGAAAATGCATTGTCTGTTTACAATCATGATGTAAGATAAAAGTGTATATACATGTGTATCAATACCTTCAAATGGAGATTTTGTCAAAATGCACATCTCCACATTTATGTACTATAGTTTTCCAAACATCAGAAAGAGAAGGGGAGGAAATCACTAGATCCAGCAAACCCCAACATATGTAGCTAGTGGGTAAATAAAAAAAACAATATGGTCTGGGGAACAGTCACGATCTAAACAAAATTACCTTAATAAATGCATTGGTGTATCCATCACATGGAAATTTCTTGAAAATGCAGATCTGCATCCACACTGACAAGGTTTGACAATGTTGACCACACTATAATACTCTTTCACGTGTTACTAATTAAAGGCACTATGTCATTTCCACACCCAAACGGAAATTCCTGAAAATGCACATCTACATCCATACTAACACAGTGTCACAATGTTAACTTGAGAATTTATGTGTAACATCATTTCAATGGAGACATACCATCATCAACATCAATTCACTTTAGGTCTCTTCAATATGAGAAAAGTAAAAGTCGTGAAGCACTAAACAATAGCAGCAACGACACATAGCGTTGCTGAAGACCACTCAATAAGTCAAAAGGGCTCGCCATCCTAAGAATTAATTCTTCCATAGGTCAAGGCAAAAACAAAATTACTCGATCTGAGAAGGTCAAGAAAACTTGAAATGCTCCTAAAAGTGCATCAAAATTGTATCCTTTTATGACAAGAGCTAAGCATTTAACTTTGAGGAAAAAGGAACCCCTTAGTTGGCTTAAAAATTGTTTATCCTTTAGCGATGCATAACAAATATCAAGCCCTTCATGATAGCCTAAGATAAAATGGTTAGGTATCATAAATATAATTAACATGTATTATCAGTTATCATCCAAAATAGGAACTTCAAAATATCAAAAACATGAAGCGCTCAAGCTCAGAAAAGAAAAACAATATTGAATATTCAGATATTTACATATTGCAAACATTTTTGTTCACCTTAACTCCACGTGCAAACTTCTTTTTTGGATTAGTATCCGGGCTTGAAACAATTGATGGATTAGGGTTAGGGCAGCGTTCTAGAAAGTGTGCCTGAGCCAGCTTAACTACATTGGCCCTAACAGAATCTTTAGCATCTGAACCATCCAAAACTTCTGCATTTTATATCAAGAAAAAAAGTGAACTTATTTCAACTAATTTTCTCAAACAAGAATAATTGGAAGTAAAAGAAAGACAGATCAATTGCTGAGCAAATAAATCAGCCTTCAGAATCACAGTTGCAAACAAAATGAACTCAAGTATTATAATATTGCAACACAAGCAGGCAAGTATGCACACAAGATCATTAATTCCCATCGCCAAAAGGAGGTTAATGTATTTGCAAATGTTCTTAGAACTGCTCTCATTAGATATGTCAACACCGATTTCACATGGACACTTCTAAACCATGAAGCATTGATGTCGAACATGTTCAGGCACTGACACATTTAGACATTTAAGACAGAATAAACCTTGATATATGAAATCTCCAAACATGGAGAATGGAGCTGTCATTCATGGAAGCTAATAAAAGTTGTATAAGTTGTTAAGTAGCCTTAAAAATGTCATCCGGGCCTTTTAGATGAAGTCAACTGATGATTCACATCTTTTCCTTAAAAACATTGGTTACTGTAAATAGTAACTACTCTACCATTTGAGGAAAAGCAAATGAATTTTTCCTCAGAAAAAGAAACTATTAACCCTTCTCTATCTCATTCTGGATCCCCTTCTTGTTAAGAAATGAAGTCGTGGATCTGGATCTGATCTTTCACCTTTTTTTTTCTGAAGAAAGATAGTGGCTACCATTTATATTTTATACTAAGAAACACGGTCTATAGAAAGAAAAAGACCTGGTGTGTTGGATGGCTTCATCTCATCTCACATTCCAAGCTGCACCAGTAGAACCAATAAAAAGCGTAACTAGTCCTATTAGTTACTATGCACATATGATTTTAGGAATACAAACATCACCAAATATGAGCAATTGTATGCACCTAACATCATGAACTAACATCACCTTTATCAACTGGCTTTTTTTTCTTGAGTTCGCATTCTTTATAGCCATCAGTTTTTTCAAAATTCACCGAGTGTACTCGTTGACTCGGTCCTGGACTCGTTTTTTTTTTTGTTGAAACACGGCCAAGACTCAGCCTGGCTCGGTCACGACTCGGCCTAACTCGGCCAAAACTCGGTTTGACTTGGCCAAAGCTCATTTGACTCGGTGTAAACCAGTGATAAATTTTGTATTTTTGTAATTAACAAGGTCATTTGTTCACTAATGATTTAATTATTTAATTTTTGACATGAATCTTCTAACTTATTGAAAGATGATAAGAATTTAGAATTATTTTTCATTTATTAAATTTACATATTACGAATGAAAAGGTAAAAATAATTAGGTTTAACTTCTTGTATGATGTATTTATTTCAAATTTTAGGACATTGGACTTTTTACTTTTGGATTTATAATTTTATATAATATTGACAAACATGTTGATTTTTATTGACTTATTTTCGTTGGTATATTGATTCTTGCCACACAGTTTTTTTTTTTGTGAAATATGCAATTATAGATCTTGTTATCAAAATAGATAATATAACTTAGTTATTACTTGATGGTATGAATTATACATGTATTCAAGTCATTTTACCACTGTTTTATATTTCAATGACAAGTTATATATTATTTTTCTTTTAAACACTATAGTTAACAAAACCTTGGCCAAGTCACTGAGTTGACCTCCCAAGTCATAAGTCAAGAACGAATGAGTCTAGTCCTGAGTCACCGAGTTTTAAAACATTCATAGCCATAGATCTAAAATAATCCAATGGCTGAGATTAGTATAGTTGATTAGTTGATGGTGCTCACTTCGTAGAATTATATACATGCCATTCCATGATTTCCATCTCTCTATCCACAAACACACTCATACTATATATATATATATATATATATATATATATATATATATCCGAGTTTTAAAACATTCATAGCCATAGATCTAAAATAATCCAATGGCTGAGATTAGTATAGTTGATTAGTTGATGGTGCTCACTTCATAGAATTATATACATGCCATTCCATGATTTCCATCTCTCTATCCACAAACACACTCATACAATATATATATATATATATAGAGCAGTAGAAAAATGAATGGCTTTTATAAAAACAACTTGGATTAAAATTTATTTTATGTCAAATTAGTGTTCATAAATATTATAAAATGTTCATATTTTAATTTAAAATATATTTTAACAAGAATTTAAGAGGCATGAATTTTAACCCTGCGCTAAGTGGTCTGACATATGCCAATTTTCCTGTATAAACATATATATATATATATATATATATATATATATATAGCGTACAGATAGAGATACCTGATGGTGCGTCCCAATTTTTGTGTCCGTGTTCCCACTCTCTAAAACCATCCAAATAAGTGATCATGTTAGAATGTATGTATTCCTATCTATATATATATATCTATATGTATGTATATTACATATATTAGTGTGCTAGTATATGTCTTATATATATATGTGTGTACAGTTAAAGGTACCTAGGTCATGTTTGCAATTTTCTATTTCTTTTTGTACTTTTTCTTTTCTTTTGTTTACACCATTTTTATTATTAAAGGGGAGAACTAGCTGTTGGACCAGTCTCCAACGGCTAGATTTCTAGCCGTTGGAGATGGCCCAACAGCCATCCCCCTTCTTCCTCTCTTCCTTTCCTTGTACTATAAATAAGGGACTGTTGTCCCTTGTTTTGCTATGGCTTGTACTATAAATAAGGGACTGTTGTCCCTTGTTTTGCTATGGCTTTTTAGCCTCTTCTTGTATATCTTATTGGGTTTAATATATATGTTTTCTTTTCCTCAAGGCTGAGGTTTATTGTGTGTTACTTATTGAAGTTGTTGAAAGCCACAAGAGTTTATTTCTTGAAGTAGTTACCTTGTCAAGTTTTGGGCCTGATTTACATGGTTTCAGAGACAGGTTTTGGTTCTTCGACTTGCTGCCTTTCAAATATTGAAGAATCAGCTCGTACTGTCTCTTTGGAGCTGTGAAGCACACTAAGTGTTTGATATTTTGCTGGCTGCGGTTTGGTTCAAGAAGGTGCTATTCTTCTTGCTGGTTCTTGGCAATTATTTCTTGTGGGTTCGAGGTGATCTTCGTGACGGGTTTGAGCTTATCATATCAAGCTTCCGTGGCTGCTGAAATTGTGACTGTTTTTCTATTGTTGCTGTAATTTTCTTCCCGTGGTGGTGCTTTCTTCACGTGGCAGTAAGCTTCTCCATAATTTGTAAGTGGACTTTTCTTATTGTTTGTACTCAATGGATGACAAAGTCTCTTCTCTTCCATTTCTCGAACTTTCGTTAAACAAACTATATCCAATGGGCTAGAACTATGGAACATTTCATTCATAGTAAAAGCCTTTGGGGACTAGTTGATGGAACAAAAATTGAACCACAACTAGTCTTAACAAAAGTTGTTAATGGAAGGGCTGTGGAATTGGATGGAACGGAAAAAGAGAAAGTTGTGGCTGAATATAATAAGAAATGAGAAGAATGGAGTGTAGGTCATCACAAGATTATCACATGGATATTGACTTGTGTTGACAATGCTACTAGTGGGCAGATTTCTAAATTAAATTCTGCTTAAAAGACTTGGGAATATCTAAAGAAAACTCATACCATGAGAGATGTTGCTTATATGCATAATATTCAACTCAAAGTTCACAATCTTCAACAAAGAGATAGATCCATTAAAGATTATGTGGATCGCTTGGGTCCTAACCTGTGATCCAATAAGAAAACGATCCCAATCCGACTCAGGCGATTGCCAGGTTTGCCAATTATGATCTACAATGTAAGATGTAGGAATAAAGAAACACAAGTTGATTGTATGTCCAACTGCCTCTGTATGTACTATGTATATAAAGAGCAGGAAGATGGCAGTGAAGCAACGTGCAACCTCCTCCTTCCCTTTTATAATTGTATAAAAAACGAAAGGAAAGAGAGGTCCATGTGAAATCACTTTCTAGTTTCTTCATGTTTGAAACTTCATAACAATTTAAGAGTTAATATTGAACACATGGACACCTATACAAATATCCATATCTCATTTTTCAAGCTTCACCATGTCTGTCTGTTAGGAGCATTTGATAATAGATACTGACATTTACATCAATGTCCATGTAAAATATGAATGAAACACAGAAACTAAATTACAAGTAACACACATATCTCCTTTTATTTGAAATCCTAGATCATCTTACCAGTAGCTCTTGCAATCATTAGTTCATCAAACATTACATAATACTAACAACAAATTGTGCACATTCAGACACAAATAGATTAATTCTCCTTACGATATTATTGACTTAAATTTGAGGATATTCACATATCATCTAAATAATCTAACTACAAATATAAGCAATGCTCTAAATGTTCACAAACATGTAGCTTGTACCTTCGTTTGATATCCAAACTCCCCTTGTCAATACTTGATCAAATGTTAGTCTACCATGCTCTAGCAGGATCCTCATAATATTTTCGCACTACAGATAAATAGCACTCATCAATATCTCCGACAATGTTAAACAAACATGTCCAAGTCAACATACTGAAAGTATGTTAATGATCTCTAGAATTTAATTTCAAATGAAATAAACTAAGAAGATAAACCAAGTAAAAAATGTTACAAAATCCTAAAAAACAGATGCAACTTTGTGAACAGATAAAATAATCATAAAGTTGGAAATTATAATGTCACATTCGTAGACAGAATGTTATGATGAACCTAAATATAAGATGAAAGTTAAAAGTCATGCACCAAAACTATCTATGCATTTACTATTATGAAGCTCAGGTCCAGTCCCACACCACGTGTAGAATCCTCCAACAGTCTTTGCCAAGAATTAACATAGGAATCAAAGAAAGCATACATAAAGCAAGATGCAGTGGCTGTCAGTCAACCAGCAGTCCAATTAGCATTCATCAACATCACTTGAATGGGAGAAAAGGAAGCCAAAGCAAATAAACCATTCAAGAAAGAAAACTAATGAACAGACATAACTGGTGAAGTATGGATCATTGTACCATCTAGTGACATTCTAGAATCTAGGTAAAAGCACACAACAGTAATAATCAATCAATAAATAGTTAAATTAGTCAAACAACAACACCGAAGAACTAACCCAAGCTGGAAACAACCACAAACTAACAATCATCAATAACAACAATTGATGTACCCCTATAGGCATTTCTGTGATTGGATAAAATTGGATGAAGTTACCCCAATCCTAATAAGAGAAAATCTGTATCTACTTAAGAAACTTATCCTGAGATTAGATGGTCCATGGACCTGAACACAATAATTAAATTTTGTACAGATAGCTACTTTACATTATATATATATATTATTAGTACAAATTTCTCTTCCTACGCACACAAATAACTTTTTCACCAAGACATTGCATCTACCCATACAGTGAATGGTCTTCTGAATCAAACTCAGTTGCAAATCATAAGTTTTAGGTCATCAACCAGCACGAAGATATTATGTGAGCTTCCCGTTTCTGCATATTGCTATCAAGACAAATATTTTTTTCTATACCCATCATGCCTCCACCTACCCTTGAATGTTCTTCATTTTCAACAATATTGGAAGTCAAAAGTCAGAAATAGCAATGTCAATCAATGGGGGTGGAAAAAAACAACAAATGAAAGTACAGCTGTGATACCTGGGAATCAAACTTTTCCCTGATAAGTTTCAAAAACTTAGAAAACCGAAGACGATGAAGAATATTGTCAAAAAGTGCAACATACTCTGTCAAGACCCTTTGAGTAGCTGAACTACCATCTATAGCAAGGAGGAAAATCAGTCAAGATCAAAAACAGCATATCCAAACAAAGAAGACAGATTCAACTGAAACTATGATCAAATGTAACCACTGAATTCAGTAGAGATATTCTATGAAAAAACAAAATACAACAAAATATTGATGCCTGTAACAGACGAAATATCATCAGGTCATGCTTATATTGAGCATCAAAGGCTTTTCTAGCTGATCATAACAACGTTTTGGACAAGATGCCATATGATGTGGGTTTGGCTCACAAGTTCAAGAGGAAATGGGAATATGGATTAAATATTCAACAAATGACATTTTATGTCTAAAAGCGTTTTTCATTGAACTATTTATCTAAGCAATAAAAAATAATTAAATAATGCATTATACAAGCATGTTCACTCTAAACTGAGCATACAAGTACCAAAACAGCAGGCCCCAGTGGCATCACATTAAGTCATTGAAATGGTTGCCTAACCTGTTTTCATCTGAAGTGATCTCATTGCCTAACCCTTTTTGCACTATTGAGAGAAAAAATGTGCCACCCAAAAAAGCTGAAAATTCTAACAACCAATTTAATTCTTTTGTTTCAGTTAAAAAGGTCCAAGCATCTCCAGATTTTTTCTTTTGTCTTCCTGTAGGCAATGAGCAATTTCCAAAATGAACACTAAAATAGAAAAGCACAATAATACTTAATCAGGATGCACCACATTTTCACTCAAAAATGACTTTTAAGTTTTAAATCTAAAAATTTTAATCAGAATTAAGTTGTATGGTATCCCCATCTTGGACCACATTTGCCCTAAATATCTTACAAAATCTTACATTTATCAAGTCATATTTCTTTGCACATATGCATCATCCACACATTTATATATATCCATTTGCATGTCCATAGTGTATGTCTATATACATTTGTCATTTGTGTACATATACTTCGAAAATGATAGTAGCCAAAAAAAAAAAGCATACGGTTGACTTTTTGGATCTTTGCAAACCCAAAACTTTACCATCTGTAGAACGTGTGAATGCTTGCACACAGTTGTGCTGAATCAACACTAAAAGGGAGTTTTTCAACTGGCTGGGTTTGAGTTTGGTAAATCGAGCCAAATCCTGTATCGTGAGAGCTCCTTTTTCTAGAAGGCAATTACATACTTTCTGCAAATTGAAAAGCAGAGATGAGACTCTATGTGCATGTGTGTGTGTGTGTGAGACAGAGAGAGAGAGAGAGCATAATCTCAAAGAACGAGAATTCAAGTTTATGACGTACCCCTACAATGTCCCCAAAACTGGTGGAGATGATATCAACAGCAAGCAAAATGCCATGATGAGGCACCATCCCTGGACTGAAATATTATTATATTAATAATCTAAAAAGGCAGACCTCATAGAACCCAGATCAAACTTTGTTAAAATCAGTTACAAGAATCACTCCCCATGAGTTTTTTCCATGAAGTGATTTCCCAAGAGAACCTAGGAATTTTTAAAAAAATTGACAACAATCCTAATATTAGATAGAATAAAATAATAAAAAACTAAAAATATGAATAAAAGCCAGAAAAAAGTGTTGCTTCTTTTTCCTCTTTTTTCTTTCTTTATTCTCTGCTTCCATTATTCCTTCTTCCTCCTCTTTCTTTCTTTTTACCCTCTTTCTCTTGCTTCCTTTTCATGTTCTCTCTTTCTTCCTACTCTTTCTTCCCCCTTTTCCTCTTTCTTGGCTTCCTTATTCCTTTCTCTGTCTCCTGCTCTCACTCCTCGGTTGTGCTGCCATCAACTGTCAACTGCATATTTGTTTTTTGCTGCCAAACTTCAGCCTTTGATTGTAAAAAATGCTTTTCATGGAAAAGTTTCCATTAGACCCTTCTTGCATTGCATATTCATGGAAAAACTTACTCTACTTTTTCATTTTTCATGTGTTAAATTGAAAATTTTTGTCAATTTATCTTGACTTTTAGTACACAGAAAACAGAAACATGGAGAAACTAAAACCCATTCTCTCTCACACACACATCACAATGATGTCAGAGAAGAAAAGTATGATATAAGATGATTTAACACTCCAACAGCCTCAACGCTGTTTCCACCCTTAAATCCTTCATGTTCTCCAATAGTTGGCTGTGTCAATGCCTGTACTACTCCCATCCCAATGGACTGCTGAGCATTGCACTAGGCCCAATAGACTCCTGGGCATTTCACTGGGTGCTCTGATTCATATAATATAGCAGATGACAAAGAATGGTGATAGTATTTGCTTAGGAACTTGAACAACACTTTTCATAGTTCACATCATTCAACCTGACACACACCTCAATCAACAATAAGGAGCCATGCTTTCCAAGGATCTAAAGCTCTTAGGTGTTACATAACATAGACTTAAGAAAAAGAAAAAAATTGTGACACACTTAAGTTTGTGCCTGGACCAACCAGCCTTCTACTCTTAGCTGGTCAATAGTTGGAAAACCTGTGGATCAGGCTTGAATCAGCTCACATCTGGGTAGTAGGCCCGTGAGTAGGTAATAAATTTTTCTAGTGTTTCTTCACATCAAGTTGGTTAACAAGTTGAAGGCATCAATGTAAAGTTTATCAATCTATTATATATAGAAAGCACCAAGAGTTTGCTTCTTATCCAAAATACACAAATATATATATGGCAAAATATTATTGGGTCTGTCCAAAGCAATTCATTCAGATAAGAAATCTCTCTCACTTGCTCTTTCCACATTTAAATCAGAATAATTAACTGCTTCCTTTTAAAAAAATGAAAAAATAAATCACCCTTAATATCTCTCTCATAATCATTGCCTATTTCCTCTCCTTTTTTTCCTTTTTGTCGTGCCTATTTTATAACATTTATAAAGTTAACCACCACCCATGTGTCCTTTACATTTTCTTCGCATCATTTAGGGCATGTCTGAATTTCAAAAGAGAGGGATAGGGTGTCTATGACGACCTGTAGTGATTTAAGACAAGGCATAAGCATGTCATGAAATTTGTGCCACACCCAAGGGCAAACAGAAATAATGAAAAAATACGCTTAAAATTCGATTTTGTGTCACAGAGACACAGACTCTCAGTCATGTGTTTAGCCCCAATACAATTGAGATGTAGTGCCCAAAACGCAGTGTGCAGCCTTTCAAAGATGCTCATTTGTCTTCATCATTTTCCTTGCTTTTACATAAAAAAACATCAAATACCAGTACAAAAACATCTCCCTCCATAAAATAATATTTTTGCTTTCGTACACATACACTAACAGTTAACACCAATCCTCAACCTTCTTATATAGAGCACAAAAATAATAGTTTTAAACAAACCACCAACCATGGGAGTTACATTTGTGAAATAATTATTAAATCTTACATTTCTTCTACCAAAAAAAAAAAAACCAAGCCACCTTGTATTGTATCTACTCACGATCCTCCACCCCTCTCTCATGCACTCAACCACAAAGCCCACATTTTTGCTTTTAACTGGACTTTATTAAGTTATTATCAAACCTAATTTTTTGAACTTTAAAATAAGTTTCCTGTAATGCATTTTTATGTGACTGATGTTCAATATTACCTATTCGTTTTACATGTTAATTTATGACATTGATCGTGTGGAGAAATTTTGCATTTCAATTTAATTAAACTTTTTTGGTACGGCTTATCTGATTTTGCTGAAAACTCAAATACTTAGTATCAGTCTACAATTTTGCAAGATGATGTTGATATTGTGTTTTCCTTTCACACAACTACTTGATTATACTTTAGAATATTTACTTTCTCTTTTATTTATTAATTAAATTCAAAAGTCATTTTAGTAGTTTAATTTGGTTGAAATTTTGCTCCTCGTACTTTCTATGAAATGATTCTTTAAACTAATGAGGCATAATTTTCAAAGTATTCTTTGTTTTTGTGGGTTTGGCACAATGCACACTAGTAGAACTGCAAATAAGGAATAACAAACAACTAACTATATCAAACAACTACACATTATCATACATTGGACAGTTGATGATCATTCTTTCATACACAAAAAACTGAAAATTTGCGCATGATATGATAAAACATATTATAAATTTATAAATTATGAAATCATCGAAGGGGATATGCTTGACATGTCTTCAAGAAGACTAACCGTTTCAGGGAAAAGGGGGGAAAAAAAGCAAAGGAGTGCTGCCGATGATGGGTCACCAGCGTTAGCAGAGAGAGAGAGTCTTGCAAACCCTGCCCTCAAAATTAAGTAAATAAAGAAATCAAGTATTGCAGGCAGCAAGGCAGAGAGAGAGGTCCTGAAGACTCTCCCAACTTGAAAAGTCAAAAAAGTGTCACTAACAAGCCAATGGTCGTCAACGACATCTTTGTGAGACAGAGAGATCCTGAACAGCATCATTTCGAACATTGACAAAAAAAATAGTCTTTGTGGCTTCACATAGACAGAGAGGGAGTGTGTAAGAAGACGTACCTGGTGTCGGTCGCTGTCAGTACAGCCAGCAGCAATGAGATTCGCAGTCACAAAGATAGTGAATTTGGAGGACTACACGAGACGAAAACTAAGATCTCTCTTAATTCTTCACTGAGCAAAAACACAGCACAAAATAGAGAAACACGAAAATCAGACACAAAGCACACACTCAGACCACCAGATAAGAAGAGAGGAAGAAAAAAAATAACCAGAACAATCAAAACTTGGAAGAATTAATTGATGAAAAACACAACCAGTGATGCTCAACCACACTACCACAATCGCAGTGAAGAACCAATGATTACACGACCTTCTAGAATACATTACCAAACACAGAGCCTTAGAAAAACCATGAGAATACACTATTTCTGTCATCAGTGGAGAAGGAATAGCTACGACAAAAAAGGAAAGCAGATGCCATTGGTGAGACTTGGAGGAGGAAGGGGGCTGTTGCGTCAAAGAGGAGAGATTTTCAAACTCTTGGGTGGGAGGAAGCCCTTGCCATGGGAAGTTTCAAACAGAACCACTAAGAAGACTAAAGCAACATTATTAAATGTTGCTTATTAAATGAGATGAGGCGAAGCGCAACGCTGAGCCTGTGAAGCGACGCAAAGTGAACAACAGCAAAGTGAAACGCAAGCTTCACGATCAAAACCGTTGCTCTTCAATAGAAATATGAAATCAAGAACAACCTTGGAAATTTGCAAAAGAGGCTAAAATCGACACAATGAATCCATTTATGGTCCTTGGTCCTCTTTTGCAGCCAACACTAAACTCAAGTGTTTCTTTTATTTTGGATCTTCTAAATGGTAAGTATATAGCTTTGCAAAAATATCGTATTCTCTTAAGCAACATCAACCAATGCAAAATAAAAGACATGACACAGGTCTTTCACTTCAAGTGCATCAGAAAATAGCTTATTATGTACAATTGTATACTGCATGCAAAGGTCACTGAGCATAGCTGCTCAGTAATACCTGATTTTTGCTATGGGTTCTTAATTGCACCCACCTGCTCATGGGGTGACCTGCAGCCACTTTTATATAAATTTATGGTCAATAGTTTCCCACAATTTGAAGATCTAGCAAAAAACTTCCTGCATGGATGAACATAAAAAACTCTTTCTGGCACACCAGGCAGGGAAATGATGCATACCTGGATCCGGAATTTTCTCTCGTTCTTAAAGAAGCAGCAGTAGAGTGGAATGGTGAAAGAGACCAAAATGAAGGTGGATCATAGTTACACTGGCTTTAGTATTTACGTCATTAACAACTTTAACACTTATGATTAGAAATCATTATTTAGGACATTAAGGGCAATGCAGAATCGCAGATTAATCACATAAATTAAAGGTGGCTACCTAGAAACACACGGGTACACGATGATGAAAATAAAAAACTCACAACAAGAGAAACTAATCTCACAATGAGAAAGCAATCTCTGTCAAACAAAAGAAAAAAACGATAACAAAATGAGATTCTCTGTCAAACGAAAGAAAAAATCAATGCTACACTAGAAACCGAAGTGGAAAACGAGAATGACATACTTAAACTGGCATAGCAAAATTCGAAAAACTACCAAAATGATCGATCCTATCAGTCAATAAAGCTAACTATCAGTGTCTGTGAATTGCAACCAAAACTGCTTCCCCGCCAGGGTGAGTGGCAATCTGCGGCTGACACGGTGGGGTCCGCTGCAGCCCAAAGCCTTCCCACGAGAGTCGACAACCAGGGTGTGTTGAGGCGACGGAGTCCACCCCTGCACTCACCGAAAGGGGCAGGCGGCGAGGGGAATAATAATGACAACCAGGGCCCTTGTTGCAGGCTTGCAGCAGAGAGAGAAAGAGAGAGAGAGAGGAAATGACTGTCGATGGCAGCGGCAATGGCTGCCGGCCAGCAGCCTTAAACCGAGAGAGAGGGAGAGAGGGAGAGAGAAAGAGAGAGACTAAACCTGATAAGCTCACCTGTTCGACGACGTTCGTCACAGAATGGAGAGGGCTCAGAGGGCCGCGGGCATGGTTGTGGAAGCGTCGGACGGTCGGAAAGTGAAGACTTACCGGTTGTCCGCTGTGGTGGTACCAAATGGTGGTAAGATGGAACGTTCACGTTCTCGAGATGGAGACGAGAAAGGATGAAGGAGAGGGGTTTTCCGTTGTAGAAGGGGTTTGACCCTACCTTTTTTTTCTAAAAAAACTTAAAGGTTCTCGAAAAAAAATTTAACGTCGTAAATTTAATAATCTTTGTTTGAAAATTAACTTTGTTTGATGCATAAGATAGAAAAATTGAGAGACTTTTTTCAAAACTCTTAATAATTGTTTTTTTTTTTTCCTTCTTAATTGGATGTGGAAAAAAATTTTAAGATGATCTTCCAAAACAACAAAATGCTGATGTCTACACCTACGCATTAAGCATGTGGTACCAGCAACAGTTTTATGTAAAAAAAAATACAATAAAACCATGACATCTAACTGATAGTTGATTAAATAAAAATTATAACCATAACAAAGTTAGTTAACTCATACAGGTTTTACTGTGTAATGAGTACATGTCCACAAAAGTTTAATGAGTACATATCCACAAAAATGTGTATTCCCTACCATCCACAAAAAAAGAAGTTTAGTGAGTGCATATTCAATAAAGAAAACATGTAATCCAATATTTGTGACTGCACTTCCGTTCAACAAACTTCGTGTCTTTTATATATTGCTTTGCGATGACATTTTCAATGACTGGAGGCCAGCATGATATTGATAATATTCACATCTTAGGATATTGGTTAGCATGCCATAATGCTTGATGGATCATCGATTGATGTAAATTGGAACCAAAAGTGGCTTGGTGTTTCGCTATTTAACAAGTTGGCGTCTTGATAATAACTAAGACAAGTTCACTGCATGCAGTGTCTAAAAGAAAGTACAACTAAGACTGGATTGTTCCTGCCTTTTTCTTTGCATTATGTTCGTAGGAAGAGATAGCAGAATGTAGCAATGGTTAGTTGGTCATGGAGAATCTAATGATCTTTATGAAGAAGTAGAAGTAGAAACAGAGAAATTGAACAAGGCAACGAAAACAGCAATACACCGAGTGAAATAATAAACCAATTGCAATAAAAATTGATGCTTGTACTACCTTTTACTCCTTTCTACACATTCCTAACAGCAAAATGAAGACAGAACACAGAGATTTTCCTCATAACAGAAACAAGCAAAAGGCAAATTATGCGGAAAGAGAAAGAGAGGCGGAAAGAACCTGGTGAAGTCTTCTTCACTGCCGGTGAAAATGGATGCTGTCGAGAATATCCAGGCATCAGCAAGAGCAGAAAGGGAGACAACGAGAGCAAGAGAGAAAGATAGAAAAAGGAAGACATCAACAACAACACGAGAGAAAGGGAGACAGCGTGAGCAAAAGAGAAAGACAGAGACAAAATTTTTGGGCGTTTCTGAAAGGGACACACCGAGAGCAAGATAGAAACCCTTACATGTGGTGATGGCGAATGGTGGCTCAGTGGAGGAGCGGCGACTGTGGCGGTGGGGGACTGGCTGTGCACCGATAGTGGCGATGGTGAACTGGCTGAGTGGCGACGGTGGGAGCTCTGGCCCGCACGACTACTGCATCCCTCTTCCCTGCCGGTGAGAAGGGAGATGTTCTCAACTGCGAGGGAGGAGGAGACGGTGAGGGGAAAATGGGCGAGAGAGGGAAAATCGAGAGCCCAACATTTTGTTTGTGCTAACGGGTGAAATTTCACACGATCAAATCATTTTTCGGGTGAAATGTCACGCTGTTTGACACGGCGTAAGACGGGCGGGTGAAATTTCACCCGCCCGTACAGATTTCACCCTCTCCTCAACATGTACAGACGCCCTAAAAATTTAAAAAATAAAAACTGTTTTTATCAAATTTTTTTAAACTGAAAGGAAAGGTATTACCTTCTAATAACTTTTCCTGTTAGTCTCTCGATTTTTTGTTCTCTCTTTTTTAACACTTGATTAAATCAAAGGCCAATTTGATTTGACAGTTCCTCTTATCTTGTTCAAATGCATAGATACACTTGATTACTGCTAGTGCTTCATGGCGACAAGTATGTTTTATTTAAATGCTCTCTTAAATTCCTGTTGCATGTTTTTTAGAAGTTTCATTCATATTGTGAGGACTCTGGTTCTATTCAAGCAGTTGCAAACATCAAGCACTTGCATATAGTTACATGTGGTTCGGGCCTATTCAATCGTTCCCTTGGAAATTTATTATAGATTAGATATGTTTGTCGCTCAACAATAAACATGAGTGTCAATATCATGCAGTTTCATAATGAGACTTCTATATTCAAGATGTTGGGTTCAAGCCATCAACTTAATAGTTGTGGGGTTGCCTCTTTTGATGTATGTCCTCCTAGTTGTACATTTTTCTTTGTTTGAGGACAAATTCTTATTGTTAGGCAAATGTTGCCTGGTACTACAGTTCACATTGGGTATATCTAATGTCCTCTAACCTTGCCTCTTATCCTAAACTAGCCAAGCGGATGAAGCTCCATTAGGTCATACTTGAATGGCATTGAAGATAAGCTACCTTTTTCACAAGGGCATGGCCCATGGGCTGCAGCTACAGGGCACCCATTTGATTTTAGCCATCAAGGCTTCTTTCAAGGAAGGATATTGAGAATCAACTTGTAAACAATAATTTAAAGCTGAGTTGCTAATAAATTGTGATGTCATGAATTGGAATATATGCTTAAATGATTTATTCATTCCTTCCTTTGCTATTGATTTTGTATGATGTATGTGCTTGAATGCAACAAGAGCCAATTTGCAACACTCTTTCTATCCCTCTCCCCCTCTCTCGCTTTACTAGTTTATTTATTTTTCCATCCTTTTTATTACCTCATTTTGTTACCATCTCATTTTGTCAATTATTTCTTTATTTTGTAAACATGATATTCAATATAGTGGTAGAAGAATTTGAGGCACTAATAAGTCTAAAGATGTATCGGGGAGAAACGTTCCACTATTATGTTAAAATGATGAATATTGTACATATGAAGAAAGTTCATATGATGATAATGATCATCATATGGATGTAAGATTTGATAATGCTCTTTGTAGATCAACATCTTTATACAAAGAGTTTGAAACACGGAAAATTTTTTAATTCAGAGAAGAGCTTAGAAGATGTTTGCGCAAAGATGTTATAGAAAAGCAATGTGATTTACAGTATATAATTAGTGATGCAATGCAATTTATTATAATATTGTACAAGCCTGTTATAGGAAGAAATCACATTTCAAGCGGTGCATCCATGCTTATGTTTAAAATATGCTAGCCTTTTATGTTTTATAGTGGATTCATTAAGAGTACAAAGATATTCTATGCAAATTTATTTATTTAGATTGATGTTTCTCTTTGTGACGGTGCCTCAAGTACCTGCACCATCAGTCTAAATAATACCAACAAAATTTAATTAAATTGAAATGCAAAATTTCTCCACACAATCAATGTCATAAATTAACATGTAAAACGAATAGCTAACGTTGAACATTAGTCACATAAAAATGCACTACAGGAAACTCATAAAGTTCAAAAAATTAGGTTTGTTAATAACTTAATAAAGTCCAGTTAAAAGCAAAAAATGTGGGCTGTGGTTGAGTACATGAGAGAGAAGGGTGGAGGATCGTGAGTAGATGCAATACAAGGTGGCTTTGGTTTTTTTCTTTTTTTTGGGTAAAAGAAATGTAAGATTTAATAAATTATTTCACAAAATGCAACTCCCATTTATATAAAAAATACAAATTAAAATTGGCTCCCCATGGTTGGTGGTTTGTTTAAAACGATTACTTTTGTGATCTATATAATAAGGTTGAGGATAGGTGTTAACTGTTACTTTCATTTGTCTTCCACCAAGATAATACATTGAAGTTTTCATTAGGTCGAGGTAGTTCTATTGGATAAGTTAAATATGCTTCTAGATTTGTGCAAGGTACTTGAAAGAGATGCGGGACTCATGTAATATGTGAAGAAGGCATCTCTCGAAAAATTTCTATTTTCTTCAAACTACACTATGACATTGTCTGTATTTTCAATTTTTTCACGGTTTGTACCACATATATACTTGAGAACTTGGCACATAATTCATGAGGACTGCTTTTTATTTTTTCATATTGTACCATTGCATCAACTTTATTCAAACTCTCAAACACATACTTCAAATACCCCAATTTGGACCTAGGATCTAAAACAAATGCAATTGCAGTCGTTTTTCAGATATTCAAATTTTTATTGCTTTTTGTATGCTAATGACCTTATATAATTATTATCTACCACACAATATGCACGCAAATGTTTATATACCTTTTTGTATTTCTTCAAAACTACATTAGAATGTTACATGTCTAGTGACGGAGAAGATCTTTGTAACATTATAGAATAATTTCAAAAATTGATATGAATAAGTTGCATAAGACCATTCATCGTCAAAAGACAAATTTATATAATTGGGATCAACATAAGCCAAACGATGAAATAAATTTTTGTAAAACAATGCATCTCAACATGACATTCTGTAGAGTTCCATCGAGTTGGAATAACATAGGTTAATTTCTTTGGACCATTCAAGCTCATTGTTCTTATACTATCTTTAAAAGTAAGTAATCGCTTTGGTTATCCTTGTATATATTTAACACTTTCACGGATTTTTAAAATTGTATTATGTTGATCCTGCATACCATCTTGAACCATAAGATTTGGAATATGTGCACTACAGTGTATGCAAATGCTGCCCTCACTGGAATAAGATTTATTCATCCTAAGTTCATTTTCAATGTAGTTATTGCACAAACAATTGTCAGCAATAATAAAAAATAACTTTGACTAAGTGTTCTATTTAAAAATGCATTCTGATAAAACCTCACACAAATAATTTCCATTATGTGGTGGAGGTACATGTAGAAATTGAACATATAAGCATGCAATTTCTAATATCTATGAATATTATTGTCCTGTTACACATAAATAGCCCAATGTTTGCATATCAAATGTCAATGAAACTCATTGCATAGAATCATTTATAAATCATTTAAATCGCATTTTCTCAGTCTTGTACATTGATATGATATACCTTTACAACGTTCTTCTAGGAAATGGAACAAACATTGGATTGCAAGCTTGAAGAAGTTTGTTACGATATTTATATTGTGCCAAATTGAACGAAAGCTCATGTGCTATTATGCACTTTGACATCAACTTTTTTATAAATTCTATATCAAATTTTTGTATGCATAGAGAAGTTACACTAGAGTCACTAACTACAAGTGATAAAGTTTTTTGTTTTCCTTTATTGATTTGCCTATTTAAACATGATTTTAGATGTCGAGACTTAAATGACTAATCTCATTAACACTGCATCCTTTCAGTCGTTCTTCACAATGTTTGCATTTAGCAAACTCTTTTCCCTTATACTTAACTTATGTAAAATTAATCATATTTTTGAAGTCCTTTTTTTCTTGGAAACAGCTTCTCTCTCACTATATAAGTATGATTCGACTGATTCCATAATAAGAGTTGGACAATATTTTTCATCCGAAGAACTAGAAAACATAACTAATTATGCAGCCAATATAATAAAAGGACAACCTAAATGCCAAAAAATTGAGATGACCTATGTAAATAACCAAGACGATAAAAAAGAATAATAAGATGCATGATAAATAAAATGAAGATAGAAGAAAAACACTATTGTTGCAGTAAGATAGAAAATGTTCAAACAAAGGAGCAAGGTTCTTGCAATTAAGAGAAAAAATCATTAAAATTTATGAAAAAATATGTTAACAAGGCATGTTTATGATACATGCAGTTCATACTTTATTAAGTCATGTAATGAACTTTGAATCATGTAATTGCAAAATGTGAGCAAACTTTTTTAGTGCATATCAAAATGCATGAAATTGAACCCTTCATTTTTTTTAACAAAATGCATGAATCGTATCTAGGCCTAGGCATCGGGCCGGCCCGTCGAACAGCTTAGCCCAGCCCGGACCCGGCCCGGCCTGCCCAGCCCGACCCGGCCCGCCCCGCCCAGCCCTCTCGACCCCCTTTCCCCCACCCTCCCGTCGCGCTCCGATGGAGGAAGAGGAGGAGGGGGAGCGGCGAGGCAGACAGAGGAGGAGGGAGAGGGAGAGGGAGCAGAGAGGGAAAGGGAGAGGGGGAGCAGAGAGGGAGAGGGAGAGGAGAAGCGGAGAGGGAGAGGGGGAGCGGGAGCAGAGAGGGAGAGGGGGAGCAGAGAGGGAGAGGGAGAGGAGAAGCGGAGAGGGAGAGGGGGAGCGGGAGCAGAGAGGGAGAGGGGGAGCGGGAGCAGAGAAGGAGAGGGAGAGGGAGAGAGGGAGAGAGGGAGCGGAGAGGGAGAGGGAGAGGGGGAGGGGGAGCGGAGAGGGAGAGGGAGATCGGGAGGGGAGGGAGAGGGAGAGGGGGAGCGGAGAGAGTGTGAGGGAGTCGGGCCGGGCTGGGCCGGGCCTGCCTATCGGGCCCGGGCCCGGCCCGATGCCCAGGCCTAATCGCATCTAGGTGATAAGAGAAACGACTCAAGGGTTTTCAGGGAGTCAATTCAATTCTCTATTAAATCCCTGCCAAATGCCATTTGCTTGAATAAAAAAGAAACTTGAACCATCCAGCCTATAACTTTTGTTGTTGACCCAAATAATTGCCACATCACTACCTATAAAATGGAAGACAATTGCAAAGATAATCAAAAAGGCTAAAATGTAGATAGATGCTCCAATGCAATAATGAATAATTGCCTAGATAATGTAAAGATGATACATTCTTCAACAAAACTACTTTGTCCAATCCAAATTATCAGCAACGTCTACATCCAACATAAACACTTGACAGCCAATTTTCTCCTAGAGCATATGCATGCCAGCCTCTTTTACTGCATACACCTATCAAGCAATTAGAAGTGAATTAAGGAATTATTTCCCACAACTTTAAATATGAATTCTCCATAAACCATGTAGAGTACCAAATGTGACAATTAATATTAAAAAGTTTGACCAAAACTCTCAAAATGAAGTGTACCCACATGCCAGAAACACTATGAAGAAGTAAATGACTTAAGATGTCAAGCTCTATAACTACTAGTCATTGAACTAACTGTAAGTTTATAGCCAAGAAACTTGAGGCGACTTGGTATGGAGAATAGCTTTAGAGTTGATAAGACAACCTCATCTCCACTTAACCTGAAGAAATTAAAGAATGTGTATCATAAGAAAATATTGCACCTACCATAAGAAAAAATTATCTTCTTTTATAGAAATTCCTTTTTCCATTTCTGGTAGCAAATAGTTTTGCATATATCCATAACAACATAGGCCACCAGGAACCCCTTCAATCTATACATGCTAACATTAAGACCCAGTTCATGCACAGATCTGACAAGACTTGACAAAAAGAGAAAAAAGATCCTCAAGTATTCTCTTGCGCCCTCAAACTAACAAAAACAACTTTGTGCAAAGTTAAAATTAGTTGTTGATTTTGAACTTGAGGGGTGTCAAAAAACTGAATGTGTCAACCTTCCATAATCTTAAGATTAGTACAACCATCATGGTCTAAAATCAACCTTGTGCAAAGATAAAATTAGTTCTTTATAAAATCATTTGAGAGAAAGAAATAAGAACCATAGAAGCAGCTCTAGAGAATCAACAGAATAATGGTTTGCATCAAAATCATGCCTGTAAGGGATCAAAACCCAAAGACCATGCTTTGACCATTGACACTAAACATAAATGTAGCATAATAGAAATTCAGTTCGCAAGACCTAGAGGCATGTAACAAGATTATCATGTAAAAAGAGCATTGACCCTACACCGGAATAGGCAATCTAGGCTAGACCCTGCTCAGTCCATGAAAGACGGCTAAGAGAGAGACAGAGAGAGAGAGAGAGAGAGAACTAGGGTCTCATTTCTTTACCTGGTCTTCCCTCATGATTTAGAAGCCACAGTTAAAATGTCTGTCGAAGTTTCTATCAAGAAAATACGCTATCCCCACCAAACCGCTACAGCTAGACACCGAAACTCATCTGACTTGAAGACTGAAACCCTAATGCAGTTGCAGCCGACATTTTGTGCCTTCACACGGCATAGAGTAGAGAACAGACAAGCAATCGATGCGGGACACTGGAAAGGGTTGAACAGTGATGGCGACGATGAGGCAAGAGGACGATGGGTGACAGCGATGGCGATGGCGAGGAGGCACTCAGGAACATCCACAGAGGAGAAGGCTTTGTTCCTTCACTTCAAAAATAAAACCTCGACTTCGACCCGCCCTAAGTCGGTAACCAATGAAGTTTGGGATCTAGATGAACTGGATTTTAAGGTTTTAAGATATTAATTTGATTTATAAAGTTTTGGATTAGGAGAGATCTATATTTTAGTTGTGAACTTACAGTATTGATCTAGAAAGAACAATTTCTATTTCTGTTCTAGAACGCTTGTTTTGTGCTGGTCCACTTAATAAGATATCTTACAACACACATAATGATGAACGAATATTCAATGATTCAGTGACCAAGTGCATTGAAAAAGAAGAGAGATTGAAGAGTGAGAAGGTGCATAGTGCACATATGGCCTCTCGTAAAGGTCAACACATAGTTCGACAAAGGAAGAATGCCATGAAGAAAAAGGCTAAAAAAGTTAGATTTAGAAACATCTAACTAGTATATTGTCAAGCCTCATAAACATGTCTCTTATATGAAGTGCTTCTTCTACAAGAAGAAGTCAAACTGTGAGAAGCAAGTGAATTGATTGCTAAGAAATGTAATTTTTCATTAGTTTCTCAATGAATATAACTTGATTAATATTCTAGTTAATAGTTGGTGAGTTAAATTGAGTGTCACTATTCATATTTCAGCAGGCCTTTTGAACAAAAGGAACCTACGAAACATGAAAGAAGCATCTTCTTTGTAAACAAGATGCATACAACAAGATGCCTTCACATGTCAAGGCCGTTGGGACTTGCAGGGTGATGCTAGAGAGATGTTCTGTTTTGGACTTAATTGATACATTTTATGTATCTTCTTATAACAAAAACCTTATTTCTATTCCTAGACTGGTTACATTTGGATATTGTTTTAAATTTGAAAATTCAAAATTGTATATTTATAAATATTTAGTATATCCTGATTCTACATGTTTGAATGATGGTTTGTGTCATTTGAAAATTATGATCCATGAATCCCCTATCTTGTAGCAATATGTCAATTGGTAATAAATGTGACATGCTGAATTATCGACCCTATATGCTTTGGCACCGTTTAGACATATCTCTAAGAAGAGAATCCAAAGACTTGTAAAAGAAGAGACTTTTAGTCCATTGACTTCACAAATTCGAAAACATGTTTAGACTGCCTTAAGGCTAAACAAACTAATACTTACAAGAAATGTGCTAAAATGAGCAACAACAAATTGGAAATTATTCATACGGATGTATGCAAACTGTTTACCCCATGTCACATGGACGAGAGATATTTTGTCACCTTCATTGATGATTATTCCCAATATATGTATCTCTACCTTTTATTTGAGAACTCTGAAGTCTATCAAGTTTTTAAAGACTTCGAGACTGAAGTAGAAAAACAAACTGAAGAAATAATAAAAATAGTAAGATCGGATAGAGGTGGCAAGTACTATGGTCATTTTAATGATATAAGACAATGGAAAGGGCCTTTAGCATGTTTTTTCAAGGAAGAAGGCATTGTGCCTTAGTATACCATGCTCGGTAGTGCATATCATAATAGTGCAGCTGAAAGGTGAAACTGTATGCTTAAAAAAATGGTCCATGGTATATTGAAGTATTCAATACTCCCTATTATGTTTCGTGGTGAAACTTTAAGGACAGTTGTGCACATTTTGAATAAGGTACCTGTTAAAGCTCTTTCTAAATCTCCTTACGAGTTATGAATAGGTAGAAAGTCTTCACTATTACATATGCACATTTGGGGTTGTCTTGCAGAAGCTAAATTATATAACCCTCACATATTGGCTTCTAACCTTAGAACAACTAGTGGTTTCTTTATTGGTTATCTAAAACTATCAAAAGGCTATAGATTTTATTGTCCATCTCATTCACCATAAATAGTAAAAACATATAAAGATAGATTTCTTGAAGATGGTTCTGTTGAGATAAAGACATTGCAAAATTTCTTCGCAATGTTTAAACTAAGAAATACAGTTACTATAAACTTCCTATCATCATCCAATAAAATATTAAAGTGAATGTGATTTAGTCATTGATATGCCAATGACAGAAGAACCACATGTCAATAATGCTGGTGAGTAATTACAAGAATGGCAAATTTAGTTTGAACATTTAGAACCACCTGTATGGAGATGCATAAGAACACGTGGATCTGCTATTCATCCTGATTGGGTGGTATACTTTTAAAAGCCCAATGATTTCATGGTTGATAATCCAATCACCTTTATCAAAGTTGTTGAGTGTAAGCAATCTGCATACTGGATAGAAACTATGAAAGAAGAGTTAGATAATATGGCTAAAAATCAAGTGTAAGACCTTGTCACTCTGCCTAAAGGAATTAAACTCATAGGATGTAAATGAGGATTTAAGACTAAAAGAAACTCTAAGGGCAAAATTGAGAGGTACAAGGTAAGGATGGTTGCTAAAGGCTCACTCAACTGGAGGAAATTGACTATAATGAGGCATTTTCTCATGTCTCAACTAAAGAGTCAATGAAGATTATTTTTTACTTTATAGCTCATTTTGACTTACAGCCACATCAAATGAATGTAAAACAACTTTTCTTAATGGTGATTTGAATGAATAGGTTTATATAGAACAACTTCAAGGCTTTTTTAAAGGAAAGTCAGATGGTTTGGTTTGCAAGTTAAATAAGTCAATATATGGATTAAACAGGCCTTCAGGCAATGGTACATCAACTTTAACGAAGTTATTTTGACTTTTGGTTTTACTGAGAATGTCGTTGATCAATGCGTGTACTTTAAAATAAGTGGGAGTAAGTTCACAATTCTGGTGTTATATGTAGATAAGATTTTACTTGCAACCAATGTTACTTTAAAATAAGTGGGAGTAAGTTCACAATTCTGGTGTCATATGTAGATGAGATTTTACTTGCAACCAATGTTAAGGATATGCTGCCATAGACTAAAGAGTTTCTTTCGACTCATTTTGAAATGAAATACATGGAGGAAGCTTGCATATATTCTTAGCATTGAGATTCACCGAGACAGAAATGAAGGCACATTAGGTATCTCTCAAATAACTATATTGATATGATCCTCAAAAAATATGGGATAGAAAATTGTTCTCCTACTACAACACCCATAATGAGAGGAGATAAATTGAGCTTGAAAGATTGTCCACATACTAAAGATGAAATGACACAAATGTATACAACGCCATATGCATCAGTTGTTAGCAGCTTGCAGTATGCGCAAATCTATACACGACCTATATATTGTATGCAATTGGGGTCCTTGGCAGATTTCAGTTGAATCCAAGGATTCATTGCAATGCTACAGATCTAGGTGGATATCCTCATAATAGGAAATCTACTGCTGGATATGTTTTCCTAATAATAGGTGGTGCCATCTTTTGGAGGAGTGGGAAGCAATCCACTAATCCTACCCACATTATGGAGGCTGAATTCATTGCCTATTCAAGACCACGTCATAAGCTATTTAGTTGTGGAATTTCATATTATGACTGGGGTTGATTGAATCTATTGGGAATCTACTCAAAGTATTTTATAACAATGAAGCTGTTGTGTCCTTCTCTAACAATAACAAATGTACTACATCATGTAAGCATATATAATTGAAGTATTTTGTTGTTAAGGAGATGACAAAGAATCATTCAGTGCGTATTGATAATAGTGGAAAACCAAGGATACGATTGCTGATCCTCTTGCTAAAGGTTTGGCCTCGAGGTTGTATTCTGAATATGTTAAGAGGATGGACTTATTTCTTGTAATCGAGTACACAAACATATTTATTATTCACATTTTGGTTATAAAGATTTATTCTCTTTTGTTCATGTTGATTGTGTATTAAGTATACTCATTATGTTAAGAGTGTTTCATAACAACTTATGGACTGAAAGTATAGACTTCACTTGGGTCAAATAGGAGAATGTTGGAGAACGTGCTTTGAAGAGTTCAACAGTTGCGACCCTTTGACATTTTTAACATACATCACTTTGTCTTCACACCCATTCAAGGTGACCATTGATTTCCTATTTATACCACACGATGAGAGCGGTTTAAGGTGTTGAAAAGTTTTTGAGGATCGGTCCATGCTTCCCCTCGGCATTCTGTGCTTGTGCTAATCGACAGTGGCCATTGGCTGAGGATATTGTATGTTTTCATTCTTCTCATTGTGCATCATAGCAGAAACCAGTAAGTGCCATATCTGGTTATTTCTATGTGTGAACTTGAACATATTAAACTAGTTACTTACTCCAAAATATCCATCAACAATGCATTAAAGTAATGATGGAAGCACCATCATTATGATCAATTAATAACAAGGTTTGTTACCTACTACGAGCAAAGTCCTTTACTCATGAAACAAAAGGTATTATATACTTAAAGTTTAATTGCATATAATTCAAGGTTTCCCCTCATTTGTTTAGAGATTTTAAAAGTAAAATTTCAAGGGGTTCAACTAATGAACTTTCTAAAATTACATCAAAAGAGTCACAAATGACCAAAAAATGTACATTATCAAAACAATCAACATTCATATATGGAATTAGTTAGATGAAATGAGAAGACATTTTTTGGCAAAGAGGTACTTTTGCAATGGTTGTAGTTATTTCACTGAAGTTAACACCAATAATGTCAAATCATTGAATAATGTCATGAGGAATGCTTTAAATTGTTGAGATAATGGATAAAATTAGAACATATCATATGATGATGTTAGTAAGAAAGAGGTCCAAAACAAGTTATTGAGAATGTTGAGTTGTGTCTAAAGTGAAAGTAAGACTGGTGAGTGACATGATAGCTGGCACAACTTGTTATATTATATTATTGATTGGTGATTGTTAAATTTAGTTGTAATTTTCACTTTTGCACTAAATAGACACTTTTGAAATAAATTAATCATGTGCTATTGTGCATATGTGTAGATGATAGTGAATATTGAGTGATAGAAGATGGCTTTATGTATATATGCATTTGAGAGAGTGTGAATGTGACTACTATAATTGAAAACACAATAGAATGTGAAACAAGTGCGTTCTACATGCTTTGGCAGATTTTAGTGTTGATAATTAGAAATGTGTATATTTTACCTCTTGAAATATGTCCTAGTGTTGGGAAACCTAGACAAATAATAGCCAAATGAAAAGGTAAAGACATTTAAAAAAAAAACATGTTCACCTATACTGTGCTGTGTATATATTGCTCTTGAATCTTCAAAAGGTGGTCCATCAACACTACATAGTACTAAAATAAACTTTATTAGCCTTACAACTATCATATCTTATTTTTTTTTATCACTAGTAGACATTAAATATGATAAGGATATGAACAATTTTTTTGGATTCATATATATTGGAACTAACACACACACACAATGCAGAACTTGTAAATGTAAATGTCATATCAGCTTTAAGTACAAAATTATTCCAGACACAATGCTTAGTCATTAAATATTGACTATGATTCCTGAGATGCACTAGTGCACTAATATTGTTCCAATATTGACACGAAACTTGTTCACGCATTAAAGGTGCTTCAATGTGGATATGTAGGGGTAACAATTCACACACTTATTTGTCGGCAATAGCTCTATATCACTGGTTCATCTCCAACTATCACTGGTTCATCTCCAACTAGTTGAAAACATTATTTCAAAAAATTGTGTTGGATTAGCATATCAAAATAGATGACTTCTATTTATTCTATGCATAGTTGTATTGACCCGAACTTCTTTATGGTAGTGGCTAGTAGCTTGAACACAATGACATGTTGCACAAAGTTAATTATACAAAGGAGTGGTAACATGACAAGTAGGATATAAGGTAGATCTCACGACCTCCTAGATTGATATAGTTTGTCTGAGTGGTAAATTGTGCAACATATAGTCAACAATGTCCTTACTTTTCATAATTATTTCGATATTAAATGACTTCTCTATAATTGAATCAAGAGGTGACAAGTATAGAATTTTTGGAAGCAAGTTTTTATGATTTTTTTTAAGGAAAACAACAACAAATGTGATTTCTAGTAATTTTTTTTGTCATTTTGAATTACAAATGTGGTATTTCTTTAGGAGAGGTAGAAATGTATATAAATAACACTATATATTGTATATAAGAGATTCTGAATTTAATTGAAACAGTGTGAAGTTGTTCTTATATTTTGATTAAATATGATATAAGTCTTTGTATTTAATGAATGCTTAACATGTTTGAACCATGCAAAATTACAAAAATGTACACTTGAAATCATAAACATCTGCTCAGTGTCACACTTACATGAAGGGCTCCTTAGAATTGTCCACCTTGTCTTGGCTGCCACATGTTGCCCAATAGTCACCGTGTCATAGGTTAACCTTCATCACAACTGGTTGCCACTAAAGGAAAAAAAATACACTTGTCTACTTGGTTTCTATCTCTTTAGTAAGAGTAACCATGTTTAGTATTAGAAACTTAGCATCAACATGTTAGGCTATAACTGTGCTAAAAGATGTTGATGACAATGGTTCAACTCATTTTCACAAATGCAACAACATGGTCAGGTCATTATAAAAAGTCCAACAAGAACATAATAGATCATTACAAAACCGAAATAAATGTCAAGAGGAATGCAGAAATAATGTTGTAATGTCTCCTCATAAATGTGTTGATAATGTTGGACCTAAGTGTATCAAAACAAACATAGAAATAATATCGTGGGTTTCTTTTGTTAACAATATAAAATTAAACATAGGTCATGTGCATTAAGAATAACGAAAAGTTAAGTGTACTTCTTATCGACATAGATTCTTTAAGTATGCGTTACAATTTACCTAATCCTATATAAACCATGTAGAAAATGAGGCATTTTATTTTAAATTGAGCTGCCCGACCTTACATGAAGTTTTCTTAAACATTTTGAAACTAAAAAACTCGACAATATATAATCCTATTTGTTGGTGCTTCTGGTGCACACCTGCTAGGAGATGGACTCCCTTCCTTTTTATTGTGAAAAAATTAAAAAAAAAATCGCGAGAAACTATCAACAAAAGAAACAGCACAACATATTATAAAGAAACTGCAACAACTATTGCAAATTTAACACTAGGAAATTGGTCTCGTTTTTTACAAGTATTTACCCAAATGTTCTTATTACACTTGGCTACCAGTTCATTTTTGAATGTTCATAGACTGGATCATGTGATTGGACATGAGCAACTAAATCATATTTAGGGGACCTCTAGATTATGCAACTTATTCCAATTAATCTTCTCCAATACCCTCTTTCTTATCAATGGATATGGATTTGATACAAACTTAGGTGTAGAACCAGCTACTCATATGATCCTGGCTCGCTTCACATAGATCCTTGAAAAAATCGATTCGGTCTGAAATAATACAATCTGGATCCAAATCTTCATCAATGACTTGGCTCCCCAAAAGGTTTCATGCTCTTGATCACAGTCTGTATTGGTTATTTTAATTACTCAACCAAATGAAATGCTTGTTTTAGCATATGAAAGGGAATTCCACAAGTCTTTGATGTGTTGGGTGTTTCTTGATATTTGTTTCTGTCGAAAAGGATATTGAAAGCAAAATGTCACTAAAAGACAAATAATTTTTTATTTCACATCGGATACTAGAGGTTTATGAAATTTTCTTTTGAGGGTGTCTACTAAGGACATTGTACTCTTGGAACACATGATCCTATTATATACGTTTCAGAAGCATCATCACATTCTTGTTTTAGGAAATATGGTAAGATTATGTCACACATTTGGTTGTTAAATATAGAACTAAAATCAATATTCACATCAAGCGACACACATTTTATGAAAATTATGAAACAAGGGCTTTAATTAAAACACATAATACGCAGTTGTAACTAGTCACATGAAGTAATATCTACATCCGGTACTAATCTATTCATACATCGCGAGGATGTAAGATCTGACTATTACACAAACAATAGCTAATTTATAAGTTCCTACTTGAACATAATTACTTTTGTACTCCAATTTCAAATTGAACTAAAACATGCTATCAATATATTCTTCATTTCATGACTGCAAATCACAAACAATTATTCAAATCACATAAGATAGAAACATTTACCATCTCCCATTTTCTAGTGAAGTTATTTTCTCCAAAATTTCATTGGCAGCCTGCTTTCTCAAATCATTGGCTTGGGAACCTAAGGGAGCTGAAGTCCCTGTTCCTTCTCTCTGCCTTGGGGCGTAGGCTGTGTCGGATCTGGGTAGAGAGCGGTATACAAATCAGTGGTGCAGTTCGAACTAACGACCGAATTTTTACTGGTCTGTCAGTCCAAACAGCTACACTATGCCCCTCGGGGCTTCTCATGCTGTTGATGAGCTCAATGCTCTCAAGGATTTTTTGAAAAATAGAAACTTTTGACATTGAATAGTCTTACTTCACATAATAACTTCGGGCCACAAATGAACAAACGTTTCATGTTCTTATTATGGAAGTTAGGCCTTTTTATGACGGTGCAACCTAATTGTATAAAACTTTTCATGTTCTTATTATGTAAGGGTGTCAACTGGCTGGGCAGATCGGATATTGTCATGTTAGAGGTCTAATTGGAATATATATATATATATATATATATATATATATATATATACACACACACACAGAGACATAAAATAGAAGAATATATTCAATATTCAATATTCAATTTTTGACACGCAATCATATTCATAACTGTGTGAAAGATCTGATACCCATTAAATTTGTTAAGGGAAATCTTAATCCCATTATTAGTTGGATTTGGATTTTCTTATAGAATCTGACAACATAAATTCAAATTTGAGTCTATATCGGTTCCCAGCCCCTAGTGGAGACATTGGAAAACAGTGTGTATCAGCAGTATGCATCGTTTCATGTCGGCCCGTATCTGGCATGAAGAAAACTAATATTTTAAATACTTTTTCATTAAGATGTCGGCACGAACCTTGGCTCCTACTCAAATTTTTAAACAATACTAAAATTTGTATGTAAATTTCAAAAATTTTAGCTTAATGTATATAAAAATTTTATTTCAGCCCTCGTAAAAATTTTAAAACTATAGTTCTGCTCTGCAATGAAAAATTCTTGGCTTCGCCCCTGTTAACACCAATATTCCAACCACTGATACCCGCTTCCGCAATTACTGGATCTGATCTATACACTTGATTGATGAAAGGGCTTGGCATGGTAAATTGTTCAAGAACATTCTACTTCTCATTCGACGTGAGTTTGGATTGAAACATGAAACTGTTCTGAAAATCTAAAATGAACGATACTGGGTTTGTGGGTAGATTTGATTTGTCCTTTTTCTTGTTTGATCTAAGTCAATTTGTCTTATCTTATATAATTCTTCAAAGTCTGTGTGGGAGTCAAAGTATAAGCTGTGCATCGGGCCCGCATGGCCTGTTCCTGGCCAATAAGAAGTTGGGCTCGGGCCGAGCTGCTGCCTGTGACCACAGCTCGGCCTGATTAAATTAAAAATTTTAATATAATTTGACATATAAATATATATAATTATACATCACATATCTGGCTTTTGGGGTGAAGCCAAGATAGGGACCACATAAGCCTTGGCCCCATCTCATTTTTTTTTTTTAAAAAAAATTACATATAAATTTTTATTTGTTTTATATAAAAATTTTAAAAAATGATATTGGGCCATAATCAAAATTTAGAAACTTTAATTCAGCCCTCTCATGAAAAATTTCTCGCTCCAACCCTGCATGGTTCTATGCCCACCCCTAGACAAAGGTGTATTTGGCATGCTCGTAACAACATCGTTGCCCCTCTCTATGGAGGATAAAATGGGAAAATAACTCTCATTTGTACATTTTGTCGTAGTTTTTTTTAACCCTTTTCAGGTCAATTCTGTAATTTGAGAAACACATAACTAACTTGGAATATCTTCATGACTTAGCAGACTTTGGCTACAATTTAGGTGAGGTTTGACATTGACATCCACACCAGATTTTGCATGTGTTCGTTGGGCCTTCAACACAGACAAAATGTTAGGATGCAAAATAAGACCAAATAGGGGCATTTGATTATCTCGGATTTGAGATAATTTTAAATCTATTTTTTTTACATGATAATAAAATCCAGTGTTTGTTTACTACGTGGGTCTTATATAGAAGAATCTTGTATCAGCCTCAGATTCGATATCTGATATCCGAAGTTATCAAACACACTTAAAATGCCCCAAGTAAGTCTGCATACAACATATCTAAAGAAAAAAATAGGAAAAAAAAAACATCTGAAAGACTAACAGACTAACACCCAGCTGGGAGAAGCATTAGTCATACTCGGGGAGAAGCAAGAAATTTTTAGCAAAGGGGCAGTAGTAGTTGTTTTAGAATTTTAAGAGGCAACAATTCGTAAATGACAAATATAGAAATAAGTAACTTTTTGTAGGTTTGTACAGGCAACTGCCCACACAAGCCCACAGTCTCATACTCTTAAATTAGTTGTCTTTTCAGATATAGTACTGTATGAGGAGTCGAGCCACATCGAGCTCAGCTCTAACTTGCTCGTTAAAAGCATCTCGTTTATAAATGAGTCAACTTCGAATTCAAATCTATGCTAGTTCAAGTTGTAAGAACTTGAATCAAGCAAGTTAAACGAGTCAAGTTGGAGCCTGATCTTCTTCTGTCGAGCTCGTTTTCTGAGTCGAGTCAAGCTCGAGCTGGCTCAACTCGAGCTTCAATCGGCTTGCGCGCAGCCCTAACTAGTTTCAGGCAATCAATTAGACTGTATAGATCAATTGACCATGATAGTTTTTTCGAACATCAAACTAAGGATATGTTTTTGTAGCTCAAGAATTGAATTTGTGAATCGTTGGCAAACTAAGAATTAAATTTAATGGCTCTTTTACGTATGAGAAGCCAATTCACTTCCTGTTTGGAGATTTTCATAGCTTACTTAAAATTTTTGGCAATTTATGAATGGGTAAATGAAGAAGACTTTCTCCAAAACCCTCGTTAGTCAAACGACCAAGCGTTGATCTCAAGAAGCTGGCAGTGCTGATTCACTCGACTCGACTTGCCCTGGATCGGCCGATACCGGTTCGATTCAGTGGTCCAACAAAAAAAGCCACAGGTTACCTTTCAGCTATTTTGAAAATATTTTAGTTTTTGATATTTTTAATTTCTTTTAGTTACATATCTTTTTTTCTTTTGAAAAATGAACTTGATTTTTCAGACAATTTGGCTAATAAACGATCAAGCTTAAGGATGGGCAACGGGCTACGCCAACCGATCGAAAACCAGATTTAATATTTATAACAAAAATTATATATAAATATAATGAAAATTAATTTTTTCATATATATTATCATATGTCCAAGAACCGTCCAGAAAACCCTCTTTTATAGCTGCAGCCCGACTCAGGTTAGGTACGCGGAAGTCCTTAAAAATGAAAAGCTGTAATTATAAATTAATTAATTATATAAATATAAATTAATTTAGTTAATTTGAAATATTAATTAATTAATTTATTAATAAATATAAAAATTGTTCATGCAAATTCTTTTCCAGGTTTCTGATGCGAGAGGAATTCAATACTTGGAATTATAAAAAAGTATGAAACACTTGCTCTCATTTGTTACTCGGTGTGCAGCTCAGCTGATTGAAAAAGTACTCAGTATTTGGGGAACGGTGAAGAATTCGTGGGGGTTTGAAAGCGACTTCTCCTCGAATATTCTCCGTCTCCAAGCAATCAAGAGAAGCGTAGAAATATAAAATTAAAAACACTCGATCCCACGTAAATTTCCCGGGAGAGTTCCCACCGGAGATGCGGTTAAAAAATTTCACCGACACTTCCCGGCGAAGACAGGAAATCCTGAGAACCAAGAAGGTGACGGTGCATGCCTCCCAAAATCACAAGGGCCGTCCCTTCATCCAGAATAATTGGAAAAAATAAAGAAAAGGGGGATGATTATTGATGACAGCCACCACCACCCATCAAAGAAAATTCCTAGATTTCGTATACTTCTCCGACCGCCGGCGCCGAATTCTCCCGTGGTTTTGGCTACCGCGCCTCGGCTGCCACGCGGCTTCGATTTCCTCCGCGGTGAGATGAATCAAAGTGGTCGCGGACGCGTCGTTGTTCCTCCCGCAGGTGAGCGACGTCGGCCTCGGCTTCCTCGGTGCAGGCGGGCAGCTGGATGCCGGCGGTATGCGATGCGGCGTGGACGTCGTTGTCACGGAAGGCGTCAGCGGATCAGCGCCCTCGGCGTCTCCTTGGGCGGGGGGCGAGTTGGCGGTTTCAGGTGGCTCCAGATTCTCTCGACGGTCAGAGCTCAGCAGGTCTTTCCTTGCCGCATCCTCTGAAACAGACATGGCTGTTCACAACATTAATCTCAAGTTCAAGATCTACATAAGAAGAAGAAGAAGTATTTGACTGAGAGAGGGAGGGAGACTTCCATGTATGTATAGTGTCCAAGTGGGGGGGAGGCGTGTGAAGGAAGTTTTGATTTCGAAATAATGGAGGGAACCAATGAAGAGTAAGGAAGGCAAAGAATTTTTTTGATTCTTGCTTACGGTTATTGTCAATTTCCTTTCAACTCAATTTTGTGTTCTCCTTTGGGATCACTAACAACGATGAGAGTTACTGTGTAGTTGGAGTGTTACTTGGTCAATACTTGTACTGTAAAAAAAAAGTTACAGATGCACAAGTTAAAAGTAAAAACAACATTCTTCAACAGTCTAAAGTAAACTTTATGCTTACAAGGATAAGTGGTTGGGTGAAAAATTCTACTCACTTTGAGGTCTCTCTCGCTTACTTAGAAAAGTTACTGCAGTAAGATACAGTTACCAAAAAGCTGGTTATATGCACTTACTCTTAAGAATGGATCGGGAATTCAATGAAAGTGGGCCAATGTAATGCACAAAAAGTTGTTGCACACTGTCCATACCAGCCGTGCACGTAACCACCTCTCTGCCTTCACCAATCTTGACCTTACCTTTGAAAGTGACCGTCGTAAAAATGCGGAGATAAGACACGGCCTCCCTGGTTGGGTGACGTGAAACACAATGAACACGGTAACATGCAAACACGTGCTGAACTTCAACTACCTTCTCTTGAACTTATAATCCTGCACATTATATAAGGAAAGGCGGTGGCGGATGCCAAGAATTCCCCCCGTGATTAACTTCCCCAGGTTAAGTTTGAACATTGCTGAAACAAGTTGTCCTTCGATATACAAATCCCGGATACCATAACTGATTCAAGGTGTTCGCCTGTAATTCAAAACTTTTCCTTATATTATTAGTAAGATAAGTTTTATTTGCGTGGTATGTTGTTTGTGATTCTTTCAAATGGCAGCTAGAATTTCATTATTTGATGATGTTATCCCCAACAAATTATGCACGCCTATTAATGCCTTTTGCTTTATTATACATTAAAAACCAATGCAAATAGCCCCATTACTTCATTGAAGCTGTGTATACTTGAAAGTCTACTCTCCACCCATTTGTGAATGTTGATGTCGGCTTCATATTGGTTTGATCATCAGTAGGCCGATACATATCGTTCTTTATTGTTTTTCTAATTAAAAAAATGAAGCATTTTAAATTGGTTGAAAAATAAAAAAAAATAAAACCCTTATCGAAATTTAATATACATATTATTCAGTATATTTCCCGGACCGCACAAATTGGCGATTAGATCAGTGACACCATCGTTGAAGGAGAAAGTCTCCTGCAATCGGTGCCCAGTTTCCATGAAGGTAAAAAAGTTTTAAAACCTACCTCTTCCCTCAATATTCCGCAGCTTTTTTTCTGATGGAAACCCTAAGCTCCAAATATTTGGTACAAGTAACACCATTAACAAAGATACGTGATAATCAACTTCACATTGGTATCTAGGGTTTCCTATTTCCAGGTATATCTCTCCAGGAGAAAAAGAAAGAAAGAAAGAAAGAAACAAAAGAGACAAGAAGAATGTTGAGTGCTGTAAACCTCCCCAATCCCGATTGTCCGTTCCTTTATCGAGAACCAATCCTTTTCTTGAAAGTCAAAAGCTAAAATCTCATACACCTGCCGGACTTCCAGAGCCGAATTCTCCGGTAAGGAATCCGGCGGCCGCTCCTCGTCTGCCAGGCGGACAAGATTTCCTCCATAGTCAGATGAAACGGCCGGATCATCACTCCGGCCTCGTAGTTCCTCCTCTTGGGCCTGGGCCTCCTCGGCGCAGGCGGACAGGTCGTGGGCGGCGGTATGCGATGCGGCGTCGACGGCGGCGTCACGAACATCTCCGGATCAGCGTTCTCGACGACATCTCGGGCGTCGCCACCGGAGGAGGAAGCTGTTTCTTGCGGCTCAGAGATCTGTCGAAGATCGGAGTTGAATTGATCGCCCGGTGCTGCACCTTCCGAAGCAGACATGGCGGATCGAATCCTCGGAGACGAGAGGCTCAGCGCAGAAGATCAAGGAAGGGATCGGGGTAACTGCAAAAACAAAGAGGGATGATCAGGGATCGGAGCGACTGCAAAAACAAAGAGGGAGGATCAGGAGATGGGAGAAGGAGGAGGGAGAGAGGTTGACAAAATTGAAGAGGCGTGCAATGGAAGGAAGCATTTGGGTGCAGAAAGGCAAAAGTAAGGGAATGCAGGAAACGTTCGATAAAATATTGCCTTGTTAGGACACTTTTTCTATGATAATCCCCACCATATTTGTTATTTTTTGATTTCCTCCTCCCTTTTCCAAGTTTTCCAATTTCATTTTTATCTTCAGCCTTGTTATTATCACGTTGAAGCCGTATCGGTAATGCGGGTACCTCGTATCGTTTGGTACTCATCCACCCACGTTTATATATCGCCAGCTGCCGGATGTTGTCCAATGCTAAAATATTTTAAAATTATGGATGAAAATACTATTTACCAAGAACACTAACAACATTTTATGATATTATATTCAGTCACAGCTTTAAATATTCAACCATCCAGTTGGCATTGATATATATATATATATATATATATATATATATATTCCACACCATTTGGACTCTAGCTTATAACACCACATTTTGAAAAGTTTAGTTTTGTATTTAAGATTGCGAGTAAGCTTAGAGAACCTACAAAGGCGTTGTTACGTAGTTGGTTGTTTTGCTTTGTAGTTTTGATCAAATTGAAACCAAAACTGTTAAGGTGCGAGTTAAGATCTGTCGGAGCAAATGGTCGAGCTCAATGTGGGAGTGAGTCAACCAAAACTGTTAAGGTCCAGGTTGAAATCTGTCGAAGCATATGCTCGAGCTCAATGTGGGAGTGAGTCAAGTTGTTTCATGTTCAATCACCATCACGTGGATGTGTCCCTCTCTCTCTCTCTCTCTCTCCCTCCCTCTCTCTCTCTCTCACACACACACATATATATATATATGTATATATATATATATGAGAAATTCAACAAATGATTCGAGTTGAAAGGAGTAACTATAAATTCACCCAACTTCCGAAACAACTGTACATCCTAAGGACAAGCGGATTGGGAGAGGGGCTTCGGTTTATCCACGGCATCTCTATATCTTTTATATACATGTAGGCCCACTATTAGGACATGCTAGGTCGCGGGCCCATAGCATAGAGGTGGGGTTGGATGAAGTTGTTCTCTCGGTGCTTGCCTTAGAATAGTTGTCCTAATTAAGAAAACACAAAAAACACAAAAAGTTAGTTCTTGTTTGCATTAAGGCAAAAGGTAAGGTTGAGAATAGGTTTTCCCTATGGAAAAGTTATGTTCTTTATGTCAGTTGTAGGCAGTTTTCTATAATTAAGAAGATTTTCAAATTTATATCCGTTGCTTTAAATGTCTGTCAAAAATTAAAGTTATCCTTCCAAAAAAAGAACGAAAACATAATCGTTTGACAAAATTTGATAGAATCGAACAATAACTTATCTATACATTACCTCAAATATGGATCCATCTGACTCGAAGAGAACCTAAAAAATATGATAGAACTTAAAAAGGAGGAAAAAACACTTGCCATTATGAGTTGACTTGCAGATTCTTTATCAACAAAAGGAAAAAAAAGAAAACGCACTCAACTTTTTTCAAAGGAAGAAACTGCTTTAGTTTTAATTAATAAAGATGTTTTCATATGTTAGATTATTCACATTTCCTAATTCAGACGAATAGAAATGAGATTCTGATAGTTAGACAATAGAAACTAGTTGAGTGTAAATTCTAGATCCCATCTCAATCAAAGGCGCATGTTGGGTGCTTTTTTTAAGATTCTTATAGGTACAGGTGAATTGTTCAACAAAACTTTTAAATGGTCATTTAAAAATAAATAAAGGTATATACAAACTAATTAAGATGTAAAAAAAATCTTAACATATTTTTTCAAATACTGAAAATCAAACATGTGGCACCCTCAAATTGGTCGCAAAACTAAATAAGCTTGAAATTGATTCAATTCGAATCTGCCAACTAAGGCGATTCTAACAACATAGCTAAAAACATTATATTCTTGGCGAGGAATACAATGCAACACTAATTGTCAGTGCTCACCAAGAGATCAAATGCGCCAGATTAACTTGAACCCCATCTTCCGTTTACTTGAACGTTTATAGACAAAGTCATCTCACACAACTTCGAGAATATAAACTTTTAAACACATTCATTTGACAATGGATTGGACGACATCTAATAAGCCAGTTGTGATCTTTCAAAGCCAATCTTGACATAAAAAGAAAGGGAAAGTCGTGATCTTTCTAAGCCAATCTTGGCATAAAAAGAAAGGGAAAGCAAACAGTTAACTAAAGCTCTTCTCAGATCAAGCGTCTATTTCTGGTAACAATATAAGTTAATAAATTTTAATGACAAATATTTTGTTAGAGGCAAAAAAGCGTAAAAAAGAGATTGATCATGTCATAAGGCGGTTTTCTCTCCATTCAAAAACACATCCTTAGATGGCATTCTAGATCGGGAGGAGTTTTCTAATAAAATTTTTCATGAAGGGGGCCGAATTATAGTTTCAAAATTTTGACAAAATTTTTACATAAGATAATTTTTTTTTTTAAAAATTGACATGGTTAAAAAAAGAAATTGAGGTAGGGGTAGGCCCTTGCCCACCGCCCTTGTCTCCACCCCTGACTAGAAGAGCATTTGGGTAATTTTTTATTTAACCAGATTTCATTTTTACCCTTACAAGGAAAGAATCTTCCATTTAACAAGCAATGCATTAATTTAACCACTTCCCTTGTTCCGGGCCACAAGCTGTTACCTTCTTTATGTAGCTATGGATTGTTTTGATATATAAATTTATTATTAAAAATGTGAAAAAATTGCCCATGCCACCCTAACTTTTAAAGAGAAATTCTCAAAGCGAGCCGCTTACTAACAGAAAAACACCAACTTTTAATGTTAAATGATAAAAATACCTCTTAGAAAGAGCCACTCTTCCAGTAACTGATGAAAGATGATTTTGTCATTCAAAAAAGACATTTCTTGTCATTTTCCGTTTAGAATGAACATTTTCAGTTAGTCTCGGAGAATTTCTTTGAAAGCTGAAATCTCTTTTTCTTATTTACTGAAACCCCATTTTATAACGTTTTCTGTTATTTTCAGAAGTGAGCCGGTGATCAGTAAATGAGACAACTGCTGGGCAAGATTTTAGTAAAGTAGTTCAACAATCTTTCCACAGGAGAAGTTGAACAACTATTTTATGACTTACAGGAACAACTGTTTTTTGGGGGGCGAGCGGCGTCATGATAAAGTAATGATGAGGCCTTTTTCTTGGCCATGGCGACGACTCCGCTTCTCCACACGAGGAAGAGAAAACGATGAGGTCGCCGGCGGAGCATAATAAGAGTAAAAAAAAAAAAAAGAATGAGTTATTAGGACATCACTTTTCGCTACATGTGGTGTCGGCTTCCTTATAACGCAAGCAATTTCTTCTTCTTCTTTTTTGTTTGGGAATCTTAAATCCTAAACTTGTTCCGTATTTACAGAAAGACACCTCACAAATTAAGCATTTACATTTACCTGCCTGGATGCCGCACGACCCGTGACAGCCAGACTCTTCTCTATCAAAAGTGATTCAGCTTCCGTTCAATGAAGCTTCCCATCGTGGACTCCTTGTTGTTAGGGATGTACAAAGCGCGAGCCGAGCTCCAACTCGATTAGCTTGAACTCGACTCAACTCACATATACTCGACTTGAGTTTTATGAAGTGAGCTTAAGCTCAACTCGCTTAACTGAGTCTAGCTCGTGTCCCTTAATATATGTATCTTTTGCTTACAATTTTTATGTTTTTACCCATTGTAAGCTTTTGAAATTACAAAAATAAGTATTTGTGTCAAAGAGCCTAATCGAGCATAGTCCAGTTGAATTCATCCAACTCGAACTCGACTTGTTTACAAAATCGAGTTATCAATTAAGTTCGATTTCGACTCGTTTAACTTACGAGGCGAGCTGGAGTCAAGCTCAAGTCGGTTCGACTTGTTGAACATTCCTACTTGTTGTACCTTAGCTGTTGAGGAAGAATCTAGTTTGGATTCAATGGCATCGGTCTTATGCTCTGACTTGAACTCACTCGTCAAAACTCCGCTTTAAGTCAACTTGCTTGTAAGTGAGTTGAGCTCAAGTTCAAATGTATGCTCCAAATGTTAAACGAGTCGAGTTCGAGTTGTAAGAACTTGACTTGGCTCGACTACATAATGATGGTTGACAGTGAGACTCAACTAAAGAGTTAATGAATTAAACAAGTTAAAAGGAACAAGACATGCTTAACACAAAAGAATTAAACGAGACGAGTTCAAGCTCGACGTTGTATCATCAAGTTGAGTTCAACTCAACTTTAAGTTCGAGTTTTCTAAGTCAACTAGAGCTCAAGCTGACCCAACTCAAGCTCAACTCGGCTCATGTGCAGCCTATAGCCATAGGATTTAGAAGCTTTAGGCATGTGCTTTACCTTTTTTCTTTCTTATGTAACAAAAACCAAAAAAATCGCATTTAGCATTTTCAACATTTTAATGGTGAGAAAAAACCATGACATTTCTTTCGCAGGAACCATCAGTTTCAGGGGTGGAAGGAGCGGGGGCCCGCCTAGGCCATGGCCCCACCCCAACAAATTGGAAAAAGAAACATTGAAAAAATTGAAAATTTTTAGTTGCTCCACCTATTGTTTGGATTCAAGTTCAATTTGGCTACACCCAAATCCAGAGGTTGGACTGTTTGGCCCGGCCCTGAAAAAAATCCTGGTTTCGCCCTTGATCAATTTAACAGGCCAGTTCAACATATGTCTACAACAGTTTGCAGGAGGAACAACTCATTTGTCTTTGACATCTTTGTCAGCTCATTAATGAAAATTTATTAACCGAATTAATGATGATGGTATTTAAATATTACTAGCTAAGTTAACATACAAGGTGAGTTGATTTACTTCTTGCCATAAAATCTCTTATAGTTACCGTGGAAGCCTCCTCACTCTTTTAGCCTCGTTAAGTACGCAAGCTCAAGGCGTGTACTTTTACACCTCTTTTGATGGCTTTAGCAACAAGAAGAGCAACAAGCTGGTTGGCCTAAGTGACTTGTTGTCCATGCATCATCAGTTCAAATGTTTTCTGTTGTACAAAAAATTGATAACATGCACAACACTCAGTTAAAAAGATATACCCTAAGACCACCCAAACTCCAAAGCAAAACTCCAAAGCAACTTTGAACCTCAAAGGCAGGGGAAAAAAAGGAGGGCCATTCTCCAACTCTAAGACGTCAAATCACCTATAATTAAGCGATGTACCCTAAGACCACCCAAACCCCAAAGCAACTTTGAACCTCAAAGGCAGGGGAAAGGAACAGGAAGGGGGGCCATTACCCAACTCTAAGACGTCAAATCACCTATAATTAAGCGACAGAACACGTTTAAGGACTTTAAGAGCACTGAATAAAACCTTGTTTATCACAAGAACTCAGAACTCCACCAAAACATGGGACTCTAATGAATAAAGCTTGTCACCCGCAAAAAAAAGGGGTTTTACTTTTTACGCAGATTGAATTTGGGATTCGTTTCCAAAAGATGGTCAGTCTCCGAAGTTCCTGTTTCTGAACTCAAAATAGAACCCAACTAGATGTGACATGATTAGATGAGACTCAGTTCGAACCCTTTTGTATCCCTAGTGCATGACCTAATAAAAAACTTGATATTGGCACCAGTCAGGTCCTTCCTGCTGAGAGAATTGCCATCACTGCAAGGGTCTAACTTTATCCTTAATTACATTCAAAAGTTGTTTCATTTGCTAGTAAAGGTATATGTCCACATGCATGTGCAGATAGTATCAACTTCTTCATGTGACTGAATGAATGCATGTCCTCCTTGTTGCTTACCTGCCCATTGCATTAGGGCAAGGTTTCAGCACTCTTACCACATTCATCATCAAATCAAGGCATCAGGCAGGGGAACAAGGACTTCTCAATCATTTTATGAGCATACGTCTGTAGATTTAGATTTTTTTCCTTTACTGCAGAGCTCTAAAGAGACATACTCCTCCATAACCATCACCAAACTTAACCGATTCTGATATGCAGATGCAGCAGGACATTCGTGCACAGAAGGGGGGCAAGAATCGTATGGCCATTCTATCTATCCTTCCATAGCGAGGAATAGTTGTCGTTGATTAATAAAGAAAGCCCAATATCAGCTTAATTATTATAAACAACAGTTCAGATAATGATAAACCATAATATACATCTGAAGTGGGAGAAAAAAAAGAATATTGCAGTACTTCCACAATTTGACCTACACTGCAAAGAACGAATTTTATAATGACATTTCAAAATTAATGTTATAGGATGAGAATGATGACAAAAGATACACCAAAGAAGACTCGAATCTGGTAAAAGTTGAAACTCATAAGTTGAGACACAGCTATATGTGAGGTGACAAAATGACGGACAAGGAGCAGACCACACCATTTCTGATCCTATAGTTATGTTGCGAAGAACAGATACACAAGTCCTTTAAGATACTCAACAATCTCTGAACCACCAAGCTTTGAGCTACCATATACTCTATCAACAAAAGTTATTGGTACCTGCAGTTAAGAGCAATGTTTTTAATCAATCATGCTGTTGCTTATAAGTTCACTTAATTCCATTAGAGAATTGATCGGTACCTCTTCGATGTGGTGGCCTTCTCTGGAGGCTCGTACAATCATTTCCATTTGAAAAACATATCCTTTACTTACAGAGCAAACAATCAGGTCTTCAAGAACAGACTTCCTATACAGCCTGGAAAAGACAAATAAGTCTATGAACTAGGAAAAAACACTACTGATTTCATTTTTCAATTTCAGTGGTATACCTGAAAGAACCAGTTAAATCTGAAACACCTGGCCAAAGCAGTGTCTGTGCAAGCACATTGGCACCCCTACTTGTAAGCTTACGCATGAGGCTCCAGCCATGCACACCACCACCCCGTACATATCGGGTTCCTGTAACGATACTTGCACCAGTCTCTATCTGTTTCCTAAGGATAACAGAAACAAACAATGGCAAATCCAAGAGGAACCAGAGAAAAATAGATTCCTATATTTTTACGGAAGTGTGACCAATGAACATATACAGTCCTCAATGTTTCTAATGATGGATTAAAAATGCCACTAAGGAAGTCCATATATTTGTTAAATTTCATCATATATTTCAAATGATGGAAACAAATGTCATTAAGGAAGTCCACATATTGGTTAAATTTCATCAGTACATCAACATGGTCATTCCAAGAGAAGTAATCAAACTACTTGTAGACTACAAAGTTTAAACAGCAAACACCTTATTCTTTCTAGATCCATTCTAGATTAGAGAAGGAAGTGAAAAAGGAGTTGCACCGAAATTAGGCCCTCCATTTGTAATTGCCCTTGACAAGAGTTATGTTGGAATGTTTAGTTACTTACAGCTATGGGGTTTCACTCTACGCCAGCCACATATGTACATATAGGGCACTCACATGTCATAGTTTGGCTATCCGCTCACTTCAGCCACACATATTCCCCATTTCATATCATCTGAAGCCAACAGTACGCACAATCCATGACCAGAATGAAGATGAACCTATTGGTGTTTCGTTTATTGTTAATCTATTTGCACTTAACTTACAGCCACTATCTTCTATTATTTCATTGTAGTCCAATATGGGTGTAGTGTGGAATTAATGAAGTTATAGAGTTTAACTGGATGTGAAATGGTTGACCTAGCCCACGCTCAACAAATTCTTGCAAGTTTGTGATTCCAAGTTTCATACTCTTGCTTAGTTGGAGGCGTCAATCAATTGAATCAATCTTGTCTCCAACAGGCATGGTCAATGAGAAATTAAAAGCAAATAGATGCTAGTGACTGAAAAGTTTGAAGCAAATTAGAAAATTGTTATAAATGTCATTTTGGGAAACAGTTGATGATTGGTTCAGTCACTTCATAAAGTGACTCTGCAAAAGGCAGTCACGGTGTCCATTAGTAAAATGGCTCCATGACAACCAAAATTGCTTCGCTCAAATCTTTCCACTCAGTAATGAAACATTACTACCGCAAGCATAAAAATTTCACAAATCTATTGCATTAAACAAAATGAACAAGTGAGACTACAATATCTTTATTGTACTACACTTTTCTTCCGTGAGCTTTCCTTCCAATATATACTGTCACATTAGAACATAAACAACACTTGCATATGGTGAAGCCTTGAACTCATCCTCTAACCTGAACCTACACCGATATTTCTACAGTGTTCAAATGGTCAACAAGCGTTTTAAGTTGGACTCAAGGGTGATGTTAAGTCAAATTTACGCAGTTACTAAAAAGTTAAGGAGAAAAAGAACTAATCTAGATAAGATTACGAGAACAACAAGAATAATTGGGGTACAGAATATTCTACATAAAATCAGCTTTTTGCAAAAGAAGAAAATAAAAATTTGCAAAATTTATAAAACAAAGATAAGATAAGAAAAGATTTTCTGACCTGATGAAACTTGGTATATATTTAGGCTGCAAAGAAAAGAAATGGCAATAAATGAATAATAGAGATTCAGATGACAATTTAATAATTCCTGAAATACATAGTAATGCGAAGATGGAATACATAGATACGGGAACTCACATGATGTGACAAATCAGCATCCATGATTACAATAAAATCCCCAGAAGCACACTTCAGACCATGAAAATAAGCAGTTCCTGACAATAATACAAGGTTAATGGGGAAAAGCATTTGTCAACTTATTGACAGTTAATGTCACCACAATACCTAGCCCAAGCTTCATCGGCCTTGGTCGTAATAACTGCAACAAGACAAGTCTGGACAGTTAACTATAAAATTCAAACAAATGCAGATATTGCTAACATCGGATAATTTTAAGGCACGCACAATACGTTCTTCACCATAAACTTGCTGCAGCTGTTTTACCACATCTTGGGTACCATCAGGACTTCCATCATCCACAATGATTATTTCAAAATCAAAATCCCTGAAGAAAGATGGAAAATAAAAATTAATCATAAGCTTGCTATGCGTGCATGCCTTAAGTATCAGATGTCAGATTCCCATTGCAGTTTTTATACAGTTCGGAAGTCGCAAAAATTTCACAAAACATAGCCAGTTCAGCCCAATGTTTACAAACTTGCTGAGTCAACTGACTAGCCTGAATCGCCACCCTACTCAGTCAACTCAATAGGGGAACTCAGTTATATCTAAACACAGCAAAGCTCGCCCACAACTTGTTTGATTTGGCCGAGTCATGAATCAACGAATAATCAGAGAAGTTTGATTGAGCTATTTTCCAAAAAAAAAAAAAAACTCGGGCGAACTTTAAGTTGACTCAACGGACTCATAAAGAGTCACACTTCATGTTAGAATCAGCATGTGCTTGGAAAACAGGTAAAAAACAGGAATCAGCATGCTTTTTTTTCTAATTTAACTTGAGGTACAAGCTGCCAATTCGAGTTTCTCCCTTGAAAGCCTTTAATGTTGAGGGTCGGAAACCTACAGACTACAGTCATTCAGTGCTTCTCCATTGACCGGTTTCCAGTGCCGAACCAGCATGAGCAATGAGTCCAGAAAGTTCACAGCCAATGAGGATTCTTGACAACCGCAATATACATTCTCTTTTTTTACCAAATTCAATGTGTCTCCCATTTTTTTATTTTTCGACCATATTTCTCTCTCTCTCTCTCTCTCTCTCTCTCTCTCTCTCTCTGTATGGGTGTGTGCATTTTTTCAGCCTCTAACAACTGCACAGTGTAAGCAGCAATTCTGACAGCTGCATTGGTGTGAATAGGGTTTCCAAAACTGCACTGGTAACTCGATGTAATTTTTCTCTTTTACCAATTTCAATGTTTTCCAAATTTTTAAATTTTTAACCATATTTCCAATATCTCTCTCTCTTTGATTCTTTCTTGTTCCTTTTTTTCCTCAACACATCTACCTCTCTCTTTGTTTGTTCATGCCTCACAAGAAGCTTATCTCTTGTGTAAGAAAAAAAACCATTTGGTTACTTCAGTGGTGGAGTAACCTGACTAATTTTGTTCCTCACCCACCTATTACATCTAGAGGAGAACGTTATCGCAACTTAAGAGTGAAGCAGAAAAAACCCTAGCCCCATAAACCACCGCTGCACTACATACTCCTCCCGTTCTCACTTCTTCACCATTCTCAGCACTTCTTCCCCCATTAATTCACTTCCTCGTTCTCTCTCCTTGCTCAATAAAATATTTCACAAACGAACTGCTCCCTCACTCACAGAAAGATCACGGCTGGATTTTTTTTTGTAAGGAACCAAAATAATGCCCATGAAAAATTTAAAATGTTAATTCACATGACTACACAAACACACACACACACACACACACACACACACACACACACACACACACACACACACATATATATATATATATATATATATATCTGTAAATAACAAGTGTTTCCAGAAATGTCATTAGTGTTTTGCAAGCCATAAAATTCAGATAAAGAAACCAATCTATATAGCACTCCCAAAGAATTATGATAACCTAATAGACTAATAGAATTAATTCCACATGCAAAAGATAAGACAATTAAGGATTTTTTTTGCCTTTGTCTACCAGTCAAGCAAAGAAACAACAGAATCAATTATAAGCAAACCAAAGAATGAGATTAAAAAAACAACACAGAAGCAATAAGTCAGGTGAAAGAAGAAGTCAATAAGTACTTGAGATGCTTGAAAATGAGGTACACGACGAGTGCAATATTGAGACGCTCATTGTAGGTAGGGACAACGATGCTGTACTTGTTTCTTGCTGCCATATCAAAAGCTGCCGTCTATTTTTGTTCCCTTTAGGTTCAACCCTTCTGCAAGCCATACTCATTGTGTTGTTGAATTCAAAACAACTAAAATAAAAAGGAAGATCACAAGATCTAACTAAGCATGATGTAATTGAGGATCAAGAAAAGAAACTAAAGAATTTTCAATATCAAATGATATATATGATCAATGAAAACAAAGAGTACAAAATTCAACATCTTTTAGGCTTTTAGCATAGTGGATAGAGAGAAAAAAAAGGTCACTGGGTGGAAGAGGCTTCGACCACCTACATAAGCAGAGCTTCAACAGGTAATTTATGGCATGCTACTGAGAAAAGTGAATAAGAAAACCAACCTAACTTGAAGGGGAGGAACTGCCAGCTACAAATTTCCAGTACCCAGTTCAGAGAGAAAGACAGAGAGAGAGAGACAGAGAGAGAGGAGCCCGAGCCCATGTGGGAATGGCCGGGTTGTTACAATAAAACTACTGAAAACACATGAAAAATTTTGATTGGAACAAGGTCAGGATAAACTAAAATGAATAAACACACCAATTAAACTAGAACAGATTTGGCACAAAAAATTCTAAGCTACTTGTTATGAACGACTTATACACTCGATCTGAAATTTAATTAAAAGAATCTCTGACCTTTAATTCAAGAAAAAAAAACCTAATTTATGCTACTCCAAATCGTGTCTGAAATAGAATTAGGCACTCAATTACTAATCCATAGCAATATGCGAGACAAGATTTAACTAAAAGTATGCAACATAATTAAACTATTTAAACTTATTCACGCCTACACTGCATAAACAAATTGTTTAATCCTATATAAAATTAAGCCTAAACTGCCTAAACGAAAAGCTAAACTATGAATAACCTACAACGAACACCCGACTAGCAGGAACAAGAGAAGAAGTCTAAAACCGGCTGGCATCCTCATCGAACTGATGTTGAATAACGACAAAAATGCATACTTACTAGTTATCAAAATCCCCAAATCCGCAACCAAAACGCCCAAATCGAAACCTCGAAATCCGCAAAAATAAGGGACAAATTAAACGCCAAAATCAAAAGAAGAGAGAGAGAGAGTTACAGTGAACAGAAGTCAGAGAACCGGGCAACGGCGACCGCGAGAAGCAGGTCAAGGATCAGGAGAGAGAAGAAGAAGAAGAACAGGAGGGGGAGGGAGGGAGGGAGAGACGCATCCCGCACCGCGGCGGAGATTCAAAGAGACAGCGAGCAGAACCGAGTGGGGCGCCCCATATGGTTGGACCCGGTTCCATCTACCTGCTGTCGTGGTGTGAACTGAACACAACTTGGATTATTTCTTCAAACTCAAATCCCAAGCTTTTCCAATTCCCAAAAATTTTCCATATAACATGGCCAAAAGCCGATTTAAAGAACACACTCCAGACCACTCCCACATGCTCGGGCTCCTATTTCTCTCTCTCCCTCTCCCTCTAACTGGGCACCGTAAATTAGTAGCTGGCGATTCCTCCATTTCAAGTTATGTTGAGTGGCAATTTATGGTACTAAATATAAAATAAAAAAATTTTAAATATAAAATATTTTTTAATAATAAAATATATATGATTATTAAATAAAAATAATAAAATATTAAAAAAAATTTAATCGGACTAAATCGAGCCTGTCAAACTGACCCGAGCGGATTGTTTTGGGCTTGAGCTTGAACACGATCAGACTAACCCGAGCCGGTTTTTTGCGGTTCCTCCGTTTCAAGTTATGTTGGTTTTTTCATTCACTTTTCTCAGCGGCAATTTATGGTCAAGATCTCTTTCACTTACTGACCTAGACCTAAGACTGAGTAATAGGTTGGGGTTTTTTGGGGCTTGGGCTTGAACCCGATCGATCTGGTTGAATACACAGTACCCATCGAATATCAGGAGGGACGCATCGAATACCCCAACCTGTTACCCAATCTTAGGTCAGTAAGTGGAAGAGATCTTGACCATAAATTGCCGCTAAGAAAAGTGAACGAAAAAACCAACATAACTAACTTGAAACGGAGGAATTGCAAAAAACCGGCTCGGGTATGATCGGGTATGATCGGGTTCAAGCTCAAGCCCAAAACAATCCACTTGGGTCAGTTTGACCAGGCTCGATTTAGTTCGATTAAATTTTTTAATGTTTTATTATTTTTATTTAATAATAATATATGTTTTATTATTAAAATTATTTTATATTTAAAATTATTTGTTTTATATTTAAAAACTATTTTTTTATTTTAATCAAACCGGGCCAAGTTGAGCTTAGTCTCGAGTATCGGGTATCAACCGGGCTTAAACTCGAGTTTTAAGGATCGGGCTAACTTGGGCCCAACGCTTATCGAGCCGGGCCTGCCTAATGTCCAGGTCCACTACGTTAAAAGAATATGCATAATGTTTTTGTTAAAAGTGCACATCTAAAAAACATAATTAAAAATGGAAAATTTGAAGATGCTGGGTGTCGGATGTTGTTGGATAATTAATTAATATTTTAAAAACAATTAAATATAAAGTATTATTGAAAACACCATAGACCATTATTATTTCATAAAACCGTCGCTGGTCCTTCCATTGCATTGCATGGTCTTTTAATGACAATTTTTAAATGTTTTGTTATGGTCGAACAATATTTTGTAGTGGTTTTCTCATGAAATGTTTGCATCCTTCAACTACGGTGATTCTTTTAATTACAATTCTCTTTTTCTTAGTGCAGTGGACTTTTTTAACCTTGCGATTTATGGGGTTTTGACCCCCACTTTGCTTGTGTCTTTCTTCTTCTTTAATTAATTCATTAAAATAGGACGAGCTAAGGGAAAACAAAATTTATTAATTATAATTTTGAATCCTTTTTAATTTAAACTCTTAAAATTTTTGAAAAAATAGTTTGCCCCGCTAAAAATTTTAAAAATATTTTTAAAGTCACTAAAAATTTTTTTTTAGCTCCATCCCTACATATAGCCATACTATTTTCCTTCATTTTTCTATATCTTTGCTATGCATGGACATGCATGTCTTTTTTTTAAAGGTTTACTTAAAAGCAAACTTTTTTTAAAGGTTTACTTAAAAGCAAACTGTTACTAATGTCACACCCCAACCTTTTGCAATGCGACTACACAACAATTCAAAAAGGAATGAGCTATACCATTCAAAACAATGAGGCAAACTTTTATTTATATAACAATTTCAATTCATACAAAATCACATCTATGTGTATGACAAAAATGCCCCAAACCACAACTTTGATGCCTAACAAAAATAAGACATCAAAGAGACCAAACCATGACGCCCCAGTACTACCAAAGACCCAAAACCTCCACAGTAGAATGTGAGTGAAGTCATTTGATCAATCTGCTGCCTCGGATCCGCCAAAACCTCAAAAAAAAAGAAACAACTGAAGGTTTAGCTTCGCAGTATGGCAACAAGGCAGAAAAATCTCAAACCCTCTTAGGTAGGGCTCAAATATGAGATAATACAATAATGAAAACAAATCATCATTATGTCGTGTCAGGGCATAGTTACATCATTTACCAAAAAGGCCACTCACATACACCACGACATGTAAAGGCCACTCAATGACCAAGATAACACAATTTCGATTCACATGCACATCAATCACATACACTTCATTCACATACTTTCATTTTCATTAACTTTAGAGAATTGACAGTTTCTGTGAGTGCAAACACAAGCACATGTACACCATGGGTGGCCTATAGCCGAGAGACAACCTCTGTGGTGGCCCATAACAGTATGGATCCATTCACCCGATGCAGCGGTAGAGCACGCATCCATGGGTGTGTAAATTCCAAGGAGAGATACTCAGTCTTCCTTATGACACCCAGGTTGAGAAGGCGGGAGCCCAATGCTCCAAGCACATAACATAATAGTACTATGGGGCTTTGCACCGCCTCCGCTCCGAATAGGCAAGACCAGTGGCAAAGGCGAGACAACTCCCAAACACATAGCCACATCATACTGGCCTCTCATCTCTTATTCTTTTATTATTATCATTATATTAGCACATTCACAAAAATGACTCGCTAGCTCATGAGGTTGGTAAACTTCACGAGTGCACTGATACCTCCAATTGCATCCACATGAGGGCCACACATATAATTACATTCTTAGCTAGCCGTCATACCGTACAAGTACAACTACCCTCCAATTCATTCATTTGCATCATTGCCCGCGACAATGCATATGCAACAAATCACAACATTCACATTCATAAAAACTCACATCTTATCAAACACATCATTCACATCTTTCAAAACTTAGTCAAATCCCGAAGAGTAGTCTCGATCCGTGATGGCTCGAAGCTGTCCTATGCAATTATCATTTTATGATGCTCTCTAATGCATAATCGAGGTCGAGGAGACACTTGACTCGATACTCCACCTTATCTGTCCTAAACAGTTATCAATTCTAGCATGCGCATGCAAATGCGTAACAATTTCAAAACGAACTTTTAATAGCTTTCCAAAACAAAACTTGTCACATGACAAATCATTTACAAAATGACTGGCTAGCTCATGAAGTTGGTTTACTTCACAAGTGCACTCACACCTTCAATTGCCTCCACAAGAAGGTTACACATAACATTAACAGTCTTAGCTAACTGTCATAACAATACGAGTACAACTATCCTTCAATTCATTCAATTGCATCATTGCCCATGGCAATACATATGCAAGAAATCACAAACAATCACACACATCAGTCACATCTTTCAAAACTTAGCCAAACCACGAAGAGTAGTCTCGATCCATGATTGACTCGTAGCTATCATATGTAATTATCTTTCTATGATGCTTCCTAATGCACGATTGGGGTCGAGGAGACACTCGACTCGATACCACACCACATCTGTCCTAAGCAGTTATCAATTTTAGCATGCACATATGCAATGCGTAACATTTTCAAAACAATCTACTAATAGTTTTTCAAAACAAATCTTATTATATATTAAATTATTTGCATGCATACATACATTCACTCACAAAACAATCATTCAATCACATTACAAACCAAGGATCTCACGATCCTAAGAACACACATTCATACATTTGGCTCCAGGCAGGGATTTGCCTGGAATGCCGCTATACCTGTCGCGTGTCCACAAAACACTCTAAAATGCCTTGAGCTTCACGTCTAGTTGCTCAAGGTTTACTGGACGTACCCGGTGTACCTGCAAACATACACAAGTGGTAAATGACTAAATTCTCTACTGGTTTAGTTCGCAATGCATACTAATATAAAACAAAATCATTGAGGTACATGTTATCGCCTCAAGAGGGTGTCAACGGGTAGTGTCGACCTACAAGCCCTCCAATAGGCCTATTCCAAATTTTTTGACGTTGCCACCAAACATGAAAACTCAGTGCTTCGATCAATCTACTACTAACACATTTCTCATTAGCTTTCTTTAGTTGAAGCGTCTTCCCCGCAATTAAAATTCTCAACATACAACACATATGTATATCAATAGAAGCATATTTCCCAAGCTTGTTAAAACAGTTCTAAACCTTCTCCACAACAATACAATCTCTACCATGCTCCCTAAATGCTTCGAAAATCAACCCATCATGCTTATAAGATCATTGTAGACATGGATTATTGTCCCTCGACATGAGTCCTAAACCTTCCCCAAAATAGTAACGTTGTTAACAAACATCTTAATTCATCAAATCTTAAATCTAGCATGCTCCATTAATAATTATACATGCTCCAAAAACAAATATACAACAATTTAGGCTCGATTAGTCCTTGCTCACCCCAATTTAAGAATCTGAACTGCTGCAATGCTTCCGGCAGCCACCTCAAGCGTTCAAACGATCCCTAAATGACAGAAATCATGTAATGTCGCCACCACCAACGCCGTCTAGTCGTTGTTATGAGGGGGAAGAACACATCCCCAAGCTGACATTTGATCAAACAACGAAAATATAGTGAAATAATCAGTGAGGAAGAGTGCTCGATTGGGGAAAAAGGGAAAGACAATCAGAAAATGAGGAGCGAGCTTGAGTAGAGAGCGTGTGGGTAGGAGGAGGGTGCGGGTAGTGTGAGAGGAAGAGGGGCACAACACGAAGAGGGAGGAAACAGAAGCACTGAAAGTGAGCTCTAACAGATAGAGCGTGGGTAAGAAAGTGAGACAGCACGAGAGGGAGCCGGTTCTGTTGGTGTGTTCAGTGGAGGGAGAGGGAGAGCATGCGGGTAGAGAGAACGCTACAGAGAGGGGAGAGACACAGAGAGGGCGATAGTGCATGAGAGTGGCGGAGGAGAAGAATGAAGAAAGAAGGGATAGGGGGAGAGAGACCGATGACTTACCTGTGCAACGCCGTCGCCACAGCCGTTGTCCTTCCTCCGCCGGCCCAATGGTCGCTACCGCGACACTTCCGCCTCCCTCTCCTCACACGGTTGAGCTAAAGGAAAAAGACAAAGTGGAAGACGAGGGGGGAAAAGCCCTCGCGTCGGGCTCCTCACGCAAAGTGGGTTCAGGTTTGGGTCTGGACCCGATCTGACCTAGCTAAAAATGCCGAACGTTACATCCTACCCTCCTTAAAGAAATTTCGTCCTCGAAATTTAGATCATACCTCAATGCATGAGCAGATGTGGATACTTCTTTCGCATATCCTCCTCGAGTTCTCATGTGCTCTCCTTTAACCTATGGTGTTGCCATTCCACTTGCACTAAAGGAATTCTTTTCGTGCGAAACACTATTTTTGATCCACAATTGTAATAGGTTTTTCTTCTATTGGCAAATCATCTCGCAGTTGAATACCTTGAAAGTCAATCACATGCGTAGGATCTGGTACATACTTTCGAAGCATGGAAACATGGAAAACATCAAGCACATGACTCAAGTTAGGTGGTAGAGCCAGTCTATATGCCACAGCTCTGATCTTCTCTAATACCTCAAACAGTCCAATAAACCTCGGACTCAACTTTCCCTTAGTACCAAATCGAAAATTAGTAGGTGAAATCTTCAAAAACATATGAACACCAACCTCAAAAGCTAAAAAGCCAATTCTCTACATCGAACGTCGACATAGCTTTTCTATCTACTCTGAGCAGTCAACAACTTTTTCCTTATCAATTGCACTTGGTTGGTGTAATGTTGCAATACTAAAGGGTTCTCGATCTTGCCATCACCCAATTCATTCCAACAAGCTGGCGATCTGCATGACCTCCCATACAAGGCCTCAAAAGATGTCATCCCAATAATAGAATGGTAACTGTTATTATATGTAAATTTTGTCAATCTCACATCTTTCCCATTTAAGACACATGCATGCAACATGTCCTCCAAGGTCTGAATGGTCCCCTCAGATTGCCCATCAGTTTGGGGGTGGAACGTTGTGCTCAGCTTAAGCTTAATACCCTATGCCTTTTGTAATTGCCCCCAAAACTTAGAGGTAAAACATGGATCTCAATCCGCAATAATAGACTTTGGTACTCTATGCAATCTCACTATCTCGTCAATATATAACTCTGCGAGACTTTCCAAGGATTGACTGATCCTGATCGGCTGGAAATGAGCGGACTTCGTAAGTCTATCAACAATCACCCATATGGAATCATGTTGTCTTTTGGTGTGAGGCAACCCAACTATGAAATCTATCATAATGTCCTCCCATTTCCACACTGGAATATCAATTCTTTGCAACAAGCCTCCTGGCCATTGATGCTCTGCTTTGACCCGCTGGCAAACAAAATACTATGCTACATATTCTGCAATTTCACGCTTCATTCCAAGTCACCAAAAATTTCTTTTCATATATGAAACATCTTTGTACTGCCAGGATGTATGGAAAACTTAGATTTGAGAGCTTCATAAAGCAACTGACGCTTCACCTCTTTATCTCTAGGGACCTACAATCTTTGTCGAAACCACAATAAACCATCTTCCTTTTGATACCAAGAAGAATCTGTCTTCCTACTTTCTTCCATGTTCTTAGCAATATCGGGATCTTGTTTTTGTTTCAATATAAGTTCTTCCATCAAAGGATGTCGTATCACGGCAGTCATCGTTGCTTTGTTCTCATCACAAAGGTGAGGCTGTCATGCTATCACATCTTGCAACAATGTCCAAGAATGAGTCAACATACTGCACATTGTTGCCTTAGCATGTATGCTCAAAGCATCAGCCAACACATTCGTCTTGCCTAGATGATATGATATTGTGAAATCATAATCCTTTAAGTTTTCAATCCATCTTCTTTGTCTCAAATTGAGATCTTTTTTGGGAGAATATGTACTTCAATGACTTGTGGTCTGTAAACACCTCAAAAATTGCACTAGTGTCTCCATATATTCAGTGCAAACATGCCTGCTCCCAACTCCAAATCATGAGTATGATAGTGTTGCTCATGTGCGTTCAACTATATTGATGCATAAGCCACTACACGGCCATGTTGCATCAATACACGACCATAATCGATTTCCGATGCATCGGTGTACACCACAAATCCAGAATGACCCGATGTGAGCGTCAAAATAGGGGCGGTGGTAGGTTTGTCCTTCAAAGATTGGAAACTCTTTTCGCACTCTTCATTCCAAACAAACTTTACTAATTTTCTTAATAGCTTAGTTATGGGAGTAGCAATTTTCGAAAAGACTTGTATAAACCTGCGATAATATCTAGCCAATCTCCAAAAGCTTCTAACCTCAGTTGCATTGCATAGCTTCTTGTAGTCCTGTACAGCCGACACCTTAGCCGGATCAACGAAAATTCCATCCTTCGAGATCACATGACCAAGGAAGTTTACTCTCTTTAGCCAAAATTCACATTTTGAGTACTTGACATATAACTTATGCTTGTGCAAAATACCCAACATACTCCTTAAGTGATCTCTGTGTTCTGCCTCATTATCTGAGTACACCAAAATGTCATCAACAAAACAATAACAAATCGATCCAAGTAGTCTTGGAAAACCCGATTCATGATGTCCATAAACGTTGCGGGAGCATTGGTCAACCCAAAAGGCATGACCCTGAATTCATAGTGTCCATATCTAGTTTGGAAGTCTTAACAACGTCTTCCTCCCGTATCAAAAGTTGATGATAACATGTCCTCAGATCGATCTTGGAGAATACCTTTGCATTCTTGAGTTGATCAAACAAGTCTTCAATCCTAGGAAGCAGATACTTATTGTAGATTGTGACTTGATTCAACATGCGGTCATCTATACTCAAGCGCATGGTTCCAGCTTTCTTTTTAACAAACAATACTGGTGTTCCCCACGGTGACACACTAGGTCGAATGAAGCCTTTATCTAAGAGTTCCTGCAATTGCTTCTTCAGTTCTTCCAACTTTGCCAGTGTCATACGGTATAATGCCTTAGAAATAAGAGTTGTCTCTGGTAACAACTCTATCTTGAATTCAACTTCTTGTGTTGGAAGCAAACTCGATAGCTCTTCCAAGAACACATCGGGATACTCACTCACAATGGCAACATCTTGTAACTTCACCGGCTCAGTCTCATTGGTCAACACGTTGACCAAGAATGCAACATTCTCATTTTCTAACAATCGTTTAGCCTTTAGTGCAGACACCAATATATTATCAGTGTGATTGGCAACCCATGCTTAGAATTCCATTGATTTCATCTTATTAGTCCACAATGGTATCTGTTTCTTTCTACAATCCATGTTGGCATAATGCGTGCATAGTCAATCCATACCCAAAATGACATCAAACCTACTAAAACTTACGAATTACCAACTGTGCACGTAAGTGAAATGGGTGGGTCTCCACGTCCACCGTTTGGCATCACCTTTTAACAAAATACGAACTATAGTTAACTTTGTCACATTCTGAAATCTTAAGGAGCTCAAAGATGCGTTCACCCTCTTCAATCCATTCCTCTGTCTTGATAGGGTTTTGGCGCTCACACTAGTCTGAGCGTACTGTTGCCCTGACGTACTATCATCCAATGAGGTATGCCCATCATAATGGGTTGAACTTATCTCTTTCTGCCTTCGTAGTCGACCCAGCTCGCTTCTTAACCCTACATTGGTACTTCATCTTTACAAAAAAAACCTTCATTATCAAACAAGGTCCATGACTAATCTCTCAAGTAAAATCGCAGAAGTGCATCAGCACAAAATCTCAACACATCAATCACATTATGTATGTATAATTTACCATAAATTAAAACTACAATAACAATTCAATCAAGTATCGCGCACCTGGGCAACACAGCTTCACAAATAGTCTTTAACTCACATTCATAGTGAGATTTTGCCATAGCTCTAATACCAAAGCTGTCACACCCCAACATTTTGACCCTCGAACAATTTTTTTTTTAAACTTAAAGCATTGAAGTTCAACTACACAACAATTCAAGAAGGAGGGAACTATGTCATTCGAAACAATGAGGCAAAATCACTTAGGTAGGACTCAAATATGAGATAATACAATCATAAAAAAACTCATCATCATGTTGTGTCATGGCATAATCACATCCTTTGCCAAGAAGACCCCTCACATAGACCACGACATGTAAAGACCATTCAATGGCCAAGATAACACAATTTCGATTAACATGTACATCAATCACATACACTTCATTCATGTACTTTCTTTTTCATTAGCTTTAGTGAATTAATAGTTCTTGTGCGTGCAAACACAGACACGTGCACACCTTGGGCAGCCTACAACTGAGAGACAACACTCGTGGTGGCCCATAATAATATGGATCCATTCACCCGCTGCAGCAGTAGAGCACTCATTTACGAGTGTTTGAATTCCAAAGAGAGATACTCAGCCTTCCTTAAGACACCCAGGTTGGGAAAGCGGGGGCTCAACGCTCCAAGCACATTACACAACAATATCCTGGGGCCTTGCACCGCCTGCGCTCCGAACAGGTGAGACCAGTGGCGAAGGCAGGACAACTCCCAAACACATAGCCACATAACACTGACCTCTCATCTCTTATTCATTCATTATTACCATTATATTAGCACATTCACAAAATGACTGGCTAGCTCATGAGGTTGGTACACTTCACGAGTGCACCGACACCTCCAATTGCCTCCACACGAGGGCCACACAGATCATTACATTCTTAACTAGCCGTCATACAGTACGAGTACAACTACCCTCCAATTCATTCATTTGCATCATTGCCCACGACTATGCATATGCAACAAATCACAACATTCACATTTATAAAGACTCACATCTTATCAAACACATCTTTCAAAACTTTGCCAAATCCCGAAGAGTAATATCGATCTGTGATAGCTCGTAGTAGTCCTACGCAATTATCATTCTATGGTGCTCTCTAATGCACAATCGGGATCGAGGAGACATTCTACTCGATACCCCAAATCAACTGTCCTAAACAGTTATCAATTCTAGCATGTACATGAAAATGCGTAGCAATTTTCAAAACGAGCTTCTAATACTTTTCCAAAACAAATCTTGTTACATGACAAATCATTCACAAAATGACTAGCTAACTCATGAGGTTGGTTCACTTCACAAGTGGACCCACACCTCTAATTGCCTCCACAAAAGGGCTACACATAACATTAGCAGTCTTAGCTACCCTTCATAACAATATGGGTACAACTACCCTTCAATTTATTCAATTGCATCAATGCCCATTGCAATGCATATGCAACAAATCACAACATTCAATTTCACACACATTAGTCACATCTTTCCGAACCACGAAGAGTAGTCTCGATCCGTTACTGGCTCGTAGTTGTCATAGGAAATTATCTTTTTATAATACTTTCTAATGCATGATTGGGGTCGAGGAGACACTCAACTCGATGCCCCCACCTCATCTGTCCTAAGCAGTTATCAATTCTAGCATGCACATGCAATGCGTAACATTTTCAAAACAAGTTTCTAATAGCTTTTGAAAACAAATCTTATCATATATCAAATCATTTGCATGCATACATACATTCACTCACAAAACAATCATTCAATCACATCACAATCCTAGGATCCCACGATCATAAGAACACACATAAACACAATGGCCCCAGGCAGGGATTTACTTGGAATGCCGCCATACCTGTCGCATGTCCATAAAACGCTCCAAAGTGCCTCGAGCTTCACGTCTAGTTGCTCAAGGTCTACTGAACGTACCCGGTGTACCTGCAAACATACACAATTGGTAAATGACTAAATTCTCTACTGGTTTAGTTCGCAATGCATACTAATATAAAACAAAATCATTGATGCACATGTTATCGCCTCAAGAGGGTGTCGACGGGTAGAGTCGACCTACAAGCCCTCCAATAAGCCTATTCCAAACTTTTTGACATTGCCACCAAACATCAAAACTCAGCAATCAATCCACTGCTAACACATTTCTCATTAGCTTTCTTTAGTTGAGGCGTCTTCCCCGCAATTAAAATTATCAACATACAACGCATATGTACATCAATAGAAGCCTATTTCCCAAGCTTGTTAAAACTGTTCTAAACCTTCTCCACAACAATACAATCTCTACGGTGCTCCCTAAATGCTTCGAAAATCAACTCATCATGCCTATAAGATCATTGTAGACATGGATCATTGTCCCTCCACATGATTCCTAAACCTTCTTCAAAATAGTAACGTCGTTAACAAACATCTTAATTCATCAAATCTTAAATCTAGCATGCTCCATTAATAATTATCCATGCTCCAACAACAAACATACAACAATCTAGGCTCGATTAGGCCTTGATCACCCCAATTTAAGAATCCAAACTGCTATAATGCTTCTGGCAGCCACCTCAAGCGTTCAAACGATCCCCAAACAGCAAAAATCATGCAATGCCACCACCACCAACGCCGTCTAGTCGTTGTTATGAGGGAGAAGAACACGTCTCCAAGCTGACATCCGATCAAACAACGATAATATAGTGAAATAATCAGTGAGGAAGAGTGCTCAGTTGCGGAAAAGGGGAAAGACAATCAGAAAATGGGGAGCGAGCGTGTGGCCAGGAGGAGGGTGCAGGTAGTGTGAGAGGAAGAGGGGCACAATACGGGAGAGGGAGGAAACAGAAAGACCGAGAGTGTGCTCTAATAGATAGATCGTGGGTAAGGAAGTGAGACAACACGAGAGGGAGCGGCTTCTGTTGATGTGTTCAGTGGAGGGAGAGGGAGAGCATGCGGGTAGATTGAACGCTGCAGAGAGGGGAGAGACAGACAGAGAGGGCGATAGCGCGTGAGAGTGGCAAAGGAGAAGAAGGAAGAAAGAAGGGATAGGGAGAGAGAGACCGACGACTTACCTGTGCAACGCTGTTGCCGCCGCCGCCACACTTCCGCCTTCCTCTCCTCACACGGTCGAGCCAAAGGAAAAAGATGAAGTGGAAGACAAGGCGGAAAAAGCCCCCGCGTCGGGCTCCTCATGTAAGTGGATTTGGGTCCGGGTCTGGGCCCGATCCGACCCACCTGAAAATGTCGAACGTTACAACTAATGTTTTACATGTGTCGACAAAAGAGACATTGAGCGACGCGAGCATGACCACATGTCAATAAAACTTTTTTTTTATCGATATTTACAAAATAAACGTCGGTAAAAAAAATTATCACAACAAAATGTTAGTAATAGTGACATGTTTAGCGACGTTTTCAAGTTGGATGTTGGTAAAAACTCAACTTCAAATGACATCATAGGTACATGCATCGGGAAATACTACCTTTCACCAATGTTTTTTTCTAACCGTTGATAGCAGTAATATGTTCATCAATGCTTTTGAACTGAATGTCAATAAAAGATCAATTTCAATGACATGTTGGCAATAAGAGCGAATGAAGGTTACTTTCACCAACGTTTGTTTTGGATGTCGGTAAAAATTAATTTTCATCGACATTTAAAGCCGAATGTCAAGTAGTCTCACTGATGTTTAGCTTTCATAGGTGAATCCATTTTTTTTTTGGTAATGTAATAGCCTAGTAAGTAAAAAATCAGCCAGAGCATTTAAATTGAAATTAGAAATGAAACGGCGGATGAAAAACGAACTATCTTTGGCTTTATTATTTAATTCATGAGCAGGGGAAGGAGGGGAACGACGCCGCGTGTGACCGAGGGAGGAAAGGGAGAGGGAGAGTGATACATGCCTAATTTTGGCACCGTCGAGGACTGCCGAGGGCATGGCCAAGAGCCATGGAGTGGAGCCGACCAGCGGTGTAGGGTATAGCTGGGCACGATGATGATTACCACCTGACAAGCCTACACCCTCTTTATCTTGTGAGGTTAACCTTGGCATGGTTCAGGGTTCGACACTTGTAGACCCCACGAGCATTACTTATGTGGCTGCAGTGGGAGGAGCGGGCGGAGCAGCTAAGGTCAAAAAGGGTGAAGCATGGCTTAGACTGAGTTCAGAGATTGACAGGGACCAGGGCAGTGGACCAGGGCCCAGTTTAGGCCAAACCAAAGCAGAGCGTCGAGACATCAACCAAGCTACGGATCAGCCTAGGGTGAACCTTGGTAAGTTATACTCGGACCCACAAGTCAGGGACACAATGGAGCGGGCAAAACGAGTTTGGATCCATGCCCATTTGCTTTATAGTACTCTTGTCTTAGTGCTTTTTGTATTGTCTCGTTTTGAGACATTTTTAGAATTGATTTGCTTAAGTTCTTGTACCATATTGTGTTAGGAGTAAGTGAACCGAGACGCTCTCTCTTGTATATATTCTCTAGGGCATGAAACCCTAGGGAGACTTTTTGATAATGAAGAATTGAAATTCCATTTTCTCTCTCCTCTCCCCTCGTGGGACTTCTCCTTCTCCTCTTATGTCGTTCACTGAAGGAAACTCGCTCTTGGTCGCGCACGCTCAAGCAGAGACCAGAAATACTTGACTGTTCAAACAGCCATATCTGAAGATCTACCGAGAGTTAGAGGACGAGCCATATTGGAATCGTCTCGACGTCCTCTATAACATACCCAAATTTGTTGGCGTTTGGAGTTCATTTGGGCGGTCAAATCGTACAAGAAACAGAACATCCGCCGCCACCACGTTTCGATCGTTTTCAGCGGCAGGTTCCTGTTCTTTGATCTGGATCTGGTGATTCCCTGAGAGTTTCAGCATGTATAATACGCCGTTGGAATCGTCTTGAGGTCAGCTATCACCTATTCAAATTTCATTAAGATTGGAATCCATTTTGGTATGCAAATCTGCAGCCAAACAGAACTGTATCGTCGCCATCGTTCTGCCGCGACCAGCGGCAGACCTGTCTAATTAATGGTCGTTTTTCGGCGATCCGTCGGCAGTCTGAAAGAGTTCTTGGTACCGTTGGATTTGTCTCGTCCTCGTCTACGACATATTAGATTGGATACCATTTGGCTGATGAAACATTGATGGAAATATGACTGTCTGCAGACCAACCTTGGAGAAGTAGGGCCAATTGCACCAGCGTGGCCAACCGGTGAAAGCAACACCCATTCCGGCAATGAATTAGGTTTTCCAGTGATCTGGTGAAGTTTCCTAAATTGCCCTTGCATAAATGATTATTCATTTTATTTGGATTTGAACGTTTGGCCGATTTTGGTCATTTGTTTGAATTGAGGATGAGCGGGAATCCACTCCAAATCCTAGCTGCCACACTTGCCTCATCTTCACACGGAGCTCAATTTGGAAGGAGCTAAGGTAGCCTTAGCCAATTCCTCATGCCCTTCATCTAGGCCCGACACGTGTCAATCATCATTGGCGTGATCAAAGATGGCAACCAGCAGCTAGTGAATCTGGATGCGTGGGTGTCCAAGTACGTAGAGCTGAATTAGGCAACATCCTAGTGACAATCTAGGAAGGATCGGGTGGAAGGATTAGCCATTCTACAAAGGCAATCCCACCCGCCATCTTTGGAGGAAATAATCTTGGAAAGGAGCCAGCATGGCACATCCTCCCTTGTCATCTCGCCTCTCTCCCAATAAAGTAACCCCTTATCCACGAGATCCCCTCCTAGCCTTTCCTAGAATCTAGTCCATCACCCGCCATAGTAGGAAACCACCTCACCCTCACGTGTTTCCATCTTTGCCACACGGTTCCACCTCCCTTATCCAGCCACACGCTTCACCTTCCATAACCGCTTGACCTCCACGCACTTACCATCTTCCTCGCATGAACCTAACCCAGCTAGACCCACTTGACCTAGCCCACCTAAGGTCAACTTGACCTAGACTTAGCCCCCCTCTTAGACCTTGACCGAACCCACCAACCTAGCCTCACCCGAACCTATTTCACCCGAATCCATTCCAATCCAATCCGACCTAACCTACCTTACCTACCCAACTTAGCCTACCCTCCACCCAAGGTGGACCACCTCTTCTACGAGGCCGAGCAAAGAGTGCATCTAAGTGGGCGCCTTCTTCACAAGGAGCCAACTTCACCTCCTCCATAGCGGCAAGGCGTGCCGCTTATCAAGGTAGATCTCAGCCCCCGAGCAACAGCCATCTTCGGCGGGAGTCTACCTCTTCCTCGGCCAGGAGGGCCGAGCCTCTTCATTGCCCGTTGCTGCAATACCCGAGGTCTGGTTTTCACCTCTGGGTCATCTTGCGGACCAAGGCAATGGCCGTAGCCAGGCTAAAAACAAAGCATGTAATAAAACACCAAATCCACGTAGCTATAGGGGGTTGAGAAGATCACCGGCCAAGCTTAGCCTTGGCCGGTGATCTTCTCAACCCCCTATAGCTACGTGGATTTGGTGTTTTATTACATGCTTTGTTTTTAGCCTGGCTATGGCCATTGCCTTGATCAGCAGTACCTCTAAGGCTCAAGAGCCGAGGACACGGCCGTAGGGGCAGCAGCCTACCTATTAAGATTGGGTGTGGTTTGCACGTTCATTAGGCATGTATGACAGGATGGTTTGGTTGTATGGTTTGTGAATGAGGATTGAGAGTTTCATTTGTATCGCTCGCGCTTTGTACAGCCTTCAAACCCATTCTTTGTAGTAGGGAGTAAACCTCACGGGTTGGGATACACTAGACTTGTACCGCTACCTGGGAGATTTTGCATCGGGGTCCTGTCCAGCCGGGTTTTGAAATTATAAATAATTTGTTTTTGGTTTTGTCTGACGGGCTCTTCCGAGAGATCTTGGGAGAGAATCGACATTCGGCAGAGGGCTTGGACGACGCCGGGTCTTGGTCCTAACAGAGAGGGAGAGGGCGAGATTACAGAAGAGCGCGTGGGTTTATAGCCACGAAACTTGAGGCCATTTGCTATGGAGAGCGCTTTAGAGTTGAAGAAACAACCTCATCTCCACCTAAGACCTGAAAAAAATTAAAGAATGCCTATCATAAGAAAAGATTGCACAACCACTGTGATATAACACCTAATAACAATATATACACATGAAAGTGGCAGATTCCAATGCAAAATGAAGGTTATGCATAAACATGTGAAGCTATTAGCGGATATTTTCTGTTTGGCAGAAGGCGAGATGGCCTCCCATGGATATTTAAGGGGAAAAATTGTCCTCTCTTAGGGGCCGTTTGATGAAAAGTTTCCAAAAACTTATTTCAAGAATTGAAGAAATTGGAACAAAATCCAGATTTCCAAAATCCATTTGTGTTTGCTGGACTTGTTTATGTTCCAAAAAATAAAGTTCTCAGTTTGAGAAGAACAAAAGATGAAAAAAGAGAAACTTTGGACAGCCCAACAATTACTTTTTTTTTTTCATCCCAAGTTTGATGGGCAAGAATTTTTTTTAAAAAAATTTGAACATTATTTCCAATGCTCCAAAAATATCTGGCCGTCAAACTGGCCCTTACAGAAATTCCTTTTTCCATTTCTGGTAGCAACAATTTTGCAAATATGGATAAAGCATAGGCCTGCAGCGACCTACATACAAATTAAGGTGAACCACTTAAGATTCAAAAGTGAACGTCCCAAGTCCTTAAATGATGTACGCAACTCATAGAGTCGATAGGAAGCATAGAATCCATAAATAGTAAACATGCTAATTTGTAGAAATAAAAGGAGAAGCATATCAAAAGCAAAATGAACACATTTAAACAAACATGATCAAGAAGGAGGGTCAACAACAAAAATATAGAATCATATCAAGCATCATCACTCCTCAACAAGCTACGCCCAATTAGGCATGATCGTCATTCAGACATTCACCAATTATAACGTACACCGGAGAACACGGCCCCTTGCTAAAACAAAGTAAGCCAAGTAAAAAACGATCATCGAGCATAAATTTTACATAGCATAATCTTATTTTAGTACAATGCACGAGAAGGGCAAAGTAAGAGAAACCCAAATGATTTATCGATTCACATAACAAGAAGTACATATCACAGAAAGCGAACAACCTAAAGAAAAAGGGGCACGGTGACAAAGAACGAAGCAGCCATCCATGGTAAGAAAAGGCCATCTTCCGCCGATCAAGACTATCAGATCTTTGTAATCTCAAGTTTTAGCCATTCGTCAAGCACAAGCGGAAAAAGAATTTCTGCATGCACCAGAATAGGCAATCCAGGCTTGACCCTGCTCGGTCCATGAAAGACGGCCCAGAGAAAGAGAGAGATTTAGGGTTTTATTTCCTTACCTGGTCTTCCCCCAGGCTTTAGAAGCCACGGACTGTATAAGTTCTGCTGGAGCTTATATAAAGACAACATGCAGTGTCAGCCAAACCGCTACGGCCGGACGCCGAAACTCGTCCGATCAAAGGCTGAAACCGTAATGCAGTTGCAGCCGGCGTATCGTGCCTTCACACGGCAGAGAACAGAGAACGAACAAGCAGTCGGTGCAGGACACCAGCAGTGGCATATGGCTAGTTGCCTACACCAGCTTCCTAAAAGTTTTTTATTTTTAAATAAAAATTTTAAATCTTTACTCTTTTACATATATATATATATATATATATATATATATATATATATATATTAATCAGATTTGAGTTTGTTTAAACAAGTCTAGTAAATTTTTTTGGCTCCACTGAACACCAGAAAGGGTTAAAAATGTTCAAGGGTTTGTATACGTATCTATAAGATTGACGTATCACAAGCAGCAAACGTATCTATAAGATTGACGTATCACAAGCAGCAAGTCATAGCCTCAAATCAATTAAGCGGTAGGTTGAGATCTGCCATATTACGCACAAGAGTTAGTCATTACGGTAAGATCAAGTCATGTTCAACACTCAGCCATGATGCTCAATAGGAAATCATGCTTGTTCCTTAACGGGCTGTATTTTAACCCCCCAACAGTGACTCAAGAGAATAATCCTATATAAAAAATTATCAAAAATTTTATGTGCCTATATGTTATAAAACCAGTTGTTCTGGTTGGTGCCTTTCTTGGAAAGTGAAGTCAGCTCTAAACCAGGTTGGATTCACCTACTGCTCCACGTGTACGACATATGAGGAATATATATATATATATATATATATATATATATATATGGCATCTTGGGAGCCCAGGAGATTTGGGGACACTTATTGGTTGTCTTGTTTTTCTATTTCTAATAAGTTGCTTAATAGTTGACATGCTGAATAGTATATAGAATCGGTTGGTTCTTTCATTTGAGTTGAAAACTCCGTTTCAAACCATGTTTCAAATGAATCGTGATTCAAAGTAGAATTACCCGGTTTACACAAAATCAAGATGAACAATAACATGAGCTTGGACAAGATCAACAATGACATGCGTTTGGACTAATGTGTGTGTATACATATATATATATATATATATATAAAGAGAGAGAGGGAGAGGGGGGGATTGATTTGATGACAGGCAGAAGTCGATTCGCAGCAACAAACCAATCTGCAATGGGGAAGGAAGGTCATGCACTTTAAATTAAACCCTGAATTCATTATTTAAACCCTGAATTCATTAAAGCTTCCATTCATCGGAGAACAAGCAAAGATTATTCAATTGGGCAGCAGAACCCCAATGATCACAAGCTTAAACAACTTAAAACTCTCTTCTCTCTCTCTCAAATGGCGGCCATGAATACAAAGAATATACCAATAACGAGGGTGCCCAATCCAGTACGGTTCGGTGGAGGTTAATTTCTTCTTTAGTTCCCTGTTGGAGCTAGTTTCGGTTGCCATCCTTCTTGCTACACTGCTCCGAGTAGTTTTTGTGGCTTTTGCGTTTCGGAGATGGGGAGTACTTTCTTTCCCTTTCTTATCTCTCTCTCTTTCCATGTATAGTGATTTCATGATTTTTGTGTGCATTTTAGTAACAGTAATTAACTGGAAAGGTAAGGGGGTTGGTGTGATGGTCAAACTACCTTGCCGCTGGTAGACAACAGTTTAAGTTTTGAATGCTCAGGGCATCAACCCCTTGTGTTGAAAAAGAAGGTTGGTTGAAGCGTAGCAAGAACAATACCTCGAGATATCAAAAACAGATCATGTATCATATAAAGACAAGGGGTTGAGTGAGATGGTAAGATGAAATGCTTCTCTTGTTCACCCAAAATTGATTGGAAAGACAAAAAAAACCTTTTGAATTAAGTAATAGTTTAATTGAAAAATGTCCAACCATTCTTCCGTTACATACCATATTATTTTAAAAAATTTGTTCCTCAACCTCTGATCTTATTGTTAATGTTCAACCTATAAGCCAACATTTAATTTTCATGAGAAATGGATACCATCAATTATTTCCTTCTATATGAATGGTAACAGGGCAATTTTTTTAAGTTTTATTCAGCCCGCGTGGTGCCGAGGGTTTCCACAAGCTTTTGGCAGCCTTTGTTCAACCTTAATGTAGCGGAAGCATTCATCAATCTTTTAGAACAACAGACTAACTGAAGAGTACTAAGCACTCGGTACACCATCACCCAGGATTATCCCACAGTAATCCATCAGCAACCCGTGGTAATGAAGTTATATAAGAACCTTGTTATTCTTCCAAGTACCTATCTACCTCCATACGAAATCTAGGTGGGGGAAGACTTCCCTTTGGAGAAAGTCCTCAACTGAAGCCAATTGCTGATTAGATATAATTAAACAAGGCAGCTGACCATTGCCCTACTCTATGGTGAACTTTCACTTGCTCGCCCCCTACATAACTCTACCTGGTTGTGGACGTGACATATGCATACATAAGGAGAATTAGCCCTAACCCACGCGCACCCCCGTACGCAACCGAACACTATGCGTGGGAAACTTACCGACAAACTTGCACATTTCAAAGGGACTGACGACTATGATGCACTTATACGCTTCGTCTTTGCACCGCAGCACTGCGCATTCTAAGTGTATTGTTTTTTGTTTGACTCAATGTACGATTAGATCTCACTTGCTTTCCGAGCAATGCCCAAGCAGCATCTTATCAGGCCAGACATAGTCGGTCCGCAACATGAACAAAAGTTTTCATTTGTTTAATATGCTCTATGTTGTGATACTAATTTCTCATGTACATGAGCAAGAAGCAAAAGTGAACAACTTCAATGATGCCAAGCAATGGGGCTACGGTTGGGTGCGGCCTGGCTGGGGAGGACACTGCCGATACCGCTGTTACCAAGGAAGGTGCTGCTCTGCTGCTGAGTTTGTGCAAGCCACGGCATTCCTCAGAACTGAAAGCTAGTGATGATCTAATTTTCAGTTCTTGATGAGATGAGTTTACGCTTTAAATAAAATTAGTATTAGGCGTGCATGGCCTTGTGCTTCTACTCTGTCACAAAAGTAGGTGCATTTCCTCATTACATATATGATGAAAGGTTTTTCATGATTTTGTTGCTCAATGGTGTGTGTATATATATATATATATATATACACACACACGCACTAACTACCAGGGTTTCTGTGGTGATGTAAACCATCAGTCTTTTATTTTGTCTAAGAAGCAAAAGCAAAGAGTTCTAGTTAGCTTCAAGGGTGTAGTGCAACTGTGGTTTGTATAAGGGCGTATGGTTTATACAATGTAATATATAGATATAACTAATTATCATAAAAATATAATTATGTATACAATATTAAAAATATAAATTATCGGACCAACTCAAGCTGGCACCAAGTTCAGGGTTTGGGCGAGAGTAGAGTCAAGTACTGGGTACCCAGCTCAAGTTTGATGGAGGCTTCAGTTTTTTGGCCATAAAATCAAATACTCTTAGATTCCATAGTGCATGTCTGATTGATATACAGAACTGCCTACTTTATCTGATTTTAAATTTGTAGATATTATAAAAATCTGGGAAAGACTCGAGAAACAAATTTAATATCCCGTATTCTATGAAATAAGATTGAGCCATACTATCCTGGGGTCAAGAGCTGGTTCGAGACATTTTGGTACGTCTTTCTTGTCCTTTTGAACGGTCTGGCAAAGAAAGCAGGAACTTGATACTTATGGATCCAAGTTATTTTAATATTCAGACTCGAATTTAGGTTTAGAAGACCAGCATAGGACAAAACTGGATCCAGTCGTAGCATATCCCACTAGTCCGACCCGTTTATATTCCTAACGGTCGACTGGTTATGCGTCCATTGTCCACCACCAAACCCTCTTTTGGAAATCTCTAAATTCATTCGTAATTTGTAGTTCTCACAATCAACAGACCCACCAAACCAGTTCAATTATAATCGACCTGATTCAGCTGATTTGAGTCCATGGCCTATTCAAGAGTTTAGAGATGTCAATATATCTGATTTGAGTCGGATATCTGGTTGAGACATTCTAAAAAAACCAGATATAGACAGAAATTCAATGTTTAATTTAGCAATCAAATCGGATTTGGATTATGTATATAGATTCAGATTGTGATTGGATATGGTTCTAAACAAATATCATATGTCCAACACCCTTATATTTTGAAAATCAAGCAGATTCAGTTCAAAGATCGGATGCGGATGTCAATTTTAAAAACAGATTCAGATTCAGATTCTGATTCTGATACGACTTTTCTTTGTTTGTTAGTATTCAAATATTCATAAAAAAAACATATAAGTTTAAAAATATATCATACTAGATTTGAATTAGATCCGTCATCGTCCTACAAGTAGGGATGTCAAAGGATCAGATTCGGATCGGATACATCTTCAATCATATCCGCTTTTTCGGATATTCATATATTCGGACTCGGATTCGAATTCAAATTCGAATAAAACAAAGTCATATCCGAATCCGAATTTTGAACCGAATTTTGCAATTTTTCAAGTATTAGATAGAGGATATTTATCTAAAAATGAATCCGACCCGAATCCGTATCTAAATTCGATCCGATATTCATGTATATCAGAATCTGAATCCGAATCCGATCGGATGTCATTTATTAAATCCGAATCCGATCTGATTTTTTAATCAGATATTAAATTTTTATCCATATCTGATTTTTCGGATTGGATCGGTCGGATATCCGATTCAAATCGGATATATTAACATCCCTACTTACAAGACTCACACATACTTTTACAGTGAATCCATAAACCGATTTTTACAACACCGCTCCAACGAGAGTAATGGGACATCAGTATTTCGTTTTGGTTTCACTCAAATCCGAACCGCTTGGGACTAAAGGTGCACGTGTATGGGGCCCACGTCATACAGCCATCCCACACAAAAAGATGCTGCAGGTTTCTTTTCATGCCAATGATTGCTTCCTGTACAACCAAGGGAACATGCTCCAGCTACTTCCACATCAAAGCGAGAAAAGGAATTGGCTGTCAGATTAAAAAGAAATCCAAATCTGATTGCTAATCAGATTCCCGTCTGGCATCCATGTTTAATTGATGATTGGATATGTATATGACTCCGATTTTCAATTGCAATTTTCTAAAGATCAACAAAAGTTTGTGCTAGTCTAAACATAGTCATAAAAAAATGCGTTCTTTTTGAAAAAAAGACGTAAAAAAAACCTGAGAAAATTAAATGTCGTATACACAAAACACGTTTTTTTTTCTGGAAAAAACATTAAAAACGAAAAAAACTCGTTTCTAACACGTGCTTTTTTCGTTATTTTTATTTTTTTCAATTTTCTATTTTTTTTAATGCCAAACAGTTTTTTTTATTTTCTATTGTTTATTTGTTGCAAGTCTACTTATTTTTCATGTTTGTATTATTAGTTCTCACTAATTTTATTTTTACTCATTTTTAGTTTTTTTAATTTTTTAAACATTTACCCTTTTTTTATATATTTTTTGTTTTTATTTCAAGATCACCGTATTGTTTCCGAAAAAAACCTCATCATTTAAAACTACGAAACGTTATTTGTGACTATACTAGTTACTCAATTCATAGTTTTGCTTTAAAAAATTGGGGGTTGAATATGAACATAGATATGATTTTGGTTACGTAAAACCCAATTTAAGTGAATTGGGTAAAGCCTGGATTCGGCCCCGATCAGGACCGTTTACAACCCTCAATTTGGCCTGCACATTCTCACACTAATCTATGGATTTGGATTTAAGAGTGCGTTTGATAGTTTCGGAATTCAAATATGAAATTGATCTGAAATCCCTTTTATGTGGAGTTCATAGAGTAAACAAACACTGGACTTCAGGTATATGTGAAAGTGAGAATTTGAGATCCTCAGGAAAATTGAGGGTGAATGGAGGAGGTCAGGCCTTAAATCTTTAGGTTTGAGAACCTAAGATCATATTGGGTGGGTTTCAGGTCTTAATCTTAAGTTGACAAATGCCTTTTAAAGGAATTCGATTTGGGTTCTTATTGTAATCAAATCTCAACCATTGTGGGTTGGAGGCTTGACACTTGGATTGGGATTAGAGTCCAAACTTAAAAACTCAATTGAAATTTATGTTTTTCCACACATTCAAATTCATATTACATGACAGATTTGGTACGAAAATCTACTGCCAAATTCGAATTTGAAAGCAAATAGAGCAATCAGGTTTCAACAAATTTCAAGTCCAATCAAATTTTGCACACACACACACACGATATGCTTGATTGCCAGATGGAAGTTTATATTTTTTCTATCGCAAAAAGTACATTAATATAGTTTTTGTTTGCCATGGTCTTCAAAGGTATTTAGCAACAGTTTTTGACATTTTTAACTATGAAAAAATTGACAAAAAATCCATCTTGCAATAGAGGAAGCTGACAGATTTTAATCTCTTTTCCTTCCCTATATATATATATATATAAACCACTTAGGTAAGAGTCAAACTCAACCCATTACAATTAATTATTTCAATATAATTTTGCTATCTAACCTTATAAATATGATTGTGATTTGGTGAAAAATATATACTAAGTTAATCATTTTTCATTTTAACAATAATAATAATAATAAACTCATACAACATCAAAATTTTCGTAGTAGAAAGATCATTCTTTTACAAAAATAACTTGAAATTAAACTTTTATTATATTAAATTAGTGTTTTACAGTTTTAAAGTTGACATTATGTTTAAAACATTTTTTAACACATAATATATATATATATATATATATATATAGATATATATATATATATATATCCGAACATGCATTTTCATCGTATTGCCAGAAATGAGGTGGCGATCAGTTACCCCTTCAAATGGATGTGTCAAAGAGAGGAGCTCGTGGGACCCCAACAACCCACCTGATGAAGAAAAAAAAAAAAAGGAGACTTCTTCCCCAGTAGTTTATGGCAAGGACAACCTGTAGTCTGTAATTTCTTAATCTGCAAATTGCAAGGAACCCATACCTACCCACCTAATACCCTTTCTCCCCGACAACCTCTTCATTCATAACCAGACCTCGCCGTCGCCCCAACAAATTCGATCATCAATTTCACAACATTGTGTGAGCGTAGTAAGAATTTCTCTTCCATGATACGAAATCTTAGTTGAATTCGCAACCATATTCTACATTGCTGTTAGAGAATACTGCGTATAAGACTCTGCCGATCTCCAGTAGATGCTGTTATTGCATAATTTTGCTGTTACTGCAAATGGGCGCCGATGGTTGCTGTTCTTCGCTCTAATGCGGTTGCCCTCGTGATGCATCTGTGAGTTGCCGGAAAAATAAAAGGGACTTCTCTTTGCCGGTAAGTTGACTTGCATTGCCTGCCGTCCGGCCGTTTACTCCGGGAATGGTTTCTTTGGAGAATTTATATATGTCTTAGTGGCGTTTTCAAATGGGTAGGAATAGAGTCGGTGTCTCCTTCGACGCTTGCCTTTGGGAGAATCTCATTCCTTTCTTTCCTTCATCTGATTGAATCTTTTGTTTCCTGTTTCTTTTTTATACATAAAGGGAAGAGAAGGGGAGAGGCAGAGAGAGGGATGATGCTACCGCCATGGCTGGAGTCATTGCTATCGACGACATTCTTCACGGGGTGTTCCATCCACGGGGCTTCGGCGAGGAGCGAGTGCAACATGTATTGCCTGGACTGCGCGGGAACAGGGGCCTTCTGCATCTACTGCAGGGAAACGATGCATCCGCACCACAACGTCATTCAGGTCGCCATTTTTAACCTGAAACTCAATTTGGGGAAATAAAGGGAAAACTCTTGGATTAACAGAGTTGGAGGGTACTGGGATGCGTGAAATTCGCAGATCAGGAGGTCTTCGTACCACGACGTGGTGAGGGTGGGGGAGATCCAGCGGTTTCTGGACGTCGGCGGGGTGCAGACGTACGTGATCAACAGCGCGCGGGTGCTCTTCCTCAACGAGAGGCCGCAGCCGAGGGGCGGCGCCGCGGCGGCGGGAAAGGCCGCCGGCGGCCGCGCCTGTGAGGTGTGTGGCAGGAGCCTCCTCGATTCCTCCCGTTTCTGCTCATTAGGTTGCAAGGTACCGACTCCTCTTCCCCCTTTCCCTGATTTGACAGGCTGGCTTACCGGGTCACACTGGCGGTCACGTCATAAGTTAAGTGTTGCGAAAAAAACGGAAATTTTAAAATATATAAAAACATTCAAACTAAAATGAACGTTAAATGTATTTAAAAACAATAGAAAATGTATGGTCTATGACACATGACAACTTTTGTATCAATAATCAAATCAATTTGCACTATCTTATTGGAACAACGGAGAGAAATGGGGAAAAAGGAACAAAGTCCTTTTTATTTGGATGGCTAATTAGTGGGGAAGAGAAATGGAAAGAAAGTTAAGAACCATAATATTTGGGTGTAAAAGAAAGGAAAGGAAAGGAAAAAAAGAATGAAAAAAAAATGATTTTTTAATATAATTTCAAATTCATCAAAGCAAGTGTAAGCTTATTTAAGATCGAAAAATTTAGGCCAATTTTTGTGTCCCTGGCTTAACTTAAACACTAAATGCAAATATCACAATCTTATAAGTCCAATTGTTATAGTTTTTCGTGTTCCTACATGTGACCAAGTTGGATTTTAGACGCCATTGTGAGTTGTTTTCGTTCTGCACATAATCTGATCATATTCTATTTAAAAAAGATGCACCCACTTGTTTTTTGATCTTAATGTACAAGTCTGAATTTTAGCAATTTGAAGACCATTCTTCACCAAACGGAGGATGATCGATGAGTATATCTTACCTGAGACGACACACAAACATGAGTGGTTTTCAAAAGATTTATAAGGAGAGGGATCCTTCTTCAAATCATGTTAATGTTCAATTTTATTTACTGCAAAAGGAGATTCTCTTTTTGAAAAGAAAATTGATGGAAGGGCAACTCAGCAGCCACCATCTAGAGGCCCCTTCTCTCTCTCTCTCTCTCTCTCTCTCTCTCCATATGTTAAAGAGTATTTCACAAGAAAAAACAAAAGAAAGGATATAACAGTTTCAAGATGTTGCAAGGAAACCATTTAAATAAAAATGCAATAAACTGATAACATACAGCTAGTCGGAGAGAAAGAATAGTCTTTTTTAGTCACATTTCCTTTTCAATAAGGGCTTCACTTTATTTTGGCAATTATTATTGTTTTATAACTGGATTTAAAGCTGAATTACATTTAAGGGAATGACAGTAATGCATTTGCTTCATATGAAACTAGAAATAGATCATTGTTAGAGCAGGTTTTGTATTATGAGATTCCTTATATTTAATTGATAACATATGACAAATGATAAGTGACAATGGTTGGCATCTGCTGTTAGTTGATTATGACATTCTGCGGTTGTGCAAAAATTTTTCATATCCAAATTCATGTACAAGATTTTAACTTAATTAGGTCTCTATTTGAAAATTGTTAATCAAATTTCAGCCAGCATGAAAAAAAAAATTGAGTGAGAGTTCTATACCCACAAAATTCATAAAAATTTTACAAAAACGCACTCTCTCTCTCTCTCTCTCTCTCACACACACACACACACACACACACAGAGAGAGAGAGAGAGAGAGAGAGAGAGAGAGAGAGAGAGAGAGCAAGCAACACACACACGCAGGCACATGCAAGCATGCAAGCGCGCATGCAGGTAAAAATAAAGCAAGTGGTCCGCATAGTTGGTGGGTCTGATGAGCCGTCAACCACCACATGAGATCCTGCCCATGCTCGATCGTCATCATCCTCATCACTCTCCCCCTCATCAACCTGAGCAAACAACTCCCCATAAAATTTTGTTCTTCCTGCCAACCTGTGGCTTTCCTGCCGCCTGATTCTTTTTTTTTTTTTCATTTCTTTATTGTCATGTTAGCTAAGAGCCTAAGACAAATCATGAATTTGTTCAGGTTGCTGCCATTAAAAACAACAGAAACCTGCACCTAATTCATGGAGCGGCAGCAGCAGCAGCAGTTGTTGTGGAGAAGGAAGAAGAGAAGAGGCACCTAAAGATGTACAGATCGACCTCGCCTCCTCCAAGAACTACTTCAAATGCAAGGAGAAGGAAAGGCATCCCTCAAAGAGCTCCGATGGGTACTTGAATTTGAAATGAAATTAAGAGACATGTAATTATGATTGCCTTCCTGTGGATATATATTCACTTTGTGCATGTATTCTTTCACATTCAATTGCACATTCAATTGCCTTAAATGAAGTATTATTGGCCCTACGCTATTGTTAATAGTGTGTATGTGGCAAAAATTTGTGTATCCATAGTCAATAGCGGGAGCTTTTCATATGAAGTCTTTAGATTTGGCGCACCTGCCAAAAGACGGCAGATGCCAAAGCTAGCTGACACAGGCAACGGGCGGGAGAATAGCTCTGGGGTTCTACGTCCACTGAGACCGACAAAGTCCCTGCAGCATTTGCCCGAGGGGTTTTCCTCAAATGAACTTGAAAAAAATAAAAAGAAAATAGCTTCACTTGAAATTAGCCCTTCCTCTAGTTGAAGAAAGTTAAGCTCTAGCTCGATACTCAGGTGCATCAATTGGCATTAAGCCCTCTCGCCAATCAAAGAAAGAAGATTCTCTCACACACTACATATATATAAAGAGTTTTTATTATTTTCATTTTTCTTCATTAAAACACCAAACATCATTGTTAAATGCCTTAAATAAACCGTGACCAAACAAAAACCATGGTTAATGCACTTTTTTTGTGATGGGTTTTTCAACAAATAACAAAAATTCATCCCACGTGTAGAGGTAGCCGATTGATTTTAACTTTCTCCCACTCTCTCTCTCTCTCTCTCTCTCTCTCTCTCTCTCTCTATATATATATATATATATATATATATATATATATATATATATATAACGCTGAGTGATTTTGAAAAGACTCATCATTCAATTTGCAACGGCAAATTATTGCCGGATAAATTTAATATTTGTGCTGTTAAAAAAAGTTGTCGTAAATGGTGCATTCACAATGGCAAATTAATGGCCACAGTTTTCAGTGATAAAATCACGACTTTTGACAGGTTTTAGCATCACAAAATTGAAAATCCATCCAGCAATTTATGTTGACTAGCATATTCACACTATATATATATATATTTGCTCTTTTATGTTCCATGTATGTCTGACTACTGGATATTGCTTAATTGGACCAAGAATTGGATTCAGATCTGAATATAAAAAGCACATGTGATCCATATATAAATGTATTCATATGACATTGGAATAAGACATTGATCTAGGCGACATTCAGTAAGTAACCCCATACAATTTTGGTATATCTTATTAGATCTTTTTTTTCCCCAAACCTGTCTGCTTGATTGGAATCAGATTTGGACGAAACCATTTACAATCTTAGAAGGTTTAGTACAAGATCTTTCAAGTCAAAAGGCACAAGTATATTGTACTTTCATTTTGTCTCTTTCGAGAATCTAGCAGAGACTTTCATAATGTCAACTTGCTCAAAAAAAGGAAATCAACAGGTGTACTTACATCAGCCGCCATGAATATTAGTATTTTATTTACAAGCAACTACTTAACTATATCCACAATTCAATCAAATATTGTCAAACAGATGTGATGATTCTAAAAAAAATGTTGTTAAATGTGTTTAAAGCTCTTCTAATTGATCAGATAGACAGATTGCAGTTATCTAACCCAGACTGAATCCAACTGTTGGATATGAATGAAGGCAATGATCAAATGGTAAGTATATTTACTATGGCTTCAGATATTAGCTTTGAGTGTATATATGTGATCTAAACTTTTGTTTGTGTCTTATAATATAACCAAACTATCAAATTCATATAGGAGAACCTTCTTTTTTTGTGGAAATAAGCTATAGCGTGAAAGTAGTCATCGATACAGTTATCACTCCAGCGCCCTCCCCATACCTGGCGAAGGACCGAGCCGTTGGGAAAACTTTTACCGACGGCGTATGATCCATTGGCACGGTTTGAGGGGGTTTCTACCGAAGGTTCAAGCCGTCGGCGGCACCCAAGAATGTTGTAGTGTTTGTTTGAGATAATTTTGTAGTAATAATAATAACAACAACAATTAACTCCAATTAACATGGTTCAGTTTAAGTATTTTTTCTTGACACATGCTTATTTCCAGTCCCAACTTTTCAGTAAAGCTGTCAACACTAGTGCATGGTTCAAACCGTTTCACTATTAGGGCTTAGTGTCACTCCTTCGGTCTGTGCGGCACGGCAAGAACCTAATTGTTATCAAGCAAAGCAAAGAACTGTACAAACTCTAGATACAGGGGAACAGTTAGAGTCCTTTTTTTTAGTGGTTTCATACTTAGTGTATGTTGTTTCATTTCTGCAATATCAAGCAAAATGTAGGATGACCAGTGTAGAGGTAGAAGGACCATGAATGCACAAATTATAATTTGACATACATATCTATCAAAATAATCATAATCCTACAAGTTCCCAATTCAAACTAATAAAATGTTGAAACATCTCCCAATATACCCGTTTTCTCTTTGTACCATTGGTTGCTACAATAGCAATATCATCAACAATTATCAACTTTTGTAGCACTAGACTTTATTCTCACCACACCAAACGTATCAAGGCACTCCAGATTTAGTCTTTTCTGACGAAAATATTGCAAGTCAAATTACTGCCTGTTGAATATGATCTACAATTGGCCGTTGTTTTATAAGCAATGAGCAAAATCTTGACCGACACATGCACATTTTACAACATTGCTATCAACTCAACTGATTTGTGAGAGAGTTTTTCAAATATAATTCGGCCAATTTTTTGTTGTCTAATATATAATTCTGTCATTTTCCCCACCAAAACTCAGCACATCACGTGTTCTCGAGAAGGGCCTTTTGGAGAAAAGGATTAGTAATTAAAGAAAAAGGTCAGATACATCTCTAGTCAACGTAGGTTGAGTTTCCCGGGCCCGGCCCCTTAGCGGGCTGGTCCGGGTGGTCCCGACTAAGCCCGCTGCCCATGCATAAACTCGGGCCAGTTCGGTGCTTAGACTTAAATAAATTAATTTATATATATAATTTTATATTTTAATATTTTATATTAAAATATATATTTTTAAATTTTAACCAGCTTGAGCTTGGGCTCAGGTTTCGAGTACCAAATCGGACCTGGAGGCCCAAGCCCAACTCCTTACTAGGCCAGGCCGATGCTCAGGCCTGTTTAGTAGGGGTGAACAACGAATCGAGCTCGACCAGCTCGACTCCTAAGGAGTTGCACCATTGGTCTTGGTAGTACATCCATGCAGGAAATTAGCGTGCCCCAAGATCCAATTTGTTGCGTTACTATAGCAGTTAAAAATACATTTCTTTTGTGATGGTTTTTTCAACAAATAATAATAATTCATCCCACATCTAGAGATAGCCGGTAGATTTTAATTCTCTCTCTCTCTCTCTCTCTCTCTCTCTCTATATATATATATATATATATATATATATATAGTGTGTGTGTGTGTGTTAAGAGTGGATAAAGGGCGTCAAGTGCATTTGCTCTTTTATGTCCACATATATCTGACTATGGATATTGTTTAATTTGACTAAGAATTGGATTCAAATCTGAAAAGCGCATATGGTCCATATCTAAGCGTATTCATATGACAGTGAAATAAGACATTGATCTACGCGATATTCAGTAAGTAACCCTATACAATTTTGGTATTATCTTATTAGATTTTTTTTTTTTTCAAAACCTGTCTGCTTAATTGGATTCAGATTTGAACGGACTCTGGAGTTGTATCCCAACCATTTATAATCTTAGAAGGTTTAGTACAAAATCTTTCAAGTCAAAAGTCACAAGTATATCGTACTTTCATTTTGTCTCTTTAGAGAATCTAGCAGAGACTTTCGCAATGTCAACTTGCTCAGAAAATGGAAATCGACAGGCGTACTTGCATCAGCCGCCATGAATATTAGTATTTTATTTACAAGCAACTACTTAACTATATCAACAATTCGATCAAATCTTGTCAAACAGATGTGATGATTCTAAAAAAATTGTTTGTATTACTTGCTTCTCTACGTACTTTTGGTACCAATTTTTGTAAATAAAAAAAAAAGAAAAAAAGAAAGGTAAGGCATAATGAGATTTGTAAAAAAAAAAAATCTATTCTAAAACTATGGGTGTTTGGGTGACTTTCTCCTATGATATTTGTTTTGTTTTGTTTTTCAAGATATGTTGTCCCTTCAGTTTAGCCTAATTTATTGCAGGAAATAATCTGATTTGGCGTAGTGGTTGCAACATTTATGTTCAAAATAGAGAATTTTTGCAATAACTTTTTCAAAAAATTACAATATGTGAGAAATTAGATTACTTGCAAGGTCCATCTTTTACCTGAATTGATTAGTCTATCAATTAAGATTGATCTGAGTACTCCTAGTGTATGCATTAGACAGCTTAAGTCAGAGTCATGTAGCCGTCTTTCACGGTCTTTCAAATTTTTTCATATTCAGGTCCACTTAGTTTAGAGAATACAGATTTCAAAGTCGGTATTATGTTGGTTATTTTATGTTTCATTTATATTGCTTAGAGGAAAATTAAAGTGTTTATTAGTCTATTGTAGAGTTCTTGCTCGTGTTGTGGGTTTAAGCTCTAGGTTAGTGCCCTTTGTTTTTGTTCTCATTTTTTGGTGATCGCAGGAGTAGGTGCTTGTTTAGAAATTAAAGGGTGGATGCATCTGGACTTGCCACTTATTGGATTTTGGTTATGAATTGAAAATTTGGTGCATGGTGTTCATTGGTTTTTATCAAAAATATCAATTTAACGAGATTTGACATTAATTCTTGAAGTTAGTAAGCATAGGGTTCAACTTAGTAAATATTGGTTCACTTCTTCATTTCTTGGTGTATTTCCTTTCCTACTTTTTTGGAATTAATTCTTGAATTATTGAGCTTAAAGTGCAAGGAGGGAGAGATTGGACAGGTGGGGGTAGTGTAAAATAGTCTACTTGTTTGATTTTTTGGGTTTGATTGAGTGTTTATTTTTCTTTTTTAGAGCTAGTTTTTTCTTGGGGAATCGTAGCTGATGCTGTCTGTTTTTGATAGAAATTTCACCACATAAAAAAACCATTTTAAAATATAAGACCACCATCAAAATTCTGTTTTCTTGTCTAGAACTTCTTCGATAATTATAAATTTGCCATGCAGTTGATAGCAACAGCTTCCCTTTTCTTAGCTGCAAAATCAGAATTGACTCCTCATCTTCTACACACTATGTTGAAGGCTGCTTTTGAAACTAGCCATAAGCACCACCTTCCATTTTCCTCTTATTTTCTGCATGCTGTGAGCATCTTTGTCCTTTTGGGGCTTTGGCCCTATTGAACTTTACTGGTATAGTATGTCATCACTGCCATCATGATCAGTGACCACGTTAACGATGCTGCAACAGAGATATAGTACGTTGATAAAGGTTTAGGAAAGGGATATAGTGCAGTCAAGAAATGATGCTTGTATGTTGATAAAGGTTTAGCAGAAGGAATAAGTAGTGCAGTTCTCCACCCAATCAGTGACTGCTTGTTGATTTCTGCGTGCTTGTCTTCCACTCATCTGAAGTTAGAATTCAGTAAGAGGAGGTTCCTGCTACTGCAGGGGCGTCTGTTCATCCATGCATATTTTACGATGCATGCTGTTATCTTTTATTATTTCTGTTGTTCCTACACAACTAAGGCTTCTTTGAGAATGTCGTGGAAAACTTGTTTTCAGATTTGTTAAATTATGGCTTATTTCAATCTTATTTGCAGATTTGTTATTGGTCTTGAAATTTTTTATGTTCTTATCGAAATGTTGAATGTTGTTGCTGCAGGTAAGGCCTAGCAGGATCATGAGCTAGAAGATGAACAGTAATATATATATATATATTCCCGAGAATAAGTGCTGAGACTTGATATAGCAATGGTTTTATGTAGAGGTCATATTTTTGTGTAAATCATTTTTCTTGATATCTATGTACTTTAATTAATTCCAGTTGGGATTAGGTGGAAATCAAAGTTGGTGAAATGCGTGACTGCAAAATTGCTCGCCGTGTTCCACTACTTGTTGGATGATCCACAGGAGAAGTTATGGCCGTGGTGACTTCAACAATAGAATTTAAGGATCATCTTTACTTGGGCATTAGCTGACTGGGGTAAAGGGTGCATTTACACACCCTCGTTCGAATCCAGTGGATGATGGGGCACGGTACTTAGTTGACAGTACACCGTTGCCACCACCGACTCCCCTGATCATGAGATGTTATCCAAATTCATATAGTTTAATATGACTCCATGGATTTGATCCAAATTCATATAGTTGGATTCATATAGTTTAATACGAACAATGCTTTCGTATCCTTTCATGTCCTTCTTCATCAGTGAAACCATGATGCTAAGAATAAGTGTTAGTGATATATTTTTATTTCAGAAACCTCCTTTTCAAGGAACGGAAAAGGAGAAAAAGGAAGACAGCTCTTTATGCCTCTAAAATGGCAGATAAATGAAAACGCTCAGAGGCGAGGCCAAGAAACTTCTGATGGTCTTGGCCGCGTCTTCCTACTTTCACCGTATCTTCTCATTTAAGATATCTAAGACACCAACAGGCAGTGCCATCAAGCAACGAAGGATTTTCCTCAATTCATCAAAGGGCATGAAAAAAATTTCATTAGTTTACGGAGAGTCATTAACTCTGGATAGGAACATAGGAAAATGATGCGAGTTCTGTGGCCACTTTCTCAATGAAAACCACTGTTATGGCAGACAAATCAGTAAAAGCTTGTACTTCCAGAACACGATGAAATCCTTCAGTGACGGTATCTTTCAGTTTGCAGAACGAGTGTCCTCCATGAATCTCTTTTAGGCTCAGCCGAGAAAGCACCATCTTTGTGATTTACGTAAAATCTATCCTTTAAACCTTCTTTTGCACATCCTGACTCCTAACTGTAGATTTGTAGTTCCGTCAAGCCTGTAACCTGTTAATGTCTCACATTGCTTAAAAAGCCTTCATAAATATCTGAAATGAGTTTGACATGATGCATGTAGGTGAACTTTGAGCACAAGGAGATTTCAGTACATATATAATTATAAATACATGCATGCATGTACGTCACACAGCAGAGAGCACACGTCTGATACCTTAGTTGCATTAGCATACAAGGTTTGAGGAAAATCCTATAGTCTGCCGTTGACAGTTCTGCACACTAAGGAGCTCGACATCGAGTAGCTAACTGTTTAGAACTGAAGAATGTATAAGGCCCAACCTGAGACCAGCAAAGGCACAAGTCTTAGGCGACTATAGGACAAAGCCTTCTAGAAATGAAAATAGAAGACCAGACCTCTTGATTGAAGGATCACTTAAATACATGTTAAATAGCAGCAATGTCTGGCATTTTCACCATGACGCTTGGAACAGGTTCTATAAGAGGACAAAAACAAGTTCAAATCATTTTGCAGTTTCACAAGACAGGTTTAGGTAGTAAAATCTGACGAGTTTCAGAAAAAGCATGACCTGGAAATGATAGGCAGATTTTGATTACGTTGTGAAATTTCACGAACCATACAGATTTATATATCACACCAGACAAAGCAAATCTGAAAAATGTGTTGGTAAACAATGGGTTGCACGTCCAGAAATGATTCACACGCATCAAAGAAATGGACAGGTGTGGTTGATGGTTATGAATGGATCATATTCAAATTTGGGTCAGATTCATAATTCTTGGAAATGGGCAATGACATATAACAAAAGAATATCAAGCGAAATTAACACTAACACCAAATAAAGACAACAAATTGTTAATGTAGACAGGATATCTGCTGTCAGTCGCCCTCAATCTCAAGCAATTGAAGAAAGTTAAATTGACAGGCAAAATGGAAGCAGAAATCGGGAGTACAGCTTATTGCCTCTTTTCACAAATTCCAGAAGAATATAGCCTTTTAAGGAATGTGGCCCACTGTTTACATACAATAATGTGTGTAACGAAAATAAAGACATTTGAGATGCTTAATGCTGGAGTATGGCACTATGGTGGAACAGATGTAAATTCATGAAAACCAGTGGGAGAAGAAAAGCGTAACTAGAAACATTAAAAAAAAATGTCAAAATTCAAAGAAAACAAGAATCACTGTAGGAGCGAGCTCTTTAGGAATGATTAACCTTCGCTTACCACCAGGCCTCATCTCTTTCAGACCTTCCTCACACCCTGAAATTCATATTTTTATCCACAAAATGACCAAATCAAAGTCATAAGTTACTAATACAAGCATGACGCAGTCACCAACTTAAAGACTCTGGTTTCATCTAACCTGGAACAAGGCATTAGTGCTTAACCGGATCCTGGCAGGAGACCCCTGGGCATAAGTGCTATCAATCCGTCGACCTGATTCATTATAGCCAATGTAATGAAATATCACCTGCCATGTAGAAAATGTTATGATACATTTGTCTCAGCCATCGATCACTGTGATTTGTCCCGCAGATGTTGCAAACTGCAAAGATGAGAATGCATTTATCCTCTACACTACACCAACAAAAATTTACAAAAGCCAAACCAAACAGGGACAAGTTACAATTATTACTGTTGCCATGTCCTAGCCATGGTAGGACATTATTTCTGCACTTGAGTAATAACTCGTCCTCTTTGAACAATATTTCTGAGTCAAGTACAGAATAAATTGGAATCATAGAAATGGACAGCGCTTCCACAAAACTTGACATCAGGCATCACAGGCTCTCCAATAATGGATATGATGGAGAAAAGCACTTTAGTGGCATCTACATGCATATTTGGACATAAACACCCTAGAAAATGAAAATACAGATATGAGATTCATGAAACCATGAAAAAAAGGGAGCTTCATCTCCTCTTACTTTCTTTTGTGTGAAAAATGACATGCATTTGAAATGTGCGGCTATGTTTTTTACCACAAGAGGGATGTAATGTAAATCTTGAAATGAATTCCTCAGCAGGAAAAAGGCACATCTGATCAAATGCAATTTTCAACTCTACTTTAGGAGTAGGAAATCTAGCTTGCTTGCTTCTTTGAGCGTATTCTTCTGTTTGTACGTTCATAACTCATACAAGAATCTTTTCAAGTGTTCTATTGCCTTTCTCTGAATATGTTGTCAAGTGCACTTCATCTTGTGACTTAAATTTCAGCTAATTTTTGCCAAATTTGCTATTTCTGGTTGCCATTAACATGTTTTTGCATTTTATCCATCATGCAAGAGTTACCAAAACCAGGGCGATCAATAATCAACTTCCATTTCTATCAATGCTCAGGCTTATTTCCCTGCCATGTCTTATATAACAAGAAATGCAGTAAATAGGGGAATCACCTTTGGGCAATCACCTTTTCCAGCCACAATGTCCACCCTGAGTCAGTCGTTACATATTGCTCAGGGGTCACAACTTTCACCTGAAATCCTGAACAATCGAACACTTGCAATTGATCAAACAGGTGAGGCATAAAAATGTATAATTACATTTTTAAATAAATTAATATTAAAAGTAAGTTAGTGGGCTGACTGGGACCTACCCAGCACCCAATTTTAGGGCTTGGGCCTGGGCCTGGGACCAAGTCATGGCAGTTGGCCGGGGATGCACCCCTAAATGTCAATCCTATGGTCATTGTTCACTGTGGAAGAAGTAGAAATGCCATCTTCACTCCAAGTAGGGATGTCAATATATCCAATTTGAATTGGATATCCGACTGAACAGATCTGAAAAAATTAGATATGAAAAAAAAAATTATATCAGGTTAAGAAATCGGATCACATTCAGATTTAGGAAATGAGATCCGATAAGATTCGGATATGGATTTAGATCAGATTTTTTTTTAGACAAATATCTTATATCTAATGCCTTTATATTTTGAAAAATTGGCAAAATTCGGTTCAAAATTCAGATTTGGATTCAGATATGAATGTAAAAATTGAATTCTATTGTGAAATCAGATTTTGGGTTCAGATTCGAATAGGACTTTTCTTTATTCTTTATTCGCATTCAAATCCGAATATGTAAATATATATAAAAAAAAAAACAGATATGGTTAGGAGTATATCCGATTCGAATCCAATTCATTCACACCACTAATCCCAAACATAAAAAATACTCTTATCACGAACTTTTCAAGTTGTCGGTTGCCTGGAAGAAGCTTTAATTTCTTAGTTTGGAGGATGAAAGATGTTCAAAGAAGGGGCCTGTAAACGGGCTTTACCGGTGGAAGGTAGCGCTACGTCTGACTGAAGCATCCATAAGAAAAGTATCATAAGCGTCCATACGAGGATGTGGAATTAGAGGGATGAATCAATAACTTGTTGCCTTTCTTAAGCAGTTTCCAAAGTTAACTAGAAATCATCGCCATTTCAGAATGTTTGTGAAAGGACCCAGGTCTTTGAGGGAATAATTTCATCAAAAACTACTTGGACACATCATGCAAACAAGTTTGATTGTGAGGATGGTAGAATCCATATCCTTTATAATGAAGGTTGTCTCCGGTAAAAGCACACGAAGAGGGACTTAGAATCAAATTTGAGTATGGGAAACTGCGACTTTCTAATATCCCGCACTCGAATAATCCAGATATTGTTGACAAAGTTGGAAATATGGGAAATCCAAATTCTATTTATCTACAAGAAAATTTGCATAGGAAAAGCTTCAACCAAAAATATTTTGGAAGATTTGCATGAAGCATGACAGTTAAGCCCAATTTGGTTATGTTCCATGCATGTTAATTACCCTTTGCTTTGTCCATTTTCTGCTGGTGACTTTGAACAAGATGATTGGGGGTCTTATGAGGTGTTCAGCCAAATGTGAAACGAATTGTCCATTAATCGACTCACACCCTCATCACTTTCAAAGAAATTTGAATCTTCTATTAAATTGTAGTTTAACAAATATTTGAAAATATAAAAATTATATAAAAAGTCAGACTTTTTCCTAAGGGGCCGTTTGATGGCTGGAAATATGGAAATGGAAAAAAATTTTCAGAAATAAATTTCTGGAATTGATGAATAGGAAATAAAATTTCATATTTCCAAAACCACCTTGTGTTTGTTATATAGGAATTGTTTTTCTGGAAAAAAAATTCTTGTTTGATGAAAAAAAATTGGAATCGGTGGAAACGAAGGGAAAAGAGGAAGAAGGAAGGGGCAAGAGGTGCTGTGCGTGAAATTGGAATGGAGATGAAAAAAAAATTGGAATCGGTGGAATCTTCCTCTTTCTCATTTCTTCCCTTCTTCCTCTTTCCCCTTCGTTCTTCCTCTTTCCCCTTTCTTCCCTTCTTCCTCTTTCCCCTTCGTTCCGCTCTTCCTCTTTTCCCTTTCTTCCCTTCTTCTTCTTTCCCCTTTCTTCCCTTCTTCTTTCCTCCCTCCTCCTCCTTCCTTCCCTTCTTCCTCCTCCCTCCTTCCCTTCTTCTTTCCTCCCTCCTCCTCCTTCCTTCCCTTCCTTTCTTCTTGTCCTTCCCTTCTTCCTCCCTGTCCATTCTTCCTCCCTGTTCATTCTTCCTCCTTCCTTCAACGATCAAAAAAAAATTTCTGGAAAATTTTTTCCACCCCTCTGTTTGGAAAAATTTTTCCGAAAATATATTTTCGAAATCACCTCCAACAGTCCAAAATTTTTTTCCATGTTTGATGGATTGGAAAAATGTTTAAAAATTTAAAATAAATTCCCTTTGCTACAGTAGATTTCCTGCCCATCAAACGGGCCCTAAAGGATAGAGCTATGTAAAGTCAAATTGTGCAATACACAGCAATATTTCTTTGTAGATTACTTTTATGAACTTCCAAAGATTTATTGTTACCATCAATGAAAGGCAATTTGCATCTTTTTCCCGCTTAAACAAAAACTCAAAAACAATTAATTACAAGAACTAATAGAATCAACATCCTTAAGCATCAATGAACTTATACCCATGGCCACACATTCCACTTATGCTTGGGAACAAAACTGGAACAAGAAGAGAAATTATTCGCGTAATGTCGCCCATTGATGTTCATGGTGTAATAAAGTTATGCTTAATCACTGCCCCTTGCCATGTTCTTCCTGCCCTACTATCCTTTAAAACAAAACCAGCCCAGGTGTATTCAAAAATATATGGCAAATCATGTGTGAGTTGGCTCACAGAGAAGAGATTCTTTCTGAGTTGAGGGACACAAAACACAGGTTTCAAAGAAATTGCTGGGGGACAGTGGCATCTGCAATGGCTGTTATGAGAATAATATTTCTACTTCCAAGGATTACTGAATGATGAATAAGGAATTATGTAGTGTTTGGATGGCACATTGAAAAAAAGGATTTTTTGGTTTTGTAAAAATGATTTTCTTAATGAGTTTTGAAAAACATCATCTTTATGTTTCGGCGTTTAAAAGATTCGGCGGGCAGGCAAAAATTGGTTTTGAGTGAATAACCTTGGGGGCGGCAGCTTTTTCAGTTTCTCATGAAAATAAACCAATTTTTCTAAAACCCTGTTTGCATGGCACCCAAGCAGGTTAAAAAAGCGTTCCCACCAAAACACATTTTTGGGTGTGCACCCAAACACCCCTTAACAAGAGCATGAGGTGCATCTCCATCCCCGATGGGTTTGGTTCATCGGACGAGGCAAGAGCTGGTAGGCAGTCTGCTTCTGTTTCGAGCTCTTGTAACATCAACTCTATGTATTCCACCAAGATGGAAATTGAAGCATAGTAAATGTGCCACCCAGAGACACCAACAGCAGACATATTAGCTTGAAAAGATAGGGGAAATGGTGAAAGCTTTGGCTTTTAAACAAGCTGTAGGATGAAATATTCATCTTGCTCACCTGAAACAGCATGACTTGCATTTTCAAGTTGAGAAACATGATTGAATTGACTGAAGCATTTGCTAGCATCATGATTCTCCTTTATGGAAATATGACAATGATCACCTCATTTAATTTTTTTTTTTCTTTTGATTCTAGAATTGCCATAGTTGTTTTGAGTTTTTGACAACTGCCACATCCATACGAGGCAAAACCACACCCTCTAGATTGAGAGCCATACTCCCATGTTAGGGCCATGGTAATAGTGATAAGCTGACCTGGAGATTGAGTATGGAAGTCATGAATCTTCACTCAACTTCTAAGCTTCAAAGAAGTGAAACAATGTATTGGGGTGAAGCAGTGGCGGAGCCACATATAAGCAGGTGAGGGCAATTGCTCACACCAACTTCACAAAAAATCTTTATTTTCATATTGGTGCTTTAAAAAAAATCGATCATTTATATATAGTGGTAAATCTTAGGATCTAAGGTTTTTTTAATTAGTGTCCCATCAGCCCAAAATTCCTTGCTCCGCCACTGATAAGAAGGTACATTAGGGGTTTGAAAATGAACATGACAACTGGTTCTTAACTTGCATCAAGACCAACTGGTTCCAAATCATCACAGATGGCTTTGAAGTTGTGGACATAATCATTTCTTTTATGCTTTCATAATAGGGGTTAGATGAAAATCCCTATTCATGAGATTCTTCGGCAAAGTTGTTTTTGACGGAGAAGAACGGAAGAATTTCTTCAAATTTCAAAACAATTGGTCTTTCAACAAGGAAAAGAAAGGTGGCCAAACTCTTAGAAATACAATGCAGAAAATGTGGGAAAAAAATTTGTAACTAAAAGCTGCCAAAACGCGAAAGAAAAATGTGAAAAATATGAAAAAAAGGAAAAAAGGAGAAAAAGTTAAGAAAATGTGTGTTTTTTTTTTCATTTTTGAAGTTTAAAAAAATGTGTTTTTTTCCCACATTTTGTTAGGCTAACTAGTTTTTAACATTTTAAATGCATTTTTTTTTTAGTAATACGCATTTTCTGTGGCTATGCTTCGAACAAACAAGAAAACCACTCTCAAATTGGGTGCCAATTATCCAGCTCTGGAGCAGCTGATCAAATCGATGCCAACAAAATTAGTTAGGATACAGAGCTTTCTTAGTCGAGACACAACCAACTCTGCATCTTTCTATGGCTACATTAGTGAGGTGCCTCTTGTATAGTTGCTTCAGTGGTATGTTGAACCAAGTCAAATTTTCCTCCATGTAACTTATCTACCTTCCAAAACCTAATCTCTAAGAACCCAAGGTGGGCTACTGTCATTGCCAATGCTCATCAGTCACGCCTCCACATGACATATACTCTTATGATCATTCACTAATTTCAGCAATGTTATTTTAGTCAAGAAAAATTTGAGAAAATCTCGATAAATTTTTCAAAAATGAAAAAAAACTTAAAAATGAGATAAAATCTAATGAGTGAGAAAGTAATAAGAAGCCATTAGAAAAGATAGATAAACTGACAAAAATAACGTCTTAATGATGATCAGAATGATAATCAATAATTTAATTTAAGTTTAAAGATGAATTCGTGAGGTCACTAACCTTAAAAAGGAAAAACAAAAAAGGAATACAGATGAAAAAAAAAACATGATAAATGTATGTTTCACTTTTTAAGATACATTTTTTTGGGGTTGTTTCCGTTTGTCTTTTTTTCATTAATATCGCGATATTTTTTAAAAAAAATTGTGATACTTGTCGCCAAGATTCTTATTTCAGTATCATAAGTGATGCCTTTGCATCCATGCCCTGCATCAATGCTCCTACTCATAAGCATGACTTTTGCTTGGCCACATGTGTTAATTTGCAGCCACTGTGTCATTAACAATCTATCATGGCCTCTCAATTTGTTTTGAAATTTACATGTAAATTTAAAAAAAAATATTTATTTTATATAAAAATTTTGAAAAATTATATTTGAACTACTATGAAGATTTTGAAACTATAATTCTGCCCCTTTTATAAAATATTTTTGGCTCTGCCCCTTCTAATCAATGGTCGAGCATGACTAGCCACCATTTGGCCAAGGACCATGTTGCCTGGTCTTGTCACATGTGTCTGTCCAATCTTTAGTCCATAATTCGCTTCACCACCTCACCTCCCTCTAACGAGTCTCCGAGTCACTATGGCCCCCTCGGCACAAGGTCTGGCAATGCTTCTTACATAATTGAATGTATGCTGGAACAACAACCTCCTTGTCTTCTTCAATGGAGAGGAATATATTTGAACAATATGGGATGCACCCATCTACGTAGCTCATTAATTCATCTGTTTGGTATTGTGTACCACGCATTAATGTCTTCTCTTATCCTCACTGGCACACACCGTAGTCTGGCACCATCTTGTTGGACCCGGATGTCTTAAACTGTAGTTTTTGTTCGATCCTAATTGTCTTTATAGGATCCAATTCAAACATGTCTTACCGGCTGTCCCAACGCAAATCCATTTGCATTCAAGTCTCAAATCGTCTTAACTGGAGCTTAGCCGGGGTGAACAACAAGCAAGTTCGACTCGTTAAAGCTTGGCTTGTGAACGAGTTTGAGCTTAGTCATTTGCTTAACAAGTCGATCTCGAGTTCATGAGTCGACTCGTTCAAATAATCGAGCTGAGTTCGATCTCAACACGTAACTGCTGAGTCGAACTCAAGCCTTAATCGAGTCGAGCTCGAGCTCAACACTTAACGATAAATATCAATTCTATTCAAGCGAGTTTGTCGAGCCTTAATTGAGTCGCGGTCAAGCTCAACAAGTAACGATGAATATCAATTCTATTCAAACAAACTATTCAAACGAGTTTGTTGAACCTTAATCGAGTCGCGCTCGAGCTCAATAAGTAACAATGAATATCAATTCTATTCAAATGAGTTTGTTAATCGATTCGAGCTCGAGCTACATCCGTCGAGCTATTCTCAAGCTGAGTCGAGCTCGATATTTCATTAGTCGAACTGAGTTCGAGCTGGCGGAACTCAGACTCAACTCGGCTGGTGTTCACTCCTAACCACATGCGAGCATGTGTGAGCAGTTGCCCTCGCAGTCTCAAAAAAACTGCTTATTTGCACAATAGTAGGACCGACCTATGCTAGTGCCTACGTTAATGATTTGTCAACGCTTCGAAGGCTTGTCTAACTAGACCCTTATTTGACAATTTACTTGGAACGAGTGGACCGTTTGTGAGGAAAATTGCAAAAGGTGATACCATTTGTGAAATTTTAACCAAAAGGAAGGTCCAAAAATGATATTTTCCATATCTAAGACGCTGGAAATTTTATCACGTAGTCCAACTCTTCCTAGATATACAGAGAGGGAGAGAGAGAGAGAGAGTGTGTGTGTGAGTGTTTGCAGATCCATGACTTTCGGGATTCGTTTGATGAACGAACCCTTTGCGTAGCTGCCGCTCATGCCTGTACTTAATCTGCTTGTTTAAAATTACATGTGGTACATAATTTGCGTGCTTCTTACTCATTGTCAAGGCAAATATTTCTTGGTAGATAAAATTATTGTTTCAACCAACCAGGGTTTCACGCGGTCATGCTCGAACCGAACCATTTTTGTGTTTTTCAATTTTGAAATAAGTAGACTTTCCAAGTTCTCAATATCAATTATATTGTAATATCCATAAACAATTGTTTCTAAAACATTTGTACTAATATTTTCACTTGGTTACTTTTGGACATTCTAGGCATGTTATTCCTTGTCCAATTGAAATTATGGATGCCATGTGTGAACTTAATTACAAAGTAGCCTTAATTTGTCAATGTATTACAAAACCTATTTTTTCGTCCAATTTCATCATCAAATAGTTCATTAAATTTCCTTCCTTTCTCCTAATATCCTACATATATATGAGATCATATTAGTCATATTGTGGCAATGCCATACAATATTCCTCTCTGGCACCTCTTCTTGTTCATAACTTCGGCCCACATTTATTTGTTAGTAGGGATACAAATGGGTTGGATCGACGCTATCCAACGTTTAAATGAGCTGAATCCGGGTTTGGATTCACTTATCAACATGCTTCGAGGCAGTTGAAGTTTTGGAGCGCAGAACTGATTTGCATTATGCTGTTGAATGGTCGATTCCATGAGAGAATTACGGATGCATATTCTTTGTATATTCTTTTAATTCTTTTGAATATATTGAGGGAGCGATCCTCCCAGCCCATGTGCACCGGATCTCTAAAGGGATGTTCGTTAACAGGAACACTGCATTAGTGTTCGACGAATGTCTCAAGTATTGTGGTAAGTTTATGAAATACTCCAATATTTCTGTGGATTCATCGAATATAGGAGTCCTTAGTGAAGAATTTTTTTTTTCATAAATCATGCCCACGATTTAACAAAAACATGCCCAAATTTGGATTTTTTTAATTGCTTGTTAAAGAGTTTAAAAAGGTGCTTTTGTCCAGCGTCGCAGTAACCTGCATCAATTAAAAATGCTTGTTCGTTCCGGACAACGACTGCGTAGGGGTTAGACCCCCATACTCTTATTTCAACAAAATGGAGTAATATGTACATCAAAAATGGGTCCGCTCAAGACCTCAACTCGTAGTATTCTTCCTTTTAAAGGATCCCACAAGTTGTCATGGTGAATCCATTTCCTATACAATTTGTTGACTCGAATAATTGACAAAAGGTTAGTTGCTTTAGAAAAAGGTCATCCCTTCCAAATAAAAAGCCTATTAAGAAAGCTACTGCTCATCAAAATGTTGCTTGTGATTTCTGTACAACGATCAATGTTGCTGCGTAGGTGATGCTTTCAATCTCCATCATCGGTCAGAAGGTAAATGCGGTATGAGTTATCCTCAATGTTCACTAAGTGCCTGATGCATTCCATTAGAATCTCTGTCTCCCACCATCTAATATGATTCTCAAACCAATGGGTCAAACCAAAATAGAATCATCCAGATGTGTCTTTAATGAGACCAACTACTTTTCTCATGCCACCCTTGCTCCATGAACTAATTCTGATTTCTACTTATCTATCACAATGTGTAACTCCATTGCTCCATAGAATTTCAGAATAGAGCCAATTACGAATTTTAACTATATGAGTCACTTTCCATTGAAAATTCCACAAGTAGTCGCTGTAGTGGGTAGAAGTTGCCAATTAGTAGTTCACCCATGTGCTTGGTGTGGTTGCGAGTCTTACAGATAAACTATATTGCCATATGGAAGCTGTCTTTCGAGCATTTGTCAAGGAGTTTGTCTTTAAAACCATTTCGTCAAGTTGTCAAAATGCTTGTTGTTTTTTTCAAAACCTAAGCATGTTTTATAAAATTTTAGCTATTAATTCTACATAAAGTTGTGGTCCTTCAGGATATCTTTCTCCAAACATTTGATAAAAAGAAAACTGAGAAATACTTAACATTTTTTTTTTCTTTTGGTTTTTTAAATGTATTCGGAGAGCAAAACTAAAGAAGGATACTTAAAGAAGTATTCGATTAAGATTCAGCCTGTTTGTTTAAAGTTTTCGTCCCAGTCGATCTCAATCAAAAGGCCTTTCTATCGTATTCAAGTTGCTTTCTAAGGTACTTCGATGGGTTGTAGCACATTGGGTGGCAAAGTGGTCTACTTCAAAAGGGTTTGAAGATCAAATCTCATGGTCCAATGCACTCATCTTTTTAGGTCCCGACACAAACTTTATGAACCCCAAATATGATGGGGCGATTGCCAATAAAGCTGTAAAGGCAACATTCAAACGATAAAGTACGATAAAGTGGGAAGTTGAGTTAGAGAAAATTAGTTAAAGACGTAAGATAAGTATATCAAAAAAATCATGTGACAAATTTATCTTCAAAGCTTAATAACGGCCAAATAAATAAACATCATTTTATTAATTCCAAACCAAATTGACGGGATTAAACATACGCCCCACGGCAACATTTGGTGAAATTATTATTTTAAATTCACGATATTTTTAAATATCGGCACAATTATTTATGCGTATATATGCATGAGGAAGACATACTTTAGCTAGAGACGTACAACTAAAAACAATAAGAAGCAAACAAATACAAAAGGCCTCGTGGCATGAGGACCCACAAATCCCATTATTCAAAATGACAGATGATCACGACGGTTCATTACTTTTTTTTCTTTCTCAGAATTATTTTTATTAATAAAAATGAATTAATTGATTTTAGATCAAAAACTTTCTCAAACAACTGATCTTTTAGATATTATTAAAAAACGTGTCCTTTATAAAATAATTTAAAATCTCTTTCAGAGTAATAAATAATGCAAAAATAATATTATATCCCATTCTCATCTCATAGGAATCTAGTATAGATAGACATATTGGTGGATTGATAAAAGTTTCCAATTAATCGGTATCCAATTATTTAATAAGTTTTGAAACAACCTTATTCCCTCATATTGTGAGGGGAAAGAAGGAAGGACTTGGCCTTCTACGAGGCAAGCGATATACAAAGTCAAAATATCGTGTCCCTGTGACGTACCTCACGGAACGTCGCTGCGCGAGGCCCGCACATTATGAGGCCTCTAGTTTTATTATTATTATTTTTTTTTTTTGGGGCCCTTCGCCAGGTAGACCGGTAGACAGAAGGCCCATGGCGGACAGAAGCCGGTTGTCCACCGCCCCCGGCTTTTGGGCGGCGGAAGGGAGGCGAAAGAACTGAACAAACATTCTTACCTCCAACGTCCAAAGGCTCCGACCTGCTTCCGCCTCTCCGATTCACATGGCTTCCTCCTCTGCCGGAGATCATGCCGTCAACACCAAAGGTTTGGAAACAGGGTCTGCGTCTCTCCGTTCACCGTCTTCCGATACTTGCCGTCGTTAGATTACCTTCGTATTTCTTTTCCTTGTTTCAGATGCCGTCGAGGTGCTCATTCACTCGCTGGATGACGAATCATCGGTCGTGAGGGAAGCATCCATGGCTGCGCTTTACGAAATTGCCCCTCTGTAAGTTCTTGTCCCCCCCGCCATTCGCGAAGTCTCCGACTTCTGATTTGCTGATAAGGTTCGTGCTTGATTGGGACGTCGCTGTCTCCTTTTCGTTGGTTCGTGGTTGCAGAAACCCCATGCTCGTGCTGGATTGCTGCTCCGTGATTTCCAGAGGAGGGAGAAAAGTAAGTCGCCGCAATGCAAATTCCCGATGGGACGCCCATGCTTAGGAGACTCGGTTTTCTTTCTTTCCTTGTCTCATCATCTTTTTGGCTGTTCTGTTTTTCAGCGTTTCGGAAACATAGCTGGCGTCTTCACTGTAATGGCGCATGCAGTGCGTGCCATCGACAGCAAGGATGTCGATCCCTTTTTCATGTCGAAATTGGTCAAGATCACCTTGGCAGAGATGATCTCTTCTAAGGTGTGACTTTTTTGTTTCTTATCAACTTTTTTTGAATGCTTCTTTACAGGCCTTATGGTTTCTTTCACTTCACCGAAGTCTTGAACTGGTGCATGAATATGGCTGGAAGGACAATGGCAGATCAACAGAATTATTCTTTATTAAATGAATTGGACTGGTTTGTGTTTCTATATATAGTGTACACTCGAACCTAGTACGTTCGTACATGCTGAGAACGAACATCAAGCCTCATTCTCTTAGTATCTGGGATGCACTAACGGACAAAAGTTTCTCAAGGAGTTCAGCAGATCATTCATTTGACCATATACCAAATCTGAGGGAACATTGTTAAGTATGCGTGGGTGACATATTTATCCCGAAGGGGCTCATAATGGTTGATATGAGAGAACATGGGCTTCATTCAGGTTTAGTTTAGAATGAGGGATCTCAAAGCATTGAGAACTTTTTGTAGCACATTAAGATGAAGCTATATTATCCCAGCAAAATTATCACTACATGCAAACCAGTGGATTTACTTTGTGTTATGAGTCTTATGAACAAATTAAAGAAAAACATAGTATCATATGTCGTAGCATGGGAGACGCATTTTCTTGCAAAATAAGCTAACTTGATGTGGACTGCTTGTTTCTTTATGAGATAAATAAGGAATGGGTAAGAAGAACCTAAAAGAAAGGTTGCTGGATCCGAAACTCCAAATGTCAATAGGTATATCTCGATAAGGGAGATTTAGTGACAAAGGCATCAATTAGTTTCTACTTTCCAAATAGCTAGACTTTATGTCTCTACATCAAGGATGATGAAGGACAAAATTTGTAATTTGTCCCTCAAGGGCAAACTATTACTAGATCTTGTCCTCAAATCTCATCCCAGTATTCTCAATATCGTTTCATATTGGTCTGTTGCTGAATTGATATTGTGGGCCTTGTCAGAAAGGTTTTTTATTTCTTATATCGTTTTTAATTGTTTCTTAAATAAGAAACAGGAAATAGTGATATCAACTGACAGCATTGCCCGATATGCCATATTGGTGAACAAACCGATATGCCGAAAGAGAGCAAACCTTAAAAGGGAAACAATGTTGGTTACTGTTTTGTTGTACTCATCTTCTCCTCCCACCCTCAATTACAACATGGAAAAGGATGTGTACACCACCCTTTGGATTCAAATTTACCATAGCATGCCTTCTTTCCCTTCGGGAATCCTTCACAACTTGTATCTGCCCTCTTGCATTGCCTCCTTATCATCTAGGTTTGGGTGACATTAACTGACCAAGTACAGTAATAGTCCTTATAGGCTTATACAACATAAGGATATGTAGTGAGTGCTATTTTCCAGATTAACAGTGATTCTGCTATAGAAATGGGTGTGCGAGGAGCTTCAAAAGATAATTGTTCAACATGCTCATTGTTTAAACTTGAAAGTGAACGCCTATTTCAGGCATTAAAAGAAGCTTAAACTGAAGTTTGGTCCTGAATTGATTGACCTTGAGAACATGACAGGAGATTGAATTCTTCCATATCCATAGAATTTTGTTTGGTGCATGCTCGTAATTTTATTTGTGGATCATCAACTTATTCTGTTTCTGGAAAAACCTATTTACTACTAAATCGTGATACATCTTGATCTTAGCAGGATGTGAATGCTGATTGGCAAAGGGCAGCATCAGGACTGGTTGTTGCTATAGGAATGCATATGCCTGACCTGGTGAGTATTCTTTTACCATTTCTCCATATGTGTTTGTCAATGCTAATAAAATAGTGATCCTTCTCATCAACATATTTCTTTTAAGAAAACTATTCAATGAAATTTCATCATTACCCAATTGGTTGGGTACATTTTTAATTTTCATTCAGCTCAGATGGATAAAGCAAAACCCATCTCATAAGGCAACAACACCGATGCCCTTCTGTAATTTGGTTATTTTTTTGTGTTTAGTATGTGCCTAGCTTTGCTACTGCTAGAATTCTAGCTGTTGGACCTAGCCAACACAGTTATTGGCTGAGAAAATACGACAACGGGAAAGATATATACATACTAAATGCATATACGTGTGTGTGTGTGTGTATACAAAAAAAAAACCATGGCCAAACAACTGACTATCGCCAAATGCACATTTTGTGATGGTTATTTGCGACACAAAATAAAAAAACCATCTGGCCATAAAGGTAGCTGGCTGATTCTAATTCCTCTCTCTCTCTCTCTCTCTCTCTCTCTTTCTCTCGATATATATATATATATATATATATATATATATATATATATATATATATATACACTCCAATTACAAATCTGTCCTGGGTCTTTGGATTTCCAAAAAAAAGAACTTTCTTTGTTTGTAAGGGCCATAATGGGATTCCTTTGACTTTGATATCCTTGGATAATAACACACGTAACTATGTTATATTCGTTTGCCTTAAAGAGCAAGCCAAAGGAAGTGACTTTGCTTTTTCAAAGTCAAATAATGCCATTCAAGTCAAAGTTGCAAGTGCTTTGTACATTGACATGATGAGCTAATGCCATTCAATTCAAATTGATCCATTGGAGTAAGAGAGAAACATCTAGGGAATGAGCAAAGCCCACAAAGCACTCGCAAAGCGTAGGGCTTATATATATATATATATATATATATATATATATATATATATATATATATATATATATATATATATATATATATATATATATCGACATGGGCACACACACACACATAGACTCATAATTTAGCAATTGTTACTTCAAGTAGACTTGGAGAAGTACAATGTCATGGCTGTCTCCTTATGTGATCTTGTTCTCTCTGCTAGATGATGGAAGAAATTTCTGTTCACCTCTCTGGACCGCATTCATCATTGCCTGCAATGGTTCAAACACTCGCAGATTTTGCTTCAACAGGAGGTTACACAATTTCTCTTTTTTAAACATTTCATTGACTTAAGCTTGTTTGAGGATCAAAGCTTTATTCTGAAATTCATGTTGTGCCTTATTGCTTCCACTCAAGCATCACTGTTCATTCCGAGGCTAAAGGGTGTTCTGCTGCGAGTGTTACCTATTCTTGGCAATGTGAAAGACTCCCAAAGGCCGATCTTTGCAAATGGTGTGTACTTATACCTTCTGTTTTGTACAAGTTAGTGAATTATTTAAATTTCAAATAAATCTTGATGTACTATCACTGAACTATCCTTGTTATTGCATTTCCACCTTCCTCTTTTCGAATGTATCTGCATATATGCCATCCTTAGCACATGCTTATGTACATGGACACTCATGAATATGAATGAGCTTGACTTCATTGTATGTCTGTGATATTTTGGAAATATCCTGCTATTATTGCCACTTTCAACCCATCCAATAATACCAGCAAAATATCTTGATATTTTCAAAATATTGCCAAAAAGAAAACACAACATTGTTGTGATGTTATCCCAAACATATTCTCAATATTTTCTCAAGGCTTCAGGCAAATCTCTTTTCCATATTTTTAAGCTTGTTACTTTTTGTTTCTTTATCTTTCAAACCATTATTTTACTTTTTTTTATATTTATGTGAAAAAATTGGAAAAATATTATGTCACACCCCGACCTTTTTAACCCTCAAACTATATATATATATTTTTTTCTAAACATAAGGCATCGAGGTGTGACTACCCAATAATTCAAAAAGACGATGAGCCAAGCAATTCAAAACAATGGGGCGAACTTTCATTGATATAACCATTTTGTTTCATACAAATTCACATCTATGTGCATAACCAAAATGCCCCAAAATCACTAACATTGATGCCTAACAAAAAGAAGACATCAATAAAACCAAAACATGACGCGCCGGCACTACAAACGACAATCCCAAAACCACCCCAGTAGGACGTGAGTGAAGCCATCTGCTCAACCTGTTGCCCCGGGTCCGTCAAAACCTGAAAAGGAAAACAACTGAAGGCTCAGCCTTCGCAGTATGGCAACAAGCCAGGAAAATGCCAAACCCTCTCAAGTAAGGCTCAAATATACAAGCAAACATCAGAACGATCTATCATTATGTCGTGTCAGGACACGACATGCAGAGGCCACTCAATGGCTACAATAACATAATTTCAATCACATGCAAGGCATCATCAACATGTCACTTGCATTCATAAGCACAACAGTCACATGTACAATAATCCTATACATTTCAATCACATACATTTCAGTTTCATTACTATCAGTGAATTTACAGTTCCTGTGGGTGCAAACACAGGCACGTGCACACCGCGGGCGGCCCACAGCCGATAGACAACCCCCGTGGTGGCCCAGAACAGTATGGATCCATCTATCCGCTGCAGCGGTAGAGCACTCATCCATGGATGTGTGAATTCCAAGGAGAGATACTCAGCTTTCCCTAGGACACCCAGGTTGGGAAGGCGGGAGCCTACGCTCCAAGCACATCACACAACAGTACCCTGGGGCCTTGCACTGCCTGCGCTCCGAACAGGCGAGACCAGTGGCGAAAGCGGGACAACTCCCATACACATAGTCACATCCCACTGGCCTCTCATCTCTTATTCTTTCATTCTTATATTTATACTTGCACAAACACATTTAACTGGCTAGCTCCTGAGGTTGGTTCACTTCACGAGTGAACCCACACCTCCAATTGCCTCCACACGAGGGTTACACGTAACCACAACAGTTTTGGCTAGCCGTCATAACAATATGGGTACAACTACCCACTGTGCAAACATTTGCATCATTGCCCGCGGCAATGGGTATTCAATAAACATAACATTTACATTCATCATCATAACAATCACATCTTTGAAAACTTAGCCAAACCACAGAGAGTAGTCTCAATCTGTGGTGGGCTCGTAGCTGTCCTATGCAGTTATCATTCTAGGATGCTTTCTAATGCACAATTGGGGTCGAGGAGACACTCGACTCGATACCCCGCCTCATCTGTCCTAAACAGTTATCAATTCTAGCATGCACATGCAAATGCGTAACATTATCAAAACAATTACTATAAGCCTTTCAAAACAATTCATATTATATATCAATTTATGTACATGCATACCCACATTCATCCACGGAACACTCAATCAATTCACATCACAAATCCTAGGATCCCATGATCCTAGGAACACACATTCATTCACTTGCCCAGGCAGGGATTTGCCTGGAGTGTCGCCATACCTGTGGCGCGTTCACAAGAATCTTCAAAATGCCTCGAGCTTCGAATCCGGTAGCTCAAGGTCGACGGGACGTACCCGGTGTACCTGCAGACACAAACACAAGATAAGATTCCTACTTCATACCTCAACAATTCAAACAAAAACAAAACAAAGTCATTGAGGCACGTGTCATCGCCTCAAGAGGGTGTCGACGGGTAGTGTCGACCCACAAGTTCTCCAAAAGGGTCACTTCTCACTTCTAGCCGTGCCAATAGATGCCAAAACTCAAAGCCATCAATCCGTCTATTACTAACGCCTTTCTCAAAACTCCCTTTTTCTTAAATCAAGGCGTCTACCCCAAAGATACATCCAACTTATGTACGTTATCCCTATTTAACTCCAAGATGCACCCGTTCACAAAAACGCGTGCTACAAGCTCACTAAAACGGTCCTAAATCTTCCCCACAACCTCACAAACTCTACCATGTTTCCCCTAATGCTTCGAAAATTAATCTATAATGCTTAAATGATCATCCAATATGTGAATCTTCGCTTCCCAACATAATCGCAAGCTTTCCCCCAAAAACGAAATCACTAACATGTGTTCCAAATAATCAATTCTAAGCTCTAGCATGCTCAAACAATAATTATACGCGTTCCAAAGAGAAATATATCATAAAATAGGTTCCATTTCGCCTTGCTCACCCCGATTGAAGGTCTAAACTGCTGTAATCCTCCCGGCAGCCACCTCACGCGTCCAAGTGGTCCCCAAACGGCTAAAATCCTCCAATGCCGCCACTACCAAGGCCTTCTCTAAATTGTTGTTACGAGGGGGAGGACAAATCCCCAAGCTGAAAACGGATCCAACAGTGATAGCATAGTGAAAATCAGTGAGAGAAAGTGCTTGATTGGAGAAAATAGAAAACGAGCAGAAAATGGGGAGAGAGCGTGAAGCGTGGACAAAGAGGGAGGTCGAATAGAGGGAGAAAGAGGGAAAAACGGAGGGGGACTGATAGGGGAGAGGGTTCGGTCAAAAGGGGAAAAGAAGGCAGTGAGGGGAGAGGACGGGAGAGAAGAGAGAGACGGTGGAGAGTGAGGGGAGTCGTTCGGTGGAGAGGGGAGACGAGAGACAGTGGGAGAGGGAGGAGGGAAAAGAAAACGGGAAGGAGAAGAAAAGAGAAGAGAGGAAGAGGCAGGGGACGACAGGGTTCACCTCAATGCCGCCGTCGTCGCCGCCGCCGTCGTCGCCGTCGCCCTGAGCACCGGTCGTGGGTAAGGAAGAGACGGTAAGAGGAAAGCGAGGGAGGAGGGACAGCGTCGGGCTCCTCTCGCGTGGGGCTAGGGTCCGGGTCTGGACCCTGACCCGACCCGCTCCGCCCAAACGCCGCGCTTTACATATTATCTCATAAAATTTTCATATTTTCATATTTGTCGAGTTTCAAAGTTTTTGAGGTTCTTTGATGTTTTCCATAGAAAACTTGAAAATAAATCCCAAGGAAAAAATTTCTTGAGAAAAATTTGGTAACCAATGGTTTTCATGTGTTCATGTTAATGAATTCTCCTTCAATTTTCAGTTTGTGAGTTTTAATATCCTGAAACTATCTACTAGTTCTATTTGGAGCATGTGGTAACTTTATCTCTTGTGATTGTAGCATTCAAATGTTGGTGTCAAGCTGCATTGCAGCATGATCATGATTCTTCCTTCGAAGCCTTCCTTGATGCTGATGTTCTGTGAGTGAGAAAGTTCAAAATTGTGTGTTTGACCGAACCTCTTAATCTTCTCCTGTTATCAACCATAATGCTGCTTATTATGTGTTGCAGATCGTTCTTAAATTCCGTGTTTGAGCTCCTTTTGAAGGTTTGGGTTAATTCTCGTGATTTGAAGGTATTCAATAAGGCTTCATATTGTTCTTGGTTATGCTGGCAGTCTGTTTGTACATGTGAGAGAAGTGTTTGTGGTGTTTTATATTCTTGGTGTCAAGGTACACATAAATGATAAAAGTGCCCATTTTTTTTTTTTGGAATATTGACGAGATGAATCTTTAGCATCTAGAAATAAAATAAACTTATAGAATGACAGTGTGACACTATTTGATGATTTGGACAAGCCATGTGGTCATCTATCTAAAGAAGTAGCGAAGATGCACCATATGCCATTTGCTCATGTCTATGTCTTTTATGAGATGACCAGGTAAACACACCTACGATACGATGGATTTGAGGAGATCAATCATGCCTACATTGCTTCTATTTTCTTGGTTGCTGATTTTTTTTTGTTCCTTCCAAATTCTTCTGGGAAATATTCATTTGCACAGTCCTTTTTCTTTCGAGAAGAAGCTTAACTACAAGCTTTGCAAGCTTTATACCTTGGTCATGCCAACTTCTGTGCTGGTATGAGGCATTTCTTTGTATGGATCAATTGGGTGATTCTACAAAGCTTCTTGTCCTATCATTTAAGATTCAGTTACATAGGAAATTTTTTAACTCATGAATTTGATTCAGATTGCCTGATGCTTGACTTGCCAGATGGTTGATTCAGTAAACTGTAAGTGAAACCGAGGTGGGAACTTGAAATGTATAGTGTTATCAAAAGAGAATTGAAATATAAAAATTTTAGAAGTTTTAAAATCACTAAAAGAAGCACACAAGGTTGACAATGAAGCTATTCAAATAACACAAGTGCATATGATATGAGTGCCCATTTTTATAATTAACATGATTTAATTCTTTACAACAAGTATAGTTTAGGTGGATACTCCATTGATGTCATAAAATGCATAACAGAGAAGGCATATCTGCATAAGAGCATACAACAATGTTTAGTTTTCATATTGTTGAAGGCATGTTGTTCTCACATACATGGGCAAATATTTCAGACTAGTGTTCAGAAACTCCTTGTCGCCTGCCAGGCTGGTGTTAGGCAGGACATGTCGTCCCCAGCAGTGAGCTGCCGGAGGCCTTCCACTTCTGCAATTGAGCTGGCTGAGAGAAGGAGCCATGGCCAAGCAGTTGGGGATGGTCGCAGGGCTTCAGAGCACATGGTCGAGGGCTCACAGCATGCATAGTTGATGCAGGCTCAGCAATGGTTGGGGCTGCCGGATGGATCTGGCCGAGAGGGCATTGGCAACGGGGTCAAGGGTGGCTGAGGGCTCCACAGCCTTGGGGTGCAGCCAAGGGGCAATCGTCATTGTGGCCCAACAAGGCTAGTGCTGCAGTGCACCTGGCTCTTCCACATGTGTTAGCTGGTGTAGGGCTGTCAGCCATGGCTGGAAATAATGTTACAAGGTATATTGAGGGTCTGTGGTAGTTAAGGGCTTTGGCAGCAGCTGCAGCCGAGGGTCCTAGTGCAGCTGCCAAAAGATGGGATGCAGCCAGCCAATTGGAAACCTGTGTGTGCTCTAGAGGCTGTGGACAAATATCTTGACTCACCTGAACTCAAGGAAGATAAACTTTTCACAATAAAAAATATAAAAATAAAATCAATAATGAGCTATGTAACTTTGAAATTTGAATTATGCTGTTATTGGCTACTCTGAAATGCGCTGCAAAAATCAATGAAGATCATCACATTTGATTGGTCATTGGTCGATTTGCTCTTGGCAGCTAAACTAGGAACCTTCCTAGTTTGAACACAGCCTGCTTTTGGGTGCAAGATCTGGGGGCGTGCCAGATGGAAGGATGGGTCCTACTATCTGCTGAGATGGCAATAGGGCAGTCCACTCTAGTTGGCTGCTGGGACCCACTGCAACCGTGTCTTCCATATGGCTGCCATGTATGGGCTTAGTGCGTCTGGCGCGAGCTGGCGTGTGGTCTGCAAGAGGATGCATGTGCTGGTGCTTGCTGGACTGCTTTCAGCATGTGCTGGAGTGCACGGAATGGGTGCTGAGCTGAGTGGGGTGCAGGTTGCACTGTTCCAAGAGTCTGCATGGCCAGGCCCAAATGCAAAGTGGGCTCTGCTAAGGGCTGGCCAGAGTTGGGCTCAGGCTCCTGCTGGCTTTGTGCATCCTCCTTTTGCAGGTTGGTTATGGGTTGGACAGTGGTGATCCAGACAAGGTGCCTTGAAGGGCTTGGGCCCTTACTGGAGCCTGCAGCATTGGATCCCTGGTGTAAAGCCTTGTTTAGCACGTCTAGTGCTCAAAAATCATGTGGTTCAGTAATTCAGAATCAATTGCTTATTTAGGCTTGTAACTTGCATGACTTTTTGATGTAGCTGAAGGGTTCACCAGTCATCTATTAGGTCATTAGGGTTGTTTTTTATAATGTTCTTTTGCATTTAAAAGATTTGGGAAAACCTGGATTCTTGGAAAACTATGTACTTGTATTGAATCTGGATTCTTTTACAGGCAGGACTTATCCTCGCAAATTCTTAATGTTGTTGGAATTTAACAGGTCAGGTTAACATCCGTGGAGGCTCTAGGACAGATGGTTGGTCTTGTTAGTCGTAGCCAACTAAAGGCTGGACTGCCCAGGCTAATCCCAACAATATTGGATTTGTAAGAACTAACTTAATTGTACTGTTTATATTGTTTCAGATAGATGATACATTGTGAATTTGTCCTTTTATTCTCCTAAGGTACAAAAAGAATCAAGAAGTTGCTTTCTTAGCTACTTGCAGTCTCCATAATCTTCTGAATGCCACGTTGTTATCAGAAAGTGGTCCTCCTTTACTTGACTTTGAGGTAAGAGCCCTGAATTTTGCCATTCTTCTCTTTATCTGCTGTATAAAGATAAAAAGGATGTGAGCTGTCCGTAGAAATTGCAGAATTGCATTTTGGGCGATCAAGAGGATTTACAACTCATTTTGAAGAATACATCTTTATCTTGACATTCTATGACAAGTCTGTTTACTTACAGTCCTTATGATCTTTGAATGAGAAGTTCACTCTTGGAAGCTGTCTCAAAAGCTGGAAGATAAACACTTTTGTGGCTTGGCTGTTTTTATTGAGAAGCATACAAAGACCTAATAATTATTAATGAGCATTAGCATTTTTAGTAAATAAAATGCACTTTCATACTAAGCATTGGTCCCTATATAGCAAAACATGGTTCACTTATTTTGGTAGATTGAATATTAACTGAAACTTCGATCCATTTTCATGGCCTAGGAAAATGTTCAATGTTTGTGTTTAGGGCATTATTTTAGACAAAGTGAACGTGTAAATACTTTGGTTTCTTGTCATTTTAAGCGGATCTACTATTAGGTAGTTCTTTTATATGGTTACTAGATAACAGCTTTGAATTTGGTATCTTCAGTCTAGGTTTTGGTTTTTCTTTCTATTACCTATAGTAAACCAATCCAGTCCTTAAGAAATCTATATTTATAGTACATTTAGGTAAATAAGTTTTGTATAATTACTCCTGGTGGGCGATAATCTCTGCATAAGGTGACTTCAGGTATATATTGCAATATGTTTTTTTGTTAGTTTAGGATTGAATCAGGTTGATCAGAGTAAATCTTTAATTGTCTATTATAATATACATGCCTGATTCTGGATTAAACAATCCTGATGGACCTTTAAGCACTTTATTGAACCTACATGGAATACACTGAATGATAAGCTAGAGACCTTTTGGCACTGAAAGAAACCCTTATGCAAAAGGAAGAAAAGAAAGCCTAACCAGTTCTTTTGGCACTCTATAAGTGAAAGAAAAATGTGTGAGGGACCTTTTCGTTTTTCTAGAGAGTTATGTGATAAAAAACAATCAGGTGGTGACCATGTAGTTTTTTATTTCTTTTTTTTTTACATAGTAAAGAATGGTGGGGTGGCCCTCTGTTATCCCAAGAATAAAAATAAATCATACAAAAGTATGCAAAGTCTACAACCAAGACTCAAAAAATGGACCCCACTCTCAGATATCCCAATCCAGGGATAAATGTGGCTTCAATCCTGGCTACCTGCTTCTGGCTGCAGAACCTCTCAATCTCTAATTTTACCACTTAATGACACTATTAATGCATATAATGTGGAAAGTTGATAGTTAGTACTGATATTTGGATGTTGGGCTGTCAAAAGCTGATAGACCGAACAAGGAGGTCAATGGAACAGGGAATTAAGGATTTTGCAGGAAAATATTTAAATTGGGATCCTAAGAACCAGGTGATGCTCTCTTGGTTATGATTTTAGACTGAGACTATCAGAATTTGGGTGTTTAAAATTGCCTGATGGGCCGCAAGCAATAATCAGCTTTGACCTTCTAAGAGAAACCTGATTCTTCCATACCCTGTAAAGGAGGTAAAAGTTGGGTATGATGATGTGATAGTCTCAGAAATGAGAGATCAATGAACTGTATATGTAAATCAAACTATGAGGTTTCTCATTCGCTAATAATTTTGTATGCTACGTCTAGCCAAATCCAGATGTATGTAAAAATTTACATGTTAAGATATGGAACTTGATAAGTGATTCTAACTTCTGACAGAAGGGAAGGACGCCATTTGTGAGCTTCCATCCAACTATGAGAACCAATTCCTATTGGCTATTCCATTGCTAACTCTTGGGTTGTTATACTGATAATCACCAAGTGTTTTATTTCATAATGTTCTGACAGCCTAACGGATGTATATGTATCTATTATGATATATGGAAAATATCTGCAGGAACTTATCACTATTTTGCGGACACTTCTTCCTGTTATTTGCATAAACAGCAGGGATGGCTCTGATTTTGCTACCGGTCTGAAGGTATATTTTACTGAAGCACTTCTTCCAATATGGGCTATTTTGTGTTGTCTGTGGAACCAAAACTTGGACATGTTATATATGTGTGATTTGTATGTGTGAGCTGCTATGCCAACCTGTGCTAGAAAACTAGCTAATGTAGAACGTCCTAGGCAGTAGGCATCTTCCACCTCAGGCAGCTTGCTGATTTGGCTTATGAAAAGGGGCCATTGTTTGTGGGTTTCAATGACTAGACATGGTAATATTTCGTCTTCACACGTATTCAGTCGTCTAGTCAGTGCACTCCATATAATCTTCCTTTGATGATTATTAGCTAGCACACATTCTGTATGATTATTTTCTATGTTTTCTTTGTTAGTTAATTTGTTTCAACAATTCCAGACGTCCATGCGTTCATTGTTTCGGCTGTGGATAATGAATTTCACGTGCCTATGTCGTTGTCCTTTCACTTATTTTTTTGCTTCCATTTACATTGCTACATTTGCTTAGTAGGCTATTTGCATCTTTTTGTGTTCCAAGTAATAAAGGTCGTATCAACCCTTGCGCTCTTTTCATCTTTTTGTATTCCAGGCTTGCTCTCTTTTTTTGTTGATAGCATCTATTCTCTCACCTTTCGTTAGTTTCTCTTGCTTTATACCTAATTCAAAATAGCGCTTGTATCAGAGTTATCAGGACTAACGAGGGAGAGCTTTAAGAGTTGTCACAAATCACCATTGAGAGAACTAAATAGTGGTCTGTGTTATATTGTATGTCAGATGCATATGAGGGCAGTTATAAGCTACAATAGGGGTGTAAAGGGTATGGTGCGGGATCTTCTAAAAGGATAAATATGGGGTTTGTGTCTCAATGGATAGACACAAATATAAATAAAGAAGAAAATTATAGTATAATATATGCGTATATCGACATGTGTATGTGTGCCTCTTTCTGCAGCTAATGTGCTTAAAAGCATGTCAAAGATGTTCGATAGCTAACAAAAACATAATACTTGACAAGTATATAGTTATCAGACTTGATGTGGTGAAGAGACTGTACTGTTGGATCATAAGGTCAGTAGTGCAAATTTCAAGTTGAGAGCCAACTAATCTGTACCTAGGAGTGCCACGGTTAGTGTTAGTACATTAAGGGATGGGGTTGTGTCCCTTCCAATAACTCTACTTCGCCAAGTGCCCCTCTCTCTCTCTTACTAAAGCAGCTGAGTCAACAAGTTGACTCAGCGATGACTCAATGAGTTTTTAAATGCTGATGGTGACAACTACTATGGAGATTTTTTGGCTTAGGCAATTGCTAAGGTCATATGGGAGTACATGCAAAGAGCCTGTCTTCTATATTGCTCACAAATCACACATTCATGAGTTCATAGAAAGTATAGAAATGAACTTTGCATGTGCGTCACATGTTTTGGCTTAGGCAATTGCTAGGTCATATGGGAGTACATGCAAAGAGCCTGTCATCTATGTTGCTCACAAGTCACACATTCATGAGTTCGTAGAAAGTATAGAAATGAACTTTGCATGTGTGTGCACGTATATGTATAAACTCAATGCTGCCGTGTGCTAAATAGTTGCTGGATGGTCAAAATCTGAAAATTCGTCGCTAAAGCCACAATAACAAGACTGTCCCACACACATAGTCTGTGGCTAATGCTAATTTGGTGACATTTTTTAGCAACAAATTTTTAAGTTTTAGCCATCCAGGAGTCCGGCACACAGCAGCATTGAACCTCCTATCTCTCTCTCTCTCTCGCTCTCTCTCTCTCTCTCTCTCTCTATATATATATATATATATATATATATGTATATAATTTTCTTCTTGTATTATTCGTTTTTATATCTTTGTATTTATACTCAGTTTTGGTCAAGAATAATCTTTGACCAAGATTAAGCCAGCCATTGGCTAGCCCCAACAACTAGTTTATGAATCAATGTTTCCCTTTTCCTGCATTGGAGCCATTATAATTGCATCTGCACCTGTACATGAAAGCTGAATATCATAGATGAAGATGAAAATGATTTCCGTGAATAATATGCTTGTATTTTTAACTCTTTCTATGCATAGGTTCAAATTAAAATGGTGTTCTAACCATTAAATTGAAACATGATCTACTATGCAGACTTACAATCAAATCCAACATTGCTTTCTGACCGTGGGTCTCGTCTACCCTAATGACCTGTTTGTGTTCCTTCTTAATGTAAGCATTTCTGTTTTGCTAGCAGTGATTTACTTCTTTTCATAATCACTTATTATCACAATTTTCTATAGTTTTATACAGTCTTACTAGTGCATTTCATATAGGTTTGCAAACTGAAGGATGAAGGGCTGATGATAGGGACACTTTGTGTTTTAAAGCATCTCTTGCCCAGGTTCCATTTGATGTCTCTGTGAAAGTTAGGAGGAATTCATTGACTTCTCTTATGATTCTTCATGTTTCATTCTTTCAGGTTGTCTGAGTCATGGCAGGTCAAAAGTCCATCTCTTGTTGAAGCTGTGAAATCGCTTCTAGATGAACAAAGCCTAGGAGTTAGAAAAGCACTTGCTGAGGTTGTAACTGTTTTTTTTTAAAAGCAAATTTTATAATACCTTTTTGTCATACTTGCTGCAATTTGTCTGCAGGGTATGTTGTTAAGTTGTGCAATAAATTTGTAGAACTAAATGAGGTCGTGAACAGTTTGACCACAGATTTACATTTCTTCCTTGTAGTTTCTTGAAACTTCTTCCAAGATAGCCTGTACTCAGTGTACTGATTATCATTCTCTCCAATATTCGTAGTTAATTGTTGTCATGGCTTCACACTGCTATGTTGATGGATCGTGTGGGGAGCTGTTCGTTGAATTTCTTGTACGCCATTCTGCAATAACAGACGAGGAGATAAAGCATTATGACAGCTCTAGGGTGGTCCAGAAGACTGTGCCCTTCCAATACAAAACCCTGGAGGTTGTGCACGAGTTCTAGGCTGTAACTGTGAATCATGAAGTTGGCATTAGACAACTTATCAGAAAATACGTTGCTTAAGCATGTAAACTAAATTTGAACGTTTTATCTCAGGTTAACATTGGAATTGTGAGCCCATCTGAATTGCGAAGTGTCTGTGAAAAGGGGCTACTTTTGTTCGCCATTACTATTCCTGAGATGGAGGTAATATGGAAATGCATTGTCGTCTAAATCTTAATGTGAAGTAGAAAATTTGCCTTTCATGATTGTCCTTTTTGATAATGAAAATTTTCTGGGCAGCCCATCCTTTGGCCTTTCATGTTGAAGCTTATCATTCCAAGGAGGTACTCAGGTGCAGTTGCTACGGTAGGGGAGTTCTTTTTGTAAATGTGCATTTCTTTGACTATATAAAATCTTATAATTGCCTGCTCAAAACAAAATGAATTTTGAGTGTGAGAAAATGGAAATTGAGCGATATCATTTAATTTTGTATGCAATTTCTGCTGTCTCACAGGTATGCAGATGTATAGCTGAATTATGTAGATACAGGTTGTCATATTCTAGTTCACTTTTGCCTGAAAGTCGGCTGTTCGTTGATATTCCAAGTCCTGAGGTAGAAATCTTGCATTGTTTTAATTTTTCAAATTTGTTGCTCATTTGTTCTTTGTGCTTGGTGAGAGGTGTCTACCTTCTTTCTACAAAATGCAGGAACTTTTTGCACGTCTGGTGGTTCTCTTGCATGATCCTCTGGCTAGGGAGCAATTATCTACTCGAATTTTAACGGTTCTACTCTCAACTAAATGCCTGATCTATTGCTGCACACTTCAGTAATAATTGTTTATTATCCTTAGAGGTTTCATTGAGTAAGAAGATTGTGCCCATGCCTTTATAGCATAGCCACAAATATCGTGATATTAACGAGAAAAATAAAGAAAATGATAAAAACTGGAAAATATCGTGATATATTTGAAAACGCTAAAAATGAATTTATCACGATTTTAACGCTATTTTGTCACGACTTTTCCCAATTTATTTATTTATTTTTTTATTTCATTTTCTGTTTTTATTTTTTTCAACCTTTGTTTCATTGTTTTATTTCCTCTTGTTTTAAGTATTTAACATAACCTCCTAAATGCAATACAATACTTATTAATTTTTCATTTTTTGTATTTTTACCTAACATTTTGGTTTTTTATGGTTTTAAAAAACTTTGAGATTTTTCTGAGATTTAAAAAAAAACATACTTTGCCGATAAATACCCGAGAAAACCCTCGCCGATAAAAACCCGAGAACGATATTTGTACCTATGCTTTATAGTCAGAACGGCATTTTGGTCAGTCAAGGCCTAAAAGGAGTAGTTGGTCCAAGTTGATATGATGATTCAAATGTACTGAATACCGGATAATTAAAAATTACAAACCCATTGCTGAAAGCAGCATAAGCTGTTGCTAAAAGTACCATGAGCCCTTGCTACACTACAAATTTCATCATGCTCCTATGATGACTGTTTTTCAACAAGAAATTTTTTAGTCATCCAGGAACATCTGACATCTGGTAGAGTTGAACTCCTATACACGTACACACGTTATTATATAATGTGGACACATACATACATACATATATATATATATATATATATATATATATATATAGAGAGAGAGAGAGAGAGAGAGAGAGAGAGAGAGAGAGAGAGGTGTATAGATTCAACATTACAAAGCCAACCAGAAGTTTGCAAAGTACAGCACCAATACATTACAACCACCAAAACAGGCAGGGCCAGTAGCACTATAAAGAAACATTTGAGGACCGACCCCTAGAAACCCTGCTGCTGTAGACAACAGAAACATCAAGGATGACATCCCAGCACAGCCTATTAACGTTGAGTGAAGCTCCCTGGAATAGAATGTCATTCCTAGTTAGCCAGACTGTCCTCCAAGCTGTAAGAAGCCAACACCTCCATAGGAGACGTGCAGTCTTGCAGCGGCATACCACCTCAGGCCCTATAACAACGTCCCTAATAACTGAATCATTTATGACCACCAACCCCCATGACCCCCAAGTACTTTGGAACAGTTCCTGCATGACTGGGGACTCCCAAAATAAGTGGTTGACATCCTCCTCCGCTAGACGACGCAGCTGACATCGACTAGGGAACTGTAAACCAGTCTGTTTTAGATTATTTTCAGTCTGGATGCTATTCTGAACCCGGTCCCTACAGAACTCCACTGGGGAAAACTTGGACCCCTGGTGGCAGCAAAGATCTATTTATTTGGCGTGTGAAAAACACTAGAGGATATCATCCATTGGAATGTTTATTATGATTCGCGGTTACCAAATGTATCATCCCTATCACTGAACATTCTAAACGCCCTGAGCCATGAGGTCCAAATGTTAGACTTCTCCCCTAACAATTGTATCAGTACCACTGGAGTAGGGCCGATCCAGAAGACGACGGTGCAAAGGACGAGGGCAAGGAGCAGGGCGCGACGTCAGGGAGCAGGTCGACGGCACGGCAGCAAGGGCGACGGCGCGGCAGCAAGGGCGACGACGCCAGTGTCGTAGCCGGCGGAGGTGTCAGCAGCGTCGTCGGACGACGCAGCAGGAAGGTAACGGCGTCGGACACGGCGGCAGCGGCGGAAACAACAACGGTGACAGCAGCGGCGGTGGGTGAAGAAAACTCCACAATCACTAAAAAAGTCTCAATCTCGTCGGCTCTGATACCATGTAGAAACACGAGCACAGAGAAAGAGAATACGAGGAACACGATGTAACGTAGAAAAACCCTCAACAAGAGGAAAAAAACCACGGATGAGGAAGAGCTGGTTGCCCACTAGCCGCCAGACTCTCTCTCTCTCTTAAGATTTCATTAACCATAAGGATTAGGGTTACATGACTTAAGTAATGACCAACAAGGGCTACAAGATGGATCGGGTATGGATTCAGACCCGGTCCCGAGACCCGTCTAACATACTTCAACAGGTTGAAACTTCTAGCGGAATGGAAAGTCATTTCCGACGATTGAGGGGGTCGAACGATGGCCGGCGGCAATGTGTGATGGATCTTCAAGTGGAACAAAAGACTTGATAGGCGAGACTTAAGCTCGTTCTCTATGTACTGTGCCTTTGAGGTGGGGATCTGACAACAAGCAGTCTCATGAACTCATTGTTCGGGCAATGGGTAACCAGGCTCAGGGACCTGAAGGGGAAGGGGGTTAGCCGGCTCACTGTCTGCACCATCCCCCTTAATGCTAATGTCTTGGACCGAGTTCTTCAAAGAGTCCTCCTGTTCAGAGAGAGAGGGAGAGAGAGAGAGAGAGAGAGAGAGAGAAGTATACATACAAGAAATGTACCACATACAAGATACATAATGTATACATTGTACATGTACACAAAAATTATCGATATATAGAAGCATAACATTATAGAAATATTTTTTGTGTATATATGTCTAGATATATATATATATATACTTAAAAATACATGAAATATAATATAAAGCATAAAAACTATACATAGAGTTTTTGCATTTGAGAGCATAAAAATTTTATACACTTTAGAGCATAAGAACTCATCAAAATTTTCTACACTTCAGAGCATAAGAAATAGAAACAACAGAAAATACATAGACTTAGTGGAGACAGTAATATGTACATGCATGTATAAATACATTCATGCTTACATACCTAAGATACATAGGTGAGGTTGGAAAGGTGAAGCACCCATGTTGACATAGGTGCGAGTATGGGCCTGGTCATGGCTGCCTTAAATTTTGTATTTGAGTATTCTTTAGTACTTCTTTTGTAACTTTTGGGTATATTTTAGTACTTTTTAAGTTTTTATTTAGTGGTACGTGTTTATGAATATAAACAATGAATATTATGTGCTTATTTAGCTAAAAACCTTATATATATATATATACACACACACACACACACACACACACACACACACACACATGTACGTACACACACGCACACATATATATATGTAAGGCCGTGACCCCATTGAAAAGTCTCCTCACCTGTACCAGCACCGTACTGGTGCTTGTACTCATGTACCATATAAAAGCCATGTATCTATTATCTAATGCTATTCTTATTTCAGGTTTTATGCTACCTCTCATCTCTTTTCCCCAAAAACGTCTCTTCATTTTGGCAGGATGAGGTACAAATCTTGCACCGCTTATACTAGACAAAGTCTTCCATTTTCTGGAATTATCTGATAATAATTTTCTTCTTTCTTGTTTGCATTGTATCTCCTTAGAAGTTCATGTGTAATAATGAAACCTGCAATTGTCCTTTTCCTTTCATAGGTATACAACTAATTGAGTGTCACATGAGCATTCATGGCCACATGATGTACCCTCTCTCTCTCTCTCTCTCCTATGTGTGTGTGTGTGTGTAATCAATAAATATACATAGAAATATTTAAATATGTAGATGTATATATTTCATTTATCTCCTATGCATGCATTTGCTTTTTTATTTTCAGCTTAATTTTCCTTGAGCAGTCTCTTTATTTTACAGTTTGAAGGAACCCACCTATTGTTAAAATGCACTTCATTTTGGCTAGCTAAATTGTTTTATGTGAAAATTCGTGTGAGCACATTTCTCTAGTGTTTCTTGGTTGATCATTTTAAATTCTGTAATAGGGCGAATGGACGAAAAATCATTTCCAGCATGACAATCACTAGAAAAAACCGTAGGTGAAGATAGTATTGGTAAAAATCGTCATCGACTCAATGCTCAAAGTGTCGGTGTAGGTTTCAATCACTGACGCGCACGACACGTAGGTAAACATTGATTATTACCGACATCTAAGCGCATTGGTAATAATCTGTTTTTCTCGACATCTAAGTAAACGTCGGTAAAACTTTATATTGACAATTGTCTTGGATGTCGGTAACGTTTTTAACCGACGTCCACCAAAAATCATTTTCCACGCGTCGGTAAATCCGTTTTTTTTTTTTGTAGTTAATGGACATGTGTCTGTTACTTCTCTTGAAAAAATAAATTGTATGTGAATTTTGCATCTCATCAATGAGTTAGATGAAGCTTCTAGCCTCTAGGCAATGCAAGAAGGTGTCTATGTTGATATCAAGATGGTGTTTATTTAAACATGAAACATGGCTGCATAATTTAATGGAAAAATCAAGATAAATATGGACATGCATTCCCCTTGTTTTTGAAACTTTCTGTCAAATTCCAACGTTCTTGTGAACATTGTTAATTTTGCAAAATATGCAAGTAGAAAAAAAAAAAAAAAAAAGAAATCTGCATGTCACTTGTCAAGTACCCCAAACGTATCTCACAAGGGTACCTCTATCTGGGTGAGGTACTCGTGTCAACATGGTGTGACACGGGTATGAGCACAACCTTGGACATGGCTCAGACACTAGGGCTGTTCAACGAGTCGAGCTAACTTGAGCTCAACTCAAACTCGCTCGATAAACTTGACTCGAGCTCGACCCGTTTATTAAACGAGTCGAGTTCAACTTGAGAAATGAACTCGAGTATATAAACAAGTCGTGCTTGACTTAAGTGAGCTCGGATTGGTTAAGCTTGAAAATAAAATATATCAAGCAAATTTCATAAAGTTACTGGCACGTGACTTGTAGGAAGAGGTTCAGTGTTCAAGTATCAATGCTTCCACTTTCTTTAAAAACTTATTTTTTTTTAATGAAATGCTCAGCTTGGGTCAAGCCAAAGCTCGACTTGAGTTTAATCGAGCCGAGTTTGAGTTTTTAGAGCTCAAGACGAGTCAAGTTCGATTTAATGTACTTGAACTCGGCTCGAACTCGAGTTCTTCTGAAGACACTCGAGTCGTGTTCCAGCCAAGCCCTTCTCAGCTCGTGAAGAGCCCTATCAGACATAGTCAAACCCGTGTTGAATGTGGTCAATGCACCCTCATGGCCATATGTATCAATTTCTAGACTTGGTCAAAGTTGATTGAGTCCATTTTGTCCACCAATTATTTATTTTTTTGAAAAAAAAAATCGTGTATATACAATGGAAATAAAGAACCCTTAATAGAAGCTGAAGGGCTCTTCATGTTCTCTGTGGTCTGACTGCACCTGTTCAACAGGACTTTCCAGCGAGATTCTGACGACTGGCACTTTATCTGGCAACTTAGTTTTGTTTGTGTAAAATCTTCATTCCCAAATTTTTTGAAAGTGTTACACAACCCTACCCATATTATCACCCATACCCGTGCCTATGTAATATCTCCCAAAACAAAAATTGTCATTTGAACTTGTTTTGGAATATTTTACATCAGTAGGCAATCAAAAAATTGGTTTCTTTTCTTGGTATTGGGAGACACAAAAATGGTTGCCTTCCCGGTTTATCATTTTTGCTCATTCTCTGCATCAAGTAGCTATATTATCTTGGTTAATTACATCACCAAGGATCCATAGTATCACATTTTGCCATTCCCCATGTAGATTCTGAAACATATGCTACGAATTCTCATGGAGTTTTGGTTCATTATAAAACTAGGTGTATAGCATATGAAAATTCTGTAAAGTTCAACATATGCCATGGTTCTGCTGCCCAGTTTCTATCTTTTATAATTTCAGAAGTACATGATTCTGTTTGCCTTTGAATGATAATGGTTGATTGTGAACGTCATGTAAATTTTTAGATACCCAAAATGAAGGCATATGTTAGTGATACGGAGGACCTAAAACAGGATTACTCGTATCAGGAGACCTGGGATAACATGATCATCAATGTAAGTAGGAATTATTAATGTGAATTCACTATTTAGTATATCTTGTTTGAGTAAAAATTTTGTATTTAGTCTTCTTTGCTACTATGTGGACTTTGTTATTTTGATATTGAAATTTACGTATGTGAAACAGATTTTTATGGACTCACTGAAATCTAAGTGTTGACTTTAGTGCTTCATGCTGGCAGTTTCTTGCAGAGACATTAGATGTTATAGCTGACAGTAATTGGACAATCTCATTGGGAAATGCATTTTCAAGTCAATATGTGCTTTACTCTGGTGATGATGAGCATACTTCTCTACTTCATAGGTGTTTACTACTAATCTATCTCTGTTGTTATGCCCTGTTGAGGTTGAAAGTAATTTCTGAAGCTGCTATCCACAATGTTATTTGACTGTGATGGTGACAATGTTAACTTTTGGTTTCTTCATCAGCGATTACCACTCATTTGAAATTGCATATGGCATGGTTAAGACTTAAGATCGTCATACCCAAAGTATCTGCAATGCAAGATAACTGATGTTGAGAGCTTGAAATGATCTTAGTTGGTTCAATGCACTGTGATGGTTATAAAATTGTTTAGCTATACAAGATATAGATAATTATATGCTAAAAGATCTGCCCTACAATCAGTTGATGGTTACTTAGATGGCCTACTTTTACTTCAGAATAGCTATTGCTTTTAGAATGTTGATTGTACCATGCTTGTAAGCTTAATGTCTAGTTATCTAATTATATTGAAGACTGAAGAGTCATTCTTATGGCTCTCCAGAATTGTCTTCATGGAAGATGAGGGAAGTGCTTTTTGTGGTTTTATTTTAATAACCCACACTAAAGAGATGCATGATTAAGCAGTACCTTTCTAATTGAAAGGGTTTTCTTGTAATTATCTGCTTGGGAACTTATGCAAGAGACAATCCTATGATGATGACTTGAGTATGCATACAGATCCCACTCTATATGCTTGGAGATGCAGTTGGAGATGGTAGGAGTAGCAGGAGTGCCTGAGTGTGGGTATCTATCATGTAGACTTCCTTTGTGATAAAATTAATAAAATGAAAACATTTCCATAACTCATGCTCTTTTCATTTACGTGCCCAGGAGTCAAGAAGTGTTGGTCTAACTCAAGAAGCTGTTTTTGCGATATGAAAAAAAGGACTAATTAACTGGGTGTAGAACTATACAGAATGAAGAAGAAAGGAAGACACAGATTTAATGTGGAAAACCACACAAAAAAAAAGGAAAAAACCATAGGTGAGGAATAAGAAAGGTGCCCACTAGCAGCCTCTCCCTGAAATTTTTCATTAAACTCAAAATTAGGGTTAAAGTTTAAACACTCTCTTAAGGGCACGACAATGACTAGCCACTTAAGAGGACAGGCCAGGTCTAGACCCACAACCCATCCAGATACATGCTCTTAACGCTCCCCCTTCAGTTGGGCATACAGATCAAACATGCCCAACTTGCTTATATTCTTCTCAAACTGAGTAGAAGACAAAGATTTTGTCAACACGTGCAACTTGATCATCAGACTTCATGTATGGTAGGATGAGCTCGTTGGAGTCAATTCTCTCACGGATGAAATGTCGATCAATTTCCACATGCTTGGTCCTATCATGTAACATAGAGTTGTTTGCAATGCAAGGTTTATTGCAGATTTATTATTGCAGTACATCTTCATAGGTCCATCAATTTTAATCTTGATATCAGCCATCAATACTTTTAGCCACAATAATTCAGAAACTCCCATAACAACAACATAGTACTCAGCCTCGACACTCGAGCAGGAACAAACATCTTGCCTTTTATTTCTCCATACAACCAAGTTGCCTCCCAAATAAACACAGTAACCAGTGGTAGACCTCCTCGCATCAATGCAGCCTACCCAATCAACATCAATGTATCCCTCAATGTTAAGTTGTTCTTGTCTCACGTATAGAAGGTCCTTACGATGATTCTTCTTCAGATAACACAAGATCCTCTCAACACTCTTCCAATGAGCATCAGGAGGAGCATGCATGGATTCACTTATCACATTCACAACAAAAGTGATGTTGGGTCTAGTGAGTATGAGATAAATTAACTTCTCATAGGCGTTGATATTTCCCTTTAGCTTCATCATCAAGCAGCTTCCCATGCTTGATATTGATCTTACTACTGACATCCATTGGAGTAGGAGATGGTTTGTAGCCAAGTTTGCTAGTCTCTTTTAGCAGGCAAGAGTGTATTTCCTTTTATTTAGGACGAGGCCAGTGCTTGACCTAGCCATTTATAGACCAAAAAAATATCTTAACTTTCCAAGGTCCTTGAGATCAAACTCTGAAGCTAACATCTTTTTCAACCTTGTGTCCTCTTCTTCATCATCTTCTGTAACTATTATGTCATCCACATGAACTTAGAGAAGAGCAACCTTGTCCTCCCTCTGTTTCACAAAGAGTGTGTGGTCTCCTTACCTTGATGATATACATATTTCTTCATCATAAATCTGAGGCACTCAATGCCCGAGGAGAAGACCATACAAAACGTTCTTTAATCTGCAACACTTTTCTGTTCTCTCATAACTTGGGGGCATACTCATATAAATTTTTTCTTTCAAATCACCGTTAAGGAAAACATTCTTCATATCAAGTTGATACATCTGCCACTTCTTTGAAACTACTGGAGCAAGAATCACTTGGACAATCTTCATCTATGCCATACTTCTGACTGAAGCCTTTTGCTATCAGTTGAGCTTTGTATGTCTCGACAAATCCATCAAGTTTCTACTTGATTGTATAAACCCATTTTGATCCCACAAGATGAACATCCTCAATAATATCCACAACCCCACATTCTATCCTTGTCAAGGGCTCTCATTTCTTCTTGCATGGCAAGAATCCATTTTGGATCCACCTACGCCTCAACAACAGCCCTAGGAATAGTAGAAGTAGAAAGAGAGGATATGAAGCCTAAGTCACACGGGTGCGCCAACTATAGTGGCGCACTCGCACCGATGCAGGTGCGGGTGCAGCCCGACTTGGTCAAACCGAATCGAGTGCTGCTGACAGCACCCGTTCTTTTTTTCTGTTGTTTTTTTTTTCATTTTTTTCCTTCTCCTATCTTTTCCTCTTCTTTTTTTCCCTCCTCTCTCTCCCCCCTTATTTTATTTGATAAAACTTTGAATTTTATATTAAAGTAACCTTGATAAAAAAAGCTTAAAAATATAGACAAATAAAATTACTTATATAACAAATAACATATATATATATATATATATATATATATACACATATATATGCTCTCGCCGCACCCGCACCCAATTTTTTTTGGAACTTGCGGCATCCCCCACCGGCACCCGCACCTTGCACACATGTGACATAGTTAATGAAACAGTTGTAATCTCTACTAAGCTTCGAATAAGACACAAAGTTACTAATAAGGTGCATAGTACATGACCTAGTCTCTTTTCTCATGGCAATAGGAAGTTCTTCAGCATTCAAGTCACTTTTGACATCTTCATCATGTTCTTCATGCACTGGACTTGGCTCATCTGGGGATATCTTAGGATTGGAATTAGTGTCTTCATTCTTTTCATCTTCAATAGGGTGCCTCCTGGAGTAAACTTATCTAAATAAATGATCATGTTGCCCTTCAGTCTGCCCTGTAGTACTTTGTGGTTCATTCTCACTCCCATTCTGCTTGGTCACATCAGCTTCTGTATACTGTGCACTCTTATCGTCCAGGAAGTCAATAAACTGAATTTTTTGCATTTGAGAATACTCTTCTTCCTTTCTTTTTGAAATCTTCCCATGAAGTGCATTTTGTCGGAAGTGGAAAATATGCTCTAAGAATGTCACATCCTTGGTCACATAAAAACATTCTGTAGAGGGATCCATCCACTTATACCCTTTTTGTGTAAGAGAGTAACCCAATAATACACCTTTAATGGCCCGAGTATCCAATTTTTTGATATGTAGACTGTGATTATGAATGAACCAAACACAGCCAATGAGCCAAATACACAATGGGGAAGGGATTCCAGCCCACCATTAACATAGAGTAAGGAGTCTGCCCATTTAACACATCGATAGACATATAGTTGATAAGATAAGCACTGGTGAGTACAGCATCACCCTAATATTTCTTGGGCATATGTCGCTAAAATAACATGGCTCAAGCGACATCAAGCAAGTGGCTGTTCTTTCGCTCAGCAACCCCATTTTGAGGTGGGTGTAACTATAGGATGTCTCATGGGAAATTTCCTTTTTTCGAAAGAAGGTTTCAACAGAATGGGAGACACACTCATGAGCATTATTAAATCGAAAGATCTGAACAGGTGCATATAATGTTTCAAATCCTAATATAAAGATAGAAGAGCTTGTTTCCCAATGACTGTTCTGTTGTAACTGCAACAGTTTTAGAACACCAGCTTTTGCACTAGTATAAACTGAAGATCTTTTTCCTCATGCCCCCATCATTATTGCAGGCATTAGTGTGCTTCAAGGGTTGAGGTCAAGTACTAAAGGAGAGTGAGTGTCTAATAATAGTTGAACCATTGTCAGCCTAGATAAAGTCCATTTTGTTGAGACAGGAATGAACAGGGACAGACAAGCTTTAGCTAATGTAATGAGGAGACTATTTTTTTCCAAATCACTAGCTTTATTTATTCTGGAAAGCTTAGTAATTGGTATTTATGGAGTAGGAAGATTTGCCACCCCAAAATCCCCTCCTTCCCCCACAAAACAAAGTACAGAATTTCTATGAATAAGGACGAACCTAGTAAATTTAGGTAGGAAGCAAGATCAACTAGACCACATTTGGTAACCAAACACTCAGTTTGATAAGATGCTACTAATTTCTGCTCAGAAGATCAAAGGGTAACCATAAAGTGAAATGGAAAATCTGTACTGTGATCCAAAGATTGAGATGAATTGATGAGATTGGATTCCAACACATCTAGGCAACTTGTTTCTTCGAGCATGGAGAAATAAAGAAGCCATTGCATCTGCTGGAAATAATAAACCTACTAAAGGCACAAAAATAGAGCATAAGTTGAGATCTGTTATATAATCAGTGCTTCAATATATTTAGATCTTTCTTTACCTAAGTAGCAGGGGTATGAGACTTGCCGAGGCCTACTTGTATCAGTATGTCGTTTTTCTGACACAGGTCCTCCTGGGCAAGTTGGTACATTTTGGATCAGGCCTGGATCAGACCTGATAAAAACAATAACTTTTAAGTTCCATTGTTGAAAAAATATGGAACAACCTAAATGCTCTCTCTTTAATGCATTCATCCCTCTCCTGAGTTGACAGATTCTTTCTCTTTACTCAGCAGCAACACGATGTCCAGTTGCAAATGTAGAGGTGGCAGTTGGTGTTAGACCACAGGTTCCCACCACATGAGAAAATGCAAAAAACAGTTTACCTGCTATGTCACATTGGTGTGGGTGTGGATAGTTGCATGTGCAATGCTTGTCTATATATGTATGCATACAATGCATGTATACACATATAGGAGAATTGAAATCCGCTGGCTGCCAAATGTTGCCGAATGGCAGAAAATTTAAAAACCATGGCTGAAAAAACATTAACTGTATTATCTGGTATATTTCGTCCTCTACTTCTTCCTCCCTCCTCCTCCTCCTTTTTCCTTCTCCTCTCACTTCCTTTTCTTCCTCCACTCTTCCTCTACTGTATCACCAGTTGCTGGAAGGAAGGTCGAGTCACCGAAGATGGTCATTGGAGGGTGACACTGAAGATGTTCGCCAGAGAACCAGAGACGATTGTTGACAAAGGGGGCAGATTGCATTGTAAAGGGTTTTTTCAGTCAAACCCTTCCCTTTAGGGTGATCACATCTAAAAAAAAAATGTAAAAAGAGGACAAGTCTTGTCCTCGACATGGCAATTGGCATGGTCTCGTCCTCACTGTTGATGCGGTCCTGCTGTGTGTCAAAAAAAGGTCAAAGTTGGTCCATTGCTGCTGACCGCACCCAACGCCCGTTGACCACGTCTATTGCTATGTCCAAGCCACATTTGCACCTGCACCTATGTCGTGTCGATGCAGGTGCAACTGCTAATTGAGTCATTGTGACGTAGTTTAGTGGCTGGAGAGAACTTGCTTGATGTACTTTGCAATTAATAGAGGTATAGAGTGGACCAAGAAATATCAATGGTTTGTAGAGGAGCAAGGCTCTTTCTTCTCAATGATAATCATGTTCTATTGTTCCTCAGATATGAGTCTTATATACAGGGGCGCCAAAAAGGTAAAAAATGCCTCATGATGTTAATACACGTAAAACTATTTATAGGTGTTCAACGTTAAAATACACAAAGAACACAAATGTAATGTGGAAAACCCTCGACACAAGGAAAAAACCACGATGTTGGAGATAATTTCGAGGCTCACTAGCTGCCGGTCACTCTCTTTCTTAATTTTCATTAACTGAAAAATTAGGGTTACATGTTACTTAAATATGATACAACAGGACTGCAGGTCGGATAGGGTCTAGAGCTGAAATCAAACATACATAGCATGTCAACAATAGGTGAGAATGAAATTTGATCATTGGACGAAAGAACCTTTCTTTTACATGAGTAATGTGCCCATATTGCATCTTTAACGTGCATGAGTACTTCATTTGAGATTGTACATGTTAATTAATTGAATTTAGATTTTATTTTCTGTGGGGGTCTTGCATGCTGTGATAAATTTTATTGAACACAAAATTCAGATACGTTGCTTTTACGAGCCATTATTTTAATGTTATATTTTGATGCTGATTTTATTACATGAAAATCCTTTTTTCCCTTTTCAATTATTGCTTTCTTCATGTTGCTGTAGATGTCTTGGGATGCTTCTTCAGAAAGTGGAAGACAAATTTTATGTCCGGGGAAAGATTGATTGGATGTATACCCATGCAAATGTTTCAGTAGCAACAAATAGGCTTGGTCTGGCTAAGGGCATGGGACTGGTAGGAACAAAAATCTAACTTTTACTTGTTCAGATGTTGCTTCTGCTGCTGACCAGAATATTCATGTATGTAGGTCGCTGCTTCACATTTAGATACTGTCCTGGAGAAGCTTAAAACCATTCTTGATAATGTTGGGAGCAGCAGGCTTCAAAGGTTTGTGTTTATGTTTTTTTTTCTTTACAGTGTATGCATGTCTTCAGAACAACATAAATAAGTTTGGGACACAAGTACAGCTCTTTCCTTGCTTCAGATTATTTTGAACTGCATTCTTATGGATAGTTTCTGCCTTACCGTAGTTCATGCTCTTTGTCAAAATGCATGTCCTGTGGTGTAATTGAAATTCTTACTTATGGGTGATTTTTAATAATTTGAGAAATGTATGTGTTAGTAATCTTGGAATTTAGTTCTGCTTGTGTTTACTCATTTGTTTATAATTTGTAATGTACAGCTCTTCTTTTGCAGGTTCCTTTCATTCTTTTCTGATAGAACTAAGGCTGAAAATACAGATGATATACATGCTTCTCTGGCATTAATGTATGGATATGCTGCAAGATATGCTCCATCTACAGTTATAGAAGCACGAATTGATGCACTAGTGGTAGGATTGGGCTACTGAGATCTTGGTTACTGAGGTTGTTTTCATTGATCTGTGCCAAGAGATGTTGTAATCATCTGAAGTTATACTTTTGTTTTCTTGAATTATTTTCTTTAATTTGTAAATCGTCACCACAATGTTTGTTACACACTACTTTCTAAACCTGAAAACAGAGCATTCTTTATGCATACGTAAATAGACTGACTTTGATGCTCTTATAGGCCTAGAATGTCTATCCTCTCTTTGAGCATGTCCTTTTCAAATTCTATATTATCACATGGTTGGAAATGTTAGTGACACAGAGCTTTTCAGATGCAAATGGATTGGATCCATTTAGATTTGGACCTTTTTGTCATGAGCTTTTGTGTGTGTCTATATATATATATATATATATATATATATATATATCTGAGATCCATTTGTTTTGGCAGCAGCCCTATTTAAAGGGCATGTTTGTGTATTTTGATGTTAGTGAAGTTGATAAAGAAAACCCTAATTGCTTTCTTTTATTGTTACTCTAGTCTTGTTCCCTACTTTCTTTATTTTCTTTTGCTAAATTTGCTTTCTATTTTCATTCTGTTCATGCCTTCTGTGGGAATTAGAGCAAGGACCTCTGATCACTGCATCAGCTGGGCACCAATGTAATATGCGGTGGCACTCCACGAGATGTGGACACTTCAAAAATAAAGAGGCTTTCTTGATATTTAATGAACTAAACTTCTGTTTTGTCAAGTACTACTATTTATTATTTATTAATTTGTTTCAAGCTTTGGAGTATTGCCCTCTGAGTTTCCTTTTTAAGAGATTAGCAGTTGTCCTTCTAAGCTTCAAGGACTTTGTGATGCATCTGTTTTAGTATGCAATTGCCCATCTTCTTCTCCTGCTACATTTACCTTCTTTCATTCTTTTTCTTATATCTTGTCCCTCTTTCATCTTGTTTTTCCTCTCCTTCCCCCTCTTGCGCTTTTTTTTCCCTTTCACATACTGTTTTTGGTCTGTTTGGACATCACCTAGATGCCTGCCTATATTTCATATAGGCCTATTAGGAGGGGCACCTTCTAGGCCCACCTTGTACTTTTTGACTATTAAGCGTTTGGGGGAAACTTAGAATCTTAGGGTAATAGGAATCATAGGGTTGTTGCTAGATCAAACACTGAAATAGAGTCCAGGTCTACGGCTGCTGGTACTGCCAAAGTCAATTATGTATTGTATAGTTTAATATAATTTTTGACATATATAGTTGAGGTACTTTCATATATGATATTTAGATTAGAGTACGTAATGAATAGAATTAGGTCATGCTGCTGACCAAGGGAAAAGCATGATTGTTCAACACCTTTTTGTTCTTCCTCTTCATACTTCATGATTGGCGATTCTGGTGGACATTACAAAATCTAACACTTTTGTGCCTTGCAACTTTTTCCTTTGCTTTTGGCCATAAGATCTGTAGAAGAGTAGGATCCACAACAGTCATCATGAACACCGTGGGATCTTTATGGCATACTTTGACTTGAACAGACCATCAGAAGATGAAATTTTTACCTAGAGTTGCGTATTAAAACTGCAGGCATTATGTGTTTATTAACACAATGTTTTACATTTTGGACCCCAAGTATCCCTAGTACTTCCTTTCGATTTCGTCACTTCAGTTACCCTGTTCTTTTTCCTCTCTTCTCAACTTTTGTTTGACAAGAAGCATTTATGCCATATATTGTATTGTTTGATTAGTCCTTGCTTGCTATCAGAGTGTTTACTTTAATCAGGTAATGGTGGATGCTGTTCCATTCCTCTGCTCTTTCATGAACTTTGCTTTGATACAATGTTTTCACTCTGTGGATCGATATCAATCAAGCATAAAGCTTGGAGTAGAGAAGCATAGATAAACAAGCGGTCAAGCATGATTCACTTGCCGAACAAATGTTCCATTTTAATAAAGCATTTTCAGGGGTGGTTGAATGAATTGGAATGGAAAGAAAAGATTGTTATTTAAATACAGTGTCCCCTTTACTTGTATTCGTACTGTGTTACTTCATGTCTTCATCATCCTTGTTGCACTTGTTTTTTTGCCCTTGCCTTTGTTCCTGCTTAGAGGAGTGCCTTGTGATTAATTTCAAGTTATTTTGTATGTTTAACTTGCATTTATATAGATCTTTTCCGTCTATGTCATTATTTCATTTTGGTGTGTGTTTTTTTTTTGTTGTTATTTATACATGCTTTCTTGTAGTTTGTTTACTTTGTGGTTTTCATTCATTCTAGGGGACAAACATGCTTTCACGCCTTCTGCATGTTCGACACCCTGATGCAAAGATTGCTGTTATTACTGCAATTGATCTATTAGGTATGCATGTATTTCTTTCATGGAAAGTGCTTTTTGTATGTCACCAGAACTGTTAAACTTTGAGTGCTACAACCTATGATAGGCCTTTATTCATATTATTGCTGGATTCATGTGTAGCATATGTTTTCACTCTGATGGATTTCCTAGTGCCAATGGGCATTAGAAGAGCAAAATAATATAACCCTATTACCTATATGAAATTTGTCATTACCTGCATTGTCAAAATTGCTAGGTGCAGCTTAGGCCGTCAGTTGAGGCTAGAGTCTATGTGAAATTATACTAGACCAAGTGTGTCATCTTGAAACAACCAAAAAAAGGTATACCAATAAAATGCAATATTAATTTTCAAATTTACAAGACAACAATATTTCTCTATGAAGACACCTAACTTATGATGACAAAACAATTGAAATTCATGAAAATGCAGACACATTGTACATTTTATAGCATGATAATACACAGAAAGTTTGAAAGTGTGAACTTAATAAAGTCTAACCAATCAAACCTTAAATTTATAGTGTTGAACAGGGAACACAAAAGGTAACATGGAAACCCTCAACACGAGGAAAAAACCACAATATTAGGAGATGGTTTCGGCGCTCACCAGTTGCCGGTCCCTCTCTCTCTTAATTCTCATTCAACTTCAAATTAGGGTTACACAGGTTATTTAAATAGGACCTGACATGGATTGTCCCTTTAGAATGGGTCAGATCGGGTCCAGAACTGGACCCAGTCATACAAACAGTCAACACTCCCTCAAGTTGGGCATTCAGCTCAAGCATGCCCAACTTGAATACATTTCTCTCAAATGAAGTAGATGGCAAGGCCTTGGTCGGTGCATCAGTTGTTTGATCTTCAAACTTCATGTAGGGTAGGATAAGCTCTTTAACATCAATTCTCTCTTGAATGAAGTGATGGTCAATCTTCAAGTGTTGTTCTATAATGTAACACTGGATTGTTGGCCAAGTTGATTGCAGACTTGTTATCAAAATACATCTTCTTTGGACCCTTAGTTTTGATTCTGATGTCAGCTAATAGCACTTTTAGCCACAACAGCTTAGTGGCTACAACCCTATATTCAACCTCAGCACTGGAGCTGGAGCAAACGTCCTGTCTCTTACTTCTCTACACTACGAGATTTCCTTCCAATTAAATACAGTAACCTGAGGTGGATCTCCTGCTATCCACACATCCTACCCAGTCAACATCTGAATAACTTTCAATCTCAAGGGAGTCTTGCTTAACGTACAAGAGACCCTTGCCAGGAGTCATTTTTAAGTAACATAAAATCCTATCAACTGCATTTAAGTGAACATCTGTGGGTGCATGCTTAAACTGACTCATCACATTCACAACAAAAGTAATTGTTGAAATTAGAAAGTTTGTTTTTAAATGTGGTAGTTATTTGACTATTTAAGAGTTAGGGTTCCTTTCTGTCCTTTTAATATTTTATTTGTCCTTCTCTTGTAACTGCCTCAGCCGTGCCCTAATCTCCCTTTAAGTTGAGATTAGAGCACGAGATCATTTGAACTTTTTCGTCTCTCTCTCTCTCTCTCTCCCTCTCTCGTTCTCCCCTTCTTCATCACGTAACATGGTATCAGAGCCTACGCTGGTGTGATCGACTCAAGTTTGCTGGCGTGATCCTCTCGTGCCTTCCTTGCGGTATTGATTCAGTCTGCTGGCGTGAACCTTCAAGTCTGCTGGCGTGAACCAATCGTCTCAGACTTCTCGTACGTGAGGCGTGAACCTTCAAGTCTGCTGGCGTGAACCAATCGTCTCAGACTTCTAGTACGTGAGCATCTCAAGTTGTTGCTGGCGTGATCGCTGGTTTCCCCTATTTTTCTTCTTGCGTGGAAGAGGACCTGATCTCGCCTATGTGGAAGGCGTGATCAGATCCTCTAGTGGAGTGCATGGACAAGGTTATGGGCTGTTGATGGACGCTGTTGAGAGTATTTGAGTGGAACGTTATGCTGTTAGTGGCTGCGGTGTAAGGTATGATCAGACGTTTTTGGTGACGCAGAACATGTTTTGCTGATTTTTTTTACGAAAGATATGGACGTGCTGTTTAAGAGTTGAGGTTGGGAATAGTAGAAGCAGCGGCAGACCTTGTTTGTAAGGTTTTTCAACAGGCTGTATTCCCTGTTCTTGTCTGGCGTGTTTTTTCAGCAAGCTATTTCCAGCAAGTTGTTATTTTCTGGTGTGTTTTTCAGCAGGCTATTTTCAGCAAGTCACTATTTTCAGCAAGTTATTCCGTGTGCTATTCCCTGTCCGTTTCTGGTGTGGTTTCAGCAGGCTACTTTTATTTGCTGTTTGGGGATGTGAAAGAAACGTGTGCATGTTCCTTTGTTTCGTGTTATTCCTGTTGTCCTCGTGAAGTTGCTGCTTATATACAGTTTATCTTGGTATTCTTATCCTTGCTGTGATTTATTATGGCTGAGAGCCGAAATTCCGAGGGTGGTAACGATCACAAAGGAGGTGGAAATCCCTTCTCCTATGGATCTACAGTTAAATTAGATGGACACAACTATGAACTGTGGTCCAGATCCTTTATGTTGTCAGTTAAAGGTCATCGAAAGAGACACATAATTGAAGAGGATGAGCCTACTAACAAATCAGGGAAGTACATAACCTGGGAAGAGGACGACAGCATGGTAATGTCGTGGATTATGAATAGTGTTCAATCTCAAATTGCTTCTACTATTACGTACTATACTACTGCGAAGGAGATGTGGGAATTTCTTAGACAGACATATTCTCAAGATAAGAATGTGAGTAAAATCCTTCAAGTTGAAGAAGAGTTGCACAATCTCGGACAGGGAAGTCAGGATTTATCTTAATACTTTGCCACAGTTAAAGCCACTTATGAACGTTTGAAATTCTTGCGTCCTCCGTGCAAATCGTGTTATAAGTCACACTTTGAACCTACTATGGTTGCAAAGTTTCTTGCTGGTTTCTCTCCTGAATATGCTGCTGCTAAGGATCAGATGCTCACTGGAAGTGAAATTCCTGACCTCTCTGATGCGTACAACAGACTTAGCCGTCTTGCTATTAGTCTGTCTCAACCAGCTGGTGTGACGCCTGCCTCTGCACTTGCTGTGGGGGGTGGTCGTGGTCATGGCTCCACCTATAGTACAAGAGGAAGAGGTATAGGTCGTGGAACTGGGGGTTGTGGGAGGTTCCAATGCACCTATTGTGGTAAGATTGGTCATCTAGAGGATCGTTGTTGGGATAAACATGGTCGCCCATCCTCTTTGTCACAGGGAAGAAATATGGTCACCAAACAGGGCAAGAGCTCTACTTAGTCGTCTATGGGTTTTGCACAGACTGCCACTCCTACAGTGGAGGACTCTTCGCCTAGTATAGCTCCAGAGACAGTTAGCATTGACAGAGTTGAGTATGAGCAATTTTTGGCACACAAAGCCTCACAGGCTTCAGCTGTTACAGCGGTGACTGATCGAGCCTTCTCAGCGGGTCCTTCCACGTCTGACTCAGGTACTTCGTGGATTATTGATTCAGGAGCATCGAGACATTTCTGCAGCAGACCCGAGTCTTTTACTACTCTGCTTAAATTTCCCCAGCCTCGTCATGTAAAAATTGCAGATGGTAGACTGTCACCCATATTGGGTTCTGGAGATGTGAAACTCTCTAAGTCTATGACTATTCCACATGTGTTATATGCTCCTGAATTTTCATCTCATTTACTCTCGGTTAAACAGTTGACTACTGATTTACACTGTCGTATTATTTTTGACCCTGGTTCATGCTCATTTCAGGACTTGCAAACTGGGAAGACGATTGGTGGCGGCTATGAGAAAGGGGGTGTCTACATCTTGTCGACTCCTATGGGCCTTGCTGCTACCTCTTCTACATTAGAGTCTACAGTCTTCCAGTGGCATCTCCGGCTTGGTCACCCTTCAGCACCCAAGCTCCGTTCTCTCCTTCCTAATCTCTCTGTTCCAGAGTCTTTTCAATGTGAGGCTTGTCAACTGGGCAAGCACACACGTAGTAGTTTTCCTTCGAGTCTTAGTCCTTCCAGTCAAGGGTTATTTGATCTTCTTCATGTTGATGTGTGGGGGCCTAGCAGGGTTGCTAGCCGAAATAAGTTTAGGTACTTTCTTGTCGTTGTTGATGATTATTCTCGAGTCAGTTGGGTATTCCTTTTGAAGGAAAGGTCTGAAGTTATTTGTTCTCAAAAACTTGATTATTGAAATAAAGACTCAATTTAGTTATGTGGTTAAGTGTATCCGCACTGATAATGCTCTTGAGTTCAAATCATCTATCTTAATGACCTTTTATGCTGAAAATGGTATCTCTCCCCAATTCACTTGTCCTCATACCTCACAACAGAATGGAGCTGCTGAACGAAAGCATCGACAACTTCTAACTGTTGCTCGTACCCTCATGCTTCATAATCATGTTCCTGCATACTTATGGGGTGATGCCATACTCATGGCTTGTCACCTGAGCAATCGTTTGCCGTCATCCTCCATTGACTACAAAGTACCTATCAAACTTGTTTATCCCAATCGAAGCTTGTTTTCCGTTGCACCAAAAGTTTTTGGTTGTACCTGTTTTGTACACATTCTTGGGCCTAAACGTGATAAACTTGCTGCTCAAGCCATTAAGTGTGTGTTCATTGGCTATCCTCGAAACCAAAAAGGGTACAAGTGTTTTGAGCCGGCAACTCACAAAGAGTATATCAGTGCGGATGTCACTTTTTTTGAGTCTCAGTCATACTTCTGCCTCAACTGAAGTACCATGTCCTATCCCTTTACCTATTCCTCCTATCCCGTTGCAATCCTTTCCATCTCCTACTCTCACTATGAATAGGTTTCAGGATCCCCCATTGGTCTACACTCGGCGACAGGACTCCTCTCATGGTCAACCATCAGACTCTTCTCAAGATGTAAGCCCCACTGAAGTAAGTATACCTGATGTTGTTCCTTTAGATGACTTGCCTATAGCCCTGCGCAAAGGCAAGAGACAGTGTACCATGCATCCTATCTCTCACTTTGTTTCCACTACTCATCTTGATGATAACTTACAACAGTTTCTGAAGGCTATGACAGTTCATACTGTCCCAACTTGTCATCAACAGGCCTTACTAGATTGTAAATGGCGAACAGCTATGCAAGATGAGATGGATGCTCTCGTACAGCGTGGTACCTGGGAGTAAGTTGATCCACCTAAAGATAGTGACATCGTTGGTTCCAAATGGGTATTTACAGTCAAATATAATTCAGATGGGTCGTTAGAGCGATACAAGGCTCGATTAGTAGCTAAAGTTTACACTCAGACATACGGGGTTGACTTCTTTGAGACGTTCTCTCCAGTGGCACGATTGGGCACTATTCGCCTTATTATTTCTGTTGCAGTACACTCTGATTGGCCTATGTATCAGCTTGATGTGAAGAATGCTTTTTTGTATGGTGATCTTGAGGAGACTGTATATATGCAGCAACCACCAGGGTTCGAAAGACAGGGGGAGTGTAGTAAAGTGTGTCGGTTGAAGAAGGCTATCTATGGACTCAAACAAAGTCCTAGGGCTTGGTTCCACAAATTATCAGAGGTGGTTTCACAATGTGGATTTGAACGATCTCCGTTGGATCATTCCCTATTCATCAAGAAGACCTCCACAGGTATAGTTGTCATGATAGTTTATGTTGATGACATTATCTTGACAGGTGATTGTGGTCGAGAAATATCTGCTACAAAGGTCTTTCTTCAAAAACATTTTGTCACGAAGGATCTTGGTCACTTGAGATATTTTCTTGGGATTGAAGTTGTGGAAAACAAAGAAGGTGTAGCATTGTCTCAAAGGAAGTATGTCCTTGATTTACTGCAGGACACAGGGATGCTAGGGACCAAGCCGACTAATCTCCTTATGAACCCACGTATTCACCTTCATGATGATCAATCAGAACTAGTAGATTCTCGATCTTACAGGTCTCTCATTGGAAAACTACTTTATGTTACTGTAACAAGGCCAGACATAAGCTTTGCTGTTGGAAAATTAAGCCAGTTTATGGAAAAGCCTAGAAAAGTCCACTGGGATGCAGCGATGATGGTATTGAAATACCTAAAATCATCCCTAGGCAGAGGCCTCTTCTTTAAGAAGAGTGAATCTCTTGATGTTGTTGCTTATAGTGATGCTGACTATGCAGGGTCTGTTGATGATAGAAGGTCTACAACTGGCTTCTGTGTCTTTGTTGGGGGTAATCTCATATCATGGAGAAGCAAGAAACAAAATGTAGTCTCTAGATCAAGTGCAGAATCTGAATATAGAGCAATGGCTCAAACGGCGACTGAGATTACGTGGGTTAAATCTATGCTAACGAATATGAGTATTCATGTTCCTCTTCCTATGAAAATGTACTGTGATAACAAGGCGGCCACTTACATTGTAAACAATCCAGTTTTTCATGAAAGAACAAAGCACATTGAGGTGGATTGTCATTATATTCGTGACCTTATAAAAGAAGGTGTGGTGTCCACTGTTCATGTTGCTTCTGAAGACCAAGCAGCAGATATGTTTACTAAAGCTCTTCCAATTGGTGATTTCTCTACATGTTGTAACAAGCTGAGCATGGTTGATATCTATACTCCAGCTTGAGGGGGAGTGTTGAAATTAGAAAGTTTGTTTTTAAATGTGGTTGTTATTTGACTATTTAAGAGTTAGGGTTCCTTTATGTCCTTTTAATATTTTATTTGTCCTTCTCTTGTAACTGCCTCAGCTGTGCCCTAATCTCCCTTTAAGTTGAGATTAGAGCACGAGATCAATTGAACTTTTTCGTCTCTCTCTCTCTCCCTCTCTCGTTCTCCCCTTCTTCATCACGTAACAGTAATATTGGGTCTATTAAGAATGAGATAAATCAATTTCCCAACAAGTTGATATCTTATGTTAAATACTTCTAGGAGTCAGGTAGAGGCTTTCTGAAATATTAGAAAGTTGAAATGGGTCTACTTAATAGTTATCTTATGTTTAGTGGACTAAATTTGTAAATTTGGTAACGCACCGTAATCTCTTTTAGTATGAGATTAGAGTTACGTGAATGCAATCAGAAAGTTTCCTCTCTCTCTCGCCCCTTTCTTCCTCCAATATTCAACATGGTATCAGAGCAACAGACCTAGGGCTGTGCGATCTAGGGTTTCATGCCTAGGGTTCACTCCTCTCATTTCTCCTCTTTCTCCAAACTAGGGTTTCACGCCCAGGGTTCTTGTTGTTTACAAAACATGCAAGTAGATTGGTTGGTGGAAAGGGGATAATCACGTTTAACATGTAGAAACGTGATTAGCACCTTTGTGTTGCTGTTTCTGTCGTTAAGTTGCTGAAAGATGTTGTCGTCGTTAAGTTGCTGAAAGCTGTTGCAGTTGTTAAGCTACTATCGTTGAAGCAGTTTGAGCCAGATCACGTCTTTGAAATGGTGGATCAGATCAGACCTAGCTGCAACATCAGATTTGACTTAGGTGCTGCCATGGAAGATGTTCAGGTGAACGCCTGATCTGTTAGGGCAGTCTGATCTGTTTAGTCGTGTGGTGTGTGGTGGATTCTCACAGGCAAAGGTATGTCGTGTTGGCAGGTTTCAGTTTTTTCCTGCGTCGTTGAAGTGAGCCAGGTTTGACATAGTATAGAGTAGGCATGTTTCTGTTTTTTCTCTGCATCGTTGAAGCGAGACAGTTTTTTCTCTATTGTCAAACCTGTGCTTGTTTGCTGCCTATTATCTACATCTGAAAGTGTTGTCTGCTATCCACGTCAGAAAACAGTTTGCTATTTTTGTGTTTGTGTTCAACTTGCTACACATCATTTGGCTGTGGTCTTCGTGTTCTATTACAATTTTTTCCCATGGCTGACGGTAGTAGGTTAGAAGGGTCTAATGAATACAAGATGGCCAGTAACACCTCCTATAGAACCACAATCAAACTTGATGGTTCAAATTATGAAATCTGGTCTATGGTTTTTATGATGTCTGTGGCTGGTCATCGGAAGAAATATATTCTTGAAGAAGATGAACCTCTTGAGAAAAAAGGGAAATATGCTACTTGGGATTAAGACAATAACATTGTTATGTCATGGATCATGAATGATGTAGAATCCTGTATGGCTCTAACAATTGCATACTACACTAGAGCTAGAGATATGTGGCCTTTCTTGAAGAAGACATATTCACATGCCACCAATGTTATTAAGATTTTACAATTGGAAGAAGAGCTTTGTAACATATGGCAAGGAGATCAATATCTGTCACAATATTTTGCTACATTTCCTGCTGCATATGAACGGTTAAAATCTCTTTGTACACCTTGCAAGTACTGTTATGCATCACATTTTGAAACTGGTATGGTAGCAAAGTTTCTTTTTGGGTTATCTTTACAGTAGTATTCTGTGGCGAAGTCTCAAATTCTCATAGGCAGTGACCTTCCAGACATAGCAAATACTTATAATAGGTTGAGTCATCTCGCAGTCACTTTTACTCAGTCTATGTATGACACACCAGTCTCTGCACTTGTGATGTTAGGAGGATGTGGCCATAGTTCCTTTGTTGGAACTAGGGGAGGTGGTGCAAGACGTGGTAGATTTTAGTGTTCCTAATTGTGGTAAACTAGGGCATTTAGAGTACCGTTGTTGGGACAAGCATCCCCATCTCCGTTCTGTAGGACGTGGTGGAGGGAGAACGAATGCAGGAAAAGGGTCTTCTTCATCTACTGTAACTTCCTCACAGGCTACAGCTTCTATGGTTGAGTCTTCTAACTGTTCTCCTATACCTCCATCATATTCTCTCGACATGTTAGGTGAGGTCAATGCACCTATGGCCATATTTGTCCTTTTCTAGACTCGGTCAAACGTTCTCCCAATACCAGAGAAAAACTCAAACATGAACCTAAGCCCTACCCCTCATGAATCTGAATCCCCAATGCCAACAGGAAAAACTCAAAACCTGCGAATGCTCCATCCCTTGCATCGCGAATTTGAAGAAACTCCTTGTAATAGCAATTACAATATCTTTTTTTTTTCTCTCTTTTAAGAACTACACATACGTAAACAAGGGTGACCAAGCCCATTTTATCCACTAATTAGGTTTTCTTTTAAACCATCATGTATATGTTTTGTAGTGTGTTTACAGATAGCTAGGATCCTAGATTTGGATCCAATTAGGCTTTGGATTTGATTTGTCTATCTAGGATCCTAGATTTGGATCCAATTAGGCTTTGGATTTGATTTGTTTAACAGTGATGTTATTTTGGGTTTGGTTCTTTTTAGTTTTGAACCCAATATCCAATCCAAATCTAAGGGCCAAGCCTCTTAAAAGGCCTCTTTTGTTTTGATTACTGCTAAGGGCTAACTGTTGATTGAAAAACCCTAATTCTCCTTTCGCTATTGAATTTCTTTTCTTTTTCCCATGTTTTCCCTTCTGTTCTTGCTTTTTGGTGCTTTTCCCGTGGGGATTAGAGTGAAGAACTCTAGTCACTGCATCACTTTCATGTTCCAAGGACACATCCATAGCATGTGATATGTTATTGCCACCTTGACGTGATATAGTTTCCTTAATAGCCTCACTGGCCTAACCATTCCTGTTTTAGTGGCCATAACATCTTCTACGTATGTTGTCTTTGTCTAAGGTCCATGTTGCCAGCTAGGGTCTCTATCAGATGGTCTTTCCTATTTTTAGTCTGCCATTCACTTGACCACCTCCCTCTAATGAGTCTTTGCAGCACTATGGCCCTTCTTGAGCAATGTCTGGCAATCTTTCTATCCTGCCTATATAATTGAATATATGTTGGAACAACAGAGAGGAATATATTTGAACAACATGGGATGCACCCATCTACATAGCTCATGAATTCATCCGTTTGGTAAGATATACCATACATTAATGGGTCACACTCCAACTCTTTGACCCTCAAATAACCTTTTTTTTTTTTTGTTAAAACATAAAACGTTGAGGTGCGACGAGACAATGATTCAAAGGGAAATGAGCTATGTAAGTCAAAGATAATGGGGCAAACTTTCCATTATATAATAAATTCAATTCATATAAAATCACTTTATATTTTTCAATAACACATGACAAAAATGCCCCAGAACCACAATATTGATGTCTAACAAAACAAGACATCATGGAGACCAAAACATGACGCGCCGGCACTACAATAGACCCAAAATCTCTCCAGTAGGATGTGAGTTGAGCCATCTGATCAACCTGCTGCCCCGGGTCCGCCAAAACCTGAAAAATGAAACAATAGAAAGTTTAGCTTTCGCAGTATGACAACAAACCAGATAAATCCCTAACCCTCTAAGGTAAGGGTTCAAATCTGAGATATAACAAATACGAAAGCAAAACACTATCATGTCATGATAGGAGCATGCAGTCACATGACTTGTCATGGAAACTCCTCACATATACCACGACATGTAGAGACCACTCAATGGCCATAATTAACACATTTAATAATCACATACGCTTCATTCACATTCTTTTCATTTACAATCATTTCACTACATTAGTTTTAGTGAATTGACAGTTTTTGCGGGTGCAAACACAGACTCTCATTATGAAAAATCAGTAAAAATCAAGAATAATATGTTCTTCATAAAAACACATAGATTCATAAGTCATAAGGTCCATAAGTCTATGAGATACCACATCAAAAAACAAGTTTTAAATGTTATGTATTACATCACAAGATGGTAATGAAATTATGAAAATGTTCAATGTCAATACATATAAAATGAAAGCACTCTTGACTCTCATTCATAATCGTCATCATATTCATTCTTATCCTCATCTCCATCTTCTTCTTCATCTTCATCTTCACGATTTAAAAAAACTCATTTCCTCCCAACGGGAATCAGCCACCCACACAAAAATTCATGGTTTACTTTAATGATTTAATCGATGATTTAATGATGGAAATCGATGATTTCCCTCCACGGCGGCACCGTCTCTAGGTTAAAAATGAAGAATGACCAAGTTTTTATAAGAAAAAATCGAAAAAGGAGGATTCCAGCCCCCCTTTTTTGAAATCAGTCCGTATTGTACGATACAGGGCCCTGTATCGTATGTATCGTACAATAAAAGTACGATACACCCCTATTTACGATACGGGGGTGTATCGTATTGTATTTCCTAAACGATACGTATCATACGTTACGGCCCCATATCGTACAATATGTACAACACTGGTATCGACCCAGAAGGCCCTTCAATCAGTCTCTTCTCAACAAGCAACGCGATACACACATCAACAACAACATATTTGCTAAAACAGTTCTAAACCTTGTCAACCACATCAAATCTCTACCATGGTTCCTAACTGCTTCGAATATTAATCCATCATGCTAAAAAGATAATTATAGACATATATCATCGTCCCTCCAAAATAGTCCTAGACCTTCCCCAAAATAGCAGTGTCGCTAACATGCATTCTAAATCATCCAATCTTGAGTCTAGCATGCTTAAATAATAATTATACATGCACTAACAGAAAATATTAGACAGTTTAGGCTCGATTAGGCCTCACTCACCCCACTCTTAGAGACCAAACTGCTGTAGTGCTCCCGGCAGCCACCTCAAATGCTCGATTGATCCCTAAGCGGCTAAAATTATACAATGTCGTCGCCACCAACGCCTTCAATTCACTGTTATGAGGGAAAGGAAGTGTTCCCCAAACTGCAATTCCAAACCAACAGCTACAAAAGAGTGAGAATGAGTGAAAGAGAGTTCAAGAGGAGGGTTTGCCGTTAGAAGGGGCACTTTGCAAAGTGAAAGGAGGTTCGGCTGAGGGAGATTGAAGTCGAGAGGGAGTACACGAGAGATGTGAGTGAGAGAGGCAGCACACGGGAAGGTGACGGTGATGGACAGCCAAGGAGAGGGGAAACAGAGGGTTCAAGCAAGGGAAAAAGGGCAGGTGTCAGATAGAGAGAGAGAGAGTGCAGAGAGGGAGAGTCTCAGTTGAGGGAGAGGGAAAAACAGTGAGAGTGAGACTGGCTGTAGGAAGAGTGTGAGCATAGAGACGATGAGAGAGGGGGCTGCGCGTGAAAATGACTTGCGGTAGAGAGAGAGAAAGAGTGCGGGCAGAGGAACGAGAGAGTTGCGAAGGAGGGAGACAGTGCAAGAGAGAGGGAGAAGACTCGGGTCAGAGGGGAAAACGAATAGAAAATGGGGAGAGGGAGAGGAGGAGGCAGAAGAGACGGGGAGAGAGTTTGAGCAAAGAGAGCATGGGTAGAAGAGAGGGACTGAACAAAGAACGCTCGGGACAGTGGGGAAGTCAAGACAAAAAACACGAGGAAGAACAGCGATAGAAGGTGAGAAAGAAGAAGAAAACAAAGGAGACAGAGAGGGATCGATAGGGCTCACCTGTGCGCCGCCGCTGCCGCTGTTCTCCTTCATCCCCGCCCTTCACCTCTGATTTTCACTGTGTCCTGCTTCACACCTGCGAGATGAGAGAGCGACGAAGAAGGAGATGAAGAGGAAGACGAGGAAGAAGAACCAGCGTCGGGCTTCCTCTTCGCGTGTGGAGATCGAGTCCGGGTCTGGACCCGTCCAGCTCAACCTGCCCAAAACGGAAAGTTACATTAATGTCTTTCCATTATCCTCACTAACACACACCATAATCATGCTGGCGCCATCTTGTTGGACTTGGATGTCTTAAATTGTAGTTTTTGTTTGATTCTAATTGTCTTTAATAGGACCTATTACCATGTATTTTTGTGTCCCAACTCAAATCCATTTGCATGTCAAGTGTCAATTGTTTGGAGTCCTTGCAGAAGGGGCAGAGCCACATGGCATTGGTGGGGCAGTTTCCCACACAGTCTGACAAAAACGGTTTATTTACACATTAGTGGATCTGACCTATTTGTGTATTTATGCTAGTGCCACTTAGTCATTTACCTTTTTATATGTGATGCCCCTTGAGGGTCTAAATTATTTTGAATGATTGGCCCTCAGACAAAACTTTTTTGGGTCCGCCTCTGCCTTGTGGATATATAAAAAATTGTGGCTCTTTTATGGAACATTTAATGAATTTCCATTTTTCAGGCTTACTTTTGTTTGTATGCTAAAAATAGGACTATGTTTGCAATGTTTTTCTAATAAGCCCTCATGTATTATAAAAATTGACAAATAGGGCACCAAGTTATCTCCTTTAACAGTAGAGACAAAAAACGTTGGCCAATTGCGATTATTTTTTCAATATTACTCTCAATCTCTATTTAAATATAGATTAGTTGGAAATTGCAAAGAGATCCATTTGTTACAAAAAAACAATAAAACAACTCTTAACAAACTAAAATTTCTCTCGACTACCCCAAACTTACAATTATTTTTCTCAACATATATGTTATTTCTCAACAATGTGATTGTGGTTTTTTTTTGCTTTTTATAGTCTTTACTTATCCCTCTTTGACTTGGTTCTTTTTGTGTTCTTCTGTTCCAGTGTATTGTTCTAGTGTTGTATTCATCTGCGCGTCTTTTTTCCCTGTTCTCCTGTATTAAATGAGAATGCTTAGGTTTTCTATGGAATGAAATGAATAATGTATTTTCTTGAATGAAATATTTCTTTTACGCCTGGAACATTTTGAAGTTTGTTTTTTTTTCATCTAGAAGCACGAGAAATTCATTTTTATCCCCTTGTGCCTTCACATAGGTCATGCTGTTATAAGTGCTGCAGAAAGTGGCATATCATTCCCTCTGAAAAAAAGGGACCTAATGCTGGACTATGTACTGGCTTTGATGGGCAGGGATGATCTTGATGCTTCTTTTGACTCCAGTCTTGAACTTCTTCATACCCAGGTAAATTGTTTGACTAAGATCTTTGGCGCTTCTCCTATCTGTAATGTTTTGCACCTCTTGAAATAGCCTGCCTACTGGCATGTGAACAATCATAGAGGGGCTACTATTTATTATTTTCATGCAGACTCTTGCATTAAATGCTTGCACCACCTTGGTTTCACTGGAGCCTAGGCTAACAATGGAGACCCGCAATCGCATTTTAGAGGTACCTATGTGGAACATTTAGATAACTGTACTTTAATAAGTTTTCTTTTGTTAACAATCTTTAGGGAACATTGACAACTTATGTGCATATTTGAATGTGGAATGCAGGCTACACTAGGCTTCTTTGCTTTGCCTAGTGAACCCTCTGATGTAATTGATCCACTAATAAACAGTCTCATTACACTTCTTTGTGCAATTTTACTGACAAGGTATGCCTTTACATGAACTGAATTGAGCTTATTCTGTGTGTCTTTTAAACTGATTATCAATTTCCAGAATGTATATTTTTAGTACAATGGCTTAACGTATGGAGATTGTTAGCTGCTCTTAGCTAATGTCAATTATTTTGTGCTGTCAATATCTAGGTTCTCTTCATTGATCAAATCTTAGTTGTCCTATGAAACCGTAAGTCATGTGGCAGTGTTCTGCCTTAGATATTCTATCATCTTCAAGACGGTTCATGCTTCATACTTCATAGTGGCCTTGCCATGTGCTCAACCTTTTTGATTCAGTGCAAAGAGGCTGAGAATATTTGGTTAGGGCAAGAGATAGAGATGTAAAAAAAAAAATTGAGAAGCAAAAGAAGAAAGTGTTTGAAGCAAAAACTCATGCAATCCCTTGACTTTTTATTAATGTTTGAGAAATAATATTTAGTCTTAAGGAGGTTTTTAGTAAATATTCTTTAAGTCGTGTGTTTGGTTTTGGTTCATTAGGTCCTTTTATATCTTTAATATATTTTTAGAGGACTTAAACTGTAAGTGTGGCTACTGGCTACCGCCCCTTTTTCTAGACCTAATCTTCTATTAAGATGGATTAGGAATAATGCAAGTTAGATTTTTCTCTCCAATACTCACGTTCAACAGGGTATCAGAGCTGTGATTCTAGGTTTACTGTTCCTAGGGTTTCACGCCACCTCTTTCCTCTCTCCATCGTCTTCCTCTTCCTTCAACCTAGGGTTTCACACCTAGGGCTTCTACTGCCTGCTTAGAAGAAGATTAAAGTGTTGGCTGAAAGGGGCTAATCACGTTTATTATGTAGAAATGTGATTAGCTCCTTACGTTGCTGTCAAACTTGTCGAAATGCTGCAAGATCAGAACTAGACATTGGGTAGAAGCAGATATGATGCAATACCTGTTGTTGAGGACATCCTCTCCATATCACGTGCAGATCTAATGCAGAGATACTGTTGAAGGCATCCCATCCATATCATGTCCCTGTATCACATCAGAAACTCGTTGCTGGACCAAATCTGATGCAGAGATACTGTTAAAGTTAAACTAATCTTCCTTTGAACATATGCAAGTAGTACTCTTATAATCTGATATCCTATAGTATTGCAGTGGGTTGAAATCCAGCAATCATATGTGATTTTTTTTTTTTACTGCAATATCTGAAATCTAAAAGCTTTAGCAGTGCAGTGGGGTTATTTTGTTTGTGAAGTTTAGTTTATAATATATACAGATATTATTTCTGACCTTAAATTTCAGCTGGCTGTTCTTGGTTTTTTTTTATAGACAGATTATTGTCATCCCATATAATCTGATCGTGTGAAGGATTAGGCCTCTGTTGTGAGTGAAAATGGCAAAGGAGAAGGGTTCAAGCAGTTCTAGTAAATCTGATTTGGAAGGGGAATACAAGGCTTTCTCAACTCCCTTCTCCTATTGCACTTCCATTAAGTTAGATGGAACTAATTATGAAGTTTGGCATCGGACCTTCATGATGTCAGTGGTTGAACGTCATAAAGATCATATCATAGAGAAGGATGAACCTAAAGAGTGTTAAGTTTGTTCGTATGGGGGATCGGATCTGTTCAGACCCGATCCACTTCTCTTATATCCACACGCCTAAACATACTAGGCGGTGGCATTCTTGTAAATGTTCATATATTTTTGTACATTTTGTTGTAACCTGATTGGGTTAATTTTATAATAGAGATTAAGGAACGCAGGGCTGTATTGGCCGACTGCTTCCTTTCTTCCATTGTCTTCTCTCCTATCCTCTCTTCTCAATCTATCTGATTTTCAGACGGAGAGACGTGATTTTGTGAAGATTCTTACATGGTATCAGAGCCAGGTTGCATCGTCCTTCGGTGAGTGATTTCAGTTTGATGTGATTAGCCCTAATCTGCCCTAAATCCTCTTTTCTGGCGTGGTTATCCCTCATTTCAGTTTCTGCCCTAAAACTTGCGTGATTTGCCCTAATCATTTTGCCCTAATCATTTTGCCCTAATCGATTAGCCCTAATATGTCGCTGCCCTAAATCTTGCCTCACGTCGCCTGTCCTAATCATCTCCTTTTTAGTTATGGATCAGTCGACTCCCTCTCTTCTATCGTCCAGCTTTCTCTCCCAACTTATCTCTCAAAAACTGAATCATAGTAACTATTTGACTTGGAAACGTCAAATTGTCCCATTTATTAAAAGTCATAGACTCTATGGGCATATCGATGGCACCACTCCAGCACTTCCAAAGTATATTGATCGTGAAGTGAAGAAGACCGTAGTGGGAGATCAAGCTGCTGGGGCTTCGCCTGTGAGTGAAATCAGATTTGAATATGAAACTCTTACTGAAAACAATTCTGAATATGAAGTTTGGCTGGCTCACGACCAGTCTCTTGTTGCCTATATTACTTCTACCTTGTCAGAGGAGGTATTAGGAGGCATTGATGATGATTTAACAGCCCTAGAGTTGTGGTCTACCCTTGCCACAGTGTATTCTCAAGTATCGGAAGCACGGTTTCTGCAATTAATAAGCCAATTTCAAGACATCAAGCGTGAGACGCGTACAGTTTTGGAATATTTGAATGAAATTAAAAGTGTAAGTGATCAGCTTGCTGCCATTGGACATCCCATCAACGACAAGGACAAAGTGCAACAAGCTTTGAGTGGACTGGGAACAGATTTTGACATTTTTTACACAGCCTTGGAAGTCCTACCTGTCCTCCCATCTTTTGAAGATCTGAAGGCCAAGCTTTTTCAACACGAAGCTAGTCGTGTTCAGCGACAAAATTTAATTCCTTCCAACAGCCACAATGTACTGATCACAGGGATACATGCACTGCAAGGGAATCGCACTCGTCCTTAGACTTCTCAGACAGGAATGGGAAGAGGGATTCTCCCAACACCACCAGGCATGAATACTACCTCTGCCACATCTAGAAGGGTTCCAACTTGTTTCTATTGCAACAAGAGGGGGCATGTAAAATCAGAATGTTGGCACAACCCTCAGAACAAAAATAGTCAGGTTAGGTGTGAGAACAAGGCAGCAGCAGGGTCAGCTTCATCATCATCTGGCTCAAATCAGACATCAAATGTTTCAGCAGACGTGCAGCAACTTCTCATGACAGCCCTATCTAAGCTCCACTTGAAACAAAACAAGCAAGGAGAGTGGTATGTGGACTCTGGAGCAGCAGCTCATGTTACTGGTGACACAGGTAATCTCTCTAGTGTTTTCCCTTATTTAGATCAAGGCTCAGTTGTCACGGGAGATGGTTCCCATCACACAATATCGCACATTGGAAATGCACAAATATCTATGGGCTCTTCTTCCATTCCATTAAAGAATGTCCTTATTGTCCCAAGTGTCAAGAAAAATATTATCTCAGTGTCTAAACTTATTGATGATACTCACTCCTCTGTTGAATTCACACCATCTTCTGTTTATGTCAAGGATGCTCGAACCAAGAAGACATTTACTGAGGGCACTCGCAAAGGAAATATGTATGTCCTTGAAGAAGCTCCACAGCTGTCAAAACCTCACCCTTCAGATTCATGTTTTCCAAGTTATAGTGAAGTCAATGTCGCAGAGTATAATAAGCCATCCATTTGGCATGGTCAGTTAGCTCATTGTAGTCAGTCTTTTGTTCGAAGTCTTGTTGCAGACAGACTGTTAGATAAGTCCAGTCTAAGTTCAGTTAGTGAGTCCAGCATGTGCTCAAGTTGTCATATCTGTAAGAGCGATGCCCTTCCCTTTCAATTAATCAATAAAAGAGCTTCAGAGGTTTTTGACACCATATATTCTGACGCTTGGGGGCCTGCTTCAATTCCTTCTTCTTTTGGGAGTAGATACTATGTCATTTTTATTGATTCATATTCTCGATATACTTGGATCCATTTCATGGAACACAAATCAGAAGTTTTCCGTTTGTTCACTCAATTTCATGCCTTGGTTCGGAATAAATATTCCAGTAATATTGTGCATTTTCAATGTGATGGTGGTGGTGAATTTATTTCTAATGAATTTACTGAGTACTTACTAGATAATTGGATCACTAGACAAATTTCATGCCCGCATACACGTCAGCAAAACGGAATTGTTGAAAGGAAACATAGGCATATTGTTGAAAGCGCGCTCAGCATGATGCATGAAACAGACTTACCTATGACATTGTGGACCGAGGCTTTTCATACGGCTGTCCATGTTATAAATCGACTGCCATTGGCTTTGCTTGATGGAAAATCACTATTTTTTCTATTACATCAAGAACAACCACATTATGAGGAGTTGCGTGTTTTTGGATGTGTGCGCTATGTGCATGTTGATGTTTCCTTACGAAACAAATTTCAAGATCGTGCTGTTTTGTGCAGATTTATAGGGTATGCAGAAAACTACAAGGGTTGTAGGTGTTATAACCCTAAAATTGGGCGTGTACATATTTCACGGCATGTTTTTTATGAAAGCAGGTTACAGGATTCCAAGGCTACTTCTGTGACACTCCAGGACAAAAATGAGGTTTATGATACTTGACTACATGCTGAAATCTTAAGACAAGGGGCAGAAATGTTGACTGAGCACAAGGAGCAAGCTGTTAATGAGCTCGAGACACTTGTAAGCAGTTCCTCGAACAATACTACTTCCTTGGACAGCATACCTTTATCTTCTCAGCCCAATGATCCACCTATACATAATCGGTTCTCAGGCCTGGTGTTTTCTAGGCGGTCAGTTCCTACTGCAGTTCCACGCCAATCACAACGCGTGCGACATCCTATTGATAGATGGGTGAGCTATAACAATTTTTCTTTGGATTTTCAGCTGTTTATGACAGAAGTCAGCAAAAAGGTGGAACCAAAATTTTATCACCATGCGAGTAAGGAAATGTTGGGTTGAAGCTATGAATGAGGAAATGGCAGCCTTGCATGAGTGTCAGACTTGGCATATTGTCCCTCGTCCTGCTGATAAGAATGTTGTGGGGTCCAAATGGGTTTACAAACTAAAATATAAGTCAGATGGTAGCATTGATCGACATAAAGCACGTCTTGTGGCGCGCGGTTTCACTCAGCAATATGGGGAAGATTATGATGAAACATTCAGTCCGGTCATCAAGATGGGAACAATATGTTTGATTATTTCTCTTGCAGTCTCATATGGATGGCCTCTTTATCAGTTAGATGTCAAAAATGCCTTTCTTCATGGGATTCTTAAGGAAGAGGTATACATGGAGCAACCTCCCGGCTATACTACTCATGATCCTCAAAAATGGGTTTGTAAATTACACAAGTCTCTATATGGGTTGAAGCAAGCTTCTAGATCATGGTTCGATCGGTTTTCTCATCATATACAACAAGTTGGTTTTCTCCGAAGCTCCCTCGATCAGTCCTTGTTTATCTATCATACCGGAGAAGCTACCACTTGGTTACTTATATATGTTGATGATATTGTTATAACTGGGAATTCTTCTTCACATATATCTTATGTTAAAGGCATGTTGAAGCAAGAATTCAAGATGAAGGATCTCGGCGAATTACGGTATTTTTAGGGTGTTGAACTTGATAGGACGAATGATAGATTGACTCTTACACAACACAAGTATACTCTTGATGTTTTGGACAGGGCAGGTATGACTAATTGCAAACCCATAACTACTCCTAGTGTTCTGAACACTAAATTGACTGCCTCTGATGGAACTGCTGCATATTCCAATCCTACATTCTATCGCAGCATTGTTGGTATGTTACAATACCTCACTTTTACTCTTCCAGACATAGTATATGTTGTAAATCAAATCTCTCAGTTTATGCATGCACCCACCGAAGGACATATGGATGCCGCTAAGCGGATCTTACGGTATCGCAAAGCTACTCTTGGCGATGGACTGGTCTACACAAAATGTCCCAACGTTTCTCTTGGACATAGCATATATACATATACTGATGCAGACTGGGCAGGAGATCCTGATGACCGACGATCAGTTTTAGGTTTCTACCTTTTTCTTGATTCTAATCTCATTTGTTGGAGCAGTAAAAAGCAGCGTGCGGTTGCACGATCTAGCACTGAGGCAAAGTATAGAGCAATGGCTGCAGGGACAGCTGAAGGGTCATGGTTACGACATTTGCTTGGAGAGCTCAATCTTCCTATTGTTCAATCATCATTACTATGTGACAAACAAAGTGCGATAAAAATTGCCTTCAACCCCATTTTGCATAATCGTACCAAACACATAGAGATTGATCAACACTTCATTGGTCAGAAGGTTGAAGAAGCCGAGATCTTGCCTACTTATATATCCACCAGTGAACAGATAGCTGATCTCTTTACCAAAGGACTCACAGGGCAGCATTTTTGGGAATTGAAGAACAAGTTGTGCATGATCAAATCTCATGCACAACTTGAGGGGGGCTGTTAAGTTTGTTCATTTGGGGGATCGGGTCTGTTCAGACCCGACCCACTTCTCTTATATCCACACGCCTAAACATACTAGGTGGTGGCATTCTTGTAAATGTTCATATATTTTTGTACATTTTGTTGTAACCTGATTAGGTTAATTTTATAATAGAGATTAAGGAACGCAGGGCTGTATTGGCCGACTGCTCCCTTTCCTCCATTGTCTTCTCTCCTATCCTCTCTTCTCAATCTATTTGATTTTCAGACGGAGAGACGTGATTTTGTGAGGATTCTTACAAAGAGAAGGTGGGATGATATGCTACATGGGCTGAAGATAACAGTATTGTGATGGCATGGATGATGAACGGTGTGCAACAATAGATTGCTAGTGGGATATGCTATTACAAAACTGCTAAACAAATGTGGGACCAACTTCGTAGTACTTGTTCCCAGGAGAAGAATGTTAGCAGAATCTTTCAAACTGAACAAGATATATTCTATCTCCATTAGGGGGACCAAGACTTGGCTCAATTATTTACTTTTGTACAGGCTACATATGAAAGGTTGAATGCCATGTGCCCTCTTTGTGATGCATGTCAAAAAAGCTTATCTCGAGAGAACCATGGTTGCTCGATTCTTGTTCGGCTTATCTACTGAGTATAGTGTAGCAAATGCACAAATGCTTACAGGGGCTGAGATCCATGATTTGGTAGAAGCTTATAACAGGTTCAGTCAACTTGCTCTTTAACTCAACCACCAAATGGTTCTAGTGCCTTTGCTCTTGCTGCATATGGAGGTTGTGGCCGTGGCTCCCCTAACGTTGAGGGAGAGGTGGTGGTTGAGGGAATGGAGGCCATGGAAAGTTACAGTGTACCTTTTGTGGTCGTCTGGGTTATCTAGAGTCCAGATGTTGGAACAAAAATAGGTGTCCCCCATGCCCAAAACATCGGGCACTACTAGAGGAGTCGAGCAATGATTCGGCTACAAAATAAGATAAAAATTCTGAGAAGAAACTTGAAGATCTCATGGTGTCTGATCGAATCAGTGTTGAATAAATCTCATCGTCATGAGACGAATCAAGGAGATTTACACAAAGCTGTTCACGATCCATTTAATTATTGGATTTGGATTTTTTTTTTTTTTTTTTTTTGTTATCAGTGTTTGGATATTGCCTTTTTGTTATGGATCTGATATCCATTTGTTTTGGCAGCAGCCCTATTTAAAGGGCATGTTTCTCTATTTTGAGATTAGTGAAGTTGATTAAGAAAACCTTCATTACTTTTTTTTTTTGTTAATTTGTGCTTTTCCATTACTTTCTTTATTTTCCTTCTTTCAATTTGTGTTCTATTTTCTTCTGATCCATGCCTTCCCTTGGGATTAGAGTGTGGATCTCTAATCACTGCTTCACATGCTCATACAGACAAAAGATCTATGTCACATGGGTATGGGTACTAGTGTGAAGAATTTTAAAAGTTTGGGTTTGGATATAAGATTTTAGCTAAGTACACACATAAATTCATTGTTTATATTCATAACATATTATATTTATTGAATAAAAAGTAACAAAAGATACCCAAAAGATACAAAAATAAATAAAAAATACCTGAAATACAAAATTAAGGCAGCTGTGTCCAGTTCCGCACCAGTCACACGGGTGCTTGACATTTTCAGCCACACCCATTTATCATAGGTTATGCATAGCAATGTTGTAAAAAGCGTATCGTAAGGCGTATCGGTCGGGCTTTAAGATACGCAGTATCGTAACGTATCGTAACCGTATCGTAAATTTTAAAAAAATAATAATAATAAATCAGAATTTTTTTTTTTAAAAAATCGAAAAATTCATAAAAAATCAGAAAAAATTAAAAATAATAAATTCTTCATAGAAAACATGGTTTAGTCTTTTAGATAATGATAGACTTATTATTTTGCTAAATGCTATAAACTTACACGTTCACGGTTCATCATTCATACTTCATAGACATCAAAATTCATAACAATATCATTCTTTTCAATTTTCATCTTTATCTTCATGGTTTAAAAAAAAAAACCATTTCCTCTCAATGGGAATCAGCCACCCATGCACAAATCCATGGTTTAATAGATGATTTCACGGTGACAATCGATGATTTCACAATGGAAATCAATGATTTCCCTCTAAAACGGTACAATCTATAGATTAGAAATGAGGAAGGGGTGGGTTTTTATAAAAAAAAACTCGAAAAAATGGGGTTCAAGTCTCCTTTTTAGAAATCAGCCCGTATCGTACGATACGGGCCGTATCGCACCGTATCGTACGATACGGGGGCCCGTATCGCACGTATCGTACGATACGGGGGCCCGTATCGCACGTATCGTACGATACAAGTACAATACACCCCCATTTGCGATACAGGGGGTGTATCGTATCGTATTTTGCAAACGATACGGCCCCGTATCGTACGATACGTACAACACTGATGCATAGTAAAGATGTCCAAGAGCTGATATGTTTCATGTCAACAGGAGAGTAGTTCTTTCTTTTCCTGGGGCCCACATATTTCTAGCATAGTGGGAAACTGAATATGAGAGATTAGGTGTGAATTGTGTGATTCCAGTTTTATCGTCAATCTTGAATAAAGCAAGAAAAGCTGGGTTCCTGAAAATGCATTTTGCTCACCATCTACTTTCTTTGTGTGTTTCATGAACTAAAAGGAATGAATTGTAGTTTCCTTCCAGCTCAGCAGATTAAGAAAAGATGCATGATAAAAGAGCCCAGAAGGAAAAAAAAATCTGTGGTATTAAGACAACTGTTTCTTTTCCACATGTGGAAGATAGTTGTGAGATTGCAGCCTAGGTTCAACAAGTTACACTGTTCGAAGCTATGGATAGCTGAGGTTTGGAACCTTATTAAATCAGGTGTAGAATTCATGGCTACTCTCTTGTGGAGTATACCTCCAAGAACGTTCTTTTGTCATGTGTGTTTGCATACTTATCTAAAATACGTATCTACAGGTACACGTGTAATGGTGGATATTCAAGTTACCTAAAGGGTTACAAGTAAATGAATTTGATCAAGATTAGCATCATTGATGAAAAAATGTACAATTTTCCTCATTCTTCAAAAAGAAATCTAATTCAATGACATAGTGGAGGGCTATTTTTTCATACAACTAGGTGGGCTGGGTATCTTCTATTCATTTTTTTTTTCATATATTCCAGTTTGCATAGATGAAACTTCTTTTTCTTTCATATATTTTCATATATTTCAGTTTGCATAGGTGAACTTGTTATATGAAATGAATTCTTCAGTCTGCTCAATATTGTAAGAAACTCAACTATGAGAACTACGTGTTGCAATCATGGTTTTCTGTCCTTTCTTTTAAGTCTCTTGAGTATTTATCATTAACATAAATTTTAACTTGGATTCTCATGGGAAAAAGTGAAACTGTTGGGCCACATACTAGTCTAGCATTCATATTTCCCCAATACTGTTAGTGTGCCTAGTGTTAGTCTCCTTTTTCTATAAAAGGGACTGCTTTCCCTGCTTGTACGCTTCCTTTTAGCATTCTTTTGATTTGATATACTATTCATTTGTGCCTTATTGCATCGTTTTCTCTCAGTGCATTTAAGAGGGATGTTTTGGATGTCAGAAATATAGATGTTATCTATATTTTTACAACTAGCACTAGCGTCAAATCTAAGTTGGCAGGGATTTTAACTATATAGTTGGACTAGATTACCTTTTAGCTTGATTACATGATTTCTAGAGAAGATGATGTCTGTTCAGGGCTTTGATTTGGTATCAGTTTTATACTTTTTTTACAATATGAGAATCTTTTAGGCTATTGTCCATACTTTCTCGCTTGATGCTACTGTTATAAACCTGCATAAATCAACTTTTGTAGTCAACACTAACATGATCTTGTTTTTTTGGTGATCCTGTTGAACTTTGTACCATTTCATACATAATGTGAATGGATGACTGCTTTTCCTTTTCATAAATTTTTCCATCTCATCATTTGACAACCCTGGGGACATGTCTGATCCTGGAATACTGGAATAACCTTTCTCTTAATGTTCATGATTACATGGTGCATGGTTCAATGCCTCATTGCAACTTAATTCATCTTGAGTTTTAGTTGTATTGCTTTTATTTTACATTATTAATTAATTGCATAAATATTTAAACCAGTGGTGAGGACGGGAGAAGCAGAGCAGAACAATTGCTTCATATGCTTAGGAGAATTGATCAATATATTTCATCTGATCTTGATCACCTTAGGAGAAGAGGATGTACTGCAGTGTACGAGTTACTTCTTAAATTCCGCTCTGTTTGTTCCAGTGGGTATTGTCCCCTTGGTTGTGCTGGTAGTTGCATACATGGCCACCAATTCATTGCGCAGCCTACACAGAGAAATTCTCTCAATTTTTCATGTAATAGTCTACCTTAGAAACTGAAAGATGCTCCAAGTATTATTTTATGTTGAATACTTCTTGATGTTGAGTATGTAGAATGGTGTTTCTGTTTTATATGCAGCAAAATTTTTGTTGCCTAATCGAGAAGCCTTGAACCTTGGGGAAAGAGTCATTGTTTATCTGCCACGCTGTGCAGACACGAATTCTGAAGTTAGAAAAGTTTCTTCTCAGGTTAGCATGGACTCACCTGTTACTGAACTCATCTCAAGTGCATTGCTTAAAATTAATTTTTCTCTTTTTCAGATACTGGATCTCTTATTCAGCTTGTCTCTCTCTCTTCCTAGACCCTTTGAACCAGAAAGTGATAAGGAGATAGAGATGGCATACAGTGCTTTGGGTTCTCTAGAAGATATTGTTGCTATTCTGAAAAGTGTAAACTTTTCTGCTCAGTTTTCTTACTTATTGATCAACTTAATGTTGATAATGCGAGATTGTAGCTATTCTTAAGAGATCAAGTACTCTACTTAGTTTTCCTACATATTGTTCAATTTGATTTCAGTAATGCATGTTTTACGTTCATATGATTGTATACTTCAAATTTGAAAAATATTTTCTTTCTTCTTGCAGGACGCTTCCATTGATCAGTCAGAGGTGTTGAACAGAATTGTTTCTTCTGTCTGTACACTTCTTACCAAAGATGAAGTGAGGATCTGTTTCTTTTTCATATGATTTGATTATTCAAGATTCTATTTTGCAGATTTGAAATGATCATCTTTCGCAGCTTGTTGCCACCCTTTATGCATGTGTTGGTGCTATCCGAGACAAAATCAGGCAGTCAGCCCTTGGTTCCGTTTATGCTGTTGTAGAGTTTATAACTAGACGTGGAGGTGAATTAACTGAAGCTGATATTTCAAGGTCCATTTCCTAACCCTGGACAAACTTGCCTTTTGTCGTGTTGAAACTATTACTGCTGATTATTTATCCGTCCATTTTGTGATGTTGATGATGGAACAGGATATCCCAGTCTTTGCTTTCTGCCACTCTCTATGTCTCTGACAAGAATTTGCGTCAGGAAGTTCTTTCTGCTGTATCTTTTGTGTTTTGTTAAGTTCAGAATATTAATGCCTAGAATATCAAGCTAGTTTACTTAAGTAGTTCGTTGTTGTGATCTGCTGATTTTCATATATCATGTTTCTTAAACACACAAAAGATCTGCTCCCTTGCTGAGTGTACCATTTCTGGAGTTGTTTTCAATGAAGTACTAACTGCAGCTGAGAGAGATATTATTAGAAAGGATATAACCAGATTACGAGGCAGCTGGCCAGTACAGGATGCATTCTATGTGAGTATTAGTATGAATTTTTGCAAGGATCAGAAAACCTCTTTCCATATGTTCAACCTCCCTAACATTCCTTTTCTTGTTATAGGCTTTCTCACAACATGCAGTTCTTTCTGTTTTGTTTCTGGATCATGTCCTTTCTGTTCTTAATCAACCTGCTGTCAATAGAGACGAGGCTGTCAAGGCAGAAACCATTAGTTCAGATGAAAATCTTGAAAGGGATGGTACATCACAGGCTGCTCTTCTTGCCCTCACAGCTTTTTTCAGGTTTGCTGATTGTAAGCTGTGTTAAGGTCTCTTTCATTTATTTATGAGTTGATTTTCAATTCTTTCCTCCAAATTTGTCTTGCTAGGGGTGGTGGTAAAGCTGGAAAAAGAACTGTGGAATTGAGTTACAGTTCTGTTCTTTGCACACTTATTCTTCAGTTAGGAAGTTGTCGTGGCCTGGCATTGATTGGATATGTGCAGCCACTGAGGTACTTTTTTGTGTGATGACTATTTTTTCATTTTTGTTCCAAAGTGATTCACTTTCATGTATTTCCTCCCACTGCAATGTGCATTTTTGGAGATTATCATTTTTGGGATGTATGTGAAAATGATTTCCCTTTTCTTTTTCCACAGAATGCTGTTGCCTACCTTTCAGTCATTTTGTGAATGTGTTGGTGATCTTGAAATGGGAAAGGTATATTTCAACAATGATGAAAATTCAACAATGATGAGATGTTACTTACTTAATTCTCCTTGTGTGTTTGCAACTAATGCAGCATCCCTGATGAGGGAACTCTCTGTAATAATCCCACCATGAAAGTACTTCAAAAGAATGATATATGCAAGCCCCATCCCTTATTTATATGGTCCGACATTAGAAGTTTTTGGAAGAGAATGATATAATGAGCCGCATTACTAAACTGAATCCTGGTCCATAGCCATTTTTTGGTGTTGAAATAAAGGAAATTGTTAGTAGGTTGGCACTTATTAGATTGGGTAGTTGGGTGGAACTGGATCATTACAATTAAGATTCATTGAATAGTTAAGAACTGTTTTGTGTGATTCATTGACAGCAAATTGTCTTGTACTGCAATCCTTGTACAGATATTGGCCAGGCATGGGGAGGATATTGAAGCTGATAAGTGGATAACGCTTATACATGACCTGGCAAGTTGTGTTGCAATCAAGAGACCTAAAGAAGTAAGTTTATATTGGTCTGTCTCCTTGGCTTGAAGAAGGTTGATAAAGTGCTGTAATGCCTATCATGAACTGCCACAAAGGCATTATGATCTGTCGAGAAGTTCTATTACACTTATGATGGGCCTATGTTATTTTTGCTATTTTATTTTGTTCTTTTGTCTCTTCAATCATGGTCGATATGGTTCATCTGGTGAACTTGTACAGATTCAACCCATATGCGTTGCCTTATGCAAAGCACTTAATCGGAACCAAAAATTTCAGAGAGAAGCCGCGTCTGCAGCATTATCAGAGTTTGTTCGGTATAGGTATGTGGTAATCTAGATATTAACCTCTCCACTAAGTTTAGCTAATTAAGACTTAGCTAAGTTCTTAGAATGTAGGAAATAGGAATTTTAGTATTATATTCTTTTTGCTTGCATGATTCAGTTAGTTCCACCAGAATCTTGTGTATGTTCTTCATGGTCTGTCTCAATCATTAGGTAATTTGTGGAGTAATTACTCATGTCAACCGCTGAAGATTCACTTCTTAGGACCTGGAATATGGATGACATGCTCTTCTTTTGTTAACCTGTTTAATTGATTGGACATGCAAATTTCTGAATTACATGCCTATTGGATTATCAAGCTTTGGAAGACCTTTTGGTCAATAATTCCAAACTTGCTATTTATGTCTCAAAAATGATTTTCCAAATAGCTGTTTTGATAGTAACTACTTTATACTGTCGGTCTTATGTATGATTTGCTTAGCCAGTGGCTGAGTCACGATATGGTTAGGGTGCACAGTTGCCAACCCTAACTTATAGTTTTTCCAGTTGTCCACTTTGACCTATGATTATTGCTGAAAAAAATACCACTTCTCTACCCCTTTACTTTATTGAGTGCCCCTCTCAATTGTTTTTTCTTTTACATTTTGCCTCACAAAGACAAAGAAAAAACTTAAGTTTAATTTATAGTAATGTAAATAATAAATAAATATATGTGCCATGAGATGGACTGTAGAAGTCTTATGTCCCCCTCTTATTTAAGATTTAAAATTCACCAGCAAACCCATGTAAAAATTCTTTTAGATGGTGAGCCTCAGTAATAAATAAATAAGAATGAATGTGATTTTTGACAAAGGTATTATTTTACTTTTGCTAAAAGTACAAAAAGTTAGTACAACTCATTTTACATGTCATTTAATCGTCTTTAAAAAATAAATAAGAATGAATGTCATTTTTGACAAAGGTATTATTTTACTTTTGCTAAAAGTACAAAAAGTTAGTACAACTCATTTTACATGTCATTTTATCGTCTTTAAAAGTTAAAAGAAATTTTACATTCTATATGTTCTTATTATTAGAAAGCAAGAATCATTGTTTTTCAGTTTGGAGAAAAAAGTGAACTTTCAAAAATCTTATTTTAAGGAAAATCTTGGCATGTTAAATTTATATAATATTTTTTAAGAATCATTTTGCAAAAAATTACTAATGATCATATGTTTTAAAATATAAAACTATGAGATTAAGATTATAAAAAATAAATACAACAATTTCCAAACGAAGCCCTTCGTGTTTCTGAAACTTTCACCCATCTATTGAGCGCTGTTTTTACATGGTATTAGAGCTTGGGCTCATTTTTCGTTACTCTTCATCTTCAAAACGAGCCCCTTGGTGTTTTTGAAGCTTTCACTCATCTATTGAAGCTGCTTGGAAGTCATGGAAGCATTTTTTAAAATTGTGGCCTAAGTCACATGGGTAGTACGGGTATGGTTTGGGTACGGGTATGGAGTTATAGGTATGGACACGACAACTTTAAAAAGTGTGGGTTCGGGTGTATGGCAGGAAATATGTATGTATATATGCAAAATAACACAAAGAAATCAAAATGAAAGCAACATTTTAATAAACAAATGATATAAATAAAAACATGATATGTTAATGAACAATAACTCTAAGAATAGAATGAAAAGTAAGGTGGAAAAAAAAAATCAAAGTAAAATTAAGCAGTTTGGATCTAAAGGTACTCAAGTGTGTCCAAGTACCCATTTTGGGTATGGGGTACGGCGACCTTATTGAAGTACCCATGTGACTTAGATTGTGGCTCTTCATCAACTTTTAAAAGTCTCTTCAATTGTGGATATTGCTGATTCATATGGCTGTACATCATGAAACTTCCTTGTCAGTTGGATTCAAGCTTAATGGTTTTGGAAGTTAATTTATGTGGGCAGGAATCTTAAGGTTAGCCGCAAGGAGCCAAATACTTGGCATGGTCATCTTGCTCATTGTAATATGACTTCTCTCGAATAGCTTGTGTGAGATGGTCTTACTTGTTCTTCTTTCTAGTTTAAGTTCTGCACTGATGTTCGAAATTTGCCCAGTTGTTAGTTACATGATAGTCACATTCTTTCATTTAATTAAACTAATCAAAGAGCGTAAAGCCTTTCAAACTCGTCTATTTTAGTATAGAAGGCCTGCACCTAAATGTTCTGGAAGTTAATATTTATGTCATTTTCATTTGTAGTTTTTCCCTACACACTTGAATATATGTTATGAAAATCTGAAGTGTTTGGTTTGTTTTGTGCTTTACATGCCTTTGTCAAAGATCAACTTCTCAAATATTATGCATTTTCTATGCAATGGAGAAGGTGAGTATTTTAATGTCTTTATTGGATTTCTTCAAAATATTGGAGTAAATCATTGTCTTTTCTACATACTCATCAATAAAATGGGGCAGCTGACTGGAACATCAACATATTGTTAAGAGTGCAATGGCTGTGTCACATAGGTATGGGTATGGGTGCCAGTATGAGGTACGATACAGGTAAGGGTGTGGAGCATTTTAAAAAATGCATGGGTACAGGAATACCGCCATGTATATACACGCACTTATATATATGTATGTATAACAAAAAGTAAGATCTTAAATAAACAAAACAATATATTCATGATTCATAACTTATAAATTATGAAGAAGAAGCTAATGGACAAAGTATAAAATAGAATCATGGATGATTATGGGGACATAAGCTCAGTTCTTCTAATATAGAAGGTTCAGGATACGTGGCTGCAGCAGTAGTCACCTATGCTGAACCCTGTTATAAACTTATATTATATAGGAACTCAAAGAAAATATGAGCAAAACAAGTCATATGCATATACATGATGATATGATTAAAAAAAGCGTCAATTTTAAGACAAAATTGTAGTCAGCCAATTTTGAATGAATCCAAAAAAGGAGGGACACCGTCCAGGGTGCATTGACCGCACCCAACACTATCAACATGCCATGTCCGACACTCTACCAGTACCAGTACTTGTGTCGACATGGGTACTCCCCTCAAACAGGGGTGTCTGTATTATACAGTCAATAAGTATGATGCATGGTAATGAATGTCTCATTAATTTATAGAAAGAGACATTTCATACAGCTGTTTGTGCCAATCCTATGAGATGTCAGAGTTTTTTTTTTTTTTTTTATGTTGCAGTATCTTACTTTGAGAACTGACATAGTGTATGTTGTCAATAGAGTGTCCCAATTTATTCACCCATCAAGAGATGGTCATGTGGAGGCAGTGAAATGTATATTAAGATCATAGGCATAATTTTTTTTTTTTTAAAAAAGCACTTATAAAACATGAGAAATAAGTCGTCTTTTTAAAACTTTAAAAACAAAAAACACATGCTTTTCCCATTTTTTCATTTTAAGTGGTTTTTTCACGTTTTTTTAATGCCAAGCTGGTGGTTTTTCTAATTTTATTTGTTGCTTATTTGCTTATTTTTTTATTTTTGTGTTATTAGTTTCCCACATATTTTATTTTTCCTATTTTTTAGGATTTTTAATTTTTAAAAAATTTTGCTGTATTTTTTCCTTTTTTTCAAGCTTGCCGAACTATACCTGAGAAAAATCTTGCCATGAGAGCATTTTTTGTGACACGTACCTGAAAGGAACTATAGGTAATGTGTTTTATTGTAAGAATGACGATGTTGACCCAGGGCATGAACTCATCACTTATATAGACATGGATTGGGTAGGCAATCCAAATGAGAGGAGGTTGGTGACTGGTTAATGTGTATTTATAAGGCAAAAACTTGTATCTTGGAGCAGTCGAAAGCAAAATGTTGTCGCACGATCTAGCAAAGAAGTAGAATTCCATTGGATGGTTACAGGCACAATAGAGGTTACATGGATTAGACATCTGGTTAGTGATATAGTAGAGAAGATTGTTCGGTCGTTACTCTTGTGTGACAATTAAAGTGCTTTAATATTGCTTTCAATCCGATTCAGCATAGCAGGACAAAGCACATTTAAATTGATCAGTATTTTACACATAAAAAAGTTGCAGAGAAGGAGATAGAACCCATCATGTTGGAACTGAAGATCAAGTAGCAAATTTATTTACTAAAGGGCTGACAGGACACTGTTCATGATTCAAGGTCACGTACAACTTGAGGGAGGGTGTTTGAATATGGATCACAACGTCTAGATCCATCAGCCCTAGGTGCTCCTTTTATTTTAATGTTGGCATTTTCAATTATTAATGGCACAATTGATATATTGATGATGTCATGAGATTTATTAGTCCATAGTCTAAACAGATCAAATTAATAAGAGATTAAGGTTAAGGAGGCTTGTGATTGTTGCTGCTACCCTTACCTTTGTGCACCTTCCTTCTCCTCTGTTTTCTTGCAAAACCAAAGGTGCAATGTTTCATCCAATCTGAATGTCAGAAATCTGTTCCTGCTCTAATTGGTGGATTTAATACTTGCTGCTTGCCCACCAGAGCTGCTTTGGAATGCCACTGCTAGAATCTTCTCTCATTGGTAATCTCTTTCACTGGTAAAATGGTATAGGACTCTTTTGCCTCCATTACTGATCGCCAATCGTTGTCTCCACTGCCAGTGAGTAGCAGTGCAATGTCAACCGATTGAGGGCATTGGCACTTTTTTTTTTCATGTTGTTGACATGTTGTATTTGGATCACCTATTTGGGTCTGGATTCGGATCTGTATCTGGACCCGATCCAGTGTGTTATTACTATGGCCGTACTTAAGCTGTGTAAACCCTAATTTTTGGTGTGTGAATGATAATTAAAGAGAGAGAGTGTCTGGCGGCTAGTGGGCACTAGTCCTCCTCACTCGTGGTTTTTTCCCTCTAGTTGAGGGGTTTTCCACGTTACATCTGTGTGTTCATCTTCCTATTTGCTTTTACCGTTTCTACATGGTATCAGAGCCTGTGACTAATTTGTGAAATTTTTTCCGACCGTGAAGTTCCAGCCTTGACCTTTCCATCGCCCGCCGCTGCCCTTGCTCCACTGCCGCCCTGTATTGCCCATCGTCCGCGTGTCCTCAGTCATCGTCAAGCATCTGCCATCGCCTAAGCTCCGCCAGCTCTACCGCTGCTCTCATCCCGTCTGTCGTCATCCGCTGAAGCCTAGCCTGTTTTCTTCTGCCGTTGGTGCTTTTGGGCCGTGCTGGGAGACACTTGCCACTGCCCTGCTTGATGCACAGTTGTTCTTGTTTGCCTGTTGTTTCTTTCTTTGCAGTATTGATTCGTGATCATGGCTGAATCATCCTCTTCCACTGTGAACATTGGTCAGACTGAGGTTGGGGGTGTTTGAACTGAAAATATACCTGTTCAGGTCACCACTATTCGTCTTACCAAAGAAAACTACATGCAATGGTCCGTTGCTATGACCATGGGGATCGCAGGTCGAGGCAGAATTGCGTATATAAACGGGAGGAAGATTGAACCGAATGAGACGAATGTTGCTTGGGACACATGGTTTCTTGAGGACAACCAAGTTAAGACTTGGATTGTCAACTCTGTGTCACCCGAGATTCAACCCCTTATTCTTCGCAAGAAGACTGCGAGGGATATGTGGGTTATACTTGAGCAGATGTATGGCCGGGTGTATCAGTTGATGAAAGATGTCTATTCTCTACGGCAAGGTGAGCACTCTGTTGCAGATTCCTATGCTGCCTTGAAATCTAAGTGAGAGTACCTTGACTACTACTCTGATGACACTTGGGATTGTCCCCAAGATCAGGTGCGTCATTTAACTAAAGAATGGGGGAATAGGGTATTATTGTTTCTAGCAGGGTTGAATGAGGACTTTGAAGGCATAAGGAGTCAAATCCTTAATTCTGACAGACTACCTAGTATTGAAGAGGTTTACTCTCGGGTAGAGGCTGAAGAGCAACAGCGCCTTATTATTACTGGAAAAAAGGGGGATCACATCTCATACAATGAGAGGTCTGCCCTTGTTAGCCGTGGTCCTATAGGAGCTGCCCGACCTCTTCGCAAGTGCACTCACTGCAAGAAGACTGGTCATACGGTGGATTTTTGTTGGGACCTCCATCCAGAAAAGAAGAATAGTCGAGGGAAACCTTTCAGTGAGAAGAAATCTACTTCTGATGTTGCCAACTCTAGTGAAGAGAAAGCCTATATCTTTGCTAAACAAATTCATGATCTTTGTGCTTATCTGAGTCGGATTGATATTGGTCAGGTTGAAGCAGTAGATGATGTAAAAGTCAACCATGCTCTTGCGGTTTCTAGAGAAAAAGGTAATTCTTGTATGGAAGAATGGATTGTTGACAGTGGTGTACCCACCACATGACTGGCAATCCTAAGCTCTTTCATGAGTATAAGCTCTCTTCAGGAAAGGAACGTGTTTCTCTTGCCGATGGTTCTTTTACCTCTGAGGCAGGAAAAGGGAGTCTTTCATTGTTAAACAATTTTTTAGTGCATGGTACCTTACATGTTCCTCATCTTCCCTTGAATCTTCTGTCTGTCAGCAAGATTACAAAGGAGTTGACTTGTGAACTTATATTTTCTGCAAATTGTTGGGTTTTGCAGGACTTGGTGACAAGGAAGAGGATTGGGATTGGGATTGGTTTGGTGTCTGAAGGCCTATATCGACTTCCTATCCGTGTGGCCATAGCTCTTATGATAGCAGTTAGCAGGAAAGAGAAAATTGTCTTCAGTTATTTTTGCATTAGCATGAACGCCTTGGGCATCTCCCTTTTGGGATTTTGAAACAGTTATTTCCTGATTTATGTTATGGTCTGGACATATCAATGTTATCGTGTGATGTTTGTCAGTTTGTTAAACATGTTAGAGCTTCATACCCTATTTCGAACACTCGTGCTAATGAAGTTTTTTCTTTGATTCATTCTGATGTGTGGGGGCCTTCGGGCATGAATACTCGTTGTCGCTTTCAGTATTTTATAACCTTTATAGATGATTACTCAATGAGTACGTTTGTTTATCTATTGAAAGACCGTAATGAAGTGTCTCATGTCATAGAGACCTTCATTCTTTATGTGGAAACCCAGTATGGTAGTTCTGTTAAGACCTTTCGGTCTGATAATGCTCGTGAGTATGTATGTCAAGCTGTTGAAGATTTCTTTCGAAAAAAAGGGGATTGTTCTTGAGACGTCCTACAGTTATACTCCGCAAAATGGAGTAGCTGAGAGGAAAAATCGTCAGTTACTCAATGTCACGAAAAAAGGGGATTGTTGGATATTTTCCTACTCAAAAGGGGTATAAATGTCTTGATCCTACCACCGGTCGAGTTTATGTTACCAAGGATGTCACCTTCTTGGAACATGTCTCTTACTTTTGTGAGAATCCTCTTCAGGGGAAGAAGTCTATGTCAAGGGAATAGTATTCTCCTAGTCAAGAAATTCAATTTACAGATTTTTTAGATTACAAGCGAGAAAATAGTCCACCGGCTATTGAGGTGCTTGAACATGAAAGGAATGAAGAGTGTTCCACTGAGACGAAAGAGGAATGTAACCGTTTGTTTGGGCAGGTGTACTCTAGCCGAAGAGTTCGTACAGACAGGGTGACTGATGGTGAAAATTCTACTCCTAATCCCAATCCTACTTCTTCCCTGGATGACCCAAGTCGTGCTCAAAAGAAACCTGTTGAGGAAGACATTCAAACAGAAACTGTTCAGACAGAAACTGAAAATTAGGAGCTTCCCATTGCCCTGAGAAAGGGTGTCAGGTCATGTACTCAACACCCTATTGCTAACTTTGTGTTATATTCTAGACTGAGTACAGATTACAAATGTTTTGTATCATCTCTTTCGTTGGTTGTGATTCCCAGGACTGTTACAGAGGCTCAGAGTGATCCCAAGTGGACTCATGCTATGCAAGAAGAGATGGAAGCCTTAAGCAGAAATCGGACATGGGAAGTGGTAGAAATTCCTGAAGCGGCTCATCTGGTGGGATCCAAGTGGGTCTACACCATTAAGTACAAACCAGAAGGGAATGTTGAGAGGTACAAAGCTCGCCTGATTGCCAAGGGGTTTAGTTAGAAATATGAGATTGATTACTTGGAGACGTTTTCTCCTGTTGCGAAGATGAAGACTGTTAGAGTTATTATTTCGCTAGCAGTATTGAAGGGGTGGAAAACGTGCCAACTTGACGTTAAGAATGTTTTTCTCAACGGGGATCTTGAAGAAGAGTTGTATATGTGTATGCCCTCAGGATATGAGAAACCGGGAAAATGTTGTAAACTGAAGAAGCCTTTGTATGGGCTCAAACAATCTCCCCGAGCATGGTTTGAACGTCTTAGACTTGTGATGAGAAAACATGGCTACAATCAAGGAAACGGAGATCATACTCTGTTTGTAAAGAAGAAGGAGGGTAAGGTTACTCTTTTGTTTGTCTATGTTGATAATATGATTGTTACAGGTGATGATGAAGATGAGATAACAAGATTAAAAAGTTTAATAGCTGCTGAATTTGATCTCAAGGACCTTGGCAAACTAAGATATTTTCTTGGTATTGAAATTGCTAGATCATGTATGATCTTTGTGCTAAATCAAAGCAAGTATACTCTGGATTTACTGAAGGAGACAGGAAAAACTAGGGTGTAGACCGGCTTCTACTCCTCTGGATGTTGGACACAAACTCAGTATTAAGGATGGAGAACCTCTTTGTGAAGAAGCTAAGGAGAGGTATCAACGTCTGGTTGGAAGATTGATCTACCTCACTCTGACTATGTCACACCCCGACCTTTTTGACACACAAACATTTTTTTTTTCTAACATCCAACATCGAGGTGTGACTACACAATAGTTCAAAAAGGAATGAGCCATACAATTCAAAACAATGGGGCAAGCTTTCCATTATATAGCATTTCAATTCAATTGTACATTTGACAAAAATGCCCCAAAATCACAACATCGATGCCTAATAAAAAACAAGGCATCAGTAAAACCAAAAACCCGACGCGCCGGCACTACAAGAACAAAACAAAACCCAAAACCTCCCCAGTAGGACGTGAGTGTAGCCATCTGCTCAGCCTGCTGCCCCGGGTACACCAAAACCTGAAAAAAGGAAACAACTGAAGGCTTAGCCTTCGCAGTATGGCAACAAGCCAGGAAAAGTCCAAGCCCTCTTAGGTCGGGCTCAGTACACAAACAAACATCAGAACAATCTATCATTATGTCGTGTCAAGACACGACATGCAGACGCCACTCAATGGCTACAATAACATAATTTCAATCACATGCAAGGCATCATCAACATGTCACTTGCATTCATAAGCACAACAGTCACATGCACAACAATCCTATATATTTCAATCACATACATTGCAGTTTCATTACTATCAGTGAATTTACAGTTCCTGTGGGTGCAAACACAGGCACGTGCACACCGCGGGCGGCCCACAGCCGAGAGACAACCCCCGTGGTGGCCCAGAACAGTATGGATCCATCTATCCGCTGCAGCGGTAGAGCACTCATCCATGGATGTGTGAATTCCAAGGAGAGATACTCAGCCTTCCCTAGGACACCCAGGTTGGGAAGGCGGGAGCCTACGCTCCAAGCACATCACACAACAGTACCCTGGGGCCTTGCACCGCCTGCGCTCCGAACAGGCGAGACCAGTGGCGAAAGTGGGACAACTCCCATATACATAGTCACATCCCACTGGCCTCTCATCTCTTATTCTTTCATTCTTATACTTATACTTGCACAAACACATTTAACTAGCTAGCTCCTGAGGTTGGTTCACTTCACGAGTGAACCCACACCTCCAATTGCCTCCACACGAGGGTTACACATAACCACAACAGTTTTGGCTAGCCGTCATAACCATATGGGTACGACTACCCACTGTGCAAACATTTGCATCATTGCCCGCGGCAATGAGTATTCAATAAACATAACATTCACATTCATCATCATAACAATCACATCTTTGAAAACTTAGCCAAACCACAGAAAGTAGTCTCAATCTGTGGTGGGCTCGTAGCTGTCCTATGCAGTTATCATGCTAGAATGCTTTCTAATGCACAATTGGGGTCGAGGAGACACTCGACTCGATACCCCGCCTCATCTGTCCTAAACAGTTATCAATTCTAGCATGCACATGCAATGCGTAACATTATCAAAACAATTACTATAAGCCTTTCAAAACAATTCATATCATATATCAATTTATGTACATGCATACACATATTCATTCACGGAACACTCAATCAATTCATATCACAAATCCTAGGATCCCATGATCCTAGGAACACACATTCATTCACTTGCCCAGGCAGGGATTTGCCTGGAATGTCGCCATACCTGGGGCGCGTTCACAAGAATCTTCCAAAATGCCTCGAGCTTCGAATCCGGTAGCTCAAGGTCGACGGGTTGTACCCGGTGTACCTGTAGACACAAACACAAGATAAGATTCCTACTACTTACCTCAACAATTCAAACAAAAACAAAACAAAATCATTGAGGCACGTGTCATCGCCTCAAGAGGGTGTCGACGGGTAGTGTCGACCCACAAGTTCTCCAATAGGGTCACTTCCCACTCCTAGCCGTGCCAATAGATGCCAAACTCAAAGCCATCAATCCGTCTATCACTAACGCCTTTCTCAAAATTCCCTTTTTCTTAAATCAAGGCGTCTACCCCAAAGATACTTCCAACTTATGTACGTTATCCCTATTTAACTCCAAGATGCACCCGTTCACAAAAACGCGTGCTACAGGCTCACTAAAACGGTCCTAAATCTTCCCCACAACCTCACAAACTCTACCATGTCTCCCCTAATGCTTCGAAAATTAATCTATCATGCTTAAATGATCATCCAAAATATGAATCTTCGCTTCCCAACATAATCGCAAGCTTTCCCCAAAAACGAAAACACTAACATGCGTTCCAAATAATCAATTCAAAGCTCTAGCATGCTCAACCAATAATTATGAGCGTTCCAAAGAGAAATATATCATAAAATAGGTTCAATTTCGCCTTGCTCACCCCGATTGAAGGTCTAAACTGTTGTAATCCTCCCGGCAGCCACCTCACGCGTCCAAGTGGTCCCCAAACGGCTAAAATCCTCCAATGCCGCCACTACCAAGGCCTTCTCTAATTGCTGTTACGAGGGGGAAGACAAATCCCCAAGCTGAAAACGGATCCAACAGTGATAGCACAGTGAAAATCAGTGAGAGAAAGTACTTGATTGGAGAAAAATAGAAAACGAGCAGAAAATGGGGAGAGGGTTCGGTCAAAAGGGGAAAAGAAGGCAGTGAGGGGAGAGGACGGGAGAGAAGAGAGAGAGACGGTGGAGAGTGAGACGAGTGACAGTGGGAGAGGGAGAGTCGTTCGGTGGAGAGGGGAGACGAGAGACGGTGGGAGAGGGAGAAGGGAAAGAAAACGGGAAGGAGAAGAAAAGAGAAGAGAGGAAGAGGCAGGGGACGACAGGGTTCACCTCAACGCCGCCGTCGTCGCCGCCGCCGCCGCCGTCGCCGTCGCCTTCTTCCCTGAGCTCCGGTCGTGGGTAAGGAAGAGACGGTAAGAGGAAAGCGAAGGAGAAGAGAATGCGAGGGAGGAGGGACAGCGTCGGGCTCCTCTCGCGTGGGGCTAGGGTCCGGGTCTGGACCCTGACCCGACCCGCTCCGCCCAAACGCCGCGCGTTACATCCTACCCTCCTAACAAAAAAAATTTCGTCCTCGAAATTAGATCATACCTCACTGCAAAAACAAGTGCGGATATCTCTTCCGCACGTCCTCCTCAGGTTCCCATGTGCTCTCCTTCAATCCATGGTACTGCCATTCCACCTTCACTAAAGGGATTCTCTTTGTGCGAAGCACTTGCTCTCTTCGATCCACAATTCTGATAGGTTTTTCTTCCATTGTCAGATCATCTTGCACCTGAATACCTTGAAAATCAATCACATGTGTCGGATCTGGTACGTACTTTCGAAGCATGGAAACATGAAAAACGTCATGAACATGACTCCAGTCTGGTGGTAGTGCCAATCTATAGGCCACCTCGCCAATCTTCTCTAATATCTCAAAAGGTCCTACGAACCTCGGGCTCAACTTTCCCTTCACACCAAAACGAAAAACACCTCTAGTAGGGGAAATCTTCAAAAACACATGATCACCCACCTCAAAAGTCAATTCTCTACGACGAATGTCGGCATAGCTTTTCTGTCTACTCTGAGCAGTCAACAACTTTTTCCTTATCAATTGCACTTGGTCGGTGTAGTGTTGCAAAACTAAAGGGTTTTCGATTTTTCCATCACCCAATTCGGTCCAACAAGCTGGCGATCTGCACGGCCTTCCATACAAAGCCTCAAAAGGTGCCATCCCAATACTAGAGTGGTAACTGTTATTATATGCAAATTCTGCCAGTTTCACATGTTTGTCCCATTCTCCTTTCCACTCTAAGACACAAGCACGCAACATGTCCTCTAAGGTCTGAATGGTCCTCTCCGATTGCCCATCAGTTTGGGGGTGGAACGCTGTGCTTAGCTTAAGCTTGGTACCCAAAGCCTTCTGCAAATGCCCCCAAAATCTAGAGGTAAAACGTGGATCTCGATCCGAAATGATAGACCTTGGCACACCATGCAATCTCACTATCTCGCCAATATATAACTCTGCGAGACTTTCCAAAGACTGATTAATTCTAATAGACAGAAAATGAGCGGACTTCGTCAGTCGATCAACAATCACCCATATGGCATCATGCTGTCTTCGGGTGTGAGGCAATCCAACTACAAAATCCATTGTAATGTCTTCCCATTTCCACACCGGGATATCGATTCTCTGCAACAAGCCTCCGGGCCGTTGATGCTCTGCTTTTACTTGTTGGCAAACCAAGCACTTTGCCACATATTCTGCAATTTCACGCTTCATTCCAGGCCACCAAAAATTTCTCTTCATATCCTGAAACATCTTTGTACTGCCAGGGTGTATAGAAAACTTAGATTTATGAGCTTCATCAAGCAACCGTCGCTTCACCCCTTCATCTCTAGGGACCCACAATCTATGTCGAAACCACAATGAACCCTCTTCATCTTGATGCCAGAAAGCATCTACCTTCTTACACTCTTCCACGTTCTTAGCAAAATCAGGATCTTCCTTTTGCTTCAATACAAGCTCTTCCATCAAAGGGTGTTGTATCACGGCACTCATCGTTGCTTTGTTCTCGCCACAAAGGTAAGGTTGCCATGCTATCACATCTTGTAACAAATTCCAAGAACATGCTAACATACTATACATCGTTGCCTTAGCTTGCCTGCTCAAAGCATCAGCCACCACATTCGCCTTACCTGGATGATATGATATCGTGAAATCATAATCTTTTAGGTATTCAATCCATCTTCTTTGCCTCAAATTAAGATCACTTTGAGAGAATATATATTTCAAAGACTTGTGATCTGTAAACACTTCAAATGTTGCCCCATAGAGATAATGCCTCCAAATCTTTAGTGCAAACACAACTGCTCCCAACTCCAAATCGTGAGTGGGATAGTGTTGTTCGTGTGTCTTCAACTGCCTTGATGCATAAGCCACCACACGGCCATTTTGCATCAGCACACAACCATAACCGATTCCTGATGCATCTGTGTACAGTACAAAACCCGAATGACCTGATGGAAGCGTCAGAATAGGAGCAGCAGTAAGCTTGTCCTTCAGAGTTTGAAAACTCCTCTCACACTCTTCATTCCAAATAAACTTCACTCCTTTTCTCAATAGCTTAGTCATTGGTGTCGCTATTTTCGAAAAGTCTTGTATGAACCTGCGATAATATCCTGCCAATCCCAAAAAGCTTCTAACCTCGGTTACACTGCATGGCGTCCTCCAGTCCTGCACAGCTGACACCTTAGCCGGATCGACGGATACTCTATCCTTAGAGATTACATGACCCAGAAAGTTTACCTTCTCTAGCCAAAATTCACATTTTGAATACTTGGCATACAACTTATGCTTGCGCAAAAGACCCAATACACTTCTCAAGTGATCTCTATGCTCTGTCACACTCTCTGAGTACACCAAAATATCATCCACAAAAACAATAACAAATCGGTCCAAGAACTCTTGGAAAACCCGATTCATGAGGTCCATGAACGCTGCGGGAGCATTGGTCAACCCAAAAGGCATGACCCTGAATTCATAGTGCCCATATCTGGTTCGAAATGCAGTCTTAGCAACATCTTCCTCCCGTATCAAGAGTTGATGATAACCTGTCCTCAGATCGATCTTGGAGAAAACCTTTGCATCCTTAAGCTGATCAAACAAGTCTTCAATTCTAGGAAGCGGATACTTATTCTTGATGGTGATTTGATTCAACATGCGGTAGTCGATACACAAACGCATTGTCCCATCTTTCTTCTTCACAAACAACACTGGTGCTCCCCATGGTGACACACTAGGTCGGATGAAGCCCTTGTCTAAGAGCTCCTGCAATTGCTTCCTCAATTCTTCTAACTCTGCTGGTGCCATACGATAGGGTGCCTTAGAAATAGGAGCTGTCCCTGGTGACAACTCTATCTTGAACTCCACTTCTCGTGTTGGAGGCAAACTTGACAGTTCCTCCGAAAACACATCAGGGTACTCACTCACAATTGCCACATCCGGTAACCTCACCGGTTCCGGCTCATTGGTCAACACATTGACCAAGAAGGCAACACTTCCATTTTCTATCAATCGTTTAGCTTTCAATGCAGACACCATTATCTTATCAGTTCGACTGGCCTTACGAGCATGGAACTCCACAGGTTGCATTTCATCAGTCAACAACTGTATCTGCTTCTTCCTGCAATCTATATTAGCATAATGTGCATATAACCAATCCATGCCCAAAATCACATCAAATTCGTTAAAACTCATGATCACCAACTGTGCATGTAAGTGATGTTGATGGATCTCCACGTCCACATCAGATAGATACTCACTACACGACTCTTGAGCATGCATAGGGCTAACAACTTTCAGAACATACGGCATCTTCCTAGCAGGCACTTCTAGTGAAGTAGCAAATCGACTAGATATAAATGAATGGGTCGCCCCAGCATCAAACAACACTCTAGCAATATGAGAACCAACAAGTAAAGTACCTTCAACAAGGTCGTGTGCCTGAAGCTCCTCCACGGTAGTAGCATAGACACGTCCAGTCGTCTGTCGTGCGCTAGAAGGACCGGCCTCTGGCTTCTTCAACTCTCTTTCTTTCCTTAAGGGACAATCCTTGATAAAGTGCCCCATCCTTCCACAGTGTAAGCAAGCTCCGATCTCTCGATAGCACGGCTTTCCAGGGTGCACACGCGAACAAGTAGGGCACCTCTGAGAAGTCGGAGTAGCCACTGACCCCTGGGTGGCCTCACTACGGGTTGGCTGGTTCCGTCTGAAAGTTCGATCATCCCGCCTCTCATAAGGCCTTGTCCTGCCTGCAAAGTGGTCCTGGGTTCGTCCACCTTGTGAATGCTGGCTTGCTTTCTTCTGGTGATCCTTCTGTGTCCTCGCCCAGTCTTCTTCTATACATCTTGCCATAGTGACCGCCTCGTCCAAGTCACGAGGTCTGCTCGTCAAAACTTTGGTTCGCAGTCCCTCCCGCAGACCGCGCACAAACTTACCTGCTCTAGCTCCGTCTGTGGTGTAGAAGTGTGGGCAATACGCCTCCAAGTGTCGATATCTTGTAATATATTCCTCCAAGCTCATTTGATTTTGCTGTAGATCAAGAAACTCTTGCATGTTCTTGTCTCTAGCATGCACTGGGTAGTAGGTGTTGAGGAAGGAATCTCTAAACTGCTTCCAAGAAATTGACGGTTGGCCTGCATACCGGATCTCAAGAGTTGATTTCCACCAATCCATGGCATCACCTTTCAGCAGGTAAGTGCCATAGTTCACTTTGTCTTCCTCAGGCATCTTCAGAAGCACAAAGATGCGTTCAACTTCCTCAATCCACTGTTTTGCCTTATCGTGACTGCACCCTCCTGAAAAGATAGGCGGCTGCATCGCCATGAACTGTTGAAACGACACCGCTGATGCCTTCTCCTTAAGTGGCGCAGTGGTGTCTCTGGAAGGAGATGCATTACTCCTCTGGTTACTGACCATGGACTGCACAAGGGAGGTCAGTGTTTGCAACGTGGTCAGCAAAATAGACTGTTGATCCACAGGTGGAGTCTGCCTCAGTGGGGTTTGAGCACCCCCACCCAATTGGGCATACTGGTGCCCTGACGTACTGTCGTCGCGTGGGGTATGCGCATCAGAATGGGCCGGACTAGGCTCTCTCTGTGCCTCTGTGGACGGCCCAGCTCGCTTCTTACCCTTACGATGATATTCCATCTGTACAAACAAGAACCTTAATCTCAAACCCAGTCTATGACTAATCTCACAAATCAAATCACAACGTAGCACGAAGTTCAAAACATAGATCACATTACGTACTTATACGTGAAAAAGCATAACCACAATAACAATCTAATCAAATGAATGCGTACCTGGGCAACACGGCTTCACAAATAGGCTTTAACTCACATCCATAGTGGGGTTTGCCATGGCTCTGATACCAAAACTGTCACACCCCGACCTTTTTGACACACAAACATTTTTTTTTTCTAACATCCAACATCGAGGTGTGACTACACAATAGTTCAAAAAGGAATGAGCCATACAATTCAAAACAATGGGGCAAGCTTTCCATTATATAGCATTTCAATTCAATTGTACATTTGACAAAAATGCCCCAAAATCACAACATCGATGCCTAATAAAAAACAAGGCATCAGTAAAACCAAAAACCCGACGCGCCGGCACTACAAGAACAAAACAAAACCCAAAACCTCCCCAGTAGGACGTGAGTGTAGCCATCTGCTCAGCCTGCTGCCCCGGGTACACCAAAACCTGAAAAAAGGAAACAACTGAAGGCTTAGCCTTCGCAGTATGGCAACAAGCCAGGAAAAGTCCAAGCCCTCTTAGGTCGGGCTCAGTACACAAACAAACATCAGAACAATCTATCATTATGTCGTGTCAAGACACGACATGCAGACGCCACTCAATGGCTACAATAACATAATTTCAATCACATGCAAGGCATCATCAACATGTCACTTGCATTCATAAGCACAACAGTCACATGCACAACAATCCTATATATTTCAATCACATACATTGCAGTTTCATTACTATCAGTGAATTTACAGTTCCTGTGGGTGCAAACACAGGCACGTGCACACCGCGGGCGGCCCACAGCCGAGAGACAACCCCCGTGGTGGCCCAGAACAGTATGGATCCATCTATCCGCTGCAGCGGTAGAGCACTCATCCATGGATGTGTGAATTCCAAGGAGAGATACTCAGCCTTCCCTAGGACACCCAGGTTGGGAAGGCGGGAGCCTACGCTCCAAGCACATCACACAACAGTACCCTGGGGCCTTGCACCGCCTGCGCTCCGAACAGGCGAGACCAGTGGCGAAAGTGGGACAACTCCCATATACATAGTCACATCCCACTGGCCTCTCATCTCTTATTCTTTCATTCTTATACTTATACTTGCACAAACACATTTAACTGGCTAGCTCCTGAGGTTGGTTCACTTCACGAGTGAACCCACACCTCCAATTGCCTCCACACGAGGGTTACACATAACCACAACAGTTTTGGCTAGCCGTCATAACCATATGGGTACGACTACCCACTGTGCAAACATTTGCATCATTGCCCGCGGCAATGAGTATTCAATAAACATAACATTCACATTCATCATCATAACAATCACATCTTTGAAAACTTAGCCAAACCACAGAAAGTAGTCTCAATCTGTGGTGGGCTCGTAGCTGTCCTATGCAGTTATCATGCTAGAATGCTTTCTAATGCACAATTGGGGTCGAGGAGACACTCGACTCGATACCCCGCCTCATCTGTCCTAAACAGTTATCAATTCTAGCATGCACATGCAATGCGTAACATTATCAAAACAATTACTATAAGCCTTTCAAAACAATTCATATCATATATCAATTTATGTACATGCATACACATATTCATTCACGGAACACTCAATCAATTCATATCACAAATCCTAGGATCCCATGATCCTAGGAACACACATTCATTCACTTGCCCAGGCAGGGATTTGCCTGGAATGTCGCCATACCTGGGGCGCGTTCACAAGAATCTTCCAAAATGCCTCGAGCTTCGAATCCGGTAGCTCAAGGTCGACGGGTTGTACCCGGTGTACCTGTAGACACAAACACAAGATAAGATTCCTACTACTTACCTCAACAATTCAAACAAAAACAAAACAAAATCATTGAGGCACGTGTCATCGCCTCAAGAGGGTGTCGACGGGTAGTGTCGACCCACAAGTTCTCCAATAGGGTCACTTCCCACTCCTAGCCGTGCCAATAGATGCCAAACTCAAAGCCATCAATCCGTCTATCACTAACGCCTTTCTCAAAATTCCCTTTTTCTTAAATCAAGGCGTCTACCCCAAAGATACTTCCAACTTATGTACGTTATCCCTATTTAACTCCAAGATGCACCCGTTCACAAAAACGCGTGCTACAGGCTCACTAAAACGGTCCTAAATCTTCCCCACAACCTCACAAACTCTACCATGTCTCCCCTAATGCTTCGAAAATTAATCTATCATGCTTAAATGATCATCCAAAATATGAATCTTCGCTTCCCAACATAATCGCAAGCTTTCCCCAAAAACGAAAACACTAACATGCGTTCCAAATAATCAATTCAAAGCTCTAGCATGCTCAACCAATAATTATGAGCGTTCCAAAGAGAAATATATCATAAAATAGGTTCAATTTCGCCTTGCTCACCCCGATTGAAGGTCTAAACTGTTGTAATCCTCCCGGCAGCCACCTCACGCGTCCAAGTGGTCCCCAAACGGCTAAAATCCTCCAATGCCGCCACTACCAAGGCCTTCTCTAATTGCTGTTACGAGGGGGAAGACAAATCCCCAAGCTGAAAACGGATCCAACAGTGATAGCACAGTGAAAATCAGTGAGAGAAAGTACTTGATTGGAGAAAAATAGAAAACGAGCAGAAAATGGGGAGAGGGTTCGGTCAAAAGGGGAAAAGAAGGCAGTGAGGGGAGAGGACGGGAGAGAAGAGAGAGAGACGGTGGAGAGTGAGACGAGTGACAGTGGGAGAGGGAGAGTCGTTCGGTGGAGAGGGGAGACGAGAGACGGTGGGAGAGGGAGAAGGGAAAGAAAACGGGAAGGAGAAGAAAAGAGAAGAGAGGAAGAGGCAGGGGACGACAGGGTTCACCTCAACGCCGCCGTCGTCGCCGCCGCCGCCGCCGTCGCCGTCGCCTTCTTCCCTGAGCTCCGGTCGTGGGTAAGGAAGAGACGGTAAGAGGAAAGCGAAGGAGAAGAGAATGCGAGGGAGGAGGGACAGCGTCGGGCTCCTCTCGCGTGGGGCTAGGGTCCGGGTCTGGACCCTGACCCGACCCGCTCCGCCCAAACGCCGCGCGTTACAGACTAGATCTGATATCACCTTTGCCGTAAATTTGATGAGTCAATTCATGCACGCTCCTACAGTACTCACTTGAAGGTTGTCGACAGAATCTTGTATTACTTGAAGAGGAATCCTGGCAAGGGGCTTCTATATGTGAAACAAGGGCAGATTGAGATTGAAGGGTATTCAGATGCAGACTGGGCAGGCTTTGTTGATACTAGAAGATCTACTTCAGGGTACTGCATTTACTTGGGGAGAAATCTTGTTGTGTGGAGAAGCAAGAGACAAGATGTTTGTTCCCGCTCAAGTGCAGAGGCTGAATATAGGGCTGCTGCTACTGGAGTGTCAGAATTACTGTGGTTGAGAGTATTACTGACTGATATTGGGATAGAGATTGAAGGACCTATAAAGATGTACTGTGATAACAAGTCTGCAATCAATCTGGCCAACAACCATGTGTTACATGACTGAACAAAGCATGTTGAGATTGACCGTCACTTCATCTGGGAGAGAATTGATGCCGAGAGTTTATTCTACCATATATGAAATCTGAAGACCAAACTGCTGATGTTCTGACTAAACCTTTGCCTGTGACTCAATTTGAGAGAAATGTATCCAAGTTGGGCATGTTTATATGTATGCCCAACTTGAGGGGGAGTGTTGACATATGTTGTATTTGGGTCACCTATCTGAGTTTGGATCCGGATCTGTATCTGGACCCGATCCAGTGTGTTAATACTATGGCCCTACTTAAGCTGTGTGAACCCTAATTTTTGGTGTGTGAATGATAATTAAAGAGAGAGAGTGTCTGGCGGCTAGTGGGCACCAGTCATCCTCACCTGTGGTTTTTTCCCTCTAGTTGAGGGGTTTTCCACGTTACATCTGTGTGTTCATCTTTCTATTTGCTTTTACAGTTTCTACACATGTAAACTTTTATATTTTGGATTGGTTCTCACCTAGACCTGATCCAAAACCATGGCACAAATTTCACCTTAGTTTCAAAAATATCACGGATTCACAATATTAATGAAAAGAATGAAAAAAAAAAGCTGAAAATATGTGTTTTTAAAATAAGGTAAAAATGAATTTATTGTACTCTTTTCATGTATTTACTCCCAAACTGAAGTGAGGGCATTGTTGTCATTAAATAAATTTTGTAGGGTGAAATAAGGCACATTGGTGATTTTCTTTTAAAACGAGTCAATTTGTGTTAAATAGAAAGTCAAGAGGGGCATTTTGAACATGCCATCCCTTTGTAATGGCAAAAAGGGAATTTAAAACTTGTTTAGGGCTTTTCAACCCTGGATTGCTACATGAAAAAGGAGGAGGCTGCAATGTCGCTTGGAAGTCTTCTAAGCACTCCTTTTTTTTTCTTTTTTGTTTCATTTTTTCCCATTTTCTGCCTAGTGGGGAGCCTGTGTTTTCTGGATTTTCTTTTGTAATTTTTATTTCATTGTTTCTTTTCCACATGTTTTAATTTTTTAACTTGTTCATGCTCATTCAAGAGTAAAACCCTGTTAGTCATCACCAATAAGCCATGCCTAAGCTCTTTATAAACAAATTTTTCAGGACAAGAAAGTTGTATTTAACATTCCAAAAACATTGTTACTTAGTAGTTAATCTATGCAAGTGTGCATGTTGTAATTTGTTCTTGTAACTCGAGGGCACCATTGGTTTTGAATTATGCTCCTCTAATATATAATCGATCAGACTAGGTCACACTGATCATATTTGGAAGTGACCTATTGCGGCACCCTTGTTCTCTTCCTCCTATGTTGTGTAGGTCAATTTTGGTTGAACACATATGCACTAACACTGGGTCTTCCACAAGTTTCAAATAGGTCTGTAGGATGCTAGAAGCCAAGTTCTGATACCATGTAAAAATACAGCCAAATGTTACTCAAACAAGTCGCAACAGAAGGCTTGCCCATTTTGTAAGTGCATGTGTAGCATCTCAAGTCCTAGTCAATCATGTTGCAGTGGGATGGTTCTTAAGGTAACAGTTGCATTTCTGAGTGATATGCATGTGATTTTATATCATCTGTTGTACTGATATGTTGATCAACTCTTTTGCGGTAAAAAACAAAAAAAAAAGGCTCTATGATTATCAAGATAAGTTGGTATCATAAAGTATAATAGCCTGTTGTGTATGGACTTTGATAATTATGTGTATATCATGCAGTGATGGATTTGGCTCACTATTGGAGCAGTTAGTGGAAGCAATGTCTTTGCATGCTGCAGACGAGTCACCTATTGTCAGACGACTTTGTTTGAAAGGGCTTGTCCAGGTTAATGAATTCTGTCTTTCCACAATCAGATCTGGTTTCTGTAATTATGATAATTAATTGCAGTTGTTAATTAACTTTCAATGGTGTTCCTCTAATAATGCTATTGGTGATCATATAATGGGTTTTGAATTCTTATGATGCTTCATTAGCCTTTTCCCGAAAATTTTCAATTTGTAACTGGTCTAGCTATTTTGGATTTTCCATTTTCTTATATGCTTAATCTCCAAGACTGAACTGCTTTGTTTGGTGCTTAGTTTGTATTTCCTACCATGATTTTTTTGAGATGAAGGGTTATCTGATAAAAAAATACTTCTTTGAAATCCCCATTGGATTTGACTATTCGTCATTCATGGTAAGTGAAGCTAAAATATTCGTCATTATGAATTATTTAGATTTTTTTACTTGGAGAAAGTTATGCTTATTTCTCTTCTTTCCTTGTCAGTATTGGTTAACTTACTCTGTCGCATTTGTATGTTTCGAAAATATACATTGTTGAGATCAATAAAAAGGGGGAAGCAAAAAGTAGGGGAAAAGGGAAAATAGGGAAAATCAAAATTCTGAGTATGAGTAGCTCCCTTGTATCTGGAGGGAAAGAACTAAAAAGTAAAAACATTACTAATAAGTAACGAAGTGTATTTGAATAATTTCCTTTGTCAATAGTTGTTTCTTATCTGAAAAGAAACTATGCAGTTCCTAGAAAATGCCATGTGTCTTGGAGAAGTTTTTATCTCTCAATGAATTCTGTTAATGGTAATATGACTAATTTAAATTTAGACAAGTCATATTACAGAACTGACTTGCAGGATGCCTTGTGTCAAAATCATAATGTCATTCTAAAAAAATTTATCCTGATGACATTTAATTGAACAGATTCAAGATTTTCTCATGAAATTTTCCGGTATATCCATAGGCTTTCTAAACCAATTGCGCTGATTTTTGTTGAGAACATCACATAGAATGAAGGATTTTGGTATTCAAATACCTGAGCCAGTACACAGAGGTCATGAATTTTTCTTTTGATTTTCAGATTGAAATTTATAAGGGCTTAAAATTATATATTATTAGCTTTTTTGTGTCGCAAAATCTGATTTAGACATTCTATGATACTTTTTGTTTCTATTTCCACATTTGAGGATATTCCATGTTCTTCCTGAAAAATAAGTCATATATGTATAGGGTCCTTGGATTTGGCCATCCATCTACATATAAGCAGACGCATGCATGTCCACATGTGACTTTTCAAGCACTACATTGTACCTGCGAGGACACTGTAATTTCTGTCATTGTACAGCAAACTTGATTATGTACTAACTTTTATTTTCAGCTTGAATATTTTATGATATATTGACATATGACTGATGCTTTCCTTTTTTTTTCATTTGTTAGATTTTTATTTTTTTCTTCCATTACTTTTAGTTATCTAAAGAAATTCCTTAGTTGAAATAATAGTACCTCTTGTGGTAAATGTTACTTGCAAAGCTACAGTTCACTTTATAGAGCTTTTATCTGCTGGTTTGGTCATATTCATCTTTTTCAGCTTTGTCCATGGTTTGTTTTCTCATCCATTTAGCGCTGTTTCTCAAATATGTAGCAGATACCCGGCCTCTATGCACTTCACCATGCAACCCAAGTACTTGAGTTGATTGTTGCGTTACTTGAAGATCCTGATGAATCTGTTGCATTTGCTGCAGTTCAATGTCTACTTGTGGTGGGTGCTGTGCTTTGCTTTCTTTTTTCTGAGTTTTTATTTTTGTTTTTTTTTTATATATTTTGGCTTTCTCAAGTGTATGCCCCTTTTTGATAATATTCTGCTTTGCAGGTTCTTGAATCATCCTCTTTCAATATAGATCCTTTTCTGCTAAATCTTTGTGTACGATTAAGGAATCTTCAAGTAAGTAATTGTTTCATTATACCAGTGCATTGCATATTGTTGAGACCTCTACCATTGGTACATTAGCAGATAGTGTAAGGGACCTGATCTCATCAATATGATAGTTTATGCACTCATTACTAGCAAAATATGTCATGTTGTCTGTTGGCCAAATGTTTTAAATTGTCATGATAAGTTAATTTATCATTGCATATTGGACGAAACTGAAGGTCGTCAATTTCTGATGGCTTTATTTTGGTGCTTGACTGCAAATTGTGAGTGAAATGAAATCTTGTATTCCCTATGTCTCTGGCTTGTAAAGCATGCAAATATGCTCTTATGCTAGGCATATGAGCCTATATTGATTGCTAAGATGATGGTTAGTGTCCTGTACCTGTGCATCGTGATGAGCCATGGTGGCTAGCTAGCCTTATGTCTAGGAATAATCACTTTGATAGTAGGTTAAGAAAGTATGACTATGAACTGCATTTTCTCATCTCTTTGTTATTTGAACAGTGATTTATTGAAGCCCCTTGTGTGTTTGATTTATTTGTTTTTTGGTAAGTGGATTGATGCATGGAACCAAGTTTTTTGGCATCTTTAGTTTAAAGTTCCATGTGTGGCATTCCTATTTTTCCATGGAAGGGATAATGATGGCATATCAAGTCTAAGGAATCTAAAAAAGGTGCAGAGAGATCACATTGCACCTAATTTTTGGATGACCACTGTCCTTTTACAGATAAGGCCTGAAGCACTGCATTACCAATTGATTGCGTGTCTCAGAAAATCATGGAAAAGGAAACATTATCAGGAATAACTGAGCCAACTCGTTGGCCTCGCCGCAGTTTGTTGTTACTGGAGTTGAATAATCTCTAGTGAAGTTAATTTAAAATGTTTGAATTTGAATAAGCAATATCTGATGAGGAGAATTATCTTCTTTTTTTATAGACAAAAGAAAAGGGCATTGGAACTTGTTTACATGACTGTGTGTACTCATCAATCATTGCTCAGTACCGTCCTAAAGAAGCAGTTGAACATAATCAACTGAGGGCATTTAAGTCTTGTAAATTTTTCCTGCTAAGGGGGTTAACACTAGTATGTGATGCTGCAACCCTGTGTACTGTTTTCTTTCACATGAGAGCCTAGTCTTTGTTTCCGATTGTTTGTCTTTTTTTCTTTTGAAAACTAAAATTTCAGAAGCTTTCCTTGGAGATGCAAAATTTGTATTTCTTTCATTTTTTTAATAACTTCATGAATTCTTGCTTTCCCCAATAGAAAAAATTAGCTCTCCGTGTTTGGATGTCCATCTTTGAGTTGGGAGTTTTTTTTTTTTTGGTTTCTTCCTCAACACCCTTGTATGGTTCATGGTTGCACAAAAGCTTGAACATTTATTTGTTTAAAAGCAGTTTCTTTGGTATGTTAACAATCTGGAAAGGTGAAAGAATGACTTTGTACACTTCTTTTCTCTACTGATATTGCTTATAATGTTCCATTGAACACTTGGCAACATTCCTTTTATGCTTCGTAAGCACTTAATTTTCATAAAGTTAAAGCATTTTTTTGAAGCTTCATGGAGGCTATGGGCTAAAATTTTCACGGATTCTTGCACCCATTTTCTACCTGTTGCTTGTTAACTATAATAACTATGTTTCTCATGCTTGAGATATTCATTAATGTGAGGTTTATGATTTCCTATCAAGTAATTTTGATCTCCTCAGGTGACATTTCTGGTTTTTAATGTGCTTTTGGCAGAAAGGGGATGCTAATGGACAACGAGAGTTCCGTGTGGGCTCTTCATCCTCTTTGTCATGCTGAACAGCATTTCTCTCTCAGAACTTCTTCTCAAGAATTTCTGAATCTTATTTTCTTTGTTAAAGCCTCTTCTGAATGTTATCAACTAGTAGTCTTCACTCTTTATGCAATAGTTGACTACTTACGTTCAGCATAAGCACAAAACAGTGTTAGTAAACTGAACTCCTATTAACACTATTATAGTGCACAGGGTCCTTCTCCTGCAAAACTTTATACTACTGTCCTTGAAGGTAATGCTTTCTAATACTTTATGCAGTGCTATTAGCTGCCTTCCACATCCTAGAAATTCATGCTTCCAACAATCTTGGTGAATTGTGAACCTACACTAAGATCATTCTCATGCACCACCCAACTATATTGTATGTGTCGCTGTTCACCTATGCTGCTGTTTTTCTTTTTCTTCTGTTTTTACATGAAATAGATAAATCATGAAATACCAAGGCATTCTACTAATGGTGCTATCTAAATCCTGCCACTGCTGCAGCTTGTTTGAAGCTGCAAAATTGATGCTGCTTCTAATTGGTATTTTGTCTTATTTTGCTTGTGAAGTATGGGTTGGTTTTCTGAAATACTTATCTTCTGAGTGTCATCTTGTGACACATTTTTTAGCTTTTTCCTTATCCTACTGATCTCTTATTTAGAATTTCATGACAGTATGCATCTTTCATTTGATATTTGTTGAAATTTGCGGATGTTTTTCAGTGGCTTCTGTTGCTTCCTTTCATCTGATTCAGTTTCTTTTGGTTCTTCTCAATCAGGTCAACCTTGATGTAAAGATTAGAGCTGCAGCATTTGCAGCTTTTGGTGCACTTAGCAAATTCAGTGTGAGGAATAAACAAAATTTTCTAGAACAGGTATGCAATCATTTCCACAATCACAATTTTCCTTTTGAGAGTCTCAGAATTTTTATTTGACAGAACTACACGTGTGTTTGCTAGGTGCATGCTAGTTTTCCTCGGATTATTCTTCATGTTCATGATGAGGATTCTGGTGTTCGTCAGTCATGCAAGGTTTGCCTAGTTGCCTCTCATTGGCCTGTTCATAATATATGTTTCCAAGGCAAGAAGTTCCTGAAGTTCTTCATAGCCTCCATTTGGCTCGTCACAAAAATAGAAATGAAGAATCCTCATTCCTTTTATTTCAAAAAGTTCACAACTGGACCCTTTCTAAGGGAATAATTGTTGCTACTAACAGAGATCATGCTGACAATTCTTGGAGGACTGGATGGTCATGGGGACTTCAAATTTACATTACAAACTTTTCATTATCCATATTTTGAGGATTCCTCAATTCTGTTTACGTTATTAATGAAAAGTTTCTCTACTCTGCAGAACACTCTTTGGCAGTTACTACCCCTTTTGGAGGTGAATGATTTCTCATTGCTAATAGGTGCACCCTTTAATCTGGACCGCAGGTGGGGAGGCTATCATGTACAGCTTTTTTTTTTTCAGCTGTCCAATGTCTACTTCCTCTTTTGCATCACTTGTACAGATTAGCGTCTTCGACACACTCTTTCTTGTTGCTTCTGTATCCATGAATTCTTTATCCGGTGGTTGCTTTTCAGGAGTGACTATGAGGACTTCATTAGACACATTACAAAGCTGCTACTCCAGCATGTTCCTTCTCGGGCTGATACTTATTTAGCATCTATAGTTCAGGTTTGCTTGTTTCTTGGAACATGACAATTGTTGTTGGGATTTATAGAGGAACGTGTCTCTTTACCATCCAATGCTACTCTTTGACCTTGAACCAGGCTTTTGATGCTCCTTCCTCGGTTATCCAAGCAAATGCCATTTGCTTTGCTGCCTGCTTGATATCACATTTAGAGGACCAACGCTTGTTCTCTTACTATTATGCACAGGTTAACAAAGAAAATTATGTCAACTTTTGGTGGAAGTTCATTCCTTTTCTAACTTACTATTATTTGACTCGAACTCCGCTGCTCTTATATTCAGGTGTTTGGACTGCTAACGGAGAAAATGAGCCAATCACCAGATCCTCTTGTTCGTGCCACCAGATCTTCTGCTTTAAGTACGTTGATAAAGGCTGGTTGTTCAGTTAAATGAGTTATCTGATGTATATGTCGTGTAATATGTGTGTTATTCTTTTGTACATGTATGTTGTATATTACTGTGTCTATATGTTGTATAATAGAGCCATATTAAGTCAATTTGGTGAGATGGGAGCGGTCTGTTGTAAATATCCAGTTGGATGAAATAATGTTTCCATTCTTTTGTTTAACCGTTTCCTCAAATGGCATTTTGACTGCAGCTGTTTTACAGAATAAAACAATCAACCTTTTGTGTCATCCTTTTTCTTCTCATTTCCTGCCAGGGAAGTTGATGGTGTCATGGTTAGGGTTGTACCATGAGTCGAGCTTTAACTAGACTCGAACTTGCTCGGTTAAGCTCGATTCAGATGCAACTCAAGCTTGACTCGTTTAGCTAACTGAAACCTCGAGCTTATAAATGAGATGAGTTCAAGTTACATGAACTTGACTCGAGTAAGCTCGTTTAATCTAGGTGTTTTTTTTTTTTTGGTAAATTCCATACTTAAAACCAGTAACGAGATCAAGTCAATCATGGAGTTGGTAAACAAGCTTAAATGAGTCAAGCTTGGGTTGAGGCTCCGCCTATCGTGTTTAGTTTGAGCTGACCTTGTATTACTTGACTTAAGCCGACCTACTGCTTGACTCAAGCTGAGCACGCTGCAAGTTGAGTTGAGTCAAGCTAAGGGAGTTTGAGCTCGACTCAGCTTGTGTACAGCCTTATCACGGTCATTTATTAAATCTTACATCTATCGTGTTTTTCCATTCCAAAAATGAAAAATGTGGTTTGTCTCACTTTCCTGTTTTCTTTTTAACTTGACCAGGACAACGTTGCTAGGGTTGCCGCTGTCATAAGTTTTCCCGTCTTATCCGGTCCCAATAAGGGGGATGCCGGGAGCTTGGCCACCCTCATTTTTATTAACAATCAAATGATATTTACAGCAAAAACAGCTATCCGCTTGTTGGGCATCGGAAAAAAAAGGGAGAAAAAAAACCAGGCAGACAGCACACTGCTTCTAACAAGAAGAAAAAAAAAAAAAAGACTTTTTACATAAAAAATCGTGGGGTGACCAGTGACCAGTCAAAAACTCTAGTTTAGCATGGATCGTTTCTCTCTGCACGTCTTTCGAAGGATCTTTCTGCTTCCACCGATAGCGAGAGGTCCAGAATCTTTAGCCTATCGCTGGTGTCTCTAATCATGGTCCGTCTAAGCGATTGGTGTCCTTGTACCATTCCTCTCTCAACCTTTTTTTGCACCCTGCGTTGTTTGAAGCGTTCGCAGCATATCATTCTCCCTTCTCATTCGCAGTCATCCATCCAAAGGATCAATCTCCACTTTTCCTACTTCAGAAAGGTGCCTGTTCTCGTTTCTGTCTTACCAAACTGCTGCCACTAGCTTCTCACTTCTGAGCTTCCGGATCACTATCTGCATAACGGTGCTACTGAATCCTGCTTTGGGTTTCTGTTAATGGAGACCTCCATTAATGCCTTCTCGCCTTACTTGGAAAGTCAACTGTGCTGAGGTGTCATCTGATAGTGTTGCAAAAGGGAAAGCATGGATATGCAAGTTGAAGTATAACTGTCATCTTGAGGCATCACAAACAAACTTAGTACCCAAAGGGATAGGGGGTAGGGTGAGGGTTTCGGCTCTTTTGTTAGGCAGTAAGATGAAACACTCATCCTAAAGCATCGCAAAAGCATCATCCTAAGACACCGCAAGCAAATTTAGTACATTAATAGATAGGGGTTGGGTGAGTGTTTCGGCTCTTTTGTTAGGCAATACGATGAAATACACTTCCTGCTCACCCAACACAACACTAGATCTGGAAAGATGCTGCATAATCATCTAAGTTAGAATGATAGTATGCGCTACTTGGTTTCTCCAAGTGATAACGTGGAAGGTGGTGCACCAAAACCTTTAAAGCCAATTGGGTCTGATCTAACTCCATGCAGGCATCCTGCCAATGAGCCTTATTCCTTGTAAACCAACTTACTATCCAGCTCTACATTCTCTGGTTGAATGCTTCCCTTCCCCTGGTCCACATAAGTGGTATCTATTAACCAAAGGGATGCGGTGTCTTTGCTGTCTATCCATCGTTAACAGCCTTTGACTACAAGTTGCAAAAAGAAACCAGCTAACATGAGCAAGCGCATCATGGTTCCATATCCAACAGCTTCATCTTTTTTCACCTGCTTACTCTAGCTGTCCAAATCTCCATCCTCTTTAGTTTCTTAAGATCTGGAGTTTTCGCTGCAAGAACATTTTTTTTGCGGGACTACTGAGTTGATCTTAATCTCCACTATTGCATTGCCAATTGGCGGCATTTGAACTCCCATTCATTCTAGCCACTTCTATAACCTTCATTTCAAGTTGACCTATTATTCCACCATAATCCTCTCCACCTATTTTACTTATCAAAATTTCTTTTGTTAAAAACAATTCATAGCTTGACCAATTTTCCATTTTCATGCTTCCACTTTACCTTGTTTTCTATTATAATCCAAACCCTCCCAAGGCTCCAAGTTCCCTTCCACTGTTCCTTTAGCATCCAGTAGCTCTTACCATAAACAAGTATCGACTTTTTACCCACTAAGCAAAGAGAGAGGCATTGCTGAAAGTTGCGCACAACCTGCTAGCAAGTGCTGCAATCAGGAGCGGAGGCAGAAATTTTTTGTTGCATGAGTCAAACTATAGTTTCAAAATTTTAACAGGGGCCGAAATAAAAATTTTCAAATTTTTTATATATATTAAACTAAATATTTTCAATTTACATATAATATTTTAAAGTTTTTAAAATTTGAGAGGGAGGCAAGGCCCCTGCCAACCCCACCTTCCCTCCGCCCCTGGCTGCATTAGATTCCTCCACCGGTCTCAGTCTAGTTCTACCCTAATGGTTCTACCCTCATTCATAGGCCTACATTTCTTCTTCCTGTCAACCATAATTTTCAATAGTTTCACAAATAAATACAAAAAATAGACTATACATAAGTTAAATGGCAAGACATTTGCTTAAAAAAAAAATAATCCTTATGGCAGAATATGTTTTCCTTTCTCTTTTTTGAAGGCATTGTTTAAGTTTTTTGTCGAGCTTCTAAACTTACAAATTGATTTATAGGGCCAATTGAACTTCCAGCTGTATTAATCGAAGGAGAAGTAAAACCACCACTCATTACCCCTTCAATAAGATCTTTATTTCGAGCAGTTCGATATTATCTTTCTCTTATTCATTTTTACCTATCTTTGTTTGCAGGTACTTCTAAAAAAATTGTACCGTGTGACAACGTATGTTGATATGGTTTCACACCTTTGTGAGTTTCAATTAAATGTTTCCCGATTCTTGTTATACCACCTTTAACAATTTGCTTGCAATTGCATCTCAAATTTTCCATTTTATCTTTATATGTAGGGTCTTCTTCCGTCCAATTACATACATTCAATTCAAAGCCCAACTAGTGATGGAAATAGCTTAGCATGTCTCACTTAGTTATTGTACATTCATACTATCACCAAATGTTGGAACCCAATAATTGGACATAGTTGAATTAAATAAAAACATATGCATACCAGATGATATTTGTATTTATGCACAATACAAATGGACCATGATGAATCCATGGGCAAGGTTCCATCCATTAGACCCAAGACAAAAATGGGTTTGCATTGGTTGCAAAGTTAAATAGTGTGAAGATAAGAGATTTGGGGATCCTCCTCCCAAGGAAATGATTACATAATTTATTTCAAAACAGGCACTTCTCATTCAACACAAGCTAATGAATGCTGGTCTTTTATGGATTCAAGTTTAATTTGCTTTATGACAATGTGAAGCGAGGATTGGCTACTAAATGAGATCAACGAACCAAATGTCTGTGTGCATGTGTGTTGCCTTTCATACATGGTTCAATTATGAATTTGCACAAACTCATGCTTGGCCGATAATTTCTCACTACTATAGCATTGAAGAATGTAGAATTAATTAGCAAATAATAAAAAATAAATAAATAACTAGAAATAACACCACATTAGTAATTAAAGGTTGTTGATCAACAAAAGTTTATGTTAAACAAAAAGAAAAAAAAAGAGCGGCAATAACAAAACAATCACAAAGACTGATAGGCCTTTTGGCAGATTTTGGATCCAGATACCAGAATCATAGTTGGGTCGAGAGTGAAAGAAGTATTGGCAGAAGTTGCCGGTTTTGGGGGATTTTGGACCCGGTTTGGATTGTACTTTGAGACTAATAGGCCTTTTTGCGGATTTTGGACCCAATTGAATTGTACTTTTAGGAAGTCGTTTTATGGCGTTGGAACGCCTCAGAACGGAACGTTCCATTTTCGAAAATCCCTATCAAAGGCCGTCCGGAAACCCTCGGAACTTCCCGGACCGGACGCTCGGGTGAGGGCTCGCGTCTTCCTCTCCCGCTCGAAACTTCTCTCTCCCTCTCGTCGTCTCTCCGTCTGCTCGTCTCTCCATCCGCTCTCTTCCTCCTTCTCTATCTTTCTCTTTCTCGCGCCTGTGCCCTTGCTTCTCCTCATATCCGTCTGATGCTCACCGCAATCTTCTGGTGCAGGGAACAACAATATTGCTGCCGATTCATCTCGATCCTCCATCGTTCGGGGCTCATATCTAGGTAACTCTTACCTCTTGTTGTGCATTCCTCTCTCTCTCTCTCTCTCTCTCTCTCTCTCTCTGAGAAGGAAACGACCTGTGGTTTATGGCCTTCTTTTGGCCGTAACGTAGGTTTGAGTTGTGACCTTCCCTCTACGCAAACCTCTGGCCAGTGAGGGTCATATTTGGCCTTCTATGCTGTAAATCCGGGGCTTTCATGCGTTTTATTTTTATTTTTATTATTATTATTTTTTGGCAGGTTCTGTTCTAGTGCAGCTGGTTTGTAGCTTCCGCACATTTTACCAAGGCGTCCAATTTTTCAAGGTACCATTCAGGTCTCAATGTTGATGATTTACTTTAATACAGTCCGACATAAAATTTTGTTCCTCACTTGGTGCTGCTATCAGGCTAAACCAAGAGAAATGATTGGCATGAGAAATTTATGAAGGTTGTACAGCATTTCAAAAAATGTGGTTCACTTGTTTATGATCTTTGGCACAGACTCGCTTTCTTACAGCCAATCTCTGTTTAGGAGGCCATCTTGGTAGAAATAACTGTTTTCCTCCTCCATAGGAAGTACCCGGGTTTGTTTCCCTTTGCCTCAGACTTTCTTAATAACTCAGAAGTAATCTATTTTGCTTTACTCTGCTCACTCTTGACGTTATGCCATGGAACTCTCCATTGTAAAACTGAACCAAGGTAATGTCTGCAGGAACTAGTTTATCAACTTTTGCACATAGGAGATCCGAGATATCCGTAGGGCTATGGGGAAAAATGTAAAATTGCCTTACAAAATGATGAAAGTTTATGAAAGGGAACCCTGAAAATGGCAGCAAAATGCGCATGCAATCGACACATAATGTAAATATACCGAAGACAAAAAGTAGAATAAGAAAAGAAGATTGATTATTCCATAACTAGTTAGGCACATATACTTGTATTTTTCATTTCCTTTCGGTGTTTTACATATGTATTTGCTTCTTTCCTCTCTCTCTCTTATTCCCTATTCCTTTTAACTTATCTCGTAGATGCATGTTCATTATGCACATACATTAATTTCTAACTTATTTAGAGTACCTTCATATTTTGTAAACATTTTTATGTATTGGGATTTTCGGGAGTTGGTTTGTAAACAAACTTACATCATCGCAAGATTTTACCTTGCTGAGGCAGCCAATATACAACGTAGCTCAATCTCTGCAACCATGAGTCCAATAATGTGGTTTAAGACAAAAATAGCAAGTGAAGGTCAATTGATGGGATAGCAGGGCCAGATTCCCTACGGGTTATTTTTCCCATAAAACAAAATCTTGAAGTCAGACAGGAAGAAGTCAGTGCCACTTGGCTCTTAAACACATCTGAAGGGTTGGCATCAGTTTAAAGATGAAATGGAGAAAACGTATAAGGCAGAGAAGACTGAAGGAAGACAGGAATCCAGCAGGATCAAAGTAACAATGGTATAATGTAAGTTCCATGTTCAGGATGTGAAATAGCAACTTAGCATCTCAGGATATCACTTGACTATAAAAAAGAAGAATCTGTATGTTGAAAGTTACCAGTAGGGCCACATTTCATGTTACTGAAGAATCAATATCAAATGTGGCCAGAACATAGTAGTACATGGGATTGCCAAAAAAGTCAATAGGAAACCTATTTGAAGAGTATGCTCATGACCACATTAAGTTGGAAAGATGAACTTTATGTTCTTTACTTTTCCTCCTTCCATTTACCTTAGAATAATATATAAGAAACAGGCAATCTCATAATGGGCATATCCCAGAAATAGGTTGTCACAGACAGTTCATGGGAAGAATCCTAGGCTGCTAACAATCAGAAAGTCACAACAAAACCAAAACGATCACATTTTCAATAAATTGTTCAAGATCGACCTATGCATATCCAAAGGAACTAGTATTCTGGGTCCAATTAAAAAACTGAAGAGCTACTAGCACTAACTTATTATTAAGTTAGTGATTCTGGTGCCAATCTTAGAAGGATTGCAATGTCCTCTATCAATGAAAGATTTATTGAAAGATCCAAAACCTTCATTTTTGAGTTCTTGCAATGTCAGTAATTACATACAGCTACTTACAGAAGATTTCAGAAAGAGCCCAACATTAGGCTTACAACAGATGAGCCCTTGGAAACGCAAGGAAACAAAGCCAACTGAACATTTTGGTGTCTTTTACAAGCCTCTTCTAGCCCTCTCTCTCTCTCTCTCATTGTGTTTGTAATTGGTAGTGACTGATCTTATAATTGAATCTTGGGTCCCTCAACAAGGTAATCCTCTATCCTAATCATCCTTTCGTTCTTCTTCAAGTGTTTTGTTTTGTTACCATGTTCATGTAATCTCCTCCTATATTGTCATCCACTTCAGTGCACTTGATATGGGAGTCCCAACGAAAGTCACTAATCCCTTTGCACATAGTGAAATCAAGCTTCACACACATTAATTTATTCTTAAACTTATCTTTATGTCTTGACAGACAAATGGTAAATTTATCTGACATTTTATTCTCTCTGATTTTTTATTCTCGATAATTGTGTAAGGTCGGCCTTCAAACCCTGACCCCCCATTTTGATTTCATAGCTAGCATTTGCGCTTGCTCTAGTAGATATTGAACTGGATAATCAACTTAGTTATCAATCAGAAGTCAAAACCAAGTTTTCACTTTCTTCATATTGGTTACCACTACCAGACACCTGTCAATACTCTATGTCTATAGGTACCAAACAACAAAACATATACTAATGCAGGGAAATCATATAGCTCTACTATAATGGAAATTTACAGTAAGTGTATTTGTATGTGTGTGTGTGCATGGTCTATCAGAGAGAGGGAGAGGGAGAGGGAGAGAGAGCTGACACCCAACTGCTTTCCCCTGACAATGAATAAGAAAAACATGTTGACATGTTAAAGGAGAAGGCCATGGAAGTAGACATTCAAATAAAACATGTTGACAAGATAGTATGTTGAATTTTTGTAAGATATTGAAAATATTGACTTAAAAAAGAAAACAAATGTGGTACATGCAAACTGTGTCTCTATGCATGTATCATAACCATACATTTATAGCACAAAGGGCTAGAACATCCGAGGCAAGATTGCCCTAGGTAAATTAGATAGGAATATGGGTTTAATAGTATCCAAGCTACTATTACAACCTTTGGATGACACATCTTGCAATGTAGGAGACACAATGGTCTCGAATATGTAGATACATCATAGAACAAGGACTGAAATTCTAGTAGTTGCCATCAAGCGACCCAAGTTGAAGCAAGCACCGAAATCAAAGCCACACAAGCAATTGAAGGTAGCCATTTTCAAACCCTAATTAGTTCAGCTGGATGGGCAACTTCCAATTGCCAGCAGTTTTTCAATAAGCCATGGGGATCGAAGCATAACAGGAAAGTGTGATGGATAATCTCAAAAAGTTTAACAGAACATGTCCTAGATTGTCTAATGCTTTGGAGAAGTTATTCCCAATACGGACATATTAAAGGTTATCTAAAGCTTTGAAGAAGCTACCCCCATCGAAACCTACTCTTCAGAACAATACCATCCCTGATTTTTCATTTCCCATGCAGACCTACTCTTGAGAACAATACCACCTCTGATTTGTCACTACCCTGGAAACCTAGTATTTAAAACAACACTCCTCCCCTCAATGCCCCATGGTGAATTTAATATTTGTACCCACCTTTGTGTCATTATATAGAAGGAAAGGTTGAACTTGATTGGAAAACAACAGTCTTTTAAGTTATGACTGCAATTTATCATATTCAAATTTTAGCATGTAACTTGAATTCAGCGAAGAGCCTACTATTAGCTGCTCATTAGATGCATTATTCAGAGTTCTTGGCGTGAATTTCCCTTTGGCAAATGAATGGAAAATAATAAGGCAAAATTTGGTGGCTTTACTCCATATGAGAATGACCGAGTGAGAAGGATTTTACAAACGAAAGAAAAAAGAATCAAAGGCAAAATGTTCATGTCCTTCCTAGTTGCCTTTATCTTTCTTATTGGCCATTCTGTTCTGTATACAGGTTTTGCCATGGCTTAGAGTATTTTTGTGTTGTTGAACAACCACAAGGCCTTCGTATTCCTACAACTGGTGGTGTAAGAGTTGCCTTTCTGAGTTTCGCATAGCTCTATAGTTAGTATTTATCAATCAAAATAATCGCAGATTTATAAGGACCAATCCGCTACTGCAAAGAGGGTTTAACACAGACGCACATTCTTCCTTTAAAGCTGATCAACATTTTAAGCCCATTTCGGTATGTTCAACAAAGCAGTTGACACATTATCCAGATTGATCGATCTAATGGGTTGGTATGGTGATCTTCAAAAAACCGATTATTAGACACTTAAGTAGGGTTTCATGTCTGGGTTTCCCTCATAGAAAGTTTGAAATGCTGCTTTTCGGATATATCAGATACAGTTACAACAGCAAAATCATGAAAAAAGAACTCATGGAAAAGAGAAAAAAATCATGGAAAGACCTCAAAAGAGATTACAAAACCATGGACTCACACCCATTAAAATCTAACCCTCTAACACTTGAGGAAAAGCGAGACTCTCCTTATCCAGCACGCTGAAACCACAGGGATGCATGGTAGGAAATAAGAAAAATGGGGATAAGAAGAAGAAGAATAAACAGAGAAGAGTTAGAAAATGAAAAGTAAAAGAGAGGACGGAAGGTGGAATGTCCAATACAACATAGGGAAAATAAAATACAAACGGGAAAAGAAGAAGAAGAAGAAAGGTACCATAGGTGGACTGGTGGAGAGAGTGAGTTTGTTGAATGAGGCCTTATATTGCTGCTAAGGAGTCTGCTAAGGCTTAGTTGGAAGAGAACCTTCTTCTTCCTCACACGCAAAGAAAGAAATTGCAACACAGCACGCTATATACCTGCGGCAAGGCGTGTTCTGCCAAACGCTGGCAGCAGACTACCTCGGATAACACTTCTCTACAATACAATTTGATTTGACTGTGATGGTTCAGGCTGCTTTGAATCAACTCCTAGCAGTAATACCAAATCCGAAAGTTCGGAGGGGAAAAAAAGGAAAAAGCATGAGATTTTTATTTTGCAGGCCTACTTTGGTTGATAGTTTTAACTTGAAAAAAAAAACGTTTACTGCACCTTTTAATATTTTTTCATATCACTAAATTATATTTTACTTTTGAATGGTATATTAAAAATTGATAATAAGAAAATGACAAGAATGTAAATTAGTGATAATATGAAAAAGAATGGCAACTAATGTTTCTTAAAAAAAAAAGTATGTCTTTTAGCTTAGCTGGTGGGTTTGTAACATGTCTTTAGTTTGATTCTTGTACGTGCTACTTATTTATGCTTTAAATCAGTAATTGTGCATTAGAAGGTGTATTGTAAACTATGCAGGTCTCGAAGCAGCCTTGAAGCCTGGAAACAAAGGAAAGAGTGGACTCACCATACTAAAGACTTATAAACTAGTCCTTTTTCTTACATTAAAAGTAACAAAAACTATAATCTCCAAAAAAGCCTACAAAACTGATTTAGAAAAGGGCAGCACTCACAAAAAGAACTTTTTCTACCTCGAGGGGTATAGTGTAGCTGGTCAACCCTTGCAACAGGGAGCAGAGGTGTTTTTAGTGCCCCGTAGTTTCTCTCGCTTGTCTCGAACAAAAAGAACCCTTTTTAGTACATTGTTAAATAAATGTGCATTTTACTGCTGCCTTCATCTCATCCCCAGTCACGTGCCAGTATTTCTTACAAGAATTGTTCCCAGAACCATCTGGTCATGGGGCTACAACATTCTTCATCCTAAACATGGTTTTCTCCACATTCTTCATCCTAAACAAGTATTTTGCATGTCTACATGTGGCTTATTTTGTCTTATAGTAGGCATATAACTTTTCATGATGCAGCTGTACTTTAATAGAAAGAAATACAGGAATGCAACAAGATGAAAACACTTTTAAAGAATTTCTGGATATATTTGCTTAGCCTAATGTCAGAAGCAAAAGGAAAAGTGTTCTTAATCATGTATATATACAAATGATAATTAGATCAGCATTCGAAAAACCTTTCACACAATCTATGCCATTCATGTCATGGGGCAACGGGTACTCATTCATATCTATGCAGATAACTAAACAGAAATGCCAACAAATCAAGAGCTTTCAAGTACAATCCCAGAAAGTACAGGAAAATTTGAGAAACAAAAACAATTGGATTAGATTGGTTTTTCACAATAAGAAACAAAGATGTTGATCAGAATTGCTTCAAGTTTGAAGACTCTAAATTTTGATACAAGTCCAAGTCCATAGTGGGTCATAAATATTGCATGAAAAGCTTGCTAGATTAATGTTGATCTTCAAATGGGACCTCCTTATATGTTGGAAGATGAATATAAGACCTACGTATTCATTGGCCTATAACCAAAGTGAGATGCTCTTTGTGCTGATTCTTAAACTTTGTTGAAATATGGTGTAATGATATACAATTGTACAGTAGCTTATACAAAAGATGTTTTATATGACATTTGAGTCATGTGACCATGGAAATTTGTTTGATTCATGTTATTGATTGTATTGGTTCTTGTATGCTTGATTCTTATTCTTGTCTGTTAATATATGTAAATGTTAATTTTTGTGTTACAATATGAAAATATTTTAGTTCTTGCAACATACTTTGCAGTAATTATTTTATTTTTCAACCTGCAGTTTTGTAGCCATGACACCAGAGGAGGAAGTTGTGTTACAAGTATCATTGATGTTGCTCACTTTACTCTTGCGAAAAAAATTAGTGCGTGACAAGATTGTTCATCCACAGAAAAGTGCTGTTCGTCCCAATAAAAACGTTATTCGTCCACAAAAAAGCATTGTTCATCCACATAGGAGCATTGCTCATCCATACAAAAATGCTGGTGAAAAGTTTGTTTACAATGTAATCCATGGTCCTCCAAAAAACTGTTTGAATTTATTACGTATGGACAAAGACATATACGTTGCTCTGTGCAATGCACTTAAAAATAGGAATCTATTGCATGATGCTCGTGACATATCTGTGGAAGAACAAGTTGCCATATTTCTTTACTCGGTGGGACATAATAAGCGGAATCGAGCTTCTCAAGACACATTTCAACATTCAGGTCAGACCATCAGCAAGTATTTTAATGTCGTATTACGTACAATTTGTCATCTTGGAAAAGATTATATTTGTCGGCTAAACAATGATACACCAGCTAAGATTCAAAACGATCCTCGTTTTTATCCATATTTCAAGGTAACATTGTATTTTTTTATTTGTTTATAGGTTATCAAAATAAAAAAAATTTCTGTCTTACAATCATGCAAATGGTTGAATATGTAATAGGATTGTTTAGGAGTCATTGATAGCACTCATGTTCCTGTGTGGGTGCCTACATCAACACATGGACGGTTTCGAAACCGAAAGGGCGTTCTTTCTCAAAATGTCATGGCTGTAGTTGGATTTGATATGCGTTTCCATTATGTAATGGCTGGTTGGGAGGGTAGTGCTGAGGATTCAAGAGTATTATATAGTGCACTTGATGACAACGTTGATCCACTTCAAATTCCTGAAGGTATAAATTGAGTTTGAAAGTACTTTTGTTTATTTGGTGTAACTAATGTAATATAGAACTGATATTATCTTATTAATAATATATATTCTGCAGGAAAATATTATCTTGCTGATGGAGATTATCCAAGTATTGTTGGATTGATAACTCCATATTGTGGGCATCAATATCATATGTCAGAATTGAATGCATCAGGCTCTCAACCAATTACAACTGCAGAAGAGCTATTTAATAATCGACATTTCTCTTTAAGGGCAACTGTAGAACGTGTATTTGGATTGCTTAGAAGTCGATTTCCTATATTGAAAAGCCAAGTAGAGTATCCTTTCTCCACACAAGTTCAAATTGTGTTAGCAACATGTGTGTTGCACAATTTTATACTTGATCACAATCCAAATGCAACACAATTTGATGTTGAAGATGGTGCATCATATGATGTTGATACTAGCTCAGAGATAGACAATGAACATGAGTTTAAAGTACAAGTAGTTAAACGTGGAAGCAATGATTCACTGAGAGCAACCATAGCAGCTCAAATGTTTGAAGATTTTAACAACAGTAAGTAGACTTCATTATCTTGATACTTGCATTAATATTTGCTGTACACAATGATTCCTTGTTCAAGTATTTTACTATGTTCTAATATAATCAATTTTTTTTCATAGGATGTAGAAGATGATGCCTCGTTAGAAGTATTACATTGTATTTGAAGTTAGAAAAAGAGGCTTTTTGCTAGCTTACAGCACCCTCAACTTTGAGTCTCCAGATATAATGCTGTTGTCTACAAGTTCTACACTAGGACTGAAGCAATTCAGGCACATTTGAAAGAGGATCTGAACCTGGAGAAGTTGGTTCTACAACACCATAAAGACATGCTTGTGAGGAACAGCAATGAATGTGTCTATGGTCATTTGGCCATGTACTTCATTTTGTGTTTTTGGTCAAGATCTTGTAGCTACACACTTCCATTGGGTCTGTGCTTGAAGAATGGACACAGTATCCAAGCAACCTGATCTGTTTTCTTTCTTTTTCTCTTTTTGGTTAACATGTTGATTTTGATACAGTTGCACTAAAAGTGGCTTTGTTTTTGCTATATGTTCACAAACAAGTTTATTCATTTGAGGTTGTGACTTCTGGTGTTTGGGGATTGCGATGCTGTTGGAAATGAAGATGTAATGCAGGTTTGTGGGAGGAGGTTTTATTTATAATGGCAGGTTTATGAGCAAAGGTATTACACGAGGCTTGTTTCTGAGTAGGTTTATAACGTCTTTTTAATTTGATTCTTGCAACATTTATTTTAAGTAAGTTTGTATCTGCTACTGAGCAGGTTTAACATGTAATTGAACATGTTCGTAGTGTCGGTTATTGAGCAGTTCTGCCATTGAGCTCATTCACGACCTGTATTATTGAGGATGCATCTATTGGTCCGTTTATAACATCTTTAATTCAGCATGTTTTAATGAGAAGCCAGTCTGATCTCACGTCCTTTTCTCTTTTTCTAGTTTGTGTTGGTTCCTCTTTTTCCTTTGTTACAAAGATGAATGTACTTCTAGGTAGAGGTACACTGCAGGATTATTTTAATTTGATGGCTTATTGAAGTTGGTATGATTGGTTTGCTTGCAGTATTCTCTTGGTATGCGTGCTATCTGCTTTGGGTTTAAATAAACACTTGTATGTTGTCCATCTGGTGTAATTACAAGGAATATGTACAGGTGTGCTAGAATAATGTGGTACACTCAAAATATGCTGTTTAATAGAAACCAGGATGGATGTGATTTTCTTTTCTCGAAATTGATTTGTCATACTTCTCTATATAGCACTAAAACAAGATTAGTATTTTCTCATTTGGTCTTAGATTTTGGTGATGAAAAGTTGCACATTTGTTTCCAAAGGAAATAAAGTAGGAATTCGTTCCTTTGGAAAAAGTAAGAGATCTTGTGTATGCTTAGTCATACCATTATCAACAGTGCCCAAGTTTTGAAATCTGTATTTCAAGTTAACATATGAACGGTCTAGATGTCAGGAAAGTACCTTGTGTTCTTCCTATTTCGAAGTCATTCTTTGAGTATCAATTGTCTGTTGTATCCTTTACTAATTCATTGCTGGCTATATGGATCTACTGCCTCCGGGATCCAACTTTAGATGATAGCAAGTTCTCCTGCTAATACACAGACATACACAGCATGAAGGCAGAACTTTCAGAAGTTGTACCGATATCTAGCAGTTCAGACCAATATTATCATTGCCATATCCAATCGTGTATCGGTCGGGCTGACCTATACGCCGGATCGTAAAAATTAATTTTTTAATTTGTAAAAAATATTAAAAATTTATAAAAAATCAGAAAATTCTAAAAAAATCCGAAAAAACTAGTAAAAATCAGAAAAATTCAAGAAAAATGTATTTAAAGGAACATTCATCATTCATGTATATGAAGTATGAACTATGAAGTATGCATATGAACAAGACATTCCAAAATAAGAAATCAAACATTCAAAAAACAAAATAACATACTAAGCAACCTAAGAGTATTCGATTACATCACAATTCATAAGTTCAGAAGTCAAAACTCAAAACATATTGACATAGTTTTCAAAACTCAAAACAAAAAGCATCGTCAATCGTCGTGTGCATCATCATCTTCATTGTTCATCATCATCTTCATTTTCTTCATTAACTGCTTCTTCTATCCTCTCTGTTGCAAATGGAATGTCACCAACATTCCATTGCTCTCCCCCTAGCCTCTCCTTCATCAATAATCTCTGCTGCTCCTTCAACGTTCAAAAAATCAAGATCGTCCTCATCAAGTACTGCGGATGGTTCTTCTTCAACCCAAGAATATAATATATCAAAATGGTCAATGAAGATAGGATCATATTGATTGTGATGCTTCCTCGTAGATGTTGTTTCTAGTTGCCTAACAAGAGAAAAATTTAACAAATTGTTAGAAATTAAAATATATATTAAAATTTGCTATTTTGTATAACAAATGTTTACCTTTGTCTCAACTTCATATTATAACGAACGTAAACAAGGTCATTCAACCTTTTATGTTCCAACCTATTCCTCTTCTTACTGTGGATGTGTTGAAATACATTCCAATTTCTTTCACATCCAGTTGCACTACATGGCTGAGGATTCTAATTGCAAGCTTCCTTAATTCTGGGCAATCAGGCCCAAACCTTTCCCACCACAAATCTAATAACAAATGGAAAGTAAAAATGTTGTCAGAATAAATATGTGAGAAGGTAGAATAAAAGCTAAACAACAACAAAAAAGTATAAAGTCTCTTTCCAATACTTGGACGCATAGTTGTCCTGCATCGAACTGCTGTGTCTCTCGCCATGGTACCAGAAGCCGTATCATATTTGTTGATCGACGGATAGCGTCTTGTTCTTTACTATCACTTACTAATACATCAATACAATCCAACATGCCATACTCGACCTCTCTGTCCTTCTTAAAAGTGAGAAGATATCTAATAGTAGGATTTAGGTAATAGGCTGCTGCATGAAGTGGGCGATGAAGTTGTCCAGACCACATTTCATCTATAATCTTCCATATAGGTATGTACAACTTCTCTTTCCCCTTCATATTATCTCTAATGGTCTACTTGGCTCTGTCCATAGACTCGTATAAATATCCAATAGAAGGTCTATCTTCACTATCAACTAATCTGAGGACTTTCACTAGAGGTACACAAATCTTCAATAAGTGCACACATGATTCCCAAAAGTCAGCATCGAAGATGGTATCCACAACTGTCGTAGTCTTTCTTTTATAGGCATGTGGATATGCAGTTCAATCATCACTTGAAAACATCTGTCTGAGAGAAGTTCTTTGCTTGACTATATACCCTGCACAGTCAAAACATTTGTAGCAAACCGTGTTTTTTTGCAGGTCGAATCAATTCAGCCCCTTTTGTGAATTTCCTCATCAAATTCAAGACATAAGCATGATTGTAAATAAACTTCGTGATTTCTTGGCATCTATGAACTGTCAACTTCATATCATCTCTTTCACCAAGATCCTGAAGCATAAGATTTACACAATGAGCAGCACATGGACTCCAATAAAATGTCCCATATCGTGCTGCTAACATTTCACCTGCAGCTTTATAATTTGCTGCATTATCAGTGATAAATTGTACGACATTTTTAGGCTCAACTTCTTCTATAACTTTATCAAAAATCCCAAAAAACATATGAGCAGTCTTAGGAGTATTAGACAAATCAACAGATTTTAAGAACATAGTACCAAGAGGGCAATATACAAGGAAGTTTACCAATGTTCTGTTTTTTATGTTTGTCCACCCATCTGCCATTCCACTGCATCCTGTAGCTTTTTAGCTCAATTTTAGTTCATCACAATATGTCTTCACATCTCTAACTATATTGTTGAGAATTTTACTTCGCAATTTATGAAAAGAGGGCATTTTATACCCTCGCCCTACACTAGCAATCGCATCTGCTATAGGCTGATAATGATAAGAGTTTGTTGCATTGAAGGGAATGGATGCATCATAGAACCACCTTCCTATGGTTTCATCTGCTGCTTCAATAATATCCTTTGCTTGCATGGCTATACAAATCTCAGGCTGAGCACCAACTGCAGTATAATTGGGAAAAAAAATTCTTGATCGAACCAGTCGTATTGCTCGACCTCATAATAGGTACTCTACCACCACCAGTACGACCACTATGACTCCTGCCACGTCCTCGTGAAACTGAACTTATATTTGCACCTCTTCTTTTTCTGGTTGCAGTTGCAGAAGAACCACCTCCACGCATGATGCCTTTCCCTTTAGCTGTTCCCAAACTGACACCAACATCTTCTTCTTCAAGTTGAACATCTTCACCTTCACTTTTTTCCTCTTCATGTGGGTCCCCATATCCTTCCTCTGCATCTTCCATTTCCTTTTCAATCCTATTTGCTTTCACTGCATTAAGAAGCTCCTAACACTGGTGCTTTACATACACTGGCAATGGGTTCTCTTGGGAGCCATTGCATTGAGCCACATCGCTGTGTGTACCAGTTATATGGTGTTTAAAGCGAGAGATCCCTCCTGATATGATTTGCTTACAATAATTTCACTTAACTCTTAATCTATCTTTGGGATTCACCCTTGTACACCACTGCCATGCAGGATCTGACATTATATCTTAAAAAACAAGTAAAAACATACAAATAAATGTAGGAAATAAGACAAATGAACGATTTAACGGCAAAAATGAGTTATTTCTTACCTTCTTGGTGTTAAAAACCAAAAAACCCTCTTTCTCCAAGCTTCCCACCGTCCCAAGACTCCCCACAACGAGAAAAAAAGCTTCTTCACCGGCAAATCTTGATGCAATGGAGAAAATCTCTCCCTCCCACGTCTCTAGCAGCGTTGAGAAACAAGAAATAGAGAGAGAGGAGCGTCCGTTTCAAAATAAGACGCAAAAAAAGGGGCCCTCGGTCCCTTTTTTAATTTCATCCCCGTATCGCACGATACGTATCATACGTATGCGTATCGTATTTAAACAGTGTATTGTATAGGTTTTCTTAACCTATACGATACGTATCGTATGATATACGTTCGTATCGTACGATACGTATCGTATGATATACGTTCGTATCGTACGATACGGATAACATTGGTTCAGACACTCTATGCTATCTCTTTCAGTTCTTTTCGTCAATAGACCCTCATCTCTCATTTTCTGTTCTTGTCTTTTAGGAATTAGGGGACATTTAATGGGCATGGATTTTACTTTGGAGGAGGGATCTGTGTCCCTTGTTTTCCATTTTCATCCACGTTCCATCACATGCGGTAAAGAAATCAGCACTCTCGATGGTGACAATGTACATGTTTATCTCTGGAAATATGTCGACCTGTTGAGGTCTGACTTTTATCAACGGACAAAAAAATATGCCTGTTAGAGCTTCAATTTTTGATAACTCTTGCTCTCTCTCTTGCCTCCTTTCCATCGCAGCTGCCTTCTCTCCACCGCAGCAGCCACCCCTTCTCTCCCCCCCCCCCCCTCTGTGGCAGCAACTCCAGCTGCGCAATCCGGCTCTCATTCTCGCAAGGTAGCGTCCCTTTCTTTCTTTCCCTCTCTTTCGTGCTTACTCTCATTCTCTTCTTTTTGTCGTCTCTGTTCCTCCCTATCTCTGCTTGTTCTCTCCATCTCTGCTGCCCCTCCACCTGCTTGTGCCATCTCGTTCTGCTCACCCCTCCACCTGTTGCTGCTCCACCTCCTAAATTCTCTGCTCGCCCCTCCACTGCCCTCCTCCATCTGCTGGCCATCCCTTTCCACTGCCTTCCTCCCTTTTTGCCATGCCTCTCTGCTTGCCCCTCTCTATTTGTCTCCCGCATCACTGTTAGCGGTTCATCACCATCACTGCCCCACCACGGTTCCTCTCTCTCTTTCTCTCTCTCTCTCTCTCTTTTGCATGCATGCACATTTGTGTCCCCTTCTAATGTGCAAATGGTATGAGGCCTCCGATGATTGCATTCTCTCTGAGGCATTCTTCTTCATCAGATTCTCGCCTCTGAGTTTCTGGTTTACTGGGGTTTGTAGAGCAAGAGATTAGTGGTGGTGGGAGAGTTTCCGGGTGGTTTCTTATCTGGCCACGATCTTCCAAGCCTCCCGTTTGCTTCTGCAGGTTTGATGCATGAACCTCCCATGTGCCGTCCATTTCTTTCTAACCTAGAAAGGGCTTATTCAATCTCTGTTTTAGTGTCGTGCTCAAGGTTGAGGTTGAGGAGATTGCAGAAATTGCATCATCCGTTTGTGTGAATGCTTATAAGGAAATGCCACCAATTTTTCGTGTCTGTTTTTGTTTAATAAGCATTTTTTTAGTGTTCCCCTTTTTTATTTTGTTGCTTGGTGATATCAATCGGTGATCTTTCTTTCTTGTTTTCCTGCTTCATTACATTTATTTGTAATCTGGAAATGGTGAAGCTTCATGTTTTTGATTCAGATGACAGGTTATGATGTAGCAAGGGCCTATGAAGGTCATATTCTCTGTCTCAGATTTTTGTTTGTGATTATCAAACCGTGGACTACTGTTCACACATTTTTGTCTGTGCTCATCAGATAAATAGCGAATTTTAATGTGGATTTTTTTGTCGAAAGGATTTTCATGCATGGATGTTTGTTCATAGATTTTAGCCTGTGGCCATCAAATGCCACCTCACTGTTACCTACAAAAGGGGGCGCGAACACATACCAGCTTGCCCCAGTCCTTTGAGAGATGTTTGAACTTTTCAGTAGCGCGGCATCGGGCTGGGCTGTACCGGCTTGTTTCAAAGTGCCTACTGCCTAGGCCCAGGCTCGACCATAAAGGCCCAAACCCAAGTTAGCTTGACTTGATTATAGTGAAAATATATAAATTTAATACATAAACACAATATTTATTATAAAAATATAATAAAATATAATTATATTATCAGGCAAAGTCGGGCCCGGCTAACTCGGCTGGCCGGAAGCAATTTTGAAGGCCATTCTCGATTTGCTGGGGTACCCCACATTTCATTAAAGGTGGACAACGGGCTGGATATTTAATAAGTACTTGATGAGCTGAAGCATTATTTGGCAGCCCTTTCCTCTATTTCATATTCTTTTTGTGTGTGAAGAAATTGGCGGAGCACCTCCGATGCCTTCCCCCGCCCGTTGCCGGAGCGCTCGCCTGGGCCGCCCGGCAGTGCCCGCCCAGGCGAGCACGCCGGCGACTCGGCGACGGGTAGGGGGAGGAATGGCGGACCTCCTCCTTCTTCAGGAAAAGGAAAATAGAAAGGAGAGGCATAAGATGCCCTCCCTCATCCCGCTGGCCGGCTGGCCGGCCTCCTTCTGTCGGTCGGGCGAGCGGCAGGGATGCGGACCGTCCCTGGTGAGCCTGTGCCCGGTGCTGGCCGGCAGTGGGAGGGCGGATCAACGCTGGAATCCGGGAGGCAGGGTGCCTCCCGTGTTGCCTGCAATGGGAGAGAAACGGGGAGAGGAAGACAAAATCGGGAAGAGAGAATCAAAGAAAAAAATGAAAGCATCATAGCCGTCCGATCTGTCTTGTGGGACAGAAATTTAACGTAGCCAAGGTTTACTGAATATATATATATACACACTACCTTACATTTAAAGTTTCTAAATAGGCATTAGGCAGACACTTCTCAGCAATACCCAGACCGGTATTGAGGAAATCGAAAAAGTGGAGGTTATATTTTAAATTATGATCAAAGGGTCCACTAAACGGAAATTTCTCTTTGATTTGGTAGTGATCATATTTCAACCCGGAAACTTTCGTTTTTCTTCCTTGTTCCTTGTTCGCTTTTCTCCCAGGAGGAAACCCAATATGATGAGTCAGGACAAGCTAAAAGGACCGAGAGAACATGAGCAGGTTTGCTTTGTTCTCATCCATCTTTTCTATTAATTGGCAGGGGAGTGTCATCTGCTTATTTCGCTTCTTTAGTGTTAATCTAACAGAAAGAAAGCATTCCTTTGTTGGATTTGTTTTATTTGATCTATTCTCAGAATACTTTATTGTAATGAATAACAATAGAGTCTCGAGAGAACAAACGATGCAATGAGATTCGATGGCAGATAAATAAATCCCTTCTTTTGATTTCATAGGTTATGGCCTTTTGTTTCATTCAAACAATTATTTTGGTGGACCTTATGAGAGCATTTGGTACCAGGAACGCGTGTTCTAAAAAATGAATGTGACATTCATGTGACACTGCATGTGGAACACATTCATAGACCTTGCGTTCAAGAAAACACAACATTGCTATCACAAAGGCCCTTTATGTTGTACAAGGGGGTACTTTTTGTCGTGCATATCATCTAATTTAAGACTAGTTTTTTGATATATTTTGAGCTGTTCATGCATCCTTCAATTACTGTGTTGTGATTCTACTGTTTATTGCAAGGAAGAGTAGCACTCATGAAAATATGAAAATTGATGCACAACTCACTATACTCCTTCTATTCAACCGCCTGCTTGACGGGTTATGCAAAACTCTTTATTTAAAAGTGTTCATATGGAGAGTTGACAACATAAAGTTATTGCAGCTATCAACGTAGGTTAGTCCTAACCGTAACGATTATGGTGAACTTGATGACTTGAAAAAGGATGCCTACGTTAACACACGCCCCAAAAAGGAGGAATATTATAAAACTCAAAACAACTTTTGAGAAAAAAGGAGTAGCAATAAACAAATACAACTTCGCTTCATTTATTGGGCAAATTGGCCGATTTACAAATGAATTAACTGAATCTTTCGGCTACTTGAGCTCATATATATATATATATATATATATATATATATATATATATATATATATATATATATATATATATATATATATATATATATATATATATATATATATATATAAAAGTTGAAATCTTCTTTCTACTCCTTGAGCTCCGTTCAATCAGGGCTGCTGGATGCATTGTATCCAGCAAGCATGATTAAACATACTGCTCAATCATCAAGCGATGTGAGAGGTCCAAAGTCTGGACGAAGAAATCATCCACCTGCATGTGTATTTAGTCCCACCCACTCGATACTCGGCACAACATACATTGGGTTGTTGTGATGGCATGAAGTTTAAAATGGTTGAAGGATTTCAACTCGTCTGTTTATCTCTCTCTCTCTCTCTTATATATATATAAGTTGCCCCCAAATTAACACGAATGGGCAAGAGAGAGATAGATTAGACCCTAAATAATTCTTTTTCACATTATGACAACCCCTTATTTTCTCAAACTGATTTCTTGGGGAGAGAAATAAAGAGTTGTCTGGTTGTTGGCACATGATTTATTAATTTAAATGTTGTAGATCTTCTCCTTCAAATGACAAGAATTTCATTCCGTTTGTATCTGATGGTACGAGAAAATTATTTAGTGAGAGAAGACAAAAGAGATAATTTATCTCTTTGATTAATTAAAGGAGCTCTTTTAAAAATAAAATTCTGAGGGTGAGATGGAATGACAGGCCTTTGATTATTTAATCTTAGATTTGAAGTGATATGAAATTGAAATTTGCGTTTGATCTTTAACATGGTGGTGCCTGCTGCCGATCCCTCTTCTCCGAATCGTTGCCGACTCTCTGGAATCTCGGCCTGAGAGCCGCACTTCCCCCCTCTCTCGGGCTCTTCCTCTCTCTCCTTTTTTGTCAACGCCTTCCGTTGTCTGGTCTCTCACTCTCACTGGTTCTTCCTTCTTCTCTGACGTCCCCGCTGCTCTCTACCCTGGTGGTCGCGAGTGCCATCAGTGAGATTTCTCCGACGACCCTGATCGGTTTACAGTCTTCGTCGCAAGCGAATATCTTCAAAACTCCTAGTTCTCATCACCAGCATCGTAAGGAATACTGAGGATGTTTTTTTTTGTCTCTCTTGCCCTTTTTCTCTATTTGATATTGTTCACCTTTTTCTTCTTCGTGAATTGTCTGTTTCGTGGAACCGTGCTTGTTTGTCGATTGTTGCGTGTTTGTGTTGTGCCGATTTGATCGTTACGTTTTTTGTTTCACTTCGTATAATTATTATTATTATTATTTTTTGTTTGGTTCCCAAGCTGCCGTTTCTTCATTCTTATGCTCCCCATTTACTATGGTTTCTTGTTGTTATAGTTTAAGTTATTGATAATATCACCACTGTTGGTGTTTTCGTCACCCTTTTTCTTCTCCTCTTTCGGTTTTCTCTCTGACATTCTTCGTGTATATGAATAGCATCTTACCAACATTAGCCCCTGAATGGAGAAAATTTTGCTAACAAAGTCATTTTTCTCGACATGCACGCATTCAGATGCAGGTGCACGTCATCTTCTGTTTTGGAAAATAAATTACCGAAACGATGAGTTAATGAAATGCAATTGTTGGAACTTGGAACGGCCTAGAGGAAGTTAGTATAAAAAGTTGGTTGATTTTCTTTCTTTAAGCTCTAATTCATCTTGTTTGGCCTAATACCGCTCTCAGTGCAAGTTTTAAGCGGCTACATGGGCTTACTTGGTAGGTGATGCACCATGAGAATTGAGAAGGAAGTGGAAAAACTATTGGAGATGTCGTCTATTTGCAGTTGCAGATCAATGAGTTATTTTTTGCATAAAAGCAAATGAAAAGTTCTTTAATGGAAAGACATATACTTCACTTGCTATCGTACATTATTTTGACTTATTCTTGTGCCAGAAAAGAAATAGCTAAACCAGTATTCTCTTTCTTTCAGTTAGCTGTTCAGGAGGTAGGTACACTATTCACTGTTAAGGCACAGACCTTACGTTAAACTGAAACAACCTGCAAGAATTTAAGGCTATGGATGAGCAAATAAAAGTATCTCATGAATTTCATACTTGAGGATTTTGTAGGCAACCAGCTAATGACAATGTTGTTGCTTCTATGTGTGCATAAAGGCAAGCACAAATTTTGAAAGATAGACTGTTACAAAGAATTATTGGTTATTTGGTTGTACAAGCGTTATTGTGAGACATTCAGCTGAGCTTTGAGCACTATATCTACATTTTATTATCCAGGGCACTTAGTTTTGGCATTTATTTTGAAAGTAGTCGTTAGAACTTATAATTTTGCATAGCCATTTGTTTGAGTAATTATGTATGAAGCAAGAGTCTCAGTTTTAATAAATCCAGAAGGAATCCTCAGCATGTTTGATGCGGAATTATGTATGAAGCAAGAGGAACTCTATATTTTTGTTTGCTCTTGTAGGTTTTGTATATCTATTTTGGTTTCATGGACTTCTGTTCTTGTCTTGCTTATTTCGGTATTGAGGATTTTTATTTCTGTTTTTATGTTATTAATGTCTTGTTGGACAAGATTTATCGTCTGCTTTAATTTGGTTTGTGAGTTTATATCAAGCCTTTATGGATAAACAATTTAGCTGTCTAAGAAACTGTGTTATCTATATAGATGATATAATAGTGAATATAATTGGAATGATAAAGATAAAAAGATTATACAAAAAATACAAACCCTTTGTAAAAATCTACCAAAGTTAGAATTTTCTGATGAAACAATGGAATTCATATGGATAATTGAGACAGATGCATCAGACACAAGTTATGACTCAGTACTAAAAGTCTAAAGTATAGATATCAAAATTCAAAATCAGTCATGATAAAGTATATAGATCAAAAAGGTGATCCAATGACAAATTCTATTAATCTAAGAAAGCTAATTATATTATAAGGCTAGATTAGATGTTTATAGTAGCTCTATTGTTTACCTCATTGATGAATATAATCATTATTCAATCAATAGTGGATTTACAAATCTTTATCGAGCTGAGATAATGCCAGCGATAAGTTCTTAGTGTTTTCATGGGTAATTTTCTAGAAAAATATTTTCAGAAATCTTTGTGATTCTATCAAGACCATGCCATCAATATCATATTTTCCTTTATATTTTTCTTTACTTTTACTTTATCTATTATTTTGTCTGTTGAAGTATGCTTTTATCTTCGTATTTTTTTTATTTTATTTGATCTTTTCTTACTTGATTTTACCATTTTTACATTTTTAAACTCTTTTTCTAAGAACTCCCCTAATAGTTAACTAAAAAACTATCTTTTCATGATATTTTAGCTACAGGAGATATAGTTGAGACTAATAATTGTTATTATGTTCTTAATTTCTTTACCAGCAAATAAGTGCAGATCAATCTACTATGAAAGTTTAGAACATTGAACACATTGTTCTGACCCCCAGGCTACCAACTATAACCTCATTAATGATGATGGTAAGTTGACTTGTTTTTGGCAAAATTATCAAAATGTAGTAGGCATAACATAAATTTCTTTCTTTCAGGTATACAAAAGAGAGAAACTCAGGTACATAAGAGCTTCATAGGAGCTGCTGGAGTATTTGAATAATGACAAATTTCTTGGCAGTTTTGTAATTAATGTTTTTCTATGTGGTTCTTGATCTGACTAGGTCAAATTGTTGCACATAGTCCATTTGATAGAGAATAATATTTGAATCATTTCTTTCTACAAAATATATAACTACTTTCACGTCTTCTAATCTATGAAAGCTGCAGGCTTTGCTTTAATCCCCTAGCAGTAGGGCTGCACACGAGCTGAGTTGAGCTCCAGTTGGGCCATCTCGAGCTCGACTTGGCTGAGAAAACTTGAGCTTGAACTTGAGTCAAGCTCGAGTGAACAAGCTCAAGCTCGACCCAACAATACAACATCGAGCTCAAACTCAACTCATTTAACTCGCTTATGTTAAGCATGTCTCGTTTCTTTAACTCATTTAGCTCGTTAACTCATTTAACTCGATTAACTTGTTCAGTTGCTATTCGTTTAACTATTTTTTTCATTATAATTCAACATTTGTTATGTAGTCGAGCCGAGTCGAGTTTAAATGAGTTAAGTTCTTACGAGTTACAACTCAAACTCGTATCATTTAACATTTCAAGTGTACATTTGAACTCGAGCCTGACTAATTTATAAACGAGTCGAGTTCGAGTTGAGTTTAGACAAGTGAGTTTGAATCAAGCTCGAGTTGGCTCGACTCATTGTGCAGCCCTACCTAGCAGTCTGCTCAAGTGTCACAAATGGCAAAATTCATTTTTACACGGTAAAGCACATAGGTAATAGGGAATTTGTTATGCGGTAGCCTTCCATATGTGTTATTCTGTGTTTGATGACTATAGATGGCATGAGCTCTGTCAACATGGTGGAAAAAAATGAAAAGTATACGAAAGGGTTGTCCAATAAGTCGCCACGTATGTCAATTATCAATCCATGCAACATACCTTATGGAATCTGTATGTCCACTATGTGCTGTTGTTTGCTCCAGCAGTTCCACATGATGGCCCCTTAGTCTTTTAAGTATAAATTTCTGGGAAATAAAGACCAATTCCCCAGTGTTACTAGCCAGCCAATGACTAGATGGGGTAAGGGTTCAGAAGCCTTTCTGCACAGGGCGCAAGTGGTTTGCCATTGGCACTCTGAGATGCTCAAGGCAGATTCATGTGAGAAACATGTTTCCATGTGCCAACTACATGAACAGACAACTGGGGTACGTATCTGCTTCTGCCACATCTGGCAGGAATTGCTATCAGAATTTGGGAATTTAGACTGCTGGTTGCCAAAAATTTGTGAACATTGCTTCTGTTTCTCACCTGTAACTGGAAAAGATGGTGATAAATGATTCCTTGTTGCTTCTGCAAATTCTCACAGTGCATACTTGTATTCCAGAAAGGAGGTGAAATAGATCGATACTAAAATAGATTGCTTGCAAGTTGCAATTTTTCTGCAACTTGAGGGAGAGTATGGAAGAGGTAATCATATGCTGGGTATTTTTAGGATCAGAAATATTTCGTTTCTAGCTTGCTTTCTATCATGCCAATTTTATCGGATGTCTCCAAGGAGACACTTAAGACTTTGCTAAAACTAATAATTGACAGCAGAGATTTCTCCACTACTGGACGAGTGTTAAAGAGATAAACAGATCTTAGCAGTTCATTTTTTTTATGGAAGTTTTTTTTCTAGTGCTCTCTGCCAATGTTCACTGTTCTGCATTTAGGACTATAATGGCTTATGCTGCTGGAATTGAACTTGCAGGCTCATTTTGCGAACCATAACACTCAACAATATATTTTTCTCTGTTATTTGATGAGTTGCTTCTTAACCGAAGCTTGCAGTTTAGTTTGCTAACCAAGAAGATTTATGTGGAAAATATCGATCCTTTAACTTTTTCATCCATACGTTCCTTTGATATGTGTGCCTTATTTATTGTGGAATAATAGTATATTAATTTGTGAATGCTGCAGAAGATAGTTTTCTGGAAGAACTTGTCCAATTTGTTATGGAGCTCACTGCCATTAAGGATGCATTTGAGCATGTTGTCAAGAAGCAGAAGTTGTTCACATCTAAAACCCAGGAAGTAGTTGATCAGGTGGCTCATGAAATTGGGCAGGCATTGATGAATCTGCAGTCTAGTATGACCACGGAAGAAGATGCATGCGTAATCAAAACTGCCCTTGTGGAACTAAACGAGAGGCTAACTGACATTGGCCTGCACAGGCAACTCAACGGTTCACAAAAGGAACTCAATGTTGCGCTCAGCAAATACACAAAATTCCTTGAGAAGGCCTTCATTCCAGACATAGCTACATCATATAAAAACATTGAGTTTGACTTGCAGATTGTTAATGAGATTATTGCTACACACTTTTACAGGCAAGGTCTGTTTGATCTAGGTGACTGCTTTGTGGCTGAGACTGGTGTGCCCAACTCATCCAACCTTCGAGCCCCTTTCTTGGAGATGTATCACATGCTTGAGGAGTTGAAGAAAAAAAACCTTGAGCCAGCTCTTAAATGGGTTTCTGCCCATCATGAACATCTTTCCAGAGAATGCATGCTTGAACTAAAGCTCCACAGGCTGCAATTTATGGAGATACTGAAGAATGGGAACAGAAACGAGGCATTGGAATATGCTAGAAGCTACCTTGCTCCTTTTGCTGCAGTTCGGATGTGTGAGGTCCAGAAGTTAATGGCATGCCTTCTATGGGTGGGAAAGATGGACTCATCTCCATATGCAGAGCTGCTTGCACCTTCTCACTGGGATGAACTAGCAGCAGAACTTATTCAAGAGTATTGCAGGTTATTAGGTCAATCCTACCAGAGCCCACTATATATGACGATCGCTGCAGGAACACAAGGACTGCCTACGTTGCTTAAGCTTACGAATGTAATGGCTGCCAAAAAGCAGGAATGGCAAACAATGAAGCAACTGCCAGTTCCAGTGGAGTTGGGTAGCGAATTCCAGTTCCATTCCATCTTTGTATGCCCAGTTTCACGTGACCAGGGTACTAAGGAAAACCCACCAATGATGTTGCCTTGTGGGCATGTGCTGTGCAAGCAATCAATAACGAAGCTGTCAAAGAACAACACACGGATGTTCAAGTGCGCATATTGTCCGCTAGAAGCATCTGCTGCAAACTGCAAGCAGTTATTCTTCTGATGATTACATACCAAAGCTGTCAGTAAAATAAATGTATTTCCTTTCTGATTCGGCACATTACTTTTCCTTGCAATGTAAGTATTTCCTTTCCTTCTCAGTAGTCAGAAAGCCCGGCCAGTAGTCAAATCTCAACGGTAACTATCATCTTCACAATGATCTGGATGCTAGACGGGGTTGCCGGCCGAAGATGAATAAAATGTTAACCAGGGTTTGGTTTGTACTCGATAAGTAATCATAGGGAAGCATTTCTTCAACAAAGGTTTTTCGGCGGCCAAAAATCACCTCAGTTTTATGAAGTTGGTCTCTTTTTTCCTTTCTCCCTTTTGTCCCTTTTCAAGAGAAAAAGGGGGTGGAGGAATAGAAGGCATGTCAAGGGCAAATCGTTATAAGAACTCACACCGAATTTATTGAAGCTCCTGTTTCTGCACCGAAAAAGAAATCTTCCAAAAAATTCTGCCGTGGTGGAGGATATGAGATGAAGCCGCCGGGTAGGGGTGGGGGGGGGGGCGGGGGGGGGGGGGGGGCGGTGCTCTGCCTTGCAAAATTTAAAGTTCAGAAAGAAAATTTTATGCGACATTGGAGCAAGACGTTTGAGGATATTTACATGTACGGATATACACAGATTACAATAAGATATTTTTCTTGCACTTCAAAGACCAAGAAACTTGATAAGCACAATTCAGACTGCCCTAGACCTAATCAATATCCGCATGAACATAGTCGACAAACACAAAATTCTTTTCCAACTGGCTCAAGATGTACGCCAATGCAGCACTTGCAACTGCAGCGCCAGCTAGAAGAAATCTCAACTGCATTTCGGCAGGGATGCTAGCTGTTGCAGTCAAAGCAACAGCTGCACCGATCAACACTTTCTGGAGAGTCTGGAAAGCAGTATATGCACTCTTACATGATGAACATTTAAGTGTGTGTTGTTCATATCTGTCCATCATCTGCAAGGGGAAACCCATTTAAGTCATCTGAAAGCCCATGAATGTTTTTGCTAAAACTACACGCATATGATAAAACCTAGAGCGAGAGAGAGTGCACCTGACGCTTGGACAATACTGTTGAAGGAAGAGGCTGCTGGACAACTGAATCATACCACTCTGGTTGGCTATCTCCATGACGTCTCAACCAATTACGAAAAGCTAGAACAAACCGATCAGCTTGAGTGGGAGTAAAGGTCAGCTTAGTGTACTGTTGATTGATGTCAGATGACTCCTTCGACTTGGATAGGAATATTTTCTCCTGGCCCTGAAGAACAATCATGTCACCATCATAGATCTTGTTTGAAGTCCAGTGTTCATGCCATCTTGGAACCAACTGCATAAGGATAAAACCAAAACAGAACAGGCAAGATCAGGTTTAAAAGCAACATAAACGCTGAACCAACTTCGTAAAGATAAAATCAAAGCAGAATGCCAAATGTTGATGAATGAACCTAACTAGCAAAAGGAAAGTGTCAAGCAAACTCGTATAAAAATAATATAAATGCTGATGTTCTAATAAATTTTCCTTTCAAGATTTACTAATAAAATCTCTTGATATACATAGAGGAAGTTTCATATTACAGTAAGACAAAGGGCAAAATAAGTTCAAATCATATGCAGATAGAATGAAGGTAGGCGTAACATTCACAACCAAACCATGATTAATAGATATTCTTCTTGCATAATCGAGTGTTGCATCAATCAAATTTAACACATCGAATATCTATCATATTCAAAGAAAAACACATTTTGATTATAACATTTTAGGTTATATGTTTGTCTTCCATGACATCAAAATCAATGATCCATTCGGCCTTATGTTGTCATTTTCTGATGCATTGCAAGAAATACTTGAATAAACAACAAACCCTTAAAACTACAAAGAACTACTAACCAAGACTACGCATGAGCATGCAGTATTCTTTCAACACAGTTAAAAAGAACATAGCTACAAGTTAGTATGCTTGCCTTCTAACCCCAAACATAGGGACAGATCTTTTTTTCTTTCATTTCCTTTCTCCCGTGACAAGGGGAAGCACTGAATGCCTGGGCATGTTCAAAACTTGCCAGATCCGAAGCTGTATGTCTACCTTGTCTTGCTTCAGTTATCCTTCAGCCTAGGAACCATGGGTACCATGACACTGTCCGACATGATCCTTAATTTTCAGTGGACCAACCTAGCTAGGTGTGGTGCCTCTTGTATGCATATCTTGCATTCATGAATGAGATGTTCAGATCACGATATTTTTGAAAATATTGCAATATTAACAAGAAAAACAAAAAAATGGTGAAAAAAAACACGATATTTTGAAAAGAAAGGGAAAAAGTTATTATCATGTTTTTCACAGTATTTTCCAGTTTTTTCATTTTTCTCTTTTTTTAACGTTAATATCCTCATGTATTCAAATTTGGACTTAAACTAAACCATTTTTCATCATTTTTATCATCATTAAGACATTCTTTTTATCACTTTTATCATGTTTTATTTATGCTTTCTTATTAGTTTCTGATTTATTTCATTTTACCTATTTTTCAATTGTTTAAAGTTTTCCGAGTTTTTCCTGAGATTTTACCAAGTGAAACAACTTTGCCAAGAAATACTGAGAAAAATCTCACCATTAAAAACCTAAGAACGATATTTGTGACAATGGTCAAACCATTGAAAGCACTCTTAAACATCATTTTGCTATCGCACTAAAATTCTTTGGTCCACACAAAAGAATTTTAATTATCAATTCATCCACTCATAGACATTATATGGCATTTTGGTTATGATGAAACCCATTTACATAGCATTGCATAGTGCTACAACTGTACATGTAATTCAACCCAGCATGAAGTGAAATTAAGATGAAAAGCAAAACGAGATGTTACAAGAAACAAAGATAATTATTGCCCTGCAAAGTTTGAAAGCAGTATATCTATAAAAAGAACAGAGGGAAAAGCTAACCTGCCACCATGCTGGTCCTGGCATTGTAAATCGAAAGAAATTTCGGGCACTGCAGACAATAGATCGAGTCTTGCCAGGAGCCATAGGAATGTTGAATGAGCAAATCCAGATTTTCCAGGTTTGAGGACCTAAAAGAGGAAGCTTTGTATCTATTTCTATCCTGAAAAGACAAGAGTAGAAAACAGTCAGCATTCAGTACTTCCAGCAATCTAAAGAGTTAATTTCTCACAATAAAGAAACTTGTAAAATATATTAAACTACTAATTGGCTAGCTTCAAACCATAAAGACGAAAATGTTGTATTTATCCCTATCCTAAAAAATGAAATGAAGACTGGCATGGTTACTTATTACAAACAACAGCAAGCATAAAACACGACAGCAACTGCAGCTAATAACGATAGTGCAGCTCAGTATTTTCTATACCAGAACAACAAGGCAGCAGCCTTATCCTTCAAGTGGAATTTAGATTTACCTTTACTCCTAAACATGATATAGCTACAGTAATTTTCTCTGCCTAAAAAATTGTCAAAATCAGTTTTTGAATAGAATGGTTTTTCAAAAAAATTCACAGTATCAGTGGTATTCCATCAAATCAGAACTGTTCTAAATTGGAAAGTAAAATTTTTAAGAAAATCCAAAAGATGTGAGAATTATTTTAAAAATTAGGAGAGTTGATATTTGAAAAAAGTATTACAATAAAGCAAATAGCGATTTACACAATTAATGGGAAAGAAATAACCAACTGACACTAGATAAGAACAACATAAAAATATTTTTAAACAATAGTGACATAAATCAACCTCCCTTTAGATCGTTCTGTCACCAATACACGGGTAGCCAAAATTATTGTTATGGAAAAGGTCTGCTTGTTAATATCAAAAGGCTCAACCAGTGGTTTATTAGCAACTGTCTAAGATTTAGCAAGAATAAAACATGCAACGACGTTTTTTTGAGTACATCTACAAGACACAGGTTTTCCACTCATCTTCGTAATTGAAGCAGCCGGATTGGTACGAGCTGGGACCCCAGTAATAATGAGTCATAACTCATAACAGAAGACACCATTTCCCTCCTTTAACATACCTAGAAGTGAGACGTGAATTTGGCATAACGTCATAGAAACAACCAAGAGCACAAACTCACTTGTTTATTAGGTAGCATGGAGCAATAAATTTGGAACTAATCCGAGGGTTTCCATCATTAGATCCTGAAAATCCCCAAAAACCACTATCTTCCAACTTAAAAGTCAACGGTTTAGCTCTATCCCTTCTTCCAGTGACCTGTCAGATAAGTCCACAATTAGAAGCAACATTTAACCATTTGGCACTGGAAGTGATTATTACATGGAATTTATGATATAGAAAAGAAGATTCAGGAAGCAACCAAACAATTCATTGTCTGAGAGGTTGGAAACATCAATTACTCGTTTGTGATCACTACTGTACAGTACCCATCCAAATCTCAAGTACGTGCAAACGCAAGAACACTTTTAACTTGCCATGCAACAGTAGAAATCATCTTCTGTCTAACATTAAATTAGCTACTTCACAAAGATAGTTTGTTAATACAGTAATTTTGGCGCTGTTTCAAATGCAAAGAAGAGAAAAAGATAGAGAGAGAGAGAGAGAGAGAGAGAGGGTTTAAAGACATTCCATTGCACAAAATTGGGTACAAACTTGAAAATGTGTACCAACAGCCACTAAATGACACCTAAGCCATACAAACACGCCGAATTGTATAGAAGTTTCTTCACAAAAAATAAAACTTGAGGATTAACCACTAGCCGAGCTACAGTTATCTTGCGCTTTTCATGCATATACTTTCCAAAGCATACCATCAGATTAAGAACTCGGAATTGAAGAACCATGAACCTGATAACAAAGTGTTTTTCTTCGTCATAACTCAGAGTGGCGTTCATTTTTTTATGTACCTTTTTGACAATGCAATTTTTAGCTAAGCAACAATTCTTCCTTAAAAAGGGAAAAACTAGAACACGATTGGCAAAAGAGAAGCATCCATCAAATAAAAGTCCAAGAGATGAAGCAGCCAACGATGGCAATTTTGCATCAACTAGACGCACCTTGTGATGGGCAAAATCTATATGAGAAGGATCACAAACATTCTCCATAAGTGTGTCATAACCGTAGAACAAATCCCTCTGGATTGTTACACTTGAGAATTGAGGGTCGTCAAAATCAGCCGGCAACCTGGTTGATCCAAATAAAGCATAACAGGTAGCAGGCTTTCAGAATTTAAAGACTTGAAGAATGTGAAGCACAAGAACCAACGGGGGAGTTCACAGTTTAGCTGCAACATACATTGGGGGCTTAGTACGGGAAGCTTTCTCCCAGCCGTTCTCATCTGGCCAAACAAAGAGTAGACCCTGAGATATCAGAGTCGGGAACTTGACCACACAGGCCTTTGGGGACGCTGCCGCTCGCGATTCAGGTCCAACTGGAGAGGCCTGAGGAATTCTAGCACACGAACCATCAGATCTGAATGACCAACCATGATAGGAGCACTGCAACCACCCATCTTCATCAACCCTTCCTTCCTATAAGAGAAGGAATCAACCTCAACATCAGCACCTCTCTGCATTATGTGCTCGCCAGTAAAAGGGGAAAACAACAGAGAGAGAGAGAGAGAGAGAGAGAGAGAGAGAGAGAGAGAGAGAGAGAGAGAGAGAGAGAGAGAGTTCTTACAGATAGTGGTGCTAGACGATGAGGGCACTTGTCCTCGAAGGCGACCCAGTTGCCCTCTCTATCCTTCCAAAGGACTATCTCCCTGCCAAGTAGCTGGAATGGCGTGGGGAGGCGAGCGTCAAGGTCCTCCACCAGCGACACAGGATACCAATGATCCCTCCACAAGAATTTCTCGTCCTCTCCCCCACCTACCCCCTCCTCGGCGGCATCATACCCGGTATCGTCCCTATTGGGAGGAGACTCCACAGCCGAAGAGGACACAGCTCGCGAAACGACGCACTTCCTTCCACCTCGTCTTGTTACTATAGCAGCAGCAGAAGGACTCGCCAAGGATGTCGGAACGGCGAGGCACGGTTGCCTGATGCTGTGCTGCTGCAACAAGGAAACGCAACCACCGGGAATCCATGTGCACATGAGTGAGGTCATCCTTCTCCTATTGTATAAAAACGTTACTTAACGTAGAATATACAAGTACACAACCGCCAATTAACTCTGCCCTGCAGCAGACGACCAACGTGCTGCTCTAAGATCTCAGAGGAGAGCCTGTTCTCCAGCCTCCAGGTGGGTAGCGATCTAAAGAGCTATTTGCTCGACTTTGGCTTTAGATCTACTAACTATTTTTCGTTTTCTCCTCTCTTTTTGTAGCGTGGGAGTGTTGACTGGGGACAAAGAAGGAGTAGGAGTCCAAGACGAAAGGAGCAAAGTCTGTGGCTGCTAGAGTGACAAATAAGCTTTGATATTTTGCAGGTTAATTGGGCGCCCGCAGGAACTCTAGTAGGTTCATACTTCCCACCGGTTTTTGCCAATAGATGCAAAGAAGTCCAAAGCTTGAAGCAAAAGATTGATTCATTGCCAGCGTTTTGGCGTGTCCGGTGTCCCAGTTGTCCACCGTTGAATACCGAAACAGTCGATAGATTTCCCATTCAGATTTCTAAATTATAGAGAAACGGGGATGTTTTCTGCTCCAAGTAACTCGTCCAAACTTGAATTCGAGTTCTTCCTTTTTCTTTCTTCTTTTCTTTTCTGCATCCACGGTTTCAAAAGATGATACAACATTTTTGGCATTTTATTCAGCCCTCCTGTTTCCCCCTTCATACGCGTTCTCCTTATAAAGTTGCGTGAGAATCGTGCCTCTTGACTTTTCCAAAGCCGGAAAAGTGCTGCCGGATTGATGCCGACGATTGGTTCGGTTCAAGTTGTTGTGAGATGACAAAATGAAACAAGGTCCACCACAAATATGAACTCTCCTTGCAGTCGAACCAATTGTTTTATACACAATCTGCAAGTGTTCATCCATTCTGTTTTATGACTAGATGATGCTTTTGTGCACATATTACATCTCGTTAATAAATGATTATGAAAGAGCAATCTGCCAAATGCAAGGATTTTGTAGGTAACTGAAAATGCTCTGGCAAGAAACGGCTGGGCATGCTCTTTGACATGCTAACTGCTGTCTAGTAAGTAGACTGTATCTACAATTCTTAATCAGTTCCATTTGGAGCTCAATAGTTAACCAAATTGAGTGGGTTCGACCTTAAGGCTATTGAAAATATAAAACCTGACACAGACTGGACTTTTCAGTATTTTGACCCTTTGTCGATGTGGGTAAAGTTTAGATCCTATATTTGTGGACATGTTTAAGTATAAATATGACTAGCTTCAAGGGGCAAAGTGCAGTTGGGCGGTAAGGCGACCCACACTCAAGGAATTTGAGGTTCGAATCTCTAGTGTGTTTCTCTTGTGGGCTGCAAACAATGACAAGTGCAATACCTGAATTGAAGGATGCAATATAAGTCCATCCATATTACTTGCAAGTCAAACTTATCTTAAGGCAATTTCTTCCAAGTAAGCATTAAAAAAAGTATAAATAGGAGTAAGTGTTCAAGCTGGTAATAAGACAGTTTGCTTCTGACAGATTTGGGTTTGGAACTGTGTGTGTGAGAGAGAGAGAGAACGTACATTGGGGACTCGGATGGAATTGGCTCTACGGCTGGAACAGTTGTACCGTTACAGCCCTTCACCGCTGCTAGTTAAAGTAGCAAACTTCCATCGAGTCTCCAATCTGATGGCGCTCTCCTATTAATTCTTACATTTGTTTGAAACTGGCAGTTGGGTTTCTGCACACTGGATGAGCTAGAAAATGAAATCATCATAGGTCTAACTATGTGTAATGATAACATGGAAAAGTCATTTCTTGCATTTGAGATGCTAAAACCAATTCTACCGATTTGATGAAGAACATGGGCAGCAGCTATATGCAATTACGAGCATGATGATAAAATCATAATCGAACCTCATCGCAACAGCAAAAAATGTCCAATCTGATTATTACTATTATAAACTTTTTAGAGATGGCAGCAAAAATTCATGTATGAAGGAATAGGCTGGTCCACCGAAAACATCAAGAAACAAAATTTGAAATTGCCATTCCATCGATATAGATTCTCAGTGAATTGAACTACATGAAATGAAACATGCATTCCCTTCTTCTTGTTTTGTCGTTCATGGTGTCAGAGCTAGGTGCCTGAGAGTGCAGTTGTCTGCCAAATCCGCAACAAGGTCTGTTCTTCTGCTTTGGATTGATTCAATGGTTCTAACCATTCCTGCAAGAACTATTCCTCAAGCTCCTGTAGCAGGGACAGTTGCAGTTCATCCAGACTATGAACGGTTTGCAAATACCATGGCCACCATTCGCATAAAAGTTGCATTGACTAATCTCAGGCTTTCTGTGGATCAGATGCCATTACAGCAGATGATTATACAAGTTGAATAGTTCTCATGTTGATGATGCCAAACTCAGGCATCTTCTTGAAGTGCTGTTTTAGAAAACCTTTTTCGTATGCCTAAGATTAAGGATTTTGTTTCAGTTAAACAACTCACCATAGACGTGAGATTTTCTTCCACCATGTTTTTTTATCAAGAGCAATAAAACAGGACAGGTAATGGTGCCTGGAACAAAACAAAGGTTGGCACCAGGGGCTCAGAAACCACAGCTCAACGTTGTCTGGTTTTTAAATAGACGGAACTTGGTTAATCTCAGCTCCAGGTTGAATAAAAATATCAATTTGATTAATCTCAGCTCTAGGTTGAATAAAAATCTCATACGGTCTAGCTGCCTCCATTCACTCTGATTTATGGTGTCCATCCCTTGTGAATAGCACAAAATTTTTCTTGCATGTATCCTTTGCAACAAGAATACAAATCTTTGACCAACTTTGTTCATCCCATTGTTGTGTTGGTAGACATTTTGAGAAGAAAGTAAACATTTTAGATGGCAAAAGTGAATACAATGTCAATTAATTTATTCAATAATATGGAGATTAATCATTAGAATACTAGCACAAAGACTCGACAAAATGAGATTGTGGAGGATAAGCATCCAAATGTGATTGAGCATGGTCCTACATTGTTTTTTTCATTGAAATGCCTAAAAAAATTGTGGTTGAGGCTTTTACAAATACTGTAGTTTTATTTGACAACTTATCATCATACTCATTAAATATATTCTCCCCATATTTTCAGCTATTTGTGAAACACCCTGCTTATTCATCCATGAGAGTATTCTGTCATCAGTGTTTTCTTTGTTTGATAGCTTATGATCAATCTAAGTCTGATCTGAAATCTTGCTTGTGTGTATTTTTGGGTTGCAGTATCAGATTCAAGGGTTATAGATGCTTGTGGGGTGAGTCCACCAGACTAGAGTTTCCTTTGGGTGTGGAGTTAAACATGGGTACAAAATATTTTATCTATAACCCTAAGTTTCAAAATAATGATACTTAGTAGATTCATGTGAATAAGGATCCCACAAAATATATTCTCATCTTACCATTGACTCCAGAATGCAAGAACCATTATTACCGTATAATGATACATCAATCAGATGCAAGGTTAAAGCAACAACTTCGGAAAGATTATTGCCAATAGTAACAATTTTGTTACGGTCTCATGAATCTTCCTAAAAAATTGAGAAGATTCATAGTTTATGAATCTCTCTCAATTTTTGGGAAAGATTCATGAGACAGTAACAATATGCCATTGGTGCCAAACAGCCCCAAGAGGAACAACTCAACCACTGCCAATCACTGTGCTTCATCATAACATGCAATAGGTCTGACATTAAGCCCAATCCGAAATTCACATGAGGTCTCCCATTGCAAATCTATTCATCATGAACCTTGATCCATGAAAGAAGCCTAAGTAACTGTGGTTGGAAAAAATTTGATGGATGAACAAAATGCAGCAGTCCATAAATGAGATTTGGTTTCATATAAGTCAAACATAAATATTGTTAGCTTAAAATAAGTATACAAGGCCAAACATTGATTTATTAGAGACAAGCTGTATATTTTAGAGAGTGAGCATCTTGAGATCTGATCTCCATTTCAAGTGGTAGAAATTCACTTACCTAGCAAGTAACCAGAATTGGCTTCCTTCTCCTCTTAATACTATGTAGTGTGCATATTAAGTGGTGTGATGGTAGTTAGCAAACCTGTGCCTCAGACTCGGATGGGTAGATGAACGGTCTCGTCGGCTCGGTTGAGTATTCAAATAACCATAATGTAAATCATTGTACCTGAATCAAGCGAGTTAAGACGAGTTAGAGCTGAGTCAGGCCAAACCTTAACCGTAGCTGGATTTGTTGGCAATCTGAGCTGACTTGGGCGATTCTTGAGTTAGCCTGACGAGTTTGCCAACTATGGATGTGGTTGCTTTAATCCTAGATTTCATTTAAAAGGGTACATGCCGAAGTTTTGTCCTTGCCATGGTAAGTCCAATAGTGATTCAAGCAACTAAAACATATGTAAGACACTTTCTCCTTTAAAACCTAATCAATGTCACACTGGCCTAGGCTGAGCACAAGAAGGGGTTAACACGAAATATTATATTTTTACATACTTTAGGCAGTTAAATATAGCATATTTAAAAGTGTTATTATTTTGTAAAATCTTTGTAAAGAAACATAAGAAAAAAAAAATGTAAGATGGGTAGTTTGATCAGTGGTAGGCCCATCGTTAAAATCATTTGAGAATTTTAAGTTAAAATATTTTAAATTGATTTAAAGAGGAAGAATAAAGAAATATGAAGTTATAAAACCGACCTTGTGGGTTGTAAATGAGATGATTGACTGCCTCATAAATAAGAGTAGGCGTAGGCCCAACTAACGAGGACCAGCCCCGAGCTACATATTCAATTTAATCAAAGAAATTTAAATTTATTTATATTATATATATATAATTTAAAATTAACAAAAACAATTAAAATCAGACACGAGGGTCCGGCCCGATTTTTTTGTCGGAGTGAGCTGACCCGAACCCATTTTTACGGTCTGAGCCTGACCAACCCGGGCCCGGGCCAACCTGAGCCGGAGGGCCTAAGCAATACATCGTCGTTTGCGTGTCATCGGCGGACGTGTCAATGTGACAAAAGTTTAGGGGCGACCGTGCGAGAACGTGACGAGCGCGTCCCTCGTCTGTCGTCTCTCCATTCGCCGAGAGGCCGACGGAAGGACCGCCTCTGGCCGTCCCGGAAGCCGGAACGCCGCCTCGGCAGAAGAAACCAATCAGACGAATCAGTTTTCTCGATAGATCGATCCATCGATCGTCGATCGAGATTCAAATAGCGGCGGCATCTGCTTCCATTTGTCGGTCTTTTTTCCTTTTTCTTGATTCTTTTGTGAGCCTCTGGTTCGTCGGAAACCGGTGGTGGGTGATGGCCGACGTTGAAGGCGCATATGACCTTCCTGAACTGCCCCTCGAGAAGGTCTCCATATCTGGGCCCCTACTGTCTTCTCTCCTGCAGCGGTTCGCTGCCGCCGGCGGTGACTGCGACGGACTCCTCTTCGGCCACGTCCGCCAGCTCTCCGCCCCCAAGCTCCAGGACGACTACGACAGCTTCACCGATCCCTCCGCCGCCGTCGCGGAAAATGTCGCCGCTTTCATCACGGGTTATGTCTGCTCCGGTTCTCCTCAGAGCTTCTATGACGCCGCCGGCCTGCTCCATCTTCCCACCCTCGACAAGTTTGTCGCCCAGCAAAGGCAGCCGGAATTTGATGGTGCTGCCCCCGCCACCTCCTCGACCGCCTCGTCCGGCCTAATCGGCTGGTTCGTCGGCCGGAGAAACACCCAACTTCGCCCTTCTATGCGCGAGCGTGCCGTCTCCTCTTCCCTCTTCAATATCTTGCCCTCCAATAAAAACCTAGCTTCCGTAAGACAAGCGGAACCACCGCGCGTTTTTCTGCTCCTGTCCGGATCCTTCTCTCCTCAGACGCCTATTCACACGCATGAGTACCGCGCTTTTGAGTTCCTCCGCCGAGGCTCCTTCGTTCCGAAATCGATCGATATCGTCAACGTCGGCCCCGGATTTCGAGGCCACTACGATGTATTTTGCCCCATTTCGTCCTTCTCCTGGCTCTCTGTGGATGCAAAAGGTCAGAGGGACGTGGTTGCAGAAGCCAACTGCAGGAGCAATCGGAGTAGAATTGGGGAGCAAGATGCTTTGGAGACGATGGAACGAGTGAGCAATACGTTGATAGGTGCCGAATCTGCAAATTATACCGCAGAGTTGGAGGATCTTTACAGAAGGATGCTCTCTAAACTTGAGAATCTATCACGTCAAGTGGAAATGAGCTCTGCCATGCTTCTTGAACAAGTAAATATGTCTTTCCTTTCCCCTTTTGATTTCTTTGTCAATTGCATGAACTTTGTTTAATTTTAGACTATACTGCATCCATTCGCGGCGGACTGTCGCTGTCTGCATCCATGCGTGAGCCTGCTTTATGGAATTCTTATTGACACGCTCTCTTGGATGTTTGAACAGCAGTGATAATGCATAATTTTGATTACCGCGATTTCAGGGTTAGATAAAGCAGAATTTGCATGGTCTTTAGTTTTCAGCAAGAATTGGGATTCTTGAATAGTTGCCCGCAAGCAGTATGAAGTATTTTTTGTTATGCACCGGGTGTTGCAGAGGGTAAGACTCCACACTCCACAGACAAAGTAATTGAACAGTTGTAGCTTTGACAGGAATGTTCGTAGCAAATGATGTCCTGCATATTTGGCCGTCTGACTTGTTTCAGATGACTATTTTGGGCAGTGACAACTGACTGCAGATCATTTCATCCGGCAGCTGCTGGTGAATGCTCATGATCACCAGAATACGCACTAATGGCAGGGGACGTTGTCAAGGAGCATGCCGTTTCTGGGGAACGCTCTAGGTTCTCATAGGTCTACTATTTTCGATGCCTGAAAAGCAGATGTCCAATGACTCATACTTCTTTCCTTCAAATTCTAAGACATAAAGTTACGTAAAGATTGCACAAACGATTGAAGATCCTTGCTAAAGGAGCTCAGTTTAGAAGATACATGGGAAGGTTGGAAACTTGGGAGCGTGCAACAGAAAATGTGAAACGGAGAAATGATTGTTTCTTTTTAATAGTCGGGAAAGATGATCCATCAGATGAGTCTTTAGTCTTCTTACTAGGGCTGGATGCATGGTAATTGACTAATACAGATGTCATTCCTGGCATACAGGTAACGGCATCTAAATTTATGAACTTCTAAGTAGAAGCTAACTAATACGAGATATAAATTTTTTAGTGTCATAGAGCTTGAAGCTTGAAAGTCTAGTTAAAAACATGTTTTACCTTAATAAGCTGCTTGAAGTGGTAATTCTTTTGGCTCCTTAAAATAGCACAGCAAAGTCTTCACTTTCTCCTCTTGATTGAAGTTGTACGAGAAAGCATATACATTGAGCTTCCTTATACATTTCAGGCTTGTCTCCAGAACCCTTGTTGTTGCAATGCATGCACTTTGGACATCTGTGTTCGCTCTAGTAGTACCTTCCTTTCTTCCCTAAAATCCTTTACTGCTTATTTTTGGACAAGGCATTTTTGTTAATAATATCAATCTGTCGGCGGTCTTGTTTGTGTATGAGCCATCCATTTTTTGTATGTAGAAAATTTTACAAGGCATTTGACAATAAATCCTCTTTTTTTGCAATACTGAACTTGACATGTTTATGCTCAACTAATTCAGATATTTGTTCTTGTCTTAGCATTAGTTAGATATTGTTTGTACCTTTAAATTCTGTTCATTTCGCTGGCTCGTTTTAACGGGCATCTAAGACTGCACGCTGGACTGGCTTGGCAATTGACAAAGTTCATGAGCGTTTCACTCTTTAATATTTGCAAAACCACATCAATGTAAAACAATCTTGCCTTTCCAATCCACATGGTTTCGAACATTTTCTTCAGGATTTCTTAAATCTCATATCACAACTTTCTCGTCATCTGTTTAAATTTTTGCAGTCTAGGATCATGTCTCCTGTTATCTTAATTCATACTTTCTGATTTGGATATCCAGCCATGATTGGAAATAAAGTGGTTTGCTTTGCGGGTTTGTCACGCAATGCCCATTGCTGGTGATTTCAGTGACATATTTTACAGCATCTCATTCTTGATCACCATTTCTGTGCCTCATTGACACAAGGGTCTCCCTCTTTTTATTACAAATTCCATCTCCTTAGCCAAAATGATCAGAACAATCTAGCCATAAATTGACCACATTGATATTGATGTAGATAGATGCTCCCCTCAACAATGAATTGCTTTTGTAATCCAATAATAGTGGAATATCATAGAGTCACATCAAAGGTACTTTAAAATTAGGTTCTCTGATATGTTCGGTCATTACTTCCAATTTCCAAAAGCCATTACGTATCACTGGGAAGCCCAAACATGGGCTCAACTTCGTCCTAACTGCTAAGTGTTTTCCTTCAAAAGCCTTTAGATTGTGCTGTACAACTTTGATCTGTAATAATTAGATCTTTGATATTGGAAGCAAAGATTGAAGTGGATGAGTAGAATATGAAAAGAGAAGCAGTGGAATGGTAGCCTCAAGATTGGTCCCTGCGCTTTTCTCTTTTCAAGGGGAAAAGGGGTTTTTCAATCCGTCAAAGTTCAAGTCAATAGTAAAAGGGATCACATGGTTTTGCAGCTTTTCCTTACACGAGTGTTGAGATGATACAGGGTTTGGGGCATGTGGCCAACCCAGATGTTGGAATATGCATGCGTCTGCTTTAGCATGGAGCAGGATATGCCAGGCAGAGAATGACAAGGGAAAAGTGAAACCCCAAATTTGATCTGCAGTCTTCTTCCTCTTAGGAAAACAAACTCATTGTTCCTCCTCTCCCCCTCTCTTTCTCTCCCTCAATCACCCTCTGTCTTCGTGTCCAAGGAATTATCTTCTTTTGTTATGTTCTTGGTATGTCTGGTTATTGTCCATAGAAAATTTCATTCTAGACCTTACATCAATTTGTAGCTGTAGTCTTTTCGTAATTCGTCGTGTTCTTGGTATCTCTCGTTGTTGCCCATAGGAAATTTCATTCTAGACCTTACATCAACTTGTGGCTGTAGTCTTTTCATTCTTTTTCATGCTGCTTGCTTAGGCTTATAGTATGCTGGCCAAGTGTTTTTCTGCTACTTGCTAGTTTATTCGATAATCTCATGATTCTATTTTGTACCTGAAAACTAATGATAGTGCTTGCATCTGGTGGTAAATAATCCTTTTCCTATTTTCAGCCTTTTTTTTTTTGTGTACTTAAACCCATGATCTCATAGATTTGTATTCTGTCTTTTCAGGAGAAGAAGAATTTAAGGCTGAGGTCCAAAATTGCAGGATTGGAATAATGTTCCTATGTTTTCAGCCTTCTCATTTCCTCTATAGCTATGTCTCCTGAATATAGCAAATTTCATTTTTGGATTGGCCTTTCCATGTTTCTATAAGAGGATTTCTCCTTTTTGTTCTCTTTCTGCGTGGTTGTGTGTGTGTGTGTGTGTGTGCACGTGTTGTTATTATGGTGGTGGGGTGTGGATGTCGGAGTTGAAAAACTTTTTTCCTATTTTGGCACTTCCACGCAGATGCGTGTGTTGCATCTTGAATATCCAAACGGATGCATCCGCATTATCTAAGGGTAATGGTTTCTTCTGCATTTGATTTTCCGTTAATGGCATCTATTAGAACTAATATATATCAACACAGCATGTCCACTATGTATGTATAGCCTGAAAGAGCCTGAGGTGCTGTCCTGCTGGTGTATGAATTGTGTGTGAAGCTCAGTGTACTTTGAAGTACTCATACCGCAGGTTGTGTTTTTGAGAGAAATATTGCCTAAGCTCCAACTCAAAACAGAAAAATGCCATCGAGTTGTATCTACCAATTGAGAAACAGAGAGGTTAGGAGAAGGCTAAGCGATAAAAATGGGAGGTGATGAGAACTTTCTTGATGCATATTTAAGAACTTAAGGTTCATATTACCAGGACATGAAATATATATGGGAAGCAATCCAGGAAGCAGAAGCAAGGATTTGGTGCTTGTTTATAGAACAATCCCATAATGGAGAAAAGCTCATGAAAAGGGTATAAATAAAGGTAATTAGAACGATCTTGATTGATTTACTCACTGCACCAAAGGGTAGATGCTTCAATGCTAGTTTTAGCACCGAGATTCTCAAATTTTTAACTCCTACTCCATTGTCGGTTTTTGTGTTCAGTCAGTTGAATGTTTTGAAAAATTGAAACGATATTCTTCAGAATTGAATACAATGGTCATGCTAGGGGCAAGCGACGGAACTAGACGACTGGTAAACATCCAGGAAGATCGACATTTACAGTGACAGGATTCTAACATCAGCAAGGCCAAGCAAACCATGACAGAGAAAGTATACTTTTGTAGTGCTCCTAAAAACACTTCAGCTGATAGAGGACAAGTATATTCGACCTAATAACTTCTATTGCTTGGTTGCTGGAAAAGTCTTGGCTTGAACAAGGAGTGACACCAGTAAGATACCCTTGGAAGTCTTCTCATCACAGCTAAAACCTCAGTCCTTTGCGGACCCCATTTGCTCTGACACACTATTCAAACTTTAACAACAGCAATATCAACATAAGCTTAGAGGGGTTGGTGCAATGGCCAGATTGGAGGTGGGTAGGTGTCTAAGTGGTCAGTCCTTGTTTCAAGCTTCCGTGGGATCAACTTCTTGTTCTTCTGCAAAGCAAAAGTATCACCTCGAAGGCCGGAAGCATAGAAAGCAAGCCACCTGATACCGTGAGGGGAAAGATGGGGTTTCAGCTCTCAGCCATGCAGTAGGATGAAATAATCATTAACGATCAATATGTGCATGTGAACACACACACACACGAACCCAATACTGCACAATCAGGGGGAGTTTGCCATGTATAAATCAGAGTCAGAAATGACAATGAAGTAAGTAATTAAGATCAGGCAACCATCTGATGGAGGCCATGCTTCATGCACCTTGAATCATTCACTGTATAGCCGATCAAGCTGAAGAGACTTATACTATCTTTAGCTTTGTGACGTTTTGTTCAAGCTGGGTTTATGGATTATCAGCCTACGTTTGGTTCAGAAACAGATTCCTGCAAAGTGTTTGAAATGCCTCTCTCGGCTCTCTCTCTCTTGGACTGTGAAGATTCGCTCTTTACTACTAAACCGCCTTTTTAGCTGAACGTTAAAATTGCTTTCCGTCAGAAACAGATCCTTTCTTCTTTTCTCTCCAACTGCGGCTATCAAACTGACATCTCTCCAACTGCGGCTATCAAACTGATAGCTTAGGTGACAAAAAGACCCTTGAAATATGATTTTTTGAAGGTTTTTTTTTAGAAATCCAACCTTACCAATGTGATCTTGAGGATATGTTGATGCAAAATATGTATTAAGTTTATCCTTTTTTGGGATTTGCTAGTGTTTTTTTTAATAAGCAAAAATGAATGGTTTTCATAGCATCAACATTTTGGTAATAGAAAAATCAATATTTTTTCATAAAAACTATTTGATTCAAAGCATGTTTTATATCAAAATAGTTTTTCTATATTAAGATGTTTGTATTTTATCTAAAATAATTGTTTGGCAAAAAATTAAGGGGTTTGGTTTTTATCCCTAACATAGTGTCTGTCTTTTACCAATTTCTCTCTCTCTCTCTCTCTCTCTCTCTCTCTATATATATATATATATATATATATATATATATATATATATATATATATATATATATATATATATATACGAGTTGGGATGGGAGGCGTGTTGTAGGGCCTACGTCTTCAGTTTGAATCCTAAAAGGTACCCATCCTTACCCCCAAGGTGTTTTCCATATATATGGATTGTGTCAAGGGGTTGGATTTAACTAGTATGTACTCATTCACTTTGTTGGATGTTCACATATTCAGATTAAAAATGTTATGTACTATATGTGATTTGAATTTGAAGAATTTTATAATATGAATTCGAATTTGAATCTGATATTTAAATTAGTAAGTGAGTTTGAATCTCACTTCTAAACTGGATTTGAAACACATTGCAATATGTTGAGTGTGAATATATCAGATGTGGACTTCCTAAAAGGATGGAATCCAAACCTAAATTTGACTCACATTTCTTATATCTAAATTCAATTTGATTTGGGATGTTAAATTTTCTTCCATATCCAATTATTGTGGATGTTGGATATCAGATTTGAATCGGTTTGACATGCCTATCCATATACAAACAAGCAACCTGAAAAAGAAGACTCGTCATTGTTAGTCCCTTGCATGAACACCAAACATAAGAGTGGACACTGCCCATCTGGCTTTCGAGCCACGAGGTGTTCTTGGGCCATGAAAATGGCCTCGGGATGGCCCCGGCCCAAGTTGACTTTGGGCCGGACTTGGGTCTGGGTTGGGTTGAACTGGCTGCGCCAGGTCTGATAATTTATTTTAGTGAATTTTAAATATTTATATATATAAATAATATATTTTTAATATTGTTTAATGTAAATTTAACTGGCTCGAGCCCCCGGCCGGCCGGGCTCAGCCCGACGCCCACCCCTAGTTAAATACCTCACAAACAAAAAAAAGTGCATATGAAAGAAGTTTTTTTTGGGAACTAAAAGCTGACAAAGTTGAAATATTGTAAGAGGAGTTTACGGTGCACATGTACTCCCTCAGTAAGCAAGCAGGAGCTCAACATACCATCTAGAAAAGAGACTAGAAAAAATCCCTCATTGGTCTTTTTAACTTATGTATCGCACCCCACCACTTAAAAAAAAGATCAAATTAGAATCTTGTCTTTTCGCAGGCGCTTAACCCCAGGAGCGCAGCCAAGACAAGGCTCGCATGGGCCCTGGCCCCACAATAATTTTTTTTTTTAAATTACATGTAAATTTTAAAAAATTTCACTTGTTATATATAAAAATTTTGAAAAATAATATTTCGGCCCTAATCAAAATTTAGAAACTTTAATTCAGCCCGCCTCATGAAAATTTTTTAGCTTCGCCCCTGCTTAGCTCGACGAGTTAGGCTTATGCTCCTTGGAACAACACTAATGCACATTAATTAGTGTTCAATCTAATGTATAATAAAGAAACAGTTTTAGAACACACCTGAAGCAAAGAATATGAAGAGATCAATGATTCAACATGTGCCTCCATCCTTACATGGATTATGGATACTGAGCTTAACTATCAAAGGGAAAAGCCTAGAGTAAGTCAAAACTTTCTGCCAATGTTATGAGAATGAGCCAAAATTGCCCATTGGATTCAAATGGGTGGCAAATCTACTTCATTCGGTTGCCAATCCAAGAGTTCCATATATCAAATATTAACTATAAAGTTGCGTTTGGATGACAATCTTAAAACCAGCTTTTGCAAAAACTCAGTTTTGCGAAATCTTAGTATGTCTAGTAGTTGTTGAAACCTGATTTGTGTCTGGGTGGCAAGAATCCGACGACAATAAACTAGAAAATCAGGTTATACATGCACTTTTGAAAATATCGTTTTGTTAAAAGTCTTGTTTTTTACTGTCATCCAAACATGTCTTAAACTATATTTTACTGTTAAAGTGTTGCACAAACAAACCCTAAATTTTTTGTTTTAAAATTCTGAATATAAAACTCTTTTTGACAGTGGTGGAGTCAGAAATTTATGACTAAGATGCAATTTAAGTTTATATTTTAAACATTAAGGAGCACTCATATATTAAAAAAAATGAAAATGAATGAAGTTTTTATATATAAAATAAAGTAAAATTTTTAGACTGTCCAACCGCGAGGTGTTCAGCTATCTAGTACTAAACGAAATTGGACTTTCAAACCTATGAGTCGATCCACTTAAGCTTGCAACAGGCCACAACAAACTTACCCATTTGCAGATCCAGATCCAACTGATCAAATCCATATCCGACTTCCACCGGTCCTGATACGCCGCTCCAGAGCACCATTCCAGACCAAAATGCCAATAACCAATATTTGGGAAATATGGATTGGATCAAGCACATTTCAAGCGAGCGGGTTTTATTCACGCAACCGGATCGGGTAGGGACTGTCATGTAACTAGTTTTCCATTTTGAATCCCCGATGCACCAACTTACTTTGCTGTAAACAAGGGGTCTCCGACGTGCAAGTTGAAACGCTACGGAGGCGGCACTCGCAAGGCACCAAAGCAAACTCTGTACCTCAAGGTGGCGGCTTCCGCCTTCTTTGGGGTGGTGAGAAAGCTCATTTAACTAAAAGTACCATAAAATGTGTATGGTAGGAGCCGAGCTAAAAAAATTTTATTGAGAAACACTAATATAGTAAAATATGGTAAGTAAAGAAATTACAATAAGACATAGCAAACAAATTGTGTGGGACCGTGTAGGCAATTGCCCACGAAGCCGGCACCTGGTCCGGCGCCGATTGCCGGCACTATATGGTATGGTAAGTGCCCATTGCAGGGCTGTGTGTCCCCAGGAGACGGGCCCAGACCGGTGGGGTGCGATCCAAACAGAGGCAACATGAAGAACATGGGGTGCCTGAATTATGGAGAACAAGTAGGCCCAGATCTCTCACTTTTTTCTTCCATTCCCAGATTCCTCTCCACATGATTCTTGTCTGCATCACACAGCAAACCCAACTATGCACTATGCATAAGAGCAGCTCAGATTCACAATTTGAACCAAACATGATATTTAGTCTAACTATTTGGATTTAGTTAAAGTAAGACAGGAACAAGAAAATTCTGGCTAAGGAGCACTAGACATAAAACTTTAATTTTTTAAGGAGCACCAAGATGTTAAAGAGTCGCCTTATAAAATGGCTCTGTGTGGCAATTGCCCACACGTATCCCACACCTGCCTCGGCCCCTAAAGCTAAGTTAACAAATAATTTAAAAGTTTTAGCACAATGAAACTTACTCATCAGAGGTGTTTTGGATGTTCGTGCCCTGGGAAGACGCGTCCCTCAGTTATTAGAGGGACATTTTGATAGTTTTATAAGGTGGCAATATTTGCCATTACAGGAGAAGAGCCTTCTATTTAACTAGCAATGACATTTTGATCATTTTCAGCCCATAATTAGGGGTCTAAACAATGAGTCGAGCTACTCGAGCTAGACTCGAGAACGAGTTCGAGCTGAGTCATTTGCTTAAGGGGTCGAACTCGAGTTCATAAGTTGATTCGTTCAAATAATCGAGTTGAGTTCGAGTTCACTGAACTCGAACTGCTAAAGCTGGACTTGGCTCAAAAATGATGTGCAGTGATTTTTTAAATGTCTGACTTTTTTTTAATTAAAAAACCAGTATATTTACGTTAAATAATTATGTAAGTTTTTACGTAAGCTCATTCAAGTTTGTCGAGTCTTAATCGAGTAGAGTTTGATTTATAGCAAAGTAATAGTTTATATATTCAAATGAGTTTTTTGAGCTCGAGCTCAACACATAACTGCCGAGTCTTAATCGAGTCGAGTTCGATTTATGGCAAAGTAATAGTCCATATAATCAAATGTGTTTTTTGAGCTCGAGCTCAACACATAACTACTGAGTCCCGCTCGAGCTGCTTCTGTCGAGCTAATCTCGAGCTCGAGCTGCTCAACACATATGTTGAGTCGAGTTCGAGCTATTCTCGAGATCGAGCTGAACTCGAGTTGGCTGAACTTGGGCTCAACTCGACTCGTGTTCACCCCTACCCATAACACGTGGTGTCATATGCCACAACGTACAATAACATATAATTTTGCTTATAATTTTAGAAAACCTAACCAATTTTTGTGTTTCTCTAAGAGCAATATTCGTCATGAAGGCTATCAAATAAGAGCCCGCATTAAAACTTTGCTAACTTAGAAAACGTGCATTAGCTCCGATTGATTTCAAAATTACTATCAAAATTCGAAAGCTTTGCTTTAAAAAGAAATTGAGTTGCAGAAGGCAGTCTTTTTTTTATATATTATAAGCAAAAACATGATCGAAAATGAAATTTTGACACTCTTTATAAACTTTTCTGTTCACCAGGTCCAAGATGTGACGAATTCAAGAATAAATTGGAAAGAGAAAGGGTAACACAATACAGCTATTAAGAACCAAACGTAACCACAAAAAAAGAGATCATTGTCATCTTATATGTAAAAGTATAAGGGTACCTCCAAAATAGAATTGAAATCAAAATCAAAGTCAAAATCATTTTAAAAATATTTTTTGGCAATTCGAGGAGAGACGGAAACCGCCTTTCCTTCTATTCACGCGTCGAAGCCCATAAATGCTTCGAGTCATTGGTGGAAAGCATTAAGGATAGAGCCAAGGTAGGGTCTGTAAGGGCCTTTGTCTTACCTCAAAAAAACAAAATAATATATATATATATATATATATATAAATTTTAAAAACTTTCAATTGTTTTATATAAAAAATTAAAAAAATGATATTTTGATTTATGTCAAAATTTATAAATTTTAATTTGACGTTCTAGCTTTACTCCTGAAAAACATGACGCGTAAAGTGCATACATCATCGCTTAGACAACTAGGCTTATACGACCCGCCAACTCGACAGATTACATTAAATTAAATTAAATTCAAATTAAGTAAAAAGAATATATTCACGCCCACACCTAAGCCTTTAGCCATTGTTGACCTATAGAAGGCGGCCATGTAACGGAAAAAAGGTGAGGCTGACGGAGACGCTCCGGTGGATTAGGTCATGACCCACCGCCAAGTCATTCATAGCATAATCAATCTCCACATGAATTGAATAACCAGAGGGCGGAGAGAAGAAGAGCTCATGACAGACGCCATTGAAGCATCACAAGTGTAAAGCCAACCCCTGTGGCTGTGGGCTCACTTCCCTCTGCTTTCTCACTTGGCGGGCCCCAACCCATCGTCGGCCGTCGCTTTCTGCGATCCTCGAATTCTTCCGTTCTCTGAAAAGTCTCAACTTTCCGGCGAAAATCTCAGCTCCGGTCTCTAGATTTCCCAAGTTAGAATTGGAAACTTTTTATTAAGATGGCCCATGCCTAACCGCAATTGTTTTTCAATACGGGTTCCTTCCGATGCGATACAAGAACAATATTTGTGCACAGAGAATTCTTCCACCTTTCACAGAATATTGAAAGTTCAATGCATTACATTGGGTATTGTGTTTAATCTCACCTGCTATGTACTTGTGATAGGATTGGAACTTAACATGGCTGGAGGATGTATATATATATAATTTCATGTTGTTGGAAACCATTACAAATGGTATATGTATTAAATACATTTAAATAGAAATTGAGAAACTTCAAAATGTATATCGACGTGTATTGAACGACAAGCCATATTTGCGAGCAAACTGAACTGGTGTTTCTATATTATAAGGAGGGCGCTGGTCTCCTTACCAAACCATTTTGGTTTGGTAAACCACCATTACCGAAACGAACAGGTTAACTACCAACAGTTTTCTTGACAATGCAGGAACAACTTGAATTACAACTCAAAAAAATGTGGGTGAGCAATAGATTTCATATCAGACCGATCAGGGCAAAGCTAGGATGGATTTCGTTTAGGGACGGACCAAAAAATCCAACCTCAAATTTAGGTAGGGTTAAACGGAACCTAAGTAAAAAAAAAAAAAAAAAAAACATTGAACAACTAAAATTTTTTTATTTTTCTAATGTAAATTTTTTTTTCCAGCTATCGTGGGCCTTTCAAGAGTGCCATCGGACAAGTGTATATATTTGCAGAAATTTATTTGAGTTTATATTCATAAAATTTCCTCATTTATTAATTTAAGCATTAGTGTTCAAATATTTGTAGCCGATTCACCAAACCTTCTTACTAGATGGAGGAATGTGGATGTTCATTGGTGTAGGGTATCGGGTCGAGCTATCATCTATTAAATTCTCATAAGTGGTATCTTTATTGACTAGAAAAAATGGCAAACACTACTTTTAAGTTGAAGAGAAGAGAGTAATCGCAAGTTCATCCATATTCCAATGCAAGAGCAAAAGGATGAAAGGTGGCTTCGGCTTTTCACCTGCGCACAAAATAAGGTTCCCTCCGGCCTAGTTTCATGGCGCCTTATCGGCTTGACCCAATATTTAAATGAAGACCCGATCATAGAGGAGAGGACATTGTTTTTTTCCTTCTCGTGGTTTGTAGTTTATTGTTAAAGGTACGCATACTCGCTGTCATGAAGGCTTGAACAACACAAGTGAGCTGGACATAGGGGGACTCCATTATTGAACTCGATCCGTCCACTTTAAATGCCTTGAATACAGATTGTTTGCTAAGAACTACAACAATTTCGTGCTTGGCTTTTGCTATATATATATATATATATATATATATATATATATATATATATATATATATATATATATATATATATATATATATAATGTAAAATATTTGCACCAAGAAAATTTAAAAAAAAAATGAAAACTATACGTATCAACAACTTTAAGCAGTCATGTGGTACTACTCTCTTGAAAATTAGTTTGTAAATGATGAAACCAAAAAATATTTAATGTATCATCTAAAAATGATCACTTAAAATGATCAAGTAGCTCATCATCGGTCAAATTATTCTTCTCATAATTAGGTTTGGAACGTTGTATGAAACCAATGAGCATTAAAAAAACACAGTTTCTGTATCGATCCGAAACTGATTACTTAAATTTATTTCTCCTCACCACAGCCCCAGGGACAAGCTTCGCCCAACTCCTTGATTCAACAGAAAAACAATTTCCCATCAAATCTTCTTATTTTCTTACTTTTTTGAAATAAAGCTTAACCCTGAGAAGTATCTAGCTAAAGATAAGACCCAATGCCAATCCGCTCACACTTGAAATACTATAAACAAATAAACACATAAAGTTGCGTGTGCTGAATCGCAATGGTAGTCAAACCTCGGTGCCATCACACCACTCCTTTTTTAGATAACTTAAACTTTAAATATCTAATCAAATCATATCTACGCGTTCCAAAAATATTCGATTTTTACATTTTCAATATTTTCCTAAAACCCACAAACAATAATATGTTCATCATTCCCCCACTCGTAACCGGTTCACCAGAATAGATGAATCGGCCGAGCCGCATGAATCAGCACCTGGCAAAATAGAAAACTTTTACCCTCGAAGAAAAGAATTTACGACTTCAAAAGGAAGGGATTTTATGTACCGCGACATCGGGTACAGTTTTTTTTATCAAAAGAATCAGGAAATCACAGGGTTCGAGAACCGATTCTCACACAAAACCTGGGTAAGATTTTTGAAGAGAACACCATAGATGAGATTCCTTCTCCCAGATACCAACTTCCAAGCTCTGCCCACCGGTGCTTTTTATCAAAATCCCCGTTGGTGCCTTTCCGTTTCTGTTTCCACCGCCTTCCCCTGAAAAGGCGTGAACTTATTATTTGACAGAATCACAACCGGAAAAAGAATTTCTTTTACAACTTTTCCTTTTTTCACCAGCCGAAAAAGTTAAAGGGAAAAAAAAATCGTATATATTTATAACCAAATGACACCGCCACTTTCTCCCCGCCCGGTTTCTCCACTTGCTCGGATTCTGACGCCGTCCCTGGCCACTGACAGCTCACCGCTCATTATTAACCGGAAAGTTTTATTAGGGGCTTCCCAGAATTTCATAAGAATTGCAGGGGTGTTCGAGGAAAAACGACCACGGGCGAGTGGATCGACGCCTGGCGCTGCCTGCCAACGCAGGCAGATGCTGCCGGTCACGTGACTCCTGTCAGTTCTCCCTCTTCTCCTCGCCAGCTGTCCGCCACTTTCGAACCCCCCCCCGCTCCTCAGATTCCGTACTCGTCTCCGGCTATCCGACGTGTCTCGGGGCGATTGGCCGGAAAATTCTCACGACGACGAGACGGGGGTGCGGCGGCGGTGGCCCGCGAGGGCCCGGAGGACCTGCCACGTGGCGTCGCCGTGGCGGAGCGGGACGTTGAAGAGCAGCGACCGGCGGTTGGAGTCGCGCCAGAGGTTGCGCTGGATGGCGGAGAGGTTCGTGGCGGCGACGTGGGAGAGGATGCGGCCGAGCCGGCCGACGTCGCGCTCGGCGACCGTCAGGCTGATTTCCGGCCAGGGGACGGCGTCGGGGAACGGCAGCCGGATGTCGTCGGCGATGATGACGGGGACGCAGCCGAGCGCCACGGACTCGACGATCCTAGGGCTCCACGGCGCCCACCCGAGCGGGCACAAGCAGAACACCGACCTCGCTATCTCGGACAGGTAGCCCTCCGCCCGCTCCCTCTTCACGAAGAACCGTCTCCGGCCACTGTACCTCCGCCATATTTCCGTCCTCACTCCCCTGTAATACGTTTCACCGCACAGTTACAAACCATATATACGCTTTATTAACGTTAAAAAAGCAATTTCCAGCTTTAAATAAGCAAATATCGGCCTCGTGTGCGTGATATTTCTACGACTTTCAACCATTTTTAAAGTTTAAAAACGAGCTATGGAGATTATCGGTTCTACAGGAGACGAGCGTGCAGACCTGCTGTAGAACCGACCGCTGATGTTCTTGGGATGAATCTCCATTTTGCCCCTGAAGAAAACCCATATGTCCCGTTTCCTCTTCCGTTCGGCCAGCGCCTTTCCGATCGCCTCCGGCGGCACATACGGCGGGATTTGGACGGTGAGCGCGGCGGCGTCTTGGCACGGGTGCTGGCCCTTCACGCCGAACGTCTGGACGATGATGGACCGCTTCAAGAACTCCGGGATGCCGTCCTTCCTCGCCACGTCCTCCTGAGAACACAAGGACGCAACGCGACCTCCATGAATGAAACGGCGCGAGAAGATGGTGTGGATTTAGTTGGTTTGAAAGGAGGCGCCGGATGGGCAGCTTACCATCGTGTGGAAGCATGCACCATGGTCGTGAGTGGCGACGAAGACGTGATCGGCGCCGTTGCTCCTGTTCCAGAACGGGTAAGCTGAGGCGATGTGGGCGACGGCGGTGGCGAAGAGCGGACGAGCGTGGCCGATGGCCGGGAACCCGTTGACCGTGCTGAAGTTGCAGGTGGCGTAGATGGGGACGAAGAAGAAGTGAGCCTCCTCGGGCTTGAGCGTCCTGTGGGAGCTCTTGAGCAACGCCCTGTGGATGGCGACCTCCGCCGCGAAGAGGTGGTTGCTGCACCGCTCGTTCGACAGCCAGTCGCTGTTGAACCTCGACGGAAGCTCGTAAACGAACACTTTCAAGTCTTCCATCAAACCACCTGCGCATGATCCGCAACTCATATGGTCAAAGTCTGTAGCTTAACCAAAGATCAAAGACAGAGAATACGTGAAACAAAGTGAGAGAGACACCAACTTGCAGAAAGGAGCTTTATAGGTTGTTGCACAACGGTGTCGTCGCTAGCTTCGACCAGAGCTCGAGAGAAGAGGGTGGGAAGCGACATCGTGCTATGGAGGCTTTGACGAGCGGCGTGGGGCTCGACGGCGGCGACCTCCCCGCCGGCGAAGGAAGAGGAAGCCAGCAGCCAGAGGAGGTCCGGCCCACAAGTCAAGAGATAAAGCAAGAAGAAGAACCAGAGGATGCCTCTTATGTATTTGTACACATGGCGTCCCTTATCGGCGCGCGAGGCGTGCCTGTGGCCCGTTGCACTAGAGGCAGCGCCGCTGGTCTTCATCGTTCTAACGGTGCCCAAGACGTGGAAGGGGAAGAGCCACCACTCTCGCCTCCTCTTCTTCTGCTGCTTCTCCACCTCGGTGTTATTTATCACCATGTCGGTTTCCGTCTTCCTGACTCTCCTTCTTCCGGTTGGGGGGGATCATTCAGGTGAAACGCAAGGTAGAGTGGGGAAGAAGGCTCGGGGCAGGGAGGTTGGTAGCTGAAAGGGAAGTCCCTTTTATCAAGTCTTCCCTTTCCTCTAATTCCTTGTCCTCCTTTTCTTCCTCTTTCCGGTGGATGGTCTCTATACTCTTGGTGGGTCGGTTGGTTTGGTGGTTAGTCATATAGAAGAAAAGATCTATTCTACTTCTGCAGCGGCTGCTGGAGATGGTGGTGCAGAAGGACTTGCAGAGAGAGAGAGAGAGAGAGAGAGAGAGAAAGAGATCGTCAATGGCTACCTATAAGGCTGTCAGCTAACATGTGAGGCAAGAGACAGGGAACATGGAAGCAGCAATTAAAAAATTCCTCCCTGTTTCTGAAGAGGTTGCTTTTGATTTTACATTTGACAGACGAAATAATAACAAAAGCAGAAAACGAAATATCGGGAGGGCCGGCAGATGGGTAATACCGATACAGATAGCAGGGTAGAGAGAGAGAGAGAGAAAAGGAGGAGGAAGAAGAGGACGGGGACAGGGAAGACAGCGGCGCCATTTCTCGTGACAGCGATAGGGGTATAAAGGCCATGTGACCGCATTTCTCCCTCTCCTCTCCAGTCTCGACTCTTCCCCACAGTCCTCCTGAAATTCTCCCGCTCCCCTTTTCTTCTTCTGAGTTTTTTTTTCACTGCCCTCCTCTCCTCGCACCAATTCAACTCAATGGGGTGCTCTGGAATCCGTAATCGGTCACAGCGAAGCAGCAAGCAGGTATTTGCAGTAAAAATTCCGTCCTTTTCTTTTCAAATTTCAGACTTTGCTAAAGATCACACCAACAAAATATGTAAAGTTATTGATACGTTTTATCAATGAACTAAAAATCAAATCAAGATAGTTGTTTGTAATCACTACTTAATCTGTGCCTGAATCTTATGCATTTATTAATTATGCGGCTTTAGGGAGAAGAGTAGGGCCCCTCGAAATGCGAAGGCCTAGGAGTTCCTGTTTTTACTTCCATTCCTTTTCCCTGTCCGATCTCTTTTTATTTAAATCTTTTGCAGCTTCTTTTGGTCGTCGTCTGCTGCTTCGTTGTATGAAGAATTGGGGCTTTTAATAAAGTTGTTGCGTGTACGTTGGAGCCTTTTTCTGGCTGCCTCGGCATTGATGTGGCCTTATCGTGTGTGTGGACGCGTTCGCTTCCCTTTGTGCGCGTCTCTAAGGCTTACGTTGTTTGGGGTCTGCCTGTCTCAGTAGGCCCCGTCTCGTATCGGCCCTTTGCCCAGGCAGCGTGGGGCTGATATTATCGGGTTCTTACTGTTGGTCCATGTACCGTAGTGTAATTGGGTGGTAACCGGTTCATATTCACACTACTCAAAAACCCTTTTTTTTTTTAACACGAAAAAAACGCAATAAAAAATTTCTATTTAGAACTTTAAAGAGCGTTGTTTTTAGACAAAAAAAAAAGTAAAAAAGCCACTTTTTTAACATGTTTTTTTTTTTAATACCAAACAGCCCTTTTAACTTTTTTATTTTTTATTTGTGCAATTCTAGTTGTAATATTAGTTGTTCACATATTTTATCTTTTCTTTATTTTAAATTTTTAAAAAATTACCATATTTTTTTCTCATTTTTTACAAACTCGTCAGTATTTACCAAGAAGAACATTGTCATTTAAAACTTCGAAACATTTTTTATAACTATGATTCAAAGAATTAGACATTGTCATTTAAAACTTCTAAACATTTTTTGTAACTGTGATTCAAAGAATTAGAAGTTCTCTGCCATGTCTTATTTATTTGTGATGCGAAAAGTTAGATACACCTAAACCCCAAAACAAGCATGAAAATTAAAGTTTATGGCCACTGAAAATTCGCTTTATTCGGCTTGTTGTTGTGGCCGATCTATGAATAAAATGCCCGTAAATATTTATTTTTTAAACTTTTTAAGGGATGAACCATTTTGAATGCACTGGTTCGAAGCAAAATATAATTAATCTTGACAACATGACCGCCGGGTAGGTGTATAGATTGATGGAATGTATTTAATTAGGCATTTGAATTTGAATCTTGGATCCAGTTACTAATCCGATTACTGGTGCACGGTTTTATAATTTGATTCGAATCTAAGACCGATATTGAACAGAGAATCAACAAAACCCGGATCAGGTTACACCTAATCAGATTTTGAGATTCAATTTAAAAAAAAAACTACTAATTTGAGTTCTCTCTCTCTCTCTCTCTCTCGTTGAACTTCAAAAAAGAATGGTTGGTTTATCAAACTATTTATCAAGTTGTGGAAAAAGTTCAACAAATCCACAGCCCCCATTTATTACAAGTCAAATTCTAACTCCCAAGATAGCAATAAATGCAAGGCATATAAGCAGAATGATTCACCAAGTTTCCAACTGATCAAATGCCACTGGGATGAATATTTACTATCTTATTTGACCAAAATATATGCAGCACATAGTTTGACTTACACATTTGGCCCATTATATTTGTATATACCTTGATGTGGTTTTGGTTTGAAGTGCTCTTTGTTTGGTTTCCCCAACCAAAAACTCAGGATGCTTAAAATCCCAACAGTCCAAACAAGAGTTTTTGCTCTTTAGGACTCAAATTCAGCTTGTGTGATCTCAAATGCTGGATGAGAATCAAAATCTAAAGAAGTTGAGCTCGATTTCAATTTCTGATATGTCAGTAAGTAGTTGAGCCAAGTTCAAGGTGCAAGGTCAATTCAGTGAAACATCTCTATCATCAAAAGGGTTGGCGCAAAGGATGGGATGGGAGTTCGTAGGCAGCCAGCCAATGCTTCGAGTTCCTGAGGCGTCAACTCCCTGTGCTGCAAAGGAGGCATATTGATATTCAAATTAAAATGTAGCGGGGCACTGATCCTAAAGCACTGAGAAAAGGTCTCTACCATGTGGGGATAGAAAGAAGGATGGGGGTTTCTGCCCTCTTGTTGGGTGGTAGGATAAAATACTCTTGCTCATCACAAGTTAGAACATCTTTTATTCAATTGTCTCGGCCTCTTGGGTAGCGCTGGATGTGTTTGCTATTGATAGGGGCAGAGCCAGACATTTTTCATGAGGTAGGCCAAATTAAATTTTCTAAAACTTGATAGGAGCTGAAATATCATTTTTCAAAGTTTTTATATAAGATAAGTATAATTTTATAATATTTATATGTAATTTATTTATATTTATTTTTTTTGAGGGGGGGCTAGGGCCCGTGCGAGCCCCCTTTGGCTCTGCCCCTGGCGATTAATGACTAACTGAAAACAATATGAGTTCTACTTGCTTAATAACATAATAAGAAAAAAAGAACTTTGGGATGTCCACATGAATTGGGTTCACTAATGTAGTCCAAGAAACCATTGTAAGATCAACTTTAACGCATAAAACTAGAAAATAAACTATATCAAAGCTTAAACAATGACCAGATTTTGGTTTCAAGAGCTATGTTTATTCACTAACCCCTGATCACACCATGCCACAATATTGTTCTACATGAATGGAATTAACCTTTAAAAAGACTGACGATCGTTTGGTTTCTTTTTCCATGTTTTTCTATAGCTCAAATATCCTCCATCATATATTTAACTGAGTCCAACTTATAAAGTTGGTTCAATCATTTTAACTGCTCCAATATCAATGAATTATCTTTGTTATTTTTTTCTTATATTATATCAGACTTTGGATCTTTTGAGCAAGTCTGATGTAATGAAACTTTAAAGCTACCAGCATGGCATATAAATAATTTAGAAAGTTATGCACATGGCTGGATATTCCTAACTTTTGATGTCTAGTTTCATGCACACAATATTATATGCCACTGCTCATGGCTTAGGGCCAGTGGGCATGATGGATTTTTAAATTACAATATCTGTGAAACAAAGATTCCTTCTGCTGCTAATCAAGTTGCAAATTTAAGATCATGGAGACCTTTTAGTACAACAGAAAAAGAAAATGATTCCATTTTCATGCATATCTCTCTTCAAATGAAACAATAGATCCGGATTGAGATATTTGTCTTTGCCCATGCTTAATAGGGAGCGCTAAGGCCTTGATTGGCAAACAGAGCAGTTTGCAACTGTTCCATGAATATGACACAAATATTAGGGCAGATTCACATAACTTTTTAAAATGTCCATGAAAACTGTCCCAAACATTGAGTCATATTCAAGGAACAACAGTTATATATTGTTTTGTTTTGTTAAATAGACAACATGGATTCAGGGGGGGAACCAGGGTAGGGCCCATAAGGGCCATGGCCCCACCTCAAAAAAAAAAAAGACATTCAAAATTTACATGTAAAATTTTTAAAAAAATTCACTTGTCTTATATATAAATTTTGAAAAATGATATTTCGGACTAAGTCAAAATTTAAAAATTTTAATTTGGCCCCCATCATGAAAAATTTCTAGCTACGCCCCTACATAGATTATAAATTCTGACTAAGAAACTAACCTAAAACTTAAGTGCTGCTAATATTTGTCCTATGTAGCAAAAATTAGCCTCTGGGTTTTTGGGTAAAGAGAGTGAAAGATAAATGTTTATGCAACGCATTGAGGGAATTAGCTAGTTGGTGAGGTTATAGCGAACTGATTCAATGGATTATTCTATTGCCCGATTATGATAAGGTTTAGTCTCGTGTTAAAAGGGGATCTGACAATCAATTAACTTGGTTCTTAATAATTTTGGTACGGGAACTAAAACTGTTAGGGTGCTGGTTGGAATCCACCAAACCAGGATCCCGAGGTCGGTGTGGAAGTCGGCCAAGTTGTTACTTTGAGAGACGGCAAATTTTTCCAATGGTGTAAAAGATTGTATGGAATTAGAATGGAGACTAGGTACAAATTAAATGCAAGTAAAGCGACATCCAACTAATGGGGCATTGGATAGTCAAGCTCACATGAAGAAAGTAGAAACCAAACCCAGAAATCTAGAGTTGAATTGTAGATATCATTCCTTCTCTCATCAATGCTATGACAATAACAATGTCCTGCTTCATTGTTTACAATGGTGGTCTTAAAAGCATGGTAGATGATCTTCTTCTCTGAAGGCAAGGATGAAAATGGGTTCAAAATTATAAAAAAAAAATGCAACAGAATAAGAACACAAAAAAGTATGTGAATATGGAGATGCCTTCTGAATCAACATAAAGATATCATGTTATATCGTCACTGGACATAACCATATGATATTTTCAAAAAAGCAAAAAAACAAAACAAAGAAAGTGTCTTCTACCATTAAAAATGTCCAATTTCTCTTCCTGACTTTAATGTGCTCTCACTTTTCATCTTTTTTTTGCCAAAGGGCGAAGATGTACATCTATATTTTTTCCTCCAATTTGTTTTTGTCATACCTCCAGCATTTGGACAAATTTAGGGGAATCAAGCTTCTTTTTTTTTTTTTTTACTATAGCTGGTAAACGGCAGGCTGTCTCGGGAATCCTACAAATCTTCCGACTCGGTTACAGTAAAAATACATTAAAGAACAACTTTTTAGAAATCTAGATACCTTCCTTTATTTAGATATAGTAAAAATATATTAAAAATCATGACCTGACTCGTTGATCGAGTGACTTGGTCATCTGCTGATCCGAGTCCAAGTTTGTCAACTACATTTTTTGACATCTATGGAACATGGTCTTATGAGACATCCTCCATCGTGTTTGATTTGTTTGTGTACAGCAGAGAGAGAATGTTTGTCTTCAACATTCTCGTCCACCATTCAAACACCATCCACATGTTCCGTCAGCTTTTCATTCAGCCACTCGCGGGATTTCTCAAACACCAGTTTTTAGATGTGTTTTGCGGAGGTTATTCACTATTCTTAGACAGAGCTACCATAGGGCTGGAGTGGGTCTATAGCCATATAGAGTTGCCCACACCAGACCCAAGTTAGTGTCTTGTAAATCTACATGCACTCAATCCATTGCAATAATTAAATGGATCAGTGTCCTCAACTAAAACTTTATAACTCGGCCGCTGTCAGACACCCTTCATCACATTTATGTAAGGTGAAAAGAGAATGTTTGTCTCCGACGTTCTCCTCCACTAGTCAAACTCTCTCATTTTAGCCTACTTTAATTATCACAAGAAAGTTTTGGGATAGAAGTAACACACAAAGGTGTCAGTGTCCGTGTTTGCGTGTCAAATGTATATTTGGGGACTCTTAATCTCAGAGGATGATCTCTTCTTTGTAGTTGAAAGAAAAAGAAAAATGATAAGGTTGTTTCTTGTTGCAATGAGGAAAATCACCACAGTTTGTTTCTTCTTTTCCCAACATCCAATAAGTTATCGGGTCATAAAGTAGGTAGGTTCATTCCTATCATGTCCTTTCTTATTGTTCAACCTCGGATACCCTTCCTTCGCCACCTAGAACATGTCAATTATTTGGGCTTCGCCGCAACAAAGCCAAAAAACTTTGATGCTCCCTCCCAAATTTATTTTGCGTATTAAACTTCATCTAGACATGGAGATTACACAAGGAAATTAAACAACCAGGACACTACACGAGCCGAGTCGATCTCAAGTTCTGTCAGCTCGAACCGACTCATATTGCTTGGCTTGAGTTCGAGTTGAATTGTACAAGGTCAGCTCAAGCTCAACTGGACTTCAGCTTTATTTGCTTAAGCTCGTTTACCAACTCTCCTCTTGACTTGAGCTCTTTCCTTGATTTTAGCTTTGAAAATTACCAAAAAAAAGGCAATCTAGATTGAATGAACTAACTCGAGTTGAATTGAGTTGAGTTCATGTAACTAGAACTAGACTCGTTTATAAGTTTGAGCTTAACCGAGTGAGTTCAAGTGGAGCTCGAGTTGGCTCATCCGGTTGTACAGCCCTATAAATCACTAACAAATTAGAGATATTTGTAAGGAGAAATTAACAAAAATATCCAGCAGTATTTAGGAAAAAAGAAACTAAATATGCATAATCTTTTGTGGAAAAGGGTCAACAAGCATATTTGAAGATCATGAAATTGACATTTTGGGAACAATCTTCGTCTTAGTTTTAATGTATGGATGACTTGTTCTAAGAGATTCAGCTACCCAACTGTTTAAGCCCTCCTGCATTTAGTGCTATGATCAAACTATCAATGGGATCAAGCAAAGGCCACCAACCCATTACTATCTGAAACTATTGGGTAAGGTTAGATTCACGGCCTCATCTGGAATCCTGAATTTAAAGCACAAGTAGAAAAGAGTTTTCATCGCTTGGGCCGGCGGCAATCGGAACTCAAGTCCCAAGCATTGAGCTGGTAGGCGTCTAGAACTCTCTGTATTACAAAAGTGGGTGATATACGCGTTGAAACATAGTAGGGCCATCACCTTTAGACACCAAAAAGTAGGATTGATACTCTATAGAGATGGAAAGAAGAGTGGAGGTTTTAGTTATCAGCTTGACAGTAAGATAAAATACTCCACCTACTCGCCCCGAAAAACTCAAACAACAGAATGATAGAGCAGAAACTTGATTTATGATGCTCAGCTTGGCACCCTTCAGTGTCCCCTCCCACCACCTACTCACCACCTATGCTGATCTATTAATTACTGGGTGACATGGTTTCAACATATCATAAAATTATTGCTCTTGCTCGCAAAATATTATAGGGTAGGTACATACATGAGGATTTTGAAATCCAAGCATGGGCGGAGGCAGGTGTGGGCACTTGTCTACACAGACAAACAAAAAATGACTATTTTCATATCCATACTTCAAGTTATATATATATATATATACACACATCTTAAAAATTTTAATTAATTTTGTAACTAGTGCCCCTTAACGGGAATTTTATGGGTCCTCCCCCCAATTCAAGTTGTACAGAACCTGGTTGATCTCCATGTACTGTGGACCTGTGGTCCAAACCCAATCAATTTGAGATCCAAAAATTTTCTTCCTTTGCAGGTTTTAGAGATTTTGTATGCTAATTCTAAGGTTCTGAAGTCTAGAGTCTAGTGATTTGGAATTATTTCTCTTCCTCTTATTGATATCGATCGAAAATTTTAGTTTGCAGAGATGGGCATGAAAGTATATGGCAGGAACACGCATTTTGGTGTAGTACTATCCCCAGTTAATTGAAACCAGAACCTGATTAGTAAACTAACCTTTTACATCAATTATCTTAATTAACCTTACTATATTTCTTCCTTCAATATGAATTATATTATGATGAAAAATGTGTACTCATGTTCAGATTGAGTGAAATTTCATATTTGTGAATTGAACCCAATTCACAAATCATCCGCTTGAATCCCTCTGACATGGCCACTAAACAGGAAAATATTCATATAACTAAGAGCTGTTGAAGCTTGCTTGACCATAGTAATCAAGACTGGGTCCTTTTGAAGGTGGCCAAGTCGTTCTACTATGGGCCATGTTATGGCGTTAGTTCATCTGGGCTGGGTCCCAAACTAATGAAATATTTCTGCAACTGTACTTGCTTGTTTCTTTAGCCAATAACAGTTAACTTGATGATAAAAAGAAGATGTCACGAAATTATTCACTACCATAATGATTGGAAATTGGATTTGGATCCATCCAAGATGGGAAAAAAATTTTCCGATTTGTTTGTTCACAAATTCAAAGTTTTGAACAGGCAGAGGGAGTGGTTTCCCCATTTTTTCTAAGAACTGTGGTTATTACAAAACCCTAGAAACGTACAAGCTCAGAGACATTGAAATGGTGAGAATTAGTCGATCTACTTTCAGTAAAGTAGACTGTCTCTCTCTCTCTCTCTCTCTCTTTTTTTTTTCAAATAGAATATTGTAGAAGTATACATTTCTTTATTCTGTGATAATTACTATCCAATTTGAATCGGATATCCAACCAAACCGATCCAAAAAAATCAGATATGAAAAAAAAATATGTTCGATTAAGAAATCAGATTGGATTCGGATTTAAGAAAAGATACCCGATCAGATTTAGATTCAAATAAATATCCGATAAGATTCAAATACAGATTCAGATCGAATTTATTTTTAGACAAATATCCTATACATAATGCAAAAGATTGGCAAAATGCAGTTTTGGATATAAATATAAAAATCGTGTTAGGATCGGATTCATATTGTAAAATTGGATTTTGGATTTGGATTCAGATATGACTTTTCTTTATTCGTATTCAAATCCAAATATTCGAAAAAGCATATATGATTAAAGGTACATATGGTTCGAATCTGATTCATTGATATCCCTACTTGGCATTATGATCTTCAGCAAATTACTTTTTATTCAGATATATTTTATTTCCATTTCAATTTCCTATCAATAGTTATCACTGTCCCCTGAATTGACAGAACATTTTCGTTAAGCCGGCCTACGATGTAAATGGGCCACGATGGGGCAGGTCTGCTCGAGCCCGGCCCGGCCCATGTGTCCCCCTTACTTGATGTACAGCTCTGTCCTGATTGTCCATCCATGCACATGCCTTGTAGTTTTCTGCCTTTCATTCCTTCCTTGCATGCATTATTTGAAGGTGGGAGGGACCATGTGGCTCCAGCTTGCTCAATCAAACAAGAAACAGCGCAGACCTCATGTGTTGGTTTTAAACCATGTTGTCCTGGGTGATATTAAAGTGGCAGTTAGGCAAAGGGAACACTACAACTGTAAAGAACCCTCCCCTCTCCATTGTACAATTTTATGACTCTTTTATTATGAGAGACAAAGAAAGGGCAGCTATCTGCCAGCTTATCTATTTAAAGAATCAAGTTCCCCATAGTGTACTTTAGGTTGAGCTGGAACTAAGAGCGGCATAAGTGAGAGATGAAGCTACCCTCCTTCTCCCACCCCTACGGTCCGGGGTTGCTTCGGGACCTAGGTGGTCTTACGAGACACCCTCCATTTCAAGTGTCGTGCATACAACCATTTGCGATTCAGATGAGTATTTGCGATTCAGATGAGTAGTACCCATAGAAATCAAACTGAGAAAGCATTGGATCTTATAATTTCATCACGGGCATGTGCGCCATATATGACATTGCCCTGCCTGCAGATGGTTGGATGAAGGGGTAACTTGTGGTTGTGCAATCACTATTCCTTCTTGTTCCATTCTTATTTTCAAGAGTATTCTCTCATGTTTTGTGTTTCTTAATCACCCTTGCACTTTTCATTCGTTTTATGTCACCCCGTGTTTCATCCCATTAATTGTCTTCAATATACTAAACAAAAGTAGTTCGTGAATCTTTTGGATTGCTTTTGATAATGAATGAAAAAGTGAAGCATGTTTATTATAATTCCCAAGGGGGTTGGTGCAATGGGATCGAGCAGCGGCAGGCAAGCGACTAGTTATTGTTTCGAATCCTTGGGGCACTAACTTTCTGTGCTGCACCTTGAGGCACCAAAAGTCAGTCAGATATTCTAGGAGATGGGAGAAAAGTGGGGGCTTTGATCGGCTTTATGTCAAGCGATATGATGAATAGCACCACCAGTACTTTGTCTCGCTAATAACTTTTCTTATAAATTATCTTCGAAAGAGTTGGCGTAAAAGACAGAATGGAGGCTGACAAGAATCCAGTTTCAACTTTCGATACTGAAAAAAATGAACATTAATATGCAAGTTAAAGCACAATGAAAGTATCACCTGAAGTACCAAACTAGGCTTCGTATATAATACGAAAGGGGGAAAGGTGGATTTCAGCTCTTTCGTTGGGTGATAAGATGAAATACTCCTCCTATTCATCCAACATTTTCAAAAGCATACTGGAAGGTTAATTTTGTTGCTTTGCCAATGATGGGTCCTTCTTGGAGCAAGTGCATTTACAAACAAAATAATTGATGGTATTTTAACGAATCCAACCTATTTGAAGTTTTCTTATTAGACCCTAGGCTGGAACTAATTAAAATTTAATTTAATTGATTAGAACTAGAATGAAAATTAGGTTGTTGAATGTAGCATTTACTCAAGTTGACTTGATCCAATTTTGTGTGCTTGCATTTGGATTCCTAGATAGATTCAGACTTGAGTTTTCAAAACTGGATATTCGGATCTCACTAGCATAATAGCCAAAATTTATACGTCACAATTTGCAGATTCCAGTCAAATATCAGACTCGGATTTGGATTCAATTATCAAATTGCATGTATCAAATCTGAATTTTCTTTAACATACAAGATTTTACAATCATTTAAAATCAAAGGTCCAATACTTTGGTATATAAAACATTATTTACGCTTTCAAAGCATAATTTTTGTATCTTTTATTAATTTTATTGCATGAAAGGTTAGATTTTTTTGAGAAAAAATGTCATATTTTATGGCCCATGCACCTCGTTACAATCAGAGAAAAGGATGGAACGTCCAATCCAAAGCGAAGAGGGTAAATTTTGAAATTCAGCAATGAAATTTCAAAAAAGATGCCCAATAAAGTAAGGACTTTACCAAATTCATGTTGTTTGGGTGAAAGGGGAAACCCGAAAAAGTGATAAGGAATTTGAAACGAGTAGAGATGTTCATATATTCAATTTAAATCATGTATATATTTAATTGTATCGTTTGGAAAAACTTGGATATGAAAAAAAAAATACTTATCTAATTGAGAAGTCAAATTGGATTTGGATGTAAAAAATTACATCTGATCAGATTTAGATTTAGATTTAGATTTAGATTCATATTCAAATATACATAAATACCTGGTTGGATTTGGTTGCAGATTCAGATGAAATTTATTTTTAAACAAATATCCTATATCTGCTCTTTGAAAATAGGTGAAGTTTGGATTCGGATTCGGGTATGGATATAAAAGTCGAATACGGACTTAGATTTGAATTGTCAAATTGGATTTTGGATTCAGTTTCCAATATGTCATTTCTTAGTTCGTATTAGAGTCTGAATTTGAATCTGTGAACATATGAAAAAGTAATATATCCAGCACGAATCCAATGCGTTGATGTCTCTAGAAATGACTCAAAATAGTGTAGCCATTAAACTTTTCTGATACAACGCCTTCTCTCTCTCCATTCAGCTTTTGTTTACCTTTGAGTCTCTCAATGTGAATTGGATGTTTGAATTTTTCATATATTTTGCATTTGGTTCAACATATAGAATGTGCATCATGTTAGTCACAAGGTTCGACATTACATCGGAATCAATGTGCGTATCTTTCTTTCTTTCCTCTCAATATCTTTGATGATCCATCCTTTTGCCCATCCAAGGGAACCCAAGGGGTTCTTTCCTCTCTCTCTCTCTCTCTCTTTATATATATATATATATATATATATATATATATATATATATATATATATAATGATTTTAAGTATAGTTGTATTTTCATGAATCCAGTGAAATAAGACGAAACTAATACGCTTTAAACACAAAAATGTAACTGCTTCTTTCACAATGCTAACCGGTAGGGAGAATATTTGCCTACGAATAACAGTACAGATAAAAATGACATGATATATATATATATATATATATATATATATATATATATATATATATATATATATATATATATATATATATATATATATATATATATATATATATATATATATATATATATATATATATATAATATATATATATATATATATATATATATATATATATATATATATATATATATATATATATATATATATAGCCCCTCTCTATGAATAATTGGTGGTCCTGATCAAGGTCCCCAACTCTCTAATGCTCTCGATCATGCTGGAAATGGCGTCGAATGCAAAAAAATATTTACCTGGTCAAGACAACCTTTGAAGCAAAATCAACTTCAGCAAAAATAGAATGTGCTAGTTAAGATGAAACTGTTAATGTTGCTATTTTTTTTTCAATACTTTTTTGAGTTGTGAAAGAGTTGCAAGATAAATGTGAAAAGGATGCAAAGGGAAATTTGGTTATTGGTCTCTCTCATGTGTCTACGCTTCAATCTCTCACTTATAGCAAAAAAACTTTTGGTATTTGACATTAATAGCCTTTTAGCCTTTTGCACAATTTAGGTTTACACCAACGGCCGCTTGTAATTCTTTTCTGAATATGTTCAACTAACTTTATCAGTCTACCTAATTCTATGTAGGAACATATGCTATATATCTCTAGGCTCATGTGCGCATACACACACATACATGCATACATCCAAAACCAGGCAAGGTTCTTTTTTATGAGCTACATGCATGTTTTGACACTATTTATAATAGCAAATAAAAATTAATTTAATGACTGGAATTTTGCCATATTATTGGAAAGAAATAAAGAAAAACTTCAACTGTTAATTCTTTGAAAGAGGCTCAAAGGCTCTCCATTTCACCTGCCACCTAGGCCATGGGCTACAACGGTATTAACACTGGTAGCAGCAGGAGACGACAGAGACATAGCACCTATGAGAATCAAACTAATTCCAACCAACTGCAATATATCCCTTAAATAAGAGTGGGCAACAAGCATGGCATTTCATGGGTAGTTGGGTATGCAGCCTGTGAATGGACGGGTTTGGGCTAGTTATTTGACACCTGAGTCGACCCGATTAAAAAAAATTGCTGGGCTAAGATAGCTCGAGTTGGGTACTTAGGGGCCCGACTTGGCCCTATATATATATATCTTCAACATATGGCACTAGCAGTCAGTTCTCTTGGTGCATCGCCGATGACTCTCTTACAAACTCTTTATGTGTTGCCGATGAAACCCCTAGAAACTATTCATATGTGCTATGGCACCCTTAGAAACTCTTAGCACGTCGCTAAGGGTTCTTGAGATATTAAAATATAAAATATTAAGAATTTCAAATGTTGACATCAAGCCAGTTACCCGACGGACATAAAGTTGACAGTCAGGTCCTGCCCAATAACTAAATGGGTGACCGGCAAAGGCTTTCGGCCAGCCCGAGCCGGATGTTGCTGAGCCTTGAGCTGGATGTCCAACCTTACCCTTAAAGCCACTTTTTAATTTAAATGCTCTTTGAATTTCTTTGCCCAAATACCTGAAGTTATATATATGGAGCAATAGGATTGCTGAATTGGGTTCATGCTGCTCAACAAAGAAATTCCAACGAAAATAGTTTTCATTTGATAATTTTAGGAGGAAGGTTGCTCATTACATTGTTTAAATGGAGAGTTTCCTTCAGACAAAGACGAAATGTACCTTAGTTTTAAGTAGCTTGTGTACTGACTCTAAAATAAATTTCCTGTAAATTTTTTTAACTTGGGTAATCAGAATTTGATTAGAAACAGCAATAAGTGTGGCTAAAAAGTCTCAGCATTTAATAAGGTGTCTCGATTACTGTTTAAAACCTGATTTGAACAAGTGCGTTAGGAGAACTAAATGAAGATGCATAAACCAATACATTATGGTTAACCTCATGTGAACGGAAACTTTGATTTGTTTTATTTAAACAAAAATCTGCCTTTTTCTCTTAAAATTAAGTTTCAAAGCTCTTTCTTAAAGCCCAACACCTTTATTATCCATTTTGCAAGATCGACTTTCAGTATTAAAGCCCCCTAAAGGAACTTCCAAGTTTTACCATATGGAAAACTTAACTTGAAATAACAAAAAACACACACGCACACACACACACACACACACACACACATATATATATATATATAGTAACTGATAGGTAGATGATTGATGAACCTAGATGCTAGCCATATGAGGAATTGTCACCTCCATCTTTTTCAGATCGCAGTTGAGAGAAAACCTTTAAAAAGAGATGATGGAACAATTTCATCATATAGTATTAGTTCACATTTTTTCTTTTCATTTCTCTTTCAACACCTTTTTCTACCTGTTTTTCTCTTATCCATCCATCATAATGGATGATGGATTGTCTTAATCTGGGTGACTTTTATGAGAAATTGGTATAGACGCTTAGGTTAGGAATAAAAACCAGACTCTTTAATTTTGATACTTCTTTTTTTTTTTTTTGACAATCATACCTTATTAATATGATCTTAAGAATATGTTGATGCAAAACATATATTAAGTTGATCATTTGCTAAACCTTACTAGTGCTTTTTGTAATAAGAAAAAATAAATGGCCCACAAAGCGTCAACATTTTTATAATAAAAAATCCATATTTTTCATGAAAACAACTTGAATCAAAGCATGTTTTATATCAAAATAGTTTTTATAAATATATTAAGATGTTTGGATTTTTTTTGTGCAAAAAATTAATGGGTTTTGTTTTATCCCTATCTTAAGTGTATGGTATATATATATATACGTGTGCATGTAAACCCAATTGCATAAACATTAAATGAAATCCTTAACAAATTCGAGAAACAAGTCTAGAAATCTTCCCTTAATTTATACATAGATAGGATTTCAATATATGTAAATATCAACACTGTCTTCATTACATATTATGCATTGAGAAAAGGGATTTTCATTGTCACTCAATAGATTTGCAGTCATGAAATTCATGTCTCTTTAGCTAGTTCTTTTAAAACCACTTACATTTATAAAGAACTCACTTCTTAATCCAACGATTACGATGTGGTTAACTGGTGTTTAAATCGCACAGGAGTGTGCCTTCAAGACACCCTTTCATTAAGCCAAATTCTATAAAGATCAGTTCAAGAATCAAATCAGCGAGGATGCTCCAATCTGTCGTTCAGGTGAAATGTTGGTTGCAAATAAAGGAAATTATTTAAAAAAATGGAAAATTATTTAAACTATTTAAATATACAGTTGAAAAATGGTTCAATCCTTACACATGGTACTGAAAAATCAGCTGACGATCTAGCCTTTTTGTCTTGGGTGACTTTGACTATTTTCAAATTATAATATATATATATATATATATATATATATATATATATATTGAACGAGGACTCTAGCGATCTTATCTTGTTTATCTCAAGATAGTTTAGAAAAAAAAAACATGAAGAAAAAGGTGATGATTAGATATGACAATAGATTGGACGGTCTTCACAATGATTTGGTTGACTATGGAGAGATAAAGTCAAATACGAGACCACTTGTGTAAGATACAAAAACAAAACTGTTAAAAGTTATTTTAAGCGAAATGTGAATATTCTATCATGTTCATAAACACTAATTTAATATAAATAATGTTTTAGTTCAAGTTATGTTGTAAAATAATTTGATTTTTCTACTATCATAATTTTAATGCTATAAGAGCCATTTATTTTTTGTCATTAAAAAGGATTATTGAAGTAAAAATGGCTAACTTAATACATGTTTCTTAGCAAATCACTCTTAAAGATCATATGTATACACCAATCTCTCTCGCTCTCTCTCCAACAGGATTCTAGGATCTGTTTAGTTGACTAAAACAAAGGAAGATACCGCAATTTTGAATCAAAGGAGAAAATTCCAAGAAATAGCAGATTTAGTATTCTTTCCATCGATAACTACTAGGACGAACATTAGATTAGAACTAAACAATTCTTGAATGAGGTATTCACTTTCCAAAAACCTCTTTTTTAAAAAACAAAAGTTCAGTCAGATTCCTATCCACGAATATTTGTTCACGGTGAAATGCCACCTTCAGAGAAAGCTTTTCAAGATTCAAATGTTCTAAAAGAAAAGGTTTTAATAGCTGAAAAACTTATTCAAACCCCTTTTCTCTCTCTTTCTCAGTTAAATTCTGTTTCAAAATCAAAGAACCACACTTATTGACTAGGTGAAAAAATGAGATAGTAAACTAAAGATTAGTGAGGAATGTAATTGGGAACGTAAGATTATATACATTTGTGTTTAAATATAACCATCTAAGAAGTTATCGACTGACATCACCATGAATGGAAACCAGCGGCCGGTTACCCATCACTCAGCCATAAAACTGTTTAACCATCAAAGGAAATTTAACCTCCCTAGTAAGCTGTGTTTCCATTAAAACCCATACGAAGAAGAAGAAGAGGAAGACGAAGAAGAAAAGGTTCCTCATATTGGTTCACGGGAGTTGCAGTGGGTAGTGTCTCAGTTTTGTCTATATATACCAACGTGACCTTCCTTCTTATCATATGCGTACAAATTACCCTATCTCCCTCCCCCTTCCCCTCTGCAGTGGCAGTGGTGATCTACCCGCCACCAATCATTGTTGATATCAGTCATGGCAGCCACCAACATCTTCTCTTCTCTCCTCATCTTCCTCGTGTTCATCTCTTATCTCTCCCATTTGGCCTTTGCTTCTAAGCACAAAAGATCACCTACGGTGGCCGACGATGCCGGTTGGTCGCCGGCCGGAGCGACATGGTATGGAAGCCCTGATGGTGCCGGAAGTGATGGTAATTATGCTGATTACTTCATGTTATGTACTTCCATGACAATGCTAAGAGTAGCAAACTAGGAGGAGGAATAGAAATAGTGCTTGCATTTCTTTGGAGTTGACGGTTTGCTACAGTCGTGAAAGTTGGTATGAATGGGTTAATAATATTTCATTGTAAACTACCTTTGGAAATCTGTCTCTTCTTCTTCTTCTTCTTTATTGATATTCGAGGGAGGGAGCTAGCTTATGCATGCAATTAACTAGTAGTAAGAAAATTGATGAGATAAGAGCATGTCCAAGTGTGTTTGCGACATGCTACAACGTACGTGTTTATAATGCATTCTGTTGGGCAGGGGGAGCTTGTGGGTATGGAAGTGCAGTAGAAGAACCACCATTCTCTTCTTTGATAGCCGCTGGAGGACCTTCTCTTTTCAGTTCTGGCAAAGGATGTGGCGCTTGCTATCAGGTCTCTCTCTCTCTTTCTCTCTCTCTCATATATATATATATATATATATATAGGGAGACTCAAGTCCCATTCCTAACCTAACAGACATAGCTCTGGTTGATAGCTGGAATAGCTCTTTATAGTATCAATGAGTTTTTTTTTTCTTTTATAATAATCCACACATTGTTTGTGAAGTATGCAAAATATGTGCCTCAAGAAGCAAAGCTGGTTGGGCAGGCAGGCCTGTAAGAAACGCATGCATCATGTAAAAAACACATCACCTGTTTGATTATAGTGGGTGCTAATCCTCTTGGACAATTAAAGATGGAATCTTGATACTCAAGTTGAAGGTCCTACACACTCCCTAAAATCCCAGGACAAAGAGAATGAAAGGGCATTTGGGTCTTCTTAGAGTGGTGAATTGCTCTAGCCTTCTGCTCACCCAAAACAAAAGTATTCAAAATGTGCCCTCTTAGATTTTCATAAATAATGTTTGAACACATGCATCCTTCCAGGCTAACAATGTCTAAACTAGACATTTAAACAAAAGAAATGCACTTTATTAGATGCAAGATACGAGTTTATTCATATTTCCAAGTACTTTTGATCAAGTAGGCGGCTTAAAGGTTTAGAAATTGATAAAATTATTAAGAAAAGAATTGACAAAATTCATCACCTTGGATATGCACGCCAGAAATAGTTGTAATTTTGGCTCTTGAATCTTTTCACGTAATCATTTTATACATTTAGAAATTTCACATATCTGCTCTGAACACCCAATATTTTATTCTTAGGCTACACAATGTGTCTCTACAGGGTAAGGGTATTTTCATCTTTTACAAAAAAAAAAAAAAAAAAAAAGTTTTTTACTTTTCCAATTTTGTCCTACCTTTTGGTTTTCTTTCTCCGGGCTAGGGGCATGTTAGTCTTTTAGCATGGAGGATTGAGCCGAGTCTCTGTGTTCTGGTGGATGGCATGAAGGGGTCCGAACATGTATTTAGGCCGAACATTCAGGCAGCCTTTTCCGGGCTGACAGGGGCCAGACACTGCACAGCAGAATATAAGTTTGGGGTCTCAAAATGACAAAACTTTGTTAAAGAGATACCCTCTTATGAGTTATGAGGACATGTTGGAACATTAAGATATTGAAAGACCGAAATACCCTCAATTTGGTCCGGCGCGACGGGTCAAAACCTGCCCCTGCCAAGGCATGTTGGGACCGAACACGTTAGCTTTCGCTAGTCATCTCATTCCACAGACGGTACGGCCACAGGGAGATGGCTGTGTTCGCAGGACGTGCTCGACATGAGCATTATGCGATGGCCTTTATTAAACAAATAAGCTTGATCTTCGCCAAAAGGTGTATATATATATATATATATATACAGCTTTATTTTTATTTTAAAAAATTTAACTAGAATATTTTTTTTCCTTTTTGCACTGAATTGTGAATATTGCACATGGTCTGACCTTCTTATTGAGCAATGAAGAGAGATGCATGTGATATTGATTGCGTATATTGAGCAGGTCAAGTGCTCGGAAAATGAGAACACGGCATGCTCCGGCCAGCCTGTCACGGTGGTGATCACAGACGAGTGCCCCGGTGGACCCTGCTTGGATGAGTCTGCCCACTTCGACTTGAGCGGCACTGCTTTTGGCGCAATGGCTCTGCCCGACCAGGCCGGTGCTCTTCGCAACGTCGGGCGCATGCAGATACAGTATAGGAGGTAAGAGCCTAGTAGGGGTCGTTTGGTACCAATAATACTAGAATATAGTGTTTCGTGAGAACCTAGTGTTTCATGAAACGGCTTCATTCATCGATAAGTAGATGCTGCTTGTCGACCACGTTCATTTTTTTATTATTTTTCAATATCTTTAATGTTCTTATCTTTAATTATTTTATATATTTTTCATTTTCCAAACAATTAGTATAATAAATAATTTTAACTATTCACAACTAATTCAGCTGAATATATTGCTGAAAGGACTAATTCATTGAGTAGGCAGCCTAGCTGATTCTTCTCAATTTTTTTTCTCTTTCCTTTTCCCCTTCTCTTGGCTCAAAATCATGTCCCTTTTCAGGTCATGTTAATTTCCTAGAATTAGAAAAAAAAAATTGTGAAACGCAAGCAGGAAAATCTGAAATATATTCTTCAAATATAGTCAATGATGTAAGAAATGACTTAAATGAGTCCATTTGAATCGAATAAATGAGAGACCGATTTGATTCACTGCTATAGCAGGTTGCTTCATTAGACTTTTGGTTTTTGCAGAGTTGCTTGTGGGTATCCCGGCACCAACCTGACATTCAAAGTGGATCTGGGCTCGAACGCATACTACTTCGCCGCCGTGATCGAGTTCGAAGACGGCGATGGCGATCTTGGGAGCGTTGATCTTGCACAGGCATCACCAAGTCTTTCTGGAACAGATCAATGGCTGCCTATGCAACAATCTTGGGGAGCCGATTGGAAGCTCAATGCAGGATCCCCTCTTCAAGCTCCCTTTTCCATCCGCTTGACATCGCTCAGTTCTGGCAAGACTGTTGTTGCAAAAGATGTCATACCCTTGGGCTGGCAGCCTGGTGCCTCCTACCAGGCACTGGTTAACTTCCATTAGCACATTACACACACCCACAGAAACATACTTGTATTCATATGGTTAGTGGGTAATAAAAATAAATATTTTTTCAAGCCACCAAAGAGGCTTATGGAAATCTGAAAATTATAGATGGAATTCCCTATATGCTTCTCAAAATCTGCAGTTCTATGAAAATTACAATGGGATTCCCAATCTCTAACGAAATATTGCACGGCCTGCATAGGAACCGACTTCAACTAAGTTCAGCTGAAGGAAAATAGTGAATCTTAGCCTGTAGTCCACACAAATTCAATCTCAAAATAAGCTTCTCCATCACAATGCCAAGCAGGCCAAGGATGAAGGATATCTCTCAAAGTATCGTTTGAATGCAAAGACACTCAGAGAGTGTCCAAAGAATCCAAATTAGTGTTCCATGAATCTATCTGCTCTAATATTTAGAGATTTGAGCAGATCCATTGGAAATTCAGCAAGTGTTCTTGCTATCAATTGTCCCTTAATGAGTCTATCAATTGTCCCTTAATGAGTCGTTTGACTTGTGGTTGTTTCATGAATATACCAATTCATACCTTAAATTCATGAAACACTAGAACTAAGTATCCATAAATTTACCTTAATTTTAAAATAAATACTTAAAACACTCACAAAGTGTTCCATTTATCTCAAACGACCCCTAATTGATCCCCCCCCATTACTCCAAAACACTTAATTAGGTTGCCAAAAAATTGACACAAAAAAAATATGAAGCAAAACGGAATTTTGTCAGACCACTCCATTATGGACCAAAAAGAAAAACGAGAACACTACTCAAGCATCACTAATCTTCACAATCACATGCCTTTGCACTTGAACAGTACATGCTTCTTATTCCTCAGGCATGAGCAAAATACACCTTGGTGTTCCTGCTTTCCTGAAAGGCCATTGATTCACCTTCTTTTGGTACTAGATCTCCATCCTGCGGTTAACCATAACTCATGATTTTTCTGCAAATCATACTGCGAAAATTATAAGTCCAAATTTGCTCAACCTATGGGAACATTGAATCCTACCCTATGTTTGGATAAAGGGAAAGAGATGGAAAGGAATGGAAGGGAAAGAGATGGAAAGGAATGGAAGGAAAAAAGAAAGAGAGAATGGAGAGGGAAAGGAGAAGAAAGGAAAGAAAATGATCATCAATTCCTTTCCCTTCCAATCTCTCCACTTTAGAAGGGATTGAAATTACATTAAAAACTTATTTCATTCCCCTCCTTTTCCTTGCCTTTTCCTTGCATCCAAACACAGTTATTAACTCTCTTTTCCTTTCCCTTCATATTAATTAGTCATCCAAACACAGGAAATGCCTTTCTTTCCATTCCTTTCCCTCCCTCTCCCTCCAACAAAAAAGGCTGTTAGGGACAAAGCACAATAAATGCAACAATTATGCACTTAACAAGCTGATCTCCACCCCAAAAGTAAAAACTTTAACATTTCTTACATCTCATCCAGTGATGCTTTCAGAAAAAACAGAGCATTTGTTCAGGCCACAGGCTCTAGTAGCTTAAATAGAATACTTAACCTCCATTATTCCATATCAATAAAAGCTCAAAAAATTATTATAGTCAAGAAATCTCAAGGTTCTACAATACCACGAATGTCATCATCATCATTGAATTTTTACGTAACAAGCTCGGAAGGGAAGTCACTTAGATTCTTCAGCCATGGCTCCCTGCATCTGCAACCTAAAACCTAACCATCACCTTCAATGTACATAAGGAGTCACCAACGTAGCCTTTGAGCAGCCATTTCAATTCAGAGCTCTAGATACCAGAAGCCCAACCCATCCTGTTTTCTGAATTCTGGAGGCTTGCATCAAAATGGAACGTCTATCTCAAACTTTGCAGCCAACGATGTCTCGTTAATCCTCTTTACCCTTAGGGTTACACCAAGAAGGTGCAACTTCGGGACCAGTCTGAAGATCTGCATCCCTTTCAGAGGCAAGCTCCTGATAAACTCAACAATGTGGTCACACTCGGGTTCACAAAGCCAGAACTAAAGAATCTAAGGAACCGTTCTTCTGAAATGTGCAATATTATAAAAAAAAAATGTTGTCATCAAATACAAAAAGTGGTACGAGAAAGCTGGTTATAAAGCTGAATTTGCCAAAGATCTATAAATTCTACTGGCTCTTAAAGATGTCTTTTATCACTACTCCAGGATACCCACATTCATAGTCTCAGAAAAGGTACACTGGACAATCATGACAATGAAATCATCTATTGCAAAAAATACAAGAGCATGCACACCTGTTCAAACATCTAACCAGAAATCACCTGAAGAAGCCAAGTACATAAAATTTAAATACAATCACATAAATGAGCCCAATGCTCTATACTCTGTTGATTAACCTGTGGTTCAATATACCTGAGACAATCAGCTTGTCAACATTGAAATAAACTGTTATATTGAAGAATTCAGTAGTCAAACTAAAGCCTCCAAATTTACGGTCTTTGAATTTTACATAAAGACATAGTGGACCTGGCAGTGTTTGAAGGTGGCAAATAGTAATGGAAAATTTCATACTCGTTGCTTGCCTTTAACCAGGCTGGTCTGGTGATTTTCTAATCCCCAAAAGGAAAAAGAGAGAAGGCTTACGTTTACAAACAGTGTTTGCCATAGACCTACATTGTCTACTCCGATGTTTCTAGCTATCCAACTTAGCTTCATGTAGGACAACACTGGAGGTGTTTGAAGCACCATTAACTGGGAATCCATGTCCCCATATTTCAGAATCCGGGTTAATGCCCATTAGCACTGCATACATGACCCTATCTAGTTTTAAATATTTGGCCAACCCACCTCCTTTCACATGTTACAACGTTTCCTTCCCAATGTCTTTCTTGACACATGAAAACTGTTCTCCAATCTCCACTACCAATACAACATAAAAGGTTCCTAACAAGCACAGTTCCTCTACCTGCTTGATTACCATTCTCTTCCTGATCCAACAATGAAAGGCATAGAATCCTAATTCAATCATCTGCCAACATCTTCAGACCTGAGTTCTCCCTTGCTGTCATACCTGTTCACTGCAGCTCATTTTAGTTATTACCAAACCTTTCCTACGTTCTTCAGTGGGAGGAAAGGATGTTTTACTATTGACAACGAAAGAGAAGGCATATGCCTTACTAATTTATCTTATTATTTTCTTCACATACACAGACCCAAACGTATATTGCTGTGGAGGACACCATGCTCCATACCTAGATCTCCTTCAAATCTCAAAAGCCGGCTTCTAAATCATCCTTTCCCCTATATACACAAGATTCCATAAGCAGAAAAGTTCAGGCTGTCGATTTCTAGATCCTTAATTAAAACAAATGCACTACAAACATGGTTTCACAGTCAATAATATTTTTGTGGTTATTAACATCACACCCATACAGTTAATTTTCAAAAATTACTGAGATGAACTGTTGCTAGAGAGTGCTTTCCCTCAATGCTAGCCATATTTCATATATGTATGATTTTAGTCATAAGTATTTTTCATCTCAATATATTTCTTCTGCAAAATACTTGCCAACCCAAACATATGAAAGAACAGGTAAATTAATATTAGTAAAAGTAGACTAAAAGCATCATCCAGAAAAAACTCGGATGAAAAATACTGACTAATTTACTAGACTAAAAGCATCATCTAGAAAAGACAGATGAAAAACACAGACTAAGAGAAAAGGATGAATAAACATAAACCTGAAGAGCGCATCAAAATGGAACAATAAGAAAGATGTCACAAAGACCATAAATTTTTCCTTTTTTCCCTTTTTTGCTTGTCATTTTCAATTGAAATAATACCCAAATTAACAAAAACAGAATGCTGAGAAACATCTATGATTATGACATCGTCAAGTAGGAGGAAGCCCATTCTACAAGTTCTATCCAACATGGGGCCAAAGCAGATAACGGCAAATAAAAGTTACACTATCATAACTCGGTGGTTTATCAATTCAATCACATTCACATTGGTTCTCCCTCAGATTGACTATCAAAAAAGTTTAATCCATGGTTTTGTTTTCTATAAGTTTTACATATATTTGGCACCGCCCGTTCCTATTTCTATACATCCAGAAGATATTCTTCATCTCCGTGGACCATTCCCCAGTATGCCTGCAACAAAACCAGCACTAAAGGAATGCTCATGATGGTTCAATTAACTACATAAAACACTAGAAAGGAGGTCTACAACTAGAAATTGAATTCATTTAGCCTATAGCGCATAAAACTAAAAGAGCTTACCAACAGGGGTGGCGCAACTTAGCAACATTTTGTTCATACATTTAGCATTTGTACAGGACTATAACGAAGATGCTGCTCATAGAAGCTAATCAACTGCCCAAAAAAACAATATAAAAACATTTATATGCTAGTAATGTGCAAAAGAGTCAGCCATAATCATACAAGAGATCAATAACTTACCAGCAAGGGATTGTGAGCCTTAAGAAATTCATTATCCACTAATACTTCTTTTCCATCAGATCTGTCAACAAAGATTTACAAAATTGACAATGGGAAATAACAAAAGCACATGATTGTCAAATGAACTAAGCAAGATAGCCAAGGGAAAGTTTAAAGTACTATGAAAAGACATTCATTTAGTTCATCCAAAAAAAATTGCCATATACACACATAAATTAAATCAGACATCTGAGGAACACTACTAACAACAGTGTCTCAGTCAATCACTATAAAATTAGATAACAGATGAACATTATTGACAACAGTCTCACATGTAACTCAGTCAATAACTCGTCTACTGTGCAAAAATAAACAATAAAAAACATTCAACCCCACCAATAAGACTAACTCAAGCAACTAATTGCAAATACTTGACCCATAGCGGAGTAGCTGTGGAAAGTGTCGTCTGAAGGGCCCAAGTCTAAGCACTCAACCATTGACACACACATGGGCGAACACTGATGGGAGCCTTGGATAGTCAGCAAAGCAACTCTTCCAATAGCTTTGAGTTATACAGATCATATAAACAGGATACTGGCAAGTAAAGTGACAAAGTGTAATACGTATGGGACAGTTGTAGCAAACCGAGCCCATGCATTGGGCTGAAGGGAGCAGCCTTAGTCATCTCTGGGTTTCGGCATTAGCAACTGATCAAAGTACTATTACAAACAGATCAACAATGCCTTAGCCATCTCAGCTAGGCCACGTGCAGCATGGACATTTCAAAAAACATGAAATATTGGTGTTGGGCTGTATTTGACACCTACATTGTGACACATGTCGACATGCCTAGGACACACCATTCTTGCCCAAACAAAGACATGCATGTCTCTTTCTTCTTTCCCTTTTATTTCTCCCTCTCTTTCAATGACTCTTTTTTCCCTTTTTCTTCGCTTCTCTCCTCTCTTCTTTCTCAGTCACAAGCTTAAGCCAGACAATATTGTTGATCTCTTTCTAATTTTCATTGGTCATATTTTATGCTTCCCAATCTATCTAGCAGACTGAACTGTTTGGTCACCTGAGCTAACATCAATTTTTGCAGACATAAGCAATGTTCTTGACTTCCTTAATTCAAAAGGCCAATATTTAGGTTACTATTTAACTAAAACAAGCATTAGATTAATATACTCTAATTAACAGATATATCTCTCGCTGAAACTTGCATAGGCTCCTAAATAAGTTATGTAACTTGACTGCATATAGTCTGCATTTTATATCAAATAAGTAAAGTAGTTCTAGTTTTTGGGTTCCTTTATCAATCCAATCAGTTTCTATATGCATATTGGCAAAATTTTGACTATGTCCAAGCATATTTAGCATTGGATATTAGCTGTAATAGTGCATTGCAAAATTAAGTATTCATTGCTTAATTCTGATTCACACTCTTCTTAACTTGGTTCAGTAGTAAAGCAGTAATTACCTTTGCTAGTTATCAAAGTGCCATTGTGTAATCGAGTGCAGTGAATTGTTATTATTTTGTCCTGCTCTTGTTCCAGCTCAATTTCAGTTCTTAATTAAGCAATCTCTAGCTGTCATATTCCTTATAATGGTAACTAAGCGGACTACAGATTCAGGTGGTTGATTAATGGTCCTTGTAAAGGTTGGTGCGTGGTCCAACATGGATCCAATTGCATTTGCTTTTGTTGATTTTCAATTAAGTTTCAGGCTGTTGGCCCTAACAAAATCATAAGAATCTAAGTCGACCATTAGAATGTGATAGTGGAGTAAACCACGCAAAAGCACAACTATTTCATTCTCTTCTTTTCCTGCTGCTTCTTCTACATCCAATTTTTTTGCCACGTATTGTTTATAATGTATTCTGCCATGTTCTTGTCATAGAGTTCTTCTGGTTTGGTGGGCAGAACGCAATAGAGAGTGTAGCCATTTGATTGAACGTTGGTTTTAGAATGGCTTTAGAATGAAACAAAAATCAAATGCCGGCTACAGCATCTTATATGGTTGAAACAGAAATTAAAACAAAATTTAGGTGATGATTGAAACAAAAACTAAAACTAAAAAATGAAAACATATAATAGTTAGTTATTTACAACTGTTTTTCTCCCCTTCCCTCACTTAGCCGTTAAACACCAATAAATTTCTCCAGATGAACTTTTTCTAGTTCATCAAACACACCTCATTTTAGGATGAGGTGAAATTTCTCCTCTCCCACCCTTTACCAAGGGAACTTTCCCCTAGTGAAGTTTCCCTTCCAAATAAGGGGAACAATCAAACGCTACCTAAGGGACAATCAAATTCAAACGAAGAGAGAATAGAAGATAGATGGAATATGAAGAAGAAGGAGAGGGAGATTGAAAGCTTCCCCAAATCTATGTGGCATCAGATTCTCCCAGGCATAGGAGGCACTGATACCATGTCCTAAACAGTTTTGAGGAAGAGAAAACCCAAGATTCAATCGGCCCTAATCTCTTAGTATAGAGATTACGAAGACAACAAAGATTACATATTGGTCCACAAGAAAATAATAAAATATTAAAAATTCCTTCTAACTTTCTCAAATTCCAAAAAAGCCCCTCACAGCAATATTTCTCAATTATTATCAAACAGAAAAAATGAAGACAAGAAGATTATCATTACCTGCATATGGATAACCAAATTGCTAATTTTTTCACTAGCGGCTTAACAAGGCAGAAGTTTTGGTTTTCAAAAAGAAAGTTACCTGTGCATGATTTCGGGCATATAAAGTTGTTTGTTTTGGTTTTCAAAGAGAAAGTTTTGGTTTTCAAAACCATGTAAAGATTGAGTGGGTTGTTAAGAATTAAGATGTATTAGGGATGAAATCTGAGTTCAGGCATGACTTGGACCCAGGTCCAAAAGTGGTGCGTTATGTACTATTGTTAGAGACAGAATTTCCCTTGACTAAGAAGCATCCCTAAGATTTTGTGACTGTCGCAGCCTTCATCCCTTTTCTTCATTAATCCTTCTTTCTTCTATGTTTGGATTGATTCCAGCATGGTATTCCAGATATCTTACACTGTGCACACATTCTCTCCCTATCTCTCTATCTGCACATATTCCACTCATCAACTTCACCATTGTCATCCATCGAGGCATGCATAAGTGCCAGCATTAGGTCCATCACTTGGCTAAGAAAACTTTATCTAGTAATGCAGTTGCCGTTCACTCTAATATCATTCCTCAACCATGTCTTGGAGATAAGTAGGTTTTGCAAAACATTCATGTACAAATCTCCCCAGTTTGAAATTTAGAATAAAATATGAAAAGTGGAATCTTTTCACCACTAGAAATCTAGACCGGCTTTGTACTGTATATCTCTTATCCCAAGTTCATACAAACAAAGCATTTGTTGTGAACTTCAACAAGTGTTAATTGCTCCTTTTTGTTCATATGTTCATAATCATTTGGTAATGAAATTTCTATGAGGGGACCAAAAAAATGAACAACAATGTCTTTCTTTTTTTTTCAGTACAAGCAGCTTATTCTCCATAGCTATTCCATCTCAAACTTGTTTCTGTTGGAACTTTACAGTTTTTCACAACATAAAACTACGAGGATGGCATGGAAAGGAACCATTTTCCAACTAATGTACAAAAAGAGGAAGTTTCTCCCAGCCATCACATGGAAACAAGAATCTTGCAGGAAGCAAGTTTCTTAAATATTGCTTGGGTTGTCTTTCTTTTGAGTAACATCTCATCATCTGGCATATTACATGAGGATTGCTTTTCCTCTATTTGTAGTAGCAGTTTTCACTATTTCCAAATAGAGAGAAAATTCAACTAAGCTTATTCATGTGTGATTTACAATCACGGATGATTAAATAACTCTCTCATCCAAGGCCGTAACAACCCAGCCTAAAAGTTAAAACTAACTCAAGCAACTGATATGGCAGATCTCCTGTCCATCAGCCAGCTACTGTCAAGTGTCCACACCCGAAAAGTTACGAATCATGACATTCTGTAGCAAGACATACAAGTATATAAACTCCTCAAGATCTTTCAAAATCTTCAATTTAGGACCACTCTTAAGTTTTTTGCCCACATACTATAAGTTATAACCCACCCCATCAAGGAATGCCCTCACATGTTAAGCCCACGATCTGAGTGCAGAATCTAGCTCTGAACCTATTGTAACAATGCAACCAAAATAAATTGATGCACCCAGCATGTTGAATCTCAACCCACCTCATAGAAAGTCCCTGTGTGCAACTAAAAAGGCTATTAATCAGAATACATTTTGATAGTATGACACTCAAGGACAGAAATTCTTCAAGATCTTTCGAGAAACCTCAATATAAGATCATTCTCTAGTCCTTCCCCACATATAGGGTGTGACAAACTACAAAGACAACATTCTCTCAAGAAAGAGTAGGCTTTTACTATTGTCTTCATAAATGGGATGAGCCCCAACTTACCATGAAAGTGGAGGCTAGCAGACAACTTGCTACATTCCGACAGCATATGCAAGAATAAACAAAGGGCCCGTTTTTCTAAAACTCTTATGCAAAGGCTAATGCAAACGTACTTCCAAGTTACCTAAAAGACTCAAAATGTTGCTAAAGCTTAACGATAATAGTTGCCCTCATCCAAACATATGTAGCTCATCACAAATGGGAATGAAAATCTTCAAAAACTATAAAGCGGAGAAGTGGTTAACCATTTGAGTTCGGTATACAATCATATTTGTGTCCATGAACATTTAATGACCATATTTTCGTATTTGAGTTCTTGTCCCGAAATCTTGTGCATGATGCAATATAAGAAGAACCATGTGGATGGAGAATCACCCCTTCCCAAACCACATCCTGCTTCTCACTTTTGTTGAATTAATAAAGAATTTAGTTATTGCAATCCAATAAAGCTAAGGGAAGACATTGCAGCACATATCACAACATAAACATCTTGTGACAAAATTGTTCGTGCACCCACAATGAATCGACCCATAAAAGGGAAAAAATTTATCAGTTCATTTGAAGCATATGAATCAAACTATATCATTCAATAGAGCATTACTATAAAGCATGCCATGGTAAAACAGAAAAGCAAAGAAACTAACCACACACGTACCTCAATGCCCTAAACGATACAGCAACTTCCTGAACGTTATGGATCGTGGAAGTGGTGTAACTTACGGCCTTTATAATTTTTACGATCGAACTAGTACGATCTCTGTCCTTAACACTATTGGTTTGCTCATCTTCCATGATTTCAGCAGGTGGAACGCTATATCTATCAACGCAAAGTTCAGCCCCATGGCCAGACGCGGCTTCTTTCCTTTCAGCATTAGAGCTATCTTGTTTGAACCTCCTAACATTGCCCGATTTTCTCCTTTTAGCACCAGTGAACCGACTGTTTTGCGCAACATGCGAACTGGTCCCATTAACACAACCATCGTCCCTGTTAATTAGATGGGGAGAGCTTTCAGTGCTTTGGAACTGGATTGAAATTCCATCAATATTGCCTTCTTGCTTATCGTTTCTACTGCCGCCAGCAACTTGCTCCCCACCGGTCTCTGGCTTCTCGCCGTCCTTCTTAACAGTACAGCCGTCAGCATCGACCCCACGAAGAGGATCGACGGAATCAGTTCTCCTCGAAGTAGACACCGGATCCTCACATTCCTCCTCTTTCGCCGTAACATCCGAGCGTGCCTCCTCCTCCTCCTCCTCATCTTCCTCCTCCTCCTCTGGCTCTACATCACAAGAAGGACCAAGAGTTACATAAGCAGCCAATACCAACTAACCATTAGCTTCAGTTTGCAGAATGCCGAAGCTACCTTCAACTGATCTTTCATCTTTTGCCTTCTTCCTGCCGGCATGGGATTGAAAAATGAAAGGCGCAGTTCTTTTCTTCTTGATTGAATAGTGAGTTTTCCTTCTGCGCTTCCGGACCGATTTAGAAGATCTAGCGAAGTGCCACCCCCAGAATCAACAATTGCCCCATAACTAAACCACCAAAAACATATACAGATCACACATCCAGAGTAAAGCAAACCTCTCTTCATAAGCTTCGAGGATATCTCGGCAACTCTGGAGGTTCTCCTCCGGCTCCCACGTATTCGCTGTCTCCGGCCATCCCCGCCTTGAGAAAAACGTTGAAGGAGAGAGGCCCGAATTAGTTGCAGTTTTGCAGAAGAAGGAACAAAACCAAACTTGCAGGAGGAGGAAAGTAAAAGAAGAAGAAGTACCATTTTATGAGATACTGAACCTGACCCTGCGAAGACAACAAGCAGAAGCTCAAAATCAAAAGAAGAAAGACTTGACCAGAAAAAAAGGGAAGCCAACCCGCGCCATTGAATACCTTCCTCGTCCGCTTCTTCCTGACGTCTTCGATCTCGTAGAAACCCTCGTCGAGTTTGGGTAGCTGCAGCTGAATCTCGCCTTCCTGCTCTTGCACCTGCTGCTCCTCCTCCTCCTCTTCCTCCTCGGCGTCAGCACAACCCTCTTCCTCGGGTTCGTTCTCCTCTCCTCCTATTGCCCCTCCACCTTCGTCCTCCACCATCTTCTCCTTCCCTTTCTCTTCGTTCTTGCACTGCCCAGATTCTGGAGTGCTTATTTTTGATGACTTCCTCTTCGTCGGCATCTCTCTCTTTCAGTCCCCTTTGCTTCCTTTTCACCAGGGCCTTTTCTTGCAGGGTAAGAGAGAGGGAGAGAGAAGATGTCGTGGCGCGTTCGAGTCTTCTTCGCGTTATTTCACTGATGCCCACTAAATTCGCGCCTCCCACCGCCCCACACTGCTCTCCGCCTGAAATTTTTTTCTTTCCTCGTTGTTTTCCATCGTCAAATTTCTGACAAGGTCATACCCTTTTCAAAAAAAAACTGTCTGTTTTCTCCCAAATCAAGTTTTTAATCATTTCCATCAAAGACTTTACCTCTGAAATTATCTGAAAATTGGTTTTTGAATCGAATCATTTTTTCTCAGTCTTGGAAATCAGTCAAACCGAATTGCATCAAAAAATCTGTTTTGGTCTCCTGTTGTTTTAATGAACTACAATCTTTTAATTTTTTTGGTAGGGTTAATAGACTAAAGCGAAACAATACACACCTACTTAGTTGGCGTAAGCTCGATTTGTCTATTGCATACAGATAATATTTGTTTACGCAATCAGCACCACAACGATTTGTCTTATTGTTTCTAATGAAAAATATCTATTAATAAAAACATTACTTTATACATATGTCAAATAACTCTAAAGTCTTAGTTTCAAACAACCAAAAAATATACATGTATGTAGAAACAAAAATACATAAAAAGAATGTATAAAGTAACAATGCTATGTCTCATTTCTCTTCAAGTAGCAATGCTATGTCTCATTGTGAAGCAACAAAGCGCTGAATCCTTATAAATTTCATCTTGGCATCGTGAAACTGTGAAAGCAATGTATAATCTAATTAAATTCAATAATTTCATTAAAAAACTAAAATTTCGAAACCATATTATAAATCTTCACATCACTAGCCATCATCCTAATCTTAGTTTACCTTATGGACATCACTTTTTGAATACAAGATGTTGACAAGTTTATTTCATTTTCACTACCATAGGCAGGGAAGTCACTATATTTTTCAAAATTTTTACAAGGACGGACTATATTTTTTAAAATTTTTACAATGATTATAGTAAAATGTATAGACATTATAATGTAAACAATGAATACTGGTACCATGAGAGCAATACCGACATGAAAATTTTAAAATTTATGGTTACCAAGAAACCACAAAGTAGATATACATGTATATATATGTATATGCAAAATTACATAAAAAATATGCACAATTAACAAAACAGGTGAGAAAAATGCAAAACACTTGTGTTTCAGATAATTAATATGAAAAATGATATGAAAAACTTTAAAATGAATATGAAAAGTACAAAAAAAAAAAACATGTTTTTGTTGTTTTACCATGTCCTCGTGTTTACATGTCAACACGGGTATGGTAGCAATTTTTTCATATTTGTGCCACTTATGGGGCGTTTGATGGGTTGAAATTTTGATTTAGGAATGAAAATTCCAAAATCATAATTCCTTCCTCGTCAAACCGGAATGAAATCAAAATTTCATGTTTCAATTTCCTAATTCTAGAAACAAAATGCTACATTCGTTTAATAATTTTAATTTCATAAAAATAAACATTTTGGTTCTAAAATTTCATGATTCCAGATACATCAGATGTCCCCTTAGATCATAACAAGTTCTCTTTTTTTTTTTCAAAATCTGAGAGGCCATGGCCCTTGCCAGCCCCCGCCTCTGCCCCTAGTCAAAAGTAGGAAGAAGATAATATAAAAGATGCCAACTTCACGACTGTTGATCAAACTCTAATATTGTCATTATGTATGAGCTTTTCCATGGTGCTGTCTTTGGAAGTCTTTGTGATAAGAATCCACAAGCAACTAAAAAGAGAAACATTTTTTCATCTCCAATTACTTTTACTTTTATTTTTGTCTCAATCTTTGTTTTCGTTCTCATGCTCATGACAATTCTAGTTTCAACCCTGCTTCCAAAAGAGACACATTTATTAAACAAAAGGCCAATGCGGGCTTTGTTCGATGTTTTGGTGATTCATGATGACAGATTGTACGGCCTTCATGCCGGCGAAACTTCTCCCTTATCAACTTTCAAGTTCAAAGACTTAGGATAACAGAAGCATTGTGAACTGAAGCCGCGTCTAATAGATTTTGCCTAAAATAAGACTTATTCCTAAACTAAAAGTGAAGCACATGTGGGTACAACCAACCTAATTGAACTCATGATCCCCTTGAACTGAAGCTCACTTAACTAACCTGGATTAACATAAGTATGTTTGAGATCCATTTATACTACTATTGTTAGGGTTCGCGCTTGCTTACATATATCAGTACTTGGAAAAATTGCAATCATCAATCTCTTCTTTTTCATTGAAAAACAATTGGAAGAAGCAACAAAATTCTGAAATCTGAAGTCTTTTCTGATTCAAAGATGAGGAAACAAATTTAACTAAGAACAAAACAATCCAGTCTGCATTTTTTTTTAGGTTCTTATATGTGGGTTTATATTCATGTTAAGTAAGTTTTAGGTCAACTGATTGCATCTTAGAAGTAGGGTTTTTTTTTTTTTGTTCTCACTAATATTAACATTCATTGAGTTGCCATATATGTTAATACAAGTTACTAATGTACAAGTTGAAGTACATTAAAAGCAGCACCTTGATGCACCAAAAGCAGGTCATATATCCTAAGGAAATAAGGAGTTGAGTGGTGGCTTGCTCACCTAAAAATGCTAAATTAATTAGATACACAATATATATATATATATATATATATATATATATATATATATATATATATATATATATATATATATATATATATATATATATATATATATATATATATATATATATATATATACATATAGAGAGAGAGAGAGAGAGTAATTGGGATGAAATGTTTCTGAAATACAATCACCTCACACATATACAAGCATAGCTCTCTAAGTAAAATATATCTATTACTAAATTTCAATTAGTGAGAGAGAGCCATACTCACATTTAGGATCAGATATAAGGTACAAACCAAAATCTATATTTTACTGGTAATTGGCTTTGGATAACTACGCAATGTGGTAAAAAAAAAAAAGTAACTCTTGTTTTTCATGTGATTACTATTTACATCACATTTTCTGTTGACTAGTTAAAATAAATCAGGTATGCATGGGACAATACACCAACCATTTGGTACCTGTTATACCCATTCTCTCTCTCTCTCTCTCTCTCTATATATATATATATATATATATATATATATATGTGTGTGTGTGTGTGTGTGTGTGTGTGTGTGTGTAGATTGTATGGCCTGACTATGAGCTATTCAATCAACATAACTGATAAATCACATAGTTTTACATGTAATGCTGATTTTTTTATAAAAGGCAAACGACAAGTTGATTTTAAAAACACACTTCATATGTGTGACTTACGAGTAATCAACCAAATTGATAGAATTGTCCATCATTAATCCACATAATTTACGTTTACTTAGGGCACACATTATTAGAATGTATGTACTAAGCAAATACTAATTATGTGGATCTTTTAGAAATAACTTAAATGTAGTACTATGTGAATTATCACACACATACGTAAGAAAATCAAATCAGATCTTAATAACTTGTTGCTAGGACAATTGGACAACAAACCTATCTTTTTACTTTTTAAAATATCTATTTCATAAATAGAGGCGGGGTCAGAAAATTTTCATGAGGTGGGCCAAGTTACAGTTTCTAAATTTTTATTAGTGTCGAAATATCATTTTTCAAAATTTTTATATAGAACAAGTGAAAATTTTTAAAATTTACATGTATAAAAATTGTTAAATAATGTCTCCACTTCTGTGTCTGCACATATATATGTAAGCATGAGATCGCTCATATATTCTCCTTTTTTTTTAAGAATGATAACTCGTGCAAACATGACTCACATAGCTTTTTTCTTTCGATTTGTATTTCATCAATGGCGATTCTGTAAGAATCTAATATGTGGAAGCTCATGGCTTAAGGTGCTTGGTTCCAATAAAGTAATATAAAAGAGAAACTGCTACATCACTTGAAGAATATTCAAACATGAAGGAATATGCTCTATAAGAACAAGTTTCACCAAACATATTTGATTTTTGTCAATGAAGTAATTATTGTCAGATGCGACGCTTAAATTTATTGATAATGAATTTATTACCATCCTACATATTCAGATACACTTGATTCCTTCCATGTATATCGTCCACAATCAATTATCCAACAGTTTAATTATTCAATATACATACATACATACATATATATATATATATATATACCAGCTAGAAGGTTCGGAGGCAGGTGTGGGCGATTGCCCACACGAACACCAAACATGTTGTGTTCCACTATATAAGTGGAATTGAGACTCAAAAATCCAAGAATGGAACATTAGTCCAAGGTGTTCTTGGTCTGTCCTGGTTGTTCTAGCATTAGAGTTCCACCTAAACAAGTGAAACTTTTGAGAATGAGAGACACGGTCATTAGAGTTCCACATACACAGGTGAAACAAAAAGTTTCAGGTCATTACACAAGATGTGGTAGGTGGAAACTAAAACTTTTATTTCACCTGACAACTACCCGCTACTAAATATAATGCCATACATTTTAATGCCACATATTCAAATGTGGCCCTAGTGTCCACTTATTTCTAAAACATTATGTGGTTCTATTTGTAGGACAAAGATTCTAGAATACATTCTTGGTAATATAAAGCAAGATTCAAAAGCAATCAAATATGAACAAACAGGGTTTACCTTTTTCAATTCTCAAATAGGTGTTTTTATGCTTACATAAAGAAGAAAACGCTAAACACTTATTTTGCTACAATGGGTTACTTTACTGGTTTGATTACATTTAGCAAGCTCCTACTGTTGTCAGTTTTAGTTCAATAGTAAGGTAGGTTGCTTCAGGATATATAGTTGTTCACCAAATTGTAAGCGGTATTGGCTAAAGCTTAAGGTTTTTTTTTTTTTTTTTGATACACATTCAAAAGGTTTGGACATAGTTGGCAAACCCGTGACTCGGACTCGGATTTGCAGTTGGCGGGTCATTGGTGAGTGAGTTGACTCGCCGACTCGGTCAAGTTTTAAAATAACATGAATCGGGCGAGTCATGACGAGTTAAAATCGAGCCCGGGGTGAGTTGAGCTGAGTCAGGCCGAGCCGGGCCAACCTTGACTCGTGGCTAGGCTTTTTTAGCAATCTGAGCTGACTCCGCTCCGGTGGTTCATGGGCCAACAGCATGGATCTCTATATTCATGTTTTGTGTTAAAAATAGTAGACCTAAAGTTGGAGGATCTCATATGTATAGTTAGGAAAGACACCCTAAAGGGTCCTTTGACAATGAGAATAGTAAGAAACAGTTGTGTGAATTTGTCTCTAAAATTAGGGTAGGTTCCCAAAACATTGTAACATAAAATTCTATGAATCTACCGCAGTTTTTGGACAAATTCATGAAACAATTTGTTATTGTTCTCATTATCAAACTTCCGCTAAGATTGCAAGTGGTCTAGATCTGATTTGAAGACTTTATTATCTTTTAATATACTATATATTAGGGCTGTTCAAGATTCTAACTCGCTAGATAAAGTTGACTCAAACTCGACTCTTTTATTAAACAAGTCGAGTTTGAGTTAAGAAATGAACTCGACCACCTGAAATGAACTCGATAACCTAAACGAATCGAGCTCAAGTTAAGTGGGCTCGGCTCGGTTAAAATCGGTTAAGCTCGAGATAAAAAAAATATATATATAAAATACATCTCATAAAATTATCAAAAAATCTAGATTACTCAAATGGGTATACATGTGACTGGTAGTGGGAGGTTCCATATTTAAGTATAGATGTTGTCTCTTCATTAAAAAAAAAAATACTTTTTTAATGAAATGCTTGCCTTGGCTCAAGTCAATCTTCAGCTCGAGCTGAATCGAGCCAAGTTCGAGGTCCTTTCAAGACACGCGAGTCGTGTTCGAGCTGGCTCAACTCAGCTCGAACTCGCTCATGAACAGCCCTACTATATATGTTTTTGGTCCAACCTTTGATTACCCATTTGAAACCCCAGGGAGGCTTCTTTACTAGTGAGAATGGCACCAAAACATGGGTGATGAGGGAGCCAACATGACTCACATGAGAAGGGAATTGACTGTAATTTCTACATTTTTAATGTGTTAATGTGAAACAAATTTTGTTAAACAGTTTATACTGGTTCCACACACAAAAAGACTAAAACCTCCTTCACTAAGCTCTCCTAAAAAGTCCAAAAAGTGAAAAAATGAGACAACACTTTTAAGAACAAAATGAAAAAAGGCACTAAGGGGTGTTTGATTACTGTATATTTGAAATCCAAAGATTTGGTGTTGATCTGTTGTGACATACTTTTACTGATATGGCAAAAACTCCATGCTGAAATCCATAGTTCATCATACTAAAGATCTTAGGTCAGACCTAAAATCCACACATGAAATCCTTATTTGATCTTTTTACATTGAGAAAATGTCTGATTTAAGATTTGAGGGGGAGGATCCGATCTTAAATCTGCAGTTCTCAAATCTTGAGTATTTTAGATTAGGACAATCAAACACTCCTTAAAGACAGCGTTTCTTTTATCCCACCAAATTAATATGGCATATTTTTTTAGGCGAGTAGAAGGAATATCCCACCACTTCAACAAGAGCCAAACCCTCTTTCCCCTGCTCAGGGGTGGAGCCAAAATTTTTTCATGAGGGGAGCTGAATTAAAGTTTCTTAATTTTGATTATGACCAAAATATCATTTTTCAAAATTTTTATATAAAACAAGTAAAATTTTCTAAAATTTACATGTAAATTTTTTTAAGAAAAAAAAGTTGAGCTGGGGCCAGGGCCCATGCCGTGCCTACCTTAGCCCTGCCCCTACCCCTACCCGAAGAGTCCACGACTGTGTCAAGAAATGAAATAACGATTGTGTACATTTAACTTGATATTGCATCTCGTCCTAACCATAAGCACGATACCTATGAGAATCGAACGATCAAATGACCAGATTTTCATCGGCCTGCCAACTCAACTAGCTACATTATAACCATTAAAGCATATGGCTTCTAAGGTCAACCCGAAATATACAAGGTGGTCTCTTGCTATATGCACAAAAAATGGTCACATGAGTGTTAAATGACCATAATGCCCTTCATCTCTCAAAAGTAAAGCCCCCCATAAGGACAAAAAGGTTGGAAATAAAAAGAAAATTTACTTAAATGTCCATTTTTTTTTTTATAAATGGCCAAAATGTACCAAAATGTCTTGGGCGCATATTTGTTGTGTGCACTATGGTGGTGCATGCAACTTATTCAAGGAGAAGAGAAGTGGGACAAGTGAACCGATTCTTCCTCTAGAAAGACAATTTACCTTCTAGTTTAGGTTATTTAATTATTTTTCAACTACCATTCATTTTTTGTCATCCAAACAAAAACCAGGTTTTAACAAATAAAAATCTGCTTTTTGTTTTTGTTGTGTTATCTAAACACTAAAACTAGGTTTTCAAAAACTCATTTAAAGAACAGTTGTACAAAACCATGTTTTGATAAAAACTGTTTTTTGAATAGGTTCATCCAAACGCTACTTATCTATTTTATAGTTTTTCAACGAACAAAAAATATCAAAACTTTGTTTTGGAGAAAATAAATAAAATATAAGAAATAGTCATAAATGACAAATAGCACTCAATCCAATCAATTTGTTGGACAATTTGTGAGTCTATGACTTCTGATAACACTGCTGAAAAGCACGTACGTTAACCATTTCTATCAGTTAACATGCTATTTCTATCGGTTATTGAAATATCAGCCCATGACAGTAAATTATTTTATAACCAACCTCTACTTGTAATTTCTCAAACATTTATTCTTTCTCTGCAAATGCATCCAAACTCAGGTGGTTCCCTATAAATTTCTTAAATGAGTATTTAAGAGTCACAAACATATATTTTTTGAGAAGATACTAAAAGTTGTGGATAGGCAAAAGTATTAAAATTGATTTTTTTTTTTTAATTTTTGAATACATAAACACATCAACAGTTTATAAATAGAAAAATATACAAAAATGAATTTAAAAAATAAGAAAGCCCTTCAAAATAATTAAATATAATTAACAAATTTGGCTTATTCCTCCTCTTTGATCTGCCGCCGGGTCAAATCAATGGGTTTCAAATCAATGGGTTTGCTACTGGTTGGATTCAAATCAGCTACCAGTAAGTTTGAACTCAAAAACGGAGCTACATGGAACTGGTGTGGGCACCTGCCCACACTAGATCACCATTTTTAATATTTTTATAAAGGTTTTTTCAATTACTTATTAATTTTTATTATTGTCATTGGGCATGAAAACTCTTAAAATAGTGTCCGTTAGCTATAAATTTTAACTCAGCGCTGGTTATTTGCGTTATACTGTGTCCGCCAAAAGGAAAATGAAAAGGCCTTTGAGCTTCTCTTCTAGTAATGGATTGTTAACCTCTACTCACCGAAACAATGTTGCTTTCATCTTATTTTTTTATTTTTAAAACTTGCAAAAACTTTTTAGAGGCCTTTGAACTTTGGCGTTTTTTAATTTCTGTTTTAATGAGAAATCGTGAATTACTTTCCATGGCATCAATTTAAAATTGAAACCTACATCTAAGTTCTTAAAAATGAAAAAGTCTGAAGAAAGGGCCATTTATTGTGCTGTCTTTTAAACAATATTTGAGTAACATATATTCAATTTTCTTATAAATCGAAAAAAATTAAATCTGATATGCAAAATAAAATGCCGTTTTTTGCTCCAAACCAACACATCGTCCGGCCGTTAGCTTAATTTTGCCCTTCTTTAAAACTAAAAACCAAACCATAAAAAAACACACACACACACACTAAAAAACAAATCTTACATACCTGAGCGTTCCACTTGTACGATCGGTGGTGAAAAGATTCAACATTAATTTCTAAAACAACAAAATCTTACAGATCTCAGCGCTCCACTTGTACGTTCAGACTTCTTGCAAACTGTTCATCCTCAGGGCCTTGATTTATTGAAGCATTTGCAATCTTGTTTAGAAAGGTCTCGCCTTTCAGTTGCACTCAAGTGCATGTACTTTTATTTAAGGTAGAAGGGAGATAACCTTAAGAGGTTGAAGTCCCGCCCTATTTTTTTTCTGCCCCTGAGATTCAGGGCTACTTTAGGTTATGGGTAGGAAGCGAGATACCCACAACCAACTAGAGTATCATACATCCACCATTTACATACCAAAATAATAACATTCATGAGAATCAAACTTATATTTCAAAGTAACAAATATAATTTCTCGACTCCCAATCAATTGGTTTAGTTGGTGGGTTCTCACACGCACGAATTGATCTTATATGGTGGCACAGTTCCAAGAGAAGCTTGTAACACCACCAATTTTATTTGTCCTGCTTAGTTTGCTTTCTACTACTTTTCTACTTTTAATTATTAATTTTCAACTGGTTGTGGCCATTTTTTTTTTAGTCTATGAGTCATCAGAACTTTTTTCCACTCACATTTGTTTTTTTTTATGTCGTGCAGATTGCTGAGCACTATTTTTCCTTGTGCATTTCTAAATTAATTATTAAAATGTTTTTTATGCCATCCAACCTTATGCATATAACTTTAAAAGTGATTTGATGAGGAAAATAAATTAAGTTATTCATTGTTTGACTTCAATCATGATTTTTCAAGAATAAAAAAAAAATAAACGGCTCTTATAATATCAAAATCTTGGTAGTAGAAAAATCCATTATTTTTTACAAAAATAACTTGAATCAAAACATGATTTATATTGAATTACTGTTTATGAACATGTTAGTATGTTCACATTTTGTGTACAACATTTTGTCATAAAATCAATAATGTTTGCTAGAAAGAATCTTTCAGTGGCTGAGTGGACTTGATGTCCAAACAGCAGCTAGACTGTCATCTTCAACTCCCACTTTCAAAATGTAAATAAGGGAATGACATTTTGGTAATTTCTTAAAAAGAAATGTCCTCCATATTTGTTTTATAATTTTTCATTCTAATTTTGTCTTTACAAAAAGTTTTTTTTACTTGTTAAGTATAAAAGAGGGGTATTTTAGTCATTGACTATACTGATGCACTAAACATCATGTATGACACATATTACCAAGTTCGAGAAATTAAAGGCATTTAGACAGTATTATCGAAAAATGTCTCAATCTTTCTTAGTTCATTTGAACTACAAGATTACTTGCGACTGTAAAAGCAAATTTTTGGGATGGAAAGGAATAAAAGAACTGTAAAAGCTTAAACGAGCTCGACTCGTTGTTCACCCCTAGCAGTCATGATTCAAACTAAGTAAAATGGCACACATCATGAATAAGGATCTTTCTCGCAATGGAAAGCAAAAGAAGTAAATGACTTAAATGTCCACAAAAAAATATAGACAAAAAATCTCAGACAATTATCCTATCACGTCCTTCCATGATAGCCAAGATAACATTAGAATGAAAAGGAAAGTCATGGAACAATTAAGAGGAAAATATTATCATGTGACATGACATAAGAGCTATTACAGAATAATGAATATAAATATTCCTCAAACATCCAAATTGTAAAAGCTTCATAACCCGAAAAAAATTGATGAATCAAATTGCATGGAATAGCTAAGACTCTTGTTATCTTAGGTCCCAATCTGGCCAGGAAAAGGGTGGATGCATGGACATAGAGCTCAAGTCTAAGCACATTCTCGAGCCAATTCCCTTCATTTTAGTTGGTATCAGTAGATCTCATCTTTGAGTATTTGCATATGCTCCCTATCAATTATTTATTTCAAACTTTAAAAAGAAACTAGAGGTGTTTTTCAACCTGAATTACATAAGTTGTGTTTGTTTCACCGGGGTGATATGAGATACTAGGGATCTCAGATCCATAGGTTTAAGGTCGAAGCATCCCCCACCCCCTCGCACCAACAATCCGGCCTTAAATACATGGTTTTTATCATGTAACATGGATTTAAAGTTCATGCTTCTAATCTCTCAAAACACACCTTTTAATGCAGCCCTCGGATCTTAGCAACCGAAGTGAAGTCCACGCTTCAGCAAAGCTAGAGAGAGAACACTGATTAAACCCAAGATTCACACTTGTTTGAGCTTGTACTACTAAAGAATATGGAAAGATGATTAAATAATTAAAGATGCATTCATTGAACACAAATGAGCCAAGCACGAATGAACAAACTGTTGGGGTTCCTATGCACATGCATGGAGAGATCATGAAACAAGAATTAGCGCTAGAAAGCACTTCCCAACAAATAAACAGTTCCAATTTCCAGTATAGGAACTCTTTGTTCAAATGGCAGGAGTAATGGCAAAATTGAAATCACACTAAGCAAGAAAGGGAATGAACTAGAAAGGATATTTTGTAATCATAAAATGGAAACAGCAATACTTTAACTCTGGTTTATAATCACATTCCTGTGAGAAACAACCAACCAAATCTTCAAATAAGATTATTAACAATATGATTCTTATATTTGTCTGAACATACAAATGAGAACCAGTCAAATTAGTGTCCTTTCAAATATGTAAAAGTACCTTTTGCACCAGGACCTAGTTATCCATAGTAATAATAAACTATTTGGCTAGTTTCCTAGTACATGAATCAAGTACAAACATGCATCCATATAAACACTAACAGCAATACTAATTATGCCACCATCTTGCAAAATTTAAAGAAGAATTGAGTTTTGATACTATTATCCATGCAACCACCAAATGAAGTGCACAAAAAATGAATATTGCCATATAGTTTTTGGCTGATTGAAAGTTGCTTCTCACACATTGAACACCAAGAATATTGCCTTTGAGGTTTTAACATATTATAAGATGTGAGATGAGGCCAGTGGCAGGGTCATAATTTTTTTTTTACCGAATTATAGTTTCACAATTTTAACATGGGCCGAAATTTTTCAAAATTTTCATATAGATTAATTGATTTTAAAAAAAAATTACATGCCTTTTTTTTTTGAATTTTTGAGGGGAGGTCATGGCCATGCCTGCCCCTGCTCCGCACCTGGATCAGGCAAGAGGTGAAAGAAAGCACAAGAAAAGATGGAAGAAGATGGAACAACTCACTGGGATGGGAATTTTACTTAAAAAAATCAAAATGATGTGAAACCACTTTCACTGTTCTTGGAGGAGAATAGAAGTACCAAAGTTCCAAACAGCCAAGGAAGAGTCCAATTGAGGAGATATCCACTTCATATTTGATGTTTCACAATTATTTTCACTGATACTCCTTGAATCTCCACCAATTAGTAGATTAGCCCATAAGCAATTTAATATTTCAAATAAAGCAACTTGCTCCATGTTAGGGGACCTTCTGATTTTTCTTATGCTTCTCCTTCTTTGGATCATGATTTTGAGATTTGATTTTAGATTTGAATCTGGTTTTGGATCCAGTGGAGCTCTATATGTTGGACTTTGGATCTGCATCCCCTATGATATTGATTAGCATCACCAAATTCACCTTAATCCCTTCAAAATAGTTCTTATTGGCATGAAATTTGGAAGACACATCCTAAACGCCAAAAATAATGTCATAATATGGGTTGTATACCCCTAAAATGCTGATGAGTGCATGCAAAAATATGCTAAGAACATGATGCACTTCATGCATCATCATCTTCACCTCAATCTCTTATAGTTCTTTCAACTCTTTTGTAAGTAGCTACACGCATAAATCAAGATTTTGTCTTAGACTATTAAAAATAACTGACAGGAGTACCTGTAACAACCCGGCCCATTCACACATCGGGCTAAAGCTTCTAGTTTGGCAGATCCTAACTCGCTCCCTGACAAATTCAGTTCTAACCCCAAAAGGATAGGAATTAAGACAACTAGCTTCTTACAAATCCCTCTTAAAATTGTTGAAGATTTCCCAAAAACATTAATACATGATTAAACTCGGTGTTACAGCCCTCCCCTTCAAGTTACACAAAGTTTGCATGTAACCCCAAGTTTAAGCGTCAACAATATCTCTAATACCAGTGGAACAACTCAACCCCCTAGTAACTTCGGCTCCATCGGCTCCATTGCTGAGAAGAATAAGAACCAAGACAAACAACTGCATAATGAACCTCCTCATAAAATTTTGAAGATTTTCTAAAATTTTCAATACAAGACTAAACTTAGGATGGAGTGTCACAGTAAAGCTAGTATGTATCAACCTATATCAATGACCAAATCAATACAACACAGATACCTAGTCACTCACTTGAAGTTGCATTTTGTTTTTGTGCTTGCAAGCAGTGTGCTATCTCTTTCCCAATTATATAGAAGGTAACAATATTAGACATGTCATATGTACAGCTAAGAATCAAAATATATCCCAACCAAGATATTATAAGGTCCAAGTAAAGGTAACTCCTACATATATGGCAAACAAGTAAGTAGCATGGCTGGATTATGATGGAACATTCTTTTTTCTTGCTTCCTCCTTGCTTTAGTTGCTAGATGGGCATTATCTCAAGTCAACATGAATGATGGCTTCCTTCACAATGATCCTAGTGATGTGGTATACATTTGTTTGCCTCTTGGATTTAGTGAATGATGAGAATATTACATATATATGTCATCTATAAATCTATTTAAGCCTCAAGCAGTCACGACAATAATATTGGTTTCATAAATCATGACAACCTATAATATCTAGCAATTGGTTTTACTTGAATCAAGGTTGGCTGTATTTTTTTTTTTAATGTAAAACTCTTAGTTTGTTAATATATGTGTCAAACATCTACATTAACAACATAATCACCATTGGGAAGCAATGCAATTGTGTATCATTCAAAGTCATCCATACTAAATTTCAGCAAAAGGATTTTGGGCATTTGAAATGCTTCTTAGGGATAGAAGTTACTTCTTCCAAATAAGATATTTTCTTATCCCAAAATAGTATAACCTAGATGTGCTACACAATCCAAGAGACAGTGTTAGGCTAGTTGAGATAATTCCCCTGGATCAACTAAATTCCCAAAGGCCAAAGAGTATAAAACCTCCCCTACTCAAATTTAGACCATGTTTGTTCTATCTCGGACCTCAAATATGAGGTTTTCATCACATAAGTTAGAAAACTCACTGTTTGTTTAGATAGTAGTTCTCGCAAAATGTAAATACGAGATTATCTGTAGAGTCCGATCTAACAAGTATAAAGCATTTCTCGGGCCCTGGCCGAACATCAGGGGCAGAACCAGAATTTCATCTTTACGGTAGGGCTGGTGCATTGGGCAGCTTGGCTTGAGGTTCGACAAAACTCGGGTTCGGAGAGGCACAAAAACCTTGCTGGCAGACCAAGCCCAGCCTACTTAGTTATGTAGCTGGGTCAGGTCGATACCTCGTTCAATGCACATCCTTATTTGAAACCCTTTAACATTTCCTTTTCTAATATCTAGATCCCTTTGGTGACGCATCAAGAGTTTTTAAGGGAGCACGTACAAAGAGTTCTCAATCTGCAACATGCCAAGAGCTTAGAGAGAGAGAAAACAAAATAAAAAATGTGAAGATGTGGGTTTTAAATATATATATTGGGCCGAGTCAAGCCCTAATACCTGACTTGGTCCAACCAGCCCAGTGAGTTGGGCCGGTGAGTTGGGCCGGTCCGAGGTCAAATAACCAGCTCAATCTCGGCCTATCACGAGCCAGGTACCAAATTACTACCCATCCTACCTATCAGGCATCTTGTATCCGGCTCGATGTCCACTCTTACTCGTGAACCCTAGATACTTTGGTGTTTCGACATGGTGCACCAGTGAACCAGCCCAGTTTCATCGTTCCAATGTGCCGCACCAGTTTTTTTTTTTTTTTTTTTCCGGTGGCGCACATGAGACCTGTTTTCTTGGTAGTGACTATGTTACCACCAACATAAATCTCGTAACAAACACTGGATTTTGTAACTGTGGATTTTACATTATGGGCCTGCTCAAGAGTCTCAACGCTCAATGCACCATTAATAAAGTTCAAGTTGCTCAAGAGTCTCATTGCTTCTTCCTTATTTGTTGCAGAGTGACGTATTGGAAGCGTTAAACTAATGCAACTGGAGTTTCCGATCAAGTTGGTAGTGGTGATGGTGCATGATTTGTATTGTCCTTGGAATCGTTCAAAATTATTGCGTCAATCAATTAATAATTGTCCTTCGCTTGCATTATTTCGACAATCATCCCTTACTTTTTCAATGTAAATTGTTTGTCGGCAGTACTTTATAGAGTATATTTAACGCAAGCTTCAATTGGATGAACTTTAGCATCATCTTCTTGCCATTTACTAAAATGCCCATTGAGCGCGACGGAAAAAGTTGTAGCTGTTTTTCCGGCTGAAATATTAAGAGGCAGCAGTAACAGTTTGTTAACAGAATGTTTCATAAAAATGCTTCAACCTTTTTCATAAAAATGCTTCAACCTTTGTTGTGGATTTGTGAAACAGTAAAAAAATTGTTCTCAATGTCAAACGGCCACTAAGTGTTTTAATTTCAATTAATCGTGTCCGTCCTAGTTTATTCAATTGTAACGGACCGGGTTGGGATTTGGATGTGGATTTGAACTTTATTCTTTAAAATCAGTTCAGATATGACTAGCTAGCTAGCATAAGATCTTTGGATTTGTATTAGATCCAAGACTCAGATTCTGTTATGAATCTTTGTTATCGAATTTAATTAAACAGATGTGAGATCAAAACGGTAATAGTAGGATATATCGGATCCAGTTACATCCCTAACTGTCTTATAGCATCGTAACAATTTATGCCTGCTGCACTCATTCTTCAATAGTTAAACATCAGCTAAACTCAAGTTTGTATTGAAGTTTAGTATATCCAAAGAAGACAACGTTCAACTCGTTTTTATATATATATATATATATATATATATATATATATATATATATATATATATATATTTTATTTTAAAGTGAGTAGTTATTTTGAACTAGCAATGCTGCAAATTCACTATGGCTATGTTTAATATTCAAGATTCAAGCCTGCATAAAAATGTGTGTTTTAGGATATCTTCAGAAAACATGTTTTTTTTTTGAAAAAAACACGATAAATTAACTGGTCGTTTAAAATAAAAAAAAAAAACACACACACACATTTTTTCGTGTTTTTTTCTTTTTTTTTAATTTTTTAATTTAAATGGTTTTTTTTTGCAAATCTGCTTATCTTTTGATGTTTGTTATTAGTTTTTTGGTTATTTTATTTTTTATTTTTTTTTGTTTTTAAAATTTTTAAAAATTTACCATATTTTACTTATTTTTTTAAACATGGTACTATATTAAAAAAAAAACGTCATCATTTAAAACTTTAAGACGTTATTTGTTAATATAATTTAAACAAGCTAAGGATTTCAATAGTATCTTAAAAACCTTGTGGGAAGTGATTTGATATGAAATGTGTGGACAAGAGATTCTAAAATCTCAAGTCACCGGAATCTCAAATCTACGATGAAATTGGATTCACAGATTACACTGTTTTGAATTGGCTAATAATTTTATCTTTTAGTAAATAAATGGTTGTAAAAAAAATTAAATACTAAAAAATAGTCAAAAGCTGGCACCCTGGAGCCCACCGATTGTCATAACTGGGTCCGTATATGTTCTGTATAATAAATGGGACCATGGGTCCAGCTGAGTCAGATCTGAATCAGCTGATAATATTATTTCTTAAAATATAAATAAATATTAAAAAAAACTTTAAATATTAAAAAAATAGCTAAAAAGCTGCCTTAAATCGGACCCACTGATTTGACTCGGACAGTGTTTGGGTAGAACTGATGCCCGTTGCATTCATTCTATACTAAATGCGAGGGTGGGTCCCACGGAACGGAACGAGATATTTCCAGCTATTCCACCAAATTGGCGGGAAGGCGAAACGGAACGCGGCATCTTGTGAACGCCGCCGATCTGAGATCCCATCTGACTTTAAATCCAACAAAATTCGTCCAAGCAAACGGCGGATCTTCACATAGGCGTTTGATAACATCGAATTTGGGATCTTTAGAACCGCACAACTAAGATCAACTCTTTCTCATTCCCATCTTAAATCGGTGTTTTTCTCAATTCGAAAAAGTAAAATAATGATATTAAGTGAGATGTTAGGTATCATATGATCTTTATTTCAATGAACCATAGATTTTCTACATGTCAATAACAACATGACATGTCAAATCCACATAGATTCGTGAATTTCAAATGCCAAGTAATCAAACACCACCTAGTAAAGATTAGATTTATCTTTCTCCCAAATGCATTCTGATTTGAGGTTTGATGGAAGGAGGTTTTGCCCTCAAATCTGGATCTTAAATCCCCAAGAATCTCATACTCCTCTGATCCTCCATTTAACAAATACATAGTAGGCGCTGGAAAATTTCAAATTTTAAATTCATAGATCATGTGGATCTGAATCTGAATCTGATGCGATATGCTTTTGTGGAAGTAGTAAAAAAATCTCCGGTAAAATTTATTGTCCATCAAACTAAGCATTTTATATTAGAACTAAAATCCAAACATTTATTTTATCTTTTTCCATCGAGAAAATATCTTGTTTAAGATTCGGGGGAAGAGTCTCATGTTAGATCTGTGTGCTGCACAAGATATTTTCAATCAAGAGCAATCAAACACTCTTAACCTTCCCCGAATCCCTCAACATCGACGAAAGCATGTTTTGATATTTTAATCACACCAACAAAATTGTTTAGTTCAACTATGTATTAAACTAACAAAATTTCATAAAGCAGTGGTATGTGTCAATATTTTATTTAAACCTGCCCATGTATACGGTTTCACAAAACTATGTGCCTCATATTTTATTAGAACAGATCAAGAAACCATTCTAAGGGTTAGAGGTCGTTTGAAAGCATTGGAACACGATAAAACAGAACAAATTGTTCCACTGTCTACATTGCGAACCATAGTTGTCTGACTCGTCAAGTTGGTTTGGAATCACTCGCAAAAAAACCTGTCCACTAGTCAAGGTTGGACCAGCTCGCCCTTACTCGCCTGATTTAGGTTATTTTAAAACTCAACCGAGTCGATGAGTCAACTCGCTGGCCCGGTAACGTAGTCATCTTTCGATTCGAGTCGGAGTCACACGTTTGTCAACTATGTCGCCAACACAAGCATCCGAATGCATGCAGAGACCCCTGTCACTTATAAAATCAAAGAAGGAAGATCTCAGATAAAGAACGAAACCGACCTTGTTAAACCATGGAACTACAGTGGAGGTTGAAATCGAGACCCACAGTTTTAGAATTCCTGCAGATCTATGGCAGGCTCTCATCTGAAATAGGAGGCTATGAAACATAGCCTTTTTGCTTAGGTAAACACACCCAAAGATTCCATAAAAAGCCACCACTCTAAGAAACTAGTCTTTTCACCTAATTAAGCTCAAAATATGTCACAGACAGGTACCAAAATTTTTTTCTTGAGAGCGAATGTTAGTTAATGACATTGACATATCATGTTCATGATTCATTGTATATAGGATTTATGGCTTTTTTTTTTTTTTTTGAGTTTGGATGGAGAAGCACACCATCCGATGCATGATAGTGTGTCTAATCACATGCACCTATACAATAATCACATGCACCTATACAATGTATTGAGCGGCAGTGAGTAGACTCAACATAGATAACTCATAAGATTTCAATTACTTATATATATATATATAATGTTAATCATGTCAAGACTTCCACCATCATCAGCAGATTTTGTCATTTCATTCTCTAAAACAAAGGCTGAGACCCACCTTGTGGGAAATAAAAGATTTTAAAGGTACTGCAAATATTTTCAATGAATTCACTTCATTATTGCTTATTTTTTTAGCTCCATTGTGAAGAAAGAGTTGCATACATTATTTGACATTTTGAAGCCAACACGTGTAGGCACAAAATAGGCTACATGGAGAGGCCATAAGACCAAGTAGAGCCAGCTCGAGCCTGACTTGGCTCAGAAATTTGAGCTCATCATGGAACAAGCTTGAGCTCGACTTGACAATGCAACATTGAGCTCGAGCTCGTTTAACACGTTTCTGTTAAGCATGTCTTGTTTCTTTTGACTCGTTTGACCCACTTAGTTGCTACTAATTTAACTATTCTCATATTATAATTCAACATTTGTGATATAGTGGAGCTGAGCTTAAACGAGTCGAGTTCTTATAACTCTATCTCGACTCATTTAAAAGGACCCTAATTCCCCTTCTTGTGGATGACATAGATAAAAGGGGTTGGGAAAGGGGAGGGAAAACCAGATTTACTCTCGCCACCCTTATGGGCATGTATAGACAGGCCACACATAATTTACTAAAAAGTAAAAAGGTGATGTACTATGGTGATGAAGTCACTAGCAATTGACTGAAAGGTGTAAAAGGAATAGAAGAAAAGGTAATGAGAAAATTATTCAGCGCTGCTAGTAGAAATCGAGTGTACAATACTTGCTGTTGTTTCGGATTTTTCATTTTCTTATAAATTTCCTGCCTAATTAACCCTTTTTTAAATTCATGCTAGCTCTGTCAAGGTTTTTAGATTTATCCCTTTCTCCTAGGAAAATCCATTCTTGAGGTGTGATTTAGTATGAGCTGTTTGGGTGAGTGGTGTCTCCTTTGAAATTATTCAGATACGAGTGCTCGTACAAGTATGGATACAGATCATTTTCAAAAAATTTGGTTACGGCTATATATATATATATATATATATATATATAACAAACAAAACAATTACTCATTCAAAATGTATAGATTGTGAAGAAGAAACCAGCAAACAAAAGTATGAAAGTAACAAGCATACAAAAATTTAAAAACCAAAAACAAAAAAAACCTAATTTTTGAACAAAAATGGATTTAGTCAATGTTGACCGAGTCCAAAAAATGATGGATACAAACTCGATATGTTGATTGCACCCGGTACTGCTTTGACCATACCTGAAGGGTACCCATAGGTCTACAGGTACCCGTTCTCGTGTTGTACTCATATAATGTGGGCACTTCTCCATCAAAGGAGTACCCATGTGACATAAATGGTCAATAATGTGAATGGATCATTAATAGATTAATGATTACGGTATTCCTGTTGCTTACCTCGGTTTGCAAGAAGAAGAGCATATGACTTGTTTTCTTTGAGGGGCTCAAAACAACATTAAGATAGGTCACATCATATCATGGAAGCAATTATATATGTCATCCTCATATGGAAGGCAACATCAGCCTCATAAATATTCTAAAGTATAACAAAGGCATGTTGACCATATTAGCCTTGAATGTTTGCTCTAAGAACCTCTTTTGAAGCAGTTTTAATAATGCCAAGAGATATCCAGTAGTTTAGAGTTTGTGGCTAAACCAAGGAAACCTTTTCTTGGTTTTCCATGGCTTAGTGGCTGAGCCAGAAAATTTTATCAAAGGGGCACTTACCTTAATGGGTTTGGTGCTGCCGTGGGCACCACATATGGCTAGACCTAGATCCAACCCCTTCCTAATAAAAAATTTTCAAAGACTGGTGTGGTTGGCGTGGGCAATAGCCCACACATAGCTTCGCTACTACCATGGCAACTGGAATGAGATTAAGTTGTACATGTATTAGAAACCTGGTGCTGAGAGTATACACTTTTGGCATTACAAATAGTCTAATACATGCTTCATCCAACATATTAGTGCTGAAGAATCAGAAGGCGAAAGTAGGTGTGGGTAACATGCGGGCAGTTGCCCATACAGTACCAAAAAAAAAAAAAAGAACTACACATTTTCATATTGACACCTTAGGGAAATTTTTCTCATTTGCGTGTTCACACCCCTTAAAAAATTAAAATTTATTACTATTGTCTCTTAACTTGAAATTTCTGGTTCCAAACCTTATGAATAATACATGTAATTTGAACCAAAGTTCAAGTCTTCTACCAGGGAAATGTTAGATTCAAACCTCATTATTGTTCCTTCTTTCAATTAACATGTTAAACACACCCTATATGAAATGGTCTATCATTGAAGGTTGCATGGATCAGTTATGATTCAAACAATCTTTCAACTCAACTCGCGTTGAACCATGAGATACGATAATTTAATAGAGAGAAACACCCCACAAAACGAAGTTGAAATTGATTTGGTTCCATCCAGCCCACCCAGGGTCCCACCTTAAGACATAGAGTTCACGGGAATCGAATTAGAGACATGTCTTTCTACAAGTCCCTACCCAACCATTTATGCTATGCCCTCAAGCGAACTCAAATTCAATAACAAAAAAAAAGATGGTATGCCTAAGAAAAACGTAACTTGTTACATCTGTAATAGGCAATTAGATACATATGGACTATTTTTTTCTTGTCACAACAGAAAATCTCTCATTGATTACAAAATTTATTAAACTAATTGAGTTCTTACAATTCGAACTAGATTCGTTTAACATTTCAAGCATAAGTTTAACCTCAAGTTCAACTTGTTTATAGATGACTCGAGCTCGAGTAGAGTCTTCACGAGGAAGTTTGAGTCTGAGTCATTAAGAATGAGTTGGAATTGAGCTTGAGTTGGCTTGCCTCATTGTGCAGCCCTAATTGAATGCTTGGTTGGTATTATGAGGAACTTAAAAAGAAGCTTCATGCCTACCTTACCATAGACTCTCATTAATTACTTGGCCAACATTACACAAAGCAGATACCTATGTTCAACTAATGTCAGCTGAAGCAAATTTCCCAAATGAACAGGAGTGCTGCTTGCATCCAATAAGAAGGGGTGGACAAGATGGTTAAGCAAGCATCTTGAACTAAGCCTGGGCATCAGGTGTCGGGCCGGCTCGAGCTCAGGTTCTTATCGGGCCGGCCCGACCCATAATAAATATTATAATTATATATAAAATAATAAAATATATATTAAAAACGGTTATCGGGCCCACCCGAGCCTGCCCGGTACCTTTTTTTTAAGCCTAGGCCCAGGCCCTAGTCGGGTACCCGACGGCGGTCCGGCCCTGCCCAACCTTATCTTGAACATCTCAAATACATTCAATAATTGTTGTATGAGCCTTATGAATGTTGGAAGGACAACTGAAATGACTAATTACTACTTTCTCTGTGTCCAAACAATTTATCAGTTTCCAAATTAAAGGAAAAAAAAGGCTATCATGGTTATAGATTCAGATGGCACGCACCCATCTCTAACCAAGTTTTGCAAAAAATTTGGTTTTTTGCAAATAAAATCTTTTAATAAGTTTTCAAATTGTGGTTTGCTTGTTGAGTGACACACCCAAAACCTAAATTTTTATGAATAACGTGAGAGGGTCTGATTTTCACTTCGTTTTTACAAAAGAAGGTTTTACCAAAATGGGTTTTTTTTTTAACTTTTAGTTTTTAGTTTTTGTTTTTTTACCTAATATTTTAACTTTTTATTTAAAAAAAATCAAAATTTTCTTGACATTTTTTTTTCAAAAATAAACAACTTTGACCTTGCTGATAAAAACCCATCACAATATTTGTGGCTATGATCCAAACACCTCCTTATCTTTTTGAGAGTGGCACGTGTCCTGTTGTGGATAAAACAAAATTAAAAGCAAGAAAGCAAAATAAAAACCCTATCACAATATTTGTGGCTATGATCCAAACACCTCCTTATCTTTTTAAGAGTGGTACGTGTTGGATAAAACAAAATTAAAAGCAAGAAAGCAAAATAAATAATAAATAAAAATTTTCCCGTACGAACCACGTGGTTTACATATTTGTATAATTTTTCTTTTTGTCCGGTCTAATCCTATAAGTTCATAACATATCCAACTCTCTTGCAGTCCCAATCTAATCGTAGGTGACCCACTTGAAACATCAATGACTTCATGTTTGTATCATCTTTTTTTGGGTGAGCAAGAGGTTAATTCCACCACTCGAATGACTTCATGTTTGTATCATCTTTTTTTGGGTGAGCAAGAGGTTAATTCCACCACTCGAGTGAAGCCGAAGCACCGCTCTCCCCCCAAGAGTGCACTATTTATATATCGGTGTCTTCCCGTTTGCAACACAAAAAGTTGACACCACCAAAAATCGAAATAGAGACTGACTGCCTGCCAGCCATTACACCAACTTGCTTGAGGATTGGTGGTATCATTCATTCACATCCATTTAGGGTTACATACCAAATAGCCCCAGTGAAAGATTGTTCTTCTTGGCATTGGCCCAGCCAAACCAACCAAATGGCACACTTAGGACTGCAGAATGAGTCGAGCCAACTTGAATTCATTGGCTTTACTCAAACTCACTTGAGAAAACTCGAGTCGAGGTTGATTTTAAATTTATGCTCGAAATGTTAAACAAGTCAAATTTGACTTGCAACAGTTTGACTTGTTTAAATTTGGCTCAGCTTGACTACATCATACATCATGAATGAGAGATTTTCTGGTGCCAACTTTTTTTCTTTAAATGTTATTTAGATGCAAGATATGAATATTTTTCCTTTCTTTGGATTTTCTGTTAGATGGTGGTTGTTCATAGTTGAATTAGTTAAAAGAAATGAGCCATGTTGAGTTAACATAAATGCGTCAAACTAGTCGAGCTTGATTTCTTGAATTGTCGAGTCGAGTTCGAGCTTATTCTATAGAGGTTGACTTGAGTTCCAGTCAAGTTTGAACTCAAGATTGAATTTTTTTTAGTTGAGTCAAACTTGAGCTGGGTCCAAGCCGGGCCAGCTCAAGCTCAACTCTGCTTGTGTGCATTCCTAAGTGTACTTATGCAAGGGTGGAGCCATCAATTAAGAGCATTCACTTAATGAAATCTTAGATATAGTAAAATTTTTAAGCGGCACTAGGCAAATATTTAAATGGCACATTATATATGATAATATGAATGAAAAATTTTTGGCAACCGCTAATATGGATATAAATAAAATCTGTGGGATTGTGTGGGCAATTGCCCACATATGGCTCCAACCATGAGTGCTTGAATGATGGAGAAGAGTGTTTGAGATGAACAATGTGTCTGCCACTGAGGCCGCTCACTCATGTTTGTTATGGGTGTCTTCCAATGATGGAAACCAGTGTTTGAGATGAACAAATTTGTCTCGCCCATGCTTTGATCCATCGATGTTCCCTCAGTCTTGGTCTCTTTGCTGTATTTTGTGGTGCAACATTGAAATTGACCTTAATAAGTGGCGGTTTGATATAGAAGAGCATAATAAATGGAAATCCATAGTATGCATGCGCAGGTCAAAATTAAACAAATAATGAAATTAAGCTTGTTTGCTCTGTTCAAGCCACATATGGGTTTTATTTGCCGTTTGCATCATATGATCCTATGGTTGATATGGGGCTATCTTATGTTTAATTTTAAATTAAGCTAAAATATCTTAAATTATTTTTAACAAAAAAATTAGTTTGCAACAATGTGGCTCATATAATGTATCCATAGTCAAGTTAATAGTAAAAATATTGATCATGAAGTCAAAGTTATTGAGTTAAGTGAACAGGAGGTGTATTTCATCGTACTGCTTAATAAAAGAGGCAAAACCCTACTTTTTTTTTACTCTTTTTAAGGAATGTACAAGACATGCTTTTGGTGTTCAGGATGATGCTTCCGCTATATTTCAACTTGCATATTGGTGTTCTCCTATCTTTTGCAGTACCAAAAATTGATGCCCCAAATATTCGAAACAATGACTAATAATCTGCCAACCCCATTGAGAATAAAGTAATTGAATTTAAAGAGTTTGTCAGAATGAGAGTGAAATCAAAGGGATGGTTTAGCAAATGAAACAACAATGATAAACCCATCCAAAAGCTCAAGGAAGCTGAAAGTAAGGCTGGGCATCGGGGTGGCCTCACTTGATTCAAAGTTGGCCTTTGGGCTAACCTGGGGTCCGTGTACGGTATGGACTCAGCCAAGCACAAGCGGGTTCTAAGAAAAAGTATTTAAAATATATAAATTCAATATAAAAATTTATATTGAAAATATATAAATATATAATAAAACTATTTTTATAATATATGTATTACCGAGGTGAGCCAGGGCCGACGCCTACTGCAAAGGGCCATTGCTTTTTATGGTACTTTGAAAAAATAATTTTTTCCTCTTTTTTTTTTTAATTATGACCACTGTAAAATTTTTGAAAAATTATGGTTGGCCTATGTGACAATATGCTTCTGAAACGTTTTTAAAAATATATGTGTTCTAAATTATTCATGATTTAACTCAAGCCCATGACATAAACCTCCTGCCGTGGCCACTGGTATAAAATATTAGGGAATTATATGCTGGATTTTGTTAGATGATTAAAACTTAAAAATTTGTCACTAAAAAACAACCTCACATAAACATTACCGACCATTTATAATGCACTTTTACCAACAACTGATGCTTTTAGCTATATGGCTATCACAACAGGATATATATATATATATATATATATAAAAGGAGAGAGAGAGAGAAAAAGAACTTCATTAAAAAAAATTCATGCATTTGAAAGCAAAAATATATATATATATATATATATATATATATATATAAAGAGAGAGAGAGGAAAAGAACTTCATTAAAAAAAATTCATGCATTTGAAAGCAATTGTTTATTTTTATTAAAATACTATAAATTAACTATTAAAATAAAAAAGTAGCTTAGCCAATACGACTGGTACGAGCTTACGTGTCCAACAAGCTCTGTTGGTAAGCAAACGGATTCTGTGTTACGTGGGGATGGGGTTAGATATTGGACGCAACTGCTTCAAAAGAAGTTGAACATGGAAGAAAACTCATTTGGATCTTATTCAGATTTAGAAAATGACATCCGATTGGATTGTGATTGAAATTTGTTTTTACAGGAATGCTATCCGATTACATGATAAGTATCAATATGACAAGTTAATTTTTTCCTGCATTCAATATCTTATACAGTTCTTAACATATCACAATGCAGTTCGGATTCAGTTAAAAATCGAATCTAAGTTTATTGTGAATGTAAAAGTTGTGTCTGAATTAGATTCAGAAGGTTGGGTTTTTGCTCCCATTTGCATTTGAATCCAAATTTGAATGTAAATTCTAACATGAAATTATTCAAATCCGATATAGCAAAAAGTATATATGATTCTAATACGATTCATAAGGCATCCAGATTGATATGAGTATTATATATTTTACTTTTCCTTATTTATATCAATATGTAATATTTTTAAATTAATTTTTAGATTAAAAATTAAGGTGATTAAGACAATACGGCAAGGGCACCTTGATAGCGATATTTATTGCATTACTCTGCCAACTTAGAATGAAATATTGAACCACTTTTACGTGAGCCGCTAGATTTGGTGACTAGTTTAATATAGAAAAGTTTTTGGAATACAAGTTTCATAACATTAATTGCCAGGTCTTTTTGTGGAAATCATGTTTATTTAAAGCTTTTAAGGGCATATATAATATGCCCAAATGGTTGGCATAATTGGTGGGGCAGATCTGAGAGGCAAAAAGTTTTTTTTTTTTTTTCAGTTTTAACTTTTTATGTTATAAATATAAAAGAGAGATCGATATAAAAGAGAGGGAAAATGATAATTGCTTCCGTTTTCATGTTGAATGGTAGACTAAATTATTTTGTTTGAAATTAGTTTTTAAAATATTTTTCACTTGTAAAGATTTTTTGAAATGCAACATGATTGGCACCCTTAAAACCATATATTATGTTTTTTGAACATGTAACATGAGTCTTAACAGTTGAAAAATTTTCAATAGTTGGTTTTAAACAATTATAAAATCTTACCTACAGTTATTTTTATAAACTCATAAAAGTCTAAATCTATGCCCAAGCCTTCAAAGTAAACTAGTGAAAAAAAGCCAACGGTACGAATAGAGATCAGTTTCGAAGGAGCTTGTTGAGTTTAATCTTTGGTTGGAACTTAGCAGCAAGATCTCGAGCTCGAACTGAAGAATTAAGCTTGGATTACAGAGGTAGTTTTTTTTTTTTTTTAAATTTAGCCTTTCTTTTTTTACTGAAAACGAAATTAAACATAATCTCTTGTGAATAATCACACATGAACTTTTTCCTAATTTCTTTTACCGATCTCATGTGAATCTTCTTGCACACATGGATGATGGTAGTTCTCTCTCTATTCGATCTTCTTTACCACCCTAAAAAAAGGAAGGGAAGACACTTTTTCGGGTGAAGCAGAGGATCTGAAACAGCGCCACAGTAAAGAACAACGTTTGATAGCTGAAGATGCCAAGCATATTCGAACTGCATCTCCCGACTGCCATCCATCAATCATTCGTTCCTCACGCGCTTGTGCCGGACGGTCTCACCATCACGCGCTCCCTCACTGGCAGTCGGTTTTGAGAACATCATCTTCCATGAATAGACGCTGTTTATGCGTTACTGTTAAAGTAGAAACTGCAACTCGCTGTCGTCACCTGAAGGTGGTGAAAAAGAGGTGGAAGAAGAAAGCAGTAAAGGGCAGAACAGATATCGGTTAGAACGTATGGTAACAATGTCAACGTCCACCAGCACCACCATCATCATCATAAATGACATGATCCATGGTGCCATGTCGAAGAGTTGATAAAAAGGAAAGCAAGCAAAAAAAAAAAAGGGAGGAGAGAGAAAGGGGCCGAGTCTGCTCTCGTCTGTTCTGGACAAAAAGCGAACTACACGTCCCTTGCCTTATCATTGTCCACAATCACTTCTCTCTCTCCAATTTTTTTTTAATTTGTCGGCTTTCTCTCTCTGTGTCTTTTCCTCGAAGTTTCAAGGCAAGGAGAAGAAACCATCAATACCCACGAGGGATTGATCCAAAGGGAGGGGATGAAAGGGCCTCAACTTCATTAACTCCACCCTTTAAATCTCATCGATTGCGTTCGTTTCTTGGAACCCGTCGCTTGTGTTGGAGGCCTGAGGTCTTAAGGTGGTGCTTGAGGAACTTCGGCCTTGCTGATTCCTAGTGGAGAGTTTGAGTCGTGAATCCTGAGATTTTGCTTCTTCTTTGTTGGTGTAGTGGTGAGAGTGATGTGGAGTTTGTGTTCTGCTTTGGATGGGACCAAGTGTCTTCCAGGAGGCGTGGATGACGCTGCTTTTGCTCTCTCCCATGACCACTCTTGTTCTGTTTCTTCTTCGGTGGTGATACCGACGAAGCGTTACACGTCTTCTTCCTCTGTTTCTACTACCACACTGAAATCTTCCATCAATGGAACCATCGAGTACTATTTGCGCATAGTAGGGATTAACAACGCGTGATTCTTCTTCTTCTCCTTCTTCTCTCTCTCTCTCTCTCTCTCTCTCTCTCTCTCTCTCCCCCTTCTTTAAGATATGATCGTGTCTCTGCTGCGACCGATGTTGGCTGCATGCGTGCATCCGACGAAGGAGGGGAGCTTGCCCCTAAGGTAACGACTGGAAGATCGAGTAGAACCCTTTTATGATTGTTTGATTATGTGGGTATATATTGTTCTTTTCCCTTACGAGTTGCTGTTCCAACCCTTGGTGGGATTCTAGTAACAACACGATGGCAACGCCTGCGGGTGAATTCTCGAGTAGAAGAAGACGAATAGTTCACTTTAGGCCGCTCGCCGCCGCCTCTGCCATCCGCGATCATAGGCAGACGGGCAATTCTTACGCTGAGGTCCCTCTCTCTCTCTCTGTCTGTCTCTCTCTCTGGTACCTTTTTGACTTTACTTTCTTGTTCACACTGTCCTTCAGCCCCTCTGAGAGGACCTATGGTTCTTCGTTTTGCATGGGAAATTTCAGGTTCTTAAGATGGCGAGACACAGGTTCACTCAGGAGATCTCCTTTACGAAGAAAGACTCCGATATTTCGCTTGCTAAGGTATCGTTTCTCTGTGTGCGTGTCAATTCAAGTGCATTTCGTACTGCGTTGGCGAGTACTTGTTTCTTTGGCTTTCTCTTGTTTCCTTAGTTCTTTCTATGTACTTTGGTCTGTCCTCTTTCCTGAATATTGCGGCCTCCACTGTCGGAGTCCACGGTCCCCTTCCATTATATAGTTATTATAGGCCTGCGTAGGACGATTCTAGTAAGAGATTCTGAATTTCTGTAAAGTGGTTTTCGCATTTGATTGTGCCAAATGGTTGAAGTTAAAAGTGCTGCCTTTTCATGAATGCCTCTGGAACTAAGGACCATAGGAAACATATAATTCGTTCTTGATAGAATATCCATTTTAGGATTTAACGTAGCATGTTCCCTGAGTTCGATTTTGGGTTTCCAGTATCTGAGGTAGAGAAGTTTTTCCTCTCAATCTTGTACAGTTTGGGGCGCTGATATGATTTTTTTTGTATTTTGCACTGGTGATCAATGGGGCTATCTATTTTCCTGTCTAAACTGCTGTCTGCCTTTTTGTTTCCCGCTGAACTGACATTTTGAAGTTTTTCAGTTTCTTGTTTCCTTGACTAAAATGATGCACTTGGTTCTGTCTATCCCCATTTGCTCATCTTGGCAAGGATGTAATGTTACTAAAACATTTTATCGTAGTTTGATTAGATTGCGCATCTCTTTACATGCTCCAATCCAAATGTTTGGTTGTTGGTTGTAACTCTAGTTTCAGCAAAACTTTAACTGCTTTCACAGTATCCTTGATATTTTTGCCACCAGAAGTTAGAATGATATCCTTTTACATTCCTGTAATCATCATGGATCACAATATTCTAATTGTACACCTTGTCAGGCAGTCTGATGTGGCTATTCAGTCTTTCTTGAAATTGACTTCTTATATATTCATCTCGTCTCTCAAGCTTCAAGTATCTTTTGGGAACTGCAGTGTTTGGATTCTTTATGATATCAAGCTTCACATTATTTCAATGGCGATGGATCTTTCTGTGCTTGATGTGGCAGCATTAGATCATTTTTTGAGTTTCCTTTAAACTTTTCTCACAAATAGTTACATTATATCACCGAGGAGTATTGTTATAATAGGTGGAGCCGTGGAGGCTGTGTCAGAGAAAAGCATAGAAAGAAAAGAACTCGGGTGGGGGTGGTTGGGGTTGATAGAGATGGTTGTTTACTTAGATGTGTAAATTGGTAAATATGTGCATGAGGTTTGAGTAAGAAGCTCCAATGCTGCCTTTCACTGTCAGTCAAGTGGTTGTTTTCATATTTTTTGTGTGTTTTTTGTACTTCTTCTGAAGTTTCCCTGTTGAAAATGGTTAACGATTTAAGGAGCACAATTTTGGTGTTACACCGGTGCCTTCTTATAGATGAGTTTTAATCGTTAATTCGATCTTTTTGTCTGTAAAGGAACACTGTTAAGAGTTTGGAGTTATTTAGGACATGCTCATGTTGCCAGTACTTAAGCTAGACTGTAGCCTGATAGCTGCACATTTTTTTGAAGTGACTTGTGGGGAAGCATCTTAGACTGAAGAGTGAAGACAGTTCGTGCTGTCCATTTTTACTAAAATTTGGCCCATGGGAATCATCTCAGCCTGGAACACTGTTGTTGTTCTTCCCTTTTCATTAAAATTTAGTGCAAATGAAGACAATGTGGACAAACAGATAGAAGAGAAAATGGTAAACCTTATGTAAGCCATTAAAAATGGTCCAAAACTGCTTGCCTGTAGAAACACTTTTCTATGAACCTTTTTTTTTCATGTTTATGATGCAGTGTGACCTTTATTATCAGCTATTTTGCAAGCATCCTTTATCTAATTTTGTCCCTCATGTCATAAATGTCATTTTGAAAAGATAGGGACACGCTAAACAAATTAATCGATATTTTTGTAAGCATGAGGCATCGTCCACTTAGGAAGACCATAGAACTCTTTGGTTCTGTTTTTTGTTTTTTTGGCAAGGTGGATGGTTTACATTGCTTTATATAAAAGGCCATGCAGAAATTGCAAAAGCTGTTCCTTATGAGATATAGGCAGCGATAGATTTCATGTAGAAGTCTTCTGCAAGGGATAAGAGGGCTGTCTCGATTGCACCGGCTCTCTCTCTCTAGAAATATCAAGTTATAATGGCAGTGGATGTTAGGGAGTATGACTATCCTGCTCCGTGATTACTTAATAAAAGAAGTTGGTTGGTGCCGCACGGACTGAAGGAGTCAGCCCGTGACAGGTTGGCAATCTCAGTTTATTTTTCACATTCATCCATCTTAGTAGCATGTTGGCTATCTAACAGAACATTTCTGAACTTGTGAGGCTTTTTATTTTTATAGCTTTGTTAGTAATGTAGGTGCATCTTTTGAAAAATGATAACTGCAGAATCTTGTTATGATTTTTTCTTTTAGTATGAACGACGACAAGTCTATAGGCTTCACTTGTCAAATGTTGAAGCTTGGTGCTGCAATGATTCACTTGCAGCAGCTACTGGTCGCAGAAAATTTAATGTTCTTCAAATCTTCTGTCCATTGCAAGGTTCATGCTAATTGACATTTTCCTTCATTTAACCCAGATAACCTTTGAAAGCCAACTATTCCCTCTAGTTGCTCAAAATTTGAAGTTCAAACGGAATCATGTGTTCTGTTTCTCGTTGGCTGTTTGATCCTTAATAAGAAAAGAGTTCCTTTTTTCCTCTCTTCTCTGCCAGGATTCATGGTTATGTAAATGTATGGGAATTTTCTTCCTAGTTTCCAAATCATTCATGTGTTTGTCTTCGTAACATTTATCTTTATATGGATTTGCATCTCTTTTTTCCCTCCAACTGACAAGGGGTTTCAGCAACGATCATTGAATGGAAAATACCTAGAAATGTTGGCTAATCTGGTTAAGGGTTGTACCGCACCTCGATTGTTCTGTGACACTGACTTTTGTATTTGGTGGGTGGTGAGAGGTGAGCAAATCCTGCTCCAGTTGGGGCTTCTTTTAATTGAGATACCAGATAGGCAGGCAACTGGAAGCAAATGCCACCAGTATTTCCACGATGCCAAGCCAAAATGAAGGGTTAGATTTATCATCCAATTCATCCTTCATTTCTGGTGATGGTGGCCTCTGAGTGAGTTGGGTACAAATTAGAATCTGATATCTTAGCGACCGGGGTACTTTGCAAGCGTGAAGCTGCTTTTGTATGAAAATTTTGGAGAAGTGGGCAGGAGGCAAGCATATCTGATATGGATGAAACCTCATTGGTGCTGGTCTGAGATATTCTTTTGCTGCCAGAGAAGCTTGGAAGTCATATTTTGCTGAAGAAAACCCAACTATAGCCCACTAGAAGCCATTTTTTTCATAAATTCAAACTTTTTGCTCATGCATTTCCTAATAGAGGACGCAATTTGGATTTTTCATGTATACAGGTTTTCTAAGTTCTTGAAGATTAAGGGCTCATGATATACCAAAGTTTAATGAGATGATAAATCATATTTTTACGTTAAAAAATATGATCCCAAGGTATGGTTGACATACTAGAATGCAGGTTGTGTCTATGAGATCCATTTGGAAAGACACAGCCTACACCCATGGTTTTTCTGTGTGGGTACAACATACAGATTAATTGAGCAGTAGGAACAGGAAGATGCATCTAGATAAGATAGAGACTTGAGAATCTATTTGCCTATATTCAGGTTGTTCGGTACTGCCTAGTGCCTACCTACTCTTCCTTATGTAGCACTTCAACCGATGCTCCATCCATAAAGGCATCTTCTAAGCAGTTTCTGTCCACTTCCCATGTTTTTGGATTGCTTCTTGTGACCACTTATTATTTTGGCAACTATGGAACACTGCCAAAGAATTGTCATCTTAATGTGTTAAGCTCTCAACCACTGCAACGATCATTATCATTTGTTATTATTGTTATTGTTAGTTTTATGTTATTATTTGATGTTAGATGCACATTAATATATATATATATATTATGTATGTATATTTATTTATTTGTATATTTATTTATTTATAATTCGCATAACTGTACTATGATATATATTTATTTATAATTCACATAACTGTACTATGGGTAGTTATTTTGTTATTTAAAATTAATTTTACTTTTGAAGTTCTAATTTCTATATCTTTTGGTATTTTGATTTCATTTTCCTTGGGAAAAAAAGTCATTTAAAAATACCTTATGATGACATTATCTTACTCGCATATCCTTGGAATGATACCTGTGGCATTTTATTCAAACCCGTATCATGTAGTTTATTGACCAGATAAGAAGGATTATGAAACAAGCATTCTGAATAGCATGATATCATCTTAATTTGGTAAAGGTGCACAATAGGTATGGTCAAACTGTTAAAGTTTAAATCAGTCATATGCAAGCAAATCACTTGATAGGTGGAACTGAAGGGTGATTCCAAAAACAAAAAGGTTCTAAACTTCAGAAATTGATCAAATTATTTTGTCAAATATTGTCCATCCATGTTCCTTTTATTTTGAGATACTTTATGATTTTCCTTTGTTAATGAACCTATACATCTTTGAATTTCACACGTTTCTACTGATATGTTTCAACAGCAAATAATCACTTGAACACGTTTTGACTTTTTTTTAGCTACACTAATTCCCTTCTCCTTTTCTAATCTTTCTAAATCATTTACCAAATTTTGCTATTGCAATATGAATGGGAGATAACACTTTCCAATAGCTGAGGTACTTTTCAAAAAGAGAAAGGCAATAAGAAGCTTCAAGTGAATTGGTATCCTTTTCCCTTGAAATGCAATTTAGACTGGCAATGGACTTTAAGCCTTAAGGATTCTCTTTTGAAACTGTTTGAATCCATGTCCTCACCTTTTTGGTCTCTCTATAAGTTAATTCAGTATTTTTGGGACTATCTCCCTAGAAACACTTCAAAGCTTATCTGCAGTAATGTTTATGACAAATTTCTTGATGTAACATTTTACTGTTTCAAAAGTTCTGTTTGAATCTGTTTGATTCAATCAATTGAACCCACACGCAAGCAGGCTGAAGCTCTCTTCAGATTTCACAACATTGCTTCAATTCCAAAAAAGGTAGGACCCCCTAAAATTTATCTTCATGCCAAGCAATTTTAGAAAAATTAAGAAAGAGTGTTATTTCATAAATTATTTGATGGTAAGTTGATTTCCTTTTCTGTTTTACTCCTTCCAGCTTTCTAAAGTGCAAACAGCTGAGCTTTTTGAAGGAAAATGAATGATTTGGTGAAAACCCTAGGTATCAGTCAGAAGAATCTCTTTTCCAATACAGAGGGAATGAGCTGTTCCGAAGGAAAATGTAATGAATTGGATGAAAATCCTAGGGTTTGAAAGAGTTGGAAGAATCTCTCTCCTTCCACATTGGGGATTTAATAGAGTAAAGGGCAGCCTGATGGTAGGTCTATATCTATTTACTTGATTATGTTTTAATATTATTTGGTGAAATTTCTGTGCAGGGTTTTGGCAAAATGGCTGGAAATTGAAACTCACGACCATTTTGCTTGCTATTATTGGCTTCACTGGTTATATATTTGATGAATCATATCCTACAGAATCTTTTGCACCTGGAAGACATAATTGCTGAACGGTGCAACGTCTTGTGCAGGCCTTGTTGCTTATTGCAGCTGAAGATGAAGCTTTCGTTTCTTTTAACCGAGACATGGATGCTTCCTTTCTTTCAAGTGAACGGGAAGATTCTCCATTTCCAGCTGAAATGAAATGTGGATGGAATAGTGTTGAAGATATTCCTATGGCTGGCAAGAACATTTCTGGCTGGCTGGATGAACTGGACATTATTGCGAAGGAAGTAGAAGCAGAATTAATCTCGAGAGATATTGGTTGCCATTTGGTGCAGGTTTTAGAAGCTGTCAATGCTGTTCTTTTTGAATCAAGGAAATTTAAAAGGTTTCCTGTTTCGATGGATTCAAAATTTTCCTATTTGCACACTGCGTTAAGCACTGGTTTTAGCAGCGGTATGATCTTATATCTATTTGTGTGTAATTCCCTTTTCCATTTTCTGTTTACTTGGATAGATAGTGAAGTGGCTTGATAATTTGACATTATCAGCTTTTCGTAAAAGCTATCCATTCCTGAATTGTTAGAGCTTTATTCTTGTTATGCTTACCTAGTTCTTATATCGTTGGCAGCTATCGTGCTTAGCATAATCTACATTGAAATTTGTCGAAGACTAGGTGTTAACATGATCGGAGCTCGAGTTGGGGAAGATTTTTTGATATGGCCCAAAATCGAGACCCTGGAGGTAGGTTGCTGCAAAATTCAATTTTGTCCATACCACACATATTGGTAAAAGGTTGTCCATGTGCTCTTCTTCCATTGCCATCACTTTAATAATCCTTTCAGAGTTCAACTCTGGATCTGCTTGACATTCCAAGCAGAGAAATAGTATTATTCTCTGTCAAGAGTCAAAAACGATATCTAAAGCAGTCTCAGTTCCTGGTTTCTTGTACTGTGGACCCACCTATCTGACTTGTTAGTTTGCATTGCCCTTGGCTCGATTTGCTGAGGCTATTGCATTTCATGTGATGCTTAACCAACTTTTGTTACTTTTAACATTACGGCCCATTCTTTGCTTCCGTGTTTTTAGGCCTCTTTTCTGAATTGTTCTCGTTCCATTTTATTGCTTCATGTTGTATTGAAATTACTAAATGCTATGTTGGCAGGAGCTTTTCATGGCTTCAACGGGACATAGCTTGTTTGCTGTTATAAACGGACAATGTGTTGAAGATCCTAGAGCAAAGGCCTATGACTTGGACAGCAAGTCACTTCTAGGACTTGAAATCGTGACTAATAGAGACATCATTGGGATCGCATTGGCGAATTTGATTGTAATTCTAATGATACAAAAACAACAGTCTTCATGAGATAGCAATATTAACCTAATTTTTGCCATTATCATTGCTTATGGTATCCTTTTACAGAGGCTTTACTGGAAACGTGCTTCAAGGATGAATCACGGATTGATGTTGACTTCTCCACTCAGACCTGTTTATAGTATTGATGGCTCTTGGCCACCTTTGCTGCGGCCTCAAGATATGAGGTATGCAGTACTATCCTAGGCACCCTAAATTGTTTACTTGTATATTGCTTTTTTGGCAAACACAGACAGTTCCATCTGTTGTATGATAAGGAGTTTGAAGCATAATTTCATCATGGAACTCAAAATAACTTTTCTGCAGGTATTGATCTCACAGCAGCTGTGTTTGTGAATGATCAGGTCCATACGTGCTTATGTTGGCTGCTATGTGATGCAGATACCAAGTCAGCATGTCATGAGACACTGTCACTAGTCATCTCATGACCTTTGTTCCTTTTTGGACCTGATTGGACACCATTCACAGGATACGTCCTAGCTTAATCGTGTTTTCTTTCTGAATTTAAACTTCTATTATGGTAGATAATAAAATCCACTACAATTAACAAAACCAACCCCCTCTTTTAACAATGTGATAGGAAAATAAAAGTTCAGGTTATTTTAGCTATGTGATCTGGGTCTAAAATACATATTAAACGTGACAGGATGTGCCTAAGGTTAAAGGAAAAAGACAGGCAACTAAATAATTATGACAGTCATGAGGTTCCTATGAAATTACCTGATAAGTTCAGGAGTTCTTTTATTTTGCCATTTTAATCTAGTGATTTTTTTTTTAAAAAAAAGATTCTCAATGATCAAGTGAATTTCAACCGAAATTTGGATGCACAATCTAATTGTTGTAAGATTATAGTCTTCCTTTAATTCTTTTTTGAATTTTTAACCTCTAAAATCATGTGATACACATGCAATGTTAAGAAAAGAAAGCTCTAACTAATTATCAACTAATTGCATGTTTTCAACTTACGCTTTTCTCTTGCATTTTCAAGAAGTTCCTAGTTGAAGGTTGTTCTTTTCTTTTCATCTATTAGCTGCTTTTTACCTACTGAGTTTTAAACCTCAGATTGGCTATCATGGCATCTGAAAGGCTGCTGATTCTTCAACCTGACAATTGGGCTTTGAGGAGAGACCATGGTTTGCTTCTCTATCACAGCAGGTAATTTCCCCCTTCTGTTCCTGCTCTTTCAAGACAGTGGGAAGGCCACAAAGAGTCTAAATAGGACATGAGTCTACTGTTAGCAATCATTTCATATTTGTTCAGGAGATATGCAGAAGCAGTCCAAGAGCTTAGCATATGCATGGTGTTTGCGCCAGCAGAAGAGGCAGAGATTTTGCTAACTTTTGTGGAGAAGTTGCATCTTCTGAGAATCGAGTCGTCCTGGAAATTGTTGGAGCAGTCCAGCACTTCACCTGTTCCTTGATGTTAAACTACAAATTTTAAGCCCCGCCCTGAGTGAATGGAATCTACCTAACGTTTCTATCTAATGTATAATCCTTTCTGCGCCTTGGGAGATGAGGCTAGTTTTGGAGTTCATTTTTCCCTGCTCATATATGTGCCCATGAATACGAATCGTTGGTTGGTGGGAGTGGCATGAGCTTTTCTTTTCCATGGAGGCTTATTGTCTCTTCGCGGAACTCCTGTTATTTCCCTGCGCTTGCTTCGAGAAACCTGTTGAAATAAGTGGAAGCTAAGTAGGAAGGCTCGGAGAAAAGAGAGAGGGAGTGAGGGAGGGGGTGAAACCATTTCCGAAATTGATTTTCAGCTTGCAGAGAGAGACATTCTTTTGTGAATATGCCAAGGCACGGGCTGCCTGAATTTTCACTTCAGGTAAAACTTCTTTACTAGCATGTTAAACCACATGAAATATCGTAAAAAGTTTTTTTTTTTATCATAAGTTTAATAACTTAATATATTTAAAAGGTTGTTTGGCAGGGTTGTTTGGCAGCAAGGACATTATTGAATGTCCCATGAATTTGTTTTAAATGGTGTTAAATTTAGGGCAGATTTATGGAACACTTTATAGTATTCTGCGAGTGAGTGTTCTGCTGCCTGGGTTGTGGTAGAAGCTAAGTCTCTTACGTTCTTTTGTTCCTAGGGTTTGAAGATGTGTTGGCTTCGGCTGGAAGTTTATGCTTAGATAATCAAACCAGGAAGTGTCTTGTACCAGTCACTAGTCCTAGTCTGGCTACAACAAAATTGAACTAAGAACAGTGTTCTACCAGTCACTAGTCCAGCTACAACAAAATTGAACTAAAGTGTTCTACCTATCACTAGTCTGGCCAGCTATGCCAAATCCTTTGGACAAAGGCATCTTTATTAGTTGCCCAAGTGAATGTTAATGAAAACATGGTGCTAATAGTTAAAAAAGTTTTAATTAAGGTGTACACTTCCTAAGGGTATCCTTGATTCAGAAAGCATTTTTTCAAGGTGTACTAAATTAATTTTTTTAGCATGCCCACTGGATCAAATTTGGTGAGACAATTTTCGTTTGATAGAGACCAAATCAGCCAAAGTGAAGTGAGTGTGCTTTGAGATACCTTGATAGCCTCTCCCTTTTTTCCTTATTCCCATGCTTTAGGACTGTTTCGGTACTTGGGTGAGAGCGATATACTCGTGAACTCCATGTGAAGGGGGGTGCACACCAAGATGTCATCCCATATAAACGACTTAAGTTGCATCTTTCATTTGCAGTCTAGAGAAATATTACACATGAAAATCGAACTGACGATCGGACTTTAATTGGTTTGTCAATAAGACCAGGTATGGTAAGCCTTTCCAGCCTATAATCATGCAAGTGTCTAACTAGAACTGTCAGTATTTTGTAAAATACCTATTGACATAGTGGTCTTTCTATAATCACTAGATTTTGAAAGTTGCGTGTGCGTTTTTTTTTCCTTTTTAAGTTTTCACATGGTCGTATAGTTGCCTGGGATAAGACATCTTGTGTTGTGGCAGAATTTGGTTCTAATCTCACGTATCCATCTTTCCCTTCTCAATTTATTTCTCCTTCTTTTCACATGGCCTTTGAACGCCTATGATATGATAGCACAGGTTATGTGAGATTTTGGAATCTAAGACCTCGTTATTTCAGGTCCACGGATTCAAACAGGATTAGAGAATTTTCCTTTCGAAGGATGCACATATTACAACATAAATTTGTTGCTTATACATATATAATTTATGAATTCTAAGTCGAATCCTTCTTCATCTGACTATATATTATGAGTTTAGTGGATAATCGAGATCTTAAATCCATGGTTTAAAAATCTAAAATTCGACAAAGCCATAATGGACCCTATAACAACAGACGCAACAGACTGTAATAAGAAGTCTGGTCGTAAAGAATATAAAAGCATACGTGATAGACCGGGAACCAAATTGCTGGAGGATGCGCCTCCGTCCGTTCATTGACCTCAAAAAACGACATTACAAGCCCCAAGAAAGAAAGAAAGAAAAAACTGCTGAAACAAGAAAGACTAGAAAAGGGAGTAGATTGGGCGCTGCCTCAGTTGAAGGATTCCTCCAGAAAAATAAGCAGTTGAGGAGCAAAACTACGAGTACAAAGAGTTGATCTACAAGGAACCCCTTCTTTTCTTCAATTCAATTCGAATGGTGATGATGCATTATCAGTTAGAATTTCATAAGTAATATTGAGCTTGACTTTAAACAGTGGTATACACACGATACTTTAGTTAAAAGATGTATCATAAGACTACTCAAGTCCTTGAAATATAATTTTCATAAGTGATTGAACTTAATTTTAAATAGTGACATACATGACACTCTAGTTAAAAAGTGTATCGTAACACCACTCAAACTTGAAGTAGACTTGGTCCGGTTGCTGCCCTTGAAAAGAAAGGAGTGGCTTCGCCTCTTACAAACCGCTATCCACTTAAACTAACCGCATTAGTTGGGATGATTTTCATCCAGTGAGGGATTGATCAATAATAATTCTCTGTGAAAACAGATTCGGGCTTGTGTGGGCCATTGCCTGCATGGTCTCACAAAGTTACCTACATATTGGTGCTTCATAACTATTTGTTTGTTTGTGTATTGCTACCAGATAAAGTTTTTCGAATGAGTACATCTAAATAAAAACATTTTCTACAAGATAAGCTAAAAAATAAACTGCCGTGGTTTCAAATTCCTTTTTCTCAAACAAATCATACCATGTCCTATAAGATCTAATTTAAAGAGCTATAATATAGCTGATTAGATTGATAGGCTTGGTATGGAAGAGAGGACAATTTGTTAATTGTTATTAAGACATTTTAAGGTGTAATAGCCTAACAGATGTACTTTATTGGCATAGGAATTAGTATGTAGAAATGTTTTACTTATTTTCTTTTAACAAAAAAATGAGCAATATGCTGATAAGTTCCCACGTTTTGTTAAAAGAATATTTTAAGAATTTTATTGCTAAAAAAAAAAATTCGAATTTCACCTTTACATTTTAGTCCGTTCCAATTATAAGACCAAGTGCTCCAGCCTCTTTATCAACAAAATCGGATGGTGCACGTATTAAGAATTATGATCAAAATGGAAAACCATAGCAGAAAAACTCAGTCGAACTGGAAGCCTGCGTTGGGATGCCCGAGGCCCGCCCTGACTGAACGCCGATAGCGACCACGGCAAACAAGTCGGCGGCCGCCCACCGGAGGAGGAGGTGGGAATAATCCGAGGGTTGGCAATTGGCAGGCCTTGTGAATGCAACGAGAGCAGTCTCCATGAGAAGAAGACGCTTTCCTTCATCCTAGAGCTCCAAGACGACGAGGGAAGAGAGGGATGGCCGCCGGTCTCCACGCTAGACTGCTGCTGGGTGGTGGCCCCCCTCACCTCCCTGCCCGTCCGGCGCATTCTTTCAGTTCGAGAATCAAACAATCGCCTTCTCTCCTCCAAGCTTCTTCCCGCTCTTGCTTCATTTTCGCTTCCTTATCTCCTTCCGTTTCTTCTTCCGCTCCACCCATCTTCGTTTCTTCTTTCCCCTCGAAGAACTCTTCTTCTCCCTCCTTCCTCTTCCAGTACTACGCTCTTCGCTGCACTGACGGAAGCGGTGGTGGTAACAATTGGAACAATAATGGCCACGGTGACGATGGAGGCGGCGACGGTGAAGGCTCGTTCGGATTTGGTGACGAGAGGTGGGATTTGAAATTCTGGGGACTCCTCATCCTCGCCGCCGATATTTTCAGGAACAAGGACAGTTGGAAGAGGGCCATTCTCTTCTGCATGGCCTTCATGTGTTGCCACCTCCTCTATTTTCAGAAGCGTTGTGCCTATGCACAAGTGGGGGTCGACGTGCCTGGTTCTGTGTGGGAAGTGAAGGGAGGAATGTGGCTGAGACTTGTGCCTGATGCATCTACGGACGCTTTCCTTGTTAACGGGAGAACCGGTATCAACCGGCAGACCAAGAATGACGGGGAGGATGAGCTTGGTTCTTCATCTGCCTCTTCTGGATTTCGAGCTGGTGCTCGTCGTGAGGAATTCAGCAGAATGGTCACGGATTGTGTAAGTTGGTGTAGAGGTTTCGTGCTCAGATTGATGCTTCCAGAAGACTATCCAGAAAGTGTGAGCAGTGACTATTTGGAATACTCGATTTGGAGGGCCGTTCAGAGCATTGCCAGCCAAGTCAACGGCGTTCTTACAACCCAGGTTAGACTCTGCTTCCTTTTCATTCTTCTTTTCTTGCCTCCTCCCAATTAAAGTTTGGCACAGTTGCTTGGTCCTTGTGAGTGAATTTTATGTTGAAACAAATTACTTGCGCTTGCTTTCTCCGATTGTTCACTAGCATGTCCGTGTTGAACTAGAGCTGTTACAATAGTAGTAATGCTCTTAGTAAGCTCGAGTACATGTACTGCAAAATCCTGTAAGTCATGCGCGACTGTAAGCTGGCGTACTTTAACGTACCTGCATAAGCTACTCTTGGTTTGTACCATCGTCTTATATCCGGACCAATACAGTTGCATTTACACCACCTTTGGTGCACATAGCCAGCAAGCTGTCCAACGTATGCAAGAAAAATGGATGCAACAATCAACTCCAAGCATGGTTCAATATCCTGATGGATATGTTTCTTTCCGCTGTTATAGTTACATGTTGATGCACCACTGTTTCCATGTCCATGGCTTATTTATTAGGAGGATTAAACATTTTAAATTCCTGAAAAGGATCATCTGATATCAAAGATTACTTGTATGGATGTGTTGACCTACTGTAGAATGTTCGTGTCCTCAAGTTGTTGGATAGTGCGTAGCTAATTCACAGGCGATAATTAGAGTGGATCATCTGCTATATGTTTTTGTCTATATTTTGGTTTTTATTGATTGAGTTAGTAGAAAAAGCAAGAAATGGCTGCTAGATCAGCTATGCCACAGAGAATATCTGCGAGGTCCTAGTTATGAAAAAGATATTTGAAACATCCATTTGTTTATCGATCCAGGACATGTAACATTTTGTTGATTTATATTTTGATAGGAAAGGTATAGAAAACTATTCTCAATAAACAGTTTAGCATAAAGAAATTAAGCAGACTAAGATGGACAAAAAATTTTATGCATGAAATCTGCAAAGGCAAAAGGATTAAAAACTGGAGACAGAAATGATTCCTATGCTCTGAGTACCCATACTTTTTTGTAATATGGCATGTTTTAGAAAGTATATCTGTGCCTTGATACCCATTATAATATTTATAGTCAGGCCTATGGTGCTGAAACTTAATCACAAATATAACATCATGTTATATGATCATTTCATGTGGCATGTTTTAGAAAGTATATCTGTCTTGACACCCATTATAATATTTATAATCAGGCCTATGGTGCTAAAACTTAATCACAAATATAACACCATGTTATATGATCATTTACGGAAATATTCCTGCTATTAGTTTTTCTTATATTTCAAAAATTCACACACACACACACACGAACATATATTCATCATATTTTAGATACAAAAAGTAGTCTACTTCTGAGCAACTTGTTTCTTGCAAAAAATTTTCCTTCCCTTTTTCAGTTGTTTTCTTCTTCACTTCATAGAGTTGGTTATATCATATGTGAGTTGCATTAATTCTGGTAAAAAGCCAAACTTTACACAGAATACTTTCTACAAATTACTCTACTCTTCATGTACTAGCACTAGTAGTGGTGCCGGATTAGCACATCTCTTTTAGTCCAGTCAGCGCACTTAAGTGTGTGCCTTTTGTTTATCATTTGGTGCTGTTCTACGCTGTTCAGTTATGGAGATTCTCTTTGAGCTTTCTTCTGCATCTCACCATGAAATTTCCTTTTGACAAACACAGCTTCCTCTTAACTGTTTGCATTGACACATTATCCAGTGGATTTGATGTCAACTGCTAATGACCACCTTTTGTAGGCTTTACTTTATGCTGTCGGATTGGGGAAAGGTGCTATTCCAACCGCAGCAGCTGTCAATTGGGTAATGAAAGATGGAATTGGTTACCTTAGCAAAATTATGTTGTCAAAATATGGCCGCCATTTTGATGTTCATCCAAAGGGGTGGAGGCTATTTGCAGACCTTTTGGAAAACGTTGCCTACGGATTGGAGTTGTTGACTCCTGCATTTCCTCAACTTTTTGTGCTGATTGGTGCGGCTGCAGGTGCTGGTCGTTCAGCTTCTTCAATGATACAGGTATAGGAAATCTTACATGGCCTTGAAGTTTGTGCTTGCAGTTTTACCTTTTGAAAACTATGGTAATTATCTTACGTTATTTCTGTTGGATAAATATGTGCACTGGAGAAATCACGTGATAGTTTTCTGAGTATTCTCATTTCTCCTAGTGCAAAGATTTCTAGGTCATGTGCATGATGTAGAAAGAAATATTTATCTTCAAGAAACTTCACTAAAGTCAAGTAAAATTATGCCAAAAAATATGTCATCCATTTTGTTTCTAATGACTTTATTCTTAGGTTCATAAACTTAATTGACCTTATTTGGGTGCAAGGTCTTGTTTAATGCTGTGGTATGTCTACAAAGTTTCACTCCACTTTGTTTGTGGTGGTCATGATGTTTAACTTATTCAAATATCCAAATATTCTGACCTGACTTCATACTGACTGCTTATAAAAGCTTTCTTGGAGCTTTTGACAGCTTCTTTGCTTCTGTAGAGAATATTCTGTTCACTTAGAAATGTGACCAATACTCATATGTTGAAGAGGCTCAAGAGTAGGAGGTTAGCTGTTGGCTGGCTGCTATACATCTCTCCACAACACCCACCCCCACCCCCCAGATTCTTTTTTAAATTTTACAATTGCTTTATGATAAATTTTCTGTGAGGTGTTGGAGTAAGATAATGTCCTAGGGAATATTTGACTTGGCTTTTGGGTAAAGTTATTGATCAACTTGAGCAATAACAGAAAGGAAAACGTTCATAATCATGTTTCACAAATGTTGCAGTTCTATCATGATAAATTAGAATTCACCAATTTTATTTTACAGTAATGCGTAGGCTAGTAAGGCACAATGTCAAGTTTCCCATGATGTCATGATGCCACCTGTAGAAACGAGGGATTTGTGGAGTACAGCAAAAACAAACATAATATTTTGGAGGGAAAACATTATTCATGTCTGAATCAGCCTGTGTTATATTTAGATTCTCATGTTACTCAGAAATTCATTTGTTTTGGAGAATCATTTTGAAGCAATAATTATTTCTTGCAGTACATGGGTCTTCGAGATGGTTTCTTGCATGTTTGAACCGATAAATGACTATACAAATATACAGTAGTCTCCTTTCCCTTAAGCAAAACTTTTCATAACATGGTTATCCTTGAAATTTTCTTGAACCAGGAGTCTTTATCTCTTATTCATTATGTATCTTTCTGTGTTATTGACAGGCTGCCACGAGAAGCTGTTTCTATGCTGGCTTTGCTGCACAGAGGAACTTTGCAGAGGTTAGTCACATGAATTTTTTCCATTGGAGCATTGTTTTATCAAGCAGAAGTGTGTAAACATGTTTTTTATGGTCTAGAGATAAAGCTGGTCTATACTCAAGAACAAGACTGGGTTCTTCAAGCTTCTCTAGTTCTAGTTGAAACTGGGAGCGGCAGCATTTGAACTTAACCCCAAGGAAGTTGGGTAGTGCTAATAGGTGGTACCATCAGATGGGTGGTTGGTTTTTGGCTCCTTGAAGTATCATATTGTTATGGAGCTGATGCGGTAAACAAAACAGAATGTCTCACCAGGAACTCAAGCTCTCACACATGTGGACAGAAGACTACTTGATTAACAGTATCTCAAAATAGCTCTCAAAGAACTGCAAAAAGAAAGAAGAATAGCCTACAATAAATAGGGAAAGTGAGAGGCCTGTTGGAGTCTCTAACGGCTGGAAATCTAGCTGTTGGAGAGTCTAGCGTAGCGCTCTCTTCAGCTGAGCTTATTCAGATGAATATAAAAGATAAAATTACCAAAAAAAAAAAGAATAAAGAATACAGGCAAAGAAGAAAGAAAATGGAAAATACCTGAAGAAATACACAAAATACACAAAGAAATACAAAAAAAGTTACAATACAAAAAAGTACATCCCCTCAAACTTACTGTGGTATCACTGGAAGTTTGATAAAAATAGAAGAGAATCTAGAGGCTTCAAGCCCTTTGGTGAAGAAATCTGCCAATTAAAATTCAGGAACGTAAGGAAGTTCAACCTTCCTCTTAAAATATTCCTCTCATACAAAGTGACAATCCATTTCAATATGTTTGGTTTTCTCATGAAATGTGTGATTACTTGCTATATGGATAACACTTTTGTTATCACAATACAATTTAATTGGTTTCTCAGTATTTGTCTCCGTATCTTTGATAGGATTCTTCAACCAAATGATTTCTGTAATGGTAGCCACCATTGCATGATACTCTACCTTAGTGGAAGATAATGATATTTTCTGTTGCTTATTGCACCTCCACTAGAATAGAAAATCACTTAAAAATACACAGAAACCAGTATCTGAGTGTCTATCATTAGTGTCTTCTCCCCCAATCTGCATCAGCATAAACAATTAATTCTAAAGAAGATGATGAAGATAAGAAAACTCTCTTATTAATAGTGTCCTTGATGTATTTGATAATCATCATGACAGCTGTTATGTGAATTGGTAAGCGCATGTTGGAATTAAACTAGCAACATGCATTGGATGGGCTATGTCAGGCTTCGCAAGAGTCAAATATGAAAGAGCTCCAACAAGTTGTCCATGTGGTGTGGGATTCTCAAGAGGTTTTTATCATTGAATTCTCATTTTCATACCAAGTGCCTCAGGTGTCTCAACAACTTTATTATCTGTCAGCCTTGACCTATTGTCATCTGCATCAAACTTCATTCGTCACAAACCTGTTGGCAACTGTTTGAGCTGAGTTAAGCAACTGCAACAATCATATGGTTTCTTGATTTTCTTTTTTGATGAATTATGGGAGGCAAAAGGAGCCTGATGCAAACATGTCACTCATATCTGCAGGATGCTAGCATAGTTCTGCATCAAATGTTCTCTGCAGTCAAGTTTCCACTGCAGGATTCCAATGTTAGTGGGTCATGTCACCTGGAGCTCACCTTGTTTAAATGGGGTCAATGTGGGCTTGAGCTTGGCTTGATGGAGCTCATCATGTGAGATTTAGTCAGCCATGCACAAGCCTAAGCTGCTCCCAAGCATGTCCTATCATTAACACCAAACCTACTTCTTGTTGAACAATGACAGTAACCTTTTTTGTTATGCCCTGCGTCTTTCTGTTGAGTAGCAGATCATTTCTAAGTGCAATATGTTCAATGATTCTGAGGTTGCTGGTGTTCCTTTTTCTTTTGTAAATATGGTATAGCAGTATGGCTTTCTTAAGTTTCATCTAATATAGCACTTTTATCAGGTGATTGCGAAAGGAGAAGCTCAAGGGATGGTGAGCAAGTCTGTTGGTATCATCTTGGGGATTGCCTTAGCTAATTATGTCGCATCATCTGGGACATTAACTGCTATTTCTTTTGGAGTAGTTACTGCACTCCACATGTTATGCAACATAAAGTCATACCAATCCATTCAGCTGAGGAGTTTAAATCCATACCGTGCAAGTAATCTCCTCTGCAGCTTTTTAAAAATTTACTGTAGCATATTGCTGATATTTTTTCGCCTTCATTTCTTCTTTAGGTAGTGATGAATGGGCAAAAGTAATGGTTTTCAGATTTTAGATTTTGTTCTTTCTCATTTCTAGTGGAGTCTATGTCCTTTATGCAAGATACTGTTTCTGTAATATCTGCCTACTCTGCTGACGACAATGTCAACTGGTTTTCTGCATTTTTATTGGGACATATCATTGTTATGGCACATTCAATTGCTTTTTCTGTTGGTGAAATTTTGGTTGGCATAATCTGACGTTTTAGTGCTTTAACATGCATCTCAAATGTCTACTTGACCATCCTAGGTGTTAGGGTAACCTATTCCACAAGAATTTCCTTTGCTGGTGATAATTGAAAATACACGAGAATTTATGGGCTGTAATGTAATGTTAAAATAAAAATTTGAGGCATAAGAAAAGAGATCGGCTTAAAGGTTTTTAAAACCTTTCTATTGTTGAATTACCTGGTAGCCAATTCTTTGAGAAAAATCTTTTCTCTTGAAAATGATTTGAAGCTAGTAGATGAGGTTTAGACTTGTAACACGTTATCGGAATCCTGAGAATTGGCATCCACTAATTTTGGTGGTTTGTCTTTTAGAACTGGCTAATATCATATGCATGGGCATGCATGTCATATGTCTGACTGAATCTCCACTTTTCATGCACTTTCATGTTGGTAAAACCATCTGGTGTCTGGATATTGTTGGCATGGTCCATTCTGTATGATTTCTTTTACCACCTAACATTTAGATGTGCAAAATGGGTCTATCTACCTGGTGATACAATCTGCTTGTCTCATTCTTATCCCTCCTTAGAAAATATTGTGTCTAATCTTATTCTTCCAAGCGCTTTCTGACAAAAAAAAAAAATGCATTTTGGGAATTATATTTCAAAGCCACAATGCACAAGTTATGCCTGGTAGTTTGCTTTCTTAATGGCTGGTAGTCGCACATTGCACCATACAATGGTGAAGAAAGGTCCGTGCGTGCCTGCTTCCCATTACATAACAGAACTGAGAGATGCTTCTAGTAAACGAGGTTGATTTTATTTCGCTCATCCTTTTCTTGGAAGATCCATTCAGGTCAAATGCATAGTTCTGATGTTTAAACTGCACGCAAGGACATTATGCTCAAAATCATGTCAAAGATTGGAATGGGAGTCAAAAGGTAGTTTCGTATGATTGTTGCCAAAGCACTGCCCTTGGCTATGGCATGAGCTTTCTTAAGCCGCTAGTTGAGAGATAACCTTCTGAAGTTGCAAGGAGCATTTTTATTTCAACTCGAACATCAGAACTATGGTAGGTTCAGAAGAAATAGTTTTACACTTGAACCAAGATGTAGGAAGACATGATCAAGAGCAAAAACATGCTACTTTATACGAAGGTCCACGTACCCGTGTTGCTGTACGCATGCCCAAAATGGGTACTTTTTAAATCGAAACTGCTTAATTTTACTTGATTTAGTTTTTTTCAACTCGGTTTTCATTTTGTTTTTAAAGTTATTGTTCATTAACATATAATGTTTTTATTTATGTCACTTGTTCATTGCTTTCTTTTTGATATTTTTTTGTGTTATTTTGTATATATATATATATATATATATATATATATATATATATATATCTTGCAGTACCCCCGTACCCACATTTTCTAAAGTTGCCATGTCTGTATCGGTGCCTCTACCCGCACCTGAACCATACCTCTACCTATGTGATTTAGCTTTTATATTATGGTTGGCTTACTGGACAGAAGTACTACCTTGTCATTTGTCTCTTTGCAGGGATTAGGAAATCATGGATTACTTTTGCACACTTCTAAATAGACTTGTAACTAAGACTTTTACTGTGTCATGCACGAGTTTTGTTGCTTGCTGTAGGTTCTTGTAGCTGCGAACATGCATTTGTACTGTACTTGTTCATTTTCTCAATCAGCAAAGTTTCTATGATATATTCTTCTATAATTTTTACTTTAGAAGGATCTTGAACTAACATTAAATACCCTACAGGTCTGGTCTTCAGCGAGTATCTCCTTAGTGGTCAAGTACCACCTATAAAAGAGGTCAATGATGAGGAGCCACTTTTTCCAGGCATACCGAGTTTGAAGATCAAGTCCATACAACAAGTAATTTCTCTGCAGAAGAGTTCTGTCAAGTACAATTTCTCTTACAGTAATACGGGCCATACGCAGGACTCATTGTGCCTTGTGGTGATAGGTTGATGATTGATACCAATTGAAACTGGGATAAATTTCCAGTTCTGTTTGCTATTCTTTTATGCTTCAATATGAAGCCAAAATTATTAGGAATTTCCAATTTTTGCTTTGCACCATATAAATCTTTTCTAGCTAATGCATTAAACCATTTTCATTGTGAATTTTTCTACGTATGGCAGGTTATATATGGAGTATTATGTGCTTGTATTTAATACCCTCAAGTTATTCATTGTAATCAAGTTTGATAAAATGTCCAACTTCTCGCCTCTCTTTTCTTGGCTTTTCAGATATTCTAAGGATAATCCTATCATCGTTTTATTGGTCAATGTTTCTTCCAAATTCAGTAAGTAAAAAACATCTAAACGCATAAAAGATTGGGGTGGTGTTTACACTTCTACTGCGCCAATAATTCGTGAGGTAATCTAGTCTGCTTTCTCTCAGAAAATATTTAGCAGGTGTCTTACATAAAAAATTGTACTAAATGTCAAGTGTCACCTACATGTGGTATGTTAATTAAGCACTCGTTTTGTGGTAACACAAAATTGTCAAATGGTCCTGTAGCTTGAAGAATGTTGGTCTTTAACCGATGAATTTTGTAATTTTCCAGTTATTGTTATCATTGCTAGGATTGTTATTTCCATTACTCTTTTGTGTAGCTATTAGTTGCCTCATATGCTAATGAGCACAAACTCTATATCGTGCAAATCGTTTAAGTATGAAGTTCATAGAGTTCAGAAAAAATGTATTCCTAATCTGGCTACTTGAAATTCATTAGTACTATTTTTCCTTTTAGCCTCTAAAAATTAAGTTCCAGGCTTCATATGTAACACATAAATTTCCTTCCCTGCAGGAAAAAGACCAAGTGCTATCCACTGAAGCCAAACAAGCAGCCGCACAAATCAACTACAGGCTGCAATTAGGTACCAAGTTCAGTGAGGTGGTAAGAAGCAAGGAGGACGCACGTGCACTGTTTGGACTCTTCAGAAACGAAGGCTATGTTCTTGTTGAAGAGGGAGGAGGATTCTTTGTAAGTATGAAAACTCCTATAATTTGCCTTTAATGGTTTTATGTGTTATCTTACAACGAGGAGGAATCCCAAGACAAGCCTCAGCGTTGTGGTAATCTGGCTGAATAGGTGACATTGAAAGAAGGCTGCACTCCCAGAGACATGCTGAAATCACTATTCCATGTTTGTTATATGTATTGGCTTGAGCAAAATGTGGGAATTGAGACTAGAGGAGCCGTTGAGGATTGCAAACCAGGAGGAAAGTTGCAATTGTCATACGAGTATGTGCAAAGGGAATTTAGCCATGTGAAGAGCGATGGACAAGCAGCTGGGTGGTATACTGATGGGCTTGTTGCTAGGCCACTGCCATACAGGATTCGTGTCGGATAGACAGTTCTTGCAACTGAAGACGGTTCTGTAGCCTAACAATGTTACACCTACTCCTTCACCTGCTACGCCATGCGTCAAGCCAAATTTTGGCATGTGACACTCCTACAAATTGTGGAGGTGAGGACAGAAAATAATGGCTGGTTATAATGAGTGGATTTCTAACCATATGCAGCTCATTTTTATATTCTTTTCAGGAAGGATTATTTAGTTCCTGATGGGAACAGAGCAACTTATCAGCCCCAATGTCATCTTCAGTTGTTTAAGTTCTTTAATGAAAGCAAAGAGAGCAATTGGTTAGCTGCAGATGCAAAACGGGACCATTCTTCAGTCGACAAAGTTCCTTCGTGAAAGGTTACAATCTCAATTAGTTAGCTGCAGATACAAAATGAGACAAGATGTAGCTTCGCCGTGCATCTCAATTTTGTCCTCCATCAGGAAAGTCCATTTTTTGGTAGGAGTGGTGATTGGGACTTTACTGATCATTGTTTATTAGTCTGCATTAACAGTTTCAAGCAAGGGTACATATAACAGAGATTCTTGTGTCTTACACAACCTGCTAAACTAGCAACAGGTTCAACTGCAATTTGTTGTTGGTCTCTGAGTGTTGTAAGGAAACTAACAGAAGCAATAGAGAACGAGTATTTCTGCCAGTCTTTTGTATCTTGATTTTTTTTTTTGGGTGGTTCACAAATTTTATTTCTTTGTAAAACAGAACTGAATCCTCGTATTGCCGCCATTTTATCCTCTCGAAAGTACAAGAGCTAGAAAAATAAAAAATCCTCATAATTCCCATTTTTATCCTCTCCAAAGTACAAGAGCTAAAAAAATAATAATCAAAATTGCAGGACTCATCTGTTTCCACGACTCGCCTGTGGCAGCCTCGAATAACCACGAGGCTGACTTAGCTACGAAAAACCACTTCGCTGATTGTAGGAACTCTCGGGCATGATTAGGAACTCCCGGACACGATTAGGAACTCTCGTTGCAAATCATGCGTTTGCAGGTCTTCGTTCTTGTCATGGCACAACTAATTTAATGTCTGCTGCTATGACAGTTGCTCTTTTGACAAAATCTCTCTGTGAAGCAGCGTGGCAGATATTCTCAAGATTCGTTTATCACCCAATTGATTGCAAAAAGTTGAAGTATGCATACTTGATATCAAACTGCATATCGTACCCTGTCAAAAAAGCACATAAATCTTCACTAACCAATCGGAGCGCGTGAGTCTCGTCACATAAATCCACAGAAGAGCTGAAAAAACACAAAAGATAACACTCACAGTAATTGATAGCAATTGTCCGTCCCTCTGAATCGGGGGTCTGTCTTACATGATGGAACCACATGCTTGGACTGTAAAACACACGACATAATCTTAGTCTCCATGGTTTGGTTGAAACATGTTGGTATATTTTCTTTTCTTCTCGTAACATGATTTTAGTATGTGATTTTCTGCAGCTGCTATAATTACGATGAAAGCTTTTCAAATAAACCAGTTCCTCATGAAATACATATTTTAGCGCGACCTTAATTCGACAAAGCATGCTTTTGTTTTTTGATTTTCCATATATATTTTTTCGAAGAACCATCGTATCCAGATTGCTGATCGTATTAAACGCGGCGAAAAGTATTTTTTCCGGATAAACAGAACATCCCGAAATATCCAACATTTCCTCAAGCGTGAGAATGATTCACGATGCCAACTGGAAACTCCCGGTGCAGATCATATACTTGATGTTCCCATTGGTCCATCGACGCTTCCTCTGTCTCACACGGCGACATGCGTGATGGAAATTCAGAATGAAATGGTGAAAAAGAAGAATCAAGCGACGACGAAGAGGAAGGCTATCTTACAGATAAAGAACCTCCCCAGCTTTCACAGTGCAAGAAAATGGTTCAGGCCCGTTGTAGTATCGTGGGTACAATGAGATCTGCTCCTGCCTCAGGCAATCTGTTGTTGGGTAAGGATCCACGCTACACCAGGGCACATACCTCAACGGTTCATCCAGCTTCAGCGTGAACTCTCCGCTCTCCTGACAACCAGAGCAAACCCCCATCAATTGATCAGATAGGTTACCATGCTACTTCCCAAGTTACCTCAGTTTTGGGATATCCTCCAGAGAACACTGGGCGAGGGAAGGGAAGAAGAAGGATTGAGTGACCTTAGAGTAGTGGTAGCGAGCAGATGGGTAGTCTCTGATGTACATCCTATGGACGTCAGTGGGTGGGAGGAGGAGGAAGTGCTTCTCGCCGGAGAGGACGGCATAGAGATTCTCATAGTGGTCCTTGTGGAAGGAGGTGTGAGAGAGATGGTTGCCGATCCAGAGGTTAACGGCTTCAGGGAGGCAACCAAGAGCTTCCGTCGCCCAGGGGATGTGGGTCTCAACGTCGGTGACGAGGGGAGAATACTCGGAAATAAAGCAATTGTTCTGCTCCTGCGCGTAGGCCACCAAACCGCCGCCATTGCTGCTGGCTATTACATGGCTGAGGGCGTCCGGAAAGAGCATGCGCTCAACATGCGAGGAGGCAAAGCAGAGGTCCGAGGAGGAAGAGGATATGGGGGCGAGGGCATCGGCGCGGCCACTGGGAGTGAGGTGGAGGGAGACGGTGGAGTGGCGGAGGGCGTTGGAGAGGTAGTCGTTGGTCCAGCGGTTGTGGGAGAGGGCCGGCCAGTGTGAGATGGCGTTGGAGATGATGCAGGGTCTGTTAGGGGAGACGAAGTGGCGGAGGAAGTCGAGTGGGTAGGGCGGGCACTGCAGGCGTTCCACCGCCGGCGTTGTCCCCAAGCTCACCTCCCTCACCTCCTCCCACAGCCCACGGAGCGCCTCTTCCTCTTCCATCACGCGCTAGAAACTCTTGCTGCGCCTACTGTTTTGGCGACATTAGTGGATTCACCGTGGTTGATTAGCTGGTTGACGAATACTGAACGTGCCGGATACACTTGCTGTGAGTTTCTCCCATGAACATGTAAACTAACCGTGAAACGTGCTTTAAAATTGTGTATATGCATCTAATGATCACCGGGTTTGGTTGTATCCTTTTAATCCATCCTTATGATTTCATTTGGAGATCTTAACCTGAAACAACCATCACCCTCCTTTGTTCTCCTCCAGGAGATCTTCCAATCTAGGACAAGCAGAAGGAACATGAAAATTTGCTGCACACCACACAACATTTAATCTTGCATTCATATTTATTAGATTCTTCAAGGAAAGAGTCATCAAGAGAACCTCAACGACACACATCTCGGAAAATAATCTATAGAAAAAAAAAAATTGGAATTGGTAGTTTCTTGAAGCAAATGAAAAGAAAAATGAAGCATAAATCATGGAGCAACTAAAGCCTTTTTGGGGGCTTGCTTATGAATAACAAACATGAATATCGTGAAAATACCATGAAGTAAGGTTTTGATCCTATTCATGGATTAAAGAAAATGTGCAAAAGCTCTATTGGTTTCTGCCATAATATCAATATAATAGAAGTAAGTGGATCAATCAAGTAGCCGAACTTAAAGGAAAAATCACTAGTGATCCTTGGATACCATAGAAAGTCATAAGTTGAGCTACCATTTATTTGCTGGATCGCCAACTTGGTGGAAATTTTTTGTTGCTGTTGAATGAAGCAGAATTTGCAATCCTAACATAGTAATAGACGGAACGAAAGATGATTTGCTTATACTTGATGGGATTGATGGATTCTTATTTCTTTATATGAATTTTCTGAATGATTTGCTTTCTGAAGTAAGTTTGAGGTTCATCCGTGTGGTGCTCTCCAACCATTTATGGCCTCAGTTTCATGAAGAATTTATTTTCTGCTCCTGTACCTATTTATTAACTGCAAGTGGAGGTTCTACTTCTTTTGGGACAGTCTTTCTTCTCCTTGATATTCCTAGGGGGAGAGTTGGAGATTGGGGACCTCAAGATTCTGATCCGTAGCTGGTTCATGATCTTCAATTTCTGTATAGCTCTACCTATTCTTTATATATTTTTTCTCAATTCCGATCTAATTCATTTGTTCATATGTTCGTCTAGACACATTTTCACTAGTCCATGGTCTCGTTGTTAATAAAATAGTAAGGGGCCTTTCCCTCCTACAGCCGTTCATCGATAGAGCAGACCATCCTTCATGCTTGGCATTCAACACTCCTTTCCTGTATTTGGATCCATACCATTGGCAGCACTTGCAGTCATTTAGTATATTCAAGGGGAGAATGGTGGAAAGGTTCCTTCTTAATGAGGTTCTTACACGAGATGTTCATTTGGCAAGTAACTCAATATAACGCATTGGATCCGTACAGATGCCCAAATGACAATCGTAAATGCAAGAAGAAAGAAACGTCTTTCAAATGCTTTCCCTTAACTTGATACTTCCTTTTTTTTCCTTTTTGGATTATGCATTTTCTCCTACAAAATTTATACAAATAATATATACATCTCAGCTGTCCTCTACAGTTTGAAATTTGAATCCCATCAATATGATGGTTTACAAAACAGGTAAAGACAGCAAAAGAGTTTCCATAAAATTTGAGATATTTGAGCCATTTCTTTGGAGCAGCAAGCTACTATGACGATGAAATGAACATTACTTACTGTACTAAGGTAATAGAAGTGTAGCAGTGCTGCAGGATCATGATATTGAAGGCAACATCGGATTCATGTTCAGTCCAGAATCGCCAAAAGAACCGGGTTCTGCATTTTTCACTTTTCCGAATGACCTGATATGGCGCAGGAGCCTTGCCAAGAATGCATTATGGCATATGGTGGAGCTATCACAGACAACTGCCACATGCTTTCGCGCTCTTGTTATTGCGACATTCATTCTCCGACTGTCACCTAAAAACCCAACAGCTCCTAAAGCATTTGACCGGACCTAGATAGGTGCCAAAATGCAGTTAGTGCAACAAATAAATACAAAGTTAAACAAATGACCGGGAAAGCAACAATCAGTTAGAAATCTAGAAGCCTTCTGAGAATTATATGCATGTCTTTAAGAAGATAATCTATTTAGTGATGAGTTATCTGGTATCAAGTGACGTACTTTGATTCTTCCATCATCGTTTCAAATTTTCTTAGTTTCTCTTTACATCATGAAAAAGGAAATTTTGCCAAAATGCAGGAGAGTAACAATTAACTCTTAACAATTTCAAGACCACAGTTATCTGAGTGTGGAAACCATAAGGCCTGTGCAAATTTTGTTCTATTTGTAGGTTTTTGTGTGTGTGAGGAATGGAAATATGAACACTGAATATGAACATTTGTCTACAAGCAATGATTTGGGCAAATAATCCTAGGGTTAAAAACGTTCTGTTGCAGTATGCATTTGTGCATGCATGAGCGAACCCCAAATACCTAAGAGAGAAATGATCACAATAGTTGATAATAAAATAATTATTATTAATAATACAAGATTTTCAAGTGGCAATAAGAAAATTCAACAAAGGGACTAGAGAAGGAAGGAAACAAAAATAAAAAGCAGTGAACGAGCAAAAGAAGGATGAAAATAGTAGGTTTACACTTCAATGTCCATTAACACATCTAACTAATAATTACATGGCATAAATGATATTTTCTTTATATGTGTGTGTGTGTGTGTGTGTGTGTGTGTGTGTGTGTGTGAATGTATATGTGACAATGGTTTCCAAATTCACATTTCTTACTGTCATTAATTTTGGCTTGACTACTTTGTGGGAAATTATGATTCTTCAAAATGAAGAAAAGAGTCCCATTAGATGAAACTATGATAGTCAACTCCTTCACGTCCATCTTAGAAATGAGCTGCCTCATGCTTAAAAGCAGGTACACATAAAATCCAAGCACTTTTAATCCATACTTGTTTACAAAACATGTTCTGATGAAACTGATCATAGGCACTATTTAGATTATTTGCACTCCTTTTTCCTCCCTTTAACCTTTACTTTCAGAATCACAGACGTAGCATAAAATTCTGATGAAAATTGGAAAAAGAAAAGCAAGTAAAATTTTTATTTTTTTATTTGTTGACTAACTAATGGGGAAGTGGATCTGAACGTCTTATAGTGACAACTATCCTTTATAAAAGGTGGACGAGTTCAATAGTCATACCATTGAAATAATAACTGCATCAGCTTCTCGACCTTGAAAGCTATCTATGGTGGAAACCTCAACACCTGAGGCCTCTGGCAGTTCATCGAGTCGGTCCCTTAGAAGCTGCACTTGAGCAACGTAGGGAGACTGAACTGCTATAGCAGTAGGAGCCACACCTACAAACAAGTCAGAAAGGAAAAACATAAGATGACAGCAGAACTTCAGGTGCAAGAGGAAAAAAAAAAAAATAAAGATGGTGCATTTATAGAAAGATGTCGCAGACTTGGTATAGGGTCCGTTTCATTAGCATGTGATTTACCTAGTTAATCTACAAAAATAAACCAAATCAATGGTATCTTTGTACAGAAAGTGAAATTGTTCAAATACCACACTACAGTAACCTACAATATCCAGGGATGTGCCATTGTCACAGGCAATGATCAAGCATAGTGCAATAGCAAGGACAGAGTTAGAAGATACGTAGTAGAAATTTTCACTGGGAAAGCTGATGGCAATTGGATTGAACCGTTAAAGGTATATTTCGTGTGTCAAAACAATGAAGAAGGAACTTCAACACCTCAGTCTACATAGTTTTCTGTTACTGGCCGTCTTCTTACATGCATCATAATTTTCATTGCAACACATGTTGTAAACACATCCCATTTGGAAAAATAGAGATTAATCAGAAATCATTTTTTTTTCTTTTGGACAAAGCAAAATTTAAAAAAAAAAACACAAAAGGTAAGCATCAAATGATAAAAATCCTTCACAATAATGGAGAATAAGGCTGTCATAGAGCATACATGAATACAGAGATTAACACACAAGGCTCAACGGGGTTAAAATAAGATGTAAAAGAAAATAAAATTTTTCCCATGTTGACTTGCAGGACATTCCCAAATTTTCTCCTTTCGTCTATATTGAAAGTGCCACTAACCATCCTATGGGTCCATGCATGCAGTAGACTGTGAACAACACGAGAGTTTAAGGAAAAGATTTTTGCATGATTTATCATAATATATATATATATATATATATATTTATCTTAGCTGCAAGTGTACATTATCGTGTGGTACCATTCCAAAAATGGTTAAGGTACACACCTGCAGAGACGAGGGAAAATACATGTTGCAGGACAATATCGGCTTCTCCTTCATTGTAAAAGGAACCTGTTCCAGCAGGATCAAGATGCTCCTCACAGCCAGGTGACAAACTACCACGAGGCATTCGTGTATCAAGCAAGAGCAGAGGGCACATTGTTATCCATGTAGCCTGAAAACAACTCATGTTTCATTTCAAGCAGAAGAAAGTATAATAATACAAGGCAAACTTGTTGACACAGATGAGATGCTGCTAACGGATCCTGCTGATTAAAATGAAAGCATGGGATTCATATAAAGCTCTGTTTGCTTTATTTGAAACAGAAAGGAATTGATTCCCATGGTACTCTTAGTGCATCTAAGTTGTTCCCTTATCCCTTCAGTCACAAACATGCAAAGTTGCAAACTACTTTGTTTCCATATCTGTGGTGAAAGTGTATCATATAACACTATGGGACATGCTTATCTAAAATGTTTCCAGTATGCATGCATGCAGAAACATTGTTTTCATTCACAGGTAGACACTGACACGGGATTTCGTCTACACCACATAAATATGCAGTTGCTATGCAAGTAGGAATGGCACATCACAAATTCAGGAAGAGAGAGTTCAGTTGTTTCAAGGATTTTTAAAGAAGCTATAAAGAAAGTTAAGTTGAATTATAAGGTCCTTAGATGGAGAAATTCTAAATGTTAAATCTGTCATCACCAGGGTTATTAATATCACTAAATCATGAAAAAGGGGCAATATGCAATTTGTCCTTTGACAAAAAAATAGAGGATGCCTTTTGTGCTCTTTATTCTTCAGTAACATGAACCTACATTTCCATATCTATAACCCTCTTATTATCCACTTGGGCTAGCTTCTTAAGGGAGAGACACAAATTTTGCTGTTCCAGCTAGGTTCCCATGCATGATCCACTCAGGCTTAACAGATAGCAGGGCAAGAAATAATGTCCAAATTTCTATTTCCAATCCATGCAACAGAAAGTCTGAATACCCCTGCACAGATAATGTTTGTGCAGAAACAGGACAATATTTTACACTTTCCAGGGCAGAATTTATATGGGAACATACCTTGACAAATGGAGAATCTACAAGCAGATGAGCAGCCACAGTGGGTGAAGACTGTAGGAGCCCATCATACATCTCCTTTGAAGCCCAGCTTGCTATTGCATCATGCATCCGATATTGGACTTTTAGCTTGGTGGTTAAGAGACTTCCATGCAAGTTTGAAGCTCTTTCCATTAGAGAAACTGAAAGTCCACCATCTAGAGCTTTTTTGGATAAAACTACTGGTGCAAGCTGGCATTGGTCACCAGCTAAAATTGCACGTCTCCCCTGCAACATGGGAATCCAGCAAGATGGTTCAATTGCTTGTCCAGCTTCATCTATAACAACTAGATCAAATTTGTCTAGCTTCCTGATTAAGGCATCAGCCGCACCAGCATTTGTGCACAGAACAACGTGAGCATTAGCCAGTACTTCTTTTACTGTATCCCTCTCTTTTTTCTTAAGTGCCTTTCCTAGTTGTTTCAGAAGCTGACGGATGCCTGATGCCAATGAGTCATCTTTCAAACATTGCCTAAGATCTCTCCTCAAATCTGATCTCTTTCGCTCAAACTCTTTCAAATAACCTGCAAGTCTGTCATTGACAATGGTTCCCAAGGACATAGAGGCCACAGTTGGAGATATCCGTGCTGGATTTCCAACACGAACAATGTTTAGCCCAACAGAAGCAAGCTTCTCTACCATGTTATCTATAGCAGCATTAGTAGGTGCTGTTACAAGCACTCGTTCCCCACGTTGAACAGCAAGTGTAATCAGTTCCTTGAGCAACCCTGTCTTCCCCGTACCAGGAGGTCCTTGAATAATCAGAACAGGCCTGTTCTTGTTCAGACCCAACGAAATTGCCCTTGACTGGGATTCGTCATACCCAGCTCCCTTGAGGATTTCATTCAAACTAGATTCTTCATCCCAATTTACCATATTATTCCGCTCAAGGCATTTAATATGCTCAGATTCTCCAAACAACGTAGCAACAACCGCCAGAGCAGGATTGTTTTTATGCAATCCATTCTTCTGAAGTAGCATCAATGCTTCACAATTTCGCTGCAAAAGAATACAATATAACAGAACAGCTGGTTAGAGGAAACATTGAAACATAAGTTTATAATGAGTCTTCTAAGATCATAATTGTCATTAAATAAATTGTGTACTGGATATCTTTTAAATCCATATCAAGAACAAATGTTCACCATTTAGAGCCATGAAAAAGGTAATCTGGAGATAAATACTTTTACATGGAAATCATAAAACTTGGGATTGATGCAGTCACTTCTAACTTTCTAAGTCAACTTATTTTGACTTATAGTCCAAGAAGAGAAGAAAATCAAATGTTGAATTGAAAAATTTAAGATGACTTGGCAAGCATGTTATATTTGAGCAAACCTTTTCAATTCTGTATTTTCAAAAAGTTTGTGAAAGAGAGCAGTTAACACACGAAAAAGAAAGCATAGGCAACTGGAATTTGAAAGTCCAGCTATGAGATACACTTCGGGTCCTACTAGTAGTTGCAATCACAGGATCCATCCACTAAATAAGATATGACATGGTGCATACACACTCAGACACATGCATATATAGGGAAATTAGAACCTGGCCAATCCTAATAACCTGACTGTTGTGTCTAGATCGATCTTCATCTCCTTATTAAATCACATTAAGGAAAGAAAGATAGAGAATGTGAGAGATAGACTAAGTCGGGCTTATCATGACTGTTGTTCATAATCTAGTGCCTTGTTATGCATGGGTGTGTGTATGCGTGTGGTGATACTTCTGCAGAGCAAAATGGCATACACACTTCTATGTAGAGATTGTGTTCAGAAGATACATTTCTTTTACATACTTTACAAAAGCTCATCTTGTAGACTTGCAACATCAAACAGATTATGTATACATACATACATACATAGACACGCACGCGCACACGCAAATATATAAGAATATAGGGAAACTGAATGGTGACTTAAGAGGGTTGTTTGATCCATCGTGATAGATTGTCGAAAGAAAAACAAGGAGAAAAACGTGATGCGCATTTTCGTCATATAGTATTATTTCATACATTTTTCTCCTTGTTTTTCTCTCAGCCGTCTATTACAATGGATTGAACAGTCGTTGTGAGTGAGGCGAGTCACTCTGAATAACTAGAGCCACCATTCACGCACTCTATAAGCGTGTGTGTATTGTTTGGAAGATGCATTTCTTTTACATTTTCAGAAATGTCAGGCCATGTTTTAGACTACAAAACCAATTCAATTTAGAGTCTTCAAGCAGTAGGATCGTCAATAAAATAATTAAAGAGCAAAAACAAGAGGGCGCACACAGAAGGAACGAGAGAGAGTAAACAGACACGCTAACTACAAAACAAGCTACGATATGTCCAAGGGGATGATAATCATGATACCATGCTACAGATTTCATGTCGCTCTAATAGTTTCCTGTCCAGACTAGCACAAGAAATAGAAGAAGCAGTATCAATCATACCATACCTCGTATGTAAGTGCATCAGCTAATCCGTGGATTCGATCAAGGCGCACATTTTTACCAAAAAGTTTGGAGAAGGTAGGATCCCCATGGCGAGATTCAAGAGCCACAGTGATGCTGCAGCCATCTTCTCCCAGGCTGTTGACAAAGCCTTGCATGCAAGATGTTGCACCGGCGCCCCGACTATCGCACACACGGATACACACCATGTCTCCAGGAGAAAGAGTGGTAGGAGGCAACCGATGGTTACCATCCACTTGGAATAACACAAGATGCATTCCACCTAGCCCTGTATAATGCAAGAGACCTTCCATTTTATACCACAGAACCTACAAACGCTTGTTGGTTAAGAACAGAATGTAGTATTGGAATCAATTCAAAGAAAGCAGAATCAATATCAATGACCAAGAAGTAGAATGTGACGGAAATTCTAGATTGGTGTAAAAAAACACCAATTTCAAGCTGACTGGTTAAGAAAAGCCAACGTACCTATAGAAGAACTAACTGCACTTAGGTTACAGAGGGTGTCACACTGCTCCTGCTGAGCCTGTCCATGGCGGACTAAGTATTCGATTGGCTTCGACTGATCCACATTCTCGTCTGCAGGATTGGGCACTGCATTCAGCTCCTCTTGGGTAGCTTCCAGCTCTGCATCACGTTCGATTCGAAGAAGCTCAGACATTTGCTCGACGAACTTGTCAATTCTCTCCTGAATTACCTTGGCCTTCTCAATCTCCATCCCCAAACCACTGTGCAATATCTTGGGCTTATTAGACCTCCGGACTATAGCCCGATGCTGAGCTGCGCAAGCAGGGGAAGGCAATTGGAATCAGTTGGCGTGACTTCCGGAAACGAAGTTTGAGAAGTAAAAAATGAAGAGATTAAACCTGAATTTGCGAACTCCTTGAGCAGCTTCCATGATTCTGTCTTCCTCCAGTCTTTAATCAGTGAACCGGACGATTCGGATGCATTCTTAAGAGCGTCTCTAAGCTCCCGCTGGAAGTGATCGAGCAGGGTGGGATAATGTGTGGAAGCCTTTAGGCAGGCAGACTCCATGCCCTTGGGCATCGGAATAGCGTTGAGATAACGCTGAGCTTGGGAAACGAACGTGATGCCGCTTCCCATCCTCTGCCTAACCTCCTGGAACTCCCCTTGAATCTCCGCAGACACCAACTCGGACGCCATGGCCTTCATAGCTTGGGATACCCACTTAACCACGCCTTTTCCGACGTCCTTCCGGCCTAGTGGGTTTGCTGCCCCGTTCTCATCACGAGCCGGCACCTGAGCGGCACCACTAGCAGAGGAGGGGGCTGTAGAAACCAGAACAGACCTACCGCACATCACTGTTTTTGCCCTTCTCCTGTGAGCGTGAATCCAATGGGACCCATTGGTGATGTTGGTGGTGGAGGAAGTGGAACAGGATGAATCATGGTGGAAAGGGAGGCCAAATGCGAGAGAAGAAGAAGAAGAAGAGAAAGAATTTTGACTGTACAAATCCTTTGAAGGGGAAGGGAATGAAGCAAAGAAAGGTGGGGAGGGGAACAAGGAGGAGGAAGGTGAGCAGCTAGACCACAGGGTGGACGTGGGAAGGACATGGAAGCAACAAGTCGATGCTTCCATTCCTTCAAAAGATCCTCTCCTCTTTCTCTCTCTGCGTTTCTTCTCTCGATAGCAGCTAAAGAATCACACCGGGCATGACGAACACGATTGAAATATCTCAAGGGGAGAATTTGAAAGGAGAAAGAAAGACAGAGAGTGAGGCGTGGAGAGGGGCCGCGTCGGGCGTGCTGGGAGCCGCGAATTGAAGTTGTGGACCGGAGAGAGGAGGCAACTGTTGGTTGGTGCACAGTCAGTAGAAAATTGGTGTTTCTCTTTCTCTGTCGAGAGTGGAAGGAAGAAAAACAACTACCCCTCTCCCCTTTCCTGCCTTGGCTCCATCTCTGCTATCAGCCACGCTTGACGTAACTTTCATCCCAGATTCCCGAAATGGCTGGCCATGAAGCCACGGGTTGACCAAGCTCGAGCAGACACTTGGTTCTGTTTGATTGCTTGATACCTTTCCTGTGGACGTCAAGCTGATGACAGAGAGAGGGAGAGAGAGGAATTTTTTAACGGAATGAATCACGAACCTTATCACCGCATCATGGCAGTCGAGTGAATCTTGGTGGAACTCTTCCATTCGTTTATAAATCTACAAAACGAATAAAGAAAAGCAGTCAGCCCCCCCCGAGGGAGAATGTTGGTGGAGTGAATCACTGGCGAGCCACAATTTTTTTGTTAGGGGACATCTTATAAAATTTTTTATTTTTGAGGGGCACATCATAAATCATAAATAAATAAGTAAATAATTATAAAAAAATATATAAAAATAAATAAAAATTTTGTTGTTGATATGGGCAACTGCCGGTGCCAACCTATATGCAGCTCTACTATTGGTGCGGATCTATTTCATTTATAAATGTAAAAAACGAAAAAGAAAACCAGCAAGGGGGGTGTTTCGATGCCATTTAGTTTGGTCTTTAAAACCATTTTTTTTAAAATTTTTGGATGACAAGAAAATGGTGTTTTGTAAAACAGTAAGGATTTACCTGGTAGTCCAAATAGCTAAATTAAGTTTTCAAAAACTTATTGAAAAGTGAGGTTTATGTACAAAAACCTCATTTTGTGAAAACCAAGTTTTAGAACGTGACATCCACATGCATCCTAAAGCTTAAACAAACAAACAAAAAACTAGGAGCACTTTATGTGGCACATCTCTAGTTAGGCTCCTGAGATTTATATTCACCTAAGTCTTAGGTAGGGGTGAAAGGAGGTGTGGGCTACGTATGAGCAGTTGCCCACACAAGCCCCAATTTTTTTTAAAAGTTTGTATTGATATTTTTTATTCATTTTTTTATTTACATATTGGCGTTCCTTAAAATTTAAAATTTTACATTTGATGCTTTTAGTTAAAATTTTCTGGCTACACTCTTAGTCTGAAATGCTATCAACTTTTTAGATCCATAAAACAAACAAGGAAAAGGAAGACGGGCAGATGGGATTAATGATCCCACTCATCGACCAAACAAAGGAAAAAAAACAGTCACATCTTTGGACTGGGAATTTAAGTTGATACGCAGCAAATATGCCTGTCCACGTTGATTTGGACTGATCACATGAGTTTTCTTTTTTAATGCCGCTTTCTGAATTCTAAATAACATAAAAAAAAAAAAACAAAATCAATCTGAATCGACTGAGTTGAAAAAAGTCCTTCCAACAACGATTAAGAACCCCCCTTCAATGGTGCCACACGTGAATCCTATTATTTATGCATTTGTTAATTTTGTTGATGTAGCACTTTCAAAAAATATGACATTATTATTTTAAGTATAGTAAATTCAGCGGATTTGTTACAATTTTTAAGTTTTTTAATGTTTTTTAAAGAGAAGATGCCGACTTAAAATTCTTAAGAGATATCCTTATACTCGGGATGCAATTGGATTTATGGTACATCTTTCAATCAAATATAGCACCTCATATGGCACCTGTAATTGTTTTTGCAGCTCATGCTGCAAACTCTTTCATTGGTGCTACTTATAAATCAAGTTTCCTCACCGACTACTTGAATAAAGCATCCTTTTAGAGCTCAAGGAACCAAACTCTTTCATTGGTGCTACTTATAAATCAAGTTTCCTCACCGACTACTTGAATAAAGCATCTTTTTAGAGCTCAAGGAACCAAACTTTCTCATTGGTGCTACTTATAAATCAAGTTTCCTCACCGACTACTTGAATAAAGCATCCTTTTAGAGCTCAAGGAACCAAACTTTCTCATTGGTGCTACTTATAAATCAAGTTTCCTCACCGACTACTTGAATAAAGCATCCTTTTAGAGCTCAAGGAACCTTCACCATATAAAGTTCTATGTTATTGAGAAGGGCGTTCAGCCAGGTCATCCTCCCAAAAAAACTACTATTTTTTATTATGAGAAAAGAAAAAAATTTTAATGGCCATAAAGTTGAGGAGAAACTTATTCCCAAAATATCAAATTTGTCACCATATTAACCGAAGAACAACAAATTTTCTTTTCCTAAGTTATTCACAATTTTTATTTTTATGTCTATATGCGATCTATGTGCTGATATTTCCTTAAGTTTTCTCTCTGGTGAAAATTCTCAACCAGTGGTGTACAAATTCTCAATCGAATCAACAAAGCTGCCAATTTTGTGTGATTCCTCGATTCAGCTGAGTTGATTGAGAATTGGCCAAAAAAATATTGAAAAATCATTGACAAACAAAAAATATAAAAAAATCATTTAAAATAAATAAAGAATTAAAATAATTAGCAGCTAAAACATGACACTTTTGAATAAGTCACCCAATCAAATTGTTGGCTACCAAATACTAATTCGATCCCAACGAACTAATTAAAAGCCCATATTTTGATACCAACGAGGGGTTTAACCAGAAAATTTTTATGAGGAGTCGAATTTAATAAAAGTCAAAATATAATTTTTTAAAATTTTTATATAAATTAAATGAAATTATTTAATTAATTATTTATTTTTTAAATTTTGAAGGGCGGCCAATGCCCTCGGGGGATCCCCTTGCAAGCTCACTCCTGCTGTGTTACACAATTTCAAAAGTTATTTCCATACGGCTTCATTGGAAACGTTGCTATCATTGCAGTCTGAGCTATACACAATCTTATCCAATTGGCTCAGGCTATTGTTCATTTTAAAATAATAAAAACACAACAAGTTAAAATAAAAAAAAACAAAATTCGTATCGACCTCATGTGCATTCATTATGACAATACCATTTAAGAAATTTTTATTTTCGGGCTGATGTTTTTTCAATAATTTTCAAAAGGAGACAATTTTCCATTTTGCATATGAAAAAACTACATTTTGCAAGAAAAAAACATCAAATAGAATTTTTCCGACAACCCAATGAACTTAAAAACATCCACTGCAATTTCAGTTTCAGCATTATTAGTGATTTCAACAAATCAGATTCGAATCAGCTATACTGTATCCGTCTTTTTGAAAATTCATATATTCCAATTCAAATGTGAATAAAGAAAAGTCATATCCAAATCCAAATCCAAAACCTAATTTCACAATCTGAATCTGTTTTTGACATTCATATCTGTATCTGAATCCTAATTTTGAACCAGAATTTTGTCAACTTTCAAAATCTAAGAGCATGAAGTATGAAATATTTGTTTAAAAATAAATTCGATTCCAATCCATATCCGGTCGAATATTTATGTATATCCGAATCTGAATCCGAATCAGATGTCATTTTTTAAATCTAAGTTCGATTTGATTTCTTAATTGGATATTAAATTTTATTTTTTCATACCCAATTTTTTCAGATCTATTCGGCCGGATACCTGATCCAAATAAGATATATTGACACTCTCCATTACTACATTCTTATATTTTTCACTAATATTTTTATTTTCAAAATGAACAAAAGTTTACTCCTTTGAGACCATGTTAGGTGGAATGCCATAAGACCCAAGTTGCATTCTTACTCGATAATTTTTATAAAAAATGTAACGCTATTAAAGAATTTCTCAAAGAGTGGTTATTTTGTAAAATTATAACTAAAAATTAATCTCCAATATGAAAATTTTCCTTGAAAACATGTATTTGGCTCAGGCTTGACATGTGACTTCTAGATCCTCTAAATGCCATAGCAGTGTAATACAAACCCTCTATCTGATTTGTGGATCCTTTCTATCTAGTGAATGGTTGAGCTCCTATGCAAATTATTCAAGTGGATCCATCTCAAGGATAAGGATGGCAATGAATTGGAGTACTCCTGTCGGATCTGGTTAAGAACTAACAAGTCTTGAAAAATCGCATCATGCAATGTTTTCAAGGATTTCCATCACTGGTCTGAAGAATATTAAGACGAGTTAGGCCACCGACGACAGTGGGAAATGAGAGCAGAATCTATCATGGTGTTGAGCTCCGGTTGGCCTGTGAGTCCATTAATCCGACTTTGGATGTAACTTTTTGTTCTTCCTTGTTCATTTCTGAGTTTGCAGAATGATTTATTACTAGATGATATTGCAGAATTTCTATGTATAATAGTCACATTTTTATTACCTTTTCCTAATGTGATTTTAATTCTAATATGGTCAGTGCTGTTCTAAAAGATTTCGTGACAAAATTAACTCCCTACTGAAATGGTTTACTGCTGTAGGAGTTTATTCTTCCAAGAGATGGAGAGATAAAAGTTTTGTGGTTTTATAAGGGAAAATTTTATGCAGATATTATATTATTTATGTGAGTGTTGATCATGTTCTGTTTTTATCTATCATTTCCTGATCAGAAGGACAGGGGTCATGGTTTTCTATTATAATGAAAAGCTGATAGTGGATTATTTCTCTGGTTTTCATTCTTTCGAATGCATCACTGTATTTCATGTGAACAGCCGTGACATTGACTCCATACATTTGGAACAAAAGAGAGCATTGGAAGGAATTCACGCGATACAGAAACCAAGAGTTGTTGCATCATCCATGGCAGTTGCCGCAGCTCAATCAAGTTTTGGTTCAAATACTGAAGTTGCTGTAGCAATTACATGCAATGACTGCTACTTCTGCTGTTCTCAGTGCCCAATTACCAGAATTTGGACATGCATCCCATTTTCTTTCAACGCATTATATAGTTGGTGATCATACAGACGTTCCTTTTCATTTATTATATGCGACACCTAGGTTCAGGAGCGGAGCCAGGATTTTCTTTTAGGGTGGGCCGATAGTCCAACCTCTGAATCCGAGTAGAGCCAACTGAATTCAAATCCAAAAAATACATAGCGCAATTAAAATTTTTTATTTTTTTCAACGTAAACTTTTCTTTTTTTCATTGGCCGGGGTGGTGCCATGGCCTAGGCCCCCCGCCCCTGCCTAGGTTTAACGACTTAGTCATCTGCCCCCGGGTGTAAAACCCTAAGCTGAATGTATGCCTTTGCATGATTTGACTTGTAAAGGGGCCGAGTTGACACCCACAGGTAGTGATATCAATATATCTGATTTGGATTAGATATCCAAACAAAACGGATATGCAATACAATATAACATCCCATTAAGAAATCAAATTGGATTCAGAATTAAGAAATGACATCCAATCAATTCAGGTTTGGATTCAGATATACATAAATATCTGATTAGATTCAGATTAAGATTCATACCAAATTTAGTTTTAGATAAATATCTTGTATTCTGAAAATTGGATGTACTCCGGTTTGAAATTCAGATTCAAATAAGAATATATAAATCGGATTTGGGTTGTAAAATCAGAGTTCAGATGTAAATTCAGATATGACTTTTCTTTGTTTGTATTTGATTCTGAAGTCTAATCCAAATATGTGAATATCCAAAAAGAGGATACCTTAGGAGTATATCTGATTCAAATCCAATCATTTGACATCTCTACCCACGGGAATCAAACCAACGATTGACCTTTTACCAACAACTTGCATGACCAACTATACAAACAGGACATCTTCATGCAGGATTATGTTGAGGCCAACCTAATGGAAATATAGCTATCGATGTCGATGATGTAGCAGAATTTGAATATAGAAAGATATCATAAAAAAAAACCTTAGTTATAACTTAATAAGCAAACTGTGCCAAAGTTTTGGCGAGTATTGTTCTTGTATGTACATGTATCATGTCAGACCCATTATTAGTTAGTAGCTCTATTGTTTTAAAAAAAATGAAGTAGGATTATTGCCTGATTTATTGCATGATCAATTTCTCTTAATTTGTTGTAGGCATTGTTTGAAAGAGTTCAGAGTGGAAAATTTGATATTAAGGCATTCTGTGAGGAAGAAAGTTGTTACATAGCAGACATGGTGATGCATTCTAGTTGCTAGGTTATCTCCATGCTTATTTATGCTTACTTACTATTGGAGACGGTCAACCTTCACAAGCTCTTTGTGCAGAGCAAGGGATGACTATGAGTATCGTTCTTAAAACTTGTTCTTTGGGGCAACCCCTAAGTTGTAGCTATTTGTTAGGTGCTGCTGGTTTTTTGCTTTTACGTGGAGGTTTTGTAAACCTTTCCTTCACTCTTTTTAGTTGATTAATATCAGATAAGGAGGGAGGCAAGAGAAGTCAACAGATTGGATTTGGATCAGATATATCCTTAACCATATCCACTTTTTTGGATATGAATATGAGTAACGAAAAAGCATACCCGAATTTGAATCCAATTTCACAATCCAAATAAGATTTTTACATTCATATCTGAATCCAAATCTTGAACCACATCTGACCAATTTTGGAAGTGTAAGAGTATTGGATATATGATATTTATTAAAAAATAAATCCGATCCGATCTGAGTTTGAATCCGAATTTGATTGGATATTTATGCATATTCGAATATGAATATGATTGGATGTCATTTCTTAAATCCGATTTTTTAATCGGATATTACCTTTTTTTTTTCATTTTCAATTTTTTAAGAACCGGATCAGTTGAATATGTCGAGTGCCAAGTCAGGTGCCATGTTGGGCCGCAATGGAGCGGGTGCAGCACCATAGTTGGCGCACCCGTGTGGCTTAGTTAATGAGGATTTGAACCCTTGAGGGATGGTTAGCTTGGACTTAGGACTTGAGAGTTTTTAGCTTTCCCTTTTGCCTGTTTATTGCTGTGTGCGGGTAAAGTAGGTGGCATCTGGTTGCTACCACTTAGCAACATGGAACATTTGATAGCAAGAGACCAGATGTGAATTTCTCCAGTTAGGCTTCTAAGTGCAATTCAAATGCGTTGATTATAACAAGTTTTTTTTTTATTTGAAAAAAACGTGAAAAGCGGGATGAATAAATTAGCCATTTAAAACTTTTAAAAAACAACCCTTTTCAAAAAAAAAATCAAAACAAAAAAAAAACATGAAAAATGACACTTCATTTTATTCAGTTTTTTCATGTTTTTTTAATGCCAAACTGCTTGTTAAGTTGTTTTCATTTTTTTAACTTCCTTTGTCACAAATCTACTTCTTTTTTTATGTTTGTGTTATTATTTTCTCACTTATTTTATTTTCCCCTTATTTTTAGGATTTTTAATTTCTTAAAAAAATTTACCGTATTTGTCATTTTTTTTCTTTTTTTCTTCAAGCTCGCCATTTTATATCCGAAAAATACCTTGCCGTTTAAAAAACAAGAAAATTTATTGTGACTATGGATTAGAATGACGACAAGGCAATATTCTCCATTAAGGTGAAAGGATGTGATGAAATGTTCATCTTCATGTGACAAATTAAGCCCAAAATCTTGAAGAACCAATGGAGAAGTGGAGCATCCTTACGAAGACAAGATGGTTGTGGTTCAGGTTGCTTGGCCTGTTTCTGGTCCTCTCTTATTGAGTACTTGTTTTAAGCATTGTTGTAGCTGCTGGCCTTAGTGCTGTAGGCATTAGCCATGACCTAAATCCTCTTCACTACTTTCATCCAACTGAAATTTCTTCCATGAAAGTTTATTCAAACAAGATCAAAGCTTTACATTATTGTTGCATCCTATGCGAAATTCTGATGTATATGAAGATCTTTGTTTGGACACAAGAGCAGCAATTGGATGTGAGCGACATTGTGTCAATACTTGAAGGCATCTCCATCCTCCACAACATTTCAAGCTGTTGTTGATTCTTTTCCCTCTTCTTCCATTTGATTGGTTTATTCCCTTCCATTTGACAATGAGTTGTTGCTTCTTCCTGGACATCTTGTTCAGGTTATGGATGAGCTACATGAGTTGAGCATGGAAAAGGACTTAAATAGCTTAGACTTCTTGTTCATTGTATTGTTTTCCTTGAACCGAACTTGTAGTGATTATTAATTGTTTCTTTGAGGAGAGCTTGATACAACATAGATTCTTTGCATGGTTGGGCATCACAAAATATAAAAGACTTCTTGTTCATTGTATTGTTTTCCTTGAACCGAACTTGTAGACAACTCATTTCAATGTCCCTACTTGGTTTCTGGTGTTGTAATGCTCATTTAATTAATCATTTTGCTAACCATCAAGTTCAATGTTCCTCTTCTTCTTATCAAGAAGAAGGTGAAAGCCATTATATGGTAATACGACTTAGATTATTTTTTGCTTAAGAGTTTACCATGGTTGGGAATCCATCGATGTAGTATATTATTCCATTTTCTTTCATAAGGCTGTCAAATCTTCAACATTAATAATATTATATTATGCAATTTTCAGTACCATTGACATCTAAAAGATTCTCCTGCGTTTTGAGAGTTGGTTGTATTTGCTACTTTTGCATCCAATGCAAGCCTGCTGGGAGGTGGCCTCCTACCTTTATTTAAGAACAGATCAACAAACACAAAAAATAGAAAACTGTGAAAGAAAAAAAGAAAAGAAAAATAGGAAAAAAAAAAACCATGGAGGAGAAAAGCTAATTGCAGATTTGAATGTGGTCTCATTCCCTGCTCGAGAAAAGGGGAACAAGGAAGCACAAAAGAGAAAGAGTATCTACTCCAGGAGAAGCATCCAAAGCAGCAACAAAAGGACTCTATCCACAACAGAGTCTCGGTGTCCCTTGTCATTCATGTTCCATAGTTGAAGGGTTCTCCTCAAGGCCTGATGCCAATTCATGGGGGCCTTCCAACAAGCCGACTGTCCCAAGAAATGGGAGGCTGAGGAGTAGAACCACCTATTCCAAGGGACACCATCAATCTGGTAATACCATCAATCGAAGACCATTTCCCTGATTTTCTCCTATTTCTATCATGTTTCATGTTGGCTGCTGGTTTTTTTCAAGTTTAGGAGTTGCTTAAAATCGATTGACTGATTTACCTATTTAAGTTACCAAATTTGATATTCTATTTCTAATGAAAGGAAAAAGTTATTAGAAATATGAAGTTATTTCTTTTGTCTTTATTTCTGCAACCTTGTAACAAATTTCTGTGGATATTATATTCATTATGTTGATTGAAACTCTAGATAGGATTTGGAATCTTTATCTCATTCACATCCATAATATCTAGAGTCACATGATTTTTTTTGTGGTGCTGCTATGCTCCCTTTTCAGCTATTACCAATTGAACATTTATCTATTTTGTCTGGGAATTTCAAGGTGTAAAGAAAAACAATTCACCATGCTCTAGGTTTTTGACCCTTATTGTAAATTTTGAAGCATGATCAGATTTCTACAACCTCTATTTGCTTATAGCACAAACTACATAAAAGTTGTTCAGTTGTTATGTTCTCTAGACTTGGCCTGTACATACACCTAGAGTCCTAGACCAGCAAGCAGTAAGTAGTAAGCATTTGCTTTCTCTTTCTTTTCATTTTTGAATAACAGCCAATTAACAGAGTATTATACTTGCATGGCTGATTTAATTGCATCACATGATTTTTCCCTAATTTTGTTTCATAACTTACATGCTAAGGAGTTTTATAGGTAAGTAGTTAGATTAGTGTTAGTAAAACCTTTATGTTATCTACAAAATGGTCAAGTGTTGAAGAAGCTGGGCTTGCAAAACCATAAAATTTGGACCATGTGTACTCGGTGGCTTCATCTAATAGTGCAGCTTGACACAAAATAGAGTTATATGAGTGTGAATATGAGTGCTGGTAAGGTGTAATTTTCCTGGTTAAGCTTATAATTGCTTGTCACATAGATTCTCTCAAGAGTAAATATACTAAGAATTAGACAAAATTTGATGTTATAAGTAGTGGTAAAATAAATGTTGATACAAGTGTTCATGTTGTGGTATGGTATTACTATTATTGCCATATTGTCTCTTGAGATATCAATGTTATTCCTTTGAACACAGAATTAGTAATAAATTGGTTAATTCTGAATTTATTCACAAAATTCTTGATTTTAGAACTTTTATAATTCAGAGAACAAAACGCTTAACAATGCTATTTTTATTGAAATTTAATCTTTGTTTTTCCCTTTTGGATGTAGACCCTTCACTACCGAATGCTCTAGTTGCTAAAGCTCCTCTTGGTATCAAAGCTGAAAAGGACATATGCTCTGCCTATTCTAGTCTTCTGTTTTATTGGTTCAGAAGACCAAAGTGCTACAACAAGAGTTGTCTTATTTTCTAGCCTTATGTTTTTTTCTTCCACTTCCTATTTTTATACTAGTTCTTATGTTTTTCTTGTGTTTTCTTGTTGTTGTTCTTCTTTCTTTCTTCTTCTTTCTTTCGCTTTTGAGGTGGTCTTCTTCAGTTCTTCTTTCTTCTTCTTTTATTCTGTGTTTCTTTTTCTTCTGCCCTTCTTTTTTTTTTGTTTTTATTTTGTTCTTCTTCCTTCTTCTTCTTCTTCTTCTTCTTCTTCTTTCTTCTATTTTCTTGTATTAATAAAGCATCTTCTGTTAATATCAAAGGTTCCATTTTTGCTGAAATGCGCAGCACTGATTGATTTTATTTCTCTTGCCTTTAGTTTGTTGTGGACTGTTCATGAGAAGTTGAAAATGTGGATAGAACGGATATCCCTGTAACTGTAGTAGTTGTGCAATTTCTTATTAAACATGTTTCTACTAACGGAAGTGCTCTTTATGATCATTCCTTTCTTTCTTGATAAAATTTGCAGTTCATTTGAGGTTGGGCATCTTGCTTCCATGGCCATAGGCAGCAAGGCTATCGGTGCTATTTCTGGTAGCTACTGAAGTTTACTCAGGTATATATAATAGTCTTTTTTTTCCCCTCCTGATTCACATTGAAAGATTATATGAAATTTGTGATGAGAGATGAGGCTGTTGGCAATGGAATTGAGTTAACAGAAGAGTTGAAATAATCATTGATGACAAATTAAAATTATCGATGTTAACTTTATATTTTTATTATGTAAATAATTTTTTGATAATAATTTTTTTTTTTGTTCTGTGTTAGAGGAGGTCTCTTGCTCTCTTTCTCCCTCTCTTTACATATAACATGTGAATTCACATCGCCCCTTGATCACATCTAGGGATGTCAACGGATCGGATTCGGATCAGATATATCCTTAATCATATATGTTTTTTTGGATATTAACATATTCGGATTCGAATTCAGATTCAAATTTGATATCCTAATCCGAATATGAAATCTCATTTTACAATTCGAATCCGATCCGAATCTGATTTTTATATTTATATCCAAATCTAAATTTTGAACTGGATTTTGCCAATTTTCAAAATTTAATAGCATTAGATACAAGATATTTATATAAAAATGAATCCGATCTGAGTTCGTATCTGAATCCGATCGGATGCTATTTATTAAATCTGAATCCGAGCCGATTTCTTAATCAGATATTATTATTTTTTTCATATCCAATTTTTTTGGATCAATTCGGTTGGATATCCGATTCAAATCAGATATATTAACATCCCCTATCACATCCTTTTGGTTAACAATTGTTGACCTTTCTGATTTCTTTGATACTGTAGCGCTTGATCATGATGCATAACTAATCAGTATAAGAAAGTTTCATGCATGGTAAGTAGTGGAGCGATTTGGTTTTCTATATTATAAATAATTTGAGAACGAAGATCGTCTTGACTGTAAAGAGGAACAAAAATTGCTCTTCCTTTTTTTTTTTATTCTCTGCTGCATTTTCTTTCTTGTCTTCTTCAACTAATAGTTCCTTGATATCCGGCCGCGGGTATTAAGCGCAAATTATAAATATGTTCCGCCGATTCACAACCAAGCCCATCGAATCATTGAATGACTAGTGATTCAGTTCATAAAATATTTAAGGCCATATTGTTTGCGTTACTGCACCCGATGTCCTGTTCCCCACAAAAAACAAAAAAAAAACAAGATTAATCCACTTATTTAATGAACACTACTTGTTCAGCAAAGGGGCCACACCTTGTCTCATTGAGGGAGGAGGTAAATGACATACACCTAACCCTTACTTACAAGGACCAAGGCAGAGCCGGGAAGTTTTAATTGGAGGAGCCGAATTATAATTTTAAAATATTAATAGGAATCGAAATATAATTGATCAATTTTTTTTTTATATAAGGTTAAACTAAAAAATTTAAAATTTAAAATTTTGAGTTTTTAAATATATGAGGAGGGGCCATTGCCCCTTTCGAGTCTGCCCCTGATGCACAAAAAAATGTTCACCTCCCCATATCCTGCAATCTAGTCAATCTATTTTTTAAGAATAAAAAAATGGTGGAAAAATTAAAATTAGAAAAAATTAAAATTTATAAAATACCCGAACTCCCACCTTTTATTGAAAAGCATTATATATATATATATATATATATATATATATATATATATATATCACATGCCCCCTCAATTTGAGCGTGTAATCTAAGTATACTCAAATTGTTTTTGAATTTTTCATGCAGTACAACATTTAATAATGGTTTTATTAAACCATCAACAATGAGTTCATTGGACCAAATGAACCGAGCCTTTATATGTCCTTTGCTTCTGCTAAAGTTTTTGACAATAAGTGCATTTGAAGCTGAGTTTAATTTATAGGCCTATATTGGGTGATAGACTAGTTGTTCTATGGTGGACCTTGCCATTTGAAAAGATATGCATCCTTGTCTGAATCCTCAATAGGTTGAACATTAGATATAATAGGGTTGAAAATCATGAATTTTCTGCGAGTTTCTTCTATTTGGATCATAGCATAAACAAAATTGAAGGATGAAAGAGGGGTCGTTATAAGTACTAAGATGTTCATAATTTAGACTAAGTCTGCTAAGAAGTTTAAAAATCTTGTCTTCTTCAAGATGTTGGTGTTCAATAGTAGGTGGCCGATACATAAGCATCCCTTCAGAGTGCCCACATTCACATTAAATGGTTTATCTTGACGCATAAATCTAGTAATTTTTTACTTGCTTACGATAGACTTCTTTAACAACATCCCATATTTCTTTAGCTGTTTCCATGAACATAAGCATCTTATTAATTTGAGGCTTCATGGATTTGTATAACAATTACATAACCATATTATTTTTAATTTTCCATTGTCCATACTTAGGATCGGTAGGTTCAGGTGTAGGTATCACACCTGTAACAGACTTTTCCTTTATCATTGAGAAAAAACTTTGCTGTCCTGGTCCAATTGATGTAATCAGTGATTGAAAACAGAGGGGAACGAAGACAAATGCACTTCAGTATTGAAGTCGATGACAATACAAAGATAGAACGCCCCAGCGTTGCTCTGATACCATATCAACGATTGAACAAAAAACAGCAATCTCACACCACACGGCAGTTAGCATGGTTCGGCTGTTCCTACCTACATCCACGGATGTGAACTTTTACAGACTTTACTTTTCATTCTTTGTTATCTCTTTCGTGGTTCACCTTACAAACATGTTTGTATAATGAAAGAAACGATTGAGTACAACAAATGAAAGAAAACAAGAAAGAGAAAAAATCTTCCGCTCAAGAGGAAATCACTAGCTAGCCGTTGCCTCAACAGTGGGGAGGAAGGCATTGTCGACGAGGAATGTGGAGTGGGGGGTCATCAACCATAAGTTCCTGGGGAGAGAGAATCGTTACGCGTTCATGGCGATCCGAGATCCGATGCCCAACGTCTCAGGCGTCGTGAAACTGCACTTCGATCGGGCAGGTGGGGAAGATTGCGTGGTTGCGACCAGGTAAAGAGTCTCATCCTTTTATTCTTTCTTAAAAAATAAAAAATCAGGTGGTCCTTATTTAGACTCAAATCACTGCACATGTAAATTTTAGGAAGACAGGACAACATAGACAATTACATTCTATGTGTACGTGAGCTGTCTATTCGTTGAATTTGTCTTTGTTCTTCTTTACTTTATTTTGAATATAAAATACATGTACTTCGTAAAGTTCAATGCAAGTGACTAATAAATAGACGAATCGTTTAACCAGACCTTCGAATTGCAAGATTTTCCTTTTAAAATGCAGATATGATGTTTGTATCGATTAAAAAAAGCTCAAAATTAAGTTCATTAGTTCCGATTTAGTGTGGTCTTGCATTTTAAATTTATGGATTCAATATATATAGAAAAGGGAATTTCAAGTGTAGAAAGTAAATTTAACAAGATATGGATTTTAATGTCAATATTTTGCCATTATGAACTTAAGATTTCAAGTAATAAAGAATGCCCTTAATGCCTCTCTCTCATGAACTCTGGATCGGCCACTTTATCCGTAGAGGGGCTACAAATTTAGATGAGAAATAAAACAGCCTAGTGAAACACGCATGTTAAAACAGTCCAACAATACTTCGATAGAAAGTCTCATGTGCATAACGAATTCCTTCCTTATGAACCTTAAAGGTGGTTCTCATAGGTATAGCGACGCCTTTGCATTCTCCATATGGGTTTGTTTCAGGATATTAAGTAGATGATTCATTTTATAAAGGTAAACAACATCATTTTAATAAATATCCTCAATTCCTAAAAAATACGAAACATTACCTACATCTTTTTTGAGAAAATGTTGTTAATTTCAATTCTAGAATAACTTTCAATATTACCTCCTTAGATGGTCTTGGCAATAACATGTCGTCCACATAGACAAGGATGAAGGCTTAGAATCCTTGAGAAATATATACAGATAGATATGAGGTGGAGATCCGAAATCCACGGCCTTGTAGAAATTGACTAAGGTGCATGTACGTGCCTGTTTTAAGCCAAAACAAGGCTTTCACAAGAGGAAACACATGATTTGGGTGGTTGGGGTCTTTATAACCTTGAGGCTGCAACATATAAACTTCCACGATTAGAAATCCATTTAAGAAAACATCAACAAAATTAAATGACTCATTTGAACAGAGCGACTAAAGAGAGAAACATTGGCACAAAAATGGATTCAATAACTGGACTAATGGACTAAGAGTCTCAGTAAAATCAATTCGAGCCTCTTGAAGGTAACCTTTCGCCATGAGACGAGCTTTATGTCTAGCAACAGTTTTGTCGAGATTGTTTTGAGCTTGCAAACCCATTTTGATCCGATAACATGAAAATGATCCTTTCTGGCGAGTAGTTACGCTGCAAGGCATGAAGTTCTTTATCCATTGCTCCTTGTTATTCTTCGTATTGAGAGGCTTCCTTGTAGCTAATAGGTTCTTGGGCATTTAACTGTGGTATGGGATTAAATGGTGACAAAGGTCTTAGGTTTTAGATGTCGATGATGCGGACCCATTTAAACCTGCATCCGTCCACATGCCCCTTACTGGTTTGGCCAACGAGGTTCACATAACAGCAAAAACACAAAGGATTCCAGACGCCACAACAGCCCTCATAGCGTGGTGGAGTTAGGAAACCATTCGTATGTACAAGAGAAGAAAGAAATTCATGCATACAAGTCATGCATGCAAAGAATGTATACAAGGCAAGGAGGCTACAAGGACAAATTCATTAATTACTTTTATCTTATTCAAGTAGACTTACCTTGCAAGGCTATAAAAAACCCACATAGAAAGAAGAGTTTGTAAACTTAAGGGGCAAATGGTGGGAACCACACATTGAAAGGTCACGTAACGATGGATTTGCAAGTTAACGCCTTTCAAGCTACAAGATAACACATGCCTCTTTCCTAGTTGTTCTGTGAGGGAGCAAGAGTTCAGGAATTCGTTGAATTTCTACTGTTACTTACAATTTGAATTTTTCTGCTGTTCAAATTTTGAATTATTTATGTTTTGTTATAAAAACCCATGTATTATGCTTGTTTGGGGGCATGTCATGGATGAATAATAAGAAAGATTATTTCTGTTTTCTAGTTAAGATTCTTGTGTTTTATTGCTCTAACTTTCACTTTCTCTGTCTGCCAATTCTGAAGAAGGCTAGGGGACTGTCCATCCTCCTTACCATCTGAGGTTCTCGATGTGCATCTAGCTTGAAGAAGGCCGCACATGCTCTCCTCGGCGTCTCTCCTCCAACGGGCATCTTGGACGGTAGCACAATCGCCTCGTACATCAACCTTCGTCAAATCAAGGGTTACCAGCATCCATCTTCATCACTATTAAGGACAATCACTCAAGCCCAACAACAACACTTCAGCTAATGTTTTTGCAATATGCTTTGCAGACAAAACTAACACAACAAGCTAACCACGATTGAGTATGAAGCTAACAATGGAGAAATCGGCGATGGCAGAGAACGGCTTGCCTGTCGCGGTGGCGACTGGGGAAGAGGGCGTCCGATGGTGGCGAGAGGGTGTTTGAATGTTATGTTCTGCTGAGGATTTGAGGAAAGGGCAGAGGCAGAGGCCCCGTTAGATAAAATGGGAACATGGGGGGAAGAGGATTTTAAAGCTGCCGGAAACCTTACCTGACAGCAGCTGATGGTGGTGGTCGGGCGGCGATTGAGGTGGGCGACGGCAGTGTTCGGTGGTGGCAAGCCAGCGACGCAGCTCAAATGGGAGATGTCGGGCGGGCGATTAAGGTGGGTGACAGCGGTGTCTGGTGGTGGCGAGCAGGCGACGCTGCTCGAATAGGGGAGGTTGGGCTGGTGATTAAGGTGGGCAACGGCGGCGTCCGGTGGTGGAGAGGAAGAGCTGCTCCGTTGCTGGTCGTGAAGGACTGGTGGAGGGCGAGAAAAGGATGGTGGTGGGAGGTGTTACGGTTGTTTTCCACCGTACAAAAGAACTCACAAAATCCAACTTAAGAAGACAACAACCATCCAGTTCAATACTTATACTACCATAAAAAGCTCTCAAACTTCATACATATATTCAATAATTATGCAATTAACACATCAATAAACCAACTCAAACCAACTAATTTGATAATAACAAATATAAATATAATGCTGAAATTCTAATAATAAATAAACACGTTTTAATAATAAAACAATAGAAAATATACACATCAAGTTTACGTGAAAAAACACACGTAAAACACCACAGGCAAAGATACTTTATATCTATATATATATATATATATATATATATATATATATATATATATATATATATATATATATATATATATATATATATATATATATAGTAGCAATAACTTTACTGTTTTTAGAAAAATAATAAACACAAGAGATGAATAACACTTTCTTATAAAAAAAAAAAAAAAATCACTCAATGACTCCCTTGTCTTTTGATCAATCCCTAAACAAGTCTACCTTTTTTTTATCTTCAATCTCTTTTTGTCTTCTTCCTTATAGGGAAGGACCCTCTTCTTTTGATTTGAAAGAGGTGAGTGAGAGGGTAGGGCACAGTCTGGGGCCCTTTCTCTTTTCTCCACCCGCTCACTCAAGTGAGCGAGTGGGTCGGGTTCTCATTTGAGGTTGGACCTGACTAAGGCAGATTTGTCCGTGAGTGAGTGAGAGAGAGAGAAAAAAAAGCTACCGATTGGCAGAGGCAGCTTGCTCAACTATATATATATATATATATATATATATATATATATATTATACGTCTTTCCTCATGCCAATGCTAGCCGAACATGCGGTCTCTACCGTCCAAATGGACGACCCATTTTTTAACTAGAAAAAAGTGTCCAACGCCGAGCCAGCTTGAGGCCAACTCAAACTTGCTTGTCAAAACTCGACTCATTCAAATGTATGCTCGAAATCGAATCGAGTTCGAGTTGAAAAGGCTCAAATGGTCTCGATTCCATCATGAGTTGAAAAGGCTCAAAAAATGGACTCGATTCCATCATGAATGCTCAAATATAATGAGAGAAAAGTTAAATGAGCAAAAAAAAAGACATGTTAGCTTAACATAAACGAGTTAAAGGAGTTGAGCATTGAACTCAATGCTATATTGTCGAGTCAAGTTTGAGTGTATTGACTCAAGTGGAGGTTGAGCTGCGCTAAGCTTGAGTTTTTTTAGTCAAGTCGAGGTCGAGATAGGCCCTACCCATGTGCAGTCAGGAACTCACCATGTAATTACGAAACTTTCACCAAGGCCAAGTGAAATGTTTTTGTAAATGTCATATATATAATGTAATTTTAGTCATGCCGAGGTCCCTAAGGTGGGGCAGCAGTGGAGGGTGGGCTTTAGGTCTTTTATTTTGGACTCTAGTTGTTAATCTCTTAGTTTTTTAAGCATGCTACTGCCTAAAAAACAAAGCAACACTTTTGAAGCAAGGCAAAAAATGTCCCAAGCAAAGCAACCCGATGTAGTTTGGAGGCATGAGCAGGTGGATCATCCCCAAAAAGTTTGGTCAAACAAGATTTAATAGACCTCCACCGAGTGGTGCAACAACTGTACTAAAACAAAAAAAAAAGATTTGGGGTATTTTATTTTTTATAAAAAAAATTGTTTTTTAAAGTCCAAAAAAATTGACATTGAAGCTTCAAGAAGGACCTTCAAGATTATATTGAAATAAGTATTTTTGAAAGAGAGAACTCACTTGTTGGACTTTTTAACTTTTTTTATAACATCTTCTTATCTTATAAAAAAAGGAAAAATCATTGTTTTACTTTAATTAAGGGTATTTTGGTCATTATCATACACCTAGCAAAAAAAAAAACTGCATAAAGGTATATAATGACCAAAATAGGGTGATAAAAAAAAGTAAAAGGTCTAAAAAAATATTTTTAAAATTCTAAAATAACCCAAGCCCCTTATTTTTTTCCGAGTGTGTTGTACATTTTTTGTGAATGGAAGACAAGAGTAAAGCGGACTACCATTGAAAGATACTTTACCTTGCAGAGGCAGAAGCCCCATCTTGACCTTGTCAACTTAAGGCATCCAGTCAAGAGTGATAGACTCAGAAATGTGTGACTATGAGGGTAGAAGCCGCCTCTCCAAGATCATCCATGGCATTGAAAGGAACAAAATTGGTGCTACTCTTACTAAAGACCATCAGCATAAAGGAACAAAGTGTCAAAACTTTTTATGTAAGTCAAGGTCGAGCTTTTTGTAACACCGTTGACCAAGTACTTCCATCTCTCTCTCAATACGAAAGAATACTGCCATTTCTCTCTCTTTCTCAAAATCAGTCTCTGCATTAACCACCTAATCCAAGGTCGGTGCACGATACGTCCATACTTGTTTGGAAAAAGAGACAAAAACTCTAGGTTTTTTTGTTTTTAGGCCTCATTTGATTCAGAAGAAAAAGACTCTACATCGTGAGAATTTTACCCCATTTTTTCCTGCTTTGTCAAACACAGAGAGTTTTACCCTGTGTTTTCCATTGAACTTGGAAAAAATTTCCCCACCAAACAAGCCGAACTTCTCAGGTTTCACTTTTTCCTATAGTAACTTTTTCTTCAAAATTTTACTGTCCTATGCTATCAAACGTGACTTGAAAGTCACAAGTTAAGATGGGAAGGTAGTTCCAAAACAAAAGAAAAATAATAATAAGAAAGCGACAAAAAAAAAAAAGTTGGTGAGAATATATAATATATATATACCTCAAATCTCAATGAACTTAGGCTTAGCACTTTCTCTTTTTGTGTCTCCCCTCACTAACTAATGGGAAGGCCAATGCCTTTTTCCCAGCCCCTTCCTTCCTCCCACTTTGACTCATGGCTCATGCACCGTTTTTACCTCTTCTTTGTACCCACTTCTATTGGGACCTGAACCATTTCAAAAGGCATGTGTCATGCAACGCAAAGGTACTGAGTAGCTTTCACTTAAAACAACAAAAAACAAGCCTTATACTAACTTTAAGCTCTGGAGATAAGATGTTAAGTGGAGAGTTTGGCCCTCTTTCACAACGATGAAACTAATTTCTTAGATTTGAAGCCATTTTTTTCCCATCATTTGGTTTTGAAGATATTTATTTCTACTAAAAGTGGCATTGCTTTCGACAAAACCAAAAGGTAGAAATTAAACTTAAAAAAAGGAGAATTCTCAAAATATATATATATTTTTAAATAAATAAAATGCCCCCATTTTTCCTTTGATGCACTACTTTCCCAACAAACCGTCCACATGCAATGTGCGTAATTAATGACCAAAATACCTTTAATTAATAAAAAAATTAATAAAAAAGAGGAAATCTTTTGCAACTGACAATGAAAAACGTAAAATGAAAAAATCAAAAACAAAAAAAAATTGTTTCTTCTTAAAAAATCTCCAATATATTCTATTGACACCGCATTTGGTGGCCCACATCACAGCCTCTTGGTTTGAAACCGGGATTGATAATCTAAGTTAAAAAAGATATTTTTTGTGAAGGCCACTACACTACAAACGCGTGGATATGCAATTATTTTTCAAAGAATCTGCCAGTTCCCTTGTTCTTGAGTAGCTAGCCGCCAGACCACTGCTCCACTGGTCCCCAATCTCGCTTCATCGCTATAAAACTTGAGGTTGAACCCTCTCTGTAATTCTACCCACCACCAACAATGGACGCCATCTCCTCTTCCTTCCATGCTCCATTTCCCCGACTGAACCTCAGTTCTCCTCCCCTAAAGCCACTTCCTTAGCCATCACCTTTCCCACTATTACCAACATCAGATTAGAAAGGGGACCTGATCAAACTCAACTCCGAACTCACTCCCCAAAAACTGCTTCCACTACCACAGTGCTAACAGTAGCAACTCCATCTCCTTTACCTCCTTCCACAGAGCCAATCAATGGCAAAAGAGAAAAAGCAGCACCTCCACCATTGGAGAAAGCTGCTCGCCCTGCTAGACAACCTAACAGAACAGCATCATCATCATCTCTTCATGTGAAGCTCTGCAATGGTCTGGACAATTTGATAACAAATTTCGTCGAACGACATCCCTTGCGGTTGTCCGTCAACCCTAAGGATGTTTTGGCCGGCAACAATGCCCCCGTCGGCGAGCTGCCGCCCACCAAATGCACCGTCGAAGGCCGGCTGCCCAGTTGCCTCGAGGGCGCCTACATCCGCAATGGGCCGAACCCGCAGTTCATCCCAATGGGCGCCTACCATCCGTTCGACGGCGATGGGATGTTGCACGCCATCCGAATCTCTGGTGGGCACGCCACGTTCTGCAGCCGCTTCGTCCGAACGCACAGGTTCAACAAGGAGGAGGAGGCGGGGTTGCCCATCTACCCCAACTTCTTCGCCCTAGAAGGCGCCGCCAGGTTTGCAAGGGTTGTCGTGTTCGCGGTGAGGGTGCTTACCGGCCAGATCAACCCCATGAATGGCGTGGGGCTCGCCAATACAAGCCTGGCATTTTTTAACAACAAGCTCATGGCGTTGGAGGAGTTGGACCTCCCCTACGTCGTGAAGCTCACGCCGGACGGCGACATCGAGACTGTTGGCCGGTGGGACTTCGGCGGGAAGGTCCAGCCGAGCATGACTGCTCACCCGAAGGTCGACCCTATCACCGGCGAGGTCTTCGCCTTCCGTTATGGCCCGATCCCTCCGTTTCTAACCTACTTCAGAATAGGAGTCAATGGCAAGAAGCAACCGGACGTGCCCATCTTCTCCTTCCCGCAGCCTTCCTTCGTGCACGACTTGGCCCTCACCGAGCGGTACGCCATCTTCCCCGAGATGCAGATCGTCATGCAACCACTAGCAATATTCACGGGATTCGGAGCATATATGAAATATGATGCCGGAAAAGTCTCACGCGTGGGGATAATCCCACGCTATGCCAAAGATGAGTCGGAGATGAAGTGGGTTGAGGTGCCGGGATTCAACTTTGTGCACTCGGTCAATGCTTGGGACGAGAAGGGAGGGGAGGAGGTGGTGTTGGTGGCAGCGAACATCACGTCGGTGGAGCACCTGATGGAGATGAGGATGGATCTGATGCACTGCTGCGTGGAAATGGTGCGGATTAACGTCAGGGAAGGGAAGGTGGTGGGGAGGAAGCCGCTGTCAGCAAGGAACTTGGAGCTTGGGGTGATCAACCCCAAGTTCCTGGGGAGGAAGAACCGCTACACATTCATGGCGGAGGCAGATCCGAACGGGAAGTGCGCAGCCATCGTCAAACTGGACTTCGATCTGGCCGGTGGGAATGATTGTGTGGTAGCGGCCAGGTAATCAGTTCTTCCAATTTCATTCTTTTTCTTATTGAAAGATAAAAACTGAAATGATAAATTCAGATTGTTACTTTGAGTTGTAACTATTTTACATGCACATACTTACATACATCTTATGACTTTGTGAAGTGAACTCAGGATGCCGTCTATTCAGGGAATGTGTTCTCTTCTCAGATTTACTTTTATTAACAAAATTAACAAAATTTGGTGGTGGGCAGGAGTTTTGGCCAAAGATGCTTTGCTGGAGAGCCATTTTTTGTGGGGAAGGAAGAAGGCAGCGGCGAAGACGATGGCTATGTCTTAACTTATACACATGATGAAGGAAGTGGGGAGTCGAGTTTCGTGGTTATGGATGCCAAATCCCCTACTCTCGACATTGTGGCATCTGTTAAGCTTCCACATAGAGTGCCTTGCGGCTACCATGGCCTCTTTGTCAGTGAAAAGGATCTGCAGAAGCAGAAGAATTGAAAATGATCGTATACGTACATACATTCATCAGTGCATATGTTAATTTGTGTGGCTATGTATATAGCAGATTACACAGAAGAAAAAGAAGAAGAAGAAGAATTGCAGCAGTAAAGGAGCATAGATTCTATTGCCCAACCCTAGAGCATCGTGTTTAGTGAGTATGAAAATATTTTATTCTATAGAGAGTTTATTTATAAAAATTCAAAACAAAAATTAGGCGCTTACCAACCTCCATTGCACCAACCCCTTTTAACATAACCCATAACGTTCATCAATCAAGGAAAAAATATTTATAATAAAAAAACTGATGCAAGAAAACAACCAATTTGTAACTTATTAATAAAAAAAGCTATGGTGTTTCACATCAAAAGATATTAACTACCCCCATGACAAGAAGCTACTTATATGGACAAAGCCAATATATTTTAGATAAGACTCATGACATGCCCATGTCAGTGGGTTAGGGGATGCATGTCATGCGCTGAAGTCACGTGCATGACAAATATCTGACAGTGAGTTGTCCTTCACTGGGTTCTGTTCACCCATCCACATGACTCTCTCGTCGTCATGACACTTTCAATGAGTATGGGTAGAGGGAACGTTTTGTCTTCTTTGAAGAGGTTGGTGATGAATCTAATGTAGTAAAACGACTTGCATTTTTTCACAATTTTTCTTTTTTCTTTGCTTGCTATAAACTTCTCACATTTTCAATGATTCGACGAGTAATACCGAAGAAAAAATATTAGAGGAGCTACAAGGAAGCTTTAAAAAAAAAGCATTTCCATTTTAAAAGAGAATAAACAACACGCTTCTAGTTCCTGATAAGATTACCTCAGTTTTCTGACGTTGTACGTGGCTGACTGCATCTTTATTGCTATGTCACGAGAGAAAAACATGGCATTTATTTTTACCACTGCAACAAAAATAAAACTTAAAAGAAAATTTAACATGAATCATAACTAAAACTGAAAACAGAACAAGAGGAAAATAAAAACCTAAGAATACGCTGCAAAGAGAGAGAGAGAGAGAGTTTACCCAAACAAAGAGCTGACCACGCAGCCGATGAAGAAGACATGACGGAGAAGCACGTAGCATGGAAAAGGAAACTGTCCGGTGGAAGTGGAGGGAATCAGATTCAAGAAAGGGCGGAGCGGGAATCGGACGCCCAAAAGCGACCAAAAACTAGGAAAACAACAAAACCTCCACCACAGCAATTGCCAAGCCGAGAGGAAACCCGGAATGTGAAACTAGACGAAGGTAACCAAACGCCTGCTTGGGAACACAATCCCGGGAAAATCCCCACCAGAGCCAACTTCGTAGAACCTACCTATAAACAGAAACTACATCTGCAGCAATTAATGTAGTTTTACCAAATGAGGAGGGGAGACGAGACTCCACCGAAACCGCCTACATTTGGAGTGAACCCTACTCGCTTTGGACTTAGAGAAGAGGGCTCAAAGAAGAGTCGCAGCGTCCCAGCGGAAAGAAAGAGTCGCAGGGCAGAGAGAGAGAAGATCGTGCGTGCCCTATTTGTTATAATTAAAAAAAAAAACTCTCAAAAAATGGACGAAAAAAGGACAGGGTGTAGTTTGTCAAGATGATTTTAGTCAGGTGCACATTTGAAAAAAAGATGATTTTAGTCAGGTGCGGTGTTGCTGACCACACTCAACTCTTTCGCACCCCGCATGGCATTGGGTGCAAAACAACTGAATGGGCTTGAATTATTGTGACAAAAATGACACGTCTTGCCAACTAAAGGCATGTACGTCCTATGAAAAAGCCCGCTGTTGGTCAACTTTGTTATTTGTTGATTAGTTTTTTTTTTTTTCACGAGTGAATGGACTGTGTTGTCAGCACACCTCCAGAATTGCCAATCCGGTCTATTAGGTGCATGTTTTCTTTGTCTGATCAAATTACGGTCATCGACTGTTAAAATATTATCCTGGGAAGGCCATCATATATGGTTTTCAAAATCCTTACCAGGTTAATTTTTCAAAAATATAAGAGTAAATAAACGAGTAAATAAACGAGTCGAGTTTGAGTTGGAAGAACTCGACTCAATTAAACTCGACTCGACTCGACTTGATTTTAATTTTTTTTTTAGTTTTTTTTTTGTTTTTATTTTCATTTCGTCTTTTTTCCCTCTCATTTTTCTTTCCTCTCTTTTTTCTTTTTTTTTGTTTCCATTTCGTTTTCTTTCCCTCTCATTTTTCTTCCCTCCCTTTTTTCTCTACATTTTCTCTTCTCCCCACGCACACCTTTTTCTCTTTTATTTTTCTTTCCTCCCTATTTTCTTTTTTCTCACCTTTTCTCTTCTCCCCACACACACTTTTTCTCTGGCATTTAATGTCAATGCCTCCCTTTTTCTCTTTTCTCCCCACGCCCATTTCTCTCTCCAGATCTCTCTTCTCCCGCAGCATTAATGCAATGCCATTATCGGGTGTTGTAAAACGAGCCGCATTTATGGCGGGTGTTGGAGGAACACCGTGAAGGAGAAATAAAAAGTCGAGCCGCTGGAGTCGACCTCCTCGAGCATCAAAAAAATTTCTCGAGTCGAGCTCGAGTTAAAGTAATGAAACTAGTATCGAGCTCGAGTCGAGCTGGTTGAATATAAGTCGAGCCGAGCTCGAGCTGACTGAACTCGAGCTCGACTTGGCTCGTGTGCAGCCCTAGCTTGAACTCCACTTGTTTAACTAAGGAGTCAAACTTGACTCGAGCTTAACCAAATGAGTTCAAGTCAAGCGTGAGTTAGCTTGACTCATTGAACATCCACACCTGTCAGCGCCCCTTGTTCCTACTGCATGCAGCCTGAGTACATCTTTAATTAAACTATCTGATCGATATATATATGAGAAAGATCCATATCTAATGCCGACAAACTCCACTTTCTGTTTGCTTCTGCATACAAGAATCACTAGCGACTGAATTATGAATTCGGTTGGTCCAAAGGAAGGCCAAGGCTCCAGTCGGATGCCCGACGAGAGCCACAAACAAATGGCGATTCTATGCTTGTTAAACCAACGAGAACCATACAATCGTTTCTTAGATTGTTCCATAAGCCCCAAAAAATCTACTTCTATCTGAACTATCCCTAGGGTCACGAAGGTTATTGACTCTGATTTTCCATATATTCCAAACTACTATTGGAAGAGCCATCCTCCATATCCTTTCATGCTAGGTGGAAGGAAATCTTCTATTTCACCACCATGCCACAGCCATGGACGACCAAGTGGGAATGGAATGGTTAAATTGAACCTTCTTCCCAACCTATTCCAAATCAGTCTCGCTCTACAGCAATGGAATGGACTCATCTTCTTTCAGACAAACATTACATCCCTTGGCAATTTGAAAGCCAAAATTTTTGGTCTTGTCCATCGATCATGAGAAGCTTTTCTTCATAGGAGTGATCGAGGTACCATTGAGTTCCTGCATTGGCATGATTCTTCCATATCCATCTTCCCTTCCTGTCCACGTCCCTACTAGGTTTTATATTTTTATAAATCTCTTCTTTACTAAGATTTGTCACATGCTTTCCATTCTAAGTTGGTTAAAACATCTTATTCATCTTTTACCTCTACGTGCTCGATAACATGATTTTATTCTATCACTACTGTTTTTTTTTTCCAAAATATTTATAATTAATAAAAAGGAAGTTTCCTTATCATCCCATTTGCAAAATTAAAATAAACAACCAAAATTCAAAGATTCCAATCAATTAATTGAGCCAAATTAACATATATAAAAAGTAATGCAAGTTAAAAAAGTTAACAATACTTTGGATATCAGGGGGTCTGACTACCTTAATTTTAGATGTGAGCAGTCCATCTAACAAAAGGCAAGTGGTGCGCATCAAATTAGATTAAACTGTACTTTTAGCCATCAATATCATTGGTTTAACATCCCCCTTAATCTGATCAAAGTGAAACAAATTAATCTTAAAAATTAATGTTTTGTGAAAAACGTACTTTTTTTAAACCTGTTTTTCAAAAATTGATTTGCGTGTATAAGTGACAAGACCAAGACCAAAACTTAAGGAAAAAAGAGGCCAGATTATTCACACCCTTCTGGATGAATGGATTTCTGGTCATCAGCTATGTCGCTATTGACATTAATCTCCCAAATCTTATGCTGGCGGTTTTTACTTTTTATTGAGTTCTGTAGATTTGACCATTGACACTACCTTCGTTGATACGAAAATGCATGAAAATAGAGTTTTTCAGGTTATCCAACAAACCAACCTTCTGTCTGAAGTCCTGCGATGCTTCATTGAAGTTCGTCATGAATTCAAGTTTTCATTTGTGAAATATAAACTAGGATTAAAGAGAACTGACTCTAAAATGTTGTTTTTCATTCTCTGTCTCAGGAAAACACCTACATACCCATAAATCTTACAAAAGGAGGATTGGATAATTCCACTTTCATTTACATTACTGCTTCTACACTACGGAAATAAAGAACATATAGTTCTTTTTTTTAATAATAGCCTACTTTAATTCAACTTCGTATCCCAAAAGATACTTGCACATTACTTTTAAATGAGCTGCAATCAGTCTCATAGTTAAATTTTGAATATAAGGCTCGATGGTCAGGGATTACCTCAATTAGCAAAACAAGATAAGCATTAATACCACGATTTTGTAATAAATTTGAAGAAAGCAACTAAAAATTTTGGAAAAGCAGGAGTGTTCGGCCATAATAATATGTAGTAAAAAAAACTGCACAAACCAAAATGAGGCGTAGCATGATGGAGGTTTTATCTTAATTCAAATAATTTTTCCACTTCATCAAATCAAATGTTCTTCCGAAAGCTGACAAAAAGTTCATAGCGCGGGCCCCTTAACGTTGTCTAAGTTCTTTGAATTTTTCATGAGGGCAGAAAACTCACATAATAGGCTGACTTAAGGCCAAATAGATGAAGATACAGTTGGACGGACAATCCTCGAGTGTCACAAATCAATGGTAAACATCAACTCATCGTAATATTAACCTGACATGGAAAATTCATTAATTAGGTGATCATATCATTCGAGAAAAAGATATGCTACTACTGTTAGGCACCCTAAGGATTTCGTATCACTTTTCTTAGCGTTTCTTTTGAATTCATTCAATATTATTGAGCAACAGATATGTTTAATTTTGTTGCCTTTCTGTGATTGACAGATTCGATCACAGCGGTTTTGAACTTAAGATTAAATTTATCAGTTTGCTACTTCTACCAGGGCAGCGGCAAAACTAAAAATTTCTGGTTAAAGGTAAAAATCTACAAAACCATTTTAAATCTATAAACTATCCGACCTCCCACCCCTTTTTTTTTTTTTTTGTGAAGGTGCAGATGTATTAGTGCATGACCCTGGTGATTTAATTCATTCTGCGCACGTCTTCTTTCAAGACTAAAATCATATCACAATGATGTCATATTACATAGCAGCACTAGTAATCGTATCCTCTTTTTTTGATATTCATACGACTTGAACTTCTAATTTGAATACAAATAAAGAATAAGTCATAAATCTGAAATCTAATTTCACAATCTAAATCTAAATTTGATTTTTAAATTTGAATTCGAACCTCAATTTGAGTTTGACTAATTTTCAAAATGTAAAAACACTAGATATAAGATATTTGTTTAAAAATATGTGTGATTCAAATCTGTTTATGAATACGGTCGAATATTTATTTATAACTGAATTTTTATTTGATCGAATGTCATTCTTTAAATTTGCAACCCGATTTTTTAATCAGATGTTAATTTTTTTTTAATATTTGATTTTTTTTTCAAAACAACTCAATTAGATATTCAATCCAATTCAGATATATCAACATCCCTCAAGGTGATACATCGACCCTCAACCAAATTTTAATAAAAAATAGTAAAATATTGATATTTAATATATAAATGCATTTATTATAAAATAAATATAATTATATGTTATCTTATCCGTGTTATTAAGCCGAGCGCTGCGGAGGCGATATTTTAAAGCTGGGCCCAGTTCCCGAAAGCCGGTCGGTACTCTACGACGGAATTATTGCCTTCTTGCCGACAGCGGAAAGCAAAAAAGGATCCCAAGAAACTAACACAATCGAAAAGGTGAAAGAGGTTGTTCAATTGCTTTCACACAAAGCAGCACATACATTTTCACAACGAAAGGGAAACCAGAAACGGAAACTAGAAAAGGTGAAAATTGCTTTCACACAAAGCAGCAAGTACGTTTTCACAACAAAAAGAGAAACCAAAGGAATAGAAAGACCATGAATCGTGTAAGAATGATGGTAGAAGGGAAGGTACACGACGTTACTGGAAAGTTGAGGACACAAAGATGGATGGAGACAGACACATACCTTCAAAGACAAAGACGAAGATAACTTTTCTGCGTCTGTCTCCTTTCCAAGGATCACGTGATAGTGTCTCTTTCCACAAGTAAAATGTGCACCGTAAACAACAATTTTCACTTGCTTCAAACAATCTGGCTACTATCTCGTTCCTCCCCCACTGGCCAATGGTTTCTACCACTCATTTCAGAATTTTCCGTTCACGCAACAGTACTGCTCCTCTGTATCGCCTCAATCCCCTTTAAACCTCCATGCCATCCTGACCTTTGCCTCCCTCTCTCTGTAATTCTACCCACCACCAACAATGGACGCCATCTCCTCTTCCTTCCATGCTCCATTTCCCCGACTGAACCTCAGTTCTCCTCCCCCTAAAGCCACTTCCTTAGCCATCACCTTCCCCACCATTACCAACATCAGATTAGAAAGGAGACCTGATCAAACTCAACTCACAACTCACTCCCCAACAACCACTACCACTACCACAGCGTTAACAGTAGCAACTCCATCTCCCCCTCCTCATTCTACAGAGCTAATTAATGGCAAACGAGAAGGATCGCCACCTCCACCATTGGAGAAAGCTGCTCGCACTGTTAGACAACCTTACAAACTGATAACATCACCATTACCTCTCCACGTAATGCTCTGCAATGCTCTAGATGACTTGATAAGCAACTTTGTCAACCGACATCCCTTGCCGTCGTCCGTCAACCCCAAGGATGTCTTGGCTGGCAACTATGCCCCCGTCGGCGAGTTGCCCCCCACTAAATGCACCGTCGAAGGTCGGCTCCCTAGATGTCTCGATGGCGCGTACATCCGCAATGGACCCAATCCGCAGTTCGCCCCCAGCGCCGCCTATCATCTGTTCGATGGGGACGGGATGTTGCATGCCATGAAGATCTCAGGCGGGCAGGCCACATTCTGCAGCCGCTTCGTCCGGACATACAAGTTCACCAAGGAAGAGGAGGTGGGGTTGCCTATCTACCCTAACTTCTTTGCATTAAACGGCGCCGCAGGGTTTGCTAGGGGCATCGTGTTTGCGGTGAGGGTGCTTACCGGCCAGATCAACCCTATGAACGGCATGGGGCTTGCCAACACAGGCCTCTCATTCATGAACAACACACTCATGGCATTAGCGGAGTCGGATCTTCCCTACACGGTGCAGCTCATGCCGGACGGCGACATCGTTACGGTTGGCCGGTGGGACTTCGCCGGGAAGCTCACTATGGGCATGACTTCTCATCCAAAGGTGGACCCTGTCACAGGCGAGGTCTTCGCCTTTCGGTACGGCCCCATCCCTCCGTTTCTCAACTACTTCAGAATAGGGGGCGATGGCACGAAGCAACCGGACATCCCCATTTTCTCCTTCCGGCAACCTTCCTTCGTGCACGACTTGGCCATCACTGAGCGGTACGCCATCTTTCCCGACATACAGATAGTCATGAAACCACTGGCAATGTTCACAGCAATGGGGCCACCGATGGGATGCGAGGCCCAGAAAGTCCCACGCGTGGGGATAATCCCACGCTACGCCACCGATGAGTCGGAAATGAAGTGGATTGAGGTGCCTGGATTCAACTTCGTGCACTCAGTGAACGCGTGGCATGAGAAAGGAGGGGAGGAGGTGGTGCTGGTGGCGGCGAACGTTGTGCCGGTGGAGCACATGCTGGAGAGGATGGATCTCCTACACTGCTGCTTGGAGATGGTGAGGATCAACCTGCGGGAAGGGAAGGTGGTGGGGAGGAGGGCACTCTCTAGGAGGAATCTGGAGTGGGGGGTCATCAACCCCAACTTCCTAGGGAGGAAAAACCGCTACGCGTTCATGGCGATCCGAGATCCGATGAGCAAGGTCTCCGGTATCGTGAAACTGGACTTCGATCGAGCAAGTGGGGAAGATTGCGTGGTAGCGACCAGGTAAAGCGTCTTGTCCTTTTCTTCCTCCTTAAAAAATTAAAACTCAAAATTGTACTTATTTAGATTCAAATCACTGCACATACATGTAAATTTTAGGAAGACATGACAACATAGACATGGATCTTCTATGAGTTTGTGAGTTGAATTTGTCTTTGTTCTTTATTTTATTTTGAATATAAAATATATGTACTTCGTGAGGTTAAATGCCAGTCACTAGTAAATAGAGGAATCGTTAACCAGACCATTATGGATATAAGCCTGGTATGTGTCCTTTCCGTTTGAAGACTTTTTCTTTTAATTAAAATGTAGATATGATGTTCGTATCGATAAAAAAAGCTCAAAATTAAGTTGATTAGTTCCGATTTAGTTTGGACTTGTATTTTAAATTTATGAATTCAATATCTACAGAAAGGGAATTTGAAGTGTAGAAATTAAATTTAACAAGCTATGGATTTTGTAAGATTGATACAATCAATTCAGCAAACTTAACTTTTAATAAAGACAATCATGCTCAAGTATTTATAAAGTTTGCTCAAGTAGTCTGGCCGGTAAATTTTTTTTTAATAAAAAGCCTTTCTTATTAATTTGATGAGTACTGCCATTTTACAAAATATCTCCCAGTTTTTGATGCTGTCCTGTCACTTGGATATATCCACGCCATCTAATTTGTAGCACCCACCAGTCGCAAGCAATCTTATGGGTCCTAAAAACAAAATTTGGTGTTGCTAGAGAAAATCCTGCTAGGAGCTGCTTTTGTACGCGAAGTAACTGGCATTCTGCTACTGCAACTAACACTTGTGGTGGACAGGAATTTTGGAGAGAGATGCTTTGCTGGGGAGCCATTTTTTGTGGGGAAGGAGGAAGGTGGCGATGAAGACGATGGTTATGTGTTAATTTACACACACAACGAGGGCAGCGGGGCGTCGAGCTTCGTGGTGATGGATGCCAAGTCTCCCACTCTTGACATCATGGCATCTGTAAGACTCCCTCAGAGGGTGCCTTACGGCTTCCATGGCCTCTTTGTCTGTCAAAAAGATTTGCAGAAGCAGAAGATTTGGCAATGATCATATAAGAATTGGAAGTGGCATTATTTGCATAAATGGAAATGTTAGTTTATGTGGTTATGCGTCTGTTAGTTTGACACATTATTAGACGAAGAATTACAGTGGAATGTGCAAAAAGACAAAGAAGAAGAAAAAAGAAGAAAAATTGCCGTTGCTGGTTGCCTGTCCAATGTCCTCAGACAAATTTACATAGAAAAATTATCAAAGGTTTCATAATTCCTTTTCTTGAAACTGCACAAAAAAGTCAAGGCTATCTTTCCTTGGCATACCGGTTCCGTCCTCTCTTTTGTATATTTGCCCTCTCTCTCTCTCTCTCTCTCTCTCTCTCTCTCTCTTTTGGATCTTTGGTCTCAACAAGAAGATCAAGATCAGAGTTTACGCCACCCCATGTATATAACAAGCGTCTATCATACTATCAATATGCATATTTACTTTGATACCTAAATATTGAATATGCATGCAGATGAGATAACAAGTGTATGAGATAACAATTAAGTATAAGATAATGAAAATAAATGTGAGATAACAAATACGTATGAGATAATGCATGAGATAACAAATAGGTGTGAGATAATGACATATGTATAAAATAACAGCAAACACTAAGTATGTGATAACAAGAGATTTATAAGATAATAAAATAATGGATAGATGCATAAGACAATGTTAAACATAAGTATAGATAATGTTTATGAGATAATAAATTGTTTATGACATAATGAAATAACACTATGAGTGGGATAAAAAAGTGAACAAGTTTTTTTACGGCTTAAAATAGTATATTAGTCATATCCATATATGAATTGATAAGTTTTACCGTTATTGAATCTTCAAATCTTTTCTTTTGGTCCTTACAATTCTTTTTTTGGTATTAACCATGAGCATTTTTGCCATTATTAAAATGACACATGAAAATACATACACGGGAGCATCATATATAATCAGCTCCGTTCAACAATAGTAAGAATCTTCACTCTTACCCCTCGTGTGAAAGGTGAGTAAATATTTATACTGATACATTTATAAGACATGTTAAATATTACAATTGTCCAGAGATAGGTTACTTGAGATAATGATTACAACAATTAAAAACAATAATGATAAACATGTATTTACTATATATGATTATAATTTAACTATAGACATGAGAATGTTCCTGTAACGGCAGATGTTGCACTCCTAAGATTACACATCACACAAGCTGGCTGTTGATTTATAACTGGCTTTTAATTTTCAATGGTTTGACAATTAACCTTAACATGCCCCCTCAATTTGAGTGTGTAATCTAAGTATACTCAAATTGTTTTTTAATTTTTCATGCACTACAACATTTAATAATGGTTTTCTTAACCTGTTCGGTGGACCGAATGAACTGAACCTTTGTATGCCCTTTGCTTACGTGGTATTTGAAAAAGTGGAGAATTCAATGACAAGGCTAAATCCAAAATAATGGACAAAGAATTTAAGGGCCAAATCTGATACCACACATTAGTAGATACCATATTCAATGTCTACCCAGAAAGGTAAGGAAAACAAAGAGGGACAACCACTAATCTCCTTTGGAATGAGCCAGAGGAGAATGTCAACGACAAAGCAAGAGAGAACCCCCTTTTTCCCGTCCCTAGGGTTTAGGGCTACCTTGATGCCTCGGCCGTGCACCTACAATACCTGTCAATTAGTGCATAGTTGAGTCTTTTTCTGTGGCACATGAACTTAATGCCTACATATGAGAATTCAACTGCTGAAAGGAGTGACCAGCTATGCTAAGCTAGTGCGTTAGGGGAATCACTCACCTCCTTTGGACTTCCAACACTAGTAACATTGATAGTTTGTCCAATGTGGAGGTGCATTATTGGCTAATCTTGGCAATTGCCGGCTACGGCCTGGCCAATCTTGGCCCTAGTAGGCCTGGCTGGTAAATCCAGTCCCAGGCCGGCAAATTTTGGCTGGCATGGCTGGCAATCTAGGCCTAGTCAGGCCTGGTAATGCCAGACATGGATGGCTACCGACTGGTACGGCCAGGCACAGTTCTGGCTGGCCGACCAGCTGGTTCTGGCTTGGCCGGCTACGTCCTGACTGGCCAGTCCTGGTGTGGTTAGGCATGGTCCTGGCCAGCCTGGCGCAGTCACGCATGGCCTTACTTTGAACGGTCATCAATTGTTGTGCCAGATGAAACATGTAGTCGGCTAAGGATTTGGTGGGGAACCTTTAGACCCGGCTTGACAAATTCGCACCCGAGTGTGGACCCCAACTCCAGGATCACTCGTGGGAGCCAAGACTAACTAAAAACAAATTACATTTACAAAATTTATCCATGCCGAACAGCAACCCCTACTTAATAGTATCCTAGGTCAAAGATACAAGAGAGTTTTACCCGGACCAAAGGTTTCAATCCTACTACAATGCAAAGGGGATCAATACTTGTACAAAATGTGAGCGAAACAAATTTAACTCTCACAACTCACTCAACATGCATTCACAAACCATTCATACAATCCCTAAGAACGCCCAAACCGTACCCTTTCCCTTTGGTGGTCTGGCTACCCGTAGACGTGTCCTTGGCAAGGTGCCTTGGAGGGACTGCCGACGGTCACAATAGACTAGATCCCGGTTTGGAAAGGAAAGTGCACCCAATTACCCACGTCCTATAGGTGGTTAGGAGTTACCCAGCCGTTGAGAGATCGGCTTGATCAGTAATAGGATCCGAGAGAAAACTAATGACAAAGCCACTCTCGGATATCACAGCAAGGTGATGGAGTGAAGGCTCGGCCTGTTTGGCCGAGAACGACTTGATCTTGCGGAAGCTGGTCGAGACAACTGGAGTGTCTAGGCAAATGATGGGACAACACTGGAAGCTGCCAGCTACGCCTGGTGGATGGAATGTGGCAGCTGCAGGCCTCGGTCGGCCAAGAGAGACAGCAACATGATGGAGGAGCACCCGGATGGAGGCAGGCGCTCGGCCCGCTTGGCCGAAGTCACCTTGGCGCCTGGAAGGATGTTCGGTCGAAGATTGCAGCAATGGTGGCTGCAAGATGATGTTAACTGAGATGTACAATGCAATCCTTGGAGAGGAACCTAGCTAATGGACTCCAAGGAGTCAAACCGAGTTCAGAACAAGAAGGTGCACTCGGTGTAGGTTTAGGTAGGCTCGGGTTAGATAAAGGGGGTTTGTTCTAGTTGGATAGGTTGAGTCCTTTTCCTGGCCTTCTTATTCTTGATTTCCTCACTGGTGATGAAGAACCAAGGTAGGCTACGTCCGGTTAGGTGAGCTCAGTCTAAGATGTGAGCTCGGGTGGACTCGGTCAGGGTAGTTCAGTAGTGGATTAGCTTGGGTAGAGCCAGTTGATGGAGGTTAATTGCTAAGGGGTCAATTATGGCTTAGAGATAGGTGATGGGTGGTGCGAGAGATGATGGAGAGTTAAGTCTATGATGGGGTTCTAATGATTAGGGATGGTTATGCTAATGCGTTAAGCCAAGAGTCATGCGCCTATGAGGTTATGACACTAATGATAAATGGATATTACTAATGACGAGAAGTGATTAGTAATGACTAGGTGGAGGAGTTATCACAGGGTTAAGGCTAGAGTAATTGACTAGGGTCGGTTACACGAATTGGAGGGGGTAAGGGTATGCGAAGGGCTTCCTAGCTACGAGAGTTGATACTTACCTCTTAATTCTCAATGATGACAAATGGTGTGTGCAATGAGGATAAGGAGGTGTTGGCTCGAGCGTTGGAGATGGAATGGAGCTGGAGTGCTGGATGTGCACCACGTGGATGATGGAGGGCTGAGGTGAGGTGCGCCCAAGAGATTTGTAACTCCCTCAGAGATTTGTAACTCCCTCTTAAAGACAAGGAGCTCAATAGGAGAAGTTGCGAGGTGTAACGCTCGGCGCTCGTGCTCACCTCTTAACTCGAGTGGTGGACGAATGGAAAGCTGCCCTTGCCAATTTAATTCTAACTTAATAATGAATAATTCAGGCCATGGTCAAACTAGGAAGGAGTGAAAATTGTTCGAATGCCGATCGGTTTCTACCGGAAAAGTAGCAGCGATCAATTTTCCGACGTCGTGGATAGTTTGCCGTTTGGAAGCTCGTTCTTCGCCATGGACAGGTGGAATCGCTTGAAAATTCGCTGCGAGCTTGCTAAGGTCTAGGCGATGCTAATGGAATAAACGAGAGAGTAGAATTGGGACCGAGTTGCTTCAGAATTCACTCGTAATTTCCACCCAAACGCTGCTGAGTTTTCCGCCAAGCCATGAATACGTTTTTGATAGATTTTGGAATCGGGCGTTGAGGGAATTTGATCTCATTTCGGTAGCAACCTCACAAATTGGATAGAGATTGATTGCTGCTGCCGTGGACGAGTCCTCAAGAAGATTAACCGATCAATTTCATTGAAATCCTACTCGCATTCTACCAATGGATTCCGACGAGCTCCCTTAGTTTCTCACCGTGAAAACAGTCCGTAAGAAGAACCGACTTCGGTCTTCCTTTTCGGCGATATCTCTTTTTGATTTTGGTAGAGATTAAGAGGCCTACTAGGGACGACTTCAACCAGTTCTTTACTTTGCTCGAGTAGGGAAGGAGCTGGGAGATTTATCGGCACATACCTCGTCTCTTGCAGCAGGAGTCTTGCACTTGGGTACTAGGCGACTAGAGCCACGAGTCGCTTTCCTCCAAGCCTTCCCGATTTCTGCTCACCGCCTCTAATTTCTTTTGGGGATGAAGGAATTGCACTGTGGGTAGACTACAATTCAGTCGGGGGAAAAATTGAGCGAAAGATGAAGACGATCAAGGGGATTTTCAGTGGTCACCGAGATTGTCTTCACGCTTATGATCTTCAACCAGAGCCACGGGCTGAACTTTGGATTCCTATCTCCGCCGATATGCCGATGAGTGAAAGAGAGAGGCGAGAGCCAATTCACATGAAAAACTCATCTTCTAATTATTGATTGCGTACAAAATCTACTTACAATAGAGTTTAAGTACTTGAAATAAAATCGGTTCTAACATATGAACCAAGACACTTGCTGAATTGAAACAACTCAAAATTACTAAATTTATAAAGGGAAATGAACCGAGATGAGATGTCTTATAAGCTAGAACGCCTCGAACCTTGAGAGCTTGAGGTGGCGACCTGTTTGGGTGCCGCCCAGACTCGGTAAGTATCGAGTTATTCTCACCCGTGAGGGCTTGGCCATATAATTTGTCTAAGTTTGGTCTTAGACTACCACGTTGGATCAAGTTGTAGGACTAGACTCTAGATTCGAACTTGTTTGAGCCGGGTCTAGGTCTTGATCTACCTTGAAGTCTTCGGCCCTCTGCTCACGTTCTGCTGTTGATGCTCCACCCACTCCGCCCGCTGCATCAACTTCAAGTTTGTCCTTAGCCTCCTTTTGATTCTCTCTACCTTCTATAATGCCAGCCGCAAGCCTGGCCGAAGGTGCTTGGTCCTGTCGGCCCTGCTCGACCATGCTTCCTGTAGTTCTTGGCCACTCGGTTGGAATGTCTGCATCAGATCCTCCCTCCTTACTTTGAGGTTTACCTCAAGCTCGTGTATTGGAAAATTGATTAACTATTTTCTCATACTCTTCCCAAGAGGTGCCACTGTCTGACCCTTCCCATTAAACCATAACTTCATGACGCATCCTACCATTTCGATGAACATGACGATGTTTGATAATTCGGTAGGGTGTTGGTAATTGGCTCAGAACTTGCTCAATTTGTCTTGGCACTTCTCTAAAGTGCAGTTTCAGCCGAGTAACATGAAAGACTAGATGCACTAAGGCCGTTGGTGGGAGGCCTAACCGATATGCTGCTTTCCCAATTTTATGAAGTATTGGGAATTGTTCATAAAACTTTGGTAGGTGCTTGGATTAGGGTTGCCTCAAGAGGAACTTTTGCCTCATAGGCAATCTCTTCAGCCACACGTAGTCTCCTACCACAAAGTCACGATCTTTTCTGCCCTTATCATACATTTGTTTCATCCTGTTTTGGGCCTTGATAATGTTCGGCGTTAGTGATGCCAGTACCTCTTCCCTAGTGCGTAGCTCACAATCAATGCTATCTTCTATGGCCGTGCCTTCTTCATATCTTGGAATCGTTGGAGGGGAAACCCGTAGAGAGCCTCATATGGAGTGGTCTGAGTAGATGAGTGCCAACTCGTATTGTATGACCATTTGGCCCATGACAAATACTTCACCCAAGAGTTGGGTCTCTCTCCCACAAAGCAACAAAGGTATGTTTCTAACGAACGATTGACCACTTCACTTTGCCCATCTGTCTGTGGATGGTGGGCAGTGCTAACTTGGATTGTTGTCCCCATTAGCTTCATGTATTCTTCCCAAAAATTACTTATAAAAATAGAGTCTCTGTCACAGATTATAGTTTGAGGCATGTCATGTAGCTTTCCTATGTGGTCTTGGTAGACGTGGGCCACCATCGGTCCATGATACCTCTTGGGCAAAGGAACGAAGTGGCTATACTTTGTTAGCCGGTCTACTACCACGAGTATGGCTTTATGATTTTCAGACCATGGAAGAGCATCTATGAAGTCTATGCTCACATCAGTCCAGGGCTTCTCTAACACTGGTAATGGATTTAGATGGCTTGGCGATTTTATTCTTTCGTATTTTTCATGTTGACAAATCTGACACTGTTTGATGAAGTTTTTAACGTCTGTCTTCAAACCTGACCACCAAAACTGTGCTTTCATTTTGTGATACGTTCTTGTTGTTCTTTCATGGCATGCCGATGGGGTTGAATGAAAATGTTGTTACAGATCTTGCCTTATGCCCGACTTGGGTGGAACCACCACACGGTTCTTTTTCATGAACAAGCGGTCCTTGATAGTGTAATGTGGAATTGACACTGGATTTTGAGTGATGAGGTCTTTGATTAGTCTTAACCCCTCATCATCTTGTTGCTCATTCACAAATTTTTCCCGCAAGTTAGTTTCTAAGACCAAGAGTGTCAAAAATTGCTCTCCCAATCTTGATAGTGCGTCCGCCGCTGTGTTGTCAGGTCCTTTCTTATACTCAATTTCAAAATCATGTCCGAGAAGTTTAGCCAACTATCTCTGTTGGGTTGGTGTTGATAGCCTCTGCTTGAGCATATATTTAAGGCTATTTTGATCTGTCTTCACAATAAACCTATAGCCTATGAGGTATGGCTGCTAGTTTTCAACTGTTAATATGATGACAAGAAGTTCTTTTTCGTATGTTGAAAGTGGTTTGGCCCAGCTGGTGAGAGTCTTTGACATGTATGCTATTGGATGGCCCTCTTAGCTAAGGACTGCTCCAATGCCAATGTCACAAGCATTCGTTTCAATAATAAAAGGCTTGCTAAAACCGAGCAGTGTGAGCATGGGTGCTGACATGAGTGCCGATTTCAGTTTTTGAAATGCCTCTCTTGCTTTTTCTTACCAAACGAATGCTCCTTTCTTAGTCATTTGGGTTAATGGGGTGGCTATGAGTCCGTGGCCCTGTATGAACCGTCTGTAGTACCCGGTTAACCCAAGAAATCCATAGAGGCTTTCCAAATCCTTTGGTAAAGGACAATTGTTCATTGCCTTCAACTTTTTGAGGTTTGCTTTTACCCTTTCCTTGGACACTATGTGCCTGAGATACCCTATAAAGGGCTAGCCAAAGCTGCACTTCGACCTTTTTGCATAAAGATGATACTCCCTTAAGATCTGTAAGGCCGTAGCTAGGTGGGCAGCATGTTGTTGTACTGACTGGCTGTATACGAGTATGTCATCAAAGAATACCAAGATGAAGTTCCGAAGATAGCGCCGGAAGACATCATTCATGCATATTTGAAATGTGGCAGGTGCATTGGTTAGGCCAAATGGCATGACCAAGAAATCGTAGTGACCATCATGGGTCCTGAATGCAGTCTTGAAAATGTCTTCATCATGCATTCTGATTTGGTGATAGTCTGCCCATAGGTCTATTTTAGAAAACACGGAGGCACCGGTTAACTCATCAAGCAATTCATCGATTATTGAAATAAGATGCCAGTCCTTCACGGTTGCCTCGTTTAGTGCTTTATAATCCATGCAGAAGCGCCATGTGTTATCTTTCTTTTTTTCCTAACAAGACTGGTAAGGAGAAGGGACTGCAGCTGAGGCGTATGATACTACCCTATATCATTTCCTTAACTAGTCTTTCAATTTCCACTTTTTGGTGATGACCATAACGGTATGGCCGAACATTGACAGGTTTGACACCCTGAGACATGAGACATGATGATTCTATGGTCATAAGCTCGACATGGCGGGAGACCCTTTGGTTCCTCAAAAAGGTCTGAAATCTGTTCAAGTACATGTTGAACCTCAGCTGGTATGTTTTCTTCTTGCTCATCTTTGGTCGGTATGTCCATGGCCGTAGTGACAACCCAGAATGCCGGTTGTTGGGCGACTAATGCCTTAACCGCTGCCTTTGGTTCAACGTTGGTGTTCACTGCCTTTAGGGTGATGTGCTGGTCACCTCCCTCCTTGGCAAAAGACATACTTATGTCTTTGAAATTCCAAGAGATATCACCAAGAGTTTTTAGCCATTGTACCCCCAATACCACATCGACACCACTGATGGGGAGTACTAAAAGATCGACCGTAAAAATGGCACTTTTTGCATGCATAGCTGGACTCCTTTGCATTTTTGTGTGCATAAGAGTTTGGATCCGTCTCCGACAATAACTGATATTGGCTGCTATTCTTCTAATGGGCAACCGGATGCTTGAGCAGCCTCTTCACTAACGAAATTATGTGTAGCACCCGAATCAAGGAGTACGACAGCTTTGTGTTGTCCGATTTTACCAACCACCCTCATGGCATTTGGTCGTTTTGGGTCTGTCAAGGCATGACATGTCCCTTCAATAGTTTCTGATGCACTTGTATCAGTTTTGGACTCATTTTGGATAGGTGAATCTATGTCTTGGGTAGACTCATCATCTTCTTCATTGCTATCGTCAATGACTTCAAAAACTTGAAAATTTTTGCACTTGTGAGTATGACTCCATGGTTCTTTACAGTTGAAGCACTGATTATTCTTGATCATTTGCTCCCTATCTTACCTAGTTATGTAAGTGGTAGGCACTCGGTCATAGTAGAGGGGTTTTTGTTCTTCTTTCTTGTAAGGAATGGGCTTTCTTGGAAGTAGCCCTTTGTACTTGGGTGACTCGTTGCTTTTGTAGGGTTTCTTCAGAGCATTCTTGCGTCTATTTCTCTCTTCTACACCTCAAGCCTCAGCGAAACATTCTACCAAATCAGTGTATTTCTTTCGTTGTACATCTATCTTGACCTCCTCTTTGAGGCCACTAGGCACCGATTAGTGACTTGGTGGTCCAATCAACCATGGAAGAGAGACTTTCGAATTTGCTTTGGTACTCTCGAACTGAAGACGTTTGTACCAAATCTTTGAGTTCTATGTCAAAGTCTGTGTAAGCTGATTCTCCAAATCGAGTTTGTAAACCCTCATGAAAATTCTCCCAAGTGATATATGCCTGATGGCGTTTGAACCATCTATACCATTTCATGGCCTCACCATCGAAGTTGAGGATTGCTGTAGTAACCCCTTCATTTTCAAGCACACTATGACAGTCAAAATATTCCTCTACCTTGAAGAGCCAGCCCTTGTCATCTACCTCTATAAATCATGGAAAATCAATCTTAACGGCCGAGGTCCTTCTTCTTGGCTGAGTTTGGTTATGTCTGCCTCTAAGGGGTTCTCCTTCAACAAACACAATATCCTCATCTTCCTCACTTTCATCTTTGCCCCGATTCTTACTAAAATGCTGGTTTTAGGGTGCTTGTTGCTGGCTACTAGAGCCAAACCTAAAATAGAAATCAGGCCCTTGTTGGTGTCCTTTGCTTCCTTGGCCATCGGGTTGGCTGGTGCCATTATGGCCGAAAGGATCAAACTGGTTAAAACTGCCAGAAAAAGGTGGAACAAAGTGGTTGTTCATTGGCGCATTGCCTTTGTCTTGATTAGGAGGGGGGCCTTGGGTGGTTCGGTCAATTTGTTCCATTCTTTTCATCAACGTGTTTTGGCCAGCAGTCAAGGAGTTCATCATTTGTTTCATTTGGTCCCACTCATCAAGTTTGCTAAGGGACTTTCGGTACTCATGAAGTTCACGTCGCATTTGGTTCACATGCAACTCAAGGGAATTGACGCGCCCTTGATGTAAGGTTTCCAAGTCAGGCAAGTTGGCTTCGAGTTGTTTATCCCGGCTGCATGTATCAGCCTGTAGAATCATGTACAATATGCTTAGGTTTCTTTCCCATGGGGCTGACCGTATTCTCTCTTGTAAGGTGTAGTAAAACTAAGGCCAACAGTCACCGACTGCTATATTTTCTGTTACACCCGAATGTTCTTATGTTCAGAAAACTGGCCGCCGCTACTACAAAATCTGGCTTCATAGCTTGCTGGACTGTTTACCAAAGAAAACCAAACTGAAATGCTAAAATAACCTGACTGTAATCTGCTACAAACTCTGCCGAAAAACCGAAAACCAACTGTAAATCAACTGAAGGTTTCTGCAAGTGGGCTCTGATACCACTTGTCACGGGCTGACTTTTTCAAAGCCTATTTGGCACACACGACACCGAAGGTTTCCCAAGCCTTCGGCCAGGCTGACTCATTCTTAATATAGCAGAAGCCTTCGTCAATCTCCTAGGACCATGGACTAAACGAGGAGTGCTATGCACTCGACACACCATCACCCAAGTTTATCCCACATATAGACCATCGGCAAGTCGTGACCATGAGGTCCTGTCAGAACATCGCCATTCCTCCAAGCACCTATCTACTTCCCTACAAAATTTGGGCGAGGGTAGACTTCCCTTGAGAGGAAGTCCCCAGCTGAAGTCCATCAACGACTATATGTCATTAAGTAAGGTGGCCGACCATCGCGCTACTCGACGATGAGCATTCACTTGCTCATCCACGCATGACTCTATGCGATTGTGGCCGCAGCATATGCTTCCACTGGAGAATTGCCCCTAACCCATGCACACCCTCTTGCGCATTCAAATGATATGCTTGGGGAACCCATTTGATTCCCCAATGACATACTTATACTTTTAAAGGGACTGATGACCATGATCCATTTATACGCTTCGTCGCTACACCACCCCGCTGCACATCTACGTGCATTGCTTTCTGCTTGACTTAGCGTCCAAATAGATCCCACATGCTTCCCGAGCAATGCCCAAGTTAGCCAAGCAACATATCCTTCTATTGGCTTGGCCGGGCCATACACAGTCGGTCTGCAATATTCTTCCACCGCCAAATCGTCACTGTCTTCAGTGACTTTGTTTTGAGCGAGAGAAATTCAGCAACCATTCCCTTCATTTCTTTTCAACCGAGCCTACTTCCGTCTGATTGACGCACCAGTCACGTCGCGGCTATCTGCCTTATCGGGTGTTTTGTCTCTAGTCCAGTTTTAGTTTCCTCCCATTTTTCTGTCACTTTTTGCATTTTCCCTTAGTAAAGTCCGAAACATATCCGATGACCACTAAATCTCTAATTTCCAAGATGTGTTGCCAACTTGTGCTCCTTCCTCCTTTCCTTGAGTCATATCAACACTAAGGGCCCTTGCCCTCTTGGACAATACTTTTTCATGTTGGGCCTCTCACCTTATCTGCCTCAGTGAGCGGCTCTTCTGGCCTTTCTGCTCCTGACATGCAGATACCGTCTACGAAACGTGTGATCTCCATCTAGCCAACACCAACGTGGTCACTTTAACTAGTGTCCGACGAACATTCCCAAATCATGGGGCACCAATAACAAGCCAACGTTTTTCAGAACCACTTGTTCATTATCTTTGCAGCGTTCTCATCTTTCAAGTTCTGTCCGAGAAATCGTCTGCTTTGATACCAACTCGTGGGGAACCTCTAGACCCGGCTTGACAAATTTGCGCCCGAGTGTAGACCCCAACTCCAGGATCACTCGTGGGAGCCAAGACTAACTAAAAACAAATTATATTTACAAAATTTATCCCCGTCCGACAACAACCCCGGCTTAATAGTACCCTAGGTCAAAGATATAAGAGAGTTTTACCTGGACCAAAGGTTTCAATCCTACTACAATGCCAAACGTGAGCAATACAAATTTAACTCTCACAACTCACTCAACATTCATTCACAAACCATTCATACAATCCCTCAGAATGGCCAAACCATGCCCTTTCCCTTTGGTGGTCTGGCTATCTGCAGCCGTGTCCTCGGCAAGGTGCCTTGGAGGGACTGCCGATGGTCGCAATAGGCTAGAGCCTGATTGAGAAAGGAAAGTGCACCCAATTACCCACGTTCTATAGGGTGGTTAGGAATTACCTAGAAGTTGAGAAAACCAGTGGCCAAGCCACTCTCGGATATCACAGCAAGGTGGAGGAGTGAAGGCTCGGCCCGCCTGGCTGAGGACGACTTGATCTTGTGGAAGCTGGCCGAGAGAATTGGATTGTCTCGGCAAAGGATGGGACAACACTGAAAGCTGCCTGCTACGCCTGGTGGATGGAGTGTGGCTGCTGCAAGCCTCAGTCGGCCAAGAGAGAGAACAACGTGGTGGAGGAGCGCCCGGATGGAGGCAGGGGCTCTGCCCGCTTGGCCGAAGTCACCTTGGCACTTGGAAGGATGTTCGGTAGAAGGTTGTAGCAATGGAGGCTGCAAGATGATGTTATCTGGTGTAGGGGAGGTGCTGGACTGAGATGTACACGATCAGTGTAATCTTTGGAGATGAACCGTGCTAATGGACTCCAAGGGGTCAAACCGAGTTCGAAACAAGAAGGTGCACTCGGTGTAGGTTTAGGTAGGCTTGGGTTAAATGAAGGGGGTTAGTTCTAGTTGGATGGGTTGGGTCCTTTCCCTGGCCTTCTTATTATTGATTTCCTCACTGGTGATGAAGAACCAATGTAGGCTAGGTCCGGTTAGGTGAGCTCAGTCCGAGATGTGAGCTCGGGTGGTCTCGGTCAAAGTAGTTCGGTAGCGGATTAGCTTGGGTAGAGCAGGTTAATGGAGGTTAATTGCTAAGGGGTCGGTTATGGCTTAGAGATAGGTGAAGGGTTGTGCGAGAGATGATGGAGAGTTAAGTCTATGATGGGGTTCTAATGATTAGGGATGCTTATGCTAATGGGTTAAGCCAAGAGTCATGAACCTATGGGGTTATGACACTAATGATAAATGGATATTACTAATGACGAGAAGTGATTAGTAATGACTAGGTGGAGGAGTTATCATAGGGTTAAGGCAAGAGTAATTGATAGGGTCGGTTACACGAATTGGAGTGGGTAAGGGTATGCGAAGGGCTTCCTAGCTACGAGAGTTGATACTTACCTCTTAATTCTTAATGATGACAAATGGTGTGTGCAATAAGGATAAGGAGGTGTTGGCTCGAGCGTTGGAGATGGAATGGAGCTGGAGTGCTGGAAGTGCACCACGTAGATGATGGAGGGCTGAGTTGAGGTGCGCCCAAGAGATTTGTAACGCTCGGCGCTCGCGCTCACCTCTTAACTCGAGTGGTGGACGAATGGATGAAGCTGCCCTTGCCAATTTAATTCTAACTTAATAATGAATAATTTGGATCATAGGGAACCTAGGAAGAAGCGGAAATTGTTTGAACGCCGATCAGTTTCTATCGGAAAAGTGACAACATTCGATTTTCTGGTGTCGTGGACAGATTTCCATTGGGAGCTCGTTCTTTGCCGTGGACAGATGGAATCACTTGAAAATTGGGTGCGAGCCTGCTAAGGTCTAGGCGATGCTAATTGAATCGATGAGAGAGTGGAATTGGGCCTGAGTTGGTTCAGAATTCACTCGTAATTTCTGCCCAAACGCTGCTGAGTTTTCCGCCAAGCCATGAACACGTTTTTGATAGATTTTGGAATCGGGCATTGGGGGAATTTGATCTCCTTTCAGCAGCAACCTCACAAATTGGATAGAGATTGATTGCTGCTGCCGTGTACTACTCCTCAAGAAGATTAACCGATCAATTTCGTTGAAATCCTACTGGCCTTCTACCAATTGATTTCGACGAGCTCTCTCGGTTTCTCACTGTGAAAACAGTCCGTAAGAAGAGCCGACTTCGGTCTTCCTTTCCGGCGATCTCTCTCTCTGACTTTGGCAGAGATTAAGAGGCCTACTCGGGACGACTTCAACCAGTTCTTTACTCTGCTCGAGTAGGGAAGGAGCCGGGAGATTTATCGGCACCTACATCGTCTCTTGCAGCCAGAGTCTTGTGCTTGGGTACTAGCCGACTAGAGCCACGAGTCGCTTTCCTCCATGCCTTTTCGATTTCTGCTCACTGCCTCTAATTCTTTTCGGGTATGAAGGAATTGCACCGTGAGTAGACTACAATTCAGTTAGGGGAAAAATTGAGCGAAGGATGAAGATGATCATGGGGATTTTCAGTGGTCATTGAGATTGTCTTCACACCTATGATCTTCAACCACAGCCACGGGCTGAAGTTTGGATTCCTATGATTTTCAACCAGCTAAAGGGAGAGACGAGAGCCAATTCACACAAAAAATTCAACTTCTAATTCTTGATTGCATATAAAATCTACTTACAAAAGAGTTTAAGTACTTGAAATAAAATCGGTTCTAACATATGAACCGAGACAATTGCTGAAATGAAACAACTCAACATAAGCAAATGCATAAAGGGAAATGAACCAAAAGGAGACGTCTCATAAGCTAGAACCCCTCAAACCTTGAGAGCTCGAGGTGGCGAGTTGTCTGGGTGCCGCACAGAGTCGGTAAGTATCGAGTTAGCCTCACCCGTGAGGGCTTAGCCATATAATTTGTCTAAGTTAGGCCTTAGACTACCACGTTGGACCCGGTTGTAGGACTAGACTCTAGATTCGAACTTGTTTCAGCCGGGTCTAGGTCTTGATCTGCCTTGAAGTCTTCGGCCCTCTGCTCACGTTCGGCTGTTGATGCGCCGCCCACACTGCCCGCTGCATCAACTTCAAGTCTGTCCTTAGCCTCCTTTTGATTCTCTCTACCTTCTGTAATGCCTGATGCAAGCCTAGCCGAAGGTGCTTGGTCCTCTCGGCCCTGCTCGGCCATGCTTGCTATAGTTCTCGACCACTTGGTTGGAAGCTGTTCGCACCCCACTCCTTTTTCAAGGAGGTCAAAATGCGAGTCAGCAAAATTCTTTTAAAATTGGGGTTTTGAGAAAATTTTCAAGAGAAAGGGATCCGCTCGTCGGTACGAGGTCCAACCATTCCTGCCGCCTTTAACAGGGGTAATTAGACCAAGGACTAAGGATCATTTGGATCATATACGAGTTATTGATGTAAGTCCTATATGCTTATGCATTGGGGTTTTGGATTCAAGAACCGAAATTCATTTTTTTGAATAAATGAATTTGAATATTGGGGGTTTTCAAGTTGGTTTAAAAACCTTTGTTTTGGTGTTATTTGAAACACATAATTCTTGAGGATTTTTGAAGATTTGGAATTGAGTTCTTTGTTGTGAACTCTAGAAGATGATGATCATCTTATGATAAAAATTGATTTTGAACTCTTCTTTTGTCAAATCATGTGATTTGTAGAATTCATTCTTTTGAAAGAACATAGGTTCCAAATTGTTAGAAAACATGTCGTTTTTCAAATGCACTTTGGCAAAAAGATTATGAATGCATTGCTTGTGTTTTCTTTTGAAGTTAAGTGAGGTTTACAAATTCTCATTGCAATATGACTTGGTCACTTTTTGCAACTTAAATTTGAATCACTTAATTCCTTGAGAATGTGCATGTGGTGCCATTGATTTTGAATGAAAGTGAATGCATGAAACGAGAATGGAAACTATATGGAACATTCATTCTTCTCTCTCTCATAATCCGTCAAGATTCATTCATATGAAACATACATTCTTCACTCCCTCATAATCTCTCAAAGTCTGTATTGCACATCATACAATCTATGCATGAAGATTAATTAAAATGTAGGACTTTCTCTATATGTGCTCATTATATGATTAAGCACATGAATTAGAGATGTAGTCCATAAGCTTGAGGCTTGACATAAAATTATCAAAATGGTGAAAATATATAAATGATGTCAAGTTAAATCTTTGAAATGGATGAGAGACGTGGAGGACATCCACTCTTGTCTCAAAATAGCTAAAAATCAGACATTGTGTTGATTTAAATAGCTGAAAATTGTCGACATTGATTCCAATAAATATGTTGTTTCTTAGATGGAAATGACAAGTCTTTCAAATAGATTCAAATTCCATATTTGATAGTAATGAAATCGTCAACTCTTTTGGATGATTATAGGATAGTTGGTATTTCAAATATGTAAACTTTGACATTCTTAAACCAATTCCTATGAAACATGATCTGATTTCAACAACATACATACATCTTACGTATGGATTTGTTGAAATTAAGTAAAAATGAAATGAAAATGATTCATAGTCTTGCACTAGGAAAATCAATAAAAATGGCCAATTTCCTTAAAAACCGGTTTGAAAACATGTTCCAACCTGATTTTAAGGGAGGAATGTAATTTTTGACAAGAAATCGGATACATATATGTACATATATAACAATGTATACATATACGTACCTTACTTTTCAAAATGAAATTTTATCAAGGGACCGCATGACTCATGAATCATGATGATTCATGGCTGGGTTCTTTTATGTAGGAAGATTGAAAACTTATTTCAAATCTTCCCTACTACCCTTGATTAATTAAATTGAAAGACATGAATCAAAATGACTGTGAATAATAAAGAAAATAAAACAATACTCAAGCTTATTCGTCATCATTTCGCCATGCAATGGTGGATCACATTCATAAAAACGTATCCATCCCTTATAGGCATTTTCATCATATACGTGATGTAGCAAAATCACTCTCTCACCGTAGGATTCTCTCATAGTAGGGAGTTCAAAATGGTATTAAGTTGATTCCTTTGAAAGGGACGTGGCCTTGGGGCCCATTTCAAAATTTGATACTTGGGTTCATATTTAAGAAAAACCGACATAAGCATGCATTATGCATTAACATATACATTGAAGCGTAGGTTTCCCTTAGCTGGACATCATTCCCAGCCGTAAGCAAATGAAAATAAACCCTCCCACGAATTGCTGGAATTAAAATAAATCAACAATAAGCTAAAGTAGAAGGGAAGTGAGTTAAGATCACCTACCTTGCGGTCGGTCTTGATGTTTGTCCTTCGTCTTCACTGGTTTTCTAACTCAAGCAATCCTAAGCAAGAATCCAACCGTGGATTCAAGCTTAGCAAAGCTAGAATAAGAAATAGCTTGCTTGCTGGAATTTGGAGTGGTAAAGAGGGCTTCTCACCACGAAAATCCTAAGTAAGGGTTCACTTAAGCACCCTAACTTAGCAAAATCAATGGGGAGAATAGAAGAAAGTGAAGAAGAGAATGGGAGAAAAAGGGGAAGGGGGCTTGGACGAACCTCTTCTCTCTTCCTTGGCTTCTCCCTCCTAGCTCCTTGGCTGCAGCAATTTGATAGAATACTCCAAAATTTCGTCCTCCCCCTTGGTGGCCAAGGGGAGGTTTATATAGAGGAGGAGGTGAGATCAACCACCTTCTTAACTCACATTGGGAACTTGCTTAAGACCTTGGGGACTTGTAAAATGAGTTAAATAGACTTTAAAGGCTCTAATTGACCATTTCTCAGCCCATTTCCACGAGCTAGGTGGGCTGGGTTAGGTTTGGCCAACATGGGTTCAGACCTAGGTGACCATTTTGACCAAAATTTTGGACGAAAATGCCCATGCATGGGGTTTTGCCCTTATTTTGTACTATTTATTTATTTTTTGTTTGAAATCGAGCTTATAAGGTTAAAACCTAGTTACTAAGCTCCAAATGCCATTGAATTATGATAATTAAATTTAAATTTTAATAAAATTTAAAAATTTTATCAAATTTGGTTCGAAAAGGGTATTTTCGTCCAAAACTTGATTGAAAATGGATTTCAACTGAATCAAACTTTCACTTGAGAAATTCAATTTAAATTTGGTATTTGATTCATGAATTTGACAAATTCAAACATTTATTTGCCTTTCATAAACCATTTTAGGCTTTTTAATCTTAAGTTGACCGCAGAAGGGCAAAATTGTCCAAATTGATTAATTTCGACCAATTGACCAAAGTCAAAGCTCATTTGCAAGTAGTTTGACTTTATTTGAGGTAATTTGATAAATTTGGGTCAAGAAAGCTCTTAATTGAGCTAAATTGTACTTTGACTGAGTTTAGTCAAAGTGGGTTTGGTTCGGTCAAAGTCTATTTTCGTCCATTAATTGGATCATGAGACAGACTTACGTTTTGACTGTGTTGAGCCCATGGTGACCGAACCTAGCTGGAATTGGCACCACATTTGAGTGCACCCGGGTCAAACCTACTTGGATTAAGTAGGTTATGTGAGTTTGACCAGTTTAGTAATTGCTTCCTTGAAAATGATTTTTTTCTTTAAGGAGGACCTGCTTAAAGAAGAGAGAGAGACATCTCTTTTCTTAGGTTTCTCCTTTATTTCTTCTTGAAAATGACTTTTCTTCAATTAATTTGAGAGAAAATATTTATTTATTATTTTTTTGACATGGAGGGGGCATGGCCCCTGGGGGGGCTCTTGACCACACGGGCTAGGTGGGGCCCACACGTGGGTCCCACGTAGCATTTTAAACTGAATTAGATCCAATTCTTGGATCTAAGTCAAAATTTGCATTTTGCAATTGGATTTGGATTTCAAATGACATTTGTAATTGAATTTGGACTCGTAATCCTGCATTGGGATTCGTGTATCGGGTTAAATTCACGATTTGAATCTAATTGTTCTTTAGATTCGAAATTGGCTTTGAAATTGCAAATTTTCACAATTCTTTTGTGAAATTTTCACATTGCTTCAATTTTGATGTGGAAAAATTTGGGGTGTTAACAGATGCCTCTCTTTGCTTTTAGGCAAATTGAATAATTTGCTTAATAGCAAAGATTCACGCACCAAATTTTTGCAAATCGTTTGGAAAATCCATTTTTCAAATGATGTTGAACCATCCTCGCTCGAGGGGAAATGCTAGGCATAAACCTGAAATAAGAAGATTTTTCTCCATCTCATTGGAGACTTTGTAGAGGAATTAATGTTGGTTGAAAAATTTTGTAATTGTGAAAGTTTTTGCATTTGATGCTTGGAGAAATTTGCCCTCGATGCCTTCTAAACCATTGGCAAGTGCTTTTTCTGTCCTTTTACTTAGTTTTTCACATACTCGCTTTTGCTTTTGAATTTTGATTTTCTTTTTGAGCCACCCTTCACTCTTGGGAGAAATTCCTCACCACCCCAAAAGCTACTACGGAGTTCCACCGCTTTGGCGGTTTTGTGTAGTTTGCTTTGTGTAATATCAAGTTTATCGGGCTTTCTTCTGAACCCTTGTAACAAACTTTGGGCCGGTAACTCCTAGACCAGTTGGCCTCAGGGTACCAAATGTAAAACACTCCCCGGGCTTACTTGCTCGAATTCAGAAGGCTTTAGGAGACTTAATATAAGCAAAATGTTCATGGATTGCTTTTTAACTTCACGGCGTAAGCATAGGTCATATGCCCACCCGCGCCTGCTGAGCTTTGAACCAGAGGAACAACTACACTCACCCCGAGCTCATTCTCAACTCATTTCGCTTGATAGCTTTTTCTAGCATCTTGCCAAGGTCTTTTAGGTGACAAGACTTTTTCTTATTGCATCTCATGCTAGACCTTTACAAATGCCGATTGTCGGGACCAACATTAATTACTATACATTAGTCCCTCAATGTCTGTGAAATTTCTTGCCTATTTCAAGACGATGCCCTTGCAATTGTCCTCAAGACATGGGTTGAGTTTGAAAATTTTGATGCATTTTTGAAACTTTTCCCTAAGGGATACCATGCCCCTTAGTTGGTTTGAAAATTGTTACAAACGTGCTTATCAAAGCACAACTATTTTGAATTTTTTTTTTTTTTGAATTGCAAATTCAAGTATAGAATTTTTTGAGATGCAAAGCATTAATTGGATCGGAGATTTCAACCCCATCGGCATCAATCAGTCGATAAGAATTGTGAGGTAGAACCTCTTTGACAACATATGGTCCTTCCCAGTTCGGCGCCCATTTTCCTTTGGGTCTACTCCTGAGTGGAACTATGGATCTTAAAACAAGATCATTTACCTGAAATTTTCTTTCAATGACTGATTTGGCATAATGTCAGGCGACTCTCTTACGATAGACTTCGGCATGCTCTGCCGCTTGTAGTCTTTTCTCGTCTAAGAGGTCTAATTGAGCAAGTCTCTTTTTTTGATATTTGCTAATTGGGAGTTCAATGAGAGCAGCAAATTTCATTGCTGGTTTTTGGACATGTAATGGAAGGACAATTTCCGTTCCATATACTAATTCTGCTGGTGTAGCATTGGTGGGTGTCCGAATTGTGGTTCGATACGCCCAAAGTGCATTGTGCATTTTCTCGTGCCAATCTCGGCCTGTTTCAACTGTCCTCTCTAAGACACGAATCAAAATCTTGTTGGTTGCTTCTGCCTGACCATTACCTTGAGGGTAATATGGGGCAGAAAAGTGATGTTGTATTTTGTGTTTGTGACAAAGATTGCGCATTTTCTCATTTTTGAAATGAGTACCGTTATCAGAAACGATATCATGCGGGATGCCAAATCTACACAAAAGATTTTTATGAATGAAGGACACTACGTGTTGTCCTTCGACTGTTTTTAAAGTGATCGCTTCCACCCATTTGGTGAAGTAATCTGTAGCTGCAAGAAAATACCTGTGTCCATTTGAGGCAGGTGGATTGATTGGACCGACTACGTCGAAGGCCCCATGGAGAATGGCCATGGTGAGCTGACCGAATGAAGGTACGCTGCTGGAGCATGAATTGATGGTGCATGCAACTGACATTTGATGCATTTATTGACAAATTGGTGACAGTCTCTTTGCATTGTGGGCCAATAGTACCCTGCTCTGACTATCTGCTTGACGAGGGTCTGATACCCTACATGTCCCCCACAAATTCCTTCATGGGCTTCTTGAATGACTTCTAGTGCCTCATTTGCATCGAGACATCTAGCATATTCTGTGCTGAATCCTCTTCTGTATAGGATGTCGGCTAGAATGAAATATCTTGAAGACATGTGTCTCAAAACTCTTTGCTCTTTTCGAGACATTTCTGTTGGAAGTGTTCCAGTTTGGAGAAAATCCTTGATGTTCTGATACCATGGTGTTTCTCTACTTTCTGCTTGCAACACCTGTTCTGGTATGACAAAAGATGGTTGTTCGAGTCTTCCAACTTCAAAAGATCTGATAGATTCTCCAGGTTTGAAGGCAATGGTAGAGCCTAAACTGGCTAAACCGTCTGCTATTGGGTTAAATTCTCTTTTGACATGTAAGAGTTGACATTCCTCGAACTGTCTTAAGAGGGAAGCTGCTAACTCTTGATATGGGATCAATTTTTGATCTTTGACTTGCCAATCTCCATTGACCTGACTGACAGCTAAGAGAGAATCTCCAAAAATGCGAACTCTCTGCACTTTAAATTTGAGCAACATTTTGAGTCCTTGGATTAGGGCCTCGTACTCTGTCATATTATGCGTGCAGGAAAAATTCAATTTGAGAGAGTAAGGAATCATTTCCCTTTCTGGTGTAATGAAAAGTATCCCAATGCCTGCCCCAGCTGTGCTCTTAGATCCATCAAAGTACATCTCCCAAATCGGCTCTGGTTCAGTTGTCAGGATTTGCTCATCTGGAAAATCATCATTTGTTCTAATTTCTTCATATAGAGGAAAATCTGCCAATTGGTCTGCAATGGCTTGCCCCTTGATTGATTTTTGCGACACATATTCCAAATCATATTGCATCAGCAAAACCTACCACTTTGCTATCCTTCCATTCAGAAATGGCTGTTCGAGGATATATTTGAGTGGATTAAGTTTGGATAAAATTTTAACTTCACAAGCCAATAGATAATGCCTTAATTTTTGACACATCCACACCAAGGCTAAGCAAGTTTTTTCCATGTGCGAGTAGTTCTTTTCATACTGCACAAATGTCTTACTGATGTAATAAATGACATGTTCTATTCGACATCCTTCTTCATATTGAGCTAGAAATCCACCACAGGCTGAATCGTTAACTGTGATGTAAAGGAGTAGAGGTTCCCCTAAAATTGGAGGTTTTAAAATTGGTGGGCAAAGAAGATACTTCTTGATCTTTTCGAATGAGGCTTGACATTCATGCCCCCATTCAAATTTGACTCCTTTCCGCAGTAAATGGTTGAAGGGTTCGCACCTCATGGCGAGATTAGATATAAACCTTCTGATTGACTGAATTCTGCCTTGCAAGCTGCGTAGCTCCTTAAGATTTGTTGAGGGTGACATTTCGATGATCGCCTTTGCTTTGGAAGGATCCATCTCGATTCCCTTTTGGCTGACCATAAATCTCAAAAGCTTACCGGATTCCACACCAAATACACATTTTTGTGGATTCAATCTAAGTTTGTATTGTAAGAGTCTATCAAAAACTTGAGAGAGAATGTTGATGTGATTCTCCCTTGTTTTTGACTTAATTAGTAGATCATCTACATATGCATCCATGATTTGATGCATTTGGTCATGAAAAATAGCTGCTATAGCCCTTTGATATGTTGCCCCAGCGTTCTTCAAACCAAATGGCATTACTGTATAGCAGAAGGAACCCCATGGGGTTGTAAATGATGTTTTGGCTTGATCTTGAGTTGCCAACTTAATTTGGTTATAACCAGAATATCCATCCATAAAGGAGAACATAGCGTGACCTGCGGTACTGTCTACCAACAAGTCAATGTTTGCAAGTGGGTAGTCATCCTTTGGTGTAGCATAATTCAAATCTCTGAAATCGATGCAGAGCCGAATTTTGCTATTTTTCTTTGGGACTACCACAATGTTTGCTAACCATTCAGGATAGTCGATTGTTCGGATGAACCCTGCCTTTAGTAGGTCTTCCAGGCCTTCCTTAACTTGCCCCTCAAGACGAGGGTCTAGTTTCCTCAACTTTTGTTTGATTGGCTTGTATTCTGGTTTCAATGGTAGTCGATGCTCGACTAATTTTGTATCAAGTCCTGGCATGTCCTCATAAGTCCACGCAAAGGCTTCTTGATGCTTTTTGAGGAAGTCTATCAACTCTTTTCTTTCTTCTGCTGAGAGACTTGTTCCAATTTGCAAAATCTTTAGACTCTCTTCCGTGCCAATGTTAATTTCTTCAATCGGATCATTAATCAGAGGTGACGGTTGATCTTGCCTTCTCATTTGGATGAACTCTGGACATTCGGCCTCAGTGAGTTCTGGATTTATCTCCTTAAAAGCTTTTGATGTTTGATCCTCAAATGCCATCCTAAAGATTGTAAAGAAGTTAGATGAAATTTGAGACATTGTATATGGAAGTAATTTGCATTTGTCATTGTATTTTTTTAAGGTATTACAAAATGAAGACACTTGGTCTATTTGAGTACAATGACGACAAAATGACAAAATGATGGCGGATTTGTTGATTCAAATTGATGGTGAACATCCGCCTATGGTATTGCTCTTGACGAAAGGTACTGGCTTGAATTCTTCCTCAACATCCACTTTTTCATAGCTTTGGCACCCCAAGGCTTGAGTGCCTCGTTGTCCTGTCAAGGTAACTGGTTCCAAGTTTCCATTTTCATGTTTGCCAAGGCCAGTAAATGGCTGGTAGCCATGGCGTATGAGTAAATCCAATCCTTTCTCATTCTGGCAGAATTTCTTGAACAATGGATGACTTTTGTAACTTGTTTCAAGTTTGGTACCCTTTTTCACCCATACCTGTTTCTTTGGTTTCTGAATGGCCAATCTGCTAAGACTTTGAGATATTTCTTCCTCTTTGTAGACTCGAATACTGGGTACCTCAATTGTATATGTTGGTACCGGAAATCATTGGGTGTACAAGCCGACTTTCCCTATCCTCTGCATAGATGGTTATAGAATTCCCGTTGTGAGTCCATTTGACACACTGATGTAGAGTGGAGGGAACTGCATTGGTAGCATGGATCCATGGCCTGCCAAGCAACAAGTTGAAGGAGGGTTCTATATCCACCACATGAAATAAAACCCGATGATACGTCTCAGAAATATTCAAATCCAAACATATGCATCCTAGGCATGGTTGTCCTGTCCCGTCATATCCATGGATGAAAATTGTGGATGGAGTATAGTCGGTCTGTCTTATGCCCAACTCACGAGCTGTTTGTTGTGGACAGATGTTCAGGCTTGCTCCACCATCAATTAAAACGTGGGAGACTCTGGTGCCCCTTGTCTCTATCACTATGTGCAAGGCGTCATTGTGCGATGCACCTCCAGTTGGTAGATCTTTATCAGAGAATATGATTGGACTATTTTCACATAGTTCAAAAGCCCATTCATTCCCCCTGTTAGGGCTAAACCCTCCCTTCTTGACTTCAGGTAAGGGGCCCAATTCATTGAAAATGGATTCCAATGGTTCAGGGTCGCACACTTGTGACTTCTGATCAATCTCTGTCAGATGGTCTTGTTTAACCAGTTCGGTTTGTGCATTGATGGATCTTTTATCATGTTTGAAAAGCAATCCAAAGAAATCCAGGGACGCTGTATCCCTTTTGTTTGTCACCATAATTTGACGACCTGTTGAAAATCTGACCATTGAAACTATTCCTTTGCCATGTTTAGGAAAAGGATTCTTGAGAATGTCTGGCTGTTCACTGACCTCTTTGATTATTTCTTTGTCAACTGCATCTTGCACAATATTTTTAAGTACAAGGCAGTCTTCTGTATCATGTCCTGGAGCACGATGAAATTTGTAGAATTGCTCTTTGTTTTTCCCATCATTGGTGGGGAGTTGGAGACTTTTGGGAGGAACAGAGTACCTCTTTCGATTAGCATATGCATGACCTCTTCATAACTTTGTTGTAATGGGGTGAATTTTCTATCGTACCCCCATCCAGATGTTTGTTTTTTGTGCCACTACTACTGCCACTAGCTCTGTCCATTACCCCTTTATTCTTGAGATATTCAGACTTTTTTTCTTGAAGGCTGCAGCGTTAGCTACGATGTTGGCTGGAGCATTCTGACTTTTGCTATTCTTCTTTGTATCTTCCCTTACTTTTACCGGGATGACCGCATCAAAAGCTCCATTCTCAATTCCTGCTTCAATACATTCTGCCCTCTCAGTGAGATCGATGAAAGACTTGATTGGAGCATTGGAAATGAGGCTCCTTAATGGTTGTGTCAAATTGTTTACGATCAATCCCAGTGCATGTGATTGAGAGATTGGGTCTCTCATCTTGTTACAAGAAGACCTCCACCTCTGAATAAAATCTCTCACCTTTTCACCTGGTCTTGTTTTAGATAGCATAATGTGGTGATCGTTGGTGCAGTTTCAACGTTTTGAATGAACCTTTCGATGAAAAGGTTGATTAACATGTCAAAATTTTTCAATTCCACTGGGTTGATGTGTTCCCGATACCATTGTGCTGCAATTCCTTCTAGGCTTCTAGGGAAACATCGAAAGAGGGCCCTATGATTGTGACGGAATTTGTAGCATTCAGCAAAGAACATGGCCAAATGTGCCTTTGGGTCTCCATGGCCATCAAATTTGATAAATTTCTTGGGTAAGTTTTTTATATGTTTGTCATTTTCGAAGCTTTCGTAGAAATCTTCGCAAGTGAAATTCCTCTTGTTCTGCCTTTAAGTTGTACTGCATTTAACTTCTTTTCAACTTCCTGGATTTTTGTTTTCCAGGATTCTCCCTTCTTCTTTTTCTTGGGAGTTTTCGGTTCTTCCTCACTACTAGATTCTGTTGTAGCGTCTTCAGAAGAGTCTGAACTGCTTGATGAGTACTTTCTTGTTTTCTTCCCTTTCTTTTTGGCTTTTTCTGCCTGCGCTTGTTCTTCATTGAACATGATCATGTATTTCCGGAATCTTCTGTATTCCTCAAATTCCGGGTCATTTATTTCCAGCTTGGGAGGTGTTTCTGAGGAGGATTCTTCTCCCTTGTCTCCTATAAAAGGTTGATCAAGTTCCATTTCACTCCTTCTCCTGCTTTGGCTTCTGGTTTCAACCATAAAGCGGATGTTCACCTTGCAAGAAGAAAAATTGAAAATGTTAGGATGTGAATTGATGAGAGATGACAAATTTTGATTACATATTAAAAGAAAGATGAGAATGACAAAACTTGACAAAGTTCAACACAACTTGACAAAACTTGACAAATTTTGGCTTAATGACAATGAACTAGACATGACAATCTAGGACAGAAGGATAGATGGGCGGACTTCATCCCACCATTTTACATATTCGGGACCCATTCCTAGACCAAGGACAAGATACAAGTGAGCAAATGATTCCCAACATTGCTGGGCATAGGTGTATATCCCAGACCACTCTTCAGTGTCTAGTTCACACTCCACAATGGCTCCTTCCGACTCAATTGGATATGCCTTCCTCTGACGCAGTGAGAATTGCCTGAGGCAACGCTCTGGATGATATTCAATTATGAAAAACGGTCCCAATAGAAGACTTCCTCTGACTGGGTTGTAAGTGTATCTTGACTTGATGACCTCTCGATCAAAGAAGTCCCAAATGATGGTGGAGTCATCAACTTCCTCCATCTTTCTGCGGTAGTGCTCCATACTGGATAACTGACCGTCTGTGTTTTGAAAATGACATGATTGTGGCTCCACATGTTTGTAGAACCATGCTTGTAGTGCAAAGACACATCCTTCTATCGAGTCTGCATCTCCAATTGAAAATTTGGCCAACCCTCTGTAAAGGAATGCCAAGGCTGCCATTGCTATGGAAATGTGACGGACTTTGACATGCCCCCATTTTCTGAAGAGGCGAGCTATACGGAAATCCATTATGTGTTCTTCATTATTGAAGAAGATAAGGCCCACGGTACAAGTCACCATGGAGTTTTTGTACTTGTCTGCAACACTTCTAGATAGTGACACAGAGTTGACAAATTGGGAGTATGTTTCACCAAGCTCTTGTAGTTGAAGATATTGATGTTCATCTTTCTTTAGAAAATGCCAACTCCTTTTCCCTGTGAGTTTACGAATCACTTCTAGAGTTTTGACTTGACCTTGGTTTACAAGGAACTGGTCTTCAATTGGACCTCTTGGGTCACCTTTTGGTTATGGCAAACCCATAATGTTGGAGAACTCATCAAGAGTGATTGTCATTTCACCCCATGGAAACCAGAATGTGTTGGTCCTTGGGTTCCATCTTTCAGCAATTGCATGGATTAGATTGCCATTGATAGGTTGTATGGCAAGACTGACTGCTTCTTCAAGACCGCAATCCTCTAAGTGATCCGGGAACATACACCGAAAAGTTGGGTACCATGAAAGATACCACTGAGGTAGGTAGACTCCACTTGGGATGATGCGAAGTCCGGATCGGCCTTGACATGACCCGAATAGGATGTGGTCATATGGGAAGATACTTTTGAGTCCATCTAGACAAGAGAAGGTATTAGACTTTGACATGAATTGACCCAATAGAGACTCGAGAAGAGTTTTTACATTGGGTTTGGACATGGACTTAGGGGCAAAGTAAAACATCAAATGCGTCCAAACAAGTAGTTAATGAAAAATTGATAATGCAATTCTTAGGACTCTTGCCTATATGCATTATTTTGAAAATTGGTCTTGGAACCTATGGAAAATAAATGGGTAAATGGTTTTTATTTATCCAAAATTTATGGTATACCTATATACCAAATTTATGGTACTAGCATTGACTCCTCCAAGGGTTTTCTAGATTTGGGCTCTCCATTTCTCCTTGTTCACCCATCAATATACAGGGACTATTGTCCATTTCGGTACTAATGGGGGGACTTCTCAGTCCAATTGGGTGGTCCAGTTGTAAGGCTATATCTTGGACTAATGTCCTAGAAATATCCCGGCAACATGATGACCGGGATATGATATAGGTAAGGATTTGTTTTTCAAAATTCATGAGAAGATGCAAAATAGATGGCTCTATTGCATACATTCCTAAGAGATGGATTTGAAATTTTGAGAGCATACATGGGCTGCATACAATCCTTAAATTGAGGAGGGGTAGGATAAATTGAAATGAATGAGGTTCATGAAATCTCCTCAATGTACACTATATGATGTCGGTATGCATTTTTGCGAATTTTTTTTTTTGTGCAATTGATGTCCGACATTGGTGAAAATAACTCATATATGATCCAAATAAGTCTTTAGACAAACAATGACGGGTCCCACCGGGCGTGCCATCTGTTCGCACCCCACTCCTTTTTCAAGGAGGTCGAAATGCGAGTCAGCAAAATTCTTTTAAAATTGGGGTTTTGAGAAAATTTTCAAGAGAAAGGGATCCGCTCGTCGGTACGAGGTCCAACCATTCCTGCCGCCTTTAACAGGGGTAATTAGACCAAGGACTAAGGATCATTTGGATCATATACGAGTTATTGATGTAAGTCCTATATGCTTATGCATTGGGATTTTGGATTCAAGAACCGAAATTCATTTTTTTGAATAAATGAATTTGAATATTGGGGGTTTTCAAGTTGGTTTAAAAACCTTTGTTTTGGTGTTATTTGAAACACATAATTCTTGAGGATTTTTGAAGATTTGGAATTGAGTTCTTTGTTGTGAACTCTAGATGATGATGATCATCTTATGATAAAAATTGATTTTGAACTCTTCTTTTGTCAAATCATGTGATTTGTAGAATTCATTCTTTTGAAAGAACATAAGTTCCAAATTGTTAGAAAACATGTTGTTTTTCAAATGCACTTTGGCAAAAAGATTATGAATTTATTGCTTGTGTTTTCTTTTGAAGTTAAGTGAGGTTTACAAATTCTCATTGCAATATGACTTGGTCACTTTTTGCAACTTAAATTTGAATCACTTAATTCCTTGAGAATGTGCATGTGGTGCCATTGATTTTGAGTGAAAGTGAATGCATGAAACGAGAATGGAAACTATATGGAACATTCATTCTTCTCTCTCTCATAATCCCTCAAGATTCATTCATATGAAACATACATTCTTCACTCCCTCATAATCTCTCAAAGTCTGTATTGCACGTCATACAATCTATGCATGAAGATTGATTAAAATGTAGGACTTTCTCTATATGTGCTCATTATATGATTAAGCACATGAATTAGAGATGTAGTCCATAAGCTTGAGGCTTGACATAAAATTATCAAAATGGTGAAAATATATAAATGATGTCAAGTTAAATCTTTGAAATGGATGGGAGACATGGAGGACATCCACTTTTGTCTCAAAATAGCTAAAAATCAGACATTGTGTTGATTTAAATAGCTGAAAATTGTCGACATTGATTCCAATAAATATGTTGTTTCTTAGATGGAAATGACAAGTCTTTCAAATAGATTCAAATTCCAGATTTGATAGTAATGAAATCGTCAACTCTTTTGGATGATTATAGGATAGTTGGTATTTCAAATATGTAAACTTTGACATTCTTAAACCAATTCCTATGAAACATGATCTGATTTCAACAACATACATACATCTTACGTATGGATTTGCTGAAATTAAGTAAAAATGAAATGAAAATGATTCATAGTCTTGCACTAGGAAAATCAATAAAAATGGTTCATTTCCTTAAAAACCGGTTTGAAAACATGTTCCAACCTGATTTTAAGGGAGGAATGTAATTTTTGACAAGAAATCAGATACATATATGTACATATATAACAATGTATACATATACGTACCTTACTTTTCAAAATGAAATTTTATCAAGGGACCGCATGACTCATGAATCATGATGATTCATGGCTGGGTTCTTTTATGTAGGAAGATTGAAAACTTGTTTCAAATCTTCCCTACTACCCTTGATTAATTAAATTGAAAGACATGAATCAAAATGACTATGAATAAGAAAAAAATAAAACAATACTCAAGCTTATTCGTCATCATTTCGCCATGCAATGGTGGATCACATTCATAAAAACGTATCCATCCCTTATAGGCATTTTCATCATATACGTGATGTAGCAAAATCACTCTCTCACCGTGGGATTCTCTCATAGTAGGGAGTTCAAAATGGTATTAAGTTGATTCCTTTGAAAGGGACGTGGCCTTGGGGCCCATTTCAAAATTTGATACTTGGGTTCATATTTAAGAAAAACCGACATATGCATGCATTATGCATTAACATGTACATTGAAGCGTAGGTTTCCCTTAGCTGGACATCATTCCCAGCCGTAAGCAAATGAAAATAAACCCTCCCACGAATTGCTGGAATTAAAATAAATCAACAATAAGCTAAAGTAGAAGAGAAGTGAGTTAAGATCACCTACCTTGCGGTCGGTCTTGATGTTTGTCCTTCGTCTTCACTGGTTTTCTAACTCAAGCAATCCTAAGCAAGAATCCAATCGTGGATTCAAGCTTAGCAAAGCTAGAATAAGAAATAGCTTGCTTGCTGGAATTTGGAGTGGTAAAGAGGGCTTCTCACCACGAAAATCTTAAGTAAGGGTTCACTTAAGCACCCTAACTTAGCAAAATCAATGGGGAGAATAGAAGAAAGTGAAGAAGAGAATGGGAGAAAAAGGGGAAGGGGGCTTGGACGAACCTCTTCTCTCTTCCTTGGCTTCTCCCTCCTAGCTCCTTGGCTGCAGCAATTTGATAGAATGCTCCAAAATTTCGTCCTCCCCCTTGGTGGCCAAGGGGAGGTTTATATAGAGGAGGAGGTGGGTTCAACCACCTTCTTAACTCACCTTGGGAACTTGCTTAAGACCTTAAGGACTTGTAAAATGAGTTAAATAGACTTTAAAGGCTCTAATTGACCATTTCTCAGCCCATTTCCACGAGCTAGGTGGGCTGGGCTAGGTTTGGCCAACATGGGTTCAGACCTAGGTGACCATTTTGACCAAAATTTTGGACAAAAATGCCCTTGCACAGGGTTTTGCCCTTATTTTGTACTATTTATTTATTTTTTGTTTGAAATCGAGCTTATAAGGTTAAAACCTAGTTACTAAGCTCCAAATGCCATTGAATTATGATAATTAAATTTAAATTTTAATAAAATTTAAAAATTTTATCAAATTTGGTTCGAAAAGGGTATTTTCGTCCAAAACTTGATTGAAAATGGATTTCAACTCAATCAAACTTTCACTTGAGAAATTCAATTTAAATTTGGTATTTGATTCATGCATTTGACAAATTCAAATATTTATTTGCCTTTCATAAACCATTTTAGGCTTTTTAATCTTAAGTTGACCGCAGAAGGGCAAAATTGTCCAAATTGATCAATTTCGACCAATTGACCAAAGTCAAAGCTCATTTGCAAGTAGTTTGACTTTATTTGAGGTAATTTGATAAATTTGGGTCAAGAAAGCTCTTAATTGAGCTAAATTGTACTTTGACTGAGTTTAGTCAAAGTGGGTTTGGTTCAGTCAAAGTCTATTTTCGTCCATTAATTGGATCATGAGACAGACTTACGTTTTGACTGTGTTGAGCCCATGGTGACCGAACCTAGCTGGAATTGGCACCACATTTGAGTGCACCCGGGTCAAACCTACTTGGATTAAGTAGGTTATGTGAGTTTGACCAGTTTAGTAATTGCTTCCTTGAAAATGATTTTTTTTCTTTAAGGAGGACCTGCTTAAAGAAGAGAGAGAGACATCTCTTTTCTTAGGTTTCTCCTTTATTTCTTCTTGAAAATGACTTTTCTTCAATTAATTTGAGAGAAAATATTTATTTATTATTTTTTTGACATGGAGGGGGCATGGCCCCTGGGGGGCTCTTGACCACACGGGCTAGGTGGGGCCCACACATGGGTCCCACGTAGCATTTTAGACTGAATTAGATCCAATTCTTGGATCTAAGTCAAAATTTGCATTTTGCAATTGGATTTGGATTTCAAATGACATTTGCAATTGAATCTGGACTCGTAGTCCTGCATTGGGATTCATGTATCAGGTTAAATTCACGATTTGAAACTAATTGTTCTTTAGATTCGAAATTGGCTTTGAAATTGCAAATTTTCACAATTCTTTTGTGAAATTTTCACATTGCTTCAATTTTGATGTGAAAAAATTTGGGGTGTTAACAGAAGCTCTGCATCAAGATTGTTGGAGACTGGGCTATAAAGCCACCAGCTGTTTGTTAAGATTTTCTATTTTTATTTTCAGTAGAAAATATTTCTGTTTACAGTGTGTAGACAACAAAATTAAAACTATTATATGAATAAATAATAAATTGGCGGAAAGAGTATCTGTCAAGATGCTTTGGTTTGTGTTCGTTGGCAGCTAGTTCACGTAGATCAATAGCATGCTTAGATGGAGGAAAACACAAGAAAAGAAATTAAATAAACAAATAGCTGGTAAGTGTGATTCGGTGATTACGAAGGAAAAAGATGAAAAAACGTCACTGTGTATGAATGGAAAACAAAGGAAAGGAAGAAAAGAGAGAGAGAGAGAGAAACAGGGTGAGAAAGAGAGGAAAAACTGGTGTATCTCCAACCCTTCAGGAAGAGTGGACAGATCAGAAAAAGTATTTTGAGAAATAACTATTTTAACCCCTAATATATATATATATATATATATATATATATATATATATATATATATATATATATATATATATATATATAAGTTTTAGGTCATGACTGCAGAACGAGGCAAGGGAATGAGAGAAAAAAAAGAGAAAGAAGGGAAGAGGAGGGCCATAAAGCCATATATGCTCCACTGCATGACTAGCTATGCTACATATATAATTGAGTTATAAAATATGAAAAATATTATTATAACTAAATCTAAATAATTTTCTTTCCTTTCCTTTTGTTTTGTGTACTGTAATAATTCCTTAGGTTTTCCCTCTCTTATATAAGTATGCATAAAATATTTTGTTTTTCATTCAATCATGGCCTAAAATTAGGGCTGCACAACAAGTCAAGCCTACTTGAGCTTAACTTGAACTTGTCAAAACTCGACTTGAACTTGACCCGTTCTTGAAAAATTAAATGAGTTGAGTTCGAGATGTAAAAACTCAACTTGACTCGACTACATAATGAATTCTGAAATATAATGAGAAAATAGTTAAATGAATTAACGAGTTAAATGAAACGAGACATGCTAACTTAAGAGGAACAAGTTAAATGGGTTAAACGAGTCGAGCTTGAGCTCAACGCTGTATTGTTGATTTGAGTTCAAGCCTATTCTATAGAGCTTGACTCGAGTTGAGTTTGAGCCGATCTGAAGCTAAAGTTTGTCAAGTCAGACTCTAGCTCTTGAGCAAGAGTCAACCGACTTGTGTGCAGTCCCATCCAAAATCTCTAAGGAAAAAGGACTGAATGGATCGATCAGTCATAATTGCTGACATTTGTGGAGTTGAAGATCTTCACTAAAGTGGACAAAATCATCAAAGGTGTTTTCTCAACTCAGACTCCTTTAGATAAGGTTTGAGGATTTGGGTATGCTAGCTGCCTATCCTGATCTTGTTGGGTCTCCAACATGTGAATGTAGTCAACTTGCTGTAGCATCAAGGTGGAATATGAAGGGAAGATATGGTTCTCCAGTGTGGTAGAGCCACATCCAGTTCAATGGTTAACTAGCCATCACCATCCTCAGTGAAACTGCCCACCAGGAATGTACCTAGATTTTTTTTTCCGAGGGGCCACCATGTAATTGTGAAACTTTCACCAAGGCCAAGTGAAATTTTGTGTAAATGTCAGGGGGTGGGGTGGTGTTCCCCTTTTGACTTGGCCCCCGTTGCACACACAATTGACTTTTTACCTGAAAATCTCTCTGCTTGTGAAACTTCTTAAATAGCTGTGTCCAATAAATTTTTGTCTTAATCTATCCAGGTCCAGATGCAGCCCAAGACTCCAAAGGTATGGGGAATGAGGTGGGGTTGGAGGAGCTGGAAGGGGTCCGGCGGTGTCTTGTTAACCTCCTACTCATTCAAAGGTAAACTTATTAACATGAGAGAGAAAGAGACCAGAGAGAAAAAAACCGAATATCATGCATTAAAATGAAATGCATCCAAAAATTAATGGATGAAAAAACCTACAACAATTCAATAAAATAAGGCTGCATGCACGCAATAAGATAAGAAAGCCAACAAGATTTTTAGAGGAATATCAGCCCGAAGATGGAAAGGCAGAACCTGAAAATCACCGTAATGCCTTTGAAAGAAAATATTATTAGGCATCATCAAATCAGCCACCAATAATAGTGAAGCGATATTGGCCAAAAAAAATGTAAATAATTAGATCCAGAAATGCTTTGGAGACCAAAGATTTTGATGATCACACGGAAAAGAAGAGGGTGCATGAAACCATAGGCGAAGGCGGATTTCACAATGCGGGAATCTGTTTCTGAACTTCCACACAGCTCCAAAACGAAGGCATGAGCTTTCCTCAGCCAAACCTGGTTATATGTGCCGTGTGCACGAATTTTTGTGCACATTATGGTTAATGACTAAAATACTTTTAGTTCACACTGAATTAAAGACAAAAATGAAAATGAAAAAAGTAAAAAAAAAAACTATACAAAACTTTTTTTAATAAATTACCAAAATGTCCTTTACTCCTTTACTGCATACCGGGTGCCCGGTGCATGCAACCTTCTCTTGAGAGCCCTCTGACATAAAACACAACTCCTGGCCAGGCTCTACGACTGCAAGTTGCACTGCATTTGGACCTTATTCTGAGAATGACTTTTTTGAAGCTAGAAGACGTGACATAGAAAGCCATCAAGTCCAAAGGAAGCTGATATTTTTCAGAATAGTTTATTTGTAGACCTATGGCGCGACAAAATGACATGTCACTGGTTAAAAACCGGAGCAATACTCTGAAACAAATCGGGAGCATCTAAACTACCCTTGGCTTCAGGCACGCAAATAATGTCCCAACTCCCAAGCAACCCATATTGTTTGGAGGCATGAGCAAGTAGTTCATGCAAGATTTAACAGGGCTCCACGCTTGAAAAAAAAATGGGGGGGGGGGGGGGGGTGGGTTGGGGTATTTTGAAAATTAGATTGTTGGACTTTTAACTTTTTTCATAACCTCTTTTTATCTTGTAAAAAAACACTCTTTGTTACTTTAATTAAGGCTACTTTGGTCATTATACCAGGCAAAAAGTTATGCACAGAGGTGTATAATGACAAAAATACCTCTAACCAAGTAAAAAAAAAAAAAAAAACTCTTTTATAAGGACAAAATAGGGACTGGCTGCTTACTGGCCCTCACTTTAAAACCATTGCACCATTGCAAGTTGAAGAACAGAGAGAGAAAGAGAGAGAGACATAACTAAATGGAAGAACAAAAAACCTTGGTGAATGGATGGCATATTTTTTCCTGCCTCTAATATAGTTATCTAGTTGCATTTATAGTTGGGTTTTGAAGATTGCTCTAGGTTTCAATTTTTTATTTGTATGGCTTATATAATTCGGCTTTTGGCAGAAGGTGAATCATGTTGTGCATCACTCTGTTGTTTGCGTATTTAAGGCTTTTGAGTTTTTATGTAAATACTATTATACTAAGTTATGGAGTAACCTTCTATTTGTATTCACCACAAGGTGTGCTTTGTGATATGCTAAATCATAAGAATGCCTTGGATTGCAGATATGGGAATCATGATTTATAAATTTTCAAACCATCTCCAATTGATTTTTTTGGTTATGAGATCGCGTAAGCAATCATCAGATTCCTTTCTGTATCATTTCAATTAGGTTCATTTCAGAGGTCCAAATTTCGGAAAGGAAAGCCAAATATAGATCTGATGAAATCTTTGGTACAGGCTGCCAACATGAGGGCCCTTGTCGAGAACAAAGCACACCGGTAAAGATCTTTGGCGGCATATGAATTGCCTACCGCTCAAAAGGGTCTCTGCCAATGGTTAGAGCAATTGAAAATTGTTGTGGCGAGAGAGGAAAAACTAGTAGATCTCCAATCCTTCATTCAAGAGATTGAGTGGACACCAAAAGCATTATAAAAAAATATGACAATTTTAACCTTTAATAGATATATGTATTTTTCTATCTTTTAGGTTTTGGTCATGGGCCAAGAATGAGGCAAGGAGTAGGGAGAAAAAAGAAAGAGAAGAGAAGAGAGGTGTCATAAAACCATAACACTCTTCACTTGAGCCACTATCGCAACTGCTCTGCCCACCTCTCATCACCATTAATTTGGAGAGTAGTTCTCACTGGAATCGAACAGGGAATGCACCAAAATATACACAGCCTGCCAAACCAGCTACATTACATGTATAATTGAATTATATATAGAATATTAAGAATATAATCATTAAGTAAATCTAAATATTTTTTTCTTTCCTTTTCTTTTGTTATGTACAGATAGTCAAACACGATATTTAACAAATATCATTAAAATGAAATTCATCCAAAGAGTAATGGATGCAAAAAAAGACACCCAGTCAGCTGTGTTGGTCCCATTGTCACATATAATAAAAATAACTCCAACAAAACATTAAAAACAAGTCAGCCGAAAAAAATGAGCAAAAACCAGTTTTTTAAAAAACACGCCAAAATAAAAAGCAAACTATGTAAATGCATTTTATTCGTGCATTATTTTTTTTTCCTTTTTTGCATTTATTCACATTTTTTCATGTTTTTATGTTTCTTGGTCACCAGATTTTTTATTTTCTGATTTTTCACATTTTCTGTTTAGCTTTTAAAATTTTTGAAATTTACTGAGATTTTCTCAAGAAATTTAATTTTACCATATTATACCCCAGAAATACCTTGCCGTATAAGTAAAAGATATATGCGACAATACTTAACCCTCCAAGCTTGAGAGGTACGCTAAGAAATGTGAATTGACTACCTTATAGATACCATTATGATAAAAAGCATGACGGACCACTTGGAATCATTAATTGGTTGGTTCCAAAACCTTTAAAAAATGCAAAAGGAACAAAGTTTCATGCTATCTGCTGATTAACAGTCTTACTTAAGACAATAATGTCATCGGCATATTGAACAAGGTGTTATTTAAAGGAACTGACTGAAGGTGTGGATAGAAAATATGCTGAAGCTGCCCTAGCGAAGAGCATTGCGAGACTCTCAATAGTGAGATTAAAGAGCAAAGGTGATAGTAGAACAATGAACCGAGGAGAGTCGCATTCCGAAAGCCGTTAGAAATATCCTCTAGCCCTTTCAATTTATGTTGTTTTATTCTTCGATCGGTAGCCGCAAGAAATATCTTCTAGCTCTTTCAAGCTTTTAATTTGTCTATTCTTTTCATATTTATTATTACTAGCCAAAAAGAAGAATGGCATTCATAGAGCAAGAACTTTTTTTTTTTAAAATGGGAGAATTGGAAATTTATTAAAATATATAAGTCAAGGACAAGTTATGCTCCACATCAGATTGCAAGCACTAGGTTTGGCATAGTTAAAGACGCACCAATTTTCATCATATTTGTTTCTATGAAAGGGATAAAAAATAGTGTAGACCAACATTAAATTTGGATCTGCTGAATCCGGTGCTCAGTGTGGTGATGTTGTGGTAGCAGCTTGGATGGTAATGGTGGTGTTTGATTGAGATTTTCACTGTTAATCTACATGTGCATGCAGGCAGTTTTGTTGAGATTTCAAGAAATGTAAGCTGATTGTTCTTTCTTTTCTTTTTCACCTTTTCACGTGTTGTCAATGGTTGGTCAATTTAATTTTATATGAACATAAAGAAAAACATTTGAGAAAGAATTGTTTAAAGCGCCTTATTCTTCTTCCCTTTTTTTAATGTTTATTTAGCAGAAATTTGGCATAAAATCTCTAAGGTCATATGTCATAATGCCTTGAAGCTTTTGACTGGACCATAGCCAGGTTAGACCTGTTGTACATCATTCAACTTGGGTATCATAGTTACTACCTTTTGCAGCCCATAGGAATAATGCTTCCCGTTGATAGTGACTATAGGATTCAAATCTGAACCCATTGAGTGTGTGAACTGCCCTGCCTCCCGGTTGTGCTACACCATTGAGAGTCGCTAATTTTACTTTATCAAATAAATGTTCATATGGAAAACAAGAAGCATAGAGTCCGGATCAACTTGACAATTTCCTAAATTTTATGTATATTTTATCTATGCTCGCTAACATGATTTAGCCTTCTAGAAAAGTACTATTAATCCCAGAAAATTTGTTCAGTAATTAATTATTCGATTGACGAAAATCCATTTTTTGTTGGAAAATGAATTGAAGCTTCCCAATATGTTAGAAATTGATAGTTCTGTTAGCACTTGTATACAATGCAACCTTTTGATTTTTCTGTGGTTTATCCATCCAATAATATGTTAAAAATTATATCCATGGACATGTAGAAGAGAAATGCTATCCCCACTCGTACCAAGACATAACTTTTACCAAAAGTTGATTATGATCTTTTTGTTCAAATAACAATTAAAGTGAAGCACAGCATTCTCTGTCCCTAATTATTTTTCCAACTTGTGAACCAATTCAGTATTCCAAATTTAACTTACCTATCGTCAAAGCCTCAGCATAAAATGGTGCACCGTTGATTACAAGGCTAACATGCCTTGTATGGCCTAAGAATATAATGCCCATGGGAACCGAATAAAGGCACACCTTCAGACAATGCCCTGTGCCAACCAGCTTAAGCCTCTGCCACTGGGGCAGGTTTCTGAGTTAAATAGGGACAAAAATATGGCTGTAACAACCAAGCCCACTCCTCCACCTGGCACGAGCCCTTGGTTTGATCCATTTCAACTCGCCATCTAACAACTTCAGTTCCAAACTAAAAAGGTTACGAAACAAGACAACCAATTATTTAACAACTCCGCTTATATGTCTACCAAGAACCCTTACAATATTAGTAACAAGACTAAACTTTTCAAGGTGGGGTGTTAGAATGGCTGTTCACATGTGGGTGTTTGGTGGAGAGAGTTAAGCAGAGAGACAAAGTTACAGGTTCATTCAATAAGGCCTCAAAAATATCGATCTCTTTTGTCCACATGCGTTGCGTGTGGTGTTGCACTCATAATGCTATCTTTATGTCCAGACGGTATTTTTTTAATTTCTTGTCACTAAAAACCGTTCAAAACTTCATTTCGTTGTCAAAAATTGTCACAAAAATTATTGTTGTACATACATCTTTTGTGATGATCTTCTTTATTTACGTTTCTTCTTCTGTTCCTTTTTGGAAGGAGATTTGTTTTTCATCTGCAGTTTCTTTGTCCTGCATTATCCTCTTAAGTAGGCTTCAATGATCCATTCAAGCTCTATTCCATAGAAATATAAACTGTTGCACAAAATGTTTGTGATTGTTTGAGGCTTTGAGCTTTCCCATGGGCTGCATGGGTATGCTGCTGAGGCTTATATATAACACAGCTTTTATAGTTCATTCACAAAATGCTTTTGATGACTTGGGTCTTATCAAGTGGAATTCCCCTAATCATTTCATTGTCCAAACTCCATGCCTCAATATTATAGATGGGTCTATTACCATTTTTTCTCTTGCAGGGAAAATATGTCAGAGATATTTTAAGGTGAGCAAACATGAAGAAATGGTGAAAAGTTGGAAAATGAAACTTAGTACAGGCAAATTGTGGGGCCACTTCAGTATGTCACTTCAACATACCCAAATATTACTTTTGCAGTAAATAAAGCTTCCTAGTTCTTGCACCAGCCTACTTTGACTCATTGTACTCATGTCAAAAAAACTTTATGATATCTTAAAGGTACCATGCAGCATTGATTTGAACGATGAAAATCTAATTCCTTCATTTTATCTGCTTACTTTGACACAAATTGAGCTGGGTGCTCAGACAACCGAAGATCCACCGGTGGTTATGTTACAAAAATTGGACACTTGCACAGAGGAAGAGTTCAAGGCTATTGCAGGAGCCCATTCAAAAGTGATGTGTCTAAATAACTTGATGAAAGATCTGAAAATTCAGTCTAAGGAAAAAACAATTTTGTGGTGTGACAACATTGCAACATATTTGGTGGCAAAACCAGTTTTCCATGCACAGACCAAACACATAGAAATTAGCTATCATTTTGCCTGAGAGAAATAAAAATGAGATTAAATATGTTCAATCAGAAAAACAATTAGCTGATATTTCCACTAAGCCATTGCCAGGACCAAGGTTTCATCATCTTAAGGAATTGCTAAATATCGTTGAAATGGAGATTTGATCCAAGGGGCATGTTAGAGATAGGGTTGCCGATCCTGCTCATTCGTTATTTATGCCAATCTTGCAAAATCAAGTTGAGTGCTTGGATCAAATTGAAGAAACATGGTTGAAGCTCAAAAGAAGGAAGAAACAAATGATCTAATGCAAAAGATATCAAAATCAGTTCCAAAAGAAAAGAAATTCAATTATGTAATAATCAATACTGAGTAAACCCTTTTGCTACCAGGCGTGCATTATACCAATCAATGGTTCCGTCACTGTGGTGTTTTATCATGTACGCCCACGTACACCAGATGACTTTTTTTTTCCTTTCAGCAGTGAAACTAAGTCCCAAGTCTGGTCTCTTTTTGTTCTAATGCCGACAGCCCTTCCTTCGTAGCCTTTTGCCCATGGGAGCTTTTTGAAGCTTCTTCGTAGGTTTAGGGCTCTTGGTGGGAGTAGACGTTTAGAACATAGGACTTGTAAGATGTTGTCAAGTGTGAGGAATTTATCCATGGAGTGATTATGTTGAGATGATAGGCAGATACAAAATTCAACAAATTTAGATGGTGGTTTAGAAGTATGTGTTGATCGCCAATGGTGTTGATGGGTTGCTTGGTTTTGTTCCACAACTTTGTTTTGGGAGTTGATTTCAGAATTTGTTTCACATATTGAAGATGGTTGAGAGCCATTGCTTAGGTTTTGGTTTTAAAGCTTCGTAGGATTACTAGTGGGCAGTTGATTTTGGTCACTGATGGTAGTGCCTTCAAAAACATCAACTAATGGAGGTGAAGGATTGAGAGCTGGATCATCTGCCAAACAATTGGTCTCCCCTTGACTTGGTACTTCATAGAAAGGTTCACTTTCAAAGAACTTGATGTCACTAGTCACAAACAGTTTTTTTGAGCTAGGATCAAAGCACTTGTATCTCTTCTTTCTAATGGAATAGCCAAGGAAAATGCATTTCAAGGATGTTTTACAAGTTTATTTCTAAACTTTTCTTGTATGTGTGCAAACACTTGCATCTAAATACCTTTAGATGTCAAACAGAAATAGATCTTTGAAGAAGAAGTTCTAACGAAACCTGATTTTCAATACTTGAGTTTGGAATTCCGTTGGTAAGGAAATAGGCGGTACCCATGACATCTACCCAAAAAAAGTTAAGGAACGTTCATGTCGATCATCCATGAATGGGCACTAGTAAGGAGTTGTATATTTTTTCTTTCTGCACATATGTTTTGCTAAGGGGTGCCAGTACAAGTGTATTGGGGTTGTATCCCTTTCCTTTTCATGAACTCTTCAAAATTTTAATTTACATATTCCCCTCCATTATCAGAACAGAGTTTTTTTTTTATTTTTACTCCATATTGAGTGTGCATCATGTTATAGAATTATTGAAAAATCATGAAAACTTCACTTTTATTTTTGAGAAAAAATATCCATAACATGCGAGCCTTATCTTCAATGAAAGATACATAATACCTATATCCTGCATATGATTCATCAAGGGCTGGCCCCCAAACATCTGAGTGCACTAATTCAAAGAATTGATAGGACCATTCTGCATATGAGTGAAACAGAAGCCTATGGACTTTGAAAACTTCATAAGCATCGCATGAATGCCCATCTGTAGTGAGATTTTGGACGAGTATCCTTAAGCTTTTGTCAAAAATATGGCCAAGCCTAGCATGTCATGTTTGATACTCTGTTCTCTTATTTTCCCTATTTGTGTGTGCAAAAGGATGACTTCATGAGGTTCCAACACATATCATCCCTTATGATCACAACTCTACCAATCTCCCTCTTCGTTTCTAGATCTTGAAAAATTGCATTTTTTATAGAAAAAAGCCACACACAATTATAATCTTTGGTTATATTACTAACAAATAACAGGTTGGTAGATAGTTTAGGGACATAAAGAACAATAGATGGTTGATTTCTTTCAAAAAAAAAAAAAACTCTCCAGCCCCTTCTACATTAATGCATGACCTGTCGATAGAGAAAACATACCTTTTCTTTTTTTATCAATAGCATTTAGTGTTGACAAGTCATTTGTCATATGATCAATGGCACCAGTATCAATAACCCAAAGAAAATTATTAGAGTGAGCAAGAAGGGCAAGATTGTTACCTTTAACAGGTTCACCAACCGGGTGAGAGGAAACTAGATTCATCTTGGAGAATTTTTGAAAAATTTTCTCCAAGTCGTCTTTTGTGGCCAAGTTGGCAAGATCAGGTTGAGAAGATGACGCCTTTTCCCTTATGGGTTTGCCAACTAGCTCCCAACATCTTTTCTTTGTATGGCCAATTTTCTTGCAATGCGAACACCTGAGCTTGCTGCAATGTTGGTGGGAAGTATTGTTTTGATTTTTTTAGTCATTCCTCAAATTACTCAGATCAGAGTAAGCCAAAGAAGCCATCTTTTCATGGACTTTGTCTCAAACTCGGCTTTAGTAGCAGGGTTCATAGCTTTCTTTCTAGTATCATCCCTTGAAATGGCTTGAAAGACATGATTGAAATTCGGCATTGGTGTAGTCATAAGAATCTGACTTCAAAGACTTTCATATTAAGGTCCATGTCCTACAAGGGCTTTAAAAACTGTCATCCTCAAGAAGTTTTTTGTACATGTCTGCATCTGAAGTAGGTGGTCAATACTGAGTCCGCTCGTCATGCAAGCTGTGTAGTTGATTCAAATAAAGAGTCGTCAGTTTGCTATCTTTTCTGAGATTAACAATTTTAAGTTGTAGTTGATACACACTCTCAAGATTGTTTTGCTCACAACACAACTCTTTCAATATGTCTCATATTTCTTTTGTTGTCTCCTTATATTGAAACAACCGTGGGATAGATCGCTCCATGGAGTTTATAAGCCATGACATCACCACATCATTTTCATATTGCCAATCATCATATTGGGGTTCATTTTTTGCAGAAGGAATAATTTTTCCCTTAATGTATCCCACTTTAGATTGCCACTCAGAGAAAGTCGAGCAGCCTTGGCCCAACTCAAGTAGTTAATATCATTTAGAGGAGTGGAACTAATCTTTAGCTTACCATGGCTTTGATTTCTTCCATTCTTTAAGTTGCTCGAGCAATTGCTGAATTGGTTGCCGACCGTATCAGCAATGATGAAGACTCAATTGAAATCCAGAATCACTTGCCAAGCTCTGATACCATGTTAAGAAACAGGGGTTGCAAGAACAGGAAACACAAGGCGAGAGATTTTCGTGGTTCGGCTGTTTCAGCCACATCCACGAGAGAAGAAGAACCTTTTATTTTTCTTATATTTTTCATAAATACAATTGCGTAAAATCAAGATGGAAAGACAAGAATGAATCCTCAAGAAATTGTCTTAACAGCACAGATTTAGGATCCCAATCCCAAAAAATATGGTTGGAGAGAGAACGCTATGGTTGGAGAGATAATGCACCAAGTCGTTATCTCATTTCCTTCCAAAAACAGTATTCTTTTGTATTTGAGATTGCCTCCTCCTCTCGTTACCACCAACAATGATGACCTTCCATTTTAGTAGTTATATACTTACAACATAGTAAGTAGAACAGATTCTTTATAATGATGATGAAAATTTAGGTCCATTGGCATTGGTACATAAGAGCTTATCTAAGATACATATATGTTGAATTGTTGATAGTGCTAACTTGAGATTTCATTCGAAATATTTGCCCTGTTATGCACTTTGACTGTATCAACAAGTCAATAATTGATAGCTGGATAGGAATGTCAGTTACAAATTATAGACGAACATCTACTTGTTTTTGTGCTATTTCTGAACTCTATTGTGGCTTTCAATCATTGCAAACTTTAGATTCAAAGTGAAAAATTTGCTGAATAACTAAGGAGGAAAGCTGGTCTGTTGTTTTTCTTTTCTTGTGAATCGTAGATAGCAGGAGGCAAATTTAGCACTGAAAAGTTATGCTTCATCAGTTGTTGTATGTGTTCGCCCATCGTTCTTCAACTTGAGCAGTTGTCATGCGCGGTCGTTGTAGGCATTATGTCATGTCCCAAAGCATGAATTGCAGTTCAACGCATTATTATCTTTGAATGATTAAACTCTCAACCAAGTAAGAGTGTGTTATGTCTCAACATAGCTTTTCATCTTGATCCTTTTAGAAGACAACTGGTTGCTGAAAAGAAAATGGCGAATGAATGGATGAACCGATCTATCGTGTCAGACTAACGCAAGGCTGTCTCCTTTTTTCCGCGAAGTAACATAATGTCTTCAAGAGATTGAGAAAAACCAGCATTGATGACAATGATGTTGTCAATCCCATTTTATAAAATGGCTTGGGTGGTCTTGTCATCTTTCCTCCTTTAGCTCTTACCTTATCACCATTGTCTCTTTCTCTTTTCGTTTGTGCATGTGTTTTTGGTAACTCTGCATGCAGTTGAGCAGTTTTATTTCTCTGCCATTCTTTCCCTTTTTAGACGATGGAAAGGAATGTGGGTTGAGAGCGTTATAGATATTTTCCCCCAAAAAGAATGTTTAAGAAGACAATAACAAGCTAAAAACAACTCTTAAAGCTAACACAAACGCTCCCAAGCTTCAACAATATATGTGTCCAATAATTACGCAGCTAATGGCAGCTTTCAACAACAATAAAACAACCCAAAGCAACTAGTTTCATAATCGGACATGCACAAAACTGCTGAAAATCGAAATCACAGGCCTGTGAGCATAAGATTTAGTTTCCAACACCAATGTTGCAGCAATATATATCAAGATATATGCTAAAGAGGAATGACGATGTTCTGACATGGCTCATGGCCATAGTTTGTCGATGTTCTATATGTGAGATAAACCTAGGTGTCTGGAGCAGGAAGGCCAGGAGAGCCACTCGCTGAGGCAGATAGGGTGAGAAGCCCGACGTGAAAAAGGATTGTCCAGGAAGGGTAAGGGCCCTTGGTGTTGACATGACTCGAGGAAAGGAGCATGTAGAGCACAGGTTGGCAACACGTGTTGGAAATTTGAGACTTAGTGGTCGTAGGATATGTTTCAAACTTTACGAAGGAAAAGTGCAAACAGTGACAGAAAAGTGGGAAGAAACTAAGGATAGACTAGAGGCAGAACACCCAATAAGACAGGTAGCCACGATGTGGCAGGTGCATCAATCAGATGGATGTAGGCTCAATTGAAAAGAAATGAAGGGGATGGATATAGAATTTCTCTCGCCCGGGGCAAAGTCACTGAGGACAGCGACGATTTGGTGGTGGGAGAATGTTGCGGACCAATTGTGTCTGGTCTGGCCATGCCAATAGAAGGAGATGCGGCTTGGCCAGCTTAGGCATTGCTCGAGAAGCATGTGAGATTCAATCAGATGCTAAGTCAAGCAAAAAGCAATGCACGTGGATATGCAGCGCGGTGGTGCTGCGACGAAGCGTATAAGTGCATCATGGTCATTACTAATTCCTTTGGAAGTGCAAGTCCGTCGTTGGGAAATCAGATGGGTTTCCCATGCGTAGCATTTGGATGCCCATGGGGGTGCGTGCGGGTTAGGGGTAATTCACCTGTGGACGCATATGGTGCGTCCACAACCACATAGGGTCATGCAGGGACGAGTAAGTGAATGCTTGTCATCGAGTAGAGCGATGGTCGGCCGCCTTGCTTAATGACATATAGTTGTCAACTGGCTTTGGCTGAGGACTTCCTCCGTATAGATGTAGATAGGCGCTTGGAAGAATGAAGATGTTCTAACAGGGCCTCATGGCCACAGCTTGCCGATGGTCTATATGTGGAATAAACCTGGGTGATGGTGTGCCGAGTGCGTAGCGCTCCTCGTCTAATCCATGGTCCCAGAAGATTGATGAAGGCTTCTGTTAGCTTCAGAGTGAGTCAGGTTGGCCAAAGGCTTGGAAAACCTTCGGCGCCACACGGGCCAAATAGGCTTGAAAAAGTCGGCCCGTGACAGAGAGTTGGTCATTAAAAAAGCAGTTTTGTATGGCTCAATGAACCAGTGGTGAATACTGGAAATGTAGTGTGAGGTCTTCTCACAGTGGATGCAGGCTCCAACACCAAACCACGTAAATCTCTATTGCTTCTGTGATTTCATGAGTGAGTATCATTGTGTTTTCTATTGTGTATCATCTATTATACAGGACATGGTATCAGAGCAAGGTAGCTCTGGTGAATGTTGTTCTGTGTTCTTCTTTGCTCATGGCTGAATCAGAGAATGTAGTGATGCTAGAGAGATTGGCACCTATGCATGGAGCAAGGCATAAAGGTTCAAATCATAATCACAATTCTGATTAGAATCACATATGGCAGATCACTACCAACCCTTTTACATGTACGAATTATCTAAGCTGGTCTAAATCTGTGAAGTTATTTTCAAGTGGGAAGCCAAAATTGGGTATATTACTGGAAAATACAAACAGCCCGACCCATCAGATCCAGTGTTTGAGAGATGGGAATCAGAAAATGACATTGTTATGAGCTGGTTGTTAAATTTCATGGTGCCTAAGATCTCCAAAAGTCTGATGTATCAGAACACCGCAAAAGAAATTTGGGATGCGGTGCCGGAAGTGTATGGAGGTCAATACAATCTTGTTAGAGTATATAAACTACAACAAGAAATTCAGACTTTTGATCATGAAGGTAAGTCGTTCAACATGTATGTTGGGATGTTGAGTGGGATGTTCAACGAACTGCAACAATATGACCAACCTACTAATGATGCCTCCCAAGTGTGCTTTGAAGAAGATAAAGTATTTAAGTTTTTTGCTAGTTTCGGCCTGATTATGATCAATTTATGAGTCAACTTTTAATGACACGACCACTGCCCTCCTTCAACACCGTTGATTCCTTGATTCAATGGGAGGAAACACAAAGAAAAGTGACGAATCCTGTGACAAAACCAAACTATAGAGCATGTATGGCAAGTGCATATGCTCACAGCGAACCATCATCATGTGAGGAAGCATGCAAAGATTTTAAGTGGCAAGCAGCTATGAATGAGGAGTTGAAAGCATTAGAGAAAAATAAATCTTAAACCATGATGCAGCTACCCCTTGGAAAGTCTGTTGTCGGATGCCACTCTGTTAACACCCCAAATTTTTTCACATCAAAATTGAAGCAATGTGAAAATTTTACAAAAGAATTGTGAAAATTTGCAATTTCAAAGCTAATTTTGAATCTAAAGAACAATTTAGATTCAATTTAACCTATGACACAAATCCCAATGCAAGATTACGAGCCCAAACTAATTGCAAATGTCATTTGAAATCTAAATCCAATTGCAAAATTCAAAGTTTGACTTAAATCTAAGAATTGGATCTAATTCAGTCTAGAATGTGGGCCCCACCAAGCCCGTGTGGTCAAGAGCCCCCCAGGGGTCACTCCCCCCATTGAAAAAAAAGATATTTCTCTCAATTAAATGAAAAAAAAAGTCATTTTCAAGAGAAATGAATGAGAAACCAAGGAAAAGAAAGACATTTATGTCTCTCTCTTTTCTTTAACCAGGTCGTCTTTAAAGAAGAGTCAATTTCCAAAAAGCAATAACTCGGCTGGACAAACTCACCTAACCTACTTAATCCAAGTAGGTTTGACCCGGGTGCACCCAAATATGGTGCCAATTTCAGCTAGGTTCGGTCAACCTGGGCTCAGCACAGTCAAAAGGATATGTCTATCCCGTGACCCAATCTATGGACAAAAATAGACTTTCACCGAATCGAACCCACTTTGACTAGACTCTGTCGAAGTATAATTTAGCTCAATTAAGAATTTTCTTATTTCAAATTTATCAAATAACCTCAAACAAAGTCAAACTACTCGAAAATGAGCTTTGACTTTGGTCAAATGGTCGAAATTGACCAATCTGGATCATTTTACCCTTCTATGGTCAAATTGAGATTACAGAGCCTAAATTGGTTTATGAAAGACACATATACATTTGAATTTGTCAAATATATAAATCAAATACCAATTTAAAATTCAATATTTCAAACCAAAGTTTGATTCAGTTGAAATCTATCTTTAATCAAGTTATGAATAAAAATACCTTTTTCAAACCAAATTTGATAGAACTTTCAAATTTTATTCAAATTTAATTTTAATTATCATAATTCAATAGCATTTAAAGCTTAGTAACTAGGTTTTAACCTAACAAGCTTGATTCAAACAAAGAAAAAAATAAATAGCACAAAATGAGGAACAACCCTATGCTAGGGCATTTTTGTCTAAAATTTTGGTCAAAGTTGGTCAGCTAGGTCTGAACCAATGTTGAGCAAACCAAGCCCAGCCCACCTAGCTCTTGTAAATGGGCTAAGAATAGTCAATTAGAGCCTTTAAATTCTATTTAACTCATTTTACAAGTCCCCAAGGTCTGAAACAAGTTTTCAAGGTGAGTTAATAAGGTGGTTGAACTCACCTCCTCCTCTATATAAACCTCCCCTTGGCTACCAAGAAGGAGGACGAAAATTTTGAAGTGGTATCAAGTTGCTGCAGCTAAGGAGCCAAAAAAGATAAGGAAGGAAAAGAAGAAGAATTCGTCCAAGCCTCCTTTCCCCTTTCTCCCATTTTCTTCTTCATTTTCCTCTATTCTGTCCATTGATTTTGCTAAGTTAGGGTGCTTAAGTGAACCCTTACTTAGGATTTTCATGGAGATAAGCTCTCTTTTGCACTCTAAATTTCAGCAAGTAAGCTATTCTTATTCTAACTTTACTAAGCTCGAATCCAAGGTTGGATTCTTGCTTAAGATTGCTCGATTTAGAAAACAAGTGAAGAAGAAGGATAAGCATCAAGACCGACCGCAAAGTAGATGATTTTAAGTCATTTCTCATGTACTTTAGCTTCTTGTTGGTTCATTTTAATTTCAGCAATTCGTTGGAGATGTTTGTTTTCATTTATTTTATAGCTAGGAATGATGTCCAGTTTGGGGAAACCTACGATTGAATGTACATGTTAATGCATAACGCATGCAAGAGTCGGCTTTCCTAAAAAGACTAACCATGTATCAAGTTTTGAAAAGGGTCCCACGGCCACGTCCCTTTCAAAACAATATGCTTAAAACCATTTTCAACTCCTTACCATGAGAGAATCTCATGATAAGAGAGTAATTTTGCTGCAATATATGTGATGAAAATGCCTATTAGGGATAGATACATTCTTATGAATGTAATCCACCCTTGCATGGCAAAATTATGGATGAATTAGCTTGAGTATTGTTTTGTTTTCCTTCTCATTTAAAGTCATCTGGATTCTTGTCATTCAATTTAATTGATCCAAGGTGGTAGAGGAGATTAGAGACAAGTTTTCAATCTTCCTACATAAAAGAACCCAGCCACGAATCGTCATGATTCATGAGTTATGCAGTCCCTTGATTAAATTTCATTTTAAAAAGTAAGATACGTATATATATATATATATATATATATATATATATATATATATATATACACACACACTAGTGCAATCTCTTGTTAAAAATCATTTTTTTCTCTTAAAATCAGGTTGGAATACGTTTTCAAACTGGTTTATAAGAAGGGTGATCATTTTGTTGATTTTCATAGTGCAGAGCTATGAAATCATGTTCTTTTCATTTTTACTTAATTTCAACAATCCATACATAAAATGTATGCAAGTTATTGAAATTAGACCATGCTTTATGGGAATTAGCTTAAGAATGACAAATTTTATATATTTGAGAAGCCAATTTTCAGCCACAAAGTGGTTATATTTTGAAGAACAATAAAAAGGTTCCAGCCCTACCTAATCGGCTCTCTAAAAGTTTCTAATTTCATTCACCAATTTTCAGACTTACATTTGAGTAATTGAGTCTCAAGAACGCTTCAAAAATTCTAATCTTTGTATCCCTTAAAGAACAAGATCAAAAGTGTTTTAGTAGTCCAAGAAATGAATGGATCTTTTAGGACAAGAGTATGAAATTTTGTTTTATTTTGGAGAAAAAGAAAGGTTCTTAGAACTCCATCACATGAGCAAGAACATGTTGCACATGATTTTTGCCAACTTGATGCTTAGTTCGTATGGAGTAAAACTGAATTTTATCATTTTCCAAGAATCGAAAACTCATAAAATCGATATTTTAATTTTTATCCATTTAAATCAGAGTAAAATCTGATTTTTATGACAATTTTGAGGAAAAAGGATGATATCCATGTTTCTGCTATATTTTGAAGTTTGATTTCATCCTCATTTGCCTAATTCTTAATTGTTTTGAGTTTCTCGTCCATGACTCAAGCTTATGGACTATATCTCTAATTCATGTGCATAACAATATAATAAGCACATTTAGAGAAAGTACTATATTTTAATTAAAATCAATCTTCATGCATAGATTGTAGGACGTGTGATTGCAATGAATAAATCTTGAGAGATTATGAGAGAGAGAAAATGTATGTTTCATATAGTTTTCCTTCTAATTTCATGCATTCACTTTCACTCAAAATCAATAGCACCACATGCATATTCTCAAGAAGTTAAGTGATTCAACTTTGAGTTGCAAAAAGTGACCAAGTCATATTGCAACAACAATTTGTAAACTTCACTTAACTTCCAAAGAAAACATAAACAATGCATTCACAAGCTTGGCCAAAATATGTTTAGAAAATAACATTTTGGGCCTATGTCTCATCAAAAGAATGAGCTCTACACAAGTTTCTAAATATCTTAGACCGAATCACACGATTGGGCAAAAGAAGAGTTCAAAAATCAATTTTGATCATAGGATGATCATCATTTCAACTCATGAATCAAATTGAGTTCACAACAAAGAACTCAATTTCAAAATTTCTAAGAATTGTGGATTTCAAATGACACCAAAAGAAAGGTTTTTAAATAATTTAAAAACCCTCCAATCTTCAAATCAAAGAAATCCATTTTCAAAACAAGTTAAAATCACTACTAAACTTTGGGTTTTTAATCCAACAAATGATTTTGGATTTTGAATCCAAAACTTCAATGCATAAACATATAAGACTTGCATCAATAACTCGTACATGATCCAAATGATCTTTAGTTCTTGGTCTAATTACCCCTGTTAAAGGCGGCAAGAACGGTTGGACCTTGTATCAACGGGCGGATCCCCTTTCTCTTAAAAATTTTCCTCAAAACCTCAATTTTAAAAGAATTTTGCTAATTCGCATTTTGACCCCCTTTGAGAAAGGGGTGGGGTGTGAACACACCAGTGAGCAAAATAAATTTAACACTAGTCGAACGGTACAAGGCAAGACTTATTGCAAAAGGGTTTACAAAGAGAGAAGGAATCAACTTTGAGACCTTTGCTTCAGTTGCCAAAATGAGTTATATATGGATTTTTGTGTTGAATTAGAAGAGGAAGTTTACATGAATCTTCCTACAGGTTACACTCATGACATTGGAAATGTGTGCAACCTTGAAAAATCAATATATAGCTTAAAACAATCTTTTCGAGCATGATTTTCGAAGTTAAGTAGTATCCTTAGTAAAATAGGATTTAGCGCAGCACAACTGACTACACCTTGTTCATATCTTGTATTACTGAGGGCACTGTGTTATTATTGATCTACAATGATGATATCATAGTGACAGGAGATGACAGATAATTGATTCAAGAGGAAAAAAAATACGTCTCACGCCAAGTTTGGGTTCAAGGATCTAAGAAAGTTGAGGAATTTTCTGGGTACTGAGGCAGCACACTCATATAAGGGTATGTTTTTTGTCAAAGAAAATATACTTTGAATCTCTTAAAAGACACATGGATGTTGGGATCCAAAAGTGTGGACAATCCTCTTGAAGCTAATAGTAAACTAAGATAAGATGATGGAGAGTTGGTTGAAGAGGTTGACAGCTTTCAATGCTAGTAGGAAAGCTTATATGCTTAACTATCACTCGTCCTAATATCTCCTACGCAGTCAGTGTTATCGCTGACTTCATGTATAGGCCTAGAACAATGCATATGGAAGCAGTCTACAAGATTATACGATATTTGAAAGGTAATCCAGGCAAAGGTATCCTTATGAAAAGAAATGGCAAACTTGACATCATTGAATTCCCTGATGCTGACTGGTCGGCAATCCTAATATTAGAAGGTCAACTACAGGTTTTTGTACATTCATTGGAAGAAATCTTATATTACTCGGAGGAGTAAACAACAATCAGTGGTTGCTCGATCCAGTGTAGAGTCAGAGCATAGAGCCATGGCATCATGTGCTTGTGAGTTTATTTGGATTAAGTTCCTTTTAATTGATATGTGTATTGTCGTAAACCAACCTATGGAACTTAAATGTAACAATACGACCAGTATATACATCAGTGTCAACTCATTTTTTATGAGAGGACCAAACATATATTCGTAGATTGTCATTTTGTTCGTGAAATATTTTAGAAAAAAAAATTGTTACATAATATGTCAGTAGTCAAGACCAATTGGCAGATGTGTTCACAAAACCTCTTCATCGTAAGCAACACGTACGAATTCATCGTAAGCAACACATACAGATGGTTGACAAGTTGGGGCAGATCAGCATCTGCGCACCGACTTGAGGGGGAGCATGTCATCTTTCCCCCTTTAGCTCTTACCTTATCACCATTCTCTCTTTCCTTTCTCATTTGTGTATGTGTTTTTGGTGACTCCGTGTGAAGTTGAGCAATTTTATTTCTCTGTCATTCTTTCCTTTGTGAGGCGGTGGAAAGGAATGTGGGTTGTGGGTCGGTCATTAAAGAAAGTAGTTTTGTATGATCTAATGAACTAGTGGTGAATAATGAAAATGCAGTGTGAGAATGGCCAGAAAAATTGAAAATTTTTCGTTGCGCTATATATTGTTTGGATTCGAGTTTAGTTTGGCCTCAACCGAATTCAGAGTTTGGGGTACGTTTGTTGCATGCACCGAGCAGCGTACAGAAGGGACGTCAGTTTTGCCACATTTCATGAACCTTTGGTGCTAGGCTTTCACCTGTGCAAGCTTGTCCGGTTTTTCAGCATGATTATGTTGGTTCATTTTAGAAGAGCATTCGTATTTAGTTATAGAACATTCTTCCATCATTATTTTTATTTATTTATTTTTTTTGTGTAGACAGGATTAAAGTGTCTCATTGTTCTCTGTTATGTAGGCAAACGGGGTAGACGATCCTCTCGAGGATCGGTCCAGGGCTTCTTTTTCCTCACTGCCATTCCAGATCGAGAATAATCCACTCGGATTTGAAGGTTTTAGCATGTGCACAACAGACGACGTTCACCCGGTATGTGTTCTCCATTTTTCTTCAATTGAAGAGAAGCTAAATATTACCTGTCCATTGCTGTAACAACGTCAGAATGTAAAGCACATGTATTAAGCTGTAATCCATTTCAATGTAATGGATGCAAAGGAAGAAGAGGTCAAAAATGTCAGAAACAACAACGCAAATATTGCGCTGCTGATAGAGAAACAATTAGTAGCGTTACATTTTATCACTATCTTGACCATTTCAATCCCTAGATTTTATTTAACGTTTATCTACACTCGGTAACATGATTTAGCCTTTAGAGAAGTACCATTAATAATTCCAGGATAATTATTTAATAATTAATTATTCGATCGAAAATTCCTTGTTGATGGTGAATGAACTGAACTTTTCCAATTTGTTAGAAATTGAAAATTTTGTTAGCACTCGTGTGCAATGCAACCTCTTGATTTCCTAAACATTTTTCTCACGTGTGGCGACTTTCATTCCAAATTCAATTTACATATCCTCAAATCCTTTGTATAAAACGGGTAAAAATTGACTATCTGTCTTTGTAGACCTATTAGGAATATAATGTTCATGGAAATCCAAAAGAAGACACATTCTGACAATACATTGCTCCAACCAGCTCAAGCTTGCACCTTGGTAGGTTTCCTAAATAAATTTATTCTCTTGAGTTGATGCATATATAATTAAGTTATAACTACTACCTCCACTTTGAGTCAATTAAAGATCATTATCTTTGCGGAAAATCTCCCCCTCCCTCACCAACTTGTTTCATAATGGAAAGAAACAAAGCTATAACTCTTCACGTGCTTTTCTTATAACGGAAAGAAACAAAGCTATAACTGTTCACGTGCTTTTGTTACGAGTATTTGTGTAGCCGGTTGGAAGACTTACGTACTTGTGTGGCCACTGCACCAGTAAGGTTGGGCATCAGGCCAGGTAGTTGATGGATACTTGGTACCCAGCCTTGGTTCGGCCTTAAGCTTGGGCCTGAAAAGTGTACTCGATTCAGCTTAATGTTATTTTTATTAATATATATGTATTATTACCATTAATTATATTGATGTATTATTTTATATTTTAAAAGATAATTTTTATTTTAAACGGCCCACGGCATTATGAGCTGTGGCGTAGCTCGAGACAAGCTCGTTGTTGTGGCGGGGGCAGGCCTACACACCAGCTTATTAAAAATTACATGATGAATAAAAGTCCAGCAAAATGGTGTGCCCATGATCGGTCAAGTGAAGTGCTCTTGTCGTGGATGACACTTGAGTGTCAGGTCCTTGCAGCCGCAGCAGTGACTCTTATGCCATGATGCCATCCCATACAAGAGAGGGTAAAGAGGGAAACAAAGGGCTGGAAATTGTTTTATTTATAGGCAATATTAAATTGAATGTTTTTTTTTCAGTAAATTGTTATTTGTAGGTGGGTAGGGGAGACCCACTATCGGGTTAAAATCTGAACCTTCTACCCAACTCTTATTCCTCATACTATACCATACACATACTATACCATACTTGCTTTGAGCTGCTGCCTCTACGGTGATTCAACTTATGCATCAATAACATTCCTTTTACTGCCTGTTAACTCTCGGAATCAACACTGCTGCGAGGTAAGCTCCCCACCTTTTATTTCATCAAGAAATTAGAAGATACAAAGAAGCAGCTTGCTAACCTTCACTGCCAAATCGTTACACCAACCACTTGGGGAATGGGGAACTTAATTAAATGTTGTTTTAAAGAAAAAGGTAAACACGGGAAGAAAGAAGGACGGATTTCTTTTTGTTTTCTCATCCTAGCTGTTGTTGAATGTTCCTTTAATTTTCGAAGAAGACAAGAGGAACCATATGCCGTTTGATTAACATTTGTAGGGCATTAGGGAGCACGCACCACGTGCCGTTTGATAAAACAATTGTTGGAAGCAACCCTTCATTTGTCTTTTTCAATAGATTTTTAACGACAGGAAATTAAAAAAATGCCAGTGTGCCTTAGAGATAACCGGCTGTTTTTTCGTTTTTGTATATATACATACACATATATGGCAGAGAAACAATGGTGCCATGCATCGGACACCGCCATACCGGGTAGTTTAAATTCGAAAATTTATCATTAAAAAAGCCATAAATCATTAGTAAAACTAGTTGTGGCACTATAAACTGTGGCTAATGCTAATTTAACGAATATTTTTTAACTATTCTTTCTTAGATTTTAGTCGTTTGATGACGCAGGGACTCGATTGTACATATCGTTTTGGCTTTTTACTCATTTAGGGTTGTCAAATTTTATTATATATTAAGTGCCATATAGGATTGAAAAGAATGTGAAAACCTATGTTAAGCTCACATTTTATAAAATGAGTTTATTTAGTTTCACTTGTTACTTTCTTTCGCCCAAAAAATATGATATATAGAGAGATTGATGCTTACGTACACCCCCAGCCGAGCTTCGTTTAGTAACTAGATGTGAGGAGAAATAAGTAAAGAGGAAGTCACCCGCTAGGAAGAGGCACCGACCTCTCCATTCGTTCATGAGGGGAACATTACAAAAACAGATAGATTCACCGATGGGTAGGAAAACTAAACGTCGATGAAAGGCCATTTTTATCAAATGTTCGACTTTAAATGTCAGTGAAGATTGATTTTTGACGACGCCCAGAACAAGACGTAGTTGAAAGTAGCCTTCACTTACGCTTTCTGTTAGGATGCGGTTGAAGTTGAGTTTTTATCGATGTCTCATTCAAAATCGTCAATAAACATGTCACTTTTATCGATGCCCAAAAAAATGTCGGTGACAAGTAGTCCGACAATCACCACTTTTATCTTAATTGAAGTTGCCTCGAACTAAAGATTTGATATCAAAGAACTGTTCATTTTCTATTACTATAAAAACATGTTGAAATTAAAAAGTTGAGCAGCTTAGCGTATGATTCTCATTAAACATTATTAAGATCATATCTATATAGTTGGATTATGCAAAAGACTGCTTTATCCAATCATTAAAACAAACTTTTAGATTGGCTCCACGGCTCCTTCCGCCCCTGAACACAAGCACTGCCAAATGTAAATTATGAGTTTAAAATGTTTTAATTGTGTCTACTAATCAATTAAAATATGTTGAATGAGTAGGACCAATGTTTCATCCTACCACCTAACAAGATGACCAAAATTCTAAGGGCACTAATTACGCCTTTAACTTCGCATATAACATGTATTTCTTTAAACAGTTAAGGTTATATTTATCTAATTATAAACCATCTATTTTATAGTATTAATTGTAGCAATGATTCAACTTTTTTACTTGGACTCGATAACACGGTTTGAGAAAGAATAAATTTTTGATCTATTTGAAAGTTTTTTTGCTTTTCTAAAAAAAATGCCAATAGTATTTTGAGTTTTTATATAAAAAAACATCATAATCATACATCTCCATTTATTTAATAGAATATAGTTTGGTTGGCAGATACAGCTGATTGTACTATTAACTAATTAATACAATGAAAAATATTATGATGGAGACATATGCAAGCGACATGCTTGGGAAAAAATATAATGAAAAACAGACAATGACCGTCAGCCAACATTTCTTATTATCTTATCTACATATACAGTGCCTTTCAACTGGTTGGCCAGGCGCTATGTTATGCGCAGAGTTGGGATTTATTTAGGTTAAGGCCCTTGCAATGGTGACACAAGTTTGCCTTTCAACTGATGTCTCAAGATCATGATATGAAGACATTGGAACAAATTTTTTCATGGGCTGGCGTGGGCAGTGGCCCACCCAACTAACAAGTAGCTTCGCTACTGCTTAAGCATGTGACTACATTACAAGGATATTCCAACCAACAAGTAGCTCTGCTACTGCTTATGCACGTTACCACATTAGAGGGATAATGAGTTGCATGCACCACCTTATCCACAAATCAGATGTGCGCCAAAAAACAAAAAGGTGTGAGTAGGATATTTTGAAAATTTTAAAAAATATATATATATTTTAGTTTTTAATTTTTTCATTATTTTGAAAGATTGCTCTTCTTAATGACCAGAGGTATTCTGGTTATTATCTGAAGGTGCGTATAACCCGCTTAGCATTTAAGTCATTTCTAAAAGTTAATTTTTTGAAAATACTTTTTTTTTTTTACTTTAATTTCTTGATTTTGGTTCTTTAAAGGGCTTTACTGCTTTAGGGATATTCTGGTCACTTCATTTCTACCAAAATACACGCATTATGAAATGACTAGCATGCCTTTGATTTATTAAACAAACATCTTGTCATAAAGACAAAGGATGGAAAGTAAAAAATATTAAATAAACGCAAGGTCGCTATTTTTTATGAAATGAATAAAATACCCCAAATCGATGTATTGTTTAAACCGACGGCGTTCACGAAAGCAGTGAAACCGCAGCCCCTAGGTAGTTCCTCTGAAGCGAAGACCTTTTAGAATTGCTTAAGTTGTGAACAGAAAATTTTTCTGGTTTTCTTATTTCAGATCATTGATAGGTCTTATAGAAAGATGGTAAAACGAAAGATATGATTTATTTATTGAAAATAGATATCTTCAAAACCAAATGATGAAAAAAAAAAATGCCCTTCAAAGCAAAGAGCCGAGTTCAAATATTTTTTTATGAAGACCACCAAAATCATGAGCGTATACAGTATTGTGTTTCAAAGAATCCGGTTCCATCTCTCGCTCTTTGTCTACCAAGGGAGGATCGAGCAGACCGACAATTGCTCCTCCGTATCGCTTCATCCCTTAAAAACATCCACCACCTTAACACCTTCTTCCATGCCACCCCGAGGTTGGATCCTATCTGCAACTCTGCCCATCAACAATGGACGCCATCTCCTCTTCTTTCCAAGCTTCATTTCCCCGACTGAACCGAGCCACTCCCTTCGGCGTCACCTTCCCCACCATCACCAACATCAGATTAGAAAGGGCACATGATCAAACTCAATTCACAACTCACTCCCCGACAACTACTACCGCTACCACAGTGTTAACAAGAGCAACTCCATCTCCCCCTCCTCCTTCCACAGAGCCAATCATAACAAAAGCTGCTCGCCCTCTTAGGCAACCTTACAATCTGTTTTCTCTTCATGTAACGATCTGCAATGCTCTAGACGATTTGATAAGCAACTTCGTCGATCGAAATCCCTTGCGGTCGTCCGTCAACCCCAAGGATGTTTTGGCCGGCAATTACGCCCCCATCGGCGAGCTGCCTCCGACTAAATGCACTGTCGAAGGTCGGTTCCCTAGCTGCCTTGAGGGCGCCTACATCAGAAATGGGCCCAACCCGCAGTTCATCCCCAAGTCCGCCTACCATCTGTTCGATGGGGATGGGATGTTGCATGCCATACAGGTCTCCGGCGGGCAGGCCACATTCTGCAGCCGCTTCATACGCACATACAAGTTCACCAAGGAGGAGGAGGCAGGGTTGCCTATCTACCCCAACTTCTTCGCATTGGCCGGCTTCGCCAGGTTCATGAGGGTCGCCGTGTTCATGGTGAGGGTGCTTACTGGCCAGATCAACCTCATAAATGGCGTGGGGCTCGCCAACACAGCCCTTGCATTCATGAACAACACGATCATGGCATTATGGGAGTTGGATCTCCCCTACGCCATGCATCTCACGCCTGACGGCGATGTCGAGACAGTTGGCCGGTGGGATTTCGGCGGGGAGCTCAGGATGGGTATCACCGCTCACCCAAAGGTGGACCCTGTCACAGGCGAGGTCTTCGCCTTTCGGTACGGCCCCATCCCTCCGTTTCTCAACTACTTCAGAATAGGGGGCGATGGCACGAAGCAACCGGACATCCCCATTTTCTCATTCCGGCAACCTTCCTTCGTGCACGACTTGGCCATCACAGAGCGGTACGCCATCTTTCCCGACATACAGATAGTCATGAAACCACTGGCAATGTTCACAGGAATGGGGCCGCCGATGGGATGCGAGGCCCGGAAAGTCCCACGCGTGGGGATAATCCCACGCTACGCCACCGATGAGTCGGAGATGAAGTGGATTGAGGTGCCTGGATTCAACTTCGTGCACTCAGTGAACGCGTGGGATGAGAAGGGAGGGGAGGAGGTGGTGCTGGTGGCGGCGAACGTTGTGCCGGTGGAGCACATGCTGGAGAGGATGGATCTCCTTCATTGCTGCTTGGAGATGGTGAGGATCAACCTGCGGGAAGGGAAGGTGGTGGGGAGGAGAGCACTCTCTAGGAGGAATCTGGAGTGGGGGGTCATCAACCCTAAGTTCCTAGGGAGGAAAAGCCGCTACGCGTTCATGGCGATCCTAGATCCGATGATCAAGGTCTCCGGCATCGTGAAACTGGACTTCGATCGAGCAAGTGGGGAAGATTGCGTGGTAGCGACCAGGTAAAACGTCTAGTCCTTTTCTTCTTTCTTAAAAAATTATAACTCAAAATGTACATCCTTAGATTCAAATCACAGCACATACTTGTAAAATTTAGGAAGACATGACAACATAGACATGGATATTCTGAGTTTGTGAGTTGTCTTGTTGAATTTGTGTTTGTTCGTTATTTTATTTTGAACATAAAATATATGTACTTCGTGAAGTTAAATGCAAGTGACTAGCAAGTAGACGAATCGTTAACCAGACCATCATGGATTGAAGCCTGGTAAGTGTCCTTTTCATTGCAAAATTTTTCTTTTAATCAAAATGTAGATATGATGTTCGTAACGATAAAAAAAAGCACAGAATTAAGTTGATTAGTTCCGATTTAGTTTGGTCTTGTATTTTAAATTTATGAATTCATTATCTATAGAAAGGGAATTTGAAGTGTAGAAGATTTTGTAAGATAGATACCATTTAACCACACTTAACTTTTAACAAGGACAATCATGCTCAAGTACTTCTAAAGTTTGTTATATACAGCACAAGTAGTCTCGCCAGGAAAAGAATTTTCTAATAAAAAGCCTTTCTTATAAATTTGATGAGTACTGCCATTTTACAGAATATCTCCCCAGTTGTTGATACTATCCTGTCACTTGGATATATCCACACAATGTAATTTGTAGCAACGACCAGTCGCAGTCAATCTTATGGGTCCTAAAAACAAAATTGGTGGTGCAAGAGAAAATCCTGCTAGGAGCTGATTTTCTAAGCGAAGTAACAGGCATTCTGCTACTGCAACTAACACTTGTGGTGGACAGGAGTTTTGGGGAGAGATGCTTTGCTGGGGAGCCATTTTTTGTGGCGAAGGAGGAAGGTGGCCATGAAGACGATGGTTATGTGTTAACTTACACACACAACGAGGGCAGCGGGGAATCAAGCTTCGTGGTGATGGATGCTAAGTCCCCCACTCTTGACATCGTGGCATCTGTAAGACTCCCTCAGAGGGTGCCTTACGGCTTCCATGGCCTCTTTGTCTGTCAAAAGGATTTGCAGAAGCAGAAGAATTGGAAATGATCATGTAAGAATTGGAAGTTGTATTATATGCATAAACGGAAAAGTTAGTTTATGTGGTTATGCATCTGTTTGACACATTATTAGACGAAGAACTTCAGTGGAATGTGCAAGAAGACGAAGAAGAAGAATTGCCGTTGTTGTTTGCGTGTTCAATTTCCAGACAAATTTACTTAGAAAAATGATCAAAGGTTTCATAATACCTTTTCTTGAAAGTGCAGAAGAAAGTCAAGGCTATCTTTCTTTGGCATACCCGGTCCTTCCTCTCTTTTGTACCTTTACTTTCTTTTTCTCTTTCTCTTGGATCTTTTGTCTCAAAATGAGACCAAGTTCTGTACGCCATCCCCCTTGTATATAACAAGCATATGCTAGTAGTGAATCTTACTATCAATATGCATATTTACTTTCATGCTCAAATATTGAATATGCATGTGCATGAAATAACAAGTGTATGAAATAACAACAAAGTATGAGAAAATAAATAGATGTGAGATAACAAATATGTATGAGATAACAAATATGTGTTAGATAATGACGAATGTATAAGATAACACACGTAAGTGTGAGATAACAAAGATTTATGAGATAATAAAATAATGGATAGATGTATAAGATAACGGTAAACATAGGTAATAGATAATGTTTATGAGATAATAAATTATTTATGAGATAATGAAATAATACTATGGGTTGGATAGAAAATTGAAAAAGTGTTTTTTACCACTTAGAAGAGTATATTAGTCGTAAGGATATACGTATATGAATTGGCAAGTTTTACGTTTATTAAATCCCCAAATTTTCTTTTGTGGCTTTTTTTTGTCCCGACAAAAAGTTTCTTTTGTTTTAGCTATAAGCTTTTTTGTCATTATTAAAATGACACATGAAAATTCATACACGGAAGCAGCATATATAAACAACTCTGCTTGGCAATAGTACGAATCCTCACTCGTACCTATCGTGTGTAAGGTGAGTAAATATTTATACTAATATCTTCATAAGACATGTTACATATTACAATTGTCCAGAGATAGGTTTCTCGAGATAATATTACAACAATTAAAAAAAATAGTGATAAACATGTATTTGCTATATATGATTATAATTTAACTATAGAAATGAGAATCTTCCAATAACCGCAGATGGTGCCCTCCTAAGATTACGCATGACACAAGCTGGTTGTTGATTTGTAGCTGGGATGGTTTGATAATTAACCTTAACATGCCCCCTCAATTTGAGCATGTAATCTAAGTATACTCAAATTGTTTTTGAAATTATCATGCAGTACAACATTTAATAATGGTTTTGTTAAACCATCATCAACCTCTTAATTGGACCGAATGACCTGAACCTTTATATGCCCTTTGCTTATATGGTCTCTCACAAAGTTTTTGACAATAAATGCACTTGAAGCTTGATCGATTTTTAGGTCTATCTTGCAGACATGGATAGCAAGAACATCCAAAAACCTTGAACAATTTATAATTTGGAGAGTTTTTTAACAAAACTTGATATGGTGACATGATTTTAAGAACCCGAGTTGGCATTCTGTTGATCAAGAAATCAACAATTCTAAATGCAAAGTCCCAATATTTGTAGGGCAAGTTGGCATGTGCGAGAAGTGTCAATCCGATGTCAATTATATGTTTGTGTTTGCTTTCTATGGTGCTGGTGAGCATGTGGACAAGCAACTTGATGAACAATACCAATCTGTTTGAGGTAGGTGGAAACAATACGATATTCTCCTCCCCAATCGCTTTGAACAGCCTTGATTTTTTGATCAAATTGACGTTCTACCATAACTTGAAAGGTTTTAAAAACGAAGAGAACATCCAATCTATTTTTAATAATGTATATCCAATAGAAGCGAGAGAATGCATCCATAACATAATAACTATGACCATGCAAAGATGGAGTAGTTGATGGTTCCCAAACATCAGCGAAAATCAAATCAAGTGGAGCATGAATCTTATGTTGTATTTGTGCAAAAGGAAGAGCGTGACTTTTTCTTTTTTGACATACATTGCATATCTTATTAAAAGACTTGCTGTGAATATGTAAATCAAATTTATGCAAAACATGCATCACAGTTCTAAAATCAGGATGTTTCGTTTGACTATGCCAATCATCAACTGAGACTCGTTCTCCTACAAGTGTGGTTTTTTGGCGAGCTGCATATTGTTGTAACTTTAGCTGATATAGACCTCTTTTATTTGCTCCCTCCAGAAGTTTCTCTCCTGTTGTCTAATTCTTAACATAACAACGATTTGTATCAAATTAAAAAACGACATCATTGTCATGGGCACATTTATGCAGCGATAATATATTCTTAGAAATAGTAGGAACGTGCAACACATTATTTATAAAGAATTTTGAGTTCGAGCTGCAGAGAAAAACATTAACAACATTCTTGATTTGAAGACTAACACCATTTCCAACTCTCAACTGATCTTTTCCATGGTATTCTGAGTGAACGGATAGCTTGTTAAGATCATCAGTCACGTGATGCGTAGTGTTGGTGTCTGGATACCAAAATCCGTCATCGGTTTGAGGTATAGTCTCCATCTGATAGGTTTCTGGGGACAATGATTCCTTTTGGAATTTATATAATTTGCAGTTTAATGCACCATGTCCTCGTTTCCTGCAGGCTTGACATATAGTTCGGCATAGAGAAGCAAAATGTCCACGGTTTCTACAAGCATGACAACTGAGATATATATCCTGAGGACGGTTTCCTGGATGCCCTCTTTGCTGGTCAATCTTGCCATATTAGTTGTGATTCTTGAAGTGTTGTCGATGCACTATATAGGCTAAAGGGTCTTCAAAATTTCCAAACTTCAAGATTTTAGATTCTTGATTAAGAAGCAAAAAATATAACTCCTCCAGATTTATAGGATCGATGCGAGTGCGTAAGGAGATTTTCAGAGTGCCATATTCTTCAGTGGAAAGGTCAGAGAGAATGTTCATAACAAGATCCTCCTCATCGACTGGATTGGAGGCCATAGCAGACTGGTGAGCTATGTCTTTGGCTTTGTGAAAAATATGTTGTTATGAACTCAGTTCCTCTTTTCAGGTTTTGCAGGGCAGATTTTAATTGCTACTCCTTTGCTCTAGATTGAGCAGCGTAAATACGCTTTATGGTGGTTCAGGCTTTGTACGACGAATCATGACCTATGACTTAAATATGTACGACTTCACTTAATCATGAGATGATCCAACTTTGCAAAAGATTATCATCTCAATGCAATTCCAGAAAGGCTAGATTTATAATAGTTCCTTTTCCATCTTCATTAGGCAAGAACTTGTCCGCACACTTGAACGACCCATCAATATATCCCATCATATTATAACTCTTAAGCATATGACTGAACTGAGATTTCCAAAGTAAATAGTTGTCGAAAGACAATTTTATGGATAGAAAATGCATAAGACTAGTTGGAGCAGGTATGATGGAGGAGGTCAGACCTGAAAACAGCAGATGCATGGTGTCGGATCTAGATTTTGGTGATGCTGCAGCCATGCTATAGGAGTTTTCGTCTGGCGTTAGTCGTTGAGACGCCATTTGTGAATAAGCAGGCTCTGATACCATACAAAACCACACGACAAGGAGAAGAAAAGGGTAAAATAGTAGACGACGATGTTTTAACGTGGTTCGACTTTTAGTTTACATCCACAATAGAAAATATCTCTTTCCTGTTATTTTTCACAAGACAAGAGATTTCATTTATATTTAATTTGCACGTTTATCAGTTGCACATTTCTTGGGGTTTGATTGATTTACAAGATCATACGTTTCCCCTTTTTCTAAGATCGTTGCCATACTGAGATCGTCGTTATCTTTGGCATGGGCGTGATCTCTATTAGCTATAATTTTGGATCTGATATTGTTGGCATGTGTGTGATCTCCTCCAGCTGCAATTTTGGTGGCGTGGGCATTATCTCTTCCAGCGACAATCTTGGAGCTGGTTGTGTAGTTGCCGAATGCATTATGATGTGGTATATTACAGCATCTAGTAGGAAAGCTTATCTACTTAACTATCATTAGTCTTGATATATCCTATTTAGTCACTGCTATAAGTATGTTCATGCACATGCCTAGAACATTGTACGTAGAAGCAATCTAAAGAATTCTATGAAATTTGAAGGGTAATCCACTAAAAGGTTTCCTTATGAAAAGAAATGGCAAACTTGACATCATTGATTCATTGATCCTGATTGGGTTGGCAATCCCAATGATAGAAGGTCAACTACAAGTTTTTGTACATTCGTGGGAGGAAATTTTGATACTTGGAAAAGTAAAAACAATCAGTGGTTATTCGATCTAATGCAGAGTCAAGTATAGAGCCATGGCATCAAGTGCTTGTGAGTTGATTTGGATTAAGTTCCTCTTAACTGATAGGTGTTGTCATAAACCAACCTATGGAACTTAAATGTGACAATATGGTTTCTATATACATAAGTGCCAACCCACTTTTCATGAGAGGACCAAACATATGGATGTAGTTTGTCATTTTATTCGTGAAAGAATTTCAAAAAAAAAAAAGAAATTGTTACGTCATATATCAGTAGTCAAGACTAGTTGGCAGATGTGTTGACAAAACCTCTTCATCCTAACAGCACATCAGGATGGTTGACAAGTTGGGGCATGTTTTTTCTCTTGAGAATCTATTACTCGTGAGTATCAGAGCAAGGTTGGCGTTGGTGGACGCTGTTGTGTGTTCTGCACTACCGATGGCTGAATCAGAGAATGTAGCGATGCCAGAAACTGGCAGCACGCCTACCCATGGAGCAAGTCATCATGGCACGTTTGTTGTGTGCACTGAGCAGTGAGCAGCGTACAGAAGGCATTCTCCTGGGAGTTTAGCTACTGGTTTTGTGCGGCTGAATTGGACGATCTACCGGATATCAGTTTTGCCTCATTTCATGAACCTTTGGTTGTGTTCTTGGTTCATTTTAGAAGAGCATTCATATTTAATTCTAGAACCTTCTTCCATCTTTAATATCCTTTTTGTGTAGACAGGATTAAAGTGTCTCATTGTTCTCTATTATGTAGGCAAACGGGGTTGACGATCTTCCTGGGGATCGCTCGAGGGCTTCTTTATCTTCACTGCGACTCTAGTTCGAGAATAATCCAGTCGGATTTCAAGGTTTTGGCATGTGCATAACAGACAATGTGCACCTGGTATGTATTCTCTATTTTGCTTCAACTGAACAGAAGACAAATATTACCTGCCATTGCTGTAACAACGTCAGAATGTAGAGCACATGTACTAAGCTGTAATTCATTTCAATGTAATGGATGCAAGGAAAAAGAAAAAATAAAGTCAGATTCAACAAAGCAACTATTGAGCTGCTGATTGAGTGATAGGGTCGGAGCATTCCTCGGCGGAGTCCAAGGTTGGCACGTGTCATAGAGAAACAATTAGTAGCGTTACATTTCGTCACTATCTTGACCATTCAATTCGTAAATTTTGTTTAACGTTTATCTACTCTCGGCAACATGATTGAGCCTTTAGAGAAGTACCATTAATAATCCCAGGAAAATTATAGAATAATTAATTATTCGATCGAAAATTACTTTTTCATTGTTAATGAACTTTTCCAATTTGTTAGAAATTGAAATTTTTTTTAGCACTCGTATACAATGCAACCTCTTGATTTGCTGCGGTCTACCCATACAAAAATATTATAAAAAATATATATTACAGCATTAACTTTTATTTTGGTGTGTCCCTAAACATTTTTCTCACGTGTGGCCGATTTCATTCCAAATTTAATTTACATATCCTCAGATCCTTTTTATAAAACGGCACACAATTGACTATCTGTCTTTTTAGACCGATTAGGAATATAATGTTCACCGAAATCGAAACAAGGACACATTCTGACAACGCATTGCTCCAACCAGCTTAAGCTCTGCAGCTTGGTAGTTCCCTAAATAAATTTATTCTCTTCTATTGATGCATATAAAATTAAGTTATCATAACTACTACGTCCACTTACGTCCACTTTCAGTCGATTAAATACCACTGTCCTTGCGAAAAGTCTCCCCCTCCCTCACCAACATGTTTCATAATGTAAAATGGAAAGGAAAAAAGCTATAATAACTCAGGCATCAGGTCGAGTAAGACTAGCATCAGGCCGGGTACCCGACATGTACCTGATAAGATTGGGTTCGATAGATATAGATATAGATCTTGTGATTAATTATATTTATATATTATTTTATATTTAAAAATATATTTTTCATTTTAATCAGCTCGAAATCAGGTTTCGATTTTCGGACAAGTTTGAGCGACATTGACTAACTGTGGCCCGGCCGGAGCCGGACTCATTATGGGACCGAACGGTCAAGGCACCAGCCTATTATAAAATTAGATTATGAATAAAAGCGAACCTGTATCGAGCAACATGTAGTGCCCATGACCGGTCAAAGTCAAGTGCTCTTCAGTCGCCATGCCGTGGATGAGTGTCAGGTCCTTACAGCCGCAGCAGTGACTCTTATGCCACGATGCCATCCCCTACAAGATATGGTGAAGAGGGAAACAAAGGGCTGGGAAACTTGTTTTTGTTTCTAAGCAATTATAAATTGAATGTTTTTTCCTAATAAATTATTAATTGAATGTTATTTGTAGGTGGGCAGGGGAGACTTACTATCGGGCGCAAAAATATATGGGCATGTTTTTAGCGTCCAGGGGTAGACTCCCCACCTTTTACTTCATCAAGAAATGAGAAGATACATCAAGAAATGAGAAGATACAGCCTGTAGGACACCCAAGGTTTGTGGCACCCTATCTGTTTGCTAAACGAGACAAAAATTTTAAGTTTTTTTTTCTTTAAAAATTCACTAATTTAAGATGGAAAGATAGTTCAGAAGAAACAAAACGAAAGAGAACAACAATAACAAAGTCTGAAAAAAAAAGTTGGAAGAATATATGTATATATATATATATATATATATATATATATATATATATATATATATATATATATGTTAAATGATGACTTTAGTTTCTTAAAGTAGTCCATTTACACAATGGATTGTTGGATCTAACATGATGTATTATTAAAAGAACAACAATGAGAAAAAAGATAATTGTCATTTTTGCTATCAATTATTACTTCACACTTTTTTTTTCAGTTGTTCTCTTATTTCAATGAACATGTTTGATTGGATGACTGGATGACCATTTATACCTAAAGTCACTATTTGGCCACTATATATATATATATATATATATATATATATATATATATATAAAATAGTATGGTCAGATGGTATTTTTTTAATCTCGTGTTGTTAAAATAATAGAAAAGTATTATATTTTGTTGCTCAAAGCTATTGTTAAACAAGTGGGACCACAAATGCATTTTTTGGGACTGTTTTTACCAATACAAATAAAAAAAAAGACCATTCAGCCGTAGAATGGTCTGTTTTTATTTTATATTGATCAAAGAATGTGAAAATCTATATTAAGCTCACAGTTTATAAAATGAGTTTATCTAAGTTCACTTATTACCTTCTTTTGCCCAAAAAATATGGTATGTAGAGTGATTGATGCTTATGTACACCCCCAGTCGAGCTTCATTTATTTACTATATGTGAAAAAAAAACTGAGGAGGCATCAGGGTCTCCCGTGGAGGGTGGTGGGAGGGAGAGATAAGTAGAGGGGAAATCACTTGATAGGAAGAGGCATTGGCCACTCCATTCGTTCGTGAGGGGAGTACTACCAAAAAAAAAAAAAAAACGAAAACAGATTCACCGACACCTAGGAAAACTAGATGTCGGTGAAAGGCTATACTTTAAATGCCGGTGAAGATCAATGTTTACCGATGTCCAAAACAAGACGCAGCTGAAAGTAACTTTCATCGACGCTTGTCGCTAATCTATTCAACCTTTTCAGTATTTTCTGTGCAGCCCGTGGCTTCAGGGGTATCAGGTATTCACGTTTGGCATAAACATGTCATTCTTACCAATGCCCGAAAAAACCGTTTCTGAAAAACGGTAGGTGAGATGTAGTCCGACGCCTCACGATTTTTTTACCGATATCCCGCCTCCCGACTTGTCAAAGGAGAAGCTCTTCCGTGCGAGCAGCTCTCATTCTTTTCTTTATATATATATATATATATATATATTGGATAGAGAAAGAAACCAAACCCCTTAAATTTTTAAGAAAAATGATTTTAAACAAGTTAAACATTCTACTATGTTTATAAATACTAGTCCAATAGACAACATGTCTTATTGAAGTTGTCTCTAAGAAAAATATTTATTTTTCAACCACCAAATATTTGATATCATAAGGACTGTTTATTTTCTGATTACTATAAAAACATGTTGAAATTAAAAAAAGAAATGATCAGCTTAGCGTATGATTTTCATTAAACATTATTAAGATCATATCTACATAGTTGGATTATGCAAAAAACTGCTTTGACAATTAATTTTGGGTGTTCTTATTTTGGTCCCAGACATGGTCCATCCGGGATATATATATATATATATACAGCTGATGGTACTATTAACTAATTAATCCAATGAAAAATATTATGATGTGATGACACATGTAAACGACATTGCTTTGGAAAAAATATAATAAAAACGGGGAATGACCGTCAGCCAACTTTTGTTATTATCTTACAATGCCTTTCAACTGGTGGGCCAGACGCTATCTTATGCACAGAGTCAGGATTTATTTAGCTGAACGGTCCTTCATTGGTGACACACAAAGTCACACGCGTGGGGATAATCCCACGCTACGCCACCTACGAGTCGGAGATGAAGTGGGTTGAGGTGCCGGGATTCAACTTCGTTCACTCGGTGAACGCGTGGGACGAGAAGGGAGGGGGGAGGTGGTGTTGGTGGCGGCGAACATCGTGCCGGTGGAGTACCTGCTCGAGATGAGGAGGGATCTGCTGCATTGCTGCGTGGAGATGGTGCGGATCAATGTCAGGGAAGGGAAGTTGGTGGGGAGGAAGCCACTGACGGTGAGGAGCTTGGAGTTTGGTGTGATCAACCCCAAGTTCCTGGGCAGAAAGAACCGCTACGCATTCATGGCGAAGGGATACTCGAAGGGCAAATTCTCAGGCATCGTCAAACTGGACTTCGATCAGGCCGGTGGGAATGATTGTGTGGTGGCGGTCAGGTACATCAGATCTTCAAACTTTTCTTTTACAAACACAATGAAAAGTGATAAGGTAATTATAAAAAAAATACATTGAAAAATCGAGTTCATCCAGTTTGATTTCTTCTTTTAGAATGTGAAATTGTCACCTTAAGATGTTATTTTTTGGATGTGAATAAACTAAATAGCAATATTAATAACACTACTAATTTAGATATGTCCTTCACCAATCCTGCCCTCAACTTTTTAAATAGATGTTCTACATAGGACACAAAATAGTCCCACAAGATAAATCTTTAAATAACCATGTTTAATCGATTTAATGGGCGCCGGTGCCATCTTATAAAATATCATACCGACTGCAATTATTAATTTAATACTGTATATGGCCCCTACAACGAAATTGGTGGATCAAAAGATAGAATAATTTTGTTAGAAGCTTTTACACGTTGACTAGATAGATCTGGCATTGTGTAAAAGTAACAAAATTTGGTGGTGTGCAGGAGTTCTGGAGAAAGATGCTTCGCTGGGGAGCCATTTTTTGTGGGGGAAAGAGGAAGACGGCGACGAAGACGACGGCTATGTGTTAACTTTATACACATGATGAAGGAAGCGGGGAGTCGATGTTTGTGGTGATGGATGCCAAGTCCCCCACTCTCGACATTGTGGCATCCGTTAAGCTTCCACAGAGAGTGCCTTACGGCTTTCATGGCCTTTTTGTCAGTGAAAAGGATCTGAGAAAGAAGAAGAATTGGAAATGACGATATTAAAATTGGAAGTGGCATTATAGACATTCACTCACAAGTTAGTTTGTGCGGTTATGTATCTATTATATCACACAAAAGAAGAAGAAGAATTGCACTGGAATATTAATGTGCATGGCTTGTAATACTAAAGGTTGGTCACTTGTTGTTGGCGTGTTTGATTGCCAAGATAATTTTTACGTATTTGCCATATACAAATTAAACCCACTGAATTATCATCAACTAATAATAAAAGATAAAATTTTTCTTTAAGTGATTAAGGGAAAGTCAAAGTCACATCAGCCTCGGAAGTATGGACTCTATTCTCAACTCAATTAACGTTAGATGAGCAGAATGAATATTTCATCTTACCGTCTAACAATTAAAGCTTATTCTTTTTTTCCTTTTCCCGCATCCTTCATGGTATCAAGTTTACTTTCAGTACTTTTAGGGTGACTCTTTTATGTTTCAACTTGCATATTCGTCTCTTTTTTGCAATATAGAAAGTTAATGTTCTTGGAGATCAAAACAAAAATGGATACTGTTTACCATCCCCGACCACATCCACGATCCCCTCGGGAATAATTCATTCTATTGATAAATCAAGGAAGAAATAATTGTCAGAAGACTGATAAAGAAACAGCCTCCTTAAATGATATGGCATTTTTTAATATCAATAAAAGTTAACTAGCCCAATGGCACTAAGCTAACTATATGCACAAGCCTACCCACCTTGTAGAAACTCATATGCATTACATGTTCCCCTGTCAGTGTGGGGACACATGTCAAGCTGTGCATTGTACATTCTATTCTTGTTAACTCTCTTTCTCCATGACATTCTCTTTCCCCATGACACTTGTCAAGGGCAATAGATAGAGGGAAGACAAAGTTGGTTATAACTACATCCCTGTGTGTATTGTGCAATGACCAAAATACTTTCATTAAAATTAGAAAAAAGAAACGTTTTAAAATTATAAAAAGAGATTGTGAAAACGTTAAGAAAAAGTTTAAAATGTCTATTACTTGTTTAAACAATTCAAAAATTCCCTCATTTAGTAACAATACATACTTGTTGGCAGTTGGCAGCACATAAGCTTGCACACAACTGGATCTCGAGGAAAAGGACGTTCCGTCTATATTTCTGTGAACAACACGTTTCTGGATCAATAAATTCCTAATGTCGCTGCCATTATTGTGACAGATGATACGTCTTGTCAACGAAAGGCCTTAGGTTATATCAGATCTGGTGACAAGGCCAACTGTTTGCCATCGTCTTTGTTTTTTTCATTTTTATTAAACAACATTTTGTTCGTAAAGGGAATCTTATACAACAAAACTTAAAATTATTATATTATCAGATCAAAAATAGCAAAATGCATGGTAGAACAATATCTCCAACAAAGCTTTGCATTTGTGTTGATTGTGCTTAAAATCCCGTAGGAAAAGAATGCCCAGACAAACATAACATAGTTAGCATGTTGAAAATCGAGTTGTTAATTTTATTTTTTGGGTGTTATTCATTCCAACTGCAAATGGTGGATGCATGACATTGTAGTTGATGGATGTCTTGCTTCCTAACGATTCTCAAAACAACTCATGACAATATGAGAGAGAAAAAGAAATAGAAATTACGTCATGACAACTAAAATAAAACTATCAATGTATGACAATTGAGATCTAAAGAATATAAATTTTCACAAATCCAATATTATTGTAAATGTGTTCATGAGGATTTAATGAGAAGTAATTTATGTTCTTTTCACAATATAGATAAATTTTTTATATAAAATATTTGTGAAATTTCCGGTGATGTTCACGTCTTTTGAAGACCAAGATATAATTGATGGTAACTATACTTATCTTGTTTGTTAAAAAAAAATAATCCTGTAAAACATATCATTTATGGTAACATTGCATAAAATAAATAAATGGCATAATTTATCAGCTATAACATAGGGGTCATATTGGCATAGTCAGGCGAAGGTTTTTTAGAAATAAAATATTAAATTTGCCATAAACATCAGCTATGGTCATATTTAGTTGTTATGTTGCAGTAGACAAAATGTTCCGAACTATAGATATTCCGAGTATATATGATACTGGCTCTTACAAAAGTTGATAGTCCAAGTAAGAGAAGAACAACTGTTATTCTCATCGGTATCAGATCCTAGCCAATAGATCATATTTTTTAGAATTATTTATTCAAAAATTGATTTAAATCAATTTTAACACTTAAATATAATTTAAAAAATAACGTGATACAAGCCGATGTGCTAGATACAAACCAAGTCATGTCAATATATCCAATCTGGATTAGATTGACATCAGATTGGGTACAGATTCTGATTGTATACAGATTCAAATTGAATTTAGTTTTAAATAAATATCATAATTTCGAAATCTCTTACATTTTTGGAAATCGGCAATGTTTGGTTCAAAATTCATATTCAGATTTAGACATGAAAGTAAGAATAGGATTTGGACAGTGAAATCGGAATTAATATTCGAATTCAGTATGATTTTCAATTTCTTTTTTTGTAATTCAATCCAAATTGAATCATGACATACAAATACCCAAAAAAAAACAAATATGGTTAAAAGTGTAACTACTTCAAATCTGATCTGTTGACATCTCTATATATCAAATATGCCATATCAACAATCAAAGCAAACCAAACATTAATTTACGGTACTACTGTTAGAAACAATTTTGTGTAGACGATTTGTATACAATTCTTTGCTTGCGAACGTGAAAGAGAGAAAAACGGATTCACCAATTTTCTTATAAAACCGGTGTGTTTGTTATGTATAAAAGTTGGCATAGAAACAGATCGACCCGTTTGTTTGGCAATTTATTCAATAGACCTTTTTTCCAGAATTTCATGTCTTAATGCATAATCCTTTTTAATCTACTGTTAGGCCCTGTTTGATTGCAGGGAAGAATATAACGTGGTAAATTTACCATGGTAAATTTTTCTGGAAAAACATATAGGATGAAATTTTACCATCTTCCGATTTGAGGCCCTGTTTGATTACGGAGAAGTTTTTTGCAGTGTAAAATTAACTGTATTTGATGCACATGGTAGTTTTTTGCAGGGTAAATTTAATTGTGTTTGGTGCACAGAGTAAAAAATAGGAGAGACTTTTTTCCTGACTGTTAGAAATTGTTGTTTTATTGGTTCTCCTCCAATTTCACGTGGTTAGAAAATGAAGGATGATGTAAACAAATAATTGATTAAACAACAATCCAATTTCAAGTGGGTATAACACCTCTTCGAATATAACATGAAAGCGAAAGCATTCCAATCCGGTTAAAGAACAATCTAAGATATTTGATAACAAGCAACCTGATTTCATTCCATCCACAAATAATTACAAAAGTAGTCTATCACATCCACGAGTTCAATTGATAATGATTAACTACAAAATAGAATCGTAGCACACTGAAACATGTATGAAAGTTAAAAAACATTAACCAGAGCGTGTTGTCCCATCCAGTTTGAATAGCATAACAAGAACAAGTTTATAATCTAAGTCACTGCATTGCAATTATCATGGAGGATGCAAAATCTTATGACCTAAACACCAGCAATTAAATCTGCAGTTCTAATTTCTAAAACTGAAAAGCCTAAACTAAAAGCTTGAGGAAGAGAAAATCTGCAATAAAAGTAGAGAAGAAGAAAAAGGAAAAAAACCTTCAGATTGCACGTGACTGAGCTTGCATGAACACATCGGGGATCTGATGCACAATCGCTGCTTCTTGTTATCATAAGCAGTAGTCGCATTATCTGGGTTTGGTAAAATGATTTTCCTCGATAATGTATAGCGGTATAGGGCTCTCTGATTTTGCCCCCCTGCAGTCTTAATTGTACCTATTCCTTGGGTTTTGGAGAGGTTACTAGTAATTTCCCATCTGCAAGGACACTGTTCTCACCTGCACAAGGGATCATTTCTTTTTTGTTACCTAACATGGGAATGCATTGTCAACGTAGACTCTGCTTTTTGAATATTTTAGAACTAGTTTTGTTCTGCAAATTGCTCTAGATGTTTCTTCTGATGTTTGATCTAGTTTGGTCAATAAGATTAAATTCTTCAAAAGAGCACAGAATTGGACGGTATTGGAGGAACCTTAAATCAGTTGATTTCTCGATTTAATAAGAATAAATGTATATTAGCAGGCCTCTATCAGTCCCTCCATTTTGATATTGAACAAGAGAGAAAGTTTGGCCGCTCGGTCAGTATTTACTACGGATCTATGTGTCATGGCAGCATATGCATATCTTGTCTAATGATCAAGCTGAGCTAAATCCAACCAGATTCTGCCAAGAGATGCAGTCCTACCTACCAAGTCTCTATCTCAGTTTGAAGGTATTAAGTTTGACCGTGTCTTTGTTGGCCCTGAACAACGATGATACAGAACCAGTTATACATCATCTCATACATCCAAACCCCACCCCCCGTCAGTAAACGCCATCAAATTAAGAGGCAGACACAGAACCAGTTATACATAATCTCATACATCCATAGAAGCAAATAACAACGAGGCAATGATAGTAGACTTCAGCGAAGGGAAAAAGAGAGAGAGAACAGAGGAGCATCAAGCCATGGTACCCACCAAACAGAGCATGATAGAAGTGAAAAAAAGGGGAATCGTGAGAGGCATACCCGAGTAAAGCAACAGCCAAGAGGGATGAACCAAAATTTGCTGTTGAAGATGGTGCCTAAGTCCTGCATGTGAAGAGAGAGAGATGGGTTATTGACAGAACGTGTGTGTGAGAGAGGGACAGAGAGACGCATAGGGCTCACCTGGGGCTGCAAGCGGGCGACGTTGGGAAATGAGGGAGCAAGACAGCAGCGAGAGAGGAAGGAAGGAGCAAGACAGCAGTGAGAGAGGAAGGAGGGAGCAACGTTGGGGAAAGAGGAGAGGAAGGAGGGAGCGAGAGAGGAATGAGGGAGCGACATTGGGGAAAGAGGAGAGGAAGGAGGGAGCGACGTTGGGGAAAGAGGAGAGGAAGGAGGGAGCGAGGGAGCAGCGACAGAGGAAGGAGGGTGCGACATTGGGGAAAGAGGAGAGGAAGGAGGGAGCGAGAGAGCAGAGGAAAGAGCGAGAGAAGGAAAGAGCGAGAGAGAACCAAAGATCGGCTCTTCAATGGAGGGAAAAGCGGAGAGAAAAGGAGGAGAATGAGAGAGCCCTAATGGCTCTCAAGAAAGTACGTGGAAAAAATCCGACCTCCTGAGGTCAGATTTTTTTGTGGGTGAACTTTCACCTCATTGTACCATTTTGCCGGGTGAAAATTATTGGTGTTTGATGCACCAACCACTGATCGAGTGAAAGTTCCCCTCCATACATATTTCACCTGCTCCTCAAGTTTTACCCTGGCAATCAAACTCAGTCTTAAGTTCTAAGAAATACGTAAATATCACTTTAAACTTATAACATTAGAACTCAACATATTTTGTTGATATATATGTATATATATATATATACACACACACATTAGATGTAGATAGTTGAAAACCGATGGTGCTAACTCCTGTTTGAACTGGGAAGGAAAAACTCTCCCGATGGCCATCCCTTTCCGTTAACCATAATGGTAAATGTGAAGGGCCGTCACACTCTCCAGCTTCCTGCGAAGCAACAGACAACGGAGGAAATGATCACTTACAGGAGGAGCATATATTTGTGGTCCGTATATAGTGGAAGACCGATGCACGATCACCAGAAGAATAGTTGATGAAGCATGCCAGAATTTGTTGCCGATTATCCCCAGAAGTCTCAGACGAAGAGCGCCAGAAACCTTTGATAAAATACAGAGAAGCTCTTCGTAGGGAAGGAAAGAAAACACAGTTGGAGAATAAAATCCGCAGGGGGTTTCGCGGCATCCTACGCCATCTACGGGCGAAATAATGAACTTCTACGATGATTATTTCACTGGTTTAGTGATTTGTCACCGGTATAGCATTTCCGGCTGGTTGGATTTAGGTAAAAACTCTATACAGGTGGTAGTTCGTCGTCTGTATAGGTGTTGGCGCCCAAATTTTTCGTTCAAGTTATTTCCAGTGAAATCCATCATCGACATATTTTGTCACTGCACTCATTGCGGTGTATTGCAGGAACTACAGCATATTGCTAATCACCGGTATAATTCTTCTTCTTCAGTGTAGTGTGCATCACTTGGTTCAATGGGAGGAACAAAATGAAGAAACCATGCCCTAAATTTTGCTGTGAAAGTTAGGGATGGGGAACAATGCAATTTCTCATCTCTGCAGGCCTTTGACAGAGTGGCAAGTTACATTGTGAACCAAATTCTGGTTCAATTCAAGAACACAATTGTTTGCAGTTTAATTTCCGATTGAGCATTTCCACCTTCGTGAAGAGGAAGATTGCCTCGTATGAGACAATAAGAGATTGGTGGAGTTGAGCAGAGCTGATCTCTATAACAGATTTACATCCTCAAGGTTGTCGTTGATGATTAATTTTAATCCCTATGAAAGTTTCCAGCAATACCTAGTGCTAAATGGACTACGTATTTGGCGATGACAGGTAGGCTTCAGAAAATTGGTGTTTGCCCCTGATAACTGCTATGCAGTATGCATAAGTGAAATAAAGAGCATTTCCAGTGTCATCCTTAAATTACATGCAATGGAGTAGTTGCAGTTCGAGATCCCTGGATCAAATTCAAGTTTGACAAGAGGATTCCAATGACTTTTTCCATAAAAAATTAAGTGGAAACTAAAAGCAAAGTTCAAGTCAAAAAGTGTTGGCTGTCATCTTTACAATGAACCAAATGTTTGTCGCATTCCATATATACAGTCAATAGTTTAGTTATGTTTTATCGTTTTTGAACTGTCGTCACTTGATTCAATTTGCTATTCCTTAACCCTTCATCGAACTGGTTGTCCTCTTATACTATAACTTAACATTTCTACTGTTTTTATTTTATTCATTCGTTAATAAATGGAAGTGGAATTCCCGAACTTTCTTTCGCCAAAAAAAAGTTTTTATTGCATAAATATATTCATGCATATGGAATTTAACAAGTTAATTTGAAACTCAAGTAGGTTCATGGGGTTTCCGATCTATGCAAAGTGGAATAAAAGTGATTTTTGAAGGATCATACCAAGTGGAATTTGAAAATCTATTATATGATTGGGTGCAGTTAAAGGAGGCACAAAGTGGGAGATTCAAGCAGTAAGCATGGTTAAGTAACTTAAAGATGTAAAAAAGTTTAGATTTCAAGAATCTAAAGATATCGAAAGCATCTATTTGTTTGTGACGGGCATGTTTTTGTTTTTTGAATTTCCCATTTTCTCAATGGGTTAAAAACAAAATTTCAATACACTTTTATGCTTGGGGAAGGAGGGTGGTGTATTGAGTTGAATCTTACAGATCATTGTGTGATTCAGTCTAGTTTGGACTCATATGGAGCCCAAGAGGAACCCCCCAAACACAGTCATGTGATCGGTAGTAGAGTGGGTAACCTGTTCCAAAGGCCAACAAAGTTTTTCCAATCATTGGTAACCAATTTTTAATTGTTTTCATAGTACTTAACTGCTTTCTTATTGTTGGGTTCTTTGCAGCGGAACTGTGTCTTTGATAGGCTCAGAGTCTGTGCACCAGCAGTGTCAACTTTGTGCGTGAAGAGGCAGCAGCACCACCAAGTGAAGGGAAGAAGAGGAAGAAAAAAAAAAAACAGAACCTTAGATAGGTTATTCACGGGTTTGCTTTTAGGAGGCACCGGCTAGGTTATCTCTCCAAATACACACTAAGTATATGATTAGTTAATTTTTATAGACCGCCTCCTAGGGTTTCCCATACCCAGCAACGGTTACGACTAGAGAGATTTAGTCAGTTTTCTTATTTAATCTCATAACTACAAGTGGGTCCTCTTGCAGTTACAAGATATAAAGATAAGATTCAAGGCCACTATCCAACATCTTCCACTTGGCCATGAGGCTGTCAGATTGCTTTCACTGTTTGTGGGTTTCCTTAATCTTTAGTTACGTGGTTTTCCATAATTGGCTTGTCCACGTAACTTGAATTTCGTTCAGGTTTATAGCGAGGTTTTTCATTCAATGATTTTCCATCGCAACCTTTCAAAAGTATCTTAACCCTATATGGGCTACATGATTGGCAAAAAAATCATTATGAAATCCTTTTTGTTAAAAATGCCAACAATCGTATGATTATATCTTTTGTTTCATTCGTATATCTGAAAACAACTAACCGTCTTAAAACAAGGCCAACCTAGACTTTCTTAATGTATAATGACAAGTCAAATTAGAAAGCTTGTATCAAGTCCAATACACAAACTAATATACATTGAAAGCAAAGGGTATATTTTCCTTATTTTGTTTTCCACAATTGCTTAACTCCTTTAACAATAGGAGTTCCAAATAGTTTCAAAACATTCATTCTAAACACATGCAATACATAATCATATGACAAAGATATTCAAACATGCTCCCACTTTTCAAATGTTCATAGTCATCTAACTCATTGACCATATACGCAACCATTATTGTGACGTTATGTATAATAAAATAATACAATTATCTCGATGACTATTATAAACTGTACAAGAATTTTTATCATGTATTGTCTTTATCAATATAACCTTGTAACAAATATTTAACTTACCATATATGAAAGCAAATCTCTAGGTTATCAAGAACGAAACTATCGCTTACTGACATGTCAGATTTATCATTTATTTCATCGAATGCGTAGCTCCACCAACAAATGCATGTAACAACAATTCAAATATAACTAAGGAGCTCTCGACTTGTGTGACTATTATCCATGTCTGAAGAGTAGGAGATTTGGACTTAGTTGGTTATTTCTCTAATTGATTCATAAATCGATCTACAAGATGGTCAATGAACTCACTATGTAGTCGGTTCATTACCAGACTGATCCTTAGATGAATCATAGACTGATCCTCAAATGAATCATACTCACTTGGTTCATTACCAAACTGTTCCTCAGTCGGTTCATTACGAAACTGTTTTTTTTTTAATAAACCAGATCATTGGGTAGATCGATCTGATCTCCCATTGGATCATTGTCACTGACATTATTAATTGAACACCTCTATCTCATGCATAAAAAACATCATATATCCTACTTTTATTTGGGCATCCAATACATATGCAATTTGAAATATGTTATTCAATTTCTAGATATGCGCTTAACATGTGTTATAGATCTCCAAAGATATCAATATGGATCTAGTCAGTGTGGATGTCATTATATTCATAAGCGTTATCTTACACCTCATGATAAATATTGAAATCAAATTGATTCTCAAACAAAAACTTGCTTATTAGCATACTAGCATAATTGGATTTACAAGTAACCAAATAACTTAGCATGTTTGAATATAATACAAAGAAGATGTGGATGTTTAACTATATATCGAAATAAATGTATTCAAATCTGAATCAATGTTGTACGTATGGTGGATAGATCCAACCCCAAATGTTATATGAATATAAAGATTCATATTATATTAGCATTGATCCAAACACAAAAAAAAAATCCTAAACACAACTTGATATGAATTTAAAAACACAAATGATCAATTTGAAGTTTTATATAACATGATTTCAACAAATATGTTTGGATCCAAACAATAGCCGAATTCAAGGCGAAACAATAAAATTTCTTTACCTTGAGATGATGCAGGTCATTATCCATACTAATCCATCACCCTTAAGAGCAAATAAAGCAAGTCTCCAAATAAATGCATTCAAACTCATATGGATTTCAGTTCAAGAGAGTTACATTACACCTCTAGAGCATACATTTAAACAAGTTTAGTCTCAACAATGGAGTAAATAAAGCCTTGTTCAATAGCACTCTAGAAATGATTTGAATCTAGAAGGACAACAAATATCACATATGATCAAATCAAAGGCAAACAAACCAATGTAAACATGATGTGAATTTTTTTCACATATCCAAACAAGTCAATTGAAATCTGAATCTAAACTTTATGTAATATGGATTTCACCAGTTCAAATCTAGAAATTTCAGATCATATCAATATAAATCCAAACACAACAATAAAAAAGATAACGAGTATCTCGTCCCAAAAACTCTTAAGTCAACGCGAAAGATTTTCTTTTTCTCACTGTAATCACCCCAAATTTTTCCGAAATGATACACTCTTTTATCAAAATACAAGACCCAATTTTTGGGATCCAAGTTAGATCTAAAACCCAAGTTGAGATCCACATCAAGCATTTCAAACCCAAAATTCGAATAGAGTTTGAAACGACAAAATTTGGGCATCACGCGTGCACAGACCTTCCCTATGTTTTAGGAACTTGTTTTTCATTCCAAAACGTGTTTTAAACCCAACTGCATGCTCGAACGAATCAACAACCATTCAAACCTAAATCGGATTTGAAATTAAGTCGACCACCCATTTGTAACAAAAAGAAACCGTTTTATATCATTAAAATTTAATTTAAAAAAAAATCGTGTGATCGCACGTCGCAACGTGCGACCGCGAGGTGCGTCCGAGCACGCGACGCAACGCATGATGGTGGGTGCAAGTGTGATATAGCGCGTTGTCACAGTGCGTGTCACAGGCGTGCCCATAGCGACGCGTGCTACGGTTGCTCTCAGCATGTTCCATGCGCTAGAGGTGCTTTTGAAATGCCTTCAGGGGCCTACCTTGTGCGCAGGCCCCTTTTTTCTTCAAACATTCATCTGTTTGGGGCATTTTTGAACATTTTAGGTGGACATTAGCCCTATGTACATATCAAAAAGTGATTTGCAGGCCTAATGACCAATCATATTCAGTCAAAACCTATTTCTTTTAAAAAGAATTGAAAATAATTCAACATTATTTGAAATTTGGATAAAAAATATTGTGAAATTTAAAAAAATTTAAATTTTGAGTTTTGGCTCCAAAACTCTATAAAAACTACCCACTATCCTCTCTCTTGGGCATGAGCTAGCCCTTAGAGAAACTCTCGTGCATTTGAAGACTTAGAGTTCTTCCACGCTCTCTTCCTCCATTTTCCCTCTTATTCTTTCCAATCTTCTTCTTCCTCCCCAACTTAGAGCAAGCTTCATCAAGTTACAACTCTTCAAGGGAGCACAAAAGATCTCTTAAAAGGCTCATCTTCATCATCTTGGAGATTCATTCAATGTGAGTCCAATATCATTTCAAGCAAAGAGTGATCATTTCTCCCCAAAATTGTTCTTATAAGAGATATGTAATAAACATCTCACTCCATTCTTTTCCTTGTTTTTTTTTCTCTTTTTCATCTCCCCATGACCATTAGATAACCTTCAAATCTCTATTTTAGAGTCAATGAGCTATGCTTGAGTGCACCGGGAGCATGAGAAGACAAGATGATCTTTCATTTCATGGTTGGATCATGTTATTTCTTTTACTGAATGTAGCATTGTTTTGGTTTCTTCATTTTCTCACTTCTTCATCTCCCCATGACCATATAAGATAGCCCTAAAATCTTTATTTTAGAGTCAAGAGGGTATTATTAAGTGCACCGGGAGCATAAAAAGATGAAATGATATCTCATTTTATGTTTGAAGCGTGTTATCTCATTTCTTGAATATAATCTTGTTTTGCTTCTCATATTTTTTCTCTTCCTCATTTTCCCATGGCCATATGAGATATCTCTCAATCTCTATTCTAGAGTCAAGAGGCTATAGTTGAGCGCACTGGGACCATGAGAAGATGAGATGATATTTCGTTGCATAGTTGAATCATGGTCTCTTTCTTTCCCTAAATATTGCTTAAATATTATGTAGCTTTGGAGACTTATCTTAGGCTCTCGCATGACTTCAAGCTCCCCTCCAGCCTACATCAAACTTGAAGTCAGTTGTTTTAAGTCGTTTCTTCATTTCTAATCTCATGAAGACACGTATGTATATACATGTTATGTACATATATGTGCGCATGTTGATTCCTTCATTCGTCTCTCTCTCTACATTTCTACATTTTATTTTACAAATTTTCATATACATATGAACGCATGCATACATGTGTTTTATTTTCACTCTCTAGAACATTTTGTTTGTCTCTTCGAGATAAATGTCTTCTCCTACAGATTTCTTATATATATATTTTCTTTTTCTTTCCCTCTCTATTTAAGTTAAAGACTTCATTTTCAAATGCTTATACAAATATGTATACATATATATAGAGAATATGTATCTCCTCCTATTTCAAAATCTTCCATTTTGTGATATTTAAAGTCTTTTTCTACCTCTCTCTTTCTTTGTATAAGAATATTGCATCTCTTCCATTCCTTTAAACATTTTCTCATGATCTTTTATTTATTGACTTCATCAAGCCCAAAACTCAAGTAATGACCTAATATTAGATACAAGCTTGATGGTCTACAACTTCATTCCATTTTCAAAAACTTTTCTTTTTTTATCAAAAACATTTATTACAAAAATCTTAGATGTATATTATGGTAGGGATGCCTTTTAGATGAATGTTGTGGTAGGAATGAATTATATAGGATCAATGCATTCATGCATCCACATTTACCTAATATACCACTTATGATCACAAGCACCTCTCAAAAAAAAATTAAGCAAAATGTGATGGAGCTCTAGTTAGGTAGTAACTGAATTAGAGCAAAATCTCAAACCTACTTAAAATCTTAAGAGAACACTAAAGTGATTTCAAAATAATTTCTCAAGTTTTCCAAATGATATTTATAAAGATTTTTCAATCTTAGTTTTCCCCAAAATGTTTCACATTCTCAAATGATTCTTCAAGAACCTCTTCAAAAGTTTGAAACATCAAAACTTTCAATATTTTTCTACACATAATGAAAAAGATGTTTAAGCCAAAATGAAATGCATCAATAATATACATAGCCCTTGGATTGATTACCCCCGGTAAAGGCGTCGGGAACGGTCGAGTTTCATACCAACGGGCGAGTCCCTTTCTTTCTTTTTCAAAACAAAATTCATTTTTCTAGAGCACTCTAAGACCAAAAACCAAAATTTTGGAGATGTGAACAGATGGCGACCGTGATGAGACCCATCATTGTTTGGCTATGATTATAATTGATGCATTTCTACTAACTTTATTATTTCATACATTGCTGATGATAAAGCATGTCCCCCACTTTGGCCTTGACCCCATCGGCATTTGATTACATTTCTTGGTGATTGTATTTACTTTCTTCCATATAAGACTAATTGAGGAGGATCAATCATGTTCACCTAGATCTAAGATCAAATACAACCATCCTCAATTTAAGAGTTGTTTGAAGACAATGTTTGCTTTTTTATTTATTTTAATCATCATCATAGGTAATATTGCACTAAAGACAACTGATTTTGCATGATTTCTCATATTTCCTCATCCATACTTATCCCTGTCATCATGTTGCCGAGCTTGGTCTTACACAGTGGCACAAGACTAAGCCTTACAACTGGACCACACCCTGGGTGGGAAAGCCCCCTCGTTAGTATCATGAGTGGTAATTTGTAGTATATTGACGAGTGATCAAGAAGAAGTTGATGAACCATACCCTTAATTGCCTATGAAAGAATCTATGCTAGTATTAAGCCATTCGGCTAAAGTATATAAGCATAACTTGACATTGGATTATCGTGACACAAAATTATTTCAATTAGGTCCCTATATCCATTTCATCCAAAATTATTTCAAATGACATGTGGATGTGCATAAAACCTTATTAAAAAAAAATTGATGCTTTACACCCTCATTATATACCTATACTCTATATTGTCTTTGTCAACCTAGTCAATCTTTTTCACTAATCTAAACTCAACCTTCAGAGTCATTATTCAAGATGTATTCTTTCCAAGGTGGTGTCACATTCCCTTATGATCACATCCTTTTCGGGGAAGGGCCGGAATAGTCTACTTATATCTCTCTTGAGTTTAAACCTTTGGCTCCCGAATTGTATCGGTCTTGGCATCCCACCTTCTCTCGGATGTTTCTTTTCTACTTTGAAGAATGTGAGATAGAGACAGTGGCAGCCAGAAGAATGCAATCAATGGATAGAAATCTGGTGCATGTAATTGCTGAGCGATATAACCCAAGGACCTCTTCTTTTTGGTTTTCATGGGGAGAAATGACAGTGTTATTAGATGAATTTAATGAAATACTAGACCTCCTCACCCCAACTTGTGACTCAAAGGATCCATTGGAGAAACAATTCCTCATGAACCCGACCAAGGTGAATGCAAATGACCTTATAACCCATTTACTTAACGAAAAACTTAGCCTCTAGTAGAAAACCATGAGAGTCAAAGTATCAACTTGAAAAACTTGTATGAAGAATTTGGAGCCTATGTTGAGCCTTCCACATTACCTCGAAAAGCCACAGGAAGAATTAAACATTGTATGATGGTTTACACAGTAGCAGTGACCCTTTTCATAGACAGAAGTGACCTCCCAGATGGTGGGACCCAACACTTGTCAATAACAATGACAGCCTTAGCTTTTCTCTATCGAGGACTCACCCGCTTCACCATTGAAGATACCAACTTCATAGAAGGATGAACATATGTTTTGCCATTGTGGTTTCTCAAGCATGCGGAATCCCAAGCCAGTCTATTCAGAAACACTGGTGGAGCATTGATAGTCTTAGAACAAATACTGTTGTTTCACCCGCCTCGATACACTCACCATCATCATGGGTGTACCACACTCTTGGGCCCTTATTTCATAGTTGATTATTGTGTTGATAAATGCATGAGACAGTTCTCTCAAAGATAGAAGATGGTTTGTTTGAATGCACCAATCAGAGCTATTCATGAATTCGACCTCAGTTCTCCTCAATGGACGATATTGTTTGTAGTAGCTCGACAAGAATGGAAGACATAGATATCATACACTTGGTTCACAAGCCCAGTGATGAAACAAGAATATGCTGAGTGGTGAGACACCAACCGACCACCATCAATCCTTCCTTAAAAGTTTATGTTGTCAATTTTGTACTCCTTATATCGTCCTCAGTCATTATCATCTTTGTTAGTGTTTTCCTTGGATGTAACTTTTAAAAACTCTTACTGTGATATGAACCATTAATTTGTCATCATTTCCCTCCAATAACTCTTCATTTTCCTATATCACAAGGTGAATACTTGAAAGCCAACAAGATGGTTGAAACCAGAGCACAAACTAAGCAGGCTGCTCAGATTGAAGCTTCATCTTCTGAACTTAGGCAGAAACACATGGCCTCCCAGCAATCAAGCCAGAAGGTTACCATATGTTCTGGTTGTTCATGGAGCAATTCCTGAGGGAACAAAAAGAACAAAAGGCCCTGATGGTTACTTCAGAAATTGAAAAAACTGCCAAGCAAAAGAGAAAGAAGTAAAACAACAAATCTTCTCATACAAATCAGGATGAAGATCATCTGAGTTCAGATTCAACAACTAGTGAGGAGGAAAAACTTGAACCTATCAAAATGAAAAAGACAACAAAGAGAAGCAAGAAGGGAAAAAAAATTATGGTGGAAAGCAGCTCATCTAACCCTATCACCATTGGAAGTTCAAAAGAGAAACTCAAAAGAAAGAGAAAGCCTACCAAGAAAGGCAAAACGACAGAAATACATCCCCAACAGTAGCTCGGACAGTGAGAGTTCTATAGAGAAAGTAAGGGAGATCAAGGACAAAAAGAAAAAGGCAAAACCAGAATTTGTTGAATCAAGTGATGATGAAAGTCCGACTAAGCGCATGTTTTATGAAATGCAGAAAAGAATGAACAATCTTGAACTTAGAGGAAAAGAAAAACAATCATACTCATGTGAGGACTACTATCTTGGTATTGAAGGGGACGAAGACGTGAAAGGCATGCCCAAGAAATTCGTTAGATATGATGGAACCACATGCCCACATGTTCATCTTTCAACATTCTTCAATGATTGCTACAAAATCCAGACAAATAACAGAGCTTTGTTTTGCTATTTTTCAAGAAGTTTTGAAGGCATCTCCGCACAATGATATAAAGAAAATGTCAACCCAATCGAACTGAGGGAATTTGACAAATTGATTAACATGTTTGTTGAAAGATTTGAGCAAAATGCTCCCATGACCCCAATGCTCAGTAGCATTTGCAGTCTCCGTAAGAAACAAGGAGAAAATGCTCGAAAATTCATCCAAAAATGAAGGATTCAATGCAACAAGATGAAGAAGCCAATTTCTGAAACACAAGCTTTGTCACTCATTAAGAAAAATCTTGCTTAGCCTTTGAAAAGTTTCATCCGCAATGCCCCGATCAAGACCTTTGTCAAGTTGATCGAACAAGCAAACTCAATAGTAAGGAATTGAGGAAGGTGATTTTCATGGAATCATTGCTCTTAAGTATAAAAAAGATGAAAAGAAAGGTGGGAGGACATAGTTGCCAACACACTTCATAGCTAATGCCGGTATTCGAAAGGACAATAGCATCAGTTACAAGCAGGACAAAGAAATCAATTACAAGAAGAACGTACAATTGCCCAAAGACAATGATGAAAGGAAAAACAAACACCTAGGCTGGGGTTATGACCGGAAATTCACTCCTCTCAGTCAGTCCCGTAAGAAGATCCTGCAATTCCTCCTTGCCAAAGGAACTATTGTCTTGCTAAAAGTATCAGAGCCTCCCAAAATGTTGGGAAGAGATAAAGAAAAACTATGTAAGTTTCATCATGCCCCTGGTCATGACACTGAGGATTGTTTTGTCTTCAAAAACATTATCCAAGACTTCATGAATAAGGATCTCAAGATTGGTGATGATAGCATCCCTGAGGTGTTGAAGAATCCATTTCCTGACCATGAGAAGGCAACAGTAGCCATGATCACCACAGGCACTCCACTCCCATATCATCCGCAGGAGCACATCCGAACTTATGATGGAAGCAGTTCACACAAAGTCATGATGACAGATCAAAGTAAGAAACCTCTAGATTTTATTGATATGATGAACAACAAGATAGAAAGTTCACCAAAAAAACATCACAAAATCCCAATAACTTTTATCCTACGAAGAGGTGATGATGAATCATCAAATGCTACTTGGGTGAGGTCCTCCCCTTGGAAGAGAGTATAGTTGAGGGAGATCAGATTCAGGCCTTTAAGGACCAGTCAATTACCTTTTAAGAAAAAGATCTCTCAAAATGGGGTTATTACCATGAAGATGCTCTTTACATCGTCGTCTAGGTCAACGAGATGATTGTGTCACATGTATTGATCGATGGAGGAAGTTGCTTAAATATTATCTTGATCTCACAGCCAAAGCATTGGGGTTTCGTGAAGACAAATATCACTCCAATGATATCAAGATCTATGAATACGATGGCCGATGCATGAACAACAAAGGCACCCTCGATATGAACGTGATCATTGAAAACAACAGTCATTGCATTGTATTCCATGTGATGGATGTACCACTTCATATAACTTGCTTCTAGGACAACCTTGGATCCACCAAGTATGAGGAATCCCATCCATTCTTCATCAATGCCTCAAATAGAATTTTGGCCTATTAGTCATCACCATACATGCTGAGGATCCAGTCGAAAGGTTGGTGCAACCAATGCTTCCTAGGCCAATTGATTGAGTAGATGTATCAAACATAAGAACCACAAAGGACAGACCTTTGGAAGAATGGATGCAAAACTTGGAGCTAGGAGAATCATTTGGGAATGCCCATACTATTTTAAGCAATCGTGCAAGTTACAAAAAACACCCAGTGTATGTTCATTTCTTGAAAAACCCTAAGGGATTTCAATTACTCCTAAAAGGTGATTTCCGTCCATTCACTGACCTCGAAAAAAATGAGGATGGAATCTTGCAGCTGGTCAGTATCCCTTTTCAGATGAACACCAGAGAATTGGGATATCATGAACAAATTTGAAGAAAATCTTGCGGGCTGATAGTATTCACATTTGTTTCAAATCCTCCCATTAATTTTGTAATCCTAAACTTCTTTTTGTCTGGTCTCATGAGAGGACCTCCTTGAACTAAGAACTTTTTTTTGATATGCAATGCAAGTAATCTTTTGTTGTCAATTTTAATTTCGTCTAATTCTTTCCTTTATCCTCTTCTTTATAGGATGTCGAAACACAACATGTATAAGTAATCTTTTGTTGTCAATTTTAATTTCGTCTAATTCTTTCCTTTATCCTCTTCTTTATAAGATGTCGAAACTCAACATGTATCAATTTCTTCTTTTTCCTCGGAAGTCTCCCTAGAAAGCATTTCTCAAACAAACCATCAGTGAAATGGAATCTATAACACTTCACGAACCAGAATTACCGAAATTCACTCAGATTTATAAACAATAACATCCCTCGTCCTTGGTTAATGATATAATTGAAGAAATTAACATTGAGACCATTGAGAATCTAAAATCTTTCAAATTGATAGCAGTTTATTAGTAGACGAGAAGAAAATATTGGTGGACTTTCTTATAAGTAACCAAAAAGCTTTTGCATGAACCTAGGAAGATATGCCAGGATTAGACCCCAGTTGGTTGAACATCGTTTGTCCTTAAATCCTAGTTGCAAGCCAGTTAAGCAAAAGTTGTGCAAACTTGATACTCGACTAGAAGGGCCTGTAAAAGAGAAATTAGAGGACCTACTAAAGGCAAAATTCATTCGTGCAATCAATTACCCCGAATGGTTGGCCAATATCATGGTGGTTCCTAAGAAAAATGGCAAAGTCAGGTTATGCATCAACTTTCGAGACTTGAACAAAGCCATGCTGAAAGATGATTATCCACTTTCAAAAATTGATTTATTGGTAGATAGTACTGCAGGCCATGCCATGTTCTATTTCATGGATGGATATTTAGGATATAATCAAATCAAATTAGCAGTCAAAGATCAATCAAAGCCCACTTTACACCCTGGGGTACTTTCTCTTACACGGTGATGCCGTTTGGGTTGAAGAATGTTGGAGCGACTTATCAAAGAGACATGGCTGCCATCTTTCATGACCAGACGCACAAAATCATAAATGCATATATCGATGACATATTGATCAAATCTAAGACAAGAGAAGATCACATCGAAACCCTTGCCCAAGTATTCGAGAGGCTTTTACAGTACAAGCTCCGTTTGAATTCTCAAAAATGTGTGTTTGGGGTTGAATCGGGTAAACTTATGGGTTTCATGGTCAGTAAGAGTGTGATCGAGATGGATCTTACCAAAGTTAAAGCAATCATCGATATACCACCACCTACCAATATCAAGGAGTGGCGAAGCTTGCAAGGGCTAATACAGTCCATCAGATGATTCGTTTCTAATCTAGCCATGAGATGCAAACCATTTAACCAGCTACTAAGGAAAGACATCAAGTTTAAATGGGGTTTTGAATGTCAACAGTCATTTGAAATGATCAAGAAATACCTTCTAAATCCACCAATTTTAGAACCCTTGGTGTTGGGTAGACCATTACTACTTTACATCATAGTGAATGAGTCAGCATGTGGCAGCTTTTTGGCATAATATAAAGAAGAAAGTCGCATCAAGCATGCAATTTATTACATTAGTAAAACTTTTGTCCAGTATGAGAAGAAGTACTCTCCAATAGAAATAACTTGTCTAGCATTGGTTTGGATGTGTGATACTCTCTAAGCTAAATAGTCTTAAGTATATTTTGGAACAACCATTCCTTAGTGGATGCATCGCCAAGTGGCAAGTTCTGTTAATGCAATATGATCTTGAATATGAGCCCCAGAAGTCAATCAAGGAACAAGTAATTGCAGATTAGTTAGCAGACTTTCCCCAATACGAAGAAATCAGAACAAACGATGAGTTTTTAGACGAACATGTACTAAGATTGAAAACAGTTTCAATATGGAAGATGTACTTTGATGGATCCAGAAACGTGACGAGAGCTGGTATAGACATCCTACTCATCACTCCAGAAGATGAAATGATCCCATACTCCTTAAAGCTTGACTGGATCCCATACTCCTTGAAGCTTGACTTTCCATCTACCCATAACATGGTTGAATATGAAGCCCTCATATAAGGACTTCATTTGTTATTGAGTTTTCAAGTGAAAAGGGTGTTTGCCTTTGGCGACTCTCAGCTTGTCATAAATCATGTGAATGGAAAATGACAAGTCAAAGACGAAAAGTTGGTGACATATCAAAAGATTGCTACTTCCTTGATCTGTCAGTTTGAAGAAGTATAACTGACTCACATAAAAGGAGAATGTAACCCTATTGCGGATGGTCTCATGAGTCTAAGGTCCACCATGTCTTTCCAAACCATTGAAACAATCCAATCTTTTGTGATCGGAAGATTGGAACACCCTACTTTTGAAACAATGACGCATGTTCATCATATCCAAGAGGGGAATATGCCTTGGTATCATGACATCCAAAGGTATATTGAAAGCAGAGAATTCTTGACTGAAATGTCCAAAAATGAACAAAAAGCAATTCAGCGTATGTCAGCAAGGTATTTTATTTTTGTAGGGGTGCTATACAGACGTGGATTTAGTACTGAATACTCTCGGTGCCTTGATGAAGATGAGGAAATGACGTCATCGAAGAATCACATCGAGGGAACAGTGGGGGCCATGTTGGTTACCAAACCCTCACCAAACAGATAATTCGAGAAGGATATTATGGCCTACTATGCAAAAAAACTGTTACCAATTCATCAAAAGATGCAAAGAATGTCAACTGCATGCTCTAGGGATTCATGCCCCAGCCTCTCACTTGCATTTTGTGACATCTCCTTGGCCATTTTCAATGTGGGTATTTGATGTAGTTGGACCGATATCTCCTGCTGCTTCTAATGGCTATAAGTATTTTTTTGCTGCAACAGAGCATTTTACCAAATGGGTAGAAGTTGTCACATTCAGAACTGTGAAAGGATATCGTCTAGTGTCCTTGATTCACAAAAATCTTCTTTGCATAATTGGGGCTCTTCATTACGTAGTATCTGACAACATGACTCATTTCAAGAATGAAAAGATGAGTCAGTTGTGCAGCAAGTACCGCATCATGCATCATTTTTCAACTCCTTATTATCCCCAAGGCAATGGGCAAGCAGAGGCCACTAACAAAATCCTGATCCACATCGTGAAACGGATAGTAGAAACTAGAAGAGACTGACATGAAAAGATGCATAGTGCTCTATGGGCATATCACACCACTATGAGAACTCCAACAAATGCTACTCCAGTAGATACAGAAGTGGTTCTACCATTACATGTGCTGCAACTCACTTTGAAATTTGCTTCTGTCATAAGGCTTCCTCTAAATCAATATCAGCAGAAGAGGGTAATGCAACTCGTTTTGCTAAATGAAAAAGGGTTAAAAGCGGCTGAGTACGCTGAAACTTATCGCCAAAGGGTGGCTAGATAATTTGCCAAGTCAGTTATCGAGAGATAGTTCAAAGTGAATGACTTAGTCCTACGATCTATGGTGTACCTTAGAGAATGGCCGCGAGGTAAGTGGGCACCAAGTTGGGAAGACCCATATGTAATTAAGGAAGCCTTGCCCCAAAATTCATATCGACTGATTAATGCTGAAGGGGTGGAACTTGTCGAACTTGTTAATGGCCTTCACCTCAATAACTTCTATGCCTTGTCCTCTTGTATTCATTTTTCAATCAATGTCAAATATATATGTTTTCACATTCAATCTACCATTCAATCTAGATTCCTCCCAGTCGTAAAACATGAGAATTACATTGGGACATTTTTTATGAATTGCTTTTGTGACACACGTCTTTCTTTCACAATCATCATTATCCATCAAGAAGAGGGTCATAAATTTTATCAAAACACAAGACCCAATTTTTAGGATCCAAATTAGATTTAAAACCCAACTTGAGATCCACATCAAGCACTTCAAACCCAAAATTTGAATCGAGTTCGAAACGACAAAATTTGGGCGTCGCACGTGCACAAACCTTCCCTTTGTTTTAAAAACACATTTCTCATGCCAAAACGTGTTTTAAACCCAAGTCGCATTCTTGAAAAAATTGACAACCATTCGAACCGAAATCGGGTTTAAAATGAAGTCGAGCACCCATTTGTAACAAAAAGAAACTGTTTTATATCATTAAAATTTAATTAAAAAAACAAATTGTGTGATCGCACGTCGCAAAGTGCGACCACGAGGCGCGTCCAAGCATGCGACGCAACGCATGATGGTGGGTGCAAGCGTGATATCGCGCATCGTCGCAGTGCGTGTCGCGGGCGCGCCCATAACTGTGCGTGCCACAGTCGCTCTCAGCATGCTCCACGCAGTTGGAGACACTCCTGAAATGCCTTCCGGAGTCTGCCTTGTGTGCAGGCTCCATTTTTCTTCAAAAATTAATCCATTAGGGGCATTTTTGAACATTTTAGGTAGGCATTAGCCCTGCCTACACATCAAAAAGTGATTTGCAGGCCTAATGACCAATCATATTTAGTCAAAATCAAGTTCTTTTTCCAAAAAATTTTAAATAATTTAAAATTATTTGAAATTTGGATGAAAATATGGTGAACTCTCTATAAAAACCCCCCATTATCCTCCCTCTTGGGCATGAGCTAGCTCTTGGAGAAACTCTAGTGCATTTGAAGACTTAGAGTTCTCCCAAGTTCTCTTCCTCCATTTTCCCTCTTCTTCTTCCCCAACTTGGAGCAAGCTTCATCAAGTTATAACTCTTCAAGGGAGCACAAAAGATCTCTTGGAGGCCTCCTCTTCATCATCTTGGAGATTCATTCAAGCTGAGTCCAAGATCATTTCAAGCAAAGGGTGATCATTTCTCTCCACAATCATTTTCATAAGAGATATGTAACAAACATCTCACTCTATTCTTTCCTTTATTTTTTTCTCTCTTCTTCATCTCCCCATGGCCATATGAGATAACCTTTTAATCTCTATTTTAGAGTCAATGAGCTATGGTCGAGTGCACCGAGAGTATGAGAAGATGACGTGAACTTTCATTTCATGGTTGAATCATATTCTTACTTTTATTGAATGTAGCATTGTTTTGGTTTCTTCATTTTCTCCCTTCATCATCTCCCTATGGCCATACAAGATAGCCCTAAGTCTCTATTTTAGAGTCAAGAGACTATTCTTAAGTGCACCAAGAGCATGAGAAGATGAAATGATATTTCATTTTAGGTTTGAATCATGTTATCTCATTTCTTAAATATAGTCTTGTTTTGCTTCTCCTATTTTCTCTTTTCTTTATTTCCTAATGGCCATATGAGATAGCTCTCAATCACTATTCTAAAGTTAAGAGGCTACGTTCGAGCGCACTGGGAGCATGAGAAGATGAGATGATATTTCATTTCATAGTTGAATCATGCTTTCTCTCTTTTCATGAATATTGCTTACATATTATCCATGCATAGTTGTTCGATTTTCCGTCTATATGTGAATGCACGGCAAGAATGAGAGTAGCGTTTAGAACTCTTTGCTCATACATGAGTCGAAACTTCCCTCCAGCCTACATCAAACTTGAAGTCGGTTGTTTTAAGTCATTTCTTCGTTTCTAATCTCATAAATATACGTATGTATATACATGTTATAGACATATATGTGTACATAATGATTCCTTCATCTCTCTCTCTCTCTATGTTTCCTCATTTTATTTTACAAATTTTCATGTACATATGAACACATATATACATGTGTTCCATTTTTTTATCTAGAACATTTTATTTATCTCTTCGAGATAAATGTCTTCTCCTATAAATTTCTTATATGTATATATATATATATATATATATATATATATATTTCTCTTTTTCTTTCCCTCGCTATTTAAGTTAAGACTTCATTTTCAAATGCTTATACAAATATGTATGTATACATATAGGGAATATGTATCTCCTCCTATTTTAAAATATTACATCTAGTCATCTTTGAAGTCTTTTTTTCCCTCTCTCTTTCTTTGTATAAGAATATTGCATCAAGTAATGACCCAATATTGGATACATTCTTGATGGTCTACAACCTCATTCCATTTTAAAAAAACTTTTCTCTTTTCATCAAAAACATTTATTACAAAAATCTTAGATGTATGTTATGGTAGGGATGCCATATAAATAAATGTTGTGGTAGGAATGAATCATATATGATCAATGCATTCATGCATTCACATTCACTTAATATCACTTACGATCACAAGCACATCTCCAAAAAAATTTAAGCAAAATGAGATGGAGCTCAAGTTAGGTAGTAATCAAATTAGAGCAAAATCTCAAACATACTTAAAATCTTAAGAAAAGACTAAAGTGATTTCAAAATAATTTCTCATGCTTTCCAAATGATATTTATAAAGATTTCATAATCCTGGTTTTTCTCAAAATGTTTTACATTCTCAAGTGATTCTTCAAAAACCTCTTCAAAAGTTTGAAACATCAAAACTTTCAATATTTTTCTACACCGCATATAGAATGAAAAAGCTGGTTAAGCCAAAATAAAATGCATCAATAATATACATAGCCTTTGGATTGATTACACTCATTAAAGGCACCGAAAACGGTCAATCCTCGTACCGATGGGCGAGTCCCTTTCTTTCTCTTTTTCAAAACAAAACTCACATTTCTAAAGCACTCCAAGACCAAAAACCAAAATTTTGGAGATGCCAACATGCACCTTTAATATGACACAAATATAAATCCATATCATCTAGCCATCTCTAATAAGAGCAAATAAAATTTCATGTACCAAAACTTTAGTACAATTGATCTTCAAAAAAACATATCACTTTCATCATGTTTGAGAGTGTTTCCTTACAACTGCAGGCAAAAGGAAAACATGATGACATATTGAATTCGGTGTAAGTACACATATTTTGAGCCTATGATCTAAACAAGTTCATTTGGATCTAAACCTATTATGAACCGAGCACAATGCTATATGTATCTCACCATGTCTAAGAGTGTTGATTTACACCTCTTATCATACCAACATATAGTAATATAACCATTCCTTTTAACTACAATAAACATACAATAGTGTAATCTTTGTCCGGAAAATGTTCTTTCATAAAAATCATAAGAAATTCGTCTTCTAGCACTCAAGTGCTAATCACATTGAATATGTACTTTTTTTTCTCAAATTCAATAAAATCATTAGATCTAGATACCACAAGGCATATCATACTGTGTTTAGATCCAATATAGAAAAGATATAAATCCTAAACTAAGGTGTATATCAGTCAAAATCAGATCATGCTCCAAAAGAGTACAATGTTTATTGTAAGATCCACATGCAACAACTTAATGGATATATAAAACAAAATTCTGGTCATATTTAACATCAATATGGACCCAAAATTACAATGAATATTCGTAAAGCAAGCATAATAATATATATTTGAAACACATGAATAGGATATGGATTTTTAACCAATATCCAAACAAATTAAGATCTAAATATGTTGTGAATGGAAAATGAATATAAATATGGATCTTGAGTAACGATTAGATCCAAAGAAAAAATCCAGATGGTTATTTAAATTCAGATAATACCAATGTGGTTCCAAACACAATGATGTCACCAATAGAATTGATATGTATTTAAACAAATAAAGAGGATCCAAATTCAAATACAATATGAACATGTTTCAATATAATATCCATATCCAAATAAGATTTTATTTAGGTTTATACCACCATTGGGTCATGAAAGCATAAAATAATAAAATTGCATAAGCATACATACATGTTGCTAACCATTTAATTTTCTGGTCTTAGCAAGTTCTGAGGCTCCCACTCTAAAAGTCATTTCTACGTTTCGATTTTAAAGACAAGATGAGAACAACAAAGAGGAATTTAAATAATCTCTCTTCTCTCGAACTTTCTCTACGAGGGGTTTCATCTGTTGTCTTTTTCCTTCACTCAGACCACCTCTTCTACCAGCACAAGGAAGAGAGCCAGCGAGCTGCTAGAACCACGAGGATTATGGCCAACGAGCACCTCCCTGCAATCACCTCGAGGGAGACAACCGGTGAGCATCTGCACCTCATGAGCCCACTCTATTGGGGTTTGGGTTTACTGGTGACCTCCTCTTCGCCTCTACCAGCAGTGACAAAAAGGTTTTTGTGGGTTTTAGAGCCAGTCAGAAAAGGAGCAGCGACCGGTTCTCCAGCTGTGATGGAAGAGAGAAACAACGAAGGCTCCTCCAGCTGCACGGTAGAGCCTGCAATCTATCACTCAGGTAGCAGGCGATTGTTTCAAAGGAACGATAAAAAACACTCCGGTCAAGCCTGGGAAAAAAAATGCCTGAGGTGATCTTCTACTCTTATTCTTTCACGTGCGCGATTTCTAGCCAGACCCTTGATGAGGGTTTTGATTTCTTGTTATTTTCATTATTTTCCTTTCAGAATCCGCTACCAGAATCATCGGCAGGGATATTTCTTCCCCTTGTCAAGGTTCTTTTCAGGTTCTGAAATTTCTGTGCCTTTGTCAAGGTTCTTACAGAACATGTTTGACTAGTGGGTGAATATCTGTAGTTTCGATAGTTAATAACGTTTTGGTCAAGAGGACGACTCTATTCTCTATCTCTCGCAGACACAGGGATACATAAGAACAACTATAGAACGGGACGCTATATAGTATCTTGAATCAATCAAGAAATACTTAAATCTGACCGGACTAGCATGCTTCATGCATTCATGTCAAACTTTCATCTAGCATGCTTTGATATTCATGAAACATGTTCTAAAACAGCTTGTCAAAAATACTGACGACATGTGTATATATGTGCAAAGACTGTATTCATCATAGGCATCATTGGCACCACAGAAACTTAGAACGGACTTACTGGAATTTGACAACCTTGCTCTGATACCAATGTTAGGTTCTTTGCAGCGGAACTGTCTTTGATAGGCTCAGAGTCTTTGCACCAACAGTGTCTCCTTTGAGCGCGAAGAGGCAACAGCAACACCAAGTGAAAGGAAGAAGAGAAAGAAAAAGAAAAAACAGAACCTTACATAAGTTATTCATGTGTTTGCTTCTAGGAGGCGCCAGATAGGGTTATCTCTCCAAATACACCCTCAGTATAAGATTAGCTGGCTTTTATAGACTGCCTCCTAGGGTTTCCCAATACCCAGCAATGGTTATGACCAGAGAGATTTGGTCAGTTTTCTTATTTAATCTCGTAACTGCAAGTGGGTCCTCTTGCAGTTACAAGATGTAAAGATAGGGCTAAGGGCCACTATCCAACACTTATGCTATAAGAGTATTGATTTTTGTTGATGGCTGTGGCCATCAGCAAACACCTCCAAAAACTATAAGGAATTGAATTAGCAGTGGCTTTGAAGCCATTTCGTATGGGTACTATACCTGTGAAGGCATTCGCTGATATAGGTCTTTGTTAACTCCTTCTTATAAACATACACCGGTGATTATTGCCACTGCAAAAGCCTTATTTTATTTATATATTCTCTTAAAGATGACCTCCCATTTAAACCTTATGGCTGCCTATATATTATGCTGTCAAGTGTCAACAAATATCAAGTGAAAGCATCGATGCTGAACTACATCATTAACCACAATAAGAAATCTTTAAGCTACAGAGAAAATGAACAAGGAGGGTGCTTTAACGTGAAAAGAACTTCTTTAAAAAGGGAGAAAATGAATGCTCTAAATGGAAGTTCCTCCTTCGTCGGGGAGAGGAAGGGTGATCAGCAGGAAAGGGAAGCGATGATGATAGTTTTTCTGCCTGGAATCGATCAGAGAGGATAGATGGGATGAGGGTGTGATGGAACCCCCTCTTTTCACTAAATTTGTGCTATTTCCTGAGACATCGGATCGCCTTCATCCGACGGATACTGTGAGTTGTTGCTTTGACTAGTATTATTTAGAGTCATTGTTTAGTTCATATATATATATATATATATATATAGATAAATATATATAATAATAATAATAATAATAATAATAATAATTTTTTTCTCTTTTTACACCATGCCTGACCTGGTCAAAACCAAGCCTATTTCACTTAGCTAAGCCCGATGGGTCCCTGGCCGGGTGCCCATTGCTAATCTCAGTGATCAATAAAAAGTATGTGAAACATTTCTTAGGTATTTCACAACAGACCTACTGAATTTCATGGAAGAGTTCACATTTTCAAGTATGACATAGGCCGAGGGGACCCAGAGGCTTTCAATAGTTTCTTTTTTATCATTTTCTAAGGGGTAATTATATAATTTTGGCACCCAACCCTGACGAAATGTCTCAAATAAGAAGCTGATTATGTGCACATCTCTGTGCACAAAAAATTGTGCATGAAAATGTATTAACCAAAATACTCGTAAGTAGAAAGGGTAGCTTTTTTACACGAATTAAAAAAATTGGTTATGAAAAAGTTAAAAGTCTATTTTTTATAAAATTTCTTAAATACCTCAAATAACACCTCCCCCTTGGAAGAGATACTACGGAGATTGGAGCCCAACATGCTCTAAATATAGTCTTTTGTATATGTTATATTTGATAGCCTCTGATTTCAAATCCGCTACATGTAAAACCCACTGCACCTGAATCAAACAGCTGATTTCAAAACTTTGAATAAATTTGAGATCCACATTGCGTCGTAGAAACTATGGATCTACGTTTTCAGATCCCTGTAGATCTGTGGTATCCTTGGATCTGAGAAGAAAGGCTTGAAACATGCTTTGGACCAAACCCATCCGGCCAGTTCCTGTCATCCAAATTAAAACTAATATTTATGTGAACAAATAATAAGGTTTTTCCTTTTCTCTATCTCCCAGAGAAGAAGATAAGAGGAGATAATTTGATATGATGGGCAACGTGTGGCAGAGATTGTACGAGGGGTTGCCATTGATTGCAGTTGGGAATGCATCAAACTCATTCAATGCACACAGCTTCCAGCACAAGTACGTGAAGTTCCTTTATTTTATAACGAAGTTATGGGAGAGACACATAGAGAGAGATATTTTGATAAAAACGACCACATTGACTTCCAATTAAAAGAGGCATGACTATTTAGTAAATCGAGGCACTTAGATCATTATACTAAACTATTTTTAATTAAATTATTCTTCATAACATTGCAACATATTAAGATTGTTAGCTACAACACCCAATTCTTTTATGTAAATGAGCATGTGGACCCTACTATTAGTATGTACAATTACTATTATGCTCTGACATTGCATATGCATGTGCATAAGATAACAAATATATATGAAATAACATTTTTGATCCCTACAAAAGGTTTATTTTTGTATTAATCATGGGCATTGTTTGTCATTATTAAATGACACATGAAATGCATGCAAAGGGGTGGGGTTATTAACGTTTCAAATGTTCGAACTGTTTCCAATCAAGCAGCGACAATTTATTTATTTTATGTATATATTTATCTATAAATATATGTATATATTTGTAGATAATTTTCAGTTTATATGCTTTATTCTTTGATTTCTGGTGGTGGTCATCGTGGAACTTGGGTTTCAGAGTTGGAATTGTCTGGTATGTTGATGGATGCTATTGGTTTTAACAGTAACATTACGATGTTACGTGTGGATCACTTGGTTGTTATGGTTAACAGTAGGCTTTCACTTGATTTAATGCCTAGCTAGGGATGTCAATATATCCGATTTGAATCGGATATCCGACCGATCCGATCCGATCCGAAAAAACGGACATGGATAAAAATTGATTCGGATTCGGATTCGGATATACATGAATATCGGATATGGATTCGGATCGGATTCAGTTTTAGACAAATATCATCTATCTAATACTTGAAAAATGGCAAAATCCGGTTCAAAATTCGGATTCGGATTCGGATATAAATATAAAAATCGGATTCGGATTGTAAAATCGGATTTCGGATTCGGATATGACTTTGCTTTATCCGAATTCGAATCTAAATCTGAATCTGAATATATGAATATCCGAAAAAACGGATATGGTTGAAGATGTATCCGATCCGAATCCGATCCGTTGACATCCCTATGCCTAGCTATGTTGGTTTGGTAGTATGCTGGCGTAATCAATTTCTGGTTGATGTATCATAAGTGCCCACTCAACAAGTGCAACGTCAGTGCTGACGAACAGGTAGGAGCATGTGGGCCCACGCCACATGGCCATCCTAATCTTATTTTATTTTGAAAAACCCTCCCATTTTGGGTCCGAACCAAGAAAACGAGCCGAAAAAACGAATTGACCTTTGTGCCCATAGATTATTTGAATAATGTTAATCATAAAACTACAATTTTAAATATCTCAAATATGTCCTTCCTAGGTCACGTTGGTCACATTTTACCGAGGATCTCTGACATCTTAAAGACGAGCATTAGGACTTTTAGCAGTTTATCCAAGAACCTTTGAAGAGCTATGTACATTTTCTTCATCATTAACTTAAAATAACTGTTGTCAGCTTCGGAATTAGAGGAATGGTTAAGCTCCATTCACCTTATCAAGTATTTTTAAATCCAAGAAAGTCAATAGCTCAACAAGCCTGATGCACGATGTCTTGGACATTATTTCTGCCTATGTGCTAGTATTAATAAAACCTGTCGGTCATAGGACGTTTATTTGCTTTGTGTTCTTTGCAATTTGGGCTTTTAATTTTAATTGTACTATTTTCACATATTGTTTTAGAATGCATGAGAGATAGATGCACAATTTGTTCTATAGTGTTAAAGGTATTATTGTAAACAAACTCTAACTCTCTCCTTTTCTTTCTTTTATATAGTCTAAACAAACATTCTATCCAAACAAGCTCTTATAAGTATCCCTTTTCTTTCTTTTCTTTTTCTTTCCCTTTCCCTCTCATTTTCCTTTCTTTTTCTTTCATTTCCATCTACTCATTTCCCTCTATTTCCCTCCATTCAAACAATAAGTCAGAGACAGACACAAGAAAGAAGTCTTTTGACAATACTCAAGATAAAGATAAACTAGAGATGTGATGTATTAACTTATCCACAAGTTATATATAAGGATCCCATTATCATAATGCCATATATGCTTTTTCCTCAATTGAAAGCGTGTGTTACTATATTCAATGTAAATATTAGGGACATATGAAAGAAATATTTAACATTACTTAGACTAGAGATGAGTTAGAGATGGAGATATGTTAAATTATTCAATGACCACATATTGTATATATATATATATATACACACACAATATGTGTGTGTGGATGAAAGTTTGAGTGGTTGTACTGCCGAGAAAGATGGTGCATGTACTGGGACTATATTCATTGAAGGTTTTTTTTCTCTTTAAATGTATTTTTGTTGTTTCCAAAGATATTTTTTAATTTCCCATTTTGTCTTTATAAGGGACTCCTTTCTGCTTTTCCATTTTCTTGGTTCAGATGCATCCTTTGTATCATAGTCACAAAAATGCAGCTTTTTTTTTCCAAAGAAACACTTTAAGGCACAAGAAAACAAGTCAGCAAAAATAAAGGTAAAAAGACATCTTTTTTTTTTACTTTCATTTTAGGCATTCTTCCATAGCCTTTTAATGTCGTACTGCTTGTTTATATTTTTTAATTTTTATTTGTGGCTTATCTAATTATCTATCTTTTTTCATATTGTCTTATTCGTTTCTCATTTATTATTCACAATTTATTAAGATTTTTAAAATTTTAAAAAGTTCATGGTGTTTTTCAAGTTCACCATTTTATACCCCAGAAAAACTTCACCATTTTAAATGCAAAAACGATATTTATGGCCATGCTTTGGATTACACTCTTGATTTATCTCAGATTTATGAAACCAATTTGTTTAATGGGTTTTAAAAACAGGTTCTTGAGTGGGGTACCCCACTTTTGGCGAATAACTTTTATTATTCAAAACAGTGTGAGAGAGGCCCTAATTTGTGACAATCACCATCGTGAGCACATCCTTCCTCGATGGTGGTGGGCCCAAGGAATCGTGTCGAAGGTCGTCCTCAAGCATCTTACTGCAAGCAAAAGGGTGTCGAAAAGGCCTTGAGTTTAAAATTTATAATTGTACATTAACAAAATATTTATTGTCTTTCATATGTATAATTTGTTGGAGGTAAAAATCACATATATAGTGAAAATTGTAAAATTTCTTTTGTTTTTCCTTTCAGCACTTCATCTTGGTTCTGATGAATCCAACTCTCCTGAAAATGATGCAAAAATCCAAATGCCTCGATCAGCTTTGATGAGCCGGAAATTGAAAACCATTAAACATGATCTAGATCATTTCATGAAATTGGACATAAGTTTCATTCCAATAAGTTTCAGATTTGGATATACAATTAAATTTTAAAAACTTTATTGTCAAATTAATTGGAAGTACAGAAATACAATGTTCATCAAGAGGAGGTGAGAGTACTGCGAGACCTGAGCATCAACAGGTGCACCGTAGCCCGCCCTGGGCCCTGCAGCCTGTGTCTACTTGATTCCTGCGAAGACATTATTGCTTTGCTTTTGATGCCATTTGATGTGACAGTATTGGAAATGATAGTTTCTTATGATGCCCTTCCCTTGGCCCCCAAGCTGGGTTCTGTTTTGTTAGATGGATTGAGAACGAAATTGATAGCATAGAATGTAACTTTCAACATAAAAATTTATTACAAAATTTTTAGCAGTTTAGAATTAATATTTACATGAATTAATAAAAATAAAAATAAGTACTAAACTAGAAAACATGGAAGGATAATTGATACAATTAATTGCATTTTAATGACCTCAATCCCCTATTAAGAAAGAGGGATTGAAAGATACATTGGGTTTATGAAACAGATAGTTTTTTTTTTCCTCTTTATCCGAACATAATGTAATGAGATTTTTGGATTGAGGAATTCAATTTCAAGAAGATGGTTTCCTTCTTTGTAAATTTTAGTCCTATTCTCATCCAAAGAAAGTTTATTGATAGTGATATACCACCTAATTCCAAAAAAAAAAAAACCTCCTGAGGCATCAAATCTAAAGATGCACTTAGTAGAAGTTTTTATTTTGGCTTCTTTCTTCTTCTTCTTCTCCCCTCTATTATCTTCGTATTCTTCTTCATATTCTTACTGTTCAACTTTCTTCTATTTTTCTTGTGTTAATAAAGCATCTTCTGTTAATATCGATGGTTCCATTTTTGCTGAAACGCGAAGCACCGACTGAAAATGTGGATAGAACTGATATCCCTGTAACTGTAGTAATTGTACAATTTCTTATTCAACATGTTTCTACTAATGGAAATGCTCTTTATGATCAGTCCTTTCTTTCTTGATAAAATTTGCAGTTCATTTGAGGTTGGGCATCTTGCTTTCAGGGCCATAGTCTGCAAGGTTATTGGGGCTATTTCTAGTAGGTACTGAAATTCACTCAGTGATATAATAGTCTTTTTATTTTCTCATGGTTCACATTGAAACAATATATGAAGTTTGTGATGAGATATCAGGCTGTTGGCAGTGGAATTGAGGCAACAGAAGAGTTGAAATAATCATTGATGACAAATTAAAATTATCAATGTTAACTTTATATTTTATTATGTAAATATTTTCTTGATAATAGAACTTTTGTTTTTGTTAAAGGAGGTCTCTTGCTCTCTCTCTCTCTCTCTATACATATATATATATACATATATATATATATATATATATATATATATATATGTATGTATGTATGTATGTATGTATGTGTGTGTGTGTGTATGTATATGTATAAACTAAAGAAAACCATGCCTATAAGCTTTTACCAACAGTGCTAGTAGGCATGACAAATGCTGTTTGTAGGCACAGATTTGATTGGTCTCTACAAAGTTGTAGCGATGGGTTTGGTAGTTTCTAGCGACGGTTTTCTAAAAACATAGAACATGGTCACTGGAAAAGCAGCAAAAAGGAACTCATGAAATTTTTGTATGAACTAAGGATCAACCGAGCTATAAAGCAACTTTGAGTAAGGCAAAACGTTTGTATTGAAGGCCTTGCCCTTAGTACACATGGACTTCTGTAACAGTTCTTAATATTTAGTAACAAGGACTTTTCTCTCTGTAACAAAGACATTCCTAACTAGCAGGGGAATCAGCCCAGTGTATTCATCCACAACGGCAAGGCTCCAAAAGTGACCTATTCCCCACAAAAAAAAATTAAATAAATAAATAAAAGCAAGATTAATCCACTCATTTAATGAACACTACATGTTCAGGAAAGGGTCCGCACCTCTTTCAAAAGTTGTAATCATGTTTTATTGAGGGAGTAGGCACATGACTTTAATTACCCCAAATTTTTCCAATCCCAAAATCTAATTCGTGGATCCAAATTAGATCCAAATCAAGCGTTTAAAAATTAAAACCTAAAATTGAATTTAAAACAAGTTCGAAATCGCTTAAAGTGGAGTCAAGCGCCCATTTTTAACAAAACTTTCCTTTTATTTTAAATAAAAAATACATATTATATATAACACGTTCAATTTAGACTTTAAAAAAAAATTACAACCTCGCGCCTACGACACGCGATTGTGTGCTGCAGTCGCGCGCGACCGCACGTGCCACTGTCGTGCGGCAATGCACGCGTCCGCGCGTGTTGCGGTCGCGCGATGGTGCACACGACCGAGTGTGCTGAGGTCGCATGCGACAGCGCTCGACACTGTTGCGCTTGGGCACAATTACCTGCCCCTTCCCCCCTCCTTTTTGACAAAAAATACCCTCTAAGGGGGCTGGGCAACAGCCCTGCTCACATAAAAAAATGTACTTTTTACAGGCCTAATGGCCAATCTCATTTATTTGAAGTTTATTTCTTTTACAAAAAATTGAAAATAAGTCAAAATTAGTTGAAATTCGGATGAAAATGTTATAAAATTTCAAAAAAATTGAATTGTGGGTTTTGACTCCAAAATCCTCTATAAATACCACTCTTTTCCCTCCCTCTTAGGTGAGAGCTAGTCCTTAGAGAAGTTCAAGGAAACCTTCAGTTGAGGACATAGAAATTTTAGTCATCTTCTTCCATTTCCCTCTTCCACTTCCAGACTTAGAAATTTTAGTCCTCTTGCTCCATTTCCCTCTTCCTCTTCCATTCTCACTCCCCCTCTTCTTCTCCAACACTTGGAAGCAAGCTTTATCAAGTCGCAACTCTCTTGGAAGCCAGGACCTCACCATTTTGGAGCTTCAATTAAAGGAAGTCTAGGACCTAAGGCGTTCATCCTTCTTAAATCGTTCTCACTAGAGATATGTAATCAATATCTCACCTCTTTCTTTCTTCATTTTCTTCTCATCTTCATCTCTCCATGGCCAAAGAAGTTAGCACTCAATCTCTTTTTTTTATAGAGAAGATGCTATGCTCAAATGCAACGTAAGCATGGAAAAATAAGATGATCTTTCATTTCATGATTGAAACATGTTTTCTCTTTTATTGAATATAGCATTGTTTTTCGTTCTTCTTTTTCTTCTCAACTTAATCTCCTCATGGTTAAAGGAGATAACACTCAATCTCTTTTTTTAGAGACAAGAGGGTAACTCAAGTGCACCTAGAGCATTAAAAGATGAGATGATCTTTCATTCCGTAATTGAATCATGTTTTATATTTTATTGAATATAGCATTGTTTTTCTTTCTTATTTTTTTTCTCATCTTCATCTTCTCATGGCCAAAGGAGATAGCACTAAATTCTTTTTTTTTAGAGACAAGAGGTTATGCTCAAGTACACCGGGAGCATGGAAAGATGAGATGATCTTTTATTTCATGGTTAAATCATGTCTTATCTTTTATTGGATATAACATTGTTTTTCTTTCTTCATTTTCTTCTAATCTTCATCTCCCCATGGCCAAAGGAGAAACACTCAATCTTTTTTTTCAGAAACAAGAGGCTATGCTCAAGTGCATCGGGAGCACGGAAAGATGAGATGATATTTCATTTCATGATTGAATCATGTTTTCTCTTTTATTAATTATAGCATTGTTTTTCTTTTTCTTTTTTTTTCTTATCTTCATCTCCTCATGGCCAAGGGAAATAGCTCTCAATCTCTATTTTAGAGTCAAGAGGCTATGTTCAAGTGCACTGGGAGTATGAGGTGATAAGATAGTATATCATTTCATGGTTAGATCTTGCCATCCTCCTAGTTGAACCTTTCTCTTTCCATCTCTCTATCTCTCTCTCTCTTTCCTTCCTTGAATATTGTTTATATATTATCCATCTAGTTGCTTGGTTTTTCATTTATATGTGAATGTGTGGGGGAATAAGAGTGTGGTTGAGGTTTCTTTATCTTTATCTTCGTATTAATTTTTGAGGTTGAGACTTGTTCAACCTGGAGAAAACTCTCACAAAAAAATGTACATGTTAATAAGCATTTGCATGTCATTTTACGCTAGTTTCTTTCTTAATCACCCAATTAGGAACCCTAACGAGTGCATCATTATATTGCTTATTTTTCTTCCTTACCCAACGATGGAAGAAGTATATCCCTTGTGACAAACTAAATAATAACATTGTATGTTTATATATAAATCATATTTTCCAAAACATTTCCAAAAGAAACCTTCTAATACGGCTTTAGGGACTTTGCTTAGACTTTTGCATAAGTCCAAGCTTTCCTCCGGCCCACATTAAACTTTAAGTTGGTAATTTTAAGTTATTTTTTGATTTCTAATCTTGTGAAGGTACGTATGTATATACATGTTATATACATCTATGTACACGTGATGATCCCTCCATCTTTCTCTATCTATGCTTTCACTTTTCATTTTACAAATTTTTATATGCGCATGAATGCATATGCACATGTGCTCTATTTCATCTCTTTCGAATATTTTATTCATCTTTCGAAGACAAATATCTTTCCTTACAAATTTCTTATACATACCCATATATACGTATGTATATTTTTCTTTTCTTCTAAAACCTCTCATCTCTTGAAATTAATACATCTTTTTCTCTTAAGCTTTCATGTATGTGTATATGTGACTGTATGTACACATATATGCATGTCTTTCTCTATATCTCTCTCTTTCCTTTCATAAGAGTGTCTTATCTCTTGTATTCTTTTTAACATTTTCCTCTCATGATCTTTTTATTTACCGACTTTATTAAGACCACAAACCAAGTAATGACCCAATATTGGAATCATGCTTGATGGTCTACAATTTCAATTCCCTTTCAAAAAAAGACTTTCCCTTCTTATATACAATAATTATAAAAACAAAAATCTTACATGTATGTTGTGGTAGGAATAACTTTACATTAATGTTGTGGTAGGAATGTTTTACATTCTTACAATCATATAGGATGAATGCATCCATGTCATCACCTTCACTCAATATCACTTATGGTCACAAGCACCACTCCAAAGAACTTAAACAAGATGAGATGGAGCTCTAACTAGGCGGTAATCGAATTAGAGCAAAATCTCAAACTTACTTAAAGTCTTAAGAGAACAACACTAAAATGACTTTAAAATGATTCCTCAAGTTTTCCAAATGATATTTTTCAATTTTTATTTTTCTCAAAATATTTCACATTTTCAAGCAACTCTCAAGAGTCTTTTCAAATGTTTGAAACATCAAACTTTCAAAATTTTTCTACACCGCATCTAGAATAAAAAAGATGTTTAAGTTAAAATGAAATGCATCAATGATAAACATAGCCCTTGGGTTGATTATCCTCGGTAAATGCATCGGGAACGGTTGATCCTCGTACCGACGGGCAAATCCATTTCTTTTCTATTTCAAAACAAAACCTCATTTCTCTGGAGCATTCCAAAACCAATAAAAATTTTGGGATGCAAACAATGACATACACCATACCCTTAGTTATATGGACCCAACGCAGAGTTAGAAAGTTTTAATTGCAAGAACCGCATTATAATTTTAAAATTTTAATAAAAATCATTTTTTAATTCTTTTATATAAGGTTAAACTAAAATTTTTAAAATTTATATGTATAATTTTGAATTTTTAAAAATATCAGGAGGGGGCATTGCCCCTTTTGCACCTGCTCCTAATACACAAAAAACTGTTCACCTCCCCATATAATGCAATCTAGTCAATATTTTTTTAAGAATAAAATAGTGGTGGAAAAATTAAAATTTCAAAACATTATAATATATAAAGTACCTCAACTCCCACCTTTTATTGGAAAACACACACACACACACACACACACACACACACACACATATATATATATATATATATATATATATATATATATATATATATATATATATATATATATATATATGTATGTGTGTGTATATATATACCACTTTAATCCATGAAAATCAATCTTTGTAATCCTGTTCCAAGATTGGAATCATATCACAATTAGGGCTAGGAATTGACGTAAGTGAAATTTTAATAAAATAAAAAAATTATTGATATTTAATATAAAATAAATATAAATTATATGTTAGATTATATATGGTATTAAGCTGAGCGCTTGCAAGGCCATATTAGTTTTAAGGTTGAAGCCCAATTCCTAGAAGCCAGTTAGAAATCATGTGCACATTCTTGTACACAAAAAATTATGCACAAAGGTGTGTAATGACCAAAATACTTTTAATATAGTAAAAGAACTTTTAAAAGGACCAAAAAAAAATTATGAAATTATTTAGCCTTTAAAATGTACATTTTTTTAAAAGTACCCCAACCCCATTCTTTTTGTTTTTTTGAACGTGTATTTGCATGCAACTTGGTCACAACTAAAAACTATAAAATGAAAACCATTAAATAAAAATAATAATAAATATAAGTTATTGAACCAAGTTGAGCTTAATGTGGCCTACTTGGGATGGCCGAGTGCCTAATTTTTGGGCCCCGAGTGGGCCCAGGTACCCGTTGCCTAGGGTTAACAAGCATAGATATGACAGTGACCACTCCTTAAGCAAGCATGCTGCCCAATATAATACCAAGCAGAATCGGACTGGAGAAACCAACAAAGAATCCTAAGAAAGAACACAAGAAAGAACACAGTCAAAAAGGTGAAAAAGCATGTTTTTTGAATAGGACCCAAGTTTTCTTCAGAAAAAAACAAAGAAAAAAAAATGCCATGAATCGTGTAAGAAAGTTGGTAGTAGGAACTGTATGATCTTTTTGAAAGGTTGAGGACATAAAAGATGGAGAATGACGCCTTCCTTCAAAGCCACAGTCGGAGATGATGACTTTTCTGCGTGTTTTCATCCAAAGGATCACGTGCTATGTCTCCTTCCATGGGATCCCGAGAAAAGGATGCACACCAAAGAACAACTTTCACTAATTGCTTCAAATAATCGAACCTCCTAGTATGTGTCATACTGGTGCACCAAAATAGTAGGATTAATGACTAAAATATCTTGAATTTTGAAAAAAAAAAAAGTTTTGTTAAAGATAAAACCCGCTACTGTCCTCCATGCCACCCTAAGCTTTGCCTTCCTGTCTCTGCAATTCTACCACCATCAACAATGGACGCCATTTCCTTCCATGCTCCATTTCCCCGACTGAACCTCAGTTCTACTCCCCCTAAAGCCACACCCTTCGCCATCACCTTGCCCATCATTACCAACATCAGATTAGAAAGGAGACCTTACCAAACTCAACTCACAACTCACTCCCCAACAAATACTACAGACACCACAGCCTTAATAGAAGCAACTCCATCTCCCCCTCCTCATTCTACAGAGCCAGTCAATGGAAAACAAAGAAAAGAACCACCTCCACCGTTGGAGAACGCAGCTCGCACTGTTAGACAACTTTACAAACTAGTACCATCATGTCTTCGTGTAATGCTCTGCAATGCTCTGGACGACTTGATAAGCAACTTCGTCGAGCCACATCCCTTGCAGTCATCCGTCAACCCCAAGGACGTTTTGGCCGGCAACTATGCCCCCATCGGCGAAATGCCCCCTACCAAATGCACCGTTGAAGGTCAGCTCCCAAGCTGCCTCGACGGCGCTTACATCCGCAATGGGCCCAACCCGCAGTTCATCCCCAAGGCCGCCTACCATCTGTTTGATGGGGATGGGATGTTGCATGCCATACAGATCTCCGGTGGGCAGGCTACATTCTGCAGCCGCTTCATCCGCACATACAGGTTCACCAAGGAGGAGGAGGCAGGGTTGCCTATCTACCCCAACTTCTTCGCATTGGCCGGCGTCGCCGGGTTCATGAGGCTCGCCGTGTTCGTGGTGAGGGTGCTTACTGGCCAGATCAACCTGGTACATGGCGTGGGGCTCGCCAACACAGCCCTTGCATTCATGAACAACACGATCATGGCATTATGGGAGTCGGATTTCCCTTACGCCATGCAGCTCACGCCGGACGGCGATGTTGAGACGATTGGCCGGTGGGACTTCGGCGGGAAGCTCAGGATGGGTATGACCGCTCACCCAAAGGTGGACCCTGTCACAGGTGAGGTCTTCGCCTTTCGGTACGGCCCCATCTCTCCGTTTCTCAACTACTTCAGAATAGGGGTCGATGGCACAAAGCAACCGGACATCCCCATTTTCTCCTTCCAGCAACCTTCCTTCGTGCACGACTTGGCCATCACTGAGCGGTACGCCATCTTTCCCGACATGCAGATAGTCATGAAACCACTGGCAATGTTCACAGGAATGGGACCGCCGATGGGATGCGAGGCCCGGAAAGTCCCACGCGTGGGGATAATCCCACGCTATGCCACCGACGAGTCGGAGATGAAGTGGATTGAGGTGCCTGGATTCAACTTCGTGCACTCAGTGAACGCGTGGGATGAGAAGGGAGGGGAGGAGGTGGTGCTGGTGGCAGCAAACATTGTACCGGTGGAGCACATTCTGGAGAGGATGGATCTCTTACATTGCTGCTTGGAGATGGTGAGGATCAACCTGCGGGAAGGGAAGGTGGTGGGGAGGAGGGCACTCTCTAGGAAGAATCTGGAGTGGGGGGTCATCAACCCTAAGTTCCTAGGCAGGAAAAGCCGCTACGCGTTCATGGCGATCCTAGATCCGATGATCAAGGTCTCCGGCATCGTGAAACTGGACTTCGATCGAGCAAGTGGGGAAGATTGCGTGGTAGCGACCAGGTAAAGGGTCTTGTCCTTCTCTTCCTCCTTAAAAAATTAAAACTTAAAATGTACTTATTTAGATTCAAATCACTGCAGATACTTGTAAATTTTAGGAAGACATGGCAACATAGACATGGTTATTCTATGAGTTTGTGAGTTGCATTTGTCTTTGTTCTTTATTTTATTTTGAATATAAAATATATGTACTTCGTGAGGTTAAATGCCAGTGACTAGTAAATAGAGGAATCGTTAACCAGACCATTATGGATATAAGTCTGGTATGTGTCCTTTCCATTGCAAGATTTTTTCTTTTAATTAAAATGTAGATATGATGTTCGTATGGATATTAAGTGCAGAAATTAAATTTAACAAGCTATGTATTTTGTAAGATTGATCCTATTAATTTAGCATACTTAACTTTTAACAAAGACAATCATGCTCAAGTATTTATAAAGTTTGCTCAAGTAGTCTGGCCGGTAAAAGGATTTTCTAATAAAAAGCCTTTCTTATTAATTTGATGAGTACTGCCAAATATCTCCTAGTTTTTTATACTATCCTGTCACTTGGATATATCCACACTATCTAATTTGTAGCACTGCAACTAACACTTGTGGTGGACAGGAGTTTTGGGAAGAGATGCTTTGCTGGGGAGCCTTTTTTTGTGGGGAAGGAGGAAGGTGGCGATGAAGACGATGGCTATCTGTTAACTTACACACACAACGAGGGAAGCGGGGAGTCGAGCTTCATGGTGATGGATGCCAAGTCCTCCACGCTTGACATTGTGGCATCTGTAAGACTCCCTCAGAGGGTGCCTTATGGCTTCCATGGCCTCTTTGTCTGTCAAAGAGATTTGCATAAGCAGAAGAATTGGCAATGATCATATAAGAATTGGAAGAGGTATTATACTATGTCACCAAGGTGCGAGGTGCGGGTGCCGATGCCGGTGCGGGTGCGGGTGCTGGTACGACGCATCTCAAAAAATATAGGTGCGGCGGTGCGGGAAGAGTATTTATTATTATTATTATTAATTTATTATAAACAATAAAAAAATATTAGAAACTTATAGAAAATATTTACCACAAAAATATAAAAAATCTCATACAACATTCTAGTTATAAAATTTAAATTCAATTTAACTTCAAGTATCACCATTGGAAACTTGACTCCACCGTTAACCCGATTTTACTATTTGGTTCTCAAATCCAATTGATCTGATTTAAGAACAAGTGATCTGATTTAAGAACAAGTTGGTATTCGACACGGTACAGTGGCAATGTCATTTTTTTTCAGTTGAGCGATGTCCTATGATGGCACTAAATAGTCCGGACCCAAATACGAGTCCACTAAGTGTCCGGGCCGCCATCGCCCGAAGCTGGCCTAGCAAGAAGGTTGGCCAGTCGAGGGAAGCCGTAACCCCATACCTTGCTTCGTGAACCCCAGCCAAACTCCGAGCCTATGTGAGCTTTCGAAGCGGGCGAGCAAACGCCGTCAGCGGGAGGGAGGGAGAGGGCGAAAGGGGGAAACCCCTCGGACTGTTAAGAAGGATTGAAGGTTTTTTCCGGCATGTCATCGGCGGCGGACTTCCTGGCGGGAGCTTCTCAGATTGATGGGGGACTTTGGAGAAGCCGAGAAACAGGCCCCAACTTCGAACGCGGCCGTTGGTTCCATCGGGCAGTCGGTGATCCCGACCGTCAACAAGCTCCAGGACATATTCTCCCAGCTCGGGCTAGCAGGCCCATCGCTCAACCGTAAAAAAACCTTCATTTAGTCATCATATCTTACACGACTGAAATTTATGTTCAACAAGCTCTTTAACCTCTCTTGCTGAAAGTAAAAGGAAAGGGGAAAGGGGAAAGCAGAGTTCGCCTCTCTTGCGCGGGTTTTTTTGAGTTTCTTCACAATCTCGGCATTGCTCACCAGGCAGGTAGAATTTTCAGGAAGAATGTGCCGGCCGAAATCGAAAGACGCCGTCAATCCTCGATGCAGGCCAAATCCACCGTGCAGTCCTCGCCAGATCAATCTTTCAAGTATTTTCAATCCTCACGGAGTTCTTTGATTGCCGGTCGTGGACGCAGTGCAGAGAGAGAGGAAGAGAGAGAGCAGCATCGCAGCGGAAAGAAAAGAGGAAGCTGCTACTGGCGGAAGGGAGGATCACAGGACTGGCGGAAGGGAAGATCGCAGGAGAGATAGTGAGGGAAAATACCCGACTCGTTTTTTTTCGCACCTGACTCGCGACAATAAAAGATATTTTTATTTGGGCGCGGTCAGTCGCACCGGGACAGTGTTGGGTGCGAATCAAGGTCGCACCCGCACCCGCATCGCGTCGACGCAGGGGCAACTTCATTTTTAACGCACCCTGTTATCATAGGTACTATACGCATAAAAGGAAAAGTTAGTTTATGTGGTTATGCGTCAGTTGGACATATTATTAGACGAAGAATTACAGTGGAATATGCAAAAAGACGAAGAAGAAGAAGAAGAATTGCCATTGTTGTTTGCCTGTTCAATGTCCTCAACAAATTTACATAGAAAAATTATCAAAGGTTTCATAATACCTTTTCTTGAAACTGCAGAAAAAGTCAAGGCTATCTTTCCTTTGCATACCCGGCGCGTCCTCTCTTTTGTATATTTGATCTCTCTCTCTCTCTCTCTCTCTCTCTCTCTCTCTCTCTCTCTCTCTCTCTCTGCACACCGCCCCCGGCCCCCCATGTATATAACAAGCATATGCTGGTAGTGTATCATACTATCAATATGCATATTTACTTTCAATATGCATGTAAGTGTATGAGATAACAAATAAGTATGAGATAATAAATAAATGTGAGATGACAAATATGGATGAGATAACAAATAGGTGCGAGATAATGACATATGCATAAAATAATAGTAAACACTAAGTATGAGATAACAAAAGATAGATGTATGAGACAATGTAAAACATAAGTATAGATAATATGTCTGAGATAATAAATTATTTATGAGATAATAAGATAAAACTATGAGTGGGATAAAAAGGTGAAAAAGTTTTTCTACCGCTTAAAATAGTATATTAGTCATAACGATATCCATATATGAATTGATAAGTTTTACCTTTATTGAATCTTCAAATCTTTTTTTATTTTTCTTTACAATTTTTTTTTTGTATTAACCATGAGCATTTGTGTCATTATTAAAATCACACATGAAAATTCATACACGGGAGCATCATATATAACCAGCTCCACTCAACAGTAGTTAGAATCCTCACTCTTACCCACTCTGTGTAAGGTGAGTAAATATTTATACTGATATATTTATAAGGCATGTTACATATTAAAATTGTCTAGAGAAAGGTTACATGAGATAATGATTACAACAATTAAAAAAGAATAATGATAAACATGTATTTACTATGCATGATTATAATTTAACTATAGAAATTAGAATCTTCCTGTAACCGCAGATGTTCCACTCCTAATGTTACACATCACACAAGCTAGCTGTTGATTACAACTGGCTTTTAATTTTCAATGGTTTGATAATTAACCGTAACATGCCCCCTCAATTTGAGTGTATAATCTAAGTATACTCAAATTCTTTTTGATTTTTTCATGCAGTACAACATTTAATAATGGTTTTCTTAACCTGTTAATTGGACCGAATGAATTGAACCTTTATATGCCCTTCGCTTACATGGTCTTTGACAAAGTGGAGAATTCAATGACATGGCTAAATCCAAAATAATGGACAAAGAATTTAAGGGCCAAATCTGATACCACACATTAAAAGATACCATATTCAATGTCTACTCAAAGGTAAGGAAAACAAAGAGGGATGGCCACTAATCTCCTTTGGAATGAGCGAGAGGGGAATCTCACGGACAAAGCGAGAGAGAACCCCCTTTCCCCTGTCCCTAGGGTCTAGGTCTACCATGATGCCTCTGCGGTGCACCTACGATACCCTTCAATTAGTGCATAATTGAGTATTTTTTAGTGGCACATGAACTTATGCCTACGTATGTGAATTCAACGGCTGATAGGAGTGACCAGCTATGCTAAGCTAGTGGCTTAGGGCAATCACTAGCCTCCTTTGGACTTCCAACACTAGTAACATTGATAGTTTGTCACATGTGGAGGTGCATTATTGCTCGTTCTCCTCATGCATGCATCCATGCATGAAAGAGATTTTGATCCAAAGTTGTTGCATTTTTTATTAGGAAATAAGTTTTACTTATTTTTTTATATAAGAAAACTATACTTGAACTAGAAAAATGATCATATTAGACTTCTTTTTTACTGTTGTATGGGCACTGAATCAAGGAAAGAAAAGGAAGAAGTGGTGATAGGTAAAGAAATAAACATTCTTAGCGATCACGTCTTAGGAAGTCAACTAATTGGCATGATTTTAGGTGTTTCACCTTAGAAGTGCTACTGTCCCTATGACACATGTGAAGCACAATAGGCAGAGAGAACAAGGTTTTTGTTATTTTTTGGGAGTATATCTAAGTTGAATGGTGTACCATTGCGGTCGCTGATGCTTACACAACCCAAAATCTAGGAGGAAAGAAGAATTGAAGGATTTTTGGGCAGTGACTTAGCCTTTCAATCAGTCACCGAAGGAAATGGTGACAAGCCTAGCTTAGGATGGAAAAAGTTGCATTTTTTTCTTTTTTCTTTTTTTCTTTTTGGGCTATCAGCTTTTTATATTTTCATTGATACGAATGAGTAATACTGAGGAAAAACATGAACTGTTAGGATGCATCAGAAACCTAAAAATAAATTTTAGTACTTTATTTTAAGAGAAAATAACGACACATTGGAATAATTTTCCTTGATAAATTCACCCAGCTTTACTGCAGCATCCTGCCATGTTGTGGGGCCCACATCCAACGTGGCAGGCTGACCAAGCCTGGTTTGACCGTACCTTGCGCAGTGAAGCATGGCCTTGGTTTGGCTAATCTTGGGAATTGCCTGCTACGGCCAGGCCAATCCTGGCCCTAGTAGGCTGGTCAATCCAGTCCCAGGTCTGCCAATCTTGGCAGGCCGGGCTGGCAGTCTAGGCCCAGTCAGGCCTGGTAATGCCGGCTAGGCACGGTTCTGGCTGGCCGACCGGCCGGTTCTGGCTTGGCTGGCTACGGCCTGGTGTGGTTAGGCATGGTCCTGGCCAGCCTGGCGCGGCCACGCATAGCCTTACTTTGGACGGTCTTCAATTGTTGTGACAGATGAAACATGCAGTCGGCTAAGGATTGTTGGAGACTGGGTTATAAAGCCACCAACTGTTTGTTAAGATTTTCTATTTTCCTTTTCAGTAAAAAATATTTCTGTTTACAGTGTGTAGTAGACAACAAAATTAAAACTATTATATGAATAAATAATAAATTGGCGGAAAGAGTATCTGTTAAGATGCTTTGGTTTGTGTTTGTCGGCATCTAGTTCACGTAGATAAATAGCATGCTTAGATGGAGGAAAACACAAGAAAAGAAATTAAATAAACAAATAGCTGGTAAATGTGGTTAGGTGATTATGAACGAAAAAGATGAAAAAACGTCATTGTGTATGAATGGAAAACAAAGGAAAGGAAAGAAGAAAAGAGAGAGAGAAAGAATGGAACAACTAGTGTATCTCCAATCCTTCAAAGAGAGTGGACTGATCAGAAAAAGTATTCTAAAAAATAACTATTTTAACACCTAATATATATATGTATATATAAAAGTTTTAGGTCATGTGTTCGCACCCCTCTCATTTTTTAAGGAGGTCGAAATGCGAGTCAGCAAAAATTGGGGTAATTAGACTAAGGACTAAGGATCATTTGGATCACATTGAGGTTTTGGATTCAAGAACCGAAATTCATTTTTGAATTAATGAATTTGAATATTGGGGGGTCTTCAAATTGGTTTAAAACCTTTGTTTTCGATTTGAAATACATAATTCTTGAGGATTTTGAAGATTTAGAATTGAGTTCTTCATTGTGAACTCTAGGTGATGATGATCATCTTATGATCAAAATTGATTTTGAACTCTTCTTTTGTCAAATCATGTGATTTGTAGAATTCATTCTTTTGAAATAACATGGGTTCCAAATCGTTAGAAAGCATGTTGTTTTTCAAACGCACTTTGGCCAAAAGATTATGAATGCATTGCTTGTGTTTTCTTTTGAAGTTAAGTGAGGTTTACAAATTCTCATTGTAATATGACTTGGTCACTTTTTGCAACTCAAATTTGAATCACTTAATGTCTTGAGAATGTTTATGTGGTGCTATTGATTTTGAGTGAAGGTGAATGCATGAAACGTGAAGGGAAACTATATGGAACATTCATTCTTTTCTCTCTCATAATCCCTCAAGATTCATTCATATGAAACATACATTCTTCACTCTCTCATAATCTCTCAAAGTCCATATTGCACGTCATACAATCTTTGCATGAAGATTGATTAAAATGTAGGACTTTCTCTATATGTGCTTATTATATAATTAAGCACATGAATTAGAGATGTAGTCCATAAGCTTGAGGCTTAACATAAAATTTTCAAAATGATGAAAATATATAAATGATGCCAAGTTCAATCTTTGAAATGGATGGGAGACGTGGATGACATCCACTTTTGTTTCAAAATAGCTAAAAATCAGACCTTGTGTTGATTTAGATAGCTGAAAATTGTAGACATTGATTCAAATGAAGGGCTTGTTTCTGAGATAGAAATAAGTAGTCTTTCAAATAGATTCAAATTCGAGATCTGATAGTAATGAGATCGTCAACTCTTTTGGATGATTCTAGGATAGTTGGTATTTCAAATATGTAAACTTTGACATTCTTAAACCAATTCCTATGAAACATGGTCTGATTTCAACAACATACATACATCTTACGTATGGATTTGCTGAAATTAAGTAAAAATAAAATGAAAATGATTCATAGCCTTGCACTAGGAAAATCAATAAAAATAGCCTATTTCCTTAAAAACCGGTTTGGAAACATATTCCAACCTGATTTTAAGAGAGGAATGTAATTTTTGACAAGAAATCGGATACATATATGTAGATATATAACAATGAATACATATACGTACCTTACTTTTCAAATTGAAATTTTATCAAGGGACCGCATGATTCATGAATCATGAGGATTCATGGTTGGGTTCTTTCATGTAGGAAGATTGAAAACTTGTTTCAAATCTCCCCTACTACCCTTGATTAATTAAATTGAAAGACATGAATCAAAATGACTGTGAATAAGAAAGAAAATAAAACAATACTCAAGCTTTTTCATCCATCATTTCGCCATGCAAGGGTGGATCACATTCATAAGAACGTATCCATCCCTTATAGGCATTCTCATTATACATGATGCAGCAAAATCACTCTTTCACCATGGGATTCTCTCATGGTAGGGAGTTCAAAATGGTATTAAGTTGATTCCTTTGAAAGGGACGTGGCCTTGGGGCCCATTTCAAAATATGATACGTGGGTTCATATTTAAGAAAAAGCGACATATGCATGCATTATGCATTAACATGTACATTGAAGCGTAGGTTTCCCTTAGCTGGACATCATTCCCAGCCATAAGCAAATGAAAATAAACCCTCCCACGAATTGCTGGAATTAAAATAAATCAACAATAAGCTAAAATAGTAGAGAAGTGAGTTAAAATTACCTACCTTGCGGTCGGTCTTGATGCTTGTCCTTCGTCTTCACTTGTTTTCTAAATCGAGCAATCCTAAACAAGAACCCAACCGTGGATTCAAGCTTAGCAAAGTGTTTGCATCCCAAAATTTTCATTGGTTTTGAAGTGCTCCAGAAAAATGAGGTTTTTGTTTTGAAAGAGGAAAGAAAGAGATTCGCCCGTCGGTACGAGGATCGACCGTTCCTGGCGCCTTTACCGGTGGTAATCAACCCAAGGACTATGTTTACCATTGATGCATTTTGTTTTAACTTAAACATCTTTTTGATTCTATATGCGGTGTAAAAAATATTGAAAGTTTGAAGTTTCAAACTTTTGAAAAGGTTCTTGAAGAATTGCTTGAAAATGTGAAATGTTTTGAGGAAAAAGTGGAACTAGTAAATATCATTTTAAAAACTTGTGAAATCATTTTGAAATAACTTTAGTGTTCTCTTAAGACTTTAAGTAGGTTTGATATTTTGCTCTAATTCGGTTACCACCTAGCTAGAGCTCCATCCCTTCTTGCTTAAGTTCTTTTGGAGAGGTGCTTGTGATCATAAGTGAAATAAAGTGGGTGAGAATGCATGAATGCATTTACCCTATATGATTAAAAAAATGTAAAACATTCCTACCACAACATTCATTTAAAGTCATTCCAACCACAACATACATATAAGATTTCGTTGTTATAATTATTGTATATAAGAAGCAAAAGTTTTTGAAAGGGGATAGAGATTGTAGACCATCAAGCATGAATCCAATATTGGGTCATTACTTGGTTTGTGGTCTTATTGAAGTTGGTAAATAAAAAGTTCGTGAGAGGACAATGTTAAAAAGAATACAAGAGATAAAACACTCTTATGAAAAGAAAGAGATAGAGATAGAGATAGAGAAAGACATGCATACATGTGTACATATCATCACATATACACATATATGAAAGCTTAAGAGAAAAAGATGTATTGATTTGAAGAGAAAGAGAGATTTTAGAGGAAAAGAAAAATATCATACGTATATATGGGTATGAGAAATTTTATAAGAGAAGATATTTGTCTTGAAAGAGGAATAAATATTTGAAAGAGAGGGAATGGAGCACATGTACATACGTATTCATACACATATAAAAATTTATAAAATGAAAAGTGAAAGCATAGAGAGAGAAAGATGGGGGGTTATCATGTTGGCATAGATATATATAACATGTGTATACATCCATACCTTCACAAGATTAGAAATCAAGGAACAACTTAAAATTACCAACTTCAACTTTTATGTGGGCTGGAGGGGAGCTTGGACTCATGTAAGAGTTTAAGCTAAGTCCCTAAGGCCATGTTAGAAGGTTCTTTTTGAAAATGTTTTGGAACATATGATTTATATAAGCATAGAATGTTATTATTTAGTTTGTTATAAGAGATATATTTCTTCCACCGTTGGGTATGGAAGAAAACAAGCAACATAACGAGGCACTCGTTAGGGTTCCTAATGTGATGATTAAGAAGGAAACTAGCACAAAATGACATGCAAATGCATATTAACATGTACATTTTCATGAGGGTTTATCCCGGGTTGGACAAGTCCCAACCTCAAAAATTAATATGAAAATAAAGAGTCCTCAAACCACACTCTCATTCCCACCATACATTCACATGTAAGTAAAGAACCAAGCAACTATGCATGCATAATATATAGATAACATTCAAGGAAGGAAAGAAAGAAAGAGGATGATGGAAAAAGCAAAGTTCAATTAGGAGGGAAGACATGATGTAACTATGAATTGATATACCACCTCATCTTCTCATGTTCCTGGTGCACTTGAGTATAGCCTCTTGACTCTAAAATAGACATTGAGAGCTATCTCTTTTGGCCATGGAGAAATGAGGAAGAGAGGAAAATAAGAGAAAACAAAAGAACAATAAGAATGTATTCATGAAAAGAAAGAACATGATTAAAATGAAAGATCATCTCATCTTTTCATGCTCCCGATGCACTTTGAGTATAGCCTCTTGTCTCTAAAAAGAGATTGAGCGCTACCTTCTTTAGCCGTGGGGAGATGAAGATGATGAGAAAATGTAGAAAGAGAAACAATGTTATATTTAATAAAAGAGAAAACATGATTCAATCATGAAATGAAAGCTCCTCTCATCTTTTCATGCTCCCAATGCACTTGAGCATAGCCTCTTGTCTCTAAAAAGATATTGAGGGCTATCTCCTTTGGTCATGGGAAGAGGAGGAAGAAAAAAAAAGAAAATAACAAGAACAAGACTATATTGAATAAATAAAATAACAATAACAACAAAAATATATTCATTAAGGAAAAGAACAACAACAACAAGAATATATTGAAGAGAAGAAAGAGCAAGAAGATATTAATAAAGAGAAAGAACAAGAACAACAAGAATACTTGAAAGAGCATGATTTAATCATAAAATAAAATATCATCTCATCTTCTCATGCTCCTGGTGCACTTGAGCATAGTCTCTTGTCTCTAAAAAGAGGTTGAGTGCTATCTCCTTTGGCCATGGGGAGAAGAAGATGAGAAGAGAAAATGAAAACAACAACAAGACTATGTTTAAGAAAAAGAAATAGCATAATAATAAGAATATTAATGAAAAGAAAGAAGAGAGAAATGAGAGGGATGAAGATTACATAGCTCTAATGAGAAATGACCTAAGGAAGATGAACACCTTCACTTGAAGATCCACTTTTGAATGAAGCTCCAAGAGTGTTGTAGCTTGCTCTAAGTTGGAGAAGGAAATGGAGAGAGGAAGAGGGAGAGAGAGAGAGCTCAAGAGAAACTCTAAGTCTTCAAGTGAGAATACACTACAGTTTCTCCCAAAGACCAATCTTGCCCAAGAGGGAGGATATGGGGGGTATTTATAGAGGATTTTGGAGCCAAAACCTAAAATTTGAATTTTTTGACCTAAAAAGACTAAAATCACCGTCCAAAAGGAGATTTTTTTGTCAAAAGGAAGGGCAAATGGGTCTTGTTCACCCAAAAAGACTAAAGTTACCCTCTAAAAGGAGGTTTTTTGGTCAAAAAGAATGGCAAATGAGTCTTGTCCACCCAAAAAGACTAAAATTAGCCTCTAAAAGGAAGTTTTTTTTTCAAAAGGAAGGGCAAATGGGTCTTGTCCACCTAAAAAGACAAAAGTTACCCTCTAAAAGGAGGTTTTTTGGTCAAAAGGAAGGGCAAATTAGTTTTGTCTACCCAAAAAGACTAAAATCACCATCTAAAAGGAGGTTTTTTGGTCAAAAGGAAGGGCAAATTAGTCTTAAATGATTGATTTGGATCTGAACTTGAGTTTTGGATCTGAAAGTAGTATTTTGGATTTAATTTTGATCTAAGAGTAGTATTTTGGATTTAATTTGTATCTAAAAGTTGTATTTTGGATTTAATTTGGACCTAAGAGTTGTATTTTGGATTTGAATCTTGTGCCTAAATTTGAATTTCGCACTTGGATAAAACATCATAGTTCTTTATAAAAATTTGGGGTGATTACACAAAGCTAGAATAAGAAATAACTTGCTTGCTGGAATTTGGAATGGAGAATGAGAGAGCTTCTCTCCATGAAAATGCTAAGTAAGGGTTCACTTAAGCAACCTAACTTAGCAAACTCGATAGAGAGAATGAAGAAGAAAATGAGAGAAAGGGGAGAAGAAAGCTTGGACGAATCTTCTTGCTCCTCCTTGGCTTCTCTGTCCAAGCTCCTTGGCTGCAACACTTGATGGAATATTCCAAAAATTCGTCACCCTCCTTGGTGGCCAAGATGAGGTTTATATAGAGGAGGAGGTGGGTTCAACCACCTTCTTAACTCACCTTGGGAACTTGCTTAAGACCTTGGGGACTTGTAAAATGAGTTAAATAGGCTTTAAAGGCTCTAATTGACCATTTCTCAGCCCATTTCTACGAGCTAGGTGGGCTGTGCTAGGTTTGGTCAACATGGGTTCAGACCTAGGTGACCAACTTGATCAAAATTTTGGATGAAAATGCCCTTGCACAGGGTATTGTCCTTATTTTGTACTATTTATTTATTTTTTGTTTGAAATTGAGCTTGTAAGGTTAAAACCAAGTTATTAAGCTCCAAATGTCATTGAATTCAATTTAAATTTTAATAAAATTCGAAAATTGTTTTAAATTTGGTTCGAAAAAGGTATTTTCGTCCAAAACTTGATTGAAAATGGATTTCAACTGAATCAAACTTTCACTTGAGAAATTCAATTTAAATTTGGTATTTGATTCATGCATTTGACAAATTCAAATGTTTATTTGCCTTTCATAAACCAATTTAGGCTTTTTAATATCAATTTGACCACAGAAGGGCAAAATTGTCCGAATTGATCAATTTCGACCAATTGACCAAAGTCAAAGCTCATTTGCGAGTAGTTTGACTTTGTTTGTGGTAATTTGATAAATTTGGGTCAAGAAAGATCTTAATTGAGCTAAAATATACTTTGACTGAGTTTAGTCAAAGTGGGTTTGGTTCGGTCAAAGTCTATTTTCATCCATTAATTGGATCATGAGACAGACTTACGTTTTGACTGTGTTGAGTCTGTGCTGACCGAACCTAGCTGGAATTGGCACCACTTTTGGGTGCACCCGAGTCAAACCTACTTGGATTAAGTAGATTAGGTGAGTTTGACCAATCTAGTAATTGCTTCCTTGAAAATGATTTTTTTTTTTAAGGAGGACCTGGTTAAAGAAGAGAGAGAGATATAAATGTCTCTCTTTTTATGGGTTTCTCCTTTATTTGTTCTTGAAAATGACTTTTCTTCAATATTTATTTATTTATTATTACTTTTTTTTAAATGGAGGGGGGCGTGGCCCCTGGGGGGCTCTAGGCCATATGGGCTAGGTGGGGCCCACACGTGGGTCCAGTGTAGCATTTTAGACTCAATTCTTGGATCTAAGTCAAAATTTAAATTTTGCAATTGGATTTGGACTCGTAATCTTGCATGGGGATTCGTGTCCCAGGTTAAATTCACGATTTGAATATAATTGTTCTTTAGATTCGAAATTGGCTTTGAAATTGTAAATTTTTACAATTCTTTTGTGAAATTTTCATATTGCTTCAATTTTGATGTGGAAAAATTTGGGGTGTTAACAGATGCCCCTCTTTGCTGTTAAGCAAGTTGAATAATTTGCTTAATAGCAAAGATTCACGCACCAAATTTTTGCAAATCGTTTGGAAAATCCATTTTTCAAATGATGTTGAACCATCATCGCTCGAGGGGAAATGCTAGGCATAGACCTGAAATAAGAAGATTTTTCTCCATCTCATTGGAGACTTTGTAGAAGAATTAATGTTGGTTGAAAAATTTTGCAATTGTGAAAGTTTTTGTATTTAATGCTTGGAGAACTTATCTCTTGATGCCTTCTAGACCATTGGCAAGTGCTTTTTCTCTCTTTTTACTTAATTTTTCACATACTCGCTTTTGCTTTTGAATTTTGATTTTCTTTTTGAGCCACCCTTCACTCTTGAGAGAAATTCCTCACCACCTCAAAAGCTACTATTCCACCGCTTTGGCGGTTTTGTGTAGTTTGCTTTATGTAATATCAAGTCTATCGGGCTTTCTTCTGAACCCTTGTAACAAGCTTTGGGCCGGTAACTCCTAGACCAGTTGGCCTTAGGGTACCAAGTGTAAACACTCCTCGGACTTACTTGCTCGAATTCAAAAGGATTTAGGAGACTTAATATAAGCAAAATGTTCATAGATTGCTTTTTAGCATCACGGGGTAAGCATAGGTTGTATGCCCACCCGTGCCTGTAGGGCTTTGAACCAGAGGAACAACTACACTCACCCCGAGCTCATCGCTCAATTCATTTTGCTTGATAGCTTTTTCTTGCATCTTGCCAAGGTCTTTTAGCTCACAAGGACTTTTTCTCGTGGCATCTCATGCTAGACCCTTACAAGTGCGAATTGTCGAGACCAACATTAATTTTTCTACATTAATCCCTCAATTTCATTGAAATTTCTTGCATATTTCAAGCCAATGCCTTTGCCGTTGTCCTCAAGACATGGGCTGAGTTTGAAAATTTTGACACTTCTTTTTTTTTTGAAACTAAGGGATACTATGCCCCTCAGTTGGTTTGAAAATTGGCAAAAATGTGTTTAAAGCACAATTGTTTCAAAATCATTGATTTGCAAATTCAAGTATAGAATTTCTTGAGTTGCAAAGCATTAATCGGATCAGGGATTTCAACTCCATCGGCGTCAATCAGCCAATAAGAATTGTGAGGTAGAACCTCCTTGACGACATAAGGTCCTTCCCAGTTCGGTGCCCATTTTCCCTGAGGTCTACTCCTGAGTGGAACTATGGATCTTAAAACAAGATCATTTACCTGACATTTTCTTTCAATCACTGATTTGGCATAATGTCGGGCAACTCTCTTACGATAGACTTCGGCATGCTCTGCCGCTTGTAGTCTTTTCTCGTCTAAGAGGTCTAATTGAGCAAGTCTCTTTTTTTGATACTTGTTAATTGGGAGTTCAATGAGAGCAGCAAATTTCATTGCTGGTTTTTGGACATGTAATGGAAGGACAATTTTCGTTACATATACTAATTCTGCTGGTGTAGCATTGGTGGGTGTCCGAATTGTGGTTCGATATGCCCAAAGTGCATTGTGCATTTTCTCGTGCCAATCTCGGTCTGTTTCAACAGTCCTTTCTAAGACACGAATCAAGATCTTGTTGGTTGCTTCTGCCTGACCATTACCTTGAGGGTAATATGGGGCAGAGAAGTGTTCTTGTATTTTGTGTTTATGACAAAGATTGTGCACTTTCTCATTTTTAAAATGAGTACCGTTGTCAGAAACGATATCGTGCGGGATGCCAAATCTACACAAAAGATTTTTGTGGATGAAGGACACTACATGTCGTCCTTCGACTGTTTTTAAGGTGATTGCTTCGACCCATTTGGTGAAATAATCTGTAGCTGCAAGAAAATACCTGTGTCCATTTGAGGCAGGCGGATTGATTGGTCCGACCACGTCGAAGGCCCACATGGAGAATGGCCATGGTGAGCTGACCGAATGCAGGTATGCTGCTGGAGCATGAATTGATGGTGCATGAAACTGACATTTGATGCATTTCTTGACAAATTGGTGACAGTCTCTTTGCATTGTGGGCCAATAGTACCCTGCTCTGACTATCTGCTTGACGAGGGTCTCATACCCTACATGTCCCCCACAAATTCCTTCATGGGTTTTTTGAATGACTTCTAGTGCCTCATTTGCATCGAGACATCTAGCATATTCTGTGCTGAATCCTCTTCTGTATAGGATGTCGGCTAAAATGGAATATCTTGAAGACACGTGTCTCAAAACTCCTCTTTTCGAGACATTTCTGGTGGAAGTGTTCCAGTTTGGAGAAAATCCTTGATGTTCTGATACCATAGTGTTTCTCTACTTTCTGCTTGCAACACCTGTTCTGGTATGAAAAAAGATGGTTGTTCGAGTCTTCCAACTTCAAAAGATCTGATAGATTCTCCAGGTTTGAAGGTAATGGTAGAGCCTAAACTGGCTAAACCGTTTGCTATTGGGTTAAATTCTCTTTTGACATGTAAGAGTTGATATTCATCGAACTGTCTTAAGAGGGAAGCTGCTAACTCTTGATATGAGATCAATTTCTGATCTTTGACTTGCCAATCTCTATTGACCTGACTGACAGCTAAGATAGAATCTCCAAAAATGCGAACTCTCTGCACTTTAAATTTGAGCAACATTTTGAGTCCTTGGATTAGGGCCTCGTACTCTGCCATATTATGCGTGTAGAAAAAATTCAATTTGAGAGAGTAAGGAATCATTTCCCTTTCAGGTGTAATGAAAAGTATCCCAATGCCTGCCCCAGCTGTGCTCTTAGATCCATCAAAGTACATCTCCCAAATCTGCTCTGGCTTAGTTGTTAGGATTTGCTCATCTGGAAAATCATCATTTGTTCTAATTTCTTCATATAGAGGAAAATCTGCAAATTGGTCTGCAATGGCTTGCCCCTTGATTAATTTTTGTGACACATATTCTAAATCATATTGCTTTAGCAAAACCTGCCACTTTGCTATCCTTCCATTCAAAAATGGCTGTTCAAGGATATATTTGAGTGGATTAAGTTTGGATAAAATTTTAACTTCGCATGCCAATAGGTAATGTTTTAATTTTTGACACATCCATACCAAGGCCAAGCAAGTTTTTTCCATGTGCGAGTAGTTCTTTTCATACTGCACAAATGTCTTACTGATGTAATAAATGGCATGTTCTATTCGACATCCTTCTTCATATTGAGCCAAAAATCCACCACAAGCTGAATTGTTGACTATGACGTAAAGAAGTAGAGGTTTCCCCAGAATTGGTGGTTTTAAAATTGGTGGACAAGAAGATACTGCTTGATCTTTTCAAATGAGACTTGACATTCATGTCCCCATTCAAACTTGACTCCTTTTCGTAGAAAATGGTTGAAGGGTTCACATCTCATGGCAAGATTAGCTATAAACCTTCTAATTGACTAAATTCTGCCATGCAGGCTGCGTAGCTCCTTGAGATTTGTTGGCGGCGGCATTTCGATGATCGCCTTTGCTTTGGAGGGATCCATTTGGATTCCGTTTTTGCTAACCATAAATCCCAAAAGCTTACCAGATTCCACACCAAATACACATTTTTGTGGATTCAACCTAAGCTTATACTGTAAGAGTCTATCAAAAACTTGAGAAAGCATATTGTTGTGATTTTTCCTTGTTTTTGACTTAATTAGTAGATCATCTACATATGCATCCATGATCTGATGCATTTGATCATGAAAAATGGCTGCCATGGCTCTTTGATATGTTGCCCCAGCGTTCTTCAAACCAAACGGCATTACCGTATAGCAAAAAGTACCCTATGGGGTTGTAAACGATGTTTTGGCTTGATCTTGAGCAGCCAGTTTAATTTGGTTATAGCCAGAATATCCATCCATAAACGAGAACAAAGCGTGGCCTGCAGTACTATTGACCAACAAGTCGATGTTTATAAGTGGGTAGTCATCCTTTGGTGTAGCCTTATTCAAATCTCTGAAATCGATGCATATCCGAATTTTGCTATTTTTCTTTGGGACTACCACAATGTTTGCTAACCATTCAGGATAGTCGATTGCTCGGATGAACCCTACCTTTAGTAGGTCTTCTAGGCCTTCCTTAACTTGCCCCTTAAGACGAGGGTCTAGTTTTCTCAACTTTTGTTTGATTGGCTTGCATTCTGGTTTCAATGGTAGTCGATCCTCGACTAATTTTGTATCGAGTCCTGGCATGTCCTCATAAGTCCATGCAAAGGCTTTTTGATGCTCTTTGAGGAAGTCTATCAACTCTTTTCTTTCACCTGCTGAAAGACTTGTTCCGATTTGCAAAATCTTTGGGTTCTCTACCGTGCCAATATTAATTTCCTCAATTGGATCATTAATCAAAGGTGACGGTTGATCTTGCTTTCTTATTTGGATGAACTCTGGACACTCTGTGTCAGTGAATTCTGGATTTACCTCCTTAAAGACTTTTGTTGTTTGATCCTCATATGCTATCATAAAGATTATAAAGAAGTTAGATGAGATTTGAAACATTGTACATGAAAGTAAATTGCATATTCCATTGCATCTTTGAAGGTATTACAAAATGAAGACACTTGGACTATTTGGAGTACAATGATAACAAAATAACAAAATGATGACTGGATGACAAAATGATAGCAAATTTATTGATTCAGATTGATGGTGAACATCCGCCTATGGTATTTCTCTTGACAAAAGTTATTGGCTTGAATTCTTCCTCGACATCCACTTTTTCATAGCTTTGGCATCCTAAGGCTTGAGTGCCTCATTGTCCTGTCAAGGTACCTGGTTCCAAGATTCTACTTTCATGTTTGCCAAAGGCCAGTAAATGGCTGGTAGCCATGGCGTATGAGTAAATTCAATCCTTTCTCATTCTGGCAGAATTTCTTGAATAACAGATGACTTTTGTAACTTGTTTCAGGTTTGGTACCCTTTTTGACCCACACCTGTTTCTTTGGTTTCTGAATGACCAATCTGCTAAGACTTTGAGATATTTCTTCCTCTTTACAGACTCGAATACTGGGTACCTCAATTGTATACGTTGGTACCAGAATCATTAGGTGCACAAGCCGACTCTCCCTATCCTCTGCATAGATGGTTATAGTATTCCTATTGTGAGTCCATTTGATGCACTGATGTAGAGTGGAAGGAACTGCATTGGTAGCATGGATCCACGGTCTGCCAAGCAATAGGTTGAATGAAAGTTCTATATCCACCACATGAAATAAAACCTGATGATATGTCTCAGAGATATTCAGATCTAGACATATACATCCTAGGCATGGTTGTCCTATTCCATCATATCCATGGATGAAAATCGACGACGGTGTATAGTCAGCCTGTCTTATGCCTAACTCACGAGCTGTTTGTTGTGGACAAATGTTCAGGCTTGCTCCACCATCAATTAAAACATGAGAAACTCTGGTTCCCCTTGTTTCTACTACTATGTGCAAAGCATCATTATGCGATGCACCTCCAATTGGTAGATCTTTATCAGAGAACATGATTGGACCATTTTCACATAATTCAAATGCCCATCCATTTCCTTGGTTAAGGCTAAATCCTCCCTTCCTGACTTCGGGTAAGGGGTCTAACTCCTTGAAAATGGATTCCAATGGTTCAGGATGGCACACTTGTGACTTCTGATCAATCTCCATCAGATGGTCTTGTTTAACCAGTCCGGTTTGTGCATTGATGGATCTTTTATCATGTTTGAAATGTAATCCAAAGAAATCCAGGGACGCTGTATCCCTTTTGTTTGTCACCATAATTTGACAACCTGTTGAAAATCTGACCATCGAAACTATTCCTTTCCCATGTTTAGGAAAAGGGTTTTTGAGAATGTTTGGTTGTTTGTTGACTTCTTTGATGATTTCTTTATCTACTGCATCTTGCACAATATTTTTAAGTACAAGGCAGTCTTCTGTGTCGTGTCCTGGAGCACGATGAAATTTGTAAAATTGCTCTTTCTTTTTCCCCATCAACGGTGGGGGGTTGGAGACTTTTGGAAGAAACAGAGTACCTCTTTCGATCAACATGTGCATGACCTTTTCATAACTCTGTTGTAATGGGGTGACTTTCCTATCGTATCCCCATCCAGGATATTTATTTTTAGTGCCACTAGCTCTGTCCATTAGCCCTTTATTCTTGGGATATTCTGGCTTCTCTTTCTTGAAGGTGGCGGCGTTGGCTACGACGTTGGCTGGAGCATTTTGACTCCTGCTATTCTTCTTTGTATCTTCCCTAACCTTTACCGGGATGACAACATCAAAAGCTCCATTTTCAATTCCTCCTTCAATGCATTCTGCCCTCTTGGTGAGATCGATGAAAGACTTTATTGGAGCATTGGAAATGAGGCTCCTTAATAGTTGTGTTAAATTGTTTACGATGAGTCCCAATGCATGGGATTGAGAGATTGGGTCCCTCATCTTGTTGCAAGAAGACCTCCATCTTTGAATAAAAACTCTCACCTTTTCACCTGGCCTCTGCTTCAGATAGCATAGTGTGGTGATCGTTGGTGCAGTTTCGACGTTTTGAATGAACCTTTCAATGAAAAGGTTGATTAACTTGTCAAAATTCTTCAATTCCACTGGGTTGATGTGTTCCCGATACCATTATGCTGCAATTCCTTCTAGGCTTCTGGGGAAACATCGAAAGAGGGCCCTGTGATTGTGGCAGAATTTGTAGCATTCAACAAAGAACATAGCCAAATGTACCTTTGGGTCTCCATGACCATCAAATTTGATAAATTTCTTGGGCAAGTTTTTTATGTGTTTGTCGTTTTCGAAGCTTTCGTAGAAATCTTCGCACTTAAAATTCCTTTTATTCTTGCCTTTGAGTTGAACTGCGTTCAACTTCTTTTCAACTTCCTGAATTTTTATTTTTCAGTATTCTCCATTCTTCTTTTTCTTGAGAGTTTTTTGTTCTTCCTCACTACGAGATTCTGTTGTAGTATCTTCAGAAGCGTCGGAAGTACTTGATGAACACTTCTTTGTCTTCTTCCCTTTCTTTTTGGCTTTTTCTGTCTGAGCTTGTTCTTCATTGAACATAATCATGTATCTCCGAAATCTTCTGTATTCTTCAAATTTTGGATCATTCATTTCTAGCTTGGGAGGTGTTTCTGAGGAGGATTCTTCTCCCTTCTCTCCCATAAAAGTTTGCTCTAGCTCCATTTCAATCCTTCTTCTTTGTTGGCTTTTGGTTTCGATCATAAAGCGGATGTTCACCTTGCAAGAAGAAAAATTGAAAATGTTAGGATGTGAATTGATGATAGATGACAAATTTTGATTGCATATTGAAAGAAAGATGAGAATGACAAAACTTGACAAAGTTCAACATAACTTGACAAATTTTGGCTTGACAACATTGAACTAGACATGACAATCTAGGACAGAAGGATAGATGGGCGGACTTCATCCCACCATTTTACATATTCGGTACCCATTCCTGGACCAAGGACAAGATACAAGTGGGCAAATGATTCCCAACGTTGCTGGGCATAGGTGTATATCCCGGACCACTCTTCAGTGTTTAGTTCACACTCCACGATGGCTCCTTCCGACTCAATTCGATATGCCTTCCTTTGACGTAGTGAGATTTGCCTGTGGCAACGCTCTGGATGATATTCGACTATGAAGAATGGCCCCAATAGAAGACTTCTTCTGACTGGGTTGTAGGTGTATCTTGACTTGATGACTTCCCGATCAAAGAAGTCCCAAATGATGGTGGAGTCATCCACTTCCTCCATCTTCCTAGGGTAATACTCCATACTGGATAACTGGCTATCAGTGTTTTGAAAATGGCATGATTGTGGCCCCACATGTTTGTAGAACCATGCTTGCAGTGCAAAGACACATCCTTCTGTCGAGTGTGCATCTCCAATTGAAAATTTGGTCAACCCTCTGTAAAGGAATGCCAAGGTTGCCATTGCAAAATGTGACGGACTTTGACATGCCCCCATTTTTTGAAGAGGCGAGCTATGCGGAAATCCATTATGTGTTCTTCATTGTTGAAGAAGATAAGACCCACGGTACAAGTTACCATGGAGTTTTTGTACTTGTCTGCAACACTTCTAGATAATGATGCAGGGTTGACAAATTGGGAATATGTTTCACCAAGCTCTTGTAGTTGAAGATATTGATGTCCATTTTTTTCTAGAAAAGGCCAACTCCGTTTCCCTATGAGTTTACGAATCACTTCTAGAGTTTTGACTTGACCTTGGTTTACAAGGAACTGGTCTTCAATTGGACCTCTTAGATCACCTTTTGGCTCTAGCAAACCCATAATGTTGGAGAACTCATCAAGAGTGATTGTCATTTCACCCCATAGAAACCAGAATGTGTTGGTCCTTGGGTTCCATATTTCAGCAATTGCATGGATTAGATTGCCATTGATAGGTTGCATGGCTAGACTGACTGCTTCTTCAAGTCCGCAATCCTCTAAGTGGTCCAGGAACATACACTGAAAAGTTGGGTACCATGAAAGATACCACTGAGGTAGGTAGACTCCACTTGGGATGATGCGAAGTCCGAATCGGCCTTGACATGACCCGAATAGGATGTGGTCATACGGAAAAATGCTTTCTGAGTCCATCTAGACAAGATAAAGTATTAGACTTTGACATAGATTGACCCAATAGAGACTCAAGAAAGGCTTTGACATTGGGTTTGGACATGGGTTTAGAGGCAAAGTAAAACATCATATGCATCCAAGCAATTAATGAAAAATTGATAATGCAATCCCTAGGACTCTTGCCTATATGCATTGTTTTGAAATTTTGTCTTGGAACCTATGGAGAATAAATGTGTAAATGGTTCTTTATTTATCCAAAATTTATGGTATGCCTATATACCAAGTTTATGGTACTGGCATAGACTCCTCCAAGGGTTTTCTAGATTTGGGCTCTCCATTTCTCCTTGTTCACCCATCGATATACCGGGACTATTATCGATTTCGGTACTAATGGGGGACTTCTCAGTCCAATTGGGTGGTCCAGTTGTAAGGCTATATCTTGGACTAATGTCCTAGAAATAGCCCAACAACATGATGACCGGGATATGATATAGGTAAGGATTTGTTTTTCAAAATTCATGAGAAGATGCGAAATAGATGGCTCTATTGCATACATTCCTAAGAGATAGATTTGAAATTTTGAGAGCATACATGGGCTCCATACAATCCCTCAATTGAGGAGGGGTAGGATAAATTGAAATGAAAGAGGTTCATGAAATCTCCTCAATGTACACTACATGATGTCGGTATGCATTTTTACGAATTTTTTTTATGCAATTGATGTTTCACATATGATCCAAATAAGTCCTTAGACAAACAATGATGGGTCCCACCGGGTGTGCCATCTGTTTGCACCCCTCTCATTTTTTAAGGAGGTCGAAATGCGAGTCAGCAAAATTCTTTTAAAATTGCGATTTTGAGAAAATTTTCAAGAGAAAGGGACCCGCCCGTCGGTACGAGGTCCAACCGTTATTCCCGCCTTTAACAGGGGTAATTAGACGAAGGGGTAAGGATCATTTAGATCATATACGAGTTATTGATGCAAATCCTATGTGCTTGTGCATTGAGGTTTTGGATTCAAGAACCGAAATTCATTTTTGAATAAATGAATTTGAATATTGGGGGGTCTTCAAATTGGTTTAAAACCTTTGTTTTTTATTTGAAATACATAATTCTTAAGGATTTTGAAGATTTGGAATTGAGTTCTTCGTTGTGAACTCTAGGTGATGATGATCATCTTATGATCAAAATTGATTTTGAACTTTTCTTTTGTCAAATAATTGATTTATAGAATTCATTCTTTTGAAAGAACATGGGTTCCAAATCGTTAGAAAGCATGTTGTTTTTCAAACGCAGTTTGGCCAAAAGATTATGAATGCATTGCTTGAGTTTTCTTTTGAAGTTAAGTGAGGTTTACAAATTCTCATTGCAATATGAATTGGTAACTTTTTGCAACTCAAATTTGAATCACTTAATGCCTTGAGAATGTGCATGTGGTGCTATTGATTTTGAGTGAAGTTGAATGCATGAAACGGGAAGAAAAACTATATGGAACATTCTTCTTCTCTCTCTCATAATCCCTCAAGATTCATTCATATGAAACATACATTCTTCACTCTCTCATAATCTCTCAAAGTCCATATTGCACGTCATACAATCTATGCATGAAGATTGATTAAAATGTTGGACTTTCTCTATATGTGCTTATTATATGATTAAGCACATGAATTAGAGATGTAGTCCATAAACCTGAGGCTTGACATAAAATTATCAAAATGATGAAAATATATAAATGATGCCAAGTTCAATATTTGAAATGGATGGGAGACGTGGATGACATCCACTTTTATCTCAAAATAGCTAAAAATCATACCTTGTGTTGATTTAGATAGCTGAAAATTGTAGACATTGATTCCAATGAAGGGCTTCTTTCTTAGATAGAAATAAGAAGTCTTTCAAATAGATTCAAATTCCAGATTTGATAGTAATGAGATCGTCAACTCTTTTGGATGATTCTAGGATAGTTGGTATTTCAAATATGTAAACTTTGACATTCTTAAACCAATTCCTATGAAACATGGTCTGATTTCAACAACATACATACATCTTACGTATGGATTTGCTGAAATTAAGTAAAAATGAAATGAAAATGATTCATAGCCTTGTACTAGGAAAATCAATGAAAATGGCCAATTTCCTTAAAAACCGGTTTGGAAACATGTTCCAACCTGATTTTAAAAGAGGATTGTAATTTTTGACAAGAAATCGGATACATATATGTAGATATATAACAATGAATACATATACGTACCTTACTTTTCAAATTGAAATTTTGTCAAGGGACCGCATGATTCATGAATCATGAGGATTCATGGTTGGGTTCTTTCATGTAGGAAGATTGAAAACTTGTTTCAAATCTCCCCTACTACCCTTGATTAATTAAATTGAAAGACATGAATCAAAATGACTGTGAATAAGAAAGAAAATAAAGCAATGCTCAAGCTTATTCGTCCATCATTTCGCCATGCAAGGGTGGATCACATTCATAAGAACGAATCCATCCCTTATAGGCATTCTCATCATACATGATGCAGCAAAATCACTCTTTCACCATGGGATTCTCTCATGGTAGTGAGTTCAAAATGGTATTAAGTTGATTCCTTTGAAAGGGACGTGGCCTTGGGGCCCATTTCAAAATATGATACGTGGGTTCATATTTAAGAAAAACCGACATATGCATGCATTATGCATTAACATGTACATTGAAACGTATGTTTTCCTTAGCTGGACATCATTCCCAGCCATAAGCAAATGAAAATAAACCCTCCCACGAATTGCTGGAATTAAAAAAAATCAACAATAAGCTAAAGTAGAAGAGAAGTGAGTTAAAATCACCTACCTTGCGGTCGGTCTTGATGTTTGTCCTTCGTCTTCACTTGTTTTTTAAATCGAGCAATCCTAAACAATAACCTAACCGTGGATTCAAGCTTAGCAAAGCTAGAATAAGAAATAGCTTGCTTGCTGGAATTTGGAATGGAGAATGAGAGAGCTTCTCTCCACGAAAATCCTAAGTAAGGGTTCACTTAAGCACCCTAACTTAGCAAACTCGATAGAGAGAATGAAGAAGAAAATGAGAGAAAGGGGAGAAGAAAGCTTGGACGAATCTTCTTGCTCCTCCTTGGCTTCTCTGTCCAAGCTCCTTGGTTACAGCACTTGATGGAATACTCCAAAAATTCATCCCCCTCCTTGGTGGCTAAGTGGAGGTTTATATAGAGGTGGAGGTGGGTTCAACCACCTTCTTAACTCACCTTGGGAACTTGCTTAAGACCTTGGGGACTTGTAAAATGAGTTAAATAGGCTTTAAAGGCTCTAATTGACCATTTCTCAGCCCATTTCCACGAGCTAGGTGGGCTGGGATAGGTTTGGTCAACGTGGGTTCAGACCTAGGTGACCAACTTGACCAAAATTTTGGAAAAAAATGCCCTTGCACTGGGTTTTGCCTTTATTTTGTATTTATTTATCTTTTGTTTGAAATCGAGCTTGTAAGGTTAAAACCTAGTTACTAAGCTCCAAATGCATTGAATTCAATTTAAATTTCAATAAAATTTGAAAATTTTATCAAATTTGATTCGAAAAGGGTATTTTCATCCAAAACTTGATTGAAAATGGATTTCAACTGAATCAAACTTTCACTTGAGAAATTCAATTTAAATTTGGTATTTGATTCATGCATTTGACAAATTCAAATGTTCGTTTGCCTTTCACAAACCAATTTGGGCTTTTTAAGACACGAATCAAGATCTTGTTAGTTGCTTCTGCCTTACCATTACCTTGCGGGTAATATGGGGCAGAGAAGTGTTCTTGTATTTTGTGTTTGTGACATAGATTGTGCACTTTCTCATTTTTAAAATGAGTACCGTTGTCAGAAAAGATATCGTGCGGGATGCCAAATCTACACAAAAGATTTTTGTGGATGAAGGACACTACATGTCGTCCTTCGACTGTTTTTAAGGTGATTGCTTCGACCCATTTGGTGAAATAATCTGTAGCTGCAAGAAAATACTTGTGTCCATTTAATTCAGGCGGATTGATTGGTCCGAGCACGTCGAAGGCCCACATGGAGAATGGCCATGGTGAGCTGACCGAATGAAGGTACGCTGCTGGAGCATGAATTGATGGTGCATGCAACTGACATTTGATGCATTTCTTGACAAATTGGTGACAGTCTCTTTGCATTGTGGGCCAATAGTACCCTGCTCTGACTATCTGCTTGACAAGGGTCTGATACCCTACATGTCCCCCACAAATTCCTTCATGGGCTTTTTGAATGACTTCTAGTGCCTCATTTGCATCGAGACATCTAGCATATTCTGTGCTGAATCCTCTTGTGTATAGGATGTTGGCTAAAATGAAATATCTTGAAGACACGTGTCTCAAAACTCTATGCTCTTTTCGAGACATTTCTGGTGGAAGTGTTCCAGTTTGGAGAAAATCCTTGATGTTCTGATACCATAGTGTTTCTTTACTTTCTGCTTGCAACACCTGTTCTGGTATGAAAAAAGATGGTTGTTCGAGTCTTCCAACTTTAAAAGATCTGATAGATTCTCCAGGTTTGAAGGCAATGGTAGAGCCTAAACTGGCTAAACCGTTTGCTATTGGGTTAAATTCTCTTTTGACATGTAAGAGTTGATATTCATCGAACTGTCTTAAGAGGGAAGCTGCTAACTCTTGATATGAGATCAATTTCTGATCTTTGACTTGCCAATCTCTATTGACCTGACTGACAGCTAAGATAGAATCTCCAAAAATGCGAACTCTCTGCACTTTAAATTTGAGCAACATTTTGAGTCCTTGGATTAGGGCCTCGTACTCTGCCATATTATGCGTGCAGAAAAAATTCAATTTGAGAGAGTAAGGAATCATTTCCCTTTCTGGTGTAATGAAAAGTATCCCAATGCCTGCCCTAGCTGTGCTCTTAGATCCATCAAAGTACATCTCCCAAATATGCTCTGGCTCAGTCGTTAGGATTTGCTCATCTGAAAAATCATCATTTGTTCTAATTTCTTCATATAGAGGAAAATATGCCAATTGGTCTGCAATGACTTGCCCCTTGATTGATTTTTGTGACACATATTCTAAATCATATTGCATTAGCAAAACCTGCCACTTTGCTATCCTTCCATTCAGAAATGGCTGTTCGAGGATATATTTGAGTGGATTAAGTTTGGATAAAATTTTAACTTCGCATGCCAATAGGTAATGTTTTAATTTTTGACACATCCATACCAAGGCCGAGCAAGTTTTTTCCATGTGCGAGTAGTTCTTTTCATACTGCACAAATGTCTTACTGATGTAATAAATGGCATGTTCTATTCGACATCCTTCTTCATATTGAGCCAAAAATCCACCACAAGCTGAATTGTTGACTGTGACGTAAAGAAGTAGAGGTTTTCCCAGAATTGGTGGTTTTAAAATTGGTGGACAAGAAGATACCGCTTGATCTTTTCAAATGAGACTTGACATTCATGTCCCCATTCAAACTTGACTCCTTTCCGTAGTAAATGGTTGAAGGGTTCACATCTCATGGCAAGATTAGATATAAACCTTCTAATTGACTAAATTTTGCCTTGCAAGCTGCGTAGCTCCTTGAGATTTGTTGGCGGCGGCATTTCGATGATCGCCTTTGCTTTGGAGGGATCCATTTGGATTCTCTTTTTGCTAACCATAAATCCCAAAAGCTTACCAGATTCCACACCAAATACACATTTTTGTGGATTCAACCTAAGCTTATACTGTAAGAGTCTATCAAAAACTTGAGAAAGCATATTGTTGTGATTTTCCCTTGTTTTTGACTTAATTAGTAGATCATCTACATATGCATCCATGATCTGATGCATTTGATCATGAAAAATGGCTGCCATGGCTCTTTGATATGTTGCCCCAGCGTTCTTCAAACCAAACGGCATTACCGTATAGCAAAAAGTACCCTATGGGGTTGTAAACGATGTTTTGGCTTGATCTTGAGCAGCCAGTTTAATTTGGTTATAGCCAGAATATCCATCCATAAACGAGAACAAAGCGTGGCCTGCAGTACTATTGACCAACAAGTCGATGTTTATAAGTGGGTAGTCATCCTTTGGTGTAGCCTTATTCAAATCTCTGAAATCGATGCATATCCGAATTTTGCTATTTTTCTTTGGGACTACCACAATGTTTGCTAACCATTCAGGATAGTCGATTGCTCGGATGAACCCTACCTTTAGTAGGTCTTGTAGGCCTTCCTTAACTTGCCCCTTAAGACGAGGGTCTAGTTTTCTCAACTTTTGTTTGATTGGCTTGCATTCTGGTTTCAATGGTAGTCGATCCTCGACTAATTTTGTATCGAGTCCTGGCATGTCCTCATAAGTCCATGCAAAGGCTTTTTGATGCTCTTTGAGGAAGTCTATCAACTCTTTTCTTTCACCTGCTGAAAGACTTGTTCCGATTTGCAAAATCTTTGGGTTCTCTACCGTGCCAATATTAATTTCCTCAATTGGATCATTAATCAAAGGTGACGGTTGATCTTGCTTTCTTATTTGGATGAACTCTGGACACTCTGTGTCAGTGAATTCTAGATTTACCTCCTTAAAGACTTTTGTTGTTTGATCCTCATATGCCATCATAAAGATTATAAAGAAGTTAGATGAGCTTTGAGACATTGTACATGAAAGTAAATTGCATATTCCATTGCATCTTTGAAGGTATTACAAAATGAAGACACTTGGTCTATTTGGAGTACAATGATAACAAAATAACAAAATGATGACTGGATGACAAAATGATAGCAAATTTATTGATTCAGATTGATGGTGAACATCCGCCTATGGTATTTCTCTTGACAAAAGTTATTGGCTTGAATTCTTCCTTGACATCCACTTTTTCATAGCTTTGGCATCCTAAGGCTTGAGTGCCTCATTGTCTTGTCAAGGTAACTGGTTCCAAGATTCTACTTTCATGTTTGCCAAAGGCCAGTAAATGGCTCGTAGCCATGGCGTATGAGTAAATCCAATCCTTTCTCATTCTGGCAGAATTTCTTGAATAACAGATGACTTTTGTAACTTGTTTCAGGTTTGGTACCCTTTTTGACCCACACCTGTTTCTTTGGTTTCTGAATGACCAATCTGCTAAGACTTTGAGATATTTCTTCCTCTTTACAGACTCGAATACTGGGTACCTCAATTGTATACGTTGGTACCAGAATCATTAGGTGCACTGCATAGATGGTTATAGTATTCCAATTGTGAGTCCATTTGATGCACTGATGTAGAGTGGAAGGAACTGCATTGGTAGCATGGATCCACGGTCTGCCAAGCAATAGGTTGAATGAAAGTTCTATATCCACCACATGAAATAAAAACCTGATGATACGTCTCAGAGATATTCAGATCTAGACATATACATCCTAGGCATGGTTGTCCTATTCCATCATATCCATGGATGAAAATCGACGACGGTGTATAGTCAGCCTGTCTTATGCCTAACTCACGAGCTGTTTGTTGTGGACAAATGTTCAGGCTTGCTCCACCATCAATTAAAACATGAGAAACTCTGGTTCCCCTTGTTTCTACTACTATGTGCAAAGCATCATTATGCGATGCACCTCCAATTGGTAGATCTTTATCAGAGAACACGATTGAACCATTTTCACATAATTCAAATGCCCATCCATTTCCTTGGTTAAGGCTAAATCCTCCCTTCCTGACTTCGGGTAAGGGGTCTAACTCCTTGAAAATGGATTCCAATGGTTCAGGATGGCACACTTGTGACTTCTGATCAATCTCCATCAGATGGTCTTGTTTAACCAGTCCGGTTTGTGCATTGATGGATCTTTTATCATGTTTGAAATGTAATCCAAAGAAATCCAGGGACGCTGTATCCCTTTTGTTTGTCACCATAAGTTGACGACCTGTTGAAAATCTGACCATCGAAACTATTCCTTTTCCATGTTTAGGAAAAGGGTTTTTGAGAATGTTTGGTTGTTTGCTGACTTCTTTGATGATTTCTTTATCTACTGCATCTTGCACAATATTTTTAAGTACAAGGCTTTCTTCTGTGTCGTGTCCTGGAGCACGATGAAATTTGTAAAATTGCTCTTTGTTTTTCCCCATCATCGGTGGGGGGTTGGAGACTATTGGGAGAAACAGAGTACCTCTTTCGATCAACATGTGCATGACCTCTTCATAACTCTGTTGTAATGGGGTGAATTTCCTATCGTATCCCCATCCAAGATATTTATTTTTAGTGCCACTAGCTCTGTCCATTAGCCCTTTATTCTTGGGATATTCTGGCTTCTCTTTCTTGAAGGTGGCGGCGTTGGCTGGAGCATTTTGACTCCTGCTATTCTTCTTTGTATCTTCCCTAACCTTTACCGGGATGACAACATCAAAAGCTCTATTTTCAATTCCTGCTTCAATGCATTCTACCCTCTCGGTGAGATCGATGAAAGACTTTATTGGAGCATTGGAAATGAGGCTCCTTAATAGTTGTGTTAAATTGTTTACGATGAGTCCCAATGCATGTGATTGAGAGATTGGGTCCCTCATCTTGTTGCAAGAAGACCTCCATCTTTGAATAAAAATTCTCACCTTTTCACCTGGCCTCTGCTTCAGATAGCATAGTGTGGTGATCGTTGGTGCAGTTTCAACGTTTTGAATGAACCTTTCAATGAAAAGGTTGATTAACTTGTCAAAATTCTTCAATTCCACTGGGTTGATGTGTTCCCGATACCATTGTGCTGCAATTCCTTCTAGGCTTCTGGGGAAACATCGAAAGAGGGCCCTGTGATTGTGGCGGAATTTGTAGCATTCAACAAAGAACATAGCCAAATGTACCTTTGGGTCTCCATGACCATCAAATTTGATAAATTTCTTGGGCAAGTTTTTTATGTGTTTGTCGTTTTCGAAGCTTTCGTAGAAATCTTCGCACGTAAAATTCCTTTTATTCTTGCATTTGAGTTGAACTGCGTTCAACTTCTTTTCAACTTCCTGAATTTTTATTTTTCAGGATTCTCCCTTCTTCTTTTTCTTGAGAGTTTTTGGTTCTTCCTCACTACGGGATTCTGTTGTAGTATCTTCAGAAGCGTCAGAAGTACTTGATGAATACTTCTTTGTCTTCTTCCCTTTCTTTTTGGCTTTTTCTGTCTGAGCTTGTTCTTCATTGAACATAATCATGTATCTCCGAAATCTTCTGTATTCTTCAAATTTTGGATCATTCATTTCTAGCTTGGGAGGTGTTTCTGAGGAGGATTCTTCTCCCTTGTCTCCCATAAAAGTTTGCTCTAGCTCCATTTCAATCCTTCTTCTTTGTTGGCTTTTGGTTTCGACCATAAAGCGGATGTTCACCTTGCAAGAAGAAAAATTGAAAATGTTAGGATGTGAATTGATGATAGATGACAAATTTTGATTGCATATTGAAAGAAAGATGAGAATGACAAAACTTGACAAAGTTCAACATAACTTGACAAATTTTGGCTTGACAACATTGAACTAGACATGACAATCTAGGACAGAAGGATAGATGGGCGGACTTCATCCCACCATTTTACATATTCGGGACCCATTCCTGGACCAAGGACAAGATACAAGTGGGCAAATGATTCCCAACGTTGCTGGGCATAGGTGTATATCCCGGACCACTCTTCAGTGTTTAGTTCACACTCCACGATGGCTCCTTCCGACTCAATTCGATATGCCTTCCTTTGACGTAGTGAGATTTACCTGTGGCAACGGTCTGAATGATATTCGACTATGAAGAATGGCCCCAATAGAATACTTCCTCTGACAGGGTTGTAGGTGTATCATGACTTGATGACTTTCCGATCAAAGAAGTCCCAAATGATGGTGGAGTCATCGACTTCCTCCATCTTCCTATGGTAGTACTCCATACTGGATAACTGGCTATCAGTGTTTTGAAAATGGCATGATTGTGGCCCCACATGTTTGTAGAACCATGCTTGCAGTGCAAAGACACATCCTTCTATCGAGTCTGCATCTCCAATTGAAAATTTGGTCAACCCTCTGTAAAGGAATGCCAAGGCTGCTATTGCTATGGAAATGTGACAGACTTTGACATGCCCCCATTTTCTGAAGAGGCGAGCTATGCGGAAATCCATTATGTGTTCTTCATTTTTGAAGAAGATAAGACCCACGGTACATGTCACCATGGAGTTTTTGTACTTGTCTGCAACACTTCTAGATAGTGACGCAGGGTTGACAAATTGGGAATATGTTTCACCAAGCTCTTGTAGTTGAAGATATTGATGTCCATTTTTTTCTAGAAAAGGCCAACTCCGTTTCCCTATGAGTTTACGAATCACTTCTAGAGTTTTGACTTGACCTTGGTTTACAAGGAACTGGTGTTCAATTGGACCTCTTGGATCACATTTCGGCTCTAGCAAACCCATAATGTTGGAGAACTCATCAAGAGTGATTGTCATTTCACCCCATGGAAACCAGAATGTGTTGGTCCTTGGGTTCCATATTTCAGCAAATGCATGGATTAGATTGCCATTGATAGGTTGCATGGTTAGACTGACTGCTTCTTCAAGTCCGCAATCCTCTAAGTGGTCCAGGAACATACACTGAAAAGTTGGGTACCATGAAGGATACCACAGAGGTAGGTAGACTCCACTTGGGATGATGCCAAGTCCGAATCGGCCTTGACATGACCCGAATAGGATGTGGTCATATGGAAAAATGCTTTCTGAGTCCATCTAGACAAGAGAAAGTATTAGACTTTGACATGGATTGACCCAATAGAGACTCAAGAAAGGCTTTGACATTGGGTTTGGACATGGGTTTAGAGGCAAAGTAAAACATCATATGCATCCAAGCAATTAATGAAAAATTGATAATGCAATCCCTAGGACTCTTGCCTATATGCATTGTTTTGAAAATTTGTCTTGGAACCTATGGAGAATAAATGTGTAAATGGTTCTTTATTTATCCAAAATTTATGGTATGCCTATATACCAAGTTTATGGTACTGGCATAGACTCCTCCAAGGGTTTTCTAGATTTGGGCTCTCCATTTCTCCTTGTTCACCCATCGATATACCGGGACTATTATCGATTTCGGTACTAATGGGGGGACTTCTCAGTCCAATTGGGTGGTCCAGTTGTAAGGCTATATCTTGGACTAATGTCCTAGAAATAGCCCAACAACATGATGACCGGGATATGATATAGGTAAGGATTTGTTTTTCAAAATTCATGAGAAGATGCGAAATAGATGGCTCTATTGCATACATTCCTAAGAGATAGATTTGAAATTTTGAGAGCATACATGGGCTCCATACAATCCCTCAATTGAGGAGGGGTAGGATAAATTGAAATGAAAGAGGTTCATGAAATCTCCTCAATGTACACTACATGATGTCGGTATGCATTTTTACGAATTTTTTTTATGCAATTGATGTTTCACATATGATCCAAATAAGTCCTTAGACAAACAATGATGGGTCCCACCGGGTGTGCCATCTGTTTGCACCCCTCTCATTTTTTAAGGAGGTCGAAATGCGAGTCAGCAAAATTCTTTTAAAATTGCGATTTTGAGAAAATTTTCAAGAGAAAGGGACCCGCCCATCGGTACGAGGTCCAATCGTTCCTGCCGCCTTTAACAGGGGTAATTAGACGAAGGACTAAGGATCATTTGGATCATATACGAGTTATTGATGCAAATCCTATGTGCTTGTGCATTGAGGTTTTGGATTCAAGAACCGAAATTCATTTTTGAATAAATGAATTTGAATATTGGGGGGTCTTCAAATTGGTTTAAAACCTTTGTTTTCGATTTGAAATACATAATTCTTGAGGATTTTGAAGATTTGGAATTGAGTTCTTCGTTGTGAACTCTAGGTGATGATGATCATCTTATGATCAAAATTGATTTTGAACTTTTCTTTTGTCAAATAATTGATTTATAGAATTCATTCTTTTGAAAGAACATGGGTTCCAAATCGTTAGAAAGCATGTTGTTTTTCAAACGCAGTTTGGCCAAAAGATTATGAATGCATTGCTTGTGTTTTCTTTTGAAGTTAAGTGAGGTTTACAAATTCTCATTGCAATATGAATTGGTAACTTTTTGCAATTCAAATTTGAATCACTTAACGCCTTGAGAATGTGCATGTGGTGCTATTGATTTTGAGTGAAGGTGAATGCATGAAACGGGAAGGGAAACTATATGGAACATTCATTCTTCTCTCTCTCTCATAATCCCTCAAGATTCATTCATATGAAACATACATTCTTCACTCTCTCATAATCTCTCAAAGTCCATATTGCACGTCATACAATCTATGCATGAAGATTGATTAAAATGTAGGACTTTCTCTATATGTGCTTATTATATGATTAAGCACATGAATTAGAGATGTAGTCCATAAGCTTGAGGCTTGACATAAAATTATCAAAATGATGAAAATATATAAATGATGCCAAGTTCAATCTTTGAAATGGATGGGAGACGTGGATGACATCCACTTTTATCTCAAAATAGCTAAAAATCATACCTTGTGTTGATTTAGATAGCTGAAAATTGTAGACATTGATTCCAATGAAGGGCTTCTTTCTTAGATAGAAATAAGAAGTCTTTCAAATAGATTCAAATTCCAGATCTGATAGTAATGAGATCGTCAACTCTTTTGGATGATTCTAGGATAGTTGGTATTTCAAATATGTAAACTTTGACATTCTTAAACCAATTCCTATGAAACATGGTCTGATTTCAACAACATACATACATCTTACGTATGGATTTGCTGAAATTAAGTAAAAATGAAATGAAAATGATTCATAGCCTTGCACTAGGAAAATCAATAAAAATGGCCAATTTCCTTAAAAACCGGTTTGGAAACATGTTCCAACCTGATTTTAAAAGAAGAATGTAATTTTTGACAAGAAATCGGATACATATATGTAGATATATAACAATGAATACATATACGTACCTTACTTTTCAAATTGAAATTTTATCAAGGGACCGCATGATTCGTGAATCATGAAGATTCATGGTAGGGTTCTTTCATGTAGGAAGATTGAAATCTTGTTTCAAATCTCCCCTACTACCCTTGATTAATTAAATTGAAAGACATGAATCAAAAAGACTGTGAATAAGAAAGAAAATAAAACAATGGTCAAGCTTATTCGTCCATCATTTCGCCATGCAAGGGTGGTTCACATTCATAAGAACGAATCCATCCCTTATAGGCATTCTCATCATACATGATGCAGCAAAATCACTCTTTCACCATGGGATTCTCTCATGGTAGGGAGTTCAAAATGGTATTAAGTTGATTCCTTTGAAAGGGACGTGGCCTTGGGGCCCATTTCAAAATATGATACGTGGGTTCATATTTAAGAAAAACCGACATATGCATGCATTATGCATTAACATGTACATTGAAGCGTATGTTTCCCTTAGGTGGACATCATTCCCAGCCATAAGCAAATGAAAATAAACCCTCCCACGAATTGCTGGAATTAAAATAAATCAACAATAAGCTAAAGTAGAAGAGAAGTGAGTTAAAATCACCTACCTTGCGGTCGGTCTTGATGCTTGTCCTTCGTCTTCACTTGTTTTCTAAATCGAGCAATCCTAAACAAGAACCTAACCATGGATTCAAGCTTAGCAAAGCTAGAATAAGAAATATCTTGCTTGCTGGAATTTGGAATGGAGAATGAAAGAGCTTCTCTCCACGAAAATCCTAAGTAAGGGTTCACTTAAGCACCCTAACTTAGCAAACTCGATAGAGAGAATGAAGAAGAAAATGAGAGAAAGGGGAGAAGAAAGCTTGGACGAATCTTCTTGCTCCTCCTTGGCTTCTCTGTCCAAGCTCCTTGGCTACAACACTTGAAGGAATACTCCAAAAATTCATCCCCCTCCTTGGTGGCTAAGGGGAGGTTTATATAGAGGTGGAGGTGAGTTCAACCACCTTCTTAACTCACCTTGGGAACTTGCTTAAGACCTTGGGGACTTGTAAAATGAGTTAAATAGGCTTTAAAGGCTCTAATTGACCATTTCTTAGCCCATTTCCACGAGCTAGGTGGGCTGGGTTAGTTTGGTCAACATGGGTTCAGACCTAGGTGACCAACTTAACCAAAATTTTGGACGAAAATACCCTTGCACAGGGTTTTACCCTTATTTTGTATTTATTTATTTTTTGTTTGAAATCGATCTTGTAAGGTTAAAACTAGTTACTAAGCTCCAAATGCATTGAATTCAATTTAAATTTTAATAAAATTTGAAAATTTTATCAAATTTGATTCGAAAAGGGTATTTTCATCCAAAACTTGATTGAAAATGGATTTCAACTGAATCAAACTTTCATTGGAGAAATTCAATTTAAATTTGGTATTTGATTCATGCATTTGACAAATTCAAATGTTCATTTGCCTTTCATAAACAAATTTAGGCTTTTTAATCTCAATTTGACCGCAGAAGGGCAAAATTGTTCAAATTAATCAATTTCGACCAATTGACCAAAGTCAAAGCTCATTTGCGAGTAGTTTGACTTTTTTTGAGGTAATTTGATAAATTTGGGTCAAGAAAGATCTTAATTGAGCTAAATTGTACTTTGACTGAGTTTAGTCAAAGTGGGTTTGGTTCGGTCAAAGTTTATTTTCGTCCATTAATTGGATCATGAGACAGACTTACGTTTTGATTGTGTTGAGTCCGTGCTGATCGAACCTAGCTGGAATTGGCACCACTTTTGGGTGCACCCGGGTCAAACCTACTTGGATTAAGTAGGTTAGGTGAGTTTGACCAGTCTAATAATTGCTTCCTTGTTTATTTATTATTTTTTTTAAATGGAGGGGGGCATGGCCCTGGGGGGCTCTTGACCACACGGGCTTGGTGGGGCCCACACGTGGGTCCCGTGTAGCATTCTAGACTCAATTCTTGGATCTAAGTCAAAATTTCAATTTTGCAATTTTGCAATTGGATTTGGACTCGTAATCCTGCATGGGGATTCATGTCCCGGGTTAAATTCGCGATTTGAATATAATTGTTCTTTAGATTCGAAATTGGCTTTGAAATTGCAAATTTTCACAATTCTTTTGTGAAATTTTCATATTGCTTCAATTTTGACGTGGAAAAATTTGGGGTGTTAACATCATGGCTGCAGAACGAGGCAAGGGAACGAGAGAAAAAAAGGAGAAAGAAGGGAAGAGGAAGGCCAAACAACCCTAACCTTCGTCACTTAAGTGACTACTGCAATCACTCAGCCCACCTCTCAACACAATTTGGAGAGTAGTGCTCATAGGAATCAAACAAGAGATGCACTCAAATTTGCACCGCTGCATGACTAGCCATGCTACATGTATAATTGAATTATAAAGTATCAAAAATTTTATCATAACAAAATCTGAATATCTTTCTTTTCTTTCCTTTTGTTTTGTGTACTGTAATAATTCCTTAGGCTTTTCCCTCTCTTAAATAATATGCATAATATATTTTTTTTTTCAGTCAATCATGGCCTAAAATTAGGGCTGCACAACAAGTCAAGCCAACTTGAGCTCAACTCGAACTTACTCATCAAAACTTGACTCGAACTTGACCCGTTCATGAAAGATTAAATGAGTTGAGTTCGAGTTGAAAAAACTCAACTTGACTACGACTACATAATGGATACTGAAATATAATGAGAGAATAGTTAAATGAATTAACAAGTTAAAAGAAACAAGACATGGTAACTTAAGAGAAACAAGTTTAATGAACTCAGTGCTGTACTGTTGATTTGAGTTCAAGCCAAGCTCAAGCTAGAGTTTGTCAAGTGACTCTAGCTCTCGAGCAAGAGTCAATCGGCTTGTGTGCAGTCTCATCTAAAATCTCTAAGGAAAAAGGACTGAATAGTCATCAGCCATAATTGCTGAGACTTGTGGAGTTGAAAATCTTCACTAAAGTGGCCAATATCATCAAAGGTGTTTTTCTCAACTCAAACTCTTTTAGCTAAGGTTTGAGGATTTGGGTATGCTAGCTGCCCATCGTGATCTTGATGGGTCTCCAACATGTGAATGTAGTCAACTTGCTGTAGCATCAAGGTGGAATATGAAGGGAAGATATGGTTCTCCAGTGTGGTAGAGCCAGTTCAATGGTTAACTAGCCATCACCTTCCTCGGAGAAACTGCCCACCAGGAATGTACCTAGATTTTTTTTTTCCCGTGGGGCCACCATGTAATTGTGAAACTCTCACCCAGGCCAAGTGAAATTTTGCGTAAATGTGAAAGAGGTTGGGGGTGGTGTTCCCCTTTTGGCTTGGCCCCTGTTGCACACACAATTGACTTTTTACCTGAAAATCTCTCTCCTGGTGAAACTTCTTAAAGAGCTGTGTCCAAGTTATCCAGGTTCCGGTAAAGCTTGCGGCAGTATGCACCCATAACTTATGCAAATCCCTTCATATAAATGTGTATAGTGTTATACATTTGTCCACATCTCGTCTTTTACTTATGGTTTTACAGATTTGTGCCCCATCTTTGCTGTTCAGGCCGGTTTTAATAACATTGGTGCTAAACTGTTATATACATTATTGAGGGACCCCTATGTCTCCACCAACAACACATGCATTCATTTCTCCTGCATGAAACCGGATTGTACCATAGGATGCATTCGATGATACTGTTGGAGTGAAACACGGTTTGTAACAATTCATAATGAAGACTTGAGCCCAGGGTCAGCCGAGACCGCGAGTCGAGCCACACGAGAAGCCGATCCCATTTGTCGGATGGCGTCACCAACGGCTCCACAGACGTCCAACCTCTGCGCAAGCCAGAGCAGCTCCAGAGCCAGCTTCTCCGCAGACAAGCTGCTGCCCCTGCGCCCGGAAAACCCTAGCCGGCGCCTAGCCGCCTCCACGACTCGCAAAAGCCCGATGACCTGCGAGCCCTCGACCTTCTCCGGCGATGGGAACTCGGCCTCCGACGATCGCTCCTCCTTCGCCACCTCCAGAAAGTCGAGGGTCCTGCCGAAAGCAGAGGATACCACCGTGCGTAACACCCCGCTCCCATCGCGGGCTTTCTCGTCGATGATTCGATCGGCGAGGTCGCGGACGACGTCGTACTTCCGTGAACCCACGGGCATCTCGCTGGTTAGGGAGAGGATCTGCGTTAATGGCCCGGCCTATTCCGGAGTAGACGACCGCCGGGCTGTTACTCCCAGCGGCCTCCGGATTGGGAATCCGGCGGGAACCGGCCGGAAAGCGGGCGGAGAAGAAAGCGTAGAGGAAGAGCGCAATTGCGTACTGGACATGGTGGAAGATCCTGCATATCCTGCCTTTGGCGAGTAACTCGAGGGCTGAACCGACGCAGTAGAGCGGGAGCATGAGAGGGATGACGGTCGAGGCCTCGAGGGGGCCATTGCTGAAGGCCGACTCCTCGTTCTTCCCGGAAATTAACGGGGCTCCTGTTTTTCGCGGGGAAAATGTCAATGCTTAGATCCAGAAATGCTCACAGAGATCAAAGATTGAGAAGATCACACAGAAAAGAAGAGGGTGCATGAAACCATAGGCAAAGGCTGATTTCACAATGAGAGAATCTATTTCTGAACTTCCACGCAGCTCCAAAACAATGGCACGTGCTTTCTTCAGCCGAATTTGGTTATAGGTGTCATACTTTTGTGCATGAGCATGGTTAATGTTTAAAATACTCTTAATTTACATTGAAAAAAAAAAATTGTATTGAAAAAAAAAAAATAGAAAGACTATAAAAAACATTGTTTTTTAACAAATTATCAAAATGTCGTTCCCTCCTTTATTGTACATCCCTCATTCATTGTGTATCATGTGCGCGGCGCAACCAATTTTCTCTTCAGAGGCTCTGAGATTGCAAGTTACACTGCATTTGGACCTTATTCTGAGGTAGTGAGTGTGAATTTTTTGAAGCTGGAAGACGTGACTTGGACAACATCAAGTCCAAAGGGTGATATTTTTCAGAAACTAGTTTACTTGTAGACCTTTGCCACTGCTTAAAAACCGGAGCAATACTATGGAGCATCTAAACTACCCTTGGCTCCAGGCACGCAAATAATGTCCAAGGCAACCCGAGGTCGTTTGGAGGCATGAGGAAGTGGTTCATTCCCAAAAAAATTGGTCATACAATATTTAATAGACCTCCATACTTGAGAAAAAAAAAGGGTTTGAGGTATTTTGAATTTTTTTAAAAAAAATTGTGCTTGTTGGACATTTAACTTTTCATAACCTCTTTTTATCTTGTAAAAAAGCTCTTTTTTTTTTACTTTAATTAAGGGAATTTTGGTCATTATACCACCGTACACAAAAAGTTATGCACAGAAGTGTATACTGACCATTATACCTCTAACCAAGTAAAAAAAGAAGCTCTTTTATAAGAACAAAAAAGGGACTGGGCTGCTTACTGGCCCTTACCTTAAAACCATTGCACCATTGCAACTTGAAGGAGAGAGAGAGATAACTAAATAGGAGAACAAAAAAAACCTTGGTGAATGGATGCCATATTTCAGTATAGGCTGTATAGCTCTAGGTTTCAATTTTTTATTTGTATGGCTTATATTATTCAGCTTTTGGCAGAAAGTGAATAAAGTTGTGCATCACTTTGTTGTTTGCGTATTTAAGACTTTTGAGTTTTGATGTGAATACTAAGTTATGTTGTAGCATTCCATTTGTATTCACCACAAGGTATGCTTTGTGATATGCTAAATTATAAGAATGCCTTGGATTGCAGATATGGGAATCATGATCTATAAAGTTTTGAACCGTCTCCAATTGATTTTTTTAGTTATGCGATGGTGTAAGCAACCATCAGATTCCTTTCTGTATCATTTCAATTTGGTTCATTTCAGAGGTCCAAGTTACGGAAAGGAAAGCCGAATATAGCGGTGATAAAATCGCCCGTATAGGCTGCCAACGTGAGAGCCCTTGTCGAGAAGAAAGCACCGGTAAAGATCTTTAGCGGCTGTTAACCGTTCGCATATGAATTGCCTACCGCTCAAACAGGGTTCCCTCAATGGTTCCCTCATTCAAGAGATTGAGTGGACAAAAAAAGCATTCCAAAAAAATATGACAATTTTAACCTTTAATGTATATATATATCTTTTAGGTCTTGGTCGTTGGGAAGAATGAGGCAAGGAGAGCGGAGAAAAAAGAAAGAGAAGGGAAGAGAGTGTCATTAATTTGGAGAGTAGTTCTCATAGGAACCAAACAGGGAATGCACCCAAATACAGTCTTTCAACCTGCTACACTACATGTGTAATTGAATTATTTTTAGAATATTAAGAATATTATCATAAATAAATCTAAATATTCTTTCTTTCCTTTTCTTTTGTTACGTACAGTTAGTCAAACATAAAAGAGTAATGGATGGAAAAAAGACACCCAGTCAGCTGTGTTTGTCCCATTGTCATATATATTAAAAAAAACTCGAAAAAACATTAAAAACAAGTCAGCCGAAGAAAATGATCAAATATCAGTTTTTTAGAAAACATGCCAAAATAAAAAAAAGGTATAAATGCATTTTTTTCGTGCTTTATTCCTTTTTTTTTTCCTTTTTTGCATTTATTCACATATTTGCATGTTTTATGTTTTTTGATCACCAGATTTTTTATTTTCCGATTTTTCACGTTTTATTTTTAATGTTTAAATTTTTTTAAATTTACCAAGATTTTCTCAAAAAATATAATTTTACCATATTATACCCCTGAAATACCTTGCCGTATAAGATATATGCGACAATACTTAACCCTCCCAAGCTTGAGATGTACTCTCAGAAATATGAATTGAAGGTTCACTATAACGGAAGAGCCTGCCTCATCGGTATCATTATGAGAAAAAGCATGACGGATCATTTGGAATCATTAATTGGTTGGTCCAAAAACATTTAAAAAATGCAAAAGGAACAAAGTTTCCTGCTATCCGCTGATTAACAATCTTACTTACGACAATAATGTCATCGGCATATTAAGCAAGGCCTTATTTAAAGGAATTGACTGAAGGTGAGGATAGAAAATGTGCTGAAGCTGCCTAGCGAAGAGCATTGCGAGACTCTCAATAATGAGATTAAAGACCAATGGTGATAATAGAACAATGAACTAAGGAGAGTCGCATTCCGGAAGCCGCTGGAAATATCTTCTAGCCCTTTCAATTTATGTTGTTTTATTTTTTGGTCGGTAGCCGCAAGAAATATCTTCCAGCTTTTTCAAGCTTTTAATTTGTCTATTGTTTTCATATTTATTATTACTAGCCAAAAAGAAGAACGACATTCATAAAGCAAGAGCCTTTTTATTTTTTTCCAAAATGGGAGAACTGGAAATTTATTAAATATATAAGTCAACGACAAGTTGTTCTCCACATCAGATTGAAAGCACTAGGTTTGGCATAGTTGAAGACGCACCAATTTTCATCATATTTGTTTCCATAAGGAAAAAAAAATAGTAGAGACCAACATGGTGGTCATAAATTTGGATCTGCTGAATCTGATGCTCAGCATGGTGATGTTGTGATAGCAGGTTGGATGGTAATGGTGGTGTTTGATTGAGATATTGCCATTTTCACTCTTAATCTATATATGCATGCAAGCAGTTTTGTTGAGATTCCAAGCAATGTAAGCTGCTTATTCTTTTTTTTTTCTTTTTTACCTTTTCATGTTTCTTAATGGTTCATCGATTTAATTTTATATGAACATAAAGGAAAAATATTTGAGAAAGTGAAGTGCCCTATTCTTTTTTTTTTTTTTATAAATGTTCATTTAGCAGAAATTTGGCATAAAACCTCTAACGTCATAAGCGATTATGCCTTTAAGATTTTGACTGGACCCTAGCCAAGGTAGACCTACTGTACATCTTTGTTTTCATGCTTACGACCTTTTGCACGCCATAGGAAAATGCATCGGGGTGTGATAGTGACTACAGGATTCAAATCTGAACCAACTGAGTGTGAACAGCCCTGCCTCCTGCTTGTGCTACACCCTTGAGAGTCGCCAACTTTTCTTTATCAAATAAATGTTCATATGGAAAACACGTAGCGTCGAGTCCTGATCAACTGGACAATTTCCTAAATTTTATGTATATTTTATCAATGCTCACTAACATGATTTAGCCTTTCAGAAAAGTATTATTAATCCCAGAAAATTTGTTCGATAATTAATTATTCGATTGATGAAAATTCCGTTTTTGTTAGTAAATGAATTGAACCTTCCCAATATGTCAGAATTGATGGTTTTGTTAGTACTTTTATACAATGCAACCTCTGGATTTGTTGTGGTTTATCCATCCAATAATATGATAAAAATTATATGTTATGGCATTAACTTTTATCTTGGTCTCTGTCCCTAATTATTTTTCCCACTTGTGAACCAATTCAGTATTCCAAATTAGGGCTGGCCCGATAAAAATGTCAAAATGGAAGCCCAGAAACTGTATCGGGCCGGGCCCATGTAATATCGGGCCTTGGGCTTTCGGTTAATGCCCGAGGCCCAGCTCGGCCCGATTGATAATGGGCCAGGTGGGCTGAGTCGGGCTTTTGGGAGGGCCGGGCCGGGCCTGTTTCTTGTCTCTTTTTAGTCCAAGTAGAACAAATGCAATTATCTCGTAAAGAATAACAGGGCTCCCAAGCAACAGCCTGCAGTATCCAGAGACCTGCCTGAATGTTCGCATAGTCTCCAATAGTCAGTTTGATGTCACCACTTTCAACATGAAAAGCTAACAAAATTTGTGCGTTGATAGTAAACAGTGCAGTAAGAGGGAAAAACAATCCTGATATTAGCCATAGAACAAAGATCACAATCCTCATGTAATTTACTTCAGCAGACAAGCTACCTACCTCAGGAAAGAAGTTATTACATATACAAACCAACATTTAAGATCTTAAACACATAGCCAGATCCAAACACCAAATATGAAGCATCCATGATGGCCTCCCATGTTTCCAACAGATCACATATGCAGCCCTATATTTGATTTAAAGCTATACAAAATGGCCCATGAAGTATTTTAAAGCTATACATAATCAAGAAAATAATAGCATCTACGCTCAGAATCCAAGTACAAAGCAAAGCAGGCTCCAGCCTTAGTATAAAAGAAATCCATAAGCATGTACAATTGTTTTCCAATAGTGTCAAAGTACATGACCGATCACTTTATCTCCAGATTAGTGGTAATACCAGCTATCCAGACAGCACATGACATCTTCCTTCCCCAACTTACATGATCCCAAACCACCTTACCAACCAAGACAGCAAAAGAGTACAAATCCCACCCACATAGCATGCTACATATATATTAGGAGGGCTGAGCAAACAAGAGCAACATCTGTGTTTTCTTCCCATTGAGCAAAATCTGATCAAGCAATGTGACGTCCTCTTTCAGCTGTGTTTTCACTGTAACAACCACAACCATTGCATTTGCATGAGAAAGCAAAGAGAGAAAGAAAGACAATAAGATTGATCTAATATGGTGCAACACTATGTTTATAGCATAAGAAACCAGCCTGTGTGTGCATGTGTGTCAAGAAGATTTTATAAAATGTCAAGGAAATATTTTACCACAATGAAATATAAATCATGCTAATTCGTAACCAAAAGATTCTTCATTATCTTCAAAACTACAAAAAACATATCACCACAAGCAAACTACAATGTTAGTATATCATGAAAAACAAAAGAATGATTAAAATTAAACATTAAACAAGGAACATCTTACGTTTCACATGAGACATCTTTATCACAAATCCAACTCTGTGTGCAAACTAGTGCTTAAATAGTTTCAGGAGTGGTTGAGCATCGATAATCATTAATGATTCTTCCAGTTGTACCGAATGCAGACTCAGATGCAACTGTGGATATAGGGATTGCAAGATAGCTCGAGCCATTTTGGACAAAACTCTATATTTACTTTCATTTACCTTCCACCAAGATAATATATTGAAGTCTTCATTAGGCCGAGATCGTTCTATTGGATCAGTTAAATATGCTTCCAAATCTGTGCGAGGTACTTGAGGAGATGCATAACCCATGTAATATGTGAAGAAGGCATCTCTTGAAAAAGTTAAAGCTCTCTCTTCTTCAAAATCAACAATGGCATTGTTTGCATTTTCAGTTTTTCATTGTGTGTACCATACATGTTTTTGTACACAACATACAATTCATGAAGACTGCTCCCTATTTTTTCATATTGTACCATTGCATCAATTTCATTTAGACTCTCAAGCACATACTTTAAATATCCCACTTTGGACCTACGATCTAAGACAAATGCAATTCCAAAGAGGACATTGTAGTCATTTTTCCAATATTCGTCAAACTTTTCTTGCATTTTGTATGCTAATGACCTTATATAATCATTGTTTGCCAAATGATGTTTACACAAATGGTTGCGCACCTTCTGTATTTTTTCAAAAACCACATTAGCTGTTACGTTTCTAGTAGCAGAGAAGATATTTGTAACATCATAGAAATTTCAAAAACTGGCACAAGGTAGTTGCATAAGACCATTCATCATCAGAAGTTAAATTTATATCATTGGGATCTACAGAAGCTAAATGTTGAAATGCATCTTTGCAGAACAATGCATCTCTCAACATGACATATGTAGAGTTCCATCGAGTTTGAACATCATAAGTTAATTTCTTTGTACCAATCAAGCCCACTGTTCTTATACAATCCTTAAAGGAATGTAACCGCTTTGGTGATCCCTTTACATATTTAACAATTTCACGAATTTTTGAAATTGTATCATGTAGATCCTGCATATCATCTTGAATCATAAGAATAAAATTTCTTCTTCCTAAGTTCCTTTTCAGTGTAGTTATTGCGCTATCATTCGTCGAACAGTTGTCTGCAGTAATAGAAAATAACTTTGACTGAATGTTCCATTTAGAGATGCATTCTAATAAAGTCTCACACAAACTATTTGCATTATGTCGCGGAGGTACATGTACAAAACTGAACATATGAGCATGCAACTTCCAATATCTATCAACATATTGTCCTGTCATGCATAGATAACCCAATGTATGTTGTGAAGTCCACATATCAAAAGTCAATGAAACTCACTGCGTAGAATCATTTATAAATCCTTCAAGTCAGGCTTTCTCAGTCTTGTACATTGACATAATTTCTCTTTTCAAAGTTCTTCTAGAAAATAGAATGAACCTATGGTTGCAAGCTTGAAGTTTGTTATGACATTTATATTCTGCCAAATTGAACGAAAGCTGATGTGCTATTACACACTTTGACATCAACTTTCTTATAGATTCCATGTCAAATTTTTGTATACATACAGAAGTTGCACCATAGTCACTAACTGCAAGTGATAAAGTTATTTGTTTTCCTTCATTGATTTGCCTATTTAAACAAGATTTTATATGTCGACTTAAACGGCTAGTTCCATGAGCACTGCTTGCTTTCAGTCGTTATCCACAATATTTGCATTTGGCAAACTCTTCTCCTTTATATGTAACCAATATAAAATCAATCCGTACTTTTGAAGTCCTTTTTCTCTTGGAGATAGCTTCTCTCTCAGTAGATGATTCAACTGATTCCATATTAGAAGCAAGACAATATTCTTTATCAAAGGAACCACGCGACATAGCTGACATAAGTTGAAATTACACATGTAATTAAGCAAAACAATAAAAAGGACCATTAAGATGCACAATCTCATAGGAATCGACTTATTGAAACTGTTGATAAACAATAACTAAGATAGAATAAGTTGCAACTTTTTGAAAGAAACAAACATACCAAAACATGACCTTTATGTGCAGACCTAAAAAGAAGCATTTCAACTAAAATAGATGTGGTACCAATAACCATATCAATATATAAATGTCAAGAGTCTAACCCTGGCAAGTCAATAGGAGTTAAGTCAACCTCGTCCAAGAATTGAGTGCCTTGATAATGTTTCCTCTCTTTGCTTTGGCACGCTCAAAGACCTACAATGTCATCATAAATAAATTCAAGAAGACCTGCATCATTGAGCATGGATGGTAACCGCGTAGTAAAGCCAAATTGGATGGTAATTTTTTATATAGACAAAAAAAAAACACAAATCTCTTAGTATTAAGAAATGATACACAGAACATCAGTTCCCAGCATTAAGTAACATGATCAAAGGAAACAAAATCATACTTAAATTAGTTCATATGAACGGCTGGTAAGAACATATTTTGATGGAAATCAATATCCAAAAGAACATGAAATAAAAAATTGTGAAACAATGCACATCAGCTTGTTTACAAGCATGTTTACTTATCTGATTTAACAGAACAAGAGGAAAAAACTTCATTTACCTTTATAAGAAAGGAACTGACAATCGAGGAATAACTTGAAAAGTTCAGTTGCTTCACATGAAGCAATTGTCCTGCATATGCAACCCAAGTTGTATATACATTTTTCTTTCTCAGAGTTAATCATCCTTTATTTCCCAAGCACATGAGCTGCTGTGTTCATGTACACAACAGTTCCAAGAAGAGAAGCATGTTAACCAAAAGTGCACAATCATAAAAGAAGTGTGCTTGTTGAAAATATACTATCATAAGGTGGCAGTCACTCCATTCATTAGCACCACTCACAAGACCAATAAGTTTCCATTGGCTTCTACCAATGCTGATGAAAGTAAACCTGGTACCAAAAACATAAGCCCTAAGAAAACATCTACATCTCAAAAAGGCAGATCATGGAGAAAACTTCTTAGCCAAAATATGTCTATTACGACTTGAGAGATGTATTGAGTGTCACATCAGTGGCTTGAAGCATTAGCAAGTAACAAGAAACTACGTAGGAGACAGAGTGGAACAAAATGGATGAATCCCATAGAAGGCAACAAACTCATAAAATTTATGACTCCAACAGAGAATGCAAAAATTGGACACAACATTGTAACATAGTACTTTCTATTGTTCAATTGACAACAGAAGCAGAAAATGGATTAATACTTAATGGAGAAAAAGAGAATAAGACAATATAACAAGAACTCAAAAAAAGACAAAACTATCAAGCAAAGTTTGCATGGTGTAAGACCAACATTCCCCAACAATCACAGTATGCTCAAATAGTTCTGGTAGGGAAGAAAAAAAGGATGCAAAACAGGGAACTGAGACGGGCAGGGAGAAAGGGGAAAAGTGGCGCACAAACAAAACTATCAAGCAAAGTTTTCATGGTGTAAGACCAACATTCCCCAACAATCACAGTATGCTCAAATAGTTTTGATAGGGAAGAAAAAAAGGATGCGAAACAGGGGAATGAGACGGACAAGGAGAAAGGGGAAAAGTGGCGCACCTGCAAGAAGGACAGACGGGGAGACAACCGATGGGCGACGGCGACGGAGACGACCGACTAGGATGACTGGAGGAGGCAGCCGATGGGCGACGGGGACGGCAATGGCGAAGATAGACTAGGAGGACTGGAGGAGGCAGCCGATGGGTGATGCTGACAGCGACAACCAACTGGGAGGACTGGTCACTGGAGGAGGCAGCCGATGGCGATGAGGAGGCAGCCGATGGCAACGAGGAGGCAGTCTTGACTCTTGAGTCTCGACGGGGAGGAACAGGAAACTTTCACAGCGTTAACCCTAAGTTCATTTTTCTGAAAAAAAAATCATAATGTTGGGCTTCTCGGGCCGCCAATGATCACGGCGACAGGCCCGATCCAGACCCGTTAATTATCGGGCCGGGCCGAGCCCGGTAATTAACGGCCCGGGCTCGGGCCCGAGTAAGGCCGGGTACCGGGTACTCGGCAGCAGCCCGGCCCAGTGCCCAGGCTTATTCCAAATTTAACATACCTATCCTTAAAGCCTCATCATAAAATATTGCACCATTGATTGCTTGCATGGCCTAAGAATATAATGCCCATGGGAATCGAAGAAAGACACACCTTCCGACAAAGCCTTGTGCCAACCAGCTTAAGCCTCTGTCCATGACACAGGTTTCCTAGTTAAATAGGGACAAAGCTATGGCTGTAACAACCAAGCCCACTCCTCCACTAGGTGTCAGCCCCTGGTTTGATCTATTTCAACTCGCCATCTAACAACTCCAGTTCCAAACTAAAAAGGTTATGAAACATAACCAATTATTTAACAACTGTTTTCATAAGTCTACCAAAAATCCGTACAATATTAGATACAAGGACTAAACTTTTCAAGGTGGGTAGTTAGAATGGCTGTTCACGTGTGGGTGTTTGGTGGATAGAGTTAAGCAGAGAGACAAAGTTACAGGTTCACTTAATAAGCCCTCAAAAATATGAAACTTTTTTGTCCACATGCGTTGCGTGTGATGTTGCACGCATAATGCTATCTTTATGTCCAGATGGTATTATTTTAATTTCTTGTCGCTAGAAAACCGTTCAAAGCTTCATTTTGTTGCAAAAAATTGTCATAAAAAATCATTGTTGTATACATATCTTTTGTGACGGTTTTTACCGATACAAACTGAAAAAGACCATCCAGCCATAGAGATAGCAAGTGTTTCCAATTAGAGAGAGAGAGAGAGAGAGCCAATAAAATGGAAATATATTACAAAATTTAGGCACAAGAAATCCCCTAACTACAAGAATAAACCGTTAAAACAAAATAGAAGAACAAAAAATACAAGTTAGCAGCACAATAAAACATAATAAGAGGTGTGGAGACAGAGTGGACAGATGGAGCAGCAGAGCCGCTCAGTAGTAGATGAAGGACGGGACTGAAGCCAAATATCAAAGTGGACATCCCCTTGCACAAGGCGTCCCACAGACTCCGACGATGAAAAGGTGCCCCTAAGGACCCTGTTATTATGCTCTTGCAATGCGCCACGAAGAAGAAATGAGCCACAACCTGCAGACACGAACCCGGGAAAAAGATAGGTGGGAGGAAAGACATTAGAGGAAAAAAAGGCGAATGGATGGTGGGTTTGGGAGGTTACTAACAAAGGAAGGCCATACAGAGGTGAAAACATTATATAAAAAAAGACATGAGGTAAAAATGTGAATCCAAGACTCAGCTGCGACGAGACAGATGATACATTGGTTAGCTAAACTAAAACCAAGGTGTTGTAGGTAGTCAAAAGTGTTGATGTGACCAGCATGGAGAAGCTAGGCAAAAGCAATGGCACGAGGAGAGGGACCAAAGGGACCGGAGTGGGAGCGACGCAACGGAAGAACCAAAGGAGTTCAAGTAACAAGAAGAAAAAGTGAATTCACGGGAAGACGAAAGAGGCCAAGATGAGGGGGCAAGCGGTGGGAGGTCAGCAAGGCAGAGGAAGAGGAGAAGGTCTGAAAGCAGGCCACACCAAAAGTGTGAAGGAGAGGTGTGAGAGATGAAAATATTCCAATCACTAGGGAAAGACAAGTCATATTTGGAACAAATGAAAATGGGGATGAGAGAAAGCTCAGTTGCCAGATGTCACCACCAAGAACATAAAGAGGGGTCACACATCTGAGTAAGGTTGGTAACCCCAGCACCCTCAATAAGATGCAGAAAGGCAACCATATCCCAACGCACAAGATAATCCGAAAGGCGATCACCATCCCAAATAAAGTTATGAATGATTTTATCAAACCTTCTCAGTACAACCACAGGAGGCTGAAAGACCGCCAAGACATGAAGAAAGATAGATGCAAGACAATGCTTAGCAAGGGTAATACGCCTTGGGAGGGAAAACAGCTTTCTCTGCCAACAATAGAGGCGATCCAACAGCTTCTGCTCCACTCCATCCCAAAAAGAGGGTGCAGGAGGCAACAACGTAATCTAAAGACCCAAGTAGTCCATAGGCCGGCTAGCAGTCTTACATCCAAAACAAGCTTCTACAAGAAGCACCGTGGCCAGATCTGCGTGAAAGAGACAAAAGTGACACTTCGAGGAATTAATATAAAGACCAGAGACGAGCTCAAAAACTTGAAGGATGAGCCAAGTTCTCACAATCTGTTGGCAAGAAGCAGTGCCAAACAGGAGAAAGTCATTAGCATGTTGGAGGGTGGAGAAGCCTGCAAGTGGGGGAGTGAATGTGGAGTGATGAAAACGACTACAGCGTGACAAAATAAGGTAGAAAAGTACTCGGAAACTCAGTTGAAAAGCAATGGTGATAGCGGACAACCCTAATGGAGGCCGTGACCAAGACAAAAGAATTCGCCACACATCCCATTGAAGGAGACCGCAAGCTGGGCCCCAGTGATGAACGACAGGATCCCCTGCCGAAACGATGGACCAAAAGCTAAGTGGGTGAGTAGGTCAGATAGGAACTCCCAACTAACCGAATCAAAGGCCTTTGAAATGTCCAACTTAAGGATGAAGGAGAGAAGACACAAACAGTAAAGAGAATGAACAACCTCATTGGCTAGGACAACAACATAATGCAAACGCCGACCCTTTATGAACGGAACCTGAAAGGGGTTGATGATAGATGGCATAACAAGTGCAAGTCGCAAGGAAAGCAACCTTGCGACAATCTTATAGGGAGTGCCTAAGATAGAGATCAGGCGACAGTGGCTGATGTTTTAGGGTTAGGCGCTTAGGCACCAAGACGCAAGTGACTTGGTTAAACTCCTTAAGAAAGACAGAGTTGGAGGCAAATTCGTCACAAAAATCGAACACATCAACGCTACAAGCCTTCCAAAAAGTGCAAACAAACTCAATAGAAAAACCATCAATGCGAGGCGCCCTACCCGAGCTGAGGGCCCAAATGGCATTCTTGATCTTTTGGTGCAGGAAGGGCCACTCAAGAGTGATCGCGCAAGAGACAGAGAGGGATGAGAGGTGAATGTCTGGTAGCGGGGCATGAATGCGAAGAGGTTCAAAGTAGAAATCACATAAATGAGCGGTCAAAGCCGGGAGGATGTCATCACCAAAAAATTCCCCATGCCCAATAACCATGGACTGGAGCAACGCCTGATGGCATCATTGAGAGGCGGCCAAGTGGAAGAAATGAGAATTCCGGTCTCCGTGTGAAACGCAACCCAACCTAGAACGCTGCTACCAGTGGATGGATTCCTTAATCTGCCACTCCAGAGCAAGACATTGGAGACAAAGAAGACGAGAAAACTGATCTGCAGAAAAATTGTCAGAAGGCTGGAGGGACATGATCTCCTCATCCCAAACGGTCACCATAGAAAATTTGCCGCTCCAAAAAATATGCTTCCAGGCAATAACCTCCTTCCTTATGCAATGTAGCTTATGCGAGACCCTAAAAGCAGCCCACCTACCATTGACAGTGTGAGCTCACCACCTAGGGACGACATCAATAAAGGACTGATCCCGAAGCCACCAAAGCTCAAAGCAAAACCGGGTTCGCCCGGTTCCAGCCCCACCTCGAAGAAGTGAAAGAAGAAGCAGAGCATGATCAAACAAAAGTCTCGGTCCTAAGACCAAGGACGACGAGGGAAAAGCAAAGAACAGCTCAGGCAAGAGGAAGACACGGCCCAGCCTCCGGAGAATGGGAGGCTTTCTATTGTTAGACCATGTAAACTTCCCTTTATTCAAAGGCACGTCAAAAAGGCTAAACTCATCAAGGAACGAGCGAAAGACAGACATAGACGGACCGGAAGTGATAGGGGAGGAGGAGTCCCTAGGACTAAGGAGACAATTGAAGCCCCCTGCCAAAAGCCATGGTAAAGAAGGAAGCTCACAAGCATGATGAAGCTCAGTCCACAACTGGTCACGCAAGGCCCCATTGCAAGGGCCATAGATCGCCGTAACTAAGACCGGCCATTGGGCCAGAGACCATTGAAGATGGTCGAAATAGGGAACTTATCAGCATGCAGAACAACCCCTGCAAGAGGCGGAGACCAAGCCAACAGAATGCCACTAGCAACACCATTAGCCAGAAGGTACCCAAAGTACGGTTGACGCAATAAAGTATAGACGTAGGCATGAGATACCACAGATAGCTTGGTCTCCACGATGATAAACAAGGAAGACCCATGCTGACAGACCCTAGAAAAGAGGTATCTATGCTGATAATGGACACTCAGGCCATGGACATTCCAACAAGCAACCCTCATAGGGAAACCATGTGAAGCGACGCACGCCTAGCCGTCCTAGCAGCACCAGGAGGGAGGATGGAGGCTGTGGAAACCCTGATCCTGCACAATTTCTGCCGCAACCTGGCAAGGCTGGAGTGGGAGGCCGACACAACAATGGCAACAAATGATGAATGCAAAAAATCAAGTTGTTCTTGCACAAGCGAGACCCTAAAAGAGGTAACCACATCCAGAAAAGAAATGCCCAACATAGCATCTAACAAAGGAGAAACAGGCGGCAACCTATTGGGTGAGAGAGGACAAATAGAAGGTCTAGTGGTGGGACCAGGCAACCGAGCAGGAGAAGAAAGAGAGGATGGAGTAACAGGGTTGGATGCAGAACTGAAACACAGAGTGGGGAAAGCAGTGCCAACATAAGGGATGTGGGGGAGGGAAGGCTAGTGGGGGAAAGAGGCAAAAAGGCAGGGGTGTAAAGGCAGCTGCGACTGAGTGTAGGGAGCAAAGCAAGCAGGGAATGCAGCTAGGTGGAAATACTTCAGTCAATGCAAACAGAAGAGGACCGGAGCAGTTGGGCGAAGGAGGTGGTTTTTGTTGGTAGCGGGGGCAAAGGGGTGCTGGTTACAAGGTTGAAAAGCAAGGTAAAGGCAGTGGAGAGGAATGAGCTGACTGCGGGTGATCCATGGATAGAAGCCAAGGCAACTGAAGCCGCAGTCGAAGAAGAGTGAACAACAATAATGGCCTCAAGGGGGTGACCTTCAGACGACAGGAGCACGGGGGCACACAAATAAGCAGGGGAGACTGAAGAAGGCGGGACCACCGGCGCACAAGGTGGCAAACTATCCAACGGCCCGGTGGCCGACTGTAGGCACAAAAGACCGGATGTCGCCAAGAGCAGATGGAGTGACTAGCAGCATTGGGTCGGGGCATCTAGAGGTAGACGAGCGCGAACCGCCAGCCCTCAAAGGAGAAAAAGGAAGGGAAATGCAGGGTACTTCAGGGAAGCGCGGCGGAGAGCAAGCAGGGCTCCATCGAGTAGGCAAGGTCGGCTCCAACAGTGAGGGAAGCAAGGGCGGGAGCTCGGATGGCGGAGGTGACGAAGCCTGGAAGCAAGATGAGAAGAGGGGACACAAAGCTGAGGGGTTCGCCCGACCAACAGAGACCACCTTGGGGTGCCTCAGCCACAAGGAACAGTCACCCATCTGCAATAGGAGAAACTCACAGCGTGCGGTTGGGAGGAATGCTTGGAAGAGGCTGCAAGCATCAAGTAGCTGAAGCGAGCTGGCAAAAACACAATTGAAGATGGTAGACTGCCAACTGAATGATAAAGCCAAAGCCTGATGGGCCCCCTCAGGCGAGCAAAGAAAACTGACAGCAACACGACAAAGCAAGCGATTAAGGGGGAAGGCCGTTACCTGGCCGAATACCACAAAGACTGGGACCACCAACCCATGCCTCGTGCAGCGGCCGCGAAGGTGGAGGAGGAGGGAGGGTGGTCATGTCACCTGACTTTCCCAGGCCCCTCACCCTCTCTATGGGCAAAGACGGGGGCCAAGACGCACCGCAGCGAAGAAAAAAGAAGAAGCCTCCGGATGGCCAACACAATCGTGAGTAAGAAAAAAGAGGTGGGTCAAAAGTAATGATGCCAAGAACACATGTGTGTCCACCCACTGCCAAGGGTAGCTGCCTTCAGACCCGCTCAAAGCCTAAGCTGAGCACGGCCCCACAAGTTGGTGAGGCACAACTTAATGCAACGTGAGACCAAGGCACTGAAGGAGGACCGAGTAGCAAAAGAAACCCTCAAAAAGCCAAAGCTGACCCACGAATACTGCCAATGCTGCATCAACACTAGAACACCAATACCACTACCGGTAACACCAAATAGTTGCCCTTCACTGCTCGAGCATTCTCAATACAACTGATAAGAAGACATTGTGTCAAACTGTTAATAGGCAGCCTCAAACATTACCAAGCTCAAGGGAAAAACAGCTCCAGCCAAAGGAACTCAGGCTGCCGAAGTTGAAAAACTGCCCAACAGGGCCATAGCAATGCCGCTGCAGTAAATTCTGCCAAAAGGTAGACGTCAAACCAGCCCCGCAAGCACTAGCCGTGGCAAAGGACGAAGGGCTCCACCGTATGCTGGAACCATAGAAAATGTTGATTCAATGACACCGTCTCACCACCTGCATCATATATCAACCTGAGCCCTTCGACAGGAGAGGTCACTGGTGAGAGAAACAATGAGGGAAAATACGGGTTGCAGAAACGGTGGAGGCACCGGTCACCAGGCACTCAGGCAACACTACAAACAGTCAAACGACGGTGCTGCGAGTGGTGGGGTGGTGCTGCAAGGTGGACCAGTGCTTGGGAACATGACGATGGTGGTGGGCATCGCTGGCTGGAGAGAAATTGGCGGTGAAGGTGGAGAGCGCTGGCAGGGGAGCGAGCAGTGGTGAGGGGGGCTGAAAGCACGCAAGCATAGGGAGCACCCGAGAGCGAGTGAGAGAGGAACAAAGAGAGCGGTGCTTGGGGACTGTATGATTGTGGTGGGCGTCGCCGGTTAGAGAGAAATTGGCGGTGAAGGTGGAGAGTGCCGGTAGGGGAGAAAGCGGTGGTGACGGGGGCTGGAAGCATGCAAGCACGGGGAGCACCTGAAAGCCAGAGAGAGAGAGAGAGAGAGAGAGAGAGAGAGAGAAAGAGAGAGAGAGAGAGAGAGAATCCTACTATATAGCAGACATTCAATACCTAAAATTAAAAACATTTTCACCATGGATAATGTTAGTTTGACAACTATTTTTAGTGATACTATGTTAAATTTTAGTTATCTGATAACATTTGGCATCGAGCAGGGACTAAATTGTATATATCATTTTGGTTTTTTAGTCAGAGTTGTTAAATTTTAATATATATTGGCTATCAAAACTTATAGAATTGAAAAAAATGTGAAAATCTAATACTAAGCTCACATTTTATAAGGTGTGTTTCTTTAATGGTTTCAAATGTTACTTTTTTTTTTTTGCTAAAAAAAATCTGATCAATAGAAAGGTTGATGATTGTGCATACCCCAACAATGCTTCTTAAGTTACTATATGTTAAAAAAAGAGGAAGGTATTTTTAGTTATTATGGCTCCAACATTTTTAATTAAATGGACAGCTGATCTGTGCCGCCGGCTAGGGAGAGGGATTGGAGTAAGGGGAGGCATCAGCCTTTCCCCTGGTCAAAGGGGAGCCCGATGCCTCACTATTCTTTAAAAAAAAAGAAATTAAATTAGACTGCCCAAGTCGGTTGGCGTTTGCTCTGCTGAGGCTTATATATAACACAACTTTTATAGTTCATTCACAAAATGCTTTTGTTGACTTGGGTCTTATCAAGTGGAATTCCCCAAATCATTTCATTGTCTACACTCCATGCCTCAATATTATAGATGGGTCCATTAGCATTTTTTTCTCTTGTAGGGAAAATATATCATAGATATTTTAAGGCGAGCAAACATGGAGAACGCAAAATCTTGTGTTACGCCTGCTTCTCCAAATGTTACACTATTTAAACAAGATGGTGAAAAATTTGACATTAAAACTCAGTGCATGCATATAGTGGGGGCACTTCAGTTTGTTACTTTCACAGACATAGGTTATACTTTTGCAGTAAATAAAGCTTCCCAATTCATGCACAAGCCTACTTCTCATTGGACTCGTGTCAAAAAGACTTTACGATATCTTAAAGGTACCATGCAGCATTGATTTGAAATATCAAAATATAATTATTTCATTTTATCTGCTTACTTTCACACAGATTTGGCTAGGTGCTTAGATGACCAAAGATCCACTAGTGGTTATGTTACAAAAATTGGATGCAATGTCATATTTTGGAGATCTACCAAACAATAGACAGTGGCAAAATCTAGCACAGAGGAAGAGTACAAGGCTATTTCAGGAGACCTTTCAGAAGTGATGTGGCTAGATAACTTGATGAAAGATCTAGAAATTCAGTTTAAGGAAAAACCAATTTTGTGGTGCAACAACATTGGAGCAACATATTTGGCGGCAAATCCAGTATTCCATGCACAAACGAAGCACCTAGAAATTGACAATCATTTTGTCAAAGAGAAGGTGGCAGACAATAAAATTGAGTTCAGTCAGAAAAAACAGTTAGCTGATATTTTCACTAAGCCATTGCCAGGACCAAGGTTTGATCATCTTAAGGAACTATTAAATGTCATTAAAATGGAGATTGGATCAAAGGGGCACGTTAGAATAAGGTTTCCGATCCTGCTCATCTGTTATTCATGCCAATCTTGCAAAATCAATTTATGTTCTTGGATCAAGTCAAATATGGAAGAAACATGGTTGAAGTTTAAAAGAAGGAAGCAATAAATGATCCAATGCACAATGATATGAAAATCAGTTCCAAGGGAAAAAATTTTTAATTTTGTAATAATCAATGCTGAGCAAACACTTTTGCTACTCGACATGCCTTAAAACGGTTAATGGTTCCATCACTGTGGTGTTTTTTCATGTCCACCCATTTACACCCGATGACTTTCTTTTTTCCTTTCAGCAGTGAAACTAAGTCCCAAGTCTGAATTTTTTTTAATTCTGCCAGGTCTTCCTTCATAGCTTCATCATAGGTTTTGGGCTCTTGGTGAGAGTAGACATTTAAAACATAGGACATAAGATGTTGTCAAGGGTGAGGAATTTAACCATGGTGTGATTATGTTGAGATGATAAGTAGGTATAAAATTCAATCAATTTAGATGGTGGTTTAGAAGTATATATTGATCACCTAAGGTGTTGATTGGTTGCTTGGTTTTGTTCCACAACTTGGTTTTGGGAGTTCATTTCAGAATTTGTTTTGCTTATTGAAGATGGTTGAGCAGCACTGCTTAGGTTTTCATTTTTAAATCCTAGTAGGATTACTAGCAAGTAGTTGATTTTGGTCACTGGTGATAGTGCTTTCAAAAATATCAACTAATCGAAGTGAATTGCTGAGAGCTGGATCATCTGCCAAACATTTGGTCTCCCCCTGACTTGGTACTTCATAGAAAGGTTCACTCTCAAAGAACTTGATGTCACTAGTCACAAACATATTTTTTTAGCTAGAATCAAAGCACTTGTATCTCTTCTTTCTGCTGGAATAACCAAGGAAAATGCATTTCAAGGTGTGTTTTTCAATTTTATTTTCTAAACTTTTCCTATATGTGCACAAAACACTTGCATCCAAATACCTTTAGATGTCGAATACAAATAGATCTTTGTAAAAGAAGTTCTAACGGAACCTAATTTTCAATTATCGAGCTTGAAATTCTGTTGGTAAGGTAATAGGCAGTACCCATGGCATCTGCCCAAAAACATTAAGGATTGTTCATATAGATCATCCAAGAATGGGAAATAGTAAGGAGCTGTATATTTTTTTCTCTCTGCACATATATTTTGTTGAGGGGTGCCAGTACAAGTGTATGGGGGTTGTATCCCTTTTCTTTTCATGACTCTTCAAATTTTTAATTTACATATTCCCCTCCATTATCAGATTATAGTTTTTTTCTTTTATTTTAACTCCATATTGAGTGTGCACCATGTCGTAGAATTCTTGAAAAATCTTGAGAAAACTTCAACTTTTATTTTTGAGAAAAAATATCCATAAGATATGAGTCTTATCTTCAATGAAAGATACGTATTTGTCTTGCATATGATTCATCAAGAGCTGGCCTTGCAAACATCTGAGTTTGACTAATTCAAAAAAGATATATCTCCAGTCCTTTCTAAATTGATGCATGACCTATCGGCAGAGAATAAGCCTGGGCGTTGGGCCATTATCTAAGCTGTATGGAAGTTACTAAGCCTTTTACGGGTAAGAGCGTGTTATTTCTTGACATAGCTTTTCATCTTGATCCCTTTAGAAGACAACTGGTTGCTGAAAAGAAAATGGCAAATGAATGGATTGATAGATGAATCGATCTATCGTGTCAGACTAACGCAAGGCTGTCTCCTTTTTTCCTTTTTCCCCAAAAGTAACATAATGTCTTCATGAGATTGGGAAAAACCAGCATCAATGACAATGATGTTACCAATCTCGTTTTATAAAATGGCTTGGGTACGGATTATCTAAGCTGGTCCAAATCTGTAATGGGTATGGAAGTTACTAAGCCTTTTACGGGTACGGATTATCTAAGCTGGTCCAAATCTGTGAAGTTATTTTTAAGTGGGAAGTCAAAATTCGGGTATAATACTGGAAAATACAAACAGCCCGACCCATCAGATCCTGTGTTTTAGAGATGGGAATCAGAAAATGACACTGTTATTGGCTGGTTGTTAAATTCCATGGTTCCTGAGATCTCCAGGGGTCACATGTATCGGAACACCGCAAAAGAAATTTGGTATGCAGTGAACTGTATGGAAATTAATACAACCTTGCTAGAGTGTATGAACTACAGCAAGAAATTTAGACTTTTAATCGTGAAGATAAGTCATTCAACATGTATGTTGGGACATTGCGTGGGATGTTCGACGAACTGCAGCAATATTGCCAACCTACTGATGATATCTCCCAAGTGCCCTTTGAAGAAGACAAAGTATTTAAGCTTCTCGCTAGTTTAGGGCCTGATTATGAACAATTTAGGAATCAAATTTTAATGATATCACCACTGCCCTCCTTCAACACCGTTTGTTCCATGATTCAATGGGAGGGAACACAAAGAAAAGTGATGAATCATGTGTCAAAACTGGGCTATAGAGCATGTATGGCAAGTGCATGTGCTCACGGTGTACCGTCATCATGTGAGGAAGCACGCAAAGATTCTAAGTGGCAAGCCATTGTGAATGAGGAGTTGAAAGCATTAGAAAAAAATAAATCTTGGACCATGATGCAGCTACCCCTTGGAAAGACTGTAGTTGGATGTCATTAGATATATAAAACCAAATTTAACAGTGATGGATCAATCGAACGATACAAGGCAAGACTCATTGCAAAAGGGTATACATAGAGAGAATGAATCGACTTCACTAAGACCTTTGCTCTGGTTGCCAAAATGACTTCCTCACATGAATTTTACTATTTGTGGCTGCAAATAAAAATTGATGTGTAGAACAACTCTTCATGAAGAATTAGAAGAGGAAGTCTACATGAATCCTCCACCAGGTTACACTCATGGCACTGGAAAGGATTGTAAGCTTCAAAAATCAATATATAACTTAAAACAATCTCATCACTCATGATTTTTGAAGTTCAGTAGTGTCCTTATTGAAATGGGATTCAAACACCACACAACTGACTAAACCTTGCTCATATATTGTATTAATAGGGGCACTATGTTATTATTGATCTACGCTGATGATATCATAGTGATAGGAGATGACATACAATTGATTCAAGTGGTAAAAAGTACACTTCATGCCAAGTTTGAGATCAATGATCTAGGAAAGTTGATGTATTTTCTGGGTATTGAGATAGCACACTCATATAAAGGTGTGTTTTTATGTCAAATAAAATATATTTTGAATCTATTAAAAGACACAGGGATGTTGGGATCCAAAAGTGTGGACAATCCTCTTGTGGCTACTAGTAAACAAAAAACAAAAAGATGAAGAGTTGACTGAAGAGGTTGATAGGTTTCAGGTTACATGGTTTAATGTGGTTTGACTTTTAGTCTACATCCAAGATAGGAAATATCTCTTTCTTGTTATTTTTCACACGAGAAGAGATTTCATTTATATTCAATTTGCATGTTTATCAGTTCCACATTTCTTGGGGTTTGATTTATTTACAAGATCATATGTTTCTTCTTTTTCTAAGATCATTGCCATACTAAGATCGTCGTTATCTTTGGTATGGGCATGATCTCTGTTAGCTATAATTTTGGGTCTGATGTTGTTGGCATGAGCATGATCTCCTCCAGATGCAATTTTAGTGGTTTGAGTGTTATCTTTTTGTTCGTATCCCCAAAATTTTTGGTATTTTGAGTGCTCTAGAACAAATGAGATTTTTGTTTTGAAATAGGAAAGAAAGGGACTCGCCCGTCGGTACGAGGATTGACCGTTCCCGATGCCTTTACCGGGAGTAATCAACCCAAGGGCTATGTTTATTATTGATGCATTTCATTTTTGCTTAAACATATTTTCTACATGTTGTGTGGAAGAATATTGAAAGTTTGGTGTTTCAAATTTTTGAAGAATTGCTTGAGAATGTGAACCATTTTGAGGAAAACTAGAATTGGAAAATCTTTGTAAATATCATTTGCAAAGCTTGGAGAATCATTTTGGGAATCACTTTGGTGTTCTCTTAAGACTTTAAGTACGTTTGAGGTTTTGCTCCAATTCGGTAACCACCTAGTTAGAGTTTCATCTGATCTCGTTTAAGTTCTTTTAGAGATATGCTTGTGATCATAAGTGAAATTAATTGGGTGAGAATCCATGAATACATTGATCATATATGATTGAAAAGAAAAATCATTCATTTCTACCATAAGTTTGATCTAAGATTCTTCCTACCATAACATACATCTAAGGTTTTTGTTTTGATGAATATTATATATAAGAAGAAAAAGTTTTTGAAAATAGATTGAGGTTGTAGACCATCAAGCATGAATCCAAGATTGGGTCATTACTTGAATTTTAGCCTAAGTGAAGTCGGTAAACATAAAAAATCATGAGAGGAAAATGTTAAAAAGGATGGAAGATGTGAAATACTCACAAAAATAATGAGAGAAAGAGAAAGAGACTTCAAAGATCACTAGATAGAAGATTTTGAAATAGGAGGAGATATATATTCTCTATATGAATGTATACATATTTGTATAACCTTTTAAAGATGAAGTCTTAAACTTAAATAGAGAGAGAAAGAACAAGAGGAATACACACACACACACACATATGTATATATATATATATATATATATATATATATATATATATATATATATTAGAAAGAGAAAATTGAACACATGTATATATGCATTCATATGTATATGAAAATTTGTAAAATAAAATGTGAAAACATAGAGAGAGAAAAAAAAAATCATCATGTGCACATATATGCATATAACATATATATACATACATATCTACATGAGATTAAAAATCAAGAAATGAAAAATAACCGACTTCAATTTTGATGTAGGCCGGAGGGGAGCTTGGACTCATGCAAGAGCCTAAGCTAAGTCTCCATAGCTACATTAGAGAAGGTATTTGCTTTTGAAAATCATTTGCAAAATATGATTTATATATAAACATAGAATGTTATTATTTGGTTTGTCACAAGGGAATTTGCTACTTCCACCGTCGGGTATGGAAGAAGATCAAACTATACAATAAGATGCTCATTAGGGTTTCTAAATGGATGGTCAAAAGGAAACTAACGCAAAATGATATGCAAATGCATATTAATATGTACATTTTCGGGGAATTAGCACAAGAATAAAGAGTCCCAAACCACGCTCTCATTCTCACCATGCATTCACGTATAAATAGGAAAAATCAAATAACTATGCAAGGACAATACCTTGAAATAAAGCAATATTCAAGGAAAGAAAGAGAGTTTGATTCAATAGTAAAATAAAATATCATCTCATCTTCTCATGCTCCCGGTTCACTCGAGTATAACCTCGTGACTCTAAAATAGAGATCGAGAGCTATCTCATATGGCCATGAGGAGATGAAGATGAGAGAAAACAAAAGAAACCGAAACAAGGCTACATCCAAGAAAAGAAAGAGCATGATTTAATAATGAAATAAAAGATTGTTTCACCTTCTCATGCCCTCGGTGTCCTTAAGAATAGCCTCTTGACTCTAAAATATAGATTTTATGGCTATCGTGTGGCTATGGGGAGATGAAGAAGGGAGAAAATGATGGAAAGAAATGAGAAAGATGATGATTACAGACCTCTAATGAGAATAATTTTGGGGAAAAATGATCACCCTTTGCTTGTAATGATCTTAGACTCAACTTGAATGAAGCTCCAAGATGATGAAAAGGAGACCTCCAAGAGATCTTCATGCTCCTTTGAAGAGTTGTAGCTTGATGAAGATTTCTCCCAAAGTTGGAGAAAAAGAAGAAGAATGAGAAGGAAGAAATGGAAAGAAATGCAAATCTTCAATTGAAGAGTAATTAGAAAATCCCCAAGGGTTTAGCCATGCTCAAGAGGGAGGACTGTCGAGGTATTTATAGGGAGTTTGGAGCCAAAATTTGAAATTCGAATTCAAGATTTGAAATCAAGAGGGAAAAGTTTTTGAGCCAAAATTCAAAATTCGAATTTAAGTTTTGAATTCAAGAGGGAAGAGCTTTGGAATTCCTGATTTGGATCTAAAGTTGGATTTTGGATCTAATTTGGATTTGATAATTGGATTTTGAGTTTGAAATGCTAGATTTGGACCTAAACTTACGTTTAGAAATTCATTTTGGATCGAATAGTCACAAATTTGTTTTAAATCTAAATAATAAAATAATAGCATTTTTTTAAAAAAAAATTGGGGCGATAGCTGATGCCCCTCTTTGCTACTAAGCCGACATTTGTCGTGCTTAGTGTCAAAGATAAGCACCCCAAATTTTGAGTGACTAATATTTTGGCTAATAAGATTAAAAATGTTGGAACTGCATTTCACGTTTTATCCCTTTACCTGAATGAGTTGTTTGAGCTAACGTTGCAGGTTTAACCCCTTGCCTGAGTGGGTTTGCCAATTTCAAATTCAGGTTTAACACCCCTGAATGGATTGTCTCGACTTGCATTGCGACTTTAACCCCTTACCTACGTGGGTTGCATTAGATTGAAGTGCAAGTCTAACCCCTTACTTGTGTTGGTTGTGTTGGCTTGCATGTTCAATCCCTTACCTTTGTGGGGTGCGTTGGCTTGCAGTACAGGTGTAACCCATTTACCTGCATGGGTTGCTTTGGCTTGCAGTGCAGGTTTAACCCCTCTACCTGTGTGGGTTGCTTTGGCTTGTAGTGCAGGTTTAACTCCTTTACCTGCATGGGTTGCTTTGGCTAGCAGTGCAGGTCTAACCCCTTTACCTGCATGGGTTGCTTTGGCTTGCAGTGCAGGTTTAACTTCTTGCCTGCATGGGTTGCTCTTTTGTCCATAATTTCAGGTTTTTACTCCTTTCCTGAATGGGTTGCTCGATATCAAGTGGTGATGCCAGGAAAGAACCTTCATCTCCTTGAATACCTCTATTGAAGCAAGGAATGAAATCCTATTGTTCCTTAATTGGTTGTGACAAGAAAACTTCTTATCACCTGGAGTGTCTTTTGGTGAAATTTTTGTTTTCACCTAAGGGTGGATTTTAATCTTGTTAAAATTCCCCAAACTAGTGTTTGGGTTGCGCTTGCTCCATAAAATTCTCTTGTCTAACGACATGGTTGAGCTAACTTTAAAAGGCTCCGAGCCTAGTGGCCGGATTGCGTTTGATCAAATCTTTAACTTAACAACAGAATTGATTTGATTGGGATATGATCCCTTTTCTATGAACAATGATGATTGTGCAAGAAAAATGTGTATCTCAAAAGCAATTTTGAAATGTCTCGAAATATAAAAAAAATGCCCCAGTAATAGTAATTTCCATGAGTGGTAAAAGATAGGATCTGATTCAGAATGTTAGATAGAAGATATATGGTTGATGTCTTAAGAAAGTAATGGAAATTGCCTCAATCAAATAAGATATGAGCAAAATTATATAAAGGGGATATATGTTCCACTAATAGGAAAATAAGGGTGCAAGGTAATGATATATGAATGAACTTTGATATGCAAGAATTTCTGTTGTCTTTAAAGAGAAGAAATTGAGAGAAAGTTGGTAGAAAAGAAATTTGTTATAAAAATATGATCGGTAGATGGTTATTCTCATGGTGAGATATCAAGATAATGTAGGAAAACAGAGAATCTTAGATTTGAAATGATTAAATCTCAAGTAGAGTATAAATATATGACGTTCGATTCGTGAAGATATAGATTCAACAAGGGTGAATGAATAAGTCAAAAATCAAATGTCTGATGATTGAAAATAGAATATAATCGGAGCGTTAGCAAAAATTTTGGAATAAACGATGACCCAATAAAATCATGGAAGAAGTAAAATGGGAAGAAAGACACTCCATATGCATTGAAGGTAAAAAAAATTTGGGCTAAATATAAGTGAGAAAACAATGAATGTATGACCCGAGTCAAGCACGTATTGATCACAAACTCAGCTTGAGGCGGAAAAAAGAACGGAAATTACCTCAAATGTATAAAAATTAATATGTAAGGGTGAAAGGTAATATCACGTGTCTGCACTTGGATATAAAAAAATTTTGACACGCAATTGAAACAAAGCTTGAATGAAAGAAATTTATTGTAGAAATATGATCAGTAACTAGTGATTCTCATAGCAAGATATCATGTTGATAATATAGGATGATAAAGTGACTTATGAGCAATTTATCAATACATGATGTTTGATTCATGCACGTCTGATGATTGAAAATAGAGTATACTTGAATACGGCAAAGATTTGCATTCAATTTGGAATAAATGATAGCCCAATAAAATCATGAAAGTAATAAAATAGGAAGAAAGATATACCAGGGGTGTTGACGCTAGAAAATTGTCAAGCAAAGTCACGTTCGAGAATATGATTCCGGACAAATAAATGATGGATTGACAAAGAGCAATCGATGTTCCAAATTATGGAAGTAGTAAAATACAAAGAAATATACCCTATGAGTATTGAGGATAGAGAATTATGAAGAAAAATAATGTATGACCTAAGTCAAGCAAAGTTGGTAATTAAGCCAATAACTGGCTATCATGTTTAATAATATGAGGTTGGACCAATGAATAGATGAGAGGTTGACATAGTATGATAAAATGTTGACCTTGAAGTAATTCTGAAAATGGATTTGCTGAATGAAAGTATTTGAAAAATCAATGTCATTTAGATAGTAGGGTTAAATCATGAGCTTATGGTGTGATCATGTTGAAGATTATATAGAGATGATCGAAGAAGACATTGATTTAAATGAAGAAGATGAAATGTAAAATTATCAAATTGATCAAATGTTGTATGGAAGACACACATGCAATCATCACACGATGATAAACATCTAGTCATTTCTAAGGCCACCTCTGTCATGCGTATATTAGAAAATGAGCATAGGACCCTAATTGAATTTGGTTTGATTGAGTGTAATTATTTCATATAAGATATGCCAATATACCTTAGCCAAGAGGCTTAGTACAAGCATAGACTCCTTCATTTGGCAACGGAGGGTAAGATTTATCAACTTCTTCTTGGACACTCGTCGATATACCACAAGTTACCACTCATGGTACTAACGAGGGGGCTGTCCCACCCAAGGTGTAGTCTAATTATAAGGCTTAGTCTCATGCTACCGCCTAAGACCAAGCCCGACAACATGATGACCGAGACAAATAGGTATTGGGGATTTTTAAAATATGAGCAACCATGTAAAGTCGGTTATCTCTAATGCAATGTTGCTTAACATGACGATTGAAATAAATAGAAGAGCAAACATTGTTTTCAAACAACTCTTAAATTGAAGAAGGTTGTATTTGATACTAGATCTAAGTGAACATGAATGATCCTCCTCAATTAGTCTTATGTGTAAGAAATCAAACACAATCACAAAGCAAAAGTGCCAATTGGGTCAAGAACAAAATAGGGACATGCTTTATCATTGGCAATATATGAGATGTTCAAGTTTGTGGAAATGTATCAATTACAATCATAGCCAAACGATGACTGGTCCCATCACGGTCGCCATCTATTCACATTCCCAAAATTTTTGGTATTTGGAGTGCTCCAGAAAAAATGAGATTTTTGTTTTGAAATAGGAAAGAAAGGGACTCGCCCGTCGGAACGAGGATTGACCGTTCCTGGAGCCTTTACCGGGGGTAATCAACCCAAGGGCTATGCTTATTATTGATGCATTTCATTTTGGCTTAAACATCTTTTCTATATGCAGTGTAGAAGAATATTGAAAGTTTGATGTTTCAAATTTTTGAAGAATTACTTCAGAATGTGAAACATTTTGAGGAAAACTAGAATTGAGAAATCTTTATGAATATCATTTGGAAAGCTTGGAGAATCATTTTGGGAATCACTTTGGTGTTCTCCTAAGACTTTAAGTAGGTTTGATGTTTTGTTCTAATTCAGTTACCACCCACTTATAGCTCCATCTCATCTCGCTTAAGTTCTTTTAGAGATGTGCTTGTGATCATAAGTGAAATTAAGTGGGTGAGAATCCATGAATACATTGATCCTATATGATTGAAAAGAAAAATCATTCATTTCTACCATAACATTTATCTAAGAGCATTCATACCATAACATACATCTAAGGTTTTTGTTTTGACAAATATCATATATCTGAAGGAAAAGTTTTTGAAAATAGATTGGGGTTGTAGACCATCAAGCATGAATCTAATATTGGGTCATTACTTGATTTTTGGTCTTAGTAAAGTCGGTAGATTTTAAAAATCATGAGAGAAAAATGCTAAAAAGGATGGAAGAGGTCAAATACTCTCATAAAAATAACGAGAGAAAGAGAAAGGGACTTCAAAGATCACTAGATAGAAGATTTTGAAATAGGAGAAGATATATATTCTCTATATTGATGTATACATATTTGTATAAGCTTTTGAAGATGAAGTCTTAAACTTAAATAAAAAGAGAAAGAACAAGAGGAATACATACACACACACATATAGGTTGGCCCAACCCAGTCCTCTCGTACTAGGGTTGGCTCCTCGCAGTTCTCCCTTTAGCACCAATGGTAGATAGGAACCGAACTGTCTCACGACGTTCTTGCACATGACGTGACGTGACATGACAGCGACCTCCCCTTCCCCCACCGGGATTTCACTTTCCTTATCTACGCGCACACTGAGTCAGCACTGGCGCCTACCCAGGTGCTACTTGTCAAGGCGACCCAATCGGCTAGACAGATCGGCTCGTGCTCCCCCGTCCCTCAATCGAATGGCTCTCCACACACACAGATATATATATATATATATATATATATATATATATATATATATATATATATATATATATATATATATATATATATATATATATATATATATATATATATGTTTATATATAATTGAACACATGTATATATGCATTCATATGTATATGAAAATTTATAAAATAAAATGTGGAAACATGAAAAGAGAGAAGGGAAAATCATCATGTGTAAATATATGCATATAACATGTATATATACATATCTTCATGAGATTAATAGTCAAGAAATGAAAAATAATAGACTTCAAGTTTGATGTAGGCCAAAGGAGAGCTTGGACTCATGCAAGAGCCTAAGCTAAGTCTCCATAGCTACATTAGAGAGAGTATTTGCTTTTGAAAATCTTTTGTAAAATATGATTTATATATAAATGTAGAATATTATCATTTTGTTTGTTACAAGAGAATATGCTACTTCGACCGTTGGGTATGGAAGAAGATCAAACCATACGACCGTAGGGTTCGTAATGGGATGGTCAAAAGGAAACTAACACAAAATGACTTGCAAATGCATATTAATATGTACATTTTCGTGAGGGTTTTACCCGGGTTGAACAAGTCTCAACCTCAAAAATTAGCACAAGAATAAAGAGTCCCAAACCACACTCTCATTCTCACCATGCATTCACGTATAGATAGAAAAAATCAAATAACTATGCATGGACAATATCTTAAAATAAAACAATATTCAAAGAAAGAAAGAGAGTTTAATTCAATAATAAAATAAAATATCATCTCATCTTATCATGATCCCGGTGCACTCGAGTATAACCTCGTGACTCTAAAATAGAGATTGAGAGCTATCTCATATGGCAATGAGAAGATGAAGATGAGAGAAAACAAAAGAAACCGAAACAAGGCTACATCCAAGAAAAGAAAGTGCATGATTTAATCATGAAATGAAAGATTGTTTTACCTTCTCATGCCCTTAGTGCCCTTAAGAATAACCTCTTGACTCTAAAATATAGATTTTATGGCTATCTTGTGGCTATGAGGAGATGAAGAAGGGAGAAAATGAAGGAAAGAAATGAAAAAGATGTTGATTACATACCTCTAATGAGAATAATTTTGGAGAAAAATGATCACAATTTGCTTGTAATGATCTTAGACTCAACTTGAATGAAGCTCCAAGATGATGAAGAGGAGACCTCCAAGACATCTTCATGCTCCTTTGAAGAGTTGTAGCTTGATGAAGCTTTCTCCCAAAGTTGGAGAAAAAGAAGAAGAATGAGAAGGAAGAAATGGAAAGAGATGCAAATCTTCAAATGAAGAGTCATTAGAAATTTCCCAAGGGTTAGACCATGCTCAAGAGGGAGGATTGTGGGGGTATTTATAGGGAGTTTGGCACCAAAATTTGAAATTCAAATTCAAGATTTGAATTCATGAGGGAAAAGTTTTAGAGCCAAAATTCAAAATTTGAATTTAAGATTTGAATTTAAGAGGGAAGAGTTTTGGAATTCTCGATTTGGATCTAAAGTTGGATTTTGGATCTAATTAGGATTTGATAATTGGATTTGAGTTTGAAATGCTAGATTTGGACCGAAACTTAGGTTTAGAAATTCATTTTGAATCGAATAGTTGCAAATTTGTTTTAAATCCACATAATCAATTAATGGCCTTTTTTTTTTGAAAAAATTGGGGTGATAACACTCTTCTAGCGACAATCTTGGAGCTGGTTGTGTTGTTGCCGAGTGCATCATGATGTGGTTTACTACCCCCCTGCAAGATGAATGCTCGGGAAAGAGCGTTAAGCTTGAATCTAAGATTATCAAAAGTAGTTTGAGCAAGAGGCTTGGTGAGAATGTCAGCCAGCTGATCAACACTAGGAGTGAATTCGAAGATTATTCTTTGCGGTGTGATTTCGAACAAAATGGACGTCGATCTCAATATGCTTGCTTCGATTATGAAATACATGATTGGTAGAGAGAGAGGCAGCATTGATGTTATCACACCAGAAACGAAGGACATGCAGCATAGTGATATTTAATTCCTGAAGTTAAAATGTGAGCCATAAAACCTTAGAGGAACAGGACACTAGAGCATGATATTCAGCTTTGGTGCTTGATCGAGCAACAGTAGGCTGTTCGCAAGCAGACCAAAAGATTTTTCCCAAAAGGAAGGAATTGATTATTCAGAGACCTATTCGCCGGTTGCAAAGTTTGCTTCAATCAGAATAATTTTGGCTATTGCGGCATTCTATGACTTAGATATTTGTCAGATGGATGTAAAGACTGCTTTTCTGAATGGTGAGTTGAAAGAAACTATATATATGACTCAACCATCAGGATATGTCATCAAGGAAAAAGAAGACAAAGTATACAAGTTGAATAAATCGTTGTATGGACTGAAACAGTCTCCTAGACAATGGTATTTTGTTTTTCACAAAGCAATTACAAAACTTGGGTTCGTTGCAAACCAACTGGATCACTGTGTGTATGTTTGAAAAAGTAGGAGCCTTTTCTGTATTCTATCATTATATGTTGATGACATATTACTAACTGGAAATGATAACGACATGATTGTCAAAACGAAGACTTGGCTGAACAAAAACTTCAAAATGAAGGACTTGGGTGAAGCTTCATACATATTAGGAATAAAGATCACTCGAGATAGAGACTCAAGAATTCTAAGTTTGAGCCAAGAACGATATATTGATTATATCTTAAAGAAGTTTCGAATGCAAGATTGCAAACCAATCGGAACCCCTATAGCTAAAGGAGCAAATCTAAGCAGGAACGATTGTCCTGGAGAAGAACAACAGAAATTACATGTTCCTTATGCACAGGCTGTTGGTAGTCTAATGTATCTAATGTTGTGTACCAGACCTGACGTAAGTTTTCCTATCGGTCTGGTAAGTCGTTATCAAAGTAATCCTGGATGGCCACATTGGCAAGCAGTCAAAAGGATTTTTCGGTATATTAAATGAACAAAGGGACTAAAATTGTCTTACCAAGCTGATGAGCTTACCTTAGTTGGCTATTCAGATGCGGATTTTGCAGGATGCAAAGATGATAGTAAGTCTACATCTGGTTATGTATTCCTCTTTGGAGGTGGAGCGATAGCCTGGTCCTGTAAGAAATAGGGATGTGTTGCTCAACATACACAAGAAGCAGAATATGTAGCATGTAATGTTGCTACCACATTTGCTGTCTAGATAAATCGGTTCTTGAAAGACTTGAAATTAGATCTTGATCATGAACCAGTTCAACTATATTGTGATAATCAAGCAGCAATATCACTTATGAAAAATGGAGCTCTGAGCTCGAAGAGTAAACATATAATGGTGAAATACCATTATGTTCATGAAATGATTGAGAAAAATGAAATCTCAGTTGAATACATGCCTACCAATGACATGGTAGCAGATCCCCTTACCAAGGGAATATCCGAAGACTTGATTACCAAGCATATAGCCCATATGAGGTTGAGATATATTTGAAAAGTTACGATGGACAAACCAATGATGGAAAACCTCGTAACTTAGAAACAGAAAACCCACATAAAGTGAAAGCAAACTGTCGGTCTCATGGCCAAGTGGGAGATGTTGGGTAGTGGCCTTGAGCCCGATCCCTTTCCCTCTATAACTGCAAAGGAGATCCTGCAGTTATGGAATTAAAACAGGAAATAAATCAAATATTAAAGTTTTCGTTTTAATTCTTACCATAAATCTTCATGCCATAACCGTAGCTGGGATTTGGGGAAATCCTGAGAGGCGGTCTATAAAGCCCAGCCTCTATTCATCTAACTATAATGTTGAGAAATCAACTGTGCGTCTCTCAGAAGCAAACCCCCAAAATCAATTTCTCTCTTGTTTCTTTCTTCCTCTCTTGCTCACAGGTCTTGCATTTGACACGCTGCTGGTGGTGGACCTACTTCACAGACGCCGTTCCACTGCTTAAGATTCAACAAGGTAGACCCTGCCACCTGTGAGGTCTTTGCCTTCCGTTACGGCCCGATCCCTCCGTTTCTCACCTACTTCAGAATAGGAGTCGACGGGAAGAAACAACTGGACGTCCCTATCTTCTCCCTCCGGCAGCCTTCTTTTGTACACGACTTGGCCATCACCGAGCGGTACGCTATCTTCTCCGACACACAGATTGTCATGAAACCACTGGCAATATTTACAGGATTGGGAGTGCCGTTGAAATATGATGTCGCAAAAGTCACACGCGTGGGGATAATCTCACGCTACGCCACCTACGAGTCGGAGATGAAGTGGGTTGAGGTGCCGGGATTCAACTTCGTTCACTCGGTGAACGCGTGGGACGAGAAGGGAGGGGAGGAGGTGGTGTTGGTGGCTGCGAACATCGTGCCGGTGGATTACCTGCTTGAGATGAGGAGGGATCTGCTGCATTGCTGCGTGGAGATGGTGCGGATCAATGTCAGGGAAGGGAAGTTGGTGGGGAGGAAGCCACTAACGGCGAGGAGCTTGGAGTTCGAGGTGATCAACCCCAAGTTCCTGGGCAGAAAGAACCGCTACACATTCATGGCGAAGGGAGACTCTAACGGCAAATTCTCAGGCATCGTCAAACTGGACTTCGTTCAGGCTGGTGGGAATGATTGTGCGGTAGCGGCTAGGTACATCAGATCTTCAATCTTTTCTTTTAAAAACACAATGAAAACTGAAAAGGTAATTATAAAAAATACATTGAAAAGTCGAGTTCATCCAATTTGATTTCTTTTTTTAGAATGTGAAATTGTCACCTTAAGTTGTTATTTTTTGGATGTGAATCAACTAAATAACAATATTAATAATAATACTACTAATTTAGATATTTCCTTCACAAGTCCTGTATTCAACTTTTGAAATAGATGTTCTACATAGGACACAAAATAGTCCGACAAAATAAATCTTTAAATAACCATGTTTAATCGATTCCATGGGCACCGGTGCCATCTTATAAAATATCATACCGACTGCAATTATTAATTTAATACTGTATATGGTCCCTACAACGAAATTGGTGGATCAAAAGATAGAATAATTTTGTTCGAAGCTTTTACGCGTTGACTAGATAGATCTGGCATTGTTAAAAGTAACAAATTTGGTGGTGTGCAGGAGTTTCGGAGAAAGATGCTTTGCAGGGGAGCCATTTTTTGTGGGGAAAGAGGAAGACGGCGACGAAGATGACAGCTATGTGTTAACTTATACACATGATGAAGGAAGCGGGGAGTCGAGGTTTGTGGTGATGGATGCCAAGTCCCCCACTCTCGACATTGTGGCATCCGTTAAGCTTCCACAGAGAGTGCCTTACGGCTTTCATGGCCTCTTTGTCAGTGAAAAGGATCTGAGAAAGCAGAAGAATTGGAAATGACGATATTAAAATTGGGCTTTCATGGCCTCTTTGTCAGTGAAAAGGATCTGAGAAAGCAGAAGAACTGGAAATGACGATAATAAAATTTGGAAGTGGTATTTTATACATACACTGATAAGTTAGTTCGTGTGGTTATGTATCTATTATATCACACAAAAGAACACAAAGAATAATTGCACAGGAATATTAATGTGCGTGGCTTGTAATACTAAAGGTTGGTCACTTGTTGTTGGCGTGTTTGATTGCCAAGATAATTTTTACTTATTTGCCTTATACAAATGAAACCCACTGAACTATCATCAACAAATAATCAAAATGCAAGTTTTCTTTTAAGTGATTAAGGGAAAGGCACACCAGCCTCATTCCAAAGTACAGTTTCGATAACAAATACATTTAAAATTTAAAATTGTCAGTGGTAATTTTGAGGTACTAACTCTATTTTCAATTCAATTGATGTTGGATGAGCAGAAAGAATATTTCATCCTACCGTCTAACAAAAAGGCTGAAGCTTATACATTTTCCCTGTCTCCCATCCATCATAGTATCAGGTCAGTGCTTTAGAGTGGCTCCTTTATGTTTCAACTTTCATATTAGTGTCTCTTCTTTGTAATATAGGACATTCTTATAGATCAAAACATAGATCAAAACAAAGATGGATTGTTCACCATCCCGACACCATCCACAATCCCCTCGGGAATAACTCATAGTATTGATAAATCAAGGAACAAGTAATTGTAAGAAGACTGATAAAGAAACAGAATCCTTAAAAGATATGGCATTTAACCATTGAAGCTATACATTGTACATTCGTGCAGGTAACTCTCTTACATTCTCTTTCCCCATGGCACTTGCCAAGGACAACCCATGACACTTGTCAAGGGCAATAGGTAGAGGGAAGGAAAAGCTGGTTATGTCTACGTCTCTGTATGCAATGACCAAAATACTCTCGTTAAAATAAAAAAAAAAGACTTTTTAAAATGATAAAAGGTTTAAAACGTCTATTACTTTTTTAAAAAATTCAAAAATTCCCTCATTCAGCTTCAATACATGTTGACTGCATAGAAGCATGCAAACAAATCGATCTCCAGGAAATGGACGTTCCGTCTTATTTTCTTTGAAGAGTTGGTGATCAATTTAAGATGTCAAACGTAGCGCATTTTTCACCATTTTTTTCAGTATTACCGAAGGAAAAATCTTGCAGGACAACAAAGGAAGCTTAGAAAAACCCAAAAAGAAAAATTGGTACACTTTAAAGAGAATAAACAGCACGTTTCTGGATCAATAAATTCCTGATGTCGGTGCCATCATTACTGCTGAACGGGCTTGAATTATTGTCACAGATGAGACGTCTTGTCAATGAAAGTCCTTTGATATATAAGATCTCATGACAAGGCCAAATGTTTACCAACGATTTTGTTTTGTTTTTTTTTTTCATTAGAGAACATTTTAATCCTAAAGGGAACATTATACAACAAAAGTTAAATTATTAAATTATCAGATCAAACATAGCAAATGCATGGTAGAACAATATCTCCGACAAAGTTTTGCACTTGCGTTGATTGTGCTTAAAATCCCGTAGGAGAGAGTGCCCCGAGGAACATAATATAGCTAGCATGTTGAAAATCCAGTTGTTATTATTAAATTCATGGGTTTTATTTATTTGAACTACAAATGGTTGATGCATGACATTGTAGTTAATAGGTGTATTGCTTTCTACCGAGATTTCAAAGCAGCCCATGACAATATGAGGGGGAAAAAGAAAGGGAAATTAGATCATTACAAGTAAAATAAAACTAACAAAGTATGTCAATTAAGATCCAAAGAATATCAATTTTCACAAATCCAATATTATTGTAATCATCAGGATTTGATGGAGAACTAAGTTATGTTCTTTTGATGAAAGCGTGGCTAATTTTCTGATATAAAATATTTGTGAAATTTTCGGTGATGTTCAAGTCTTTTAAAAACCAAGATGTAATCGATGGTAACTATAGGTATCTTGTTTGTTAAAAAATTAATCCCGTAAAACGTATCATTTATCGTAACTTTGCATAAAATAAACAAATGGCATAATTTATCAGCTACAACATAGGGGTCGTATTGGGATAGTCACGTGAAGGTTTTTTAGAAATAAAATACAAAATTTGTCATAAATATATGATAATGATCCTTACAAAAGTAGACGGTCCAAGTAATAGAAGACACCGCTGTTATTAGCATCGGTCTATATAGCAGATCCTAGCCAATGGATCATATTTTTAAAATATTATTTATTAAAAAATCGATTTAAATGAATTTTAATACTTAAAAACTATTTAAAAAATAACATGATACAAGCCGATGTGCTAGATACTATTTAGTCATGTCAATATATCCAATTTCGATTAGATTGACATCAGATTGGGTACAGATTCTGATTGTGTATGGATTCCGACTGAATTTAGTTTCAAATAAATATCTTAATATTGAAATCTCTTAGATTTTGAAAATCAGCAAGGTTTGGTTCAAAATTCATATTTCAGATTTAGATATGAATATAAAAATAGGATTCAGATTGTGAAATCAGATTTCATATTTGGATTCAGTATGACCTTTAATTTCTTTGTTTGTAATCCAATCCAAATTTGAATCAGAACTTTCAAATATTTGAAAACAAATGGATATGATTAAAAGTATATCTAATTTAAATCTGATCTGTTGACATCTATACGTATCATATGTGCCATATCAACAATCAAAACAGACCAAACCAATATACAACCATTAATTTACTGTACAATTGTTAGAAACAATTTAATGTAGACAATTTGTATACAATTCTTTGCTTGTGAATATGAAAGTGAGGAAAACGGATCCACCAAGTTCCGTATAAGACCGGTGTGTTTGTTATGTATGAAAGTCTGTATAAAAACAGATCGACCCGCTTGGAAATTTATTCAATATGCCTTTTTTCCAGAATTTCATGTCTTAATGCATAATCCTTTCTAATTTACTATTAAAGTTTTAAGAATTAGGTAAATATCACTTGAATTTATGACATTTGAACTCTAACACATTTTGTTGAAGATATATATATATATATATATATATATATATATATATATATATATATATATATATATATATATATATATTCGAAAAGAAAGAAGGATGAAGATGATGAACAAAGAAATTAATGTGGTTCGGAAGAAAAATTTCTACTCCACGACTCAGTCATCAATTTCATGATGATCTGGTTCCCTTAGCACAGTATTTGTACATTGCCTATGTCTGATTCAAATTTGAATCAGTTTCTATGGGCCTACAATCTGTTTACTTGAATTTCTCCTTTGGTTTTGAATAGGAGAAACTGACATTCTCCTGAAATCTTTCAGCATTGTGAAGAGGCATTTTTGTTGCTCGTCCGATTGGCTTTGTTTCCATATTTGTTGCTCTAAATTCTCTGGAATTCTGATTCTTGCAGGAGCCTTATCAAGATGCGTTTTGGTCTCTTGGCTCTCGTGGCTGATTTTATTTCCTGCCATATTAGTTATGTCTGATTTCCTAGAGTTATAATCCACGTCTGATTTCCTGGAGTTATGATTCGTTGAAGCTGCATCTGATTTTCTGGAGTGAGTGGGAGCATTATCATCCCCCCTCAATCGAAGGGAAGGTAGCATACATAAGCCAAGATGCTGAATGAGAAAGGTGAGTCATTGCTGAGACAATGGCTTGGTAAAAAGATCTGCAAGCTGACCTTCGGTTGTGACGAATTGAGTATTCATATTTTCGACTGCAACTTGTTCACGAACAAAATGATAACCGAGTTCCAAATGTTTTATACGTGAATGAAAGGCTGGCTTGATAGTGGTATGTAGTGCCAAAATGTTGTCACTCAATAGAATAGGAGCTTTGGAGAGGTAGATGCCGAGATCTTGTAAAATAAAGGTAAGCCATTTAATTTCAGCAGCAACTTCGGCAAGGGCCCGGTATTCAGCTTTATGGGACGAGTGAGCAACAGTTGTTTTTGGACCAAGAAATGTGTAGTACCCTGAAGTTGATCGGCGTGTATCAGGACAGCCCGCCCAGTCTGCATCAGAGTACGCTCAGAGAGTCAAATCTTGGGATTTATAGAATTGGATACCATATTGAGACGTGCCTCGAACATATCGTATAATGTGTTTCAAGATTTGAAAATGCTTCATCGTTGGGGCATGCATGAATTGACATGTAAAATTTACTGCATGTGATAGATCTGGCCGTGTAAGGGTCAAGTATTGAAGTGCCCCCGCAAGACTTTGATATGCGGTAGCATTGGAATAAGGAGGATCAATTTTGTTAGGAGATTTGGAACCGGCAGTAATAGGTGTGCTCACTATTTTACATTGCTGCATTTGTGCTCTAGAGATAATGTCTTGAGCATATTTAGACTGATGCGTAAACAGGCCATTGGAAGTCCCTGCAACTTGAATTCCCAAGAAATAATTCAGATCACCCTGATCATTCATAGCGAATTGTTGTCTAACACTGACGAGGAAGGACATTATAAATGAATGTGAATTTCCTATAAGAATGATATCATCAACACAAAGTAATCGAATAGTGACAGATTTTTCTTGTCTGCGAACAAAGAGAGACAAATCGATGACACTGGCAATGAAGTCCATAGAGAATAGGAATTGAGCAAATCTGTCATACCATGCCCGATGTGCTTGTTTCAATCCACAAAGAGCTTAATTTAATCTGCAAACATGATCTGGTTTGGACAGATCTTTAAATCCAGGAGGTTGCTCAATATAAATTAGCTCACGAAGATGCCTATTAAGAAACACATTTTTGACATCTAATTGTTTTAGAGGCCAATTAAATGCGAGGGCAAGACTAAGAACAATTCTTATAGTAGCAAATTTTACCACTAGTGAGAAAGTTTTCATGAAGTCTAGACCTTGAACTTGGTAATATCCTTGCGCTACAAGACACGCTTTGTGCCTTTCAAGCTGCCCATCTCCTCTGAGTTTAGTTTTGAAGACCTAGCAGCTCCCGATCACATGCGTGTTTGGTGTATGAGGCACAAGATCCCAAGTATGATTTTCCTGTAAAGCAACCATTTCTTCTTTCATAGCCTGATACCAGCCTGGGTGTTTGAGGGCAAGGGTGTAATGTGATGGTTCAATTGGAATGGATGAAGTGGTAAAGACATACTTGGGATTAGGTTTTATGATGCCGGATTTGGATCGAGTAGTCATAGAATGAGTTGAGGAGGAGGTAGTCGATGGGACTAATGATGAACTTGGTGCCTCGAGTTGGAGAGGTGATGTAGGGCTGTTATGGGTGTAGGTGGCAAAGGAGAAGGTTCTTCGGTATTATGCATTTGGGCTAGACGTTGAGATATAAGATCAGGTTCATTGGACGAATATGAAAAGAATACAAAGTCAGCATTAGATCCAAAAGGGCGAAGACAAGAATAATCAGGCCGTTTCTTGAAAAGCAACTCATATGGACTTTGCATGTGTAAAACTTGTGATGGAAGTCGGTTGATAAGACAAACTGCAGGGGAAAAAGGCTCGACCCAATATTGAGCTGGAAGATGGCTATGAAATAACATAGTAAGACCCAATTCTGTAACCGATCTATGTCTTCTTTCCACCATACCATTTTGCTCTAGAGTCTTAGGACAGGATTTTTTATGTTTGATGCTGTTCTCCTTTAAATAATATGTAAGAACCAAACTGTTAAACTCATCCCCTTCATCACTTTGAAAAACTCTGAGCTTTGCATCAAATTGTGTTCGAATCGTTTTGTGAAATTCAAGAAATTTGGCAAAAACTTCGGATTTCCATTTTAGAGGATAAATCCATGAATATTTAGAGAATTGATTGGCAAACAAAGCATAATATATTAGACTCTGGCAAGATGTAATAGGAGGCGGTCCCCATAAGTCACAATGCACTTACTAAATAAAGAATCACACTCATCATCAATAGGAAGAAATGGAAGTCTGCACGCCTTCTCTATCTAACAACTTGCACAAGAAAAAGATTTAGACAAATTTTCTGTCATCGTAATCAAGTTATTTGCTGTCATAAATTTTAACACTTTATGATGTGGATGACCAAGTCGTCCATGCCACACTTCAAAGGGAGCTGGTCGAAATCGTGTTGAAAAGAGCACATTCTTCGTTTTTGGCGTGAGAGCATACAGATCGCCTTCTCTAGACCCCGTTGCAATCACTTCCTTGGTCTCCTTGTCCTTAATAGCGAAGAAATTTGAAGAGAATTCAAACACATAAGGCATAGTAGAAGTGACTTGACTAATTGAAATAAGATTTTTCTTAATATCGGGCACAACAAGAACGTTGTCGAGAGGAATTGTGCGATTCCTCACATGGATATCGACAACTCCAATATGTGTAATATCAAGATGTTGGCCATTTCCTACCATGATGTTTTCTGTTTTTGTACATGGAATGCAACTTTTGAGTTTACCTGGATCATCGGTCACATGAGAACTTGCTCCGATGTCAGGAAACCAGTCTTGATTAGTAGGATCAGTGATTTTCATAGCATCAAATGCCCATGGCATATCACACGTTTGATAAGCATGAACAAACTTGTGATAACATTTAAAGGCACTATGATTATTTAGGCCACAAATCTGACATGGTACCTTGGATTTGTTCGTCTCTTCATTGGCCGATCCTTGCTGATTTTGAGTTTGAGTTGCTGGATTGAACCCACGTCCCTTGGAGCTGAACCGACTATTGTTGCTATTAATATTGCGCCAACTATTGTTGTATCATTTTCTATTGGTTTGATTGCTGGATTGTTGTGTGAAGAAGGCCATTTGGCTGTTCAACCTAGCCTCTCCCACATGAAAGTCTTTCATTGTTTCATGCCCTTGATGTGGTGACACTGCATCAAGATATGAGGGAACCGGCGGCTTGAGGATAGAAGTCATGAATGACTCATATCCTAGTCTGAGACCATTAACAAGCCAAAATACTTTGTCCTCATCCTCAAGAGGCTTTCCAATCGCTACAAGTTCATCACATATAGCCTTGAAACCAGTAACATATTCAGTCACAGGTTTATCTTGTTTGCGGTGGAGTTGTAGTTTTCTTGTCAAGGTTTTCCATACTTGTTCAGAGGTTTCAAGTCCCATGACAAGTCCAAGGACTTATTTAGTGAGAGACCCAGAGAGCCATCCTCTTAGAAGACAGTCTGATTTTTTCCAAGCAGAATAATCACTGTTTGGTCGTCCCACGGTTTCACCACATAAACCTCTGTTGCTTTTTAAGCAGAATAATCAAATTTGAATCAGACATAGTAATGTATAAATACTGTGCTAAGGGAACCAGATCATCATGAAATTGATGACTGAGTCGTGGAGTAGAAATTTTTCTTCCGAACCACGTTAATTTCTTTGTTCATCATCTTCATCCTTCTTTCTTTTTCATATATATATATAAGCACATTAGATGTGGATGGCTGAAAACCGATGGTGCTAGATATATATAAGCACATTATATTCTCTCTTTCTCTTCTCGTTTGTGTATGTGCTTTTGAGGCAGTAGAAAGGAATGTCGGTTGAGAGTCGGTCATTAAAAAAACAGTTTTGTATGGCCCAATGAACCAGAGGTGAATAATGAAATGGCAGTGTGAGGTCTTCTCATTGTGGATGTAGACTCCAACGCCGAAACACGTAAACCTCTGTTGCTTTTGTGGTTGCGTGAGTGAGTATCATTGTGTTTTCTACTAAGCATCTATTATTCATGACATGATATCAGAGTAAGGCTAGCTCTGGTGAAAGTTGTTTTGTGTTCTGCATTACCCATGGCTGAATCAGAGAATGTAGCGATGCCAGAGACTGGCAGCACTCCTACGCATGGAGCAAGGCATGAAGGTTCAGATCATAATCACAATTCTAATTAGAATCACATACTGTGGATCACTACTAAGCCTTTTACGGGTACGGATTATCTAAGCTGGTCCAAATCTGTGAAGTTATTTTTAAGTGGGAAGTCAAAATTTGGGTATAATACTGGAAAATACAAACAGCCCCACCCATCAGATCCTGCGTTTTAGAAATGGGAATCAGAAAATGACACTGTTATTGGCTGGTTGTTAAATTCCATGGTGTCTAAGATCTCCGTGGGTCATATGTATCAGAACACCACAAAAGAAATTTGGGATGCAGTGAAGTGTATGGAAATTAATACAACCTTGCTAGAGTATATGAACTAGAGCAAGAAATTTAGACTTTTAATCGTGAAGATAAGTCGTTCAACATGTATGTTGGGACGTTGCATGGGATGTTCGACAAACTGCAGCAATATCGCCAACCTAGTGATGATATCTCCCAAGTGTGCTTTGAAGAAGATAAAGTATTTAAGCTTCTTGCTAGTTTAGGGCCTGATTATGAACAATTTAGGAATCAAATTATACTGACATCACCATTGCCCTCCTTCAACACCATTTGTTCCTTGATTCAATGGGAGGAAACATGAAGAAAAGTGATGAATCATGTGTCAAAACCGGGCTATAGAGCATGTATAGCAAGTGCATGTGCTGATGGTGTATGATCATCATGTAAGAAAGCATGCAGAGATTCTAAGTGGCAAGCCGATGTGAATGAGAAGTTGAAAGCATTAGAAAAAAATAAATCTTGGACCATGATGCAGCTACTCCCTGAAAAGTGTGTAGTTGGATGTCGTTAGATATATAAAATGAAATTTAACAGTGATGGATCAGTCGAACGATACAAGGAAAGACTCATTGCAAAAGGGAATACATAGAATAAATGAATCGACTTCACTAAGACCTTTGCTCTGGTTGCCAAACTGAGTTCCTTATACGGATTTTACTATTTGTGGCTGCAAAAAAAAAATTTGGTGTGTACAACAACTAGATGTAAAAAATGTATTTCTTCATGGAGAATTAGAAGAGGAAGTCTATATGAATCCTCCTCCATGTTTCACTCATGGCACTGGAAAGGTGTGTAAGCTTAAAAAGTCAATATATAACTTAAAACAATCTAATCGCACATGATTTTCTAAGTTAAGTAGTGTCCTTATTGAAATGGGATTCAAATGCAGCACAACTGACTACACGATGCTCCTATGTTGTATTAATAGGGGCACTATGTCATTATTGGTCAACGCTGATGATATCATAGTGATAGGAGATGACATACAATTGATTCAAGTGGTAAAAAAGTACACTTCATGCAAAGTTTGAGATCAATGATCCAGGAAAGTTGAGGTATTTTTTGGGTATTGAGATAGCACACTCATATAAAGGTATGTTTTTATGTCAAAGAAAATATGGATTGAATCTCTTAAAAGACACAGGGATGTTGGGATCCAAAAGTGTAGACACTCCTACTAGTAAACAAAGACAAAACGATGAAGAGTTGATTGAAGAGGTTGATAGGTTTCACCGTACAAAACCACACACCAAGGATAAGAAAAGGGTAAAATAGTAGATGACAATGTTTTAATGTGGTTCAACTTTTAGTCTACATCCATGATAGGAAATATCTTTTTCTTGTTATTTTTCACAAGACAAGAGATTTCATTTATATTCAATTTGCATGTCTATCAATCACACATTTCTTGGGGTTTGATTGATTTACAAGATCATACGTTTCCCTTTTTTCTAAGATTGTTGCCATACTGAGATCATAGTTATCTTTGGCATGGGCGTGATCTCTGTTTGCTATAATTTTGAATCTATTATTGTTGGCATAAGCATGATCTCTTCCAGCTGCAATTTTGGTGGCCTGGGCGTTATCTCTTCCAGCGACAATCTTGGAGCTGGTTGTGCTATTGCCGAGTGCATCATGATGTGGTTTATTGTCCCCCCACAAGATGAATGCTCGGGAAAGAGCGTTAAGCTTGAATCTAAATTGTCAAAAGTAGTTTGAGAGAGAGGCTTGGTGAGAATGTCAGCCAGCTGATCAGCACTAGGAATATAGTGAACTTGAAGATGATTCTTTGCGATGTGATCTCGAACAAAATGGACGTCGATCTCAATATGCTTGCTTCTATTATGAAATACAAAATTGGCAGAGAGAGAGGCAGCATTGATGTTATCACACCACAAACGAAGGACATGCGACATAGTGATATTTAATTCCTGAAGTAAAAACGTTAGCCATAAAACCTTAGAGGAACATGATGCCAGAGCACGATATTCAGCTTCTTGATGTTATCACACCACAAACGAAGGACATGCGACATAGTGATATTTAATTCCTGAAGTAAAAACGTTAGCCATAAAACCTTAGAGGAACATGATGCCAGAGCACGATATTCAGCTTCGGTGCTTGATCGAGCAAAAGTAGGCTATTCGCAAGCAGACCAAGAGACAAGGGATGAACCCATGAACATGGCAAATCCTCCAGTAGACTTTCGATCGTCAATATTTCCAGCCCAGTCTGCATCTGTGTAAGCATCAATTTGAAAATTGTGGGCTGTTTTAAAAGGGAACTGCAAGATAGTGTTGCCTTAACATAATGTAAAATATGTTTGACTGCAGTCATGTATATAGTGGTAGGATGCTGCATGTACTGACAAACTTTGTTAACAACAAAAGAGAGATCGGGCCTTGTAAGTGTAAGACATTGTAGTGTGCCAACAAGTTGCCGATAAGGAGTGGGATCTGAGAAGGGCTCCCCATCATGTTTAGACAACTTAAAAGTGGTCGACATAGGAGTCGAGTGGGATTTTGCATCAACCATATTTGCTTTCTGGAGAAGATCAAGCATGTATTTTTCTTGAGAGAGAAATAGACCTTTGGATGAGAACGTTGCTTGTATGCCAAAAAAATAGTGCAGAAGGCCAAGGTCTATGATGTCAAATTCTTGATCTAGAGTGTAGATAATAGATTGAATCATAGTATCATTACTGTCGGTAATAATGATGTCATCAACATCGATTAAGATAAATAAGTTTGAATCATGCCACAACTGCGTAAAAAGAGAGAGATCCACTTTAGAGCCAACAAAATCCAATGAAACCAAGAAGGTCATGAGCCGATGGAACCAGGCATGAGGAGACTGTTTTAAACCATAGATGACCTTATGCAACTGATAAACATGATGAGGAAATCAGTCTTCACAAAAACCCAGGGCTGAGCCATATATACCTTCTCAATGAGAACGCCATGAAGGAAAGCATTGTGAACATCAAGTTGTCGAACAGTCCAACCATAGGTGATGGCAATCGTGAGAAGAACTCGTATAGATGTATGTTTGACTACTAGACTGAAGGTTTCAAAGTAGTTGATACCATGTTCTTGCGTATAGCCCTTGACGACTAAGCGAGCCTTATACCATTCAAGCGTGCCATCAGCTTTTCTTTTGATGTGAAAAACCCATTTCGATCCAATAATATTAACAGAGGGAGGCGGCGGGACAAGGGTCCATGTGTAATTGTTGTGCAGAGCTGCAAGTTCATTTTTAGGGCGTGAACCCATTGAACATGTTTCAAGGCTTGGGACACAGTATGAGGTTTGGTTTCAAGGTTTAGATGGGTGAGATGAATTTCAAGGAGAGGATATTTGGAGATGGTATAGATTTTGGGCTTTAGAGAACCAGTTTGTGACCGAGTGAGCATGGCATGGGATCAGAGTGGTTTGGGGAATGTTGGAGGTGCCGGAGGGTTCGATGGTGGTGTGGGTTCAAGTTGCGTATCCTGGGCAGGGGAGATGGTGGTAGAAGGGGAATGAATGGGAGAAGCTGGTTGAGTTGAGGGATCAGATGCTAGAGATGGTATAAGGTTTGGTGGATGGTATAAAGTTTGTATTGGGGCACGGTTTGGTTGGTGGGTTATGGTTTGGGATGGCATGGTTATGACTAAGGGGAGTGTATGTGTAGGATTATTTTGTGTGGGTTTGGCTGTTGACACCGAGGTTTTGAAGGGATGTACACTTTCATCAAATACCACATGTGTACTGATAAGTTTGCTTGTTTCTTGATCAAAGCAAATGTTCCCTTTGTACATGCCGCTGTAACCAAAAAAGACATGTTTGCTGCGAAGCTGCAATTTGTGAGAGTTGAAATCATGTAGACATGGATAGCAAGCACATCCAAAAACCTTGAACAATTTATAATTTGGAGAGTTTTTGAACAAAACTTGATATGTGACTTCATTTTGAGAACCCGAGTTGGCGTTCTATTGATAAAAAATCAATAGTTCTAAATGCAAAAGTCCCAATATTTGTAGGGCAAGTTGGCATGTGCGAGAAGTGTCAATCCGATGTTTATATGCCTGTGTTTGCTTTCTATGGTGCCATTTTGTTAGTGAGCATGTGGACAAGCAACTCGATGAACAATACCAATCTGTTTGAGGTAGGTGGAAACAATACGATATTCTCCTCCCCAATCGCTTTGAACAGCCTTGATTTTTTTATCAAATTGACCTTCTACCATAACTTGGAAGGTTTTAAAAACGGAGAGAACATGTGATCTATTTTTAATATATATCCAAAAGAAATGAAAGAATGCATTCATAAAGTTAACATAGTAACTATAACCATGCAAAGATGGGGTAGCTGATGGTCCCCAAACATTAGAGAAAATCAAATCAAGTGGAGCATGAATCTTATGTTGTGTTTGTGCAAATGGAAGAGCACGACTTTTTCTTGTTTGACATGCATCACATATCTTATTAAAAGAGTTGCTGTCAATAGGTAAATCAAATTTATGCAAAACATGCATTAAAATCAGGATGTCCCATTCCACTGTGTCAACCATCAATTGAGACTCATTCTCCTACAAGTGTTGTTTTCTGGATAGTTACATATTGTTGTAACTTTAGCTGATACAGGCCTCCTTTATTTGCTTCCTCCAGAAGTTTCTCCCCTGTTGTCTGATTCTTAACATATCAGCAATTTGCATCAAATTCAAAAACAACATCATTGTCATAGGCAAATTTATGCACAGATAGTAGATTCTTAGAAATAGTAGGAACACGCAACACATTATTTATAAAGAATTTTGAGTCTGAGCTATAGAGAGAAACATTACCAACATTCTTGATTTGAAGACCAGCAGTGTTTCCAACTCTCAACTAATCTTTCCCATGGTATTTTGATTGAACAGACAACTTGTTAAGATTAGCAGTCACGTGATGGGTAGCACCAGTGTCTAGATACCAAAATCCGTCATCGGTTTGAGGTATAGTCTCCATATGATAGGCTTCTGGGGACGATGATTCCTTTTGGAATTTACATAATTTACAGTTTAATGCACCATGTCTTGGTTTCCTGCAGGCTTGACATACAGTTCGGCATGAAGAAGCAAAATGTCCACGGTTTCCACAAGCATGACAATTGAGAGATTTATCCTGAGGATGGTTTCCTGGACGCCCTCTTTGCTGGTCAATCTTGCCACGATAGTTGTGATTCTTCAAGTGTTGTCGATGCACTATATAGGCTAAAGGGTCTTCAAAATTTCCAAACTTCAAGATTTCAGATTCTTGAATAAGAAGCAAAAAATATAACTCCTCCAGATTTAGAGGATCGACGCATTTTCAAAGTGCCATATTTTTCAGTGGGAAGGTCAGAGAGAATGTTCATAACAAGATCCTCTTCGTCGACTGGTTTGGAGGCCATAGCTAACTGGTGAGCTATGTCTTTGGCTTTGTGAAAATATGCTGTTATGAATTCAGTTCCCTTTTTCAGGTTTTGTAGGGCAGATTTTAATTGCTGCACCTTTGCTCTAGACTGAGCAGCGTAGATATGCATTATGGTGATCCACGCTTTGTACGACGAATCAAGACCTACGACTTGACTATGTACGACTTCACTTAACGATGAGATGATCCAACTTAGCAAAAGTTGATCACCCTGATGTCATTCCAGAAAGGCTAGATTTAAAATAGTTCTTTTGCCATCTTCACTAGGCTAGAACTGGTATGGACACTTGAACGACCCATCAATATATCCCATCATATTATAACTCTTAAGCATAGGAATGAACTGAGAATCCCAAAGTAAATAGTTGTCGGAAGACAATTTTATGGTGTCGGATCCAGATTTTGGTGAAGACTAGTTGGAGCAGGTATGATGGAGGAGGTTAGACATAAAAACGGCAAATTCATGGTGTTAGATCCAGATTTTGGTGATGCCGCAGCCATGCTGTAGGAGTTTTCGTCTTGTGTCAGTGGTTGAGACGCCATTTGTGAATAACCAGGCTCTGATACCATACAAAACCACACACCAAGGAGAATAAAAAGGTAAAATAGTAGACGACAATGTTTTAACATGGTTCGACTTTTAGTCTACATCCACAATAGGAAATATCTCTTTCTTGTTATTTTTCACAAGACAAGAGATTTCATTTATATTCAATTTGCATGCTTATCAGTTCCACATTTCTTGGAGTTTGATTGATTTACAAGATCATACATTTCCCCCTTTTTCTAAGATCGTTGCCATACTGAGATCACCGCTTTCTTTGGCATGGGTGTGATCTCTGTTAGCTATAATTTTGGATTTAATATTGTTGGCTTGAGTGTGATCTCCTCCAGCTGCAATTTTGGTGGCCTGGGCGTTATCTCTTCCAGCGACAGTCTTGAAGCTGGTTGTGTTGTTGCCGAATGCATCATGATGTGGTTTATTACAGCATCTAGTAGGAAAGCTTATCTACTTAACTATCACTCGTCTTCATATCTCCTATTTAGTCAGTGCTATCAGTCATTTCATGCATATGCCTAGAACATTGTATATGGAACCAATCTAAAGGATTCTACGATATGGGTAATCCAGTCAAACGTATCCTTATGAAAAGAAATGGCAAACTTGACATCATTGAATTCATTGAACCTGATTGGGTCGGCAATCCCAATGATAGAAGGTCAACTACAAGTTTTTTGTACATTCGTGGGAGGAAATCTTGTTACTTGGAAAAGTAGCAAAACAATCCGTGGTTGCTCGATCCAGTGAAGAGTCAAAGTATAGGGCCATGGCATCAAGTGCTTGTGAGTTGATTTGGATTAAGTTCCTTTTAACAGATATGGGTGTTGTCATAAACCAACCTATGGAACTTAAATGTGACAATAAGGCTGCTATACACATCAGTGCCAACCCACTTTTCATGAGAGGACCAAACATATAGATGTAGTTTGTCATTTTATTCGTGAAAGAATTTCAAAAAAAAAAAAGAAATTGCTACATCATATATCAGTAGTCAAGACTAGGGGCAGATGTGTTCACAAAACCTCTTCATCCAAACAGCACATCAGGATCGTTGACAAGTTGGGGCAGATCAGCATCCGTGCACCAACTCGAGGGGGAGCATGTCATCTTTCCCCCTTTAGCTGTTACCTTATCACCATTCTCTCTTTCCCTTCTCGTTTGTGTATGTAGTTTTGGTGACCCCTCTCGTTTGTGTATGTAGTTTTGGTATCTCTGTTGCTTTCGTGATTGCGTGAGTGACTATCATTGTTTTTTCTGCTGAGAATCTATTACTCGTGACATGGTATCAGAGCAAGGTTAGCTCTGGTGAACGCTGTTCTGCGTTCTGCACTACCCATGGCTGAATCAGAGAATGTAGCGATGCCAGAGACTGGCAGCACGGCTACGCATGGAGGAAGTCATGAAGGCACATTTGTTGTGTGCACTGAGCAGCGTACAGAAGGCATTCTCCTTGGAGTTTAGCTACTGATTTTGTGCGGCTGAATTGGACGATCTACCAGATATCAGTTTTCCCTCATCTCATGAACCTTTGGTGTTAGGCTTTCACCTATGCATGCATGTCCGGTTTTTCAGCATGATTATGTTCTTGGTTCATTTTAGAAGAGCAGTCATTTTAGTTCTAGAACCTTCTTCCATCTTTAATATCCTTTTTGTGTAGACAGGATTAAAGTGTCTCATTGTTCTCTATTATGTTGGCAAACAGGGTTGACTATCTTCTTTTAGGATCGATCGAGGGCTTCTTTATCTTCACGGAGATTCTAGTTTGAGAATAATCCACTCGGATTTGAAGGTTTTGGCATGTTCATAACAGACAATGTGCACCCGGTATGTATCCTTTATTTTGCTTTAACTGAACAGAAGACAAATATTACCTGCCGTTGCTGTAACAACGTCAGAATGTAGAGCACATGTACTAAGCTGTAATTCATTTCAATGTAATGGATGCAAGGAAAAAGAAAAAATAAAGTCAGATTCAACAAGGCAACTATTGCGCTGCTGATAGAGAAACAGTTAGTAGCATTACATTTCATCACTATCTTGACCATTCAATTCGTAAATTTTGTTTAACGTTTATCTACACTCGGTAACATGATTGAGCCTTTAGAGAAGTACCATTAATAATCCCAGGAAAGGTATTGGATAATTAATTATTCGATCGAAAATTCCTTTTTGACGGTGAATGAACTTTTCCAATTTGTTAGAAATTGAAATTTTTTTTAGCACTCGTATACAATGCAACCTCTTAATTTGCTGCGGACTACCCATCCAAAAATATTATAAAAATTATATATTACAGCATTAACTTTTATTTTGGGGTGTCCCTAAACATTTTTCTCACCTGTGGCCGACTTCATTCCAAATTTAATTTACATATCCTCAGATCCTTTGTATAAAACGGCACAGAATTGACTATCTGTCTTTATAGACCTATTAGGAATATAATGTTCACCGAAATCTAAACGAAGACACATTCTGACAACTCATTGCTCCAACCAGCTTAAGCTCTGCAGCTTGGTAGTTCCCTAAATAAATTTATGCATATAAAATTAAGTTATTATAACTACTACCTCCACTTTCAGACGATTAAATACCATTGTCTTTGCCAAAAATCTCCCCCTCCCTCACCAACATGTTTCATAATGTAAAATGGAAAGGAACAAATCTATAACTCATTACGTGCTTTTCCTAAGAGTATGTGTAGCAGGTTGGTAGAGCTAGTGGCCACCCGCACCCGTAAGACTGGGCATCAGGCCAGGTACCCGACAGGTACCTGACCAGATGGGGTTCGATATATTTTTAACGATATCCAGCCTCCCGACTTGTCAAAGGAGAAGCTCTTCCATGCAAGCAACTCTCATTCTCTCCTTATATATATATATATATATATATATATATATATTGGATGGAGACAGAAACCAAACCTCTTAAATTTTTAAGAAAAATGATTTTAGACAAGTTAAACATTCTACTATGTTTATAAATACTAATCCAATAGACAACATGTCTTGTTGAAGTTGTCTCTAAGAAAAATATTTATTTTTCCACCACCAAATATTTGATATCATAAGGACTGTTTATTTTCTGATCAATATAAAAACGTCTTGAAATTTAAAAAAGAAATGATCAGCTTAGCGTATGATTTTCATTAAACAATATTAAGATCATATCTACATAGTTGGATTATGCAAAAAAGCTGCTTTAACAATTGATTTTGGGTGTTCTTATTTTGGTCCCAGACATGGTCCATCCGGGATATATATATATATACAGCTGATGGTACTATTAACTAATTAATCCAATGAGAAATATTATGATGTGGTGACTCATTGTTCATCAATGAATGGGCCTAAAAGGATGGATTTACTTTGTGTATTGTTTGACATAGTTTGTTGCTTTGTTTGTGGAGATTTCATATTCTTTGTTACATCTGCAGCCACGGGCTGAATTGACATTTCAAAATATTTTGTGTTGACAGCCCTCAAGCACAAAGTCTTGGACATTATTTCTGTGCCATGTGCTAGTAATAAGACCTTTATTTGCTTTGTGTTCTTTGCAATTTGGACTTTTAATTTTAATTGTACTATTTTCACATATCGTTTTAGAATGCATGAGATATAGATGCATAATAAGTTATAGTGTTAAAGGTATTATTGTAAACTAACTCTAATTCTCTCCTTTCCTTTCTTTTATATAGTCTAAACAAACATTCTATCCAAACAAGCTTTTATAACCATCCCTTTCCTTTCTTTCATTTTCTTTTCCTTTCCCTCTCATTTTCCTTTCTTTTTCTTTCCATTCCATCCACTCATTTTCCTCTTTTTCCCTCCATTCAAATAATAAGTTAGAGATAGACACAAAAAAGAAGTCTTTGACAATACTCAAGATAAAGGTAAACTAGATATGTGACGTATTAACTTATCCACAAGTTATATATAAGGATCCCGTTATAATAATGCCATATACGCTTTTTCCTAAATTGAAAGCATGTCGTCGCTGGCAAAGAAATGGTAAGAAAAGAGATATTAGGGACATATGAAAGAAATATTTAACATTACTTAGAATAGAGATGAGTTAGAGATGCAATATGTTAACTTATTCAATGACCACATATTGTTCCTACATATATATGCTGCTTACGCTTTTTTCTTTAATTCAAAATCAAGGGGTCATCTGCAACGATGTGGCGCTTTCAATGGGCTTTCAATTGTCGGGCCCCAGGCATCACTCTGGTCTCATGACTGGGTGATTTTTATGAATCAAAGGTTCTTTAGCCAATAGTTATGGTGACTTTCACTTGAACTGAAACTTACTTGCCACAAAATTTATTCGATTACTTATTTTCGAGTGTTGATCTTCTTATAAATGCTGGTTCAGTAGAGCAGGTGATTTTTATTCCTACAGGATGGGTGCAAAAGTTAGGGTGGAGGCTAATAGACAGCTAATCTTCATTTAAAATTCTTCTGGCGTTAACCTTCTGCTTTTAAAACCTATTGTGTTTTAAATGAAACATTAATATGTAACATGTAAACTGAAGCATAAAGGAGTGTCACCTAAACCTCTAAAGCCATTCACAACTCTGAGTAGAGTCACTTCAAGCGGTAGATGTAGCTGCCCGGATAGTACCAGCGATTTTCATCGAAACAAAGCTCATTATGACAAAAAAGACAGCTCGATGGATAGACAGAGATGAAAGATTTTTTCTGCTACCATCTACTTTAAGGATCACAAAAAGAATGTGTGTATCAATATTCATTTTTCAGTTGCTTCAAATGACGGCTCAACGGATAGACAAAGATGAAAGATCTTTTCTGCTTCCATCTACCTCGAGGATCACAGAAAGAATGTGTATATCAACGTCCAATTTTCAGTTGCTTCAAATGATCTGGTTAGATCCCTCGTTCTTCTCTCATTCACGATACATTCTACCTAGGGCGGACGGGGGGGGGGGGGGGGGGGTGTGGGGCATCGTCCCAACCCAGCTAATTTTAAAAAAAAAAATTACATTAAAAAAAGTGAAATCTTTTAGTTGCATAATGTATTTTTTGGATTTTAGTTTGACCTACCGGATAAGTACGTTGGACCGTTTGGTCCGCTCCTGAAAAAAAATACTAATTCATTCTAACTGTTGCCGGCGGCCCGGCCAAGCCAGTAAAAGGTGATGCTGCTTGGCCAGCTTAGGCATAGTTGGAAGGCATGTGGGATCAATCGGTCGCCGAGTCAAGCAGAAAGCAATGCACGTGGAATGTGCAGCGCGGTGGTGCAGTGACAAGGCGTATAAATGCATCAAGATCAGCAGTCCTTTTGGAAGTGCAAGTCCGTCGTTGGGGAATCCAGTGGGTTCCCCACGCGTAGTGTTTGGATACACAAGGGGGTGCGCGTGGGTTAGGGGCAATTCTCCCAGTGGGCGCATATGTTGCGTTACACAACTGCATAGAGTCACACGGGGGTGAGCAAGTGAATGCTCATCGTCGATTAGGGCAGTGGTCGGCCGCCTTACTTAATGACATATAGTCGTCAACTGGCTTCGGCTGGGGACTTCCTCCCAAGGGAAGTCTACCCCCACCTAGATTTCGTTTGGATGTAGATAGGCACTTGGAGGAATGGCGAAGTTCTGACAGGGCCTCATGGCGACGGCTTGCCGATGGCCGACAATGGGATAAACCTGGGTGATGGTGTGCTGAGTGCTTAGCACTCCTCGTCTAGTCCATAGTCCCGAAGAAAAGATGAATGCTTCTGCTAGCTTAAGAGAGAGACAGCTGGCTGAAGGCTTTGGGGAACACCTTCGGCGCCGCGCGGGCTGCAGAAACTCGGCCCGTGACAAGTGGTATCAGAGCAGACGATTTCTCGAAGGGAACTTGAAAGATGAGAACGCTGCGATGATAACAAACAGGTGGTTCAAAGAAAAATGTTGGCTTGTTTGGTGCTCTAAGGGTTCAGGCATGTTCGTCGGACACTGGTTAAGGTGACCGCGTTGGTGTTGGCAAGATGGAGATCACACGTTCCGAAGATGGTGTTTGGGCGTCAGGAGCAGAAGGGCCAAGAGAGCCGCTCGTAGAGATAGATAGGGTGAGACCCGACGTTGAAAAGGATTGTCCAGGAGGGCAAGTGCCCTTAGTGTTGACATGTCTCGAGGAAGGAGCATGTGCACGGGTTGGCAACATAGCTTGGAAATTTGAGACTTAGTGGTTGTCGGAGATGTTCTGGACTTTACTAAGGAAAAAGTGCAAACAGTGATAGAAAAGTGGGATGATGCTAAGTAATGGACTAGAGGCAAAACACCCGATAAGGCAGCTAGCCACGACGTGACGGGTGCGTCAACCAGACGAACGAATGAAGGCTGAGTTGAAAAGAAATCAAGGGAATGGTAGATGAACTTCTATCGCTCGGGGCAGAGTCACTGAGGACAGTGACGATTTCGGCGGTGGGAGAATGTTGCCGGCCGACTGTGTCTGGCCCAGCCAAGCCAGTAAAAGCTGATGCTGCTTGGCCAGCTTAGGCATAATTGGAAGGCATGTGGGATCAATCGGTCGCCGAGTCAAGCAGAAAGCAATGCACGTGGAATGTGCAGCGCGGTGGTGCAGTGACAAGGCGTATAAATGCATCAAGATCAGCAGTCCCTTTGGAAGTGCAAGTCCGTCGTTGGGGAATCCAGTGGGTTCCCCACGTGTAGTGTTTGGATACACAAGGGGGTGCGCGTGGGTTAGGGGCAATTCCCCCAGTGGGTGCATACGCTGCATTCTACAACCGCGTAGAGTCACGCGGGGGTGAGCAAGTGAATGCTCATCATCGAGTAGGGCGATGGTCGGCCGCCTTACTTAATGACATATAGTCGTCAACTGGCTTCGGCTGGGGACTTCCTCCCAAGGGAAGTCTACCCCCACCCAGATTTCGTTTGGATGTACATAGGCACTTGGAGGAATGGCGAAGTTCTGACACGGCCTCATGGCCACGGCTTGCCGATGGCCGACAATGGGATAAACCTGGGTGATGGTGTGTCGAGTGCTAAGCACTCCTCGTCTAGTCCACAGTCCTGAAGAAAAGATGAATGCTTCCGCTAGCTTAAGAGAGAGACGGCTGGCTGAAGGCTTTGGGGAACGCCTTCGTCGCCGCGCGGGCTGGAGAAACTCAACCCGTGACACTAACACTCATTTCAAATAATTCGTATCTCCTAGCTCAACTAACACTGGTTGTCAACATCAGCTTATCCTTTTAAGAAATCAACAACCCTGATCCCTTCTTCCATGCCACTCCAAGCTTGGCCCATCTGCAACTCTACCCACCAACAATGGACGCCATCTCCTCTCCTTTTCCTGCTCCATTTCCCCAACTGAGCCTCAGTTCCGTTTCTCCTAAAACAACTCCATCCCGCATCACCTTTCCAACCATTACCAACGTCAGAATAGAAGAGAGATGCCAAACTCAACTCAAACCTCAGTCTCTACCTTGTGTTCATGGACAACAAGCTTATGGCATTGGGAGAGTCGGATCTCCCCTATGAGGTGTGGGTCACGCCGGATGGCGATGTCGAAACGATCGGCCAGTGGAACTTCGGCGGGAAGCTCATGATGGGCATGACTGCTCACCAAAAGATAGACCCTGTGACTGGCGAGGTCTTCTCCTTCCGATACGGTCCCATCCCCCCCGTTTCTCAATTACTTTCGAATCGGCAGGGATGGTTCGAAGCAACCACACGTCCCCTTCTTCTCCTTCTAGCAGCCTTCCTTCGTGCACGACTTCGCCATCACCCAGTGCTATGCCATCTTCCCCGACATGCAGATCGTCATGAAACCGCTGCACAAGCTCACCAGAGAGGGGCCGCCAGTGGGCTATGATGCCGGGAAGGTAGCATGTACCAGGGTGATCCCACGCTACACGACCGACGATTCAGAGATGAAGTGGATTGAGGTGCCGGGATTCAACTTCGTGCACACGGTGAATGCGTGGGACGAGAAGGGAGGGGAGGAGGTGGTGCTGGTGGCAGTGAACACCATACTGGTGGAGCACATGCTAGAGAGGATGGATCAGCTCCACTGCTGCGTAGAGATGGTGTGGATCAACCTCAAGGAAGGGAAGGTGGTGGGGAGGAAGCCACTGTCGACCAGAAATCTGGAGTGGGGGGTCATCAACCCCAAGTTTCTGGGAAGGAAGAATCGCATTGCGTTCATGGCGATTGGAGATCCGACTCCCAAGGTCAAAGGCTTTGTCAAACTGGACTTCGTTCAGGCGGGTGAGGATGACTGTGTGGTAGCTGCCAGGTAAACCAGATTTTCCTTTTCTTTTTCGAAAAATAAGAACTCAAGGCAAATTCATATGTATATATATATATATTATGGTTTGGAAAATAATCGAAGGAGTTATCGGTTGTCGGTTGGGTAAATATGTTCTTTTCTTCGGCTTTAGTTTTTTTTTTAGTAATTTAAATAGATAATTCTTTTAAAATTTAATTTTATTGGCTAATAGAATTAATGAGAAGTCTTTTACCTGGAGCGCAACATAATGGATCATGTAAGGTCTTTATCATGATGTGGTCTGATGTTGGTATCAAAGAAAAGAAGTAAAGGCTCAGAAGTTGTTTACTTCTGAGTTATATAGCGAGAACTTAGATCTTAAATTTATGATCCAAGATCAGAAGTACTTTTCTCTTATATTAATCAAATGTTTTTCTAATATAAATGTTACCAAAAGTGATTTCAAGTGTAAGATTGAAAAGCACATGTCGATGGTCCGGCAGAAGAAATTTATGACAATCAAGTTCTTATTATTTCTTATGTAACATCGTATAGCATACCAAGTTTTTATTATTTCTTATGTGCCATCTTATGGTATATCTCACTGCAATCCTAATATGCATCCACACTGTTTAATCTCTAAAACTCATCGATTACAATCAATTTAATTTATGCTCCTAAGAGCATAGCTCAAATGGAGAGGCACATTATGCTGCACGTCTCAGGTTTGACTCAAAGGGGATGTGTTGTTGTACTGTAAGAAAGTGGTTTTTACATGCAAATTTACACTAGATAAATATCTCGTCACATGGTAGTAGGGGCGGAGACAAGGTAGGGTTCGGATGGGCCCTGGCTACACCTCAAGAATTGTTTTTTAAAAAATTTACATGTAAATTTTAAAAAATTTCATTAGTTCTATATAAAATTTTTGAAAAATAATATTTCGACCTCAATTAAAATATAGAAACTTTAATATGACCTCCCTAATGAAAAATTTCTTGTTCCCCCCTACATCGTAGTGACATAACTTTAAACCCTCGAGTAAGGAAAAAGAGGGGGCTTTGGCTTTTGTCAATCAACTTAGTTTAGGGTCCTAAATGGGAATTGATGGATAAAAAATACAAAGAGAATTCCGTTGGAAGCTTTTTTTTACATATTGGACTCCAAATATCTTGGTTTCAGGCCATGAAAGCCGTAAGGAACTCTCTGTGGCAGCCTAACAGACGCCACAATGTCGAGAGTGGGGGAATTGGCGTCCATCACCACGAACCTCGCTTGCCCGCTTCCCTCGTCCTGCGTGTAAGTTAACACATAGTCATTGTCTTCATCGCCACCTTCCTTCTTCCCTACAAAAAATGGCTCCCCAGCAAAGTATCTTTCCCCAAAACTCCTGCTCACCTCAAAATTTTGTTATTTTAGCAGATGATGAAGAAGATGAGAAGAGGAGGTAGAAGAAGAAAGAATTACTGTGGAGTAATGTTCATGGCTTGTGATTAGTATTTAAATTGGTCATTTGTGTAGGCTCATGATCGTTTACGGATGAAAAAATTGTGTGGTTGTACAGCGGAGAATGATGTTGGTGCATGTACTGAGTATAGAAAAACAAAGTAGGAGCAGAGCAAACACAGAATATAACGTGGTTCTGCTTAAGAAAGCCTACGTCCACGGTGGTTAAATACGCCAAGAAATTCTTATTGATTTAGTACAGATGGCGTGAAGGATATATATAGCGTACTAAGGATCTACGCTATAAGGCAGTTTGCTACTGCCTTTGTTACAAAAGATTTCTTCCTTATCCTGATAAGATCTGGTTTCCTTGTTTTTAGAATTTTGCCTTATCGCTATGATGGTTGCAACAACATCGTTGCCATCTTCATCGCTAACCAAAGGATCAGGCCGTTGGCTGTTATGCGACTGATCTTTTCTACAATTTGTGGTGATCTCCTTTCCATAATTGCTAACACTCCCCTTCAAACTAGGCCGCAGAATAAGGCCGAGTTTGATCCGTAAACTGTTGAAGACTTGCTTGGCTAGACTTTTGGTAAAGACGTCTGCAATATGATTTTTGGAAGAGATAAATTTTGTTGCAAGTTGTTTTTGAGCGACACGTTCTCAAACATAGTGAAAATCATTTTGAATGTGCTTGCTTCTTCCATGAGCCACAGGGTTCGCTGCCATAAAGAAGGAACTTTTATTATCACAATATACCACAGGAGCTTTACCTATTTGAATCCCTGTCTTTCATTAGGAACTGAACCCATGTAAGCTCCGCTGCCATCGATGCCATAGCTCAGTACTCAGCCTCAGCACTGGATCGAGAAACAATATTTTGTTTCTTGGCACTCCAAGTAATGCAATTAACACCAAGGTATATACAGAAACCGGTGGTTGAACGTCTAGTATGGGAGCAACCTGCCCAATCAGAATCTGAAAAGGCATATATATCCAAGGTACTTTGCTTCAAAATTTGAAGCCCAAAATGTAGAGTTCCTTTCACATAACACAAAATACGTTTAATCATTTGAAAGTGAGAGTGTAACGGGGCATGCATAAACTGGCTGACGTAATTGACGGTAAACGAGATGTTCGGATGAGTAAGACAAAGATACTGAAGTGAACCAACAACTTGCCTGTAAAAGGTAACATCATCAAAAGACTTGTCTTCTGCTTGTAGTTTATGTATTTTTGTACTCACGGGAGTGTTACAGGGCTTAGAGTCTTCCATCTTAGCCTTTTCCAAAATATCCTTTGCATACTTTGTTTGACAAAGTATGAGGCCCTGATTTGTCCAGGCAACTCCAACGCCTAAAAAATAAGTTAGGCGACCAAGATATTTAGCAGGAAACTCACAGCAAAAAGTATCAACAAATTTTTACAAGGCTAACGCGCAGCTTCCCGTTAGAATCATATCATCAACATATATTAAAAGTATGAGAGTAACAGGTCCTTGATGCAAGGTGAACATGGAGGGATCGGCAAAACTGATAGAAAACCCATAATCAAGGAGAAAAGTACTTAACCTGGCATACCATGCTCGTGACGCTTGCTTCAAACCATATAAAGCTCACTGTAATTTGCAGACATGATCAGGCTTGGATTCATCTATGTATCCAGGGGGTTGCTGCATGTACACGTCTTCACGAATCATCCCATACAAGAAAGCATTTTTAATATCCAGCTGCCTGAGAGCCCATCCTTTAACAAGAGCAACGGTGATAACCATTCGAACCGTGGTTTGTCGCACAACTGGAGAAAATGTCTCATGAAAATCTATACCCTCCTTTTGAGAGAATCCCCGAGCAACAAGTCTGGCCTTCAGTTTGTCTAGGGTCCCGTCAGATTTTAACTTGGCTTTAAACAACCATTTGAATCCTACCAAGTTCATCGTGTGGTCATAAGGAACTAAAACCCAAGTTCTATTTTCAATGAGAGCCTTCTTCTCATCGTCCATAGCTTTCTTCCATCCAGCGTGACGCAAAGCTTGATTGACATTAGTGGGTTCTTTGGGAATGTTCTCATATAAGACATGAAGATTAGCATACCTTGGATTAGGCTTATATGTCCCCACCATAGATTTGGTGGTCCTGGTTCTCGCAGGACTAGCGATAGAATCCGTAGAAGTCTGAGATGAAACATTTGCTTCAGGGCTTGCAAGGTGGTCTGTCTCCAGTAGCACATTATTGACGTCCTGATGTTGATCCATATGGGTAGAGCTATCTGAACTTATATGATTGACTGCTGGTTGTTCTTGGGCAGTGTCAAGAGGCGTTCCAGCACAAGACTGTATGAGAATGTCTTGAGGGTGGCCAGCATTTCCTTCATGAATAGTAGGCTGATCATCAATGTCAAGAGGCGTTCCAGCACAAGACTGTATGAGAATGTCTTGAGGGTGGCTGACATTTCCTTCATGAATAGTAGGCTGATCATCAACTACGGTGGATGGAGGATGTTCAATGGATTTCTGACTGTGTGAACCATGCAGCTCAGTCCATTCATCAAAAGAAATTAAATCTGGAGTTAGTCCACGTCCATCATATAATTTTGCAGGATTCTTATAAGAAAAATATTGTTCATCAAAGCAGACATGACGAGAAACAAAAATCTTGCCTGTCCCCGGATACATGCAGCGGTATCCTTTATGATGTATACTATGGCCAAGAAAGATACAAGGAAGGGATCTGGGCTCAAGTTTGTCCTTTGCATAATCCCTTAAGTATGGAAAGCAACAACAACCAAAAATGCACACGAAATCATACTTAGGTTGCCGACCAAGAAATTTCAGGTATGGCGAATCCATATTCAAGGAGGATGAAGGCAGACGATTTATGAGAAAAACTGCACTGCTAAATGCCTCAAACCAGAATTGTTTAGGAACCCCAGAGTGAAAAAGCATAATCAAGCCTAACTCGGTAATATTTCGATGTTTTCTTTCAGCCATGCTGTTTTGCTGTTTCGTGTGAGCACAGGAAAATTGCTGTTTGATGCCAAGACTGCCCAAGAGTTGAGTAAATTTTGAACTAGTGTATTCTCCTCCCATGTCTGATTGAAAAATTTTTATTCTTGTATTGAACTGAGTTTCAACACACATACTAAAGTGATCAAAACAATCAAAAAATTCAGACTTGCATTTTAATGGATACAACCATGTAAATCGTGACCACTCATCAGTGAAAATAACATAATAGCGATACCCAAGATGCGACGCAATAGGTGCCAGTCCCCATAAGTCAGAATGAATTTTTCCAAAAACTTCCATAGCTCTATTTTCTCTTTCAAGAAACAGAAGTTTACATGCTTTGCCTAACTGACAACTATGACAGATGGTAGATTGAGGAACTGAAGAACTGACGTCAATTAAATTATTTTGATGAAGATACTTGATGACACCAAAATGCGGATGACCAAGCCTGGAGTGCCAAAAATCAGTAGAAACACCCCTAAATCTGGATGAAAAGAAAGCTTCATGAAAATGACTACAATCTTTAACGGTGCCATTAGAATCTCCAATGACATAAACTCCAACTTTCTTACTGCCTTACGCCACTGTCTTGCCCGTTCTCCTGTCCTTTAAGCAGCAAGATGGAGAGGAAAACTCAAAGGTATAAGGTAAATATGTGGTTATTTGACTTACGGACAACAAATTTTTCTTTAATTGAGGAATGTATAACACTTTAGAGAGAGGAATATGAGAACCACGAACGACCAAATTTCCTTGACCAGTATGAGTTATGGGCAAAGATTTACCATTTCCAATAATCACATGATCAGAACCATGATAAATAGACTTGTTAGAAATCTTACCCACATCGCCAGTCATGTGGCTGGAGGCTCCCGAGTCGGCTAACCATTCAGCGTTGTTTCCATCATCAAGGGATAGAGCAGTCATGGCTTGTTGAGTGCCTTCTGCTTGATAACCATGATTGAAACGTTCAAAACACTTAATAGCAGAATGGTATTTTTTTGTGCATATTTGACAAACAACAGCACTTTTGTTTTTCTGATCATCAGATTTGGGAAAGTGGGAATCGTTGATTTGAAACTGATTGTGATTGCGTCCTCTATTATTATTGTAGTTGCGACCGCGACCATGACTATGGTTAGGTTGACGTTGGTTCACCATAGCCATAAGAGGGGGAGTGGGACCTTTGATGCGAGTGTCAAAACTTTGAAGGAGTGGGACAACTTCTTCATAGGATGGAGCAGGAGGTCGAATCATGGCAGTGACAAAGGCTTCATATCCATCACCAAGTCCTTGGAGCAGCCAATAAACTCGTGCCTCATCATCAACAGGTTTCCCAATGGCAGCAAGGTCATCACAGACTGCTTTGGATTTGTTAATGTATTCATCAACAGAATCATCACCCTTTTTGAGAGATGTAAGCAAATGAGTTAGATGAAACTCTCTCTCTCTCGACTTGCGAGAGTAGGCATCCATAAGAGAGCTCCAAATGTCCCTTGATGTCTCTTGACCAACAACTCGACCAAGAGTGCTTTCGGTCAAGGTACTGATTATCCATCCCTTGACGAGGCGATCTGATTTCTTCCAAGCCGTGAACTGGGGATTAACAGTCCTTTTCTGGCCTAAAGGATCAACTGCATCAATGACGAATTCAGCAGGAGCAGCAATGTCTCCAGTGAGAAAGCCTTGAAGATCTTGGCTTTCAATAAGAGCGAGAATTTGTGTCTTCCATAAGAGAAAGTTCTCTGGTCGCAGCTTAAGAGAAACAAAGTTGGAGACGTTGATAGAATAAGGATAAGGATAAGAAATCTGTACCAGCGTGGATGAAGATGGAATAGATGCCATCGTTGGCTCTGATACCATATAGAAAAACAGAGTAGGAGCAGAGCAAACACAGAATATAATGTGGTTCAACTTAAGAAAGCCTACGTCCACGGTGGGAAAACACGCCAAGAAATTGTTATTGATTTAGTACAGGTGGCGTGAAGGATATATATAGCGTACTAAGGATCTACGCTATAAGGCAGTTTGTATATAGCGTACTAAGGATCTACGCTATAAGGATCTTCCTTATCCTAATAAGATCTGGTTTCCTTGTTTTCAGAATTTTGCCTTATCGCTGTGATGATTGCAACAACATCGTTGCCATCTTCATCGCTTACCAAAGGATCAGGCCATTGGCTGTTATGCGATTGATCTTCTCTACAATTTGTGGTGATCTCCTTTCCATAATTGCTAACACTGAGAAGTCCCTACAGCATTCTCCATTCGGTCGTCACTGTCGTCCTTGCAATAACTTGAATCACCAGGGCAATATATTTTTCATTGAAGATTTTTTTTTCTTTGAATGTATTTTTGTTGTTTCCAGAGATATTTTTTTAGTTTCTCATTTTGTCTTTATAAGGGACTCTTTTTTTCGTTTCCATTTTCTTGCTTCAGATGCAGCTTTCTTTTCAAATAAACACTTTCAGACACAAGAAAACAAGTCAGCAAAAAAATAGAAAGGGTAAAAAATCATCTTTTTTCTTACTTTCATTTTAGGCATTTTTCATAGCTTTTGTAACGTCGCACTGCTTGTTTATATTTTTAAATTTTTATTGGTGGCTTGTCTACTTATCTATCTTTTTCATATTGTCTTACTAGTTTCACTATTTTGTATCCTCAAATTCTCTTTTTCTTCTGAAACTCTCTTGCTCATTCCTTCTCTCTTATATATATATATATATATATATATATATGTATGTATAAAAGAAAACACAAGGGTGACTCTACTCACTTATGAGGGTCACATGTTCATGATAGACATTTTGAAGTGATGGGCGTTATTACACACATTTTTTACTTTCTAAGATCAGTAGAAGCTCTGACATGGAAAACTTGTCGCAAACAGTGTTGGTGACGGCTGGTTGCTGATTTAACTTCGATGGTTTTTACGGCAACAGTGGTAACGGCAATGGCTTTATATCCCGTGATGATATAAGCAATGATTTTGTTTTGCATTGTTGATAATAGTAACACTTTTGCAGTAACACTTTTGATTAGTCTATCGGGTTGGTGATCACTGTTGTTTCTTCACTCACCCTGTTTTGAATGGCACCTCTTCCAATCCTTATCCACAAACTACCTTGATTGACTGAGAGAAATCTAATTGAGCCTGACCCGTAAAGGAGGGAAGATATTTTGGTAATTTATTAAAAAGAAATATCTTTCATAGTCTTTTTTTTATTTTTTTTATTTCTAATTTTGTCTTTACAAATTTTTTTTTTTTGAATGTGAACTAAGGGTACTTTCGTTACTAACTATATTCGCGACAAAAAATCCAGCACCAATATGGCACAGATAACCAAATTCAGCCTTGACAAACGCTTCTCCTAACAAAAGATCCTGAGCAAATAAAGCTCCTGTGGTCCAGGCTGCAGGATCTTTATACAGGACCATGGGCTACCTATGCCACGGTCACATTCGTGGGTAATGATCATTGGCATACTTTTCAATTTTTTTGATGTCGTGTTATTCACAACACCATCCAATATCCTCACAGCTCCTCCAGCCATAGTTCTGCTTTTCCACGTTTTATCTTTGTCGTCACATCGAAACAGCGTCAAGAAGTCCTAATTTGTAGCAATCACCATCGTGAGCACATCCTTCGTCCATGGTGGTGGGCTGCTCTTCTGCGATCATCGACAGCCCAAGGAATCGTGTCCAAGATCGTCCTCACCAGTGGAGCCAAGGTATGACCGGCATGGCCCATGGCCCCACTTCAAAGCCTTTTTGAAAAAGATTTACATGTAAATTAAAAAAAAATCACTTGTTTAGTATAAAAAATTTGAAAAATGATATTTTAGCCCTAGTTAAAATTTAGAAACTTTAATTTGACCTGCCTCATGAAAAATTTCTAGCTCTTTCCCTATCCTCAAACTTGACACTGTAAGGAAAAAGGTCTCAAACAAGCCTTGAGTTTAAAATTTATGATTATACATTAATAAATATTTATTATCTTCCATATATATAATTCGTTGGATCTAAAAATTGCATCTATAAAGTAGATTAGAGAAAAATTTAGTGAAAATTGAAAAAATTGTAAAATTTGTTTTGTTTTTCTCTTCAGCACTTTATCTTGGTTGAATCCAACCGTCCTGAAAAAGTGCAAAAATTCAAATGCCTAGATCATGTCTGATGAGCCGGAAATTGAAAAATATTAAACATGATCTAGATCATTACATAAAGTTGGAAGTACAAAAATACAATGTTCATCGAAAGGAGGTGACAGTACATGGAGACCTGACCGACCATCAATAGGTGCACCGTACCCAGCCCAACTTGGGCCCAGCCCCGGGCCCGGTACTGTAGGCTGTAGGCTGTAGCCTGTGTTTACTTGTATCCTGCCAAGACATTAGCGCTTTGATTTTGATGCTATTTACGATGCCCTTCCCTGGCCCCCAAGCTAGGTTTTGTTAGATGGTTCGAGAACTAAATTGATAGTATACAATGTCGTTTTCAACATAAATTTTTAGCAGTCTACAATTAATATTTACGTGTATTAATAAAAATAAGTACTAAACTAGAAAATATGGAAGGATAATTAATCTAATTAAGTTCATTTTAATGGCCTCAATCTCCTCTTAAGAAAGAGGGTTTGAAAGATACATGGGGTTTATGAAACAAATTGTTTATTTTTTCCTACTATTCAGAAAAGGTTTTATAATAGCACTTATCCATCCCTTTCTCCCCCTTCCACCATTAATCCCATCCTTTTTTTTCCTTTCTACCTTTATTTACTTTAATATTCTTCTTTCCCCTTTATCCGAACATAATGTAAAGAGATTTTTGAATGAGAAATTCAATTTCAGGAAGATGGTTTGCTTCTTTGTAGATTTTAGAACTATTCTCATCCAAGGAAAGTTTACTGATAGTGACACACCACCTAATTCCAAAGGAAAAAAAAAACATCCTGAGGCATCAAAGCTAAAGATGCACTTAGTAGAACCTGTATTTGACAAATTGATAGGACATGATATCAAGTGTTTTATGAATCTACTCCACATATTGAGGTAGGTTCATGGGATAATAACAATATGTTACTTTTGACAAATTGGGCCCAAAAAATAAGTGTTTAAAATGTTATACCAAATGTTTTAATTTCTGAAAAAAATAAAACAAAAAGCTATTGTAGGAAATTAATAGTAAATATTTAGGGTGGAATAAATAGGACCGATCGACTCTCTCTCCTCAACACCATAATTAATCTCCCCCTTTGGCTCCCTTTCCGAGTCAAACTCTGTTTCAAATCCAAGAAAGATATCTCTCATTAACTAGGAGAAAGAATGAGCTGGGAAACTAAAGATTGCTCGAGAATTTGATTGGGAAAGTAAATTGATATACTTTTGTGTTTAAATGCTTCCAATAAGAAGCTATCGATTTAGAATCTGATATCATCATAAATGGAAACCAGCGGCCAGCCACCCTTCACTTCGTGTTTAACTATCCAAGGAAATTTAACCTATAGTAAGCTTTTTTACAACTAAAACTATTAAAGAGATACCCATTTGGGTTCAGGAGAGTTGCAGTGGGTAGTGTCCCGGTTTTGTCCATATATATATATATAACAACATGACCTCTCCCTTCCGCAGTGGTGATCTAACAGCTTCCAACATCTTCTTCTCTCTCCTTATCTTCCATGTGTCCCTCTCTTATCTCTCCAAGTTGCCATTTGCTTCCAAGCTCAGAAGATCACCTATGGCGGCCGACGACAGCGGCTTCCAACAAAGGAAGATACTTATTACAGCTGCTTGCCTCCGTAGAAGTTGGTACCATTCTTAACCCAAAAGGATGTCTGTGGGTTCCACTACCACATTCTCAAGGGGCAATGTACATATCTTTTATATGTTAAAATCGACCACTAGAGTGTGCCTTTTCTTTGTTTAGAAGTAGGGTAAGGTGGTTCAGGTTTTCTCCTTCAATAAAATTTGATAACAGTGAGTTAGTAAGTTATTGAATGACAATCGTGAAGTAGTTTGGAAAGGACAATGTGAATTTATTATTAGGGGTTTCCAAGCTTCTTCCTTTGCAACAACATGATATGCCATAGGCCACAGCCAAAACACTGGCAAATAGGCCTAAGAACCATGGCTGAAACTATTTTGAGCCACTTTGTTCTTCCCGTGTGCAACAACCAAAATTCCTGTCGTGTAAGCATATAATAATTGTAAGGGCATTAGACCTTAATGAAGAAGTTCTGAGCAAGATTTTGAATTTGAACAGCCCTCTTTGTTCTTATATGTGTGCATTGCAATTGAATTTTTTTAATTTAGGAGTGGATATTAACAAAATCACACCACACATAAGTATAAGATTTTGCCCCTGACAAGACATGGTAGACACAAACTCTATCTTGTTCACACCTTCTTCAATGCTTCTGGTAGGATATGGAAGTAGCTAATTGTAATTTAGACTTATCTAAAGTAATGATTATTTCTCATTTCTCATACCTTTCTTGAGATCCTGTTAGCACCCTTCTATCTAAATTAATTTCAAATTCCAAAGAAAAGAATATTATAGGCTGTCTGCCCAATTATGATCAGTTGCTGCACATTAATCTATAGCAACTTTTCTGGAAGGTTGCCAACAGGAACTCAAGAAAGGTATGAGGAATGAGGAGGAGTCATTTCTTTAGACAAGAAGCAAAATTAGCAATTTCCATATCCTAGAAGAAGAATTCGGAAAGGTGAAGACCTCAATGCCTGAAAAAAATTGACCATAATCCATCCACAGTCTGCCTGAAACTAACCTAAGCAAAAGAAACAATTCAGAGAAGTTAAAAATTGATTTTGCATCTACCATGTCACGTCATGGGTAAAATTTATAGTCTTTTTTTTCTATCCAAAAAGCACTTTGCTTTGACAAGTCCTTCATGTCTGGTGAACAGTACTTGCTTTCAACCATATTGTTAAAATCATTAGTAATGTATAATGGGCGAGCCAAACTCGAGCTTGACTCTAGATTGAGTTGACCTCGAGCTCTACTCGGTAAACCGAGTTTAAGCTTCAGTTTGGGTTGTTTAAACTCATGTCACTTGATTCACCTATATATATATATATATATATATATATGAGAAAACATAAACAAGGGTGTTAAAATTCATAAAAAATAATCAATATGCCCAAAAGGGTAACAAACAGGGAAGACATGAATTGAATCGAGTTTAAACAAGTCAGCTCATCTTCCTCAAACTCAGCTCGCTTATAACTCGAGTTTTAACTCAAGCTTAAGCTGTTCATTAAATGAGTCGAGCTCAAGTCAAGTTTGCACAAAGTAGTTTGAGTGGGTCCTGAGTCGACTCGACTTGTACATCCCTTAAAAACAAGGATTTAGATATTTAGATCACTAGGTCAGACTTATCAAAAGAAATCACTCATTCTCATTTCTCGTACTTTTCTTGAGATCCTATTAGCACCCTTCTATCTAACTAAATTTCGAGTTCATATAAAGAAGAATATTAGACATTCTACTTAAATTAAGATCGGTTGCTGCCCATTAATATATAGCAACTTTTCAGGAAGGAAAAAGGTGAGATTGCCAAATATTATGAGAGAAAGGGAAAGGATTAAAAAAATATGGTTCAAGACCAAGTGAATCAACCGACAGATCGACTCTTTGCTTTATTTCTTTCCAGAAAATTGAAAAAAGAAAGTCATTGATTTTAAACCTAACATCTTTGTAGCTGTCGAATGTTCTTTTACAGAATAATCGGCAAAAAACCTTCATATAATATAAAAAAGGAAAAAGCAATCTGATTCATCCGTATTCGAGTCCGTATTCGAGCCAAAGAAACAATGAAGAACAACAGTCGAATGGCACTGTACGACTTCTGCAGTACAACAGGACAGGATCAATGGCTCATGGAAATTTCTTCGATCCTAGCCATATACGTCAAAATCCATTCCACCAAGAAAGGGAAAAAAAGAAAAACAAAAAAATGGCAGTCCAACGTCACCTTCGAGCTCCCCATGACACGAAAAGAGACAGGCCATAACCCTAAATGAGATACCTCAGAAGGAAGAGAGAAGGAGACGGAGCGAAGGAAGAAAGTTCGTACCAGTGCGGCATGCCGAACATGAGGGCCCTCAGAAAGAAGAGTGAAAGGGACAGAGTGACTGAAGAAAGCTAGTACCAGTGCGGCATGCCGAACATGAGGGCTGTTGGCGCATGGAGAACCGAAATGGGCGTTGGCAAAACACTGCCGGTACGCACCTCCGAGTGGTTCGGAGGTGCATACCGGCAGTGTTTCTCCAACGCCCATTTCGGTTTCCCGTGCACCAACAGCCCTCATGTTCGGCACGCCGCACTGGTACGATCTTTCTTCCATCGCTCCGTCTCTTTCTCTCTTCTTTCTGAGGTATCTCGTTTAGGGTTATGGGTATCTCGTTTAGGGTTATGGCCTGTCTCTTTTTGTGCCATGGGGAACTCGTTTTTTGTTTTTCTTTTTTTCCCCTTTGTTGGTGGAATGGATTTTGAAGTATATGGCTAGGATCGAAGAAATTGGCATGAGCCATTGATCCTGTTCTGTTGTACTGCAGAAGTCGTACAGTGCCGTTTGACTGTTGTTCTTCTTGTTTGTTCTTCATTGTTTATTTGGCTCGAATACGGATGAATCAGATTGCTTTTTCCTTTTTTATATTATATGAAGGTTTTTTGTCGATTTATTCTGTACAAGAACATTCGACAGCCACAAAGATGTTAGAATCAATGACTTCCTTTTATGCTCAAGATCAAGTTGCGTGCATCACGTGGTGCATGCAACAAATATAAATGCACCCAAGGAAAAAAAAAATGGGTAGGGGTATTTTAAAAAATTTTATAAAAATGTAATTTTTAGACTTTTAACTTTTTCATAACTTTTTTTTGGTCATTGTAAAAGGGTTTTTTTTTTTACTTAGTCGAAGTATTTTGGTCATTATACATCTGGCCCATGCACAATTTTTTGTGCACCGGCTTGTATGCACAAATCAGTTTTGGTTGAGAAGGGGCACCAATAAAAGCAAAGAGGTGATATCTTGGTCGATTCACTTCATTCTGAACAATGCTTGTTGTTTTCACCTTTTCCTTTCTCCCACAATATTTGGCAAAGCCACATTTTTCTTAATTTCCTAAAACTTTGTATTAATGTGCAGCAACCGATCTTAACTTGTGTAGAATGCCTCATATTTTAAAAGAAATTGAAATTTAATTAGACATATAGAGAAAGTGCCAACAAGAACTCAAGAAAGGTAGGAGGAATGAGAAGAATTCATTTCTCTAGATAAGTCTGAATCAAAATTAGCTACTTCCAAGTCCCAGCAGAAGCATTCAAAAAGGTGAAGACCTCAACGCCTGAAAACCTTTCCCATAATAAATCCACAGTCCATCTGAAGCTATGTAAAAAAAAAAAGAAAAAAAAAAAAGAGAAGTTACAATACAGATTTTATATCTAGCATGCCTCCACATGGTAAAATTTGTAAAGATTTTTTTTATTCAAAAAACACTTTGCTTTGATAAGTCAGTCATGTTTGCTGAAAATACTAGTTTCCAACAATATTGTTAAAACAAATAGGAATGTACATTGACTGAGCGGATCTAAAGCTCCACTTGATAAACTGAGTCTGAGCTTGAGATTGGCTCCTTTAAACTCCTGTCACATGACTTATATAATTTTTTTCTTTAACTGAAAATGAAAACAACTAAAAAGGGTGTTAAATTCATAAAAAATTACCGACATGCTCATGAAGGTTAACAGGGAAGACAAGAGTGTGGTCAGATTTAACGAGTTGAGCTCATGTAGCTCAAACTCAGCTTGCTTATAACTTGACTTTTAACTCATCAAGCTTGAGCTCAACTTGTTTGTTAGATGAGTCGAGCTCAAGCTGAGCTTACACGGGTGAGTCCGAGTCAAACCTGGGTTGGCTTGACTCGTTATACTTCCCTAAAAATAAGCATCTAAATAGCTAGTAATTGCATGCAAACAATAATTATTTTATAGTTAGATCACCAGGTTCTATGCTAGATAGTGTAACAGCAGGTTCAAAATAGTTAGGCCTATATTAATCAACCGACCATCAACATTAATTTTTTCCCTCAATATCGTTGCAAGATCCAAATTTATGGCATTCGGTGAGCCACTCAGAGGCAATCAAATTGACAATGAGCTGTGTTATTCCTAATGAGCCCCAAAATGTGCCTTTTCAACACCTCAAATGAGGAAGAACCTTGAAAAACCTTAATATTAAATTCACATTGTCATTTCCTAGCTTTGTCAACAGTGTGAGTTGGGGAAGTAAAAAGCTTGTCTAACTCGCTACTGTTAAATCCAATTGAAGGTGGAAATCTGCGCCACCTTACTGAATTTCTAAACAAAGAAAAGTCACACTCTCATGGTCACTTTCGATGCAAAAAATTATTTATATAAGGTCCCCTTGAGAATATGGAAGTTGAACAAAACTCTCACTGTCATTCTTTTGGGTAAAGCACGGTACGTACCAAGTTCTACACATGCAAGTAGCTGCAATTCAAAGAGTGAGCAGATCTCTAGCCACTTGTTTCAACTAGATAGGCCTGGGATTGAGGAAAGGTGTTGAAGGATCAAATTCCAATTGAATTATTCACATTGTTTTTTATACTTAAGCTGATATTTTTTGTTTTCAACTTGTTAATTTGAACACTTTTATCGTGAGAAGAATAAAGAAATGTGTGATGAAGCCCGACATTTTTAGATGCTTTATTAACCATATATATATATATATATATGTGTGTGTGTGTGTGTGTGTGTGTGTGTGTATGGATACAGATGTTTGAGCATGTGTGCTGAAATCATGGTACGTTTGAATAAGTACCCTTAGCCAGAATCTTGATGTTTGAGTAAGACCATAAAGTCATGTTTGAATTGTCATTGGTTGCCTGACAACTGTTTTTAGTTAGAACGATTGCCTTGTGCTAGACACTGTTTTCAACTAATGACAAACTTCACAAACTACAAGAAAATGGGTATTTACTGACTTGTGGAAAAAATCGTGTCAGTAAACTTTCATCTTTACTGGTGTTTGGGTGTGTGTATCAGTGGAGGGGCACCAATACTAACGTGCAGTGGATCCTGGTGACCTGAAACTTCTTTCTTCGGTAGAGTTCATAAGAAGAAGCCCATAGCAGTGAAATTGCTTACCACTGTGGGTCTATTGTGGTGAAAACTTTCAATGACATGTAGCAAACGTTAGTGAAGGTAAATCATTACTGATGATACTTGTCAAACTTCAGTAAATGTGTGAATCTATAGAAAGTTCAATGATTTTTTTGCCGTATGTGATGAAGCATGTAGTTATGAGAGCATTCACCAGTGTAAGTCTACGATGTGAGAACCTTCAACAACATGAAGTAAAGGTCAATCATTACTGACTCGTACATTAAAACGTCAGTCATGTCATATAGAAAATTTCCCAACTCTTTTTTTTAGTGGTGCTTTTGTGGGCAATGTTAATACAGGTGACATCTTTTGTTACGATGTTTGTAAACGCTAGTAAAGTTTCAATTATTTGATCTCCTCCATTCATTTTAAATATAAAAAATCAAATCATTAGTGATGTCATACTCTGTGTCAAAAAAGGTTATTATTTCAAACATCCCCCTTCCTTCCTTTCCCACACATATTTAAAATTTTAGTAACGTGAAAAAATTTGTGCCAGTAAATCTTTGGCTACTTTAAAAACTAGATGAGCCCTCCTCCTTTTTCAGACTTTTTTTTCCATTGTTTACTCAATCCTACCGGCTCAAAGGTATGTTCGTCTCTCTCTCTCTCCCTCTCTGTACTTTATACGCATATTTTTGTTATACGCATCTTCATTTCATTTCACATCATATTGCAAAAAAGATGATGTCAGTTGCCCCTTCAACTATGGATGCTGAAATTTGTCATGAGTTCCTTTTTTATTTTCTTCTTTTTCTTGTTTCTCATTTTTCTTATTCTTATTAATTTTGTTTAGTCTTTTTTTTTTTTTGTTTCTTTTTGCTTAAGCTGCCTGCATCTCAAGAAAATCTACAGCCAAATGCTTCTCAATTGAACGAAGCTGGTTACATATGTCCTGCTGTGTATGTTTTTTTCGTGGGCCATTTTAATCATGACAAAAAATACCCATGATTAATATAAAAAAAATTTATAGGGGCAAAACGGAAAACTGTAAAAACAAGATTTTAGGATTCAATATAACAAAACTTGTCAATTAGTATTGCTTATCGTTATGACCAATACGCCTCTGTAAATTGCAAAAAAGTGTCTTTGTTTTTTTTGTCTCGCTCGTAGCGTTATCTCACACATCTATCACTATCTCATATCTCTATTGCTGTCTCATACACATTATTTCATGTTTTAGTTATTATATCATACTCATTATCTCATACTTCTATTATTATCTTATACCCATTGTCTTATACTTTTATCATTATCTCATACTCCTGTCGTATAAGGAGACATGAGATCATGATTATGAGATAACAACAAGAATATGATAATGACAAGGGAGATAATATGTATGAGATAATGACAGGGGTACAAAGTAATAATAGAGGTAGGAACAATGTCAGGGAAGGGAAGCTGGTGGGGAGGAAGCCACTGACGGCGAGGAGCTTGGAGTTTGGAATGATCAACCCCAAGTTCCTCGGCAGAAAGAACCGCTACGCATTCATGGCGAAGGGAGACTCGAAGGGCAAATTCTCAGGCATCATCAAACTGGACTTCGATCGGGCCGGTGGGAATGATTGTGTGGTGGCGGTCAGGTACATCAGATCTTCAACCTTTTCTTTTACAAACACAATGAAAACTGATAAGGTAATTATAAAAAAAATACATTGAAAAATCGAGTTCATCCAGCTTGATTTCTTTTTTTAGAATGTGAAATTGTCACCTTAAGATGTTATTTTTTGGATGTGAATAAAGTAAATATCAATTAAGCCTGGGCAATGGGAGGGCGACGGGAGGGCGGGGGGAAAGGGGGGCGGGACTCGGGAGGGCAGGGAAAGGGCATCGAGGAGGGGAAAGGAGGGCGGGCCGGGCCGGGCTGAGCGGCCCGACGAGCCAGCCGGGCCGGGCCCGGGCTATCAGGCTAGGCCCGGGCTGGGCTGAGCGGCCCGACGAGCCCAGCCCGATAGCCCGGGCCCAGCCTGATAGCCTGATGCTCCAGTTTTTGCCTTCACGTGACTAATAGCAGTAATGGAAGAAACAGAGTGGGAGGAAGAAAAAGAAGAGCACAAAGTTGGAAGCTGCCAGATTTAGGGGTTTGCTTCTAAGGGGCTCCTCAAGGCTAATCAACGAGTGATTTCCTAATAGAAAGTTGCTGAGCTTAAATAGGCCGGTCCCTTAGGTTTTCCCCTCAGCCCAGCAATGGTTTGGATGAGGGAGAGACTTTAGGGAAAAGGATGAGCATAATCTCGTAACTGCTTAGCAGTTACGGGATATCCAGATAGGGCTCAATGGCCACTATCCAACATCTCTCACTTGGCCATGAGACCATTTCCACTATATGTGGGTTTTCTTCATTGATCTAGTTACGTGGTTTTCCATAATTGGTTTATCCATCGTAACGTAAAACTTATTCAAGGTTTACAGTGAGGTTTTCCATTCAATGGTTTTTCCTTCGCAACCTTTCAAATATATCTTATCCCTATATGAGCAACATGTTTAGAAAAGAAGTTTTCAGATATCCCCTTAGTTAAGGGATCAGGTACCATATCATTAGCAGGCAAATAGTCCACCGAGATTTCATTTTTCTCTATCATTTCATGAACATAATGGCATTTGACCAGTATATGTTTACGCTTTGAGCTAACAGCTCCATTCTTCATTAGAGATAATGCTGTCTGATTATCACAGTATAGTTGAACTGGTTCATGATCAAGATTTAATTTCAAATATTTCAAGAACCGATTTATCCAAACAGCAAAGGTAGTTGCAACATTACATACTACATACTCTGCTTCCTGTGTGTGCTGAGCAATACATCCCTGTTTCTTACAGGACCAGGCTATCACTCCACCTCCAAAGAGGAAAACATACCCCGAAGTGGATTTACTGTCATCTTTGCAGCCTGCAAAATCTGCATCAGAATAGCCAACTAAAGTTAGTTCATCTGCTTGATAGAACAATTTCAGTCTTTCCGTTCCTTTAATGTACCGAAAAATCCTTTTGACTGCTTGCCAGTGAGGCCATCCATTATTACTTTGATAATGACTCACCAGACCGATACGGAAGCTTATGTCTGGTCTAGTACAAAGCATTAAATACATCAGACTGCCAACAACTTGTGCGTATGGAACATTTAAGTTTTGTTATCCTTCACTAGAACAATCACTCCTACTCAAATTTACTCCTTTAGCTATAGGAGTCTCAACTGGTTTGCAGTCTAACATATGAAATTTCATCAAGATATAATCAATATATCATTCTTGGCTTAAACTCAGGATTCTTGAGTTTCTATCTCGAGTGATCTTTATTCTTAATATATAGGATGTTTCACCCAAGTCTTTCATTTTGAAGTTCTTGTTCTGCCATATCTTCATTTTGAATATTATGTCGTTATCATTTCCTGTTAGTAATATGTTATCAACATATAATGATAGAATACAGAAAAGGCTCCCACTTTTCCAGACATACACAGTGGTCTAGTTGGTTTGCAACAAACCCAAGTTTTGTAATTGTTTTGTGAAAAGAAAAATACCATTGTCTCGGTGACTGCTTCAATCCGTACAACAATTTATTCAGCTTGTATACTTTGTCTACCTTTTCTTTGATGACATAAGCATGTGGTTGAGTCACATATATAGTTTCTTTCAACTCACCATTCAGGAAAACAGTCTTCACATCCATCAGACAAATATCCAAGTCATAGAATGCTGCGATAGCCAAAATTATTCTAATTGATGCAAACTTTGCAACCGGCGAATAGGTTTCTGAGTAGTGAATTTCTTCCTTTTGGGAAAAACCTTTTGCCACCAGTCCGGCTTTGAATTTTTCCACTAATCCATCAGCTTTATATTTCTTCCTCAGCACCCATTTGCATCCAATGGGTTTTCTATCATTAGGAAGATCTACTAATTCTCATACTTTATTCTTTTCTATGGATTCAATTTCTTCATCCATAGCATTCATCTAATTTGACGATTTATGGGAGCTTATGACTTCGTCATATGTCAGATTGTCAGACATTTCATCAATATCTGCTGAATAGCATAGCTCCTCTGCCAGATACATATATAATCATTCAAATATGAAGGAGGAGCTTTAGGTCTTTCATGACCTGATAACGTCTGAGATAACGAAGTACTCAGATCAGTTGGTTCATTACCTAACTGATCTTCAGTCGGTTCATTACCTGACTGTTCCTCAGACGATTCTAGCTTAGTTGGTTCATTAACTGACCTCCAGTCAATTCATTACCAGACTGTTCCTCTGAATAAATCAGTTCATCCAGTATATCATTTCGATATTCAACTGGATCAATATCTTTGTTATTGAGTTCTTTCAAGAACTCTACATTTCTGCTTTCTATAAGTCTCATAGTTGAATGATATAATCTGTTGCCCTTGAATCCTTTTGGATATCCAATAAATACACATTTTACTGATCTGATATCTAGTTTATCCATTTTTTGATCTAGAATTTTCACGTGTGCTACAGATCCCCATCTCCTCAGATGTCTCAGATTTGTTTTTACACCAGTCTATCTCTCATAATGAGTGGTTGGGACTACTTTGCAGGGCACTCGATTTATTATATACATAGCTGTTAACACAGCTTCACCCCAAGAAACTTTTGGTAATTGTGCACTTGCTAACATGGATCTCACCATGTTCAAGAGGGTTCTATTATACTTCTCAGCCACAACATTCTGTTGTGGTGTCCTAGGCATTGTCTTTTGCCTTTTAATTTCAAGGTCTTTACAGTATTCGAGGAATTCATTAGAAGTATATTCTCCTCCTCGATCAGTCCTTACAACTTTAATATACCTCCCAACTTGTCTCTCAACTTCAGATTTGTATTCCTTGAATTTCTTAAGTGCTTCTGACTTGTGTCTAATCAAGTATATATAACCAAATCTTGTGAAGTCGTCAATAAATGTTATGAAGTATAACTTGCCACTATGAGTTTGGACTCTGAAAGGTCCACAGATATCAGTATGAATTATCTCTAATTGTTCAGTGGTTTGAATTACTTCAGACAAAAATAGTTTCATTGTCATCTTTCCATATGCACACGACTCGCATTTCGTCAAATCATTTATATTTGTGTCAGGTATTATACCCTATTCTGCTAGAGTTTTCATTTTTTTGATGCTTATATAGCTTAATCTTTCATGCTATAAGTTTACATTGACACACATTGCACAATCGTAATAAGTAGAACTGGAAGCTTTATTCATATCATTAAGTTTGAACATACCATGTTCATTTACAAATTTTTCATGGAACATGGACCTTCTATGTTTTCCCACTGTTACTTTCCTTGGAATATATCGAACTTCAAAACCTTTCCCAGTCAGTGCGGGAACAGGCACAAGATTCCTTCTCAACGAAGGGACATACAAAACCTCATTGAGTACGAGACTAGTACCCCTAACATTTAGTCGATATGCCCCAACTCCCATGACATCACAATATGAGTTGTTTCTCATGTAGACATTGTTTGTTCCAAGACTCAGTTCTTTCATGTGAATCATGCCTTCCGTTGTCTTTGCAATGTGACGAGTACCTCCTGATTCAACCCACCAACCAGTGTAATCCCCATCTGCAAACAAACATTCTGACATGACACAAATGACTTCTCTATCAGTCTCCTTGCGGCTTCCTCCTGTTGTTGTGGTCCTGGCCATTGTTATCTTTCTTATTTGGGAATTTTGTCCTACAGTTCTTCCTGATATGCCCAGGCTTTCCGCATCTGTAGAATTTCACTACAATTCCTTGAGATTTCTTAGTACCTGCAAAATTACCCTTAAACTTGCCATCGTTCCGATTTTTAAATTGTTTGGGTCTTACAGGCACATGACTACTAGCAGGTTTTTCCTGCACTGTCATTAGTTCTGCATTCTTTCTCTTGGCCAGACGTTGTTGTTGTAAAGCTAACTGTATAGTAATCTTTTCTAAAGTAAGATTATCAAATTGAAGACTCAAGGCAGTAACTGTCATATCCCAAGAAGGAGGTAGGCTGTTCAGGATTGTGCTAATCTGCATGTTGTCAGATATAACATTCCCCACTATGGCTAAATCTTTAGCCATGATCAACATCTTATTAACATGGTCTATTACATTGTCTGACTCTTTCATCTTATAGGAATTATACTGTTCTAACAGTAATTGTACGTGCATTGCAGTAGTGGTGTTGTATTTGGAAGATATAATATCAAACATTTCCTTAGCCGTTGGACAATCCTCAAATACCATAATTTGATCATCTTCCATGAAAGTTAACATGATGGTTTTAGCCATCAGGTTATCAGTGGTAAATGACTCATATTCCTTTCTTTCCTCATCTGTAGGTTTATCTCTTAAAGTGGAAGAAGGCTGGTTGATCACATAAATGAGTCTTTCCAAAGTCAAGGCCAACATTATCCTACGTTTCCATGCATGGAAGTTTGTCCCATTCAGTTTTTCAGTCTTACGTAATTCAGAGGCTCCCATTCTTGATGTTATTTCTAAATTGATTTTTATGGCAAGTAAAGAACAATAATAAAAGGGAAAAACATATCACAATAAATATCACATCAAGAGGTCTCAAACAACATTCTAAAATAATATTTAGAAGAAGAAGACTTTTGATTAAAATTTACAACATGCATCTCTTTTCAGAGTCTATTTTGTGAACATAATTTTGCATAAAAGCACAGTCTTCTGCTCAAATTTCAAAACAAATTTTGTGATCCCACCTTTAGCAAATTATAATAACTCTGAGGGTACCCAAAAGCATTTTCTTATAAAGTTTCTGGTTTCTGTTGAAAATAACTTTCACGAGCATCTTTTTGAAAAACTTTTCAGCAAAAATATTGCGGCTTTTTCAAAAATAACGCATAAAAGGTGGACTGTTTTCACAATTTTCAAACCTCGACTATAAAACCCTTTTCGCTTGATTTTTCCTCATTTTTCCGCTTGATACTCTCTCTCTTCTCTCGAGCTGCTGTCCCCTCTTCGCAAAAAGGCCTTCCGCAGCGCCTCTCCCGCCGTCACTGCTCACTTTCCGGCCATCTTCCGCCAATACTGTGAGGAGTGACCTCATACCACTCAGAGAGCGGCCGGAGCTCCTCCTTACAAGTAGCGAGCAGAATGAAAACCCTCTTCTTTTCGTTTGGGTTTTGGGTCAACATCCAAGAAAATAGGGAGACTCTGGTTGCACGAGTGACGGCAGTCTCTACCTAGGCTTCTCCTTCTACCACCGACGATATTCTGAGAGAAGTGAGAAAACAAAGCCAGGCAACAGGGACGAAGTAGGTTGATTTCTGATTTAGGTTCGCCAGAAAAAGAAGATGGTTTTTCAGCTGCGACAGACAGTCCAGTGTAGAAAAAAAAACTGGTCAAGGTATATTCTCTGCCCTAATTTGGCACATATGATTATCTATCCAATCCCGTTTTAAAAGCATCAATCAGGGTTGAAACACGATTCAGAGAGATCGACAACGCGGACTGACACCTGTCACTAGAGGGTTCTAGTCTACGGCGCCATAGACCAGAAACCCTCTATCCTCTAGAACCACAGCCATAGTAAATATGGACGCATAAAAAAAAATTCATGACAAAACAAATTTTTTGGTAGAGTATAATAGAAAGCCTTCACCTTCTAGAATTACAGTGCACATAGATTGTTTCAGGGAACTACAGACGACATGCTTCTTACATTCAGATTAGCTATCAATTTAGCATGCATCTGATATCATTCCTCATGTACAACAAGTTATTTAGTCTAGCATCCTTCATGTATACAACATAGCTTTGAATATAGCATGCTCTAGGCATACACTGTCTGTGCACTATATTGCAAGAAGACAACTTACCTTTTTCAAACGTTGATCTCCTGTGCTCTGATACCACTGTTGGAGTGAAGGCAGTGGAACGACGTCTCAAGCTCCTCAACTGATTCACCACCGGATGCTCGAGATTTAGCCTTCACGTGACTAATAGCAGTAATGGAAGAAACAGAGTGGGAGGAAGAAGAAGAAGAGGAAGAAGAGCACAAAGTTAGAAGCTGTCAGATTTAGGGGTTTGCTTCGAAGGGGCTCCTCAAGGGTAATCAACGAGTGATTTCCTAATAGAAAGTTACTGAGCTTAAATAGGACAGCCCCTTAGGTTTTCCCCTCAGCTCAGCAGCGGTTTGGATGAGGGAGAGACTTTAGGGAAAAGGATGAGCATAATCTCGTAACTGCTTAGCAGTTATGGGATATCCCCGGATAGGGCTCAATGGCCACTATCCAACAGTGTGCAGGAGTTTTGGGGAAAGATGCTTCGCTGGGGAGCCATTTTTTGTGGGGAAGGAGGAAGACGGCGACGAAGATAATGGCTATGTGTTAACTTATACACATGATGAAGGAAGCGAGGAGTCGAGGCTTGTGGTGATGGATGCCAGGTCCCCCACTCTCGACATTATGGCATATGTTAAGCTTCCACAGAGAGTGCCTTACGGCTTTCTTGGCCTCTTTGTCAGTAAAAAGGATCTGCGAAAGCAGAAGAATTGGAAATGACGATATTAAAATTTGGAGTGGTATTATCTACAAACACTCGTAAGTTAGTTTTGTGTGGTTATGTATCTATTATATCACCCAAAAGAAGAAGAAGAAGAATTGCACTGGAATATTAATGTGCATGGCTTGTAATACTAAAGGTTGGTCACTTGTTTGATTGCCAAGATAATTTTTACTTATTTGCCTTATACAAATTCAACCCACTGAATTATCATCAACAAATAATCAAAGATGCAATTTTTCTTCAAGTGATTAAGGGAAAGTCACATCAGTCTCATTCCAAGTACAGTTTCGATGAAAACTACATTTAAAATTTAAAATCGTCATCGTAAAATTTTGAAGTATGACTTTATTAAAAACCCAATTGATGTTGGATGAGTAGAAAAAATATTTTATCCCACCATCTAACAGGAAGGCTGAAGCTTATACCTTTTTCCTTTTCCCTCATCCTTATAGTATCAAGGGTGGCTCTTTTATCTTTCAACTTGCATATTGATAATTCTTTTTATAATATAGAAAGTTGACGCTTTTAGAGTTCAAAATAAAGACTGGCTGATTACCATCCCGAACCCCATCCACAATCCCCACTAGAATAACTCATAGTAATGATAAATCAAGGAAGAATTAATTGTAAGAAAACTTACAGTGACTTATCGATAAAAGATATGACATTTAACATCAAGAAAGGTTAGCTAGCCGAATGACACTAAGCTGATTATATGCCAAAGCCTATACACCTTGCAAAGACTCATATATATTACATGTTCCCCGGTCCGTGGGGACCCATGTCATGGACTGAAGCTATCCATTGTACATTCGTGCACGTAACTCTCTTTCCCCTAGACATTCTATTTTCCCCTTGACACTTGTCAAGGGCAATAGGAAGAGAGAAGGCAAAGCTGGCTATGACTACATCTCTATATACAAGATGTAAAATGACCAAAATACTCTCCTTAAAATTAAAAAAAAAAAAAACTTTAAAAGGACGAAAAGAGATTGTGAAAAAGTTCAAAAAAATGTCTAAAACGCCTATTACTTTTTAAAAAATATTCAAAGCTTCCTTAATAAAACTCTAGTACATACGTTTCGGCTGCACAAGTATGCACACAACTCGATCTCGAATAAAAGAAGAGTTTGAAGAGTTGGTGATGAATTTAAGATGGCGAAAGTAGCACATTTTTCACCATTTTTTTCATTTTCCTTTCATTGATTTGAAGAGTATTACGAACGAAAAATCTTGCAGAACAACAAGGGAAGCTTAGAAAAACCAAAAGAAAAAAAATTGGTACATTTTAAAAGAGAATAAACAACACGTTTCTGGATCAGTAAATTCCTGATGTCGCTGCATCATTACTGCTGAACGGGCTTGAATTATTGTGACAGATGAGACGTGTTGTCAACGAAAGGCCTTAGGTTATACAAGACTCATGACAAGGCCAACTGTTTGCCAACGTCTTTGCTTTTTTCATTTTCATTGGAGAACATTTTGATCGTAAAGGGAATCTTATACAACAAAAGTTAAAATTATTATATTATCAGATCAAACATAGCAAAATGCATGGTAGAACAATATATTCAACAAAGCTTTGCATTTGCGTTGATTGTTTTAAAAACCCCTCAGGAAAAGAATGCCCGAGGAACATAACATAGTTAGCACGTTGAAAAATCCAGTTGTTAATTTTATTTTCATGGGCGTCATTTATTTGAACTCCAAATGATGGATGCACGACATTTAGTTGATGGGATGGGTGTGTTGCTTTCTACCAAAATGTCGAAGCAATTCATGACAATGTGAGAGAAAAAGAAAGAGAAATTACATCACGACAACTAAAACAAAACCATCAAGGTATGACAATTGAGATCTAAAGTATATTAATTTTCACAAATCCAGTATTATTGTAAATGTGTTCATCAGGATTTAGTGGAGAATTAATTTATGTTCTTTTGATGAAAAGCGTGGCTAATTTTCTGATACAAAATATTTGTGAAATTTCCAGTGATGTTCAATTCATTTAAAAACCAAGATATAATTGATGGTAACTATACGTATCTTGTTGGTTAAAAAAATAATCCCGTAAAACATATCATTTATGGTAACTTTGCATAAAGTAAATAAATGGAACAATTTATCAGCTATAACATAGGGGTCATATTGGGATAGTCACGTGAAGGTTTTTTACAAAGAAAATATTAAATTTGTCATGAACATCAGCTATCGTCATATTTAGTTGTTATATTACAGTAGACAAAATGTTACGTATTATAGATATTCCGAGTATATATGATAATGACTCTTACAAAAGTAGATAGTCCAAGTAAGAGTAGATCCTAACCAATAGATCATATTCTTTTAATATTATTTACTAAAAAATCGATTTAAATTAATTTTAACACTTAAAAACAACTTAAAAAATTACGCGAGACAAGCCGATATGCTAGATACATATCTAGTCATGTCAATACATCCAATTTGGATTAGATTGACATCAGATTGGGTACAGATTCTGACTGTGGACGGGTTCCCATTGAATTTAATTTCAAATAAATATCTTAATATGGAAATCTCTTACATTTTTGAAAATCGGCAAGGTTTGTTTCAAAATCCATATTCAGATTTGGATATGAATGTAAAAATAGGATTTGGGTTTTCAAATCAGGTTTCATATTCGGATTCAATATCACTTTTAATTTTTTTGTTTGTAATCCAATCCAAATTTGAATAAGAACACACAAATATTCGGAAAAAACGGATACGGTTAAAAGTATATCTAATTGAAATCTGATATGTTGACATGTCTTCATGTCAAATGTGCCATATCAACAACCAAAACAATATACAAACATTAATTTATGGTACTATAGTTAGAAACAATTTAATGTAGACGATTTGTATACAATTGTTTGCTTGCGAACATGAAAGAGAGAAAAACTGATCCACCAAGTTGGTATAAGACGTGTGTGTTTGTTGTGTATAAAAAGTCTGTATAAAAACAGATCGACCCATTTGGCAATTTATTCAATATACCTTTTTTGCAGAATTTCTTGTCTTAATGCATAATCCTTTATAATCTACTATTAAAGTTTTAAGAATTAGTTAAATATCACTTGAATTATGACATTTGAACTCAACACATTTTGTTGAAGGCATATATATATATAGATAAGCACATTAGATGTAGATGGCTGAAAACCGATGGTGCTAGATCCTTTTTGAATTGGGAAGGGAAAACCCTCCCTTGGCCGTTCTCTTGACAAAAAATATTGGGAGAGATCCATGGCCCTCCCTTTCCGTTAACCTTAATGGTAAAGGTGAAGGGCCATCAGCTCTTTGGAGTGGTGTCAGATTGCATGCGTCCTCTTCTTGTCTGGTGCGAACCTCCCTCGACGACTCATCGCTTGTCTCGACAGGCTACTTGGCCATAACTTTGTATCATATACCCACAAGTCCCAGACCAAGAGCGCCGGAAACCTTTGATGAAGTACAAAGAAGCTCTTTGTAGGGGAGGAAAGAAAATACAGTTGGGAAAACAAAATCTGCAAAGGGCTTTGCGAGGTCCTACAAAAAACTCATCTATACCGGTGAATTGTTTCACTGGTTATAGAAATAGGCCGCACCATTTGCTAGCGAAATAATGAACTATTGAGATGATTAGTTCACCGGTTTAGTGATTTGTCAACGGTATAGTCTTTCCAGCCAATAGGGTTTTGGTAAAAAGAATATACGGTGGTCGTTCGTTATCGGTATAGGTGTTGGCACCCAAATTTTCGTTCAAATGAAATCCACCCTCATTTATTGCGTGAAAGCAATCACCGCTATAATTCTTCCTCTTCTTCTTCTTCTTCTTCTTCTTCTTCTTGAGTGTACTGTAGTCACTTTGTTGAATGGGAGGAAAGGAATGAAGAAACCACGCCCCAAGTTTTGGTGTGAAATTTGGGGATGAGGCATAATGCAATTCCTCATCTATGCAAGCGACTGACAGATGTCTAATAGAGTGGCAAGTTACACTGTTTAAACCAAATTCTGGGTCAATTCAAGGATACAATTGTTTACAGTTTGACTTTTCTGTGGATCAATCAAGCATGTGGTTGAGCATTTCCACCTCCGTGAAGAGGAAGATTGACATACTTAACATACTCGGAAGAGAAAGACTTTTCAAAAAGAGGAACACGACATTATCTCAATAAAATTACAAAAATATTTTTTGACCATACTTCAAAATTATTGCAATATTTTCTCAATAAAAAGTCTTCTTATTTTTTTGCAATATTTCCAAAATACCAGTGATAGTTGTGACAGCTGGTTCATATGATAGTTACAAATATTGTTATGGGTTTTAAATGACAAGGTTTTTCTCTGATACAATATGGTAAAGATATTTTTTCTCTTTAAAATCTTGGGAAAATCACAACATTTTTTAAAAATAAAATCCCAAAACTAAAATGCAAAATATATGATAATAAAAACGTAGTAATAAAAAATGTAAAAGAGGCCAAAAAAACGTGTTCCTTTCATGTTCTTTTTGGAGTTCTTTTCCTTTTTGTTGTCTTTTTCAAAAAGAGGTCTTCTTTCAGTTTTATACGGCTGATCTATTATTATTGAAGTATAAAACTTTTTTTTTTTTAAACACTTTTCCTATGACTATGGTTCTTATCAATATTTACCTCAATAATGAAATCACTATATAGTCCAAAGAAATGTTTAGGCACCAAGTATGGTAACTTAATGTGACAATGAGTACATACCATACCAACATTACCTCTGTATCAACCATTATGTAGCCAAGACAAATGTTTAGTTAGCCTAGTTGCAAGCATAGCAACAAAGACTGCTTAGATGTCAATAACAGGGACATCTAAGCACCTTTTTCTTAAGTTAAATTTTCCTTAGTCATGCAGAATTTAATGGCATGTTTTTCTTCAACTCTAAGGGGGTGTTTGACTACTTCAAATTTGAAATTGATGGATCTGATGTCAAACTTCACTGATGTAGCAAATACCAAGTGGAATTTGAAAATCTATTATACGATTGGGTGCAGTTAAAGGGGGCACAAAGTGGGAGATTCAAGCAGTACGCATGGTTAAGTAACTTAAAGATGTAAAAAAGGTTTAGATTTCAAGAATCTAAATACATCGAAAGCATCTACAATTTGGTTGTGACAGGGGCAGGTTGAGTTGTTTTTTGAATTTCCCATTTTCTCAATGGGTGAAAAACAAAATTTTATTACACTTTTATGCTTGGGGGGAGGGGGGGTGGTGTATTGAGTTGAATCTGACAGATCATTGTGTGATTCAGTCGAGTTTGAATGGGGAGAGCAATACCATTCATGTGGAGACCAAGAGAAACCCCCCAAACACTCGGTCTTGTGACTGGTAGTCGAGTGGGTAACCTGTTCCAAAGGACAACAAGGTTCTTCCAATCATTGGTAACCAATTTTTAATTGTTTTCATATATCTTTCTTATACTATAAGAATATTGATTTTTTGTTGATGGCTATGGCCATCAGCAAACACCTCTGAAAACTGTGAGGAATTGAATTAGCGATGGCTTTGAAGCCGTTTCGTGTGGGTACTGTACTGTGAGATCCACACTGCGTAGCAGAAACCATGGATCTACGTTTTAAGATCCCTGTAGATCTGTGGAATCCTTGGATCTGAGATGAAAGGCTTGAAACATACTTTTGACCAAACCCATCCAGCTAGTTCCTGTCATCCAAATTGAAACTAATATTTATGTGAAGACAAAATAAGATTTCTCCTTTTCTCTCTCTTCCATAGAAGGAGATAAGATGAGATAATGTGATGGCAACGTGTGGCAGAGATTGTACTAGGGGTTGCCATGGGTTGTCGTGGGCAGTGCATCAAACTAATTCATGTGCACAGCTTCCAGCACAAGTACGTCAAATCCCTTTCTTTTAGTAGCAAAGTTATGAGAGGCACACATAGGGAGAGATATTTTGATAAAAACGGCCACATTTATTTCCAATTAAAAGAAGCATGACTACTTAGTAAAGAGGCACTTAGCTCATTATACCAAACTATTTTTAAATAAATTATTATTCATGACATTGCAACAGTATTAAGATTTAGCTGCAACACCTAATTCTTTATAATCTCGATTGCTTCTCTCTCTCTCTCTCTTCATATATATATATTGTGGCAGAGAGTTCAGCACGCTTCTTCGTTCGTGCATATAACGAGCATATGCTAGGTGCGGACCCTACTATTAATATGCATATTCATTATCTTGTTTAAACCTTGTATATGCATGTGTTGACAACAAATATGTATGAAATACCAAATAAGTATGACATAATGATTATGGAATAATGAGTTAATGGATGGGCAAATGTACGAGATAAGGTTAAACATAAGTATGAGATAATGTTTATGAGATAATAAAATATTTATGAGATAATGAATAATGAGATAATGGATAGATGTATGAAATATCACAAACATAAGCATGAGATAATGTTTATAAGAAAATAAAATATTTACAAAATAACGAGATAATGCTATGAAGGGGCAAAAAAAATGAAAACTGCTTTTCAATGCTTAAAGGGTATATTGGTAATAACGATATGTATATACAAACTGACAAATTTTACTTTTATCAAATTACCAAATCTTCTTTTCCCAGTTTCTTTTTTTTTTTTCCTCCAAAAGGTTTCCTTTTGTATTAATCATGAGCATCGTTTGTCTTTATTAAAATGACACGTGAAATTACATCCAAAGGAGCCATCTTCAGTCTAGCGATGATGAGGGTAGCGTTTGAGGAAGACTCTTACAGTAGGAGATTTGGTTGATCGATTGAACTGTTTCCAATCAAGCAGCGACAATTTATTTATTTTTATTTATTTATTTATTTTGCTTTCTTTCCTCCTGCTAGGGCATCCCCTTCCATCTCACCTTCATTTGAGTGAAGGTGAGAGATTTGTCTGATTGATCAGTAGGGCACTGCCAGGACAAATCTCTTTCTGTACACAGTCATATGTTACAGGAGAAATGTCTGATTTGAAAATTATGTTGCTAACGTTTCGAAATATATGTTTGCTATGAAAATACCCTATGTGCACCCCATAGAATCAGCCTTGTTTCAAAATTTATTTCGATTATATGAACAAACATTCATATCTGCTGAATATTATCGCAGGTTTGTCCTGATTACGTGCGTTGAGGTTTCAACTTCTACTACTCAGCAGAACCCAAAAACTTCGTATTATTGTCTCCCTCTTGAAGCCATCTTGCTTTAGCTTTGTTTTTCCACAATACTTTTTTCCATGAGAAGTGCATTGTTTAAGCCTTCTCTTAACTTCTGGTCTTCTTCCAGTGCTAGAAGATGAACTTCCTCCATTGCTCGCTGAATCTCTTCTAATGCCCTGTATAAACAATGAATTTTATCTTCAATTCACCCACATTTAATCTTATTCCACTGCTGCAGTCTTTTTTTAGGCCCCCTTAGTTTGTTAAGTAGGCGGACGGATACAGAAGGCCGGTCTCACCGGGGTGTTAACGAACACAAGACAACATGGACATCGTTTGTTTGGATTTCTAAGTGACTCAAAAGAAACTGCAGAAGTGGGTAAAGCAAAAAAAAGGTTGGCGAAAGAGTGCATACTGTTTGACTTTAGATTTTTTCAGGAATCATAAAAGATGGTCAATTCCTTGGTGAGTGCCACTGGTGGTGGAGAGGTTCAGTGCTTAAAGAGTGTCAACGGGTCGCAAGCATACCTAAACCGAATTGGGTTCTCAATATGCAAGGGATTTTGGTGTTGAAAGTAGCCTGATATCATGCTCAAAAACTGTTTGGTAAATTGTCTGGGAGAATTCTTTTAACTATGTTATGTTTTTTTTCTTTAGACATAGAAAGTGAAAGCTGTGACTTCATAGCAGAAGCAACCATAGGTGAAAGTTGGATATTGGATTAAAGTTTTGGTTTTATGTGCATTTTGTACAATCACAACATTGGATAGTTTTTGTTCATAAAATTTCAATTTGTGAAAGCTTTCACTTTTAATTCGACTATATATCATATATAATGCTGCAACTATGAAGCCCTTGGCGTAGAGCCACAATATACATAAATATTTTTGGCAACTGTTACTTTTGTTGCTAATGAAATATGAAGCCGTACTCAAATATTTTTGGCAACGGCTACTCTTCCTGCAAAAAATATAGGCAGCCGAGCTCAAAAGCTTTTTGGCAACAGCTTAGCCCTTGTCCAATAGTTTTTGGGCACAAGACCTACGACAAGGGTGACCCTTAGAAATTGCTAGAGTATAGGTCATCAACAGCAAACTAACTTATTGGCCACGTCAAAGACCCTAGCCAAAAATACTTATTGTTGTAGTGATAGCATGTGAAAAAAAAACACGTAAATAAAATGAGAAAAGAAGAAAATAAGTGGGAGTATGGAAAAAGAGAAGGTTGGAAAAACTAGTCCCAAAAAACTAAAACTAATTGTGTGTATATATATAGTGAATGGTGACTGTAGCTTCTTTGATCATTTGGAAATTAAGGCCACCTTTATCACTCTCTCTCTCTTTGGCAAGACAAGATTCAAAATGGGATTTTCAAATCTTGGTGTTTTTTATGGGAAGAAAACACTTACTGTGCTTCCCATCCCAGTGGGGGCAGAATTTTTTGGTTGGAGGGGCACTAATCAAAAACTTCCATGCTAGGAGGCTTATAAATAAATATAAATAATCAAATATTTTAAGATAATAATGTAAAAATAATGATACTTTCAGGACTCATATGAACAATTACCCACACCAGACCACATGTGGTTTTGTGGTGTCTTATTCAACATTAGGAAACCTTAGTTTTTAGAGTTTCTGTGCTCTCAAGGGTAGATAGCTGATACGTTATATTTGAAAGATCAATTATGCCATCTTTGGTTGGAGGGAAAGGGAATGGAAGGAAAGGGAGGGGTAGGAAAGGAGAAGGAAAATGGGAAGAAAGGAAAATGAAGCAAGGAGATAATTATAAAGATTGTTTGGATAGAAAGAAGAGAACAGTCCTTCCTTTCATTTTCTTTTCATTTTATTCCCTTCCTTTTCTTTCCCACCTTTACAACCAAACAAACTTTCTAGTTTTTTTTTTCATTTCTCTCTTTTTTAATTAGCCAACTAAATAAAAGATGGATTTCTCTTTGCCACCCGTTCCTTCATTTTTCCTCCAACTAAATAAAGTGTTACACCCTGTTTGGATGAAGGGAAAGAAAGGAAAATGAAGACCTTCCCTGTGTTTAGATGACTAATTAATAGGGAGGGAAAGGAAATGAAAAGAAAGTTAAGAAATGCATTTGGGTTCAAAAGAAAAGAAAGGAAAGAAATTTCTAATGTAAATCCAATCCCTCTAAAATTGAAGAGATTAGGAGAGACAGGAAAGAACATCATTTGTTACTAACAAAATTTCCCTTTTCCCTTGCGATTGTGATTTGCTCTCCAACGTCCAAAAGGTTCACTGGTGATAATGGCAAACGATAATAGGTTGTTGATTAGCTTGCACTGCTTTTGTGCAGGTTCATGAGGACGGTAGAACAATCTTGGGTACTGGAAGACGGAAATACACCTTTTTAATGCATTTACTGTTTCCTCTCTATGGTAGTTTCATGTTTTGCATGTGGTAGTCTGGTTTCTATTGCTTTTCTACTGCCTTTATACACTATGCATGTAAAGTTTGCATTTTCTCCTTTTTTTCACTGGTTTGACAATGGTTTATTCTTTGATTTCTGATGGTGCTCATCATGCAACTTGGGTTTGAGAGTTGGAATTGTCTGGTTTGTTGATGGGTGTTATTGGTTTTAACAGTGACATTAGGATGTTACGTGTCGATCACTTGGTTGTTATGCTTAACAGTAGGTCTTCACTTTATTAAATGCCTGGCCTTGTTGTCTTGGTAGTATGCCAGCGTAATAGAAATCTCTGGTTGATGTATCATAAGTGCCCAGGATCATTGTTCATCAATGAATGGGCCTAAAAGGATGGATTTACTTTGTGTATTGTTTGACATAGTTTGTTGCTTTGTTTGTGGAGATTTCAGATTCTTTGTTACTTCTGCAGTCATGGGCTGAATTCACCTTTCAAAATATTTTGTGTTGACAGCCCTCAAGCACAATGTCTTGGACATTATTTTTGTGCCATGTGCTAGTAATAATAAAACATGTAGGTCATAGGACCTTTATTTGCTTTGTGTTCTTTGCAATTTGGACTTTTAATTTTAATTGTACTATTTTCACATATCGTTTTAGAATGCATGAGACGTAGATGCATAATAAGTTCTATAGTGTTAAAGGTATTATTGTAAACTAACTCTAATTCTCTCCTTTCCTTTCTTTGATATAGTCTAAACAAACATTCTATCCAAACAAGCTTTTATAACCATCCCTTTCCTTTCTTTCATTTTCTTTTCCTTTCCCTCTCATTTTCCTTTCTTTTTCTTTCCATTCCATCAACTCATTTTTCTCTTTTTCCCTCCATTCAAACAATAAGTTAGACACAGACACAAGAAAGAAGTCTTTGACAATACTCAAGATAAAGGTAAACAAGAGATGTGATGTATTAACTTATCCACAAGTTATATATAAGGATCCCGTTATCATAATGCCATATACGCTTTTTCCTAAATTGAAAGCATGCTGTCGCCTGCAAAGAAATGGAAAGAAAAGAGATATTAGGGACATATGAAAGAAATATTTAACATTACTTAGAATAGAGGTGAGTTAGAGATAAGATATGTTAACTTATTCAATGACCACATATTGTTCCTAAATATATTTGCCTTATACACTTTCTTCGCTAATTCAAAAGCAAGGGGTCATCTGCAACGATGTGGCGCTTTCAGTGGGCATTCAATTGTTGGGCCCCAGGCATCACTCTGGTCTCATGACTGGGTGATTTTTATGAATCAAAGGTTCTTTAGCCAATAGTTATGGTGACTGTCACTTGAACTGAAACTTACTTGCCACAAAATTTACTCGATTACTTACTTTCGAGTGTTCATCTTATTATAAATGCTGGTTCAGTAGAGCGGGTGATTTAAATTCATATAGGATCAGTGCAAAAGTGAGGGTGGAGGCTAATAGACAGCTAATCTTCATTTAAAATTCTTCTGGCGTTAACCTTCTGCATTTAAAACCAACTGCGTTTTAAATGAAACATTAATATGTAACATGTAAATTTAAGCATAAAGGAGTGTTACCTAAACCTCTAAAGTCATTCCTAACCCTGAGTAGAGTCACTTCTGCCCGGATAGCACCAGTGATTTTCATCGAAACAAAGCTCATTATGACGAAAAAGACTGCTCGACGGACAGACAGATATGAAAGATTTTTTCTGCTGCCATCTACTTTAAGGATCACAAAAAGAATGTGTGTATCAAAGTCCATTTTTCAGTTGCTTCAAATGACGGCTCAACGGATAGACAGAGATGAAAGATCTTTTCTGCTTACATCTACCTCGAGGATCACAGAAAAAATGTGTATATCCACGTCCAATTTTCAGTTGCTTCCAATGATATGGTTATATCCCTCATTCTTCTCTCATTCACGATACATTCAACCTGGGGCAGGGGGGGGGGGCTAGGCCGTCACCCCACCCCAGCTAATTTAAAAAAAAAATACATTAAAAAATTTGAAATCTTTTAGTTGCGTAATATATTTTTTGGATTTTAGTTTGACCTACGGGATAAGTTAGTTGGACCATTTGGTCCGCTCCAGAAAAAAATATTAATTCATTCAAACACTCATTTCAATTAATTCCTATCTCTTAATAATTCGTATCTCCTAGCTCACCTAACACTGGTTGTCAACATCAGCTCATCCCTTTAAAAAATCAACAACCCTGATCCCTTCTTCCATGCCACTCCAAGCTTGGCCCCCCTGCAACTCTACCAACAATGAACGCCATCTCCTCTCCCTTTCTTGCTCCATTTCCCCAACTGAGCCTCAGTTCCATTTCTCCTAAAACCACTCCATCCCGCATCACCTTTCCGACCATTACCAACGTCAGAATAGAAGAGAGACCCTAAACTCAACTCAAACCTCAGTCTCCAGCAGCTACTGCCACTACCACTACCACAACAACAGTAGCAGCTCCGCCTCGCCTCCCCCTTCTTCAAAAGAGCCAATTAATTGAAGAAGAGCATAAGCACCTTCTCTGCCATTGGAGCATGCTCGTCCTATTAGACTACCTTCTCTGCCATTGAAGCGTCCTCGTCCTGTAACGATCTGCAACATTTCGGATGATCTGATAAACAACTTCATTGACAGACCGCTGTGGTCGTCTATTAACCCCAAGGATGTCTTGGCCAACAACTGCGCCGGATGGCGACATCGAAACGATCGGCCAATGGAACTTCGGCAGGAAGCTCACGATGGGCATAACTGTGCACCCCAGGATAGACCCTGTGACCGGTGAGGTCTTCTCTTTCCGATACGGTCCCATCCCCCTGTTTCTCAATTTCTTTCGAATCGGCAACGATGGTTCGAAGCAACCAGACGTCCCCATCTTCTCCTTACAGCAGCCTTCCTTCGTGCACGACATCGCCATCACCCAGCGCTATGCCATCTTCCCCGACATGCAGATTGTCATGAAACCGCTGGACATGCTCACCGGAGAGGGGCCGCTATTGGGCTATGATGCCGGGAAGGTAGCACGTATCGGGGTGATCCCACGCTAGCGACCGACGATTCAGAGATGAAGTGGATTGAGGTGCCGGGATTCAACTTCGTGCACACGGTGAATGCGTGGGACGAGAAGGGTGGGGAGTGTTGGATGTTTTGTGCTTCGCAGCGGAAGTCTCCCTTATAGATGCAGCAAGATCTCCAACAGACGTCCCTTGTGAAGAACAGCAAAACAAAAGCAAAAGGAAGAGGAAGAAGGAGAAGTCAGCTTTTTGGGGTTTACTTCTAAGGGGCTTCTCAGGAGTACACCATTCAAGAGAGCTTGCTGGGAATTTATACTCCAGCCCCTTAGGTTTTCCCCAAACCTCAGTTGCGGTTAGGGTGAGAGATTTTAGGAAGTAACTTTATCTCTATAGAGACTATTGGGTTGATCTCGTAACTGCCTTGCAGTTACGAGATATTCGGATAGGGCTCAATGGCCACTATCCAACATCTCCCACTTGGCCATGAGACCGCCAGTTTTCTTCCATTATATGTGGGTTTTCTTTATTTAATTTGTTACGTGGTTTTCCTTAATTGGCTTATCCAACGTAACCTAAATATTTTTCAAGGTTTACAGCGAGGTTTTCCATTCAATGGTTTTTCCTTCGCAACCTTTCAAATATATCTTAGCCCCATATGGACTACATGTTTGGAAAACATGTCTTCAGTTTTTCTCTTGGTTAAGGGATCAGCCACCATATCATTAGTAGGCAAATAATCAACCGAGATTTCATTTTTCTCAATCATTTCATGAACATAATGGTATTTCACCATTATATGTTTACTCTTTGAGCTAACAGCTCTATTTTTCATAAGTGATATTGCTGCCTGATTATCACAGTACAGTTGAACTGGTTCATGATCAAGACCTAATTTCAAGTCCTTCTAGAACCGATTTATCCAGACAACAAAAGTTATTGCAATGTTACACGCTACATACTCTGCTTCCTATGTGTGCTGAGCAACATATCCTTGTTTCTTACAGGACCAGGCTATCGCTCCACCTCTAAAGAGGAAAACATACCCCGAGGTGGATTTACTTTCATCTTTGCAACCAGTAAAATCTGCATCGGAATAGCCAACTAAAGTTAGCTCATCTGCTTGATAGGACAATTTCAGTCCTTTCGCTCCTTTAATGTATCGAAAAATCCTTTTGACTGCTTGCTAGTGAGCTCATCCAGGATTACTTTGATAACGACTAACTAGACCGATAGGAAAACTTATGTCAGGTCTGGTACACAACATTAGATACATTAGACTGCCAACAGCTTGTGCATAGGGAATATTTAATTTTGGTTGTCCTTCACCCGGACAATCGCTCCTGCTCAAGTTTGCTCCTTTAGCTATAAGAGTCCCAATCGGTTTGCAGTCTAACATCCGAAATTTCTTCAAGATATAATCAATATATCGTTGTTGGCTTAGACTCAGGATTCTTGAGTTTCTATCTTGAGTGATGTTAATTCCGAATAAGTGGGATGCTTCACCCAAGTCCTCCATTTCGAAGTTTTTGTTCAGCCAAGTCTTCGTTTTGACAATCATGTCGTTATCATTTCTTGTTAGCAATATGTCATCAACGTATAATGATAGAATACAGAAAAGGCTCCCACTTTTCCAAACATACACACAATGGTCTAGTTGGTTTGCAACGAACCCAAGTTTTGTAATTGCTTTGTGAATAGCAAAATATCACTGTCTAGGAGACTGTTTCAGTCCATACAATAATTTATTCAACTTGTACACTTTGTCTTCTTTTTCCTTGATCACATATCCCTGCGGTTGAGTCATATATATAGTTTCTTTCAACTCACTATTCAGAAAAGCAGTCTTCACATCCATCTGACAAATATCCAAGTCATAGAATGCCGCGATAGCCAAAATTATTCTGATTGATGCGAACTTTACAACCGGAGAATAGGTCTTTGTGTAATCAATTCCTTCCTTTTGGAAAAAACCTTTCGCCACTAGTCTGGCTTTAAATTTTTCAACCGATCTGTCAGCTTTATACTTCTTCCTTAGTACCCATTTACATCCAATGAGTTTTTTGTCATTAGGAAGATCTACTAATTCCCAGACTTTATTCTTTTCTATGGATTCAATTTCTTCATCCATAGCATTCACCCAATCCGACGATTCATGCGAGCTAACCGCTTCATCATATGTCAGATTGTCAGACATTTCGTCAATATCTGCTAAATAGCATAGCTCCTCTACCAAATATACATAATAATCATTTAAATATGAAGGAGGAGCTCTAGGTCTTTTATGACCTGATAACGTCTGAGATGACGAGGTATTCATATCAGTTGGTTCATTGCCTAACTGATCTTCAGTCGGTTCATTACCTGACTGTTCCTCAGACGATTCCTGCTCAGTTGGTTCATTGCCAAACTGACATCTAGTTGGTTCATTGCCAAACTGATCTCCAGTCGGTTCATTGCCAGACTGATCTCCAGTCAGTTCATTACAAGACTGATCATCTGAATAAATCAAATCATCCAGTGTATCATTTTGATATTCCACTTGATCAATATCTTTATTGTTGAGTTCTTCTATGAACTCTACATCTCTGCTTTCTATAAGTCCCATAGATGAATGATACAATCTGTAGCCCTTTGGGTCCTTTAGTGTATCCAATGAATATACATTTCACTGATATGTTATCTAGTTTATCCAGTTTTGGATCTAGAATTTTTACGTGTGCTACAGATCCCCATCTCCTTAAATATCTTAGATATGGTTTTTCACCTATCCATCTTTCATAAGGAGTAGTTGGGACTGCTTTGCAGGGCACTTGGTTTATTGTATACATAGCTGTTAATGCAGCTTCTCCCCAAAAAACTTTTGGCAATTGTGCTTCTGCCAACATGGATCTCACCATGTTCAAGAGGGTTCTGTTACACCTCTCAGCCACACCATTTTGTTGTTGTGTTCTAGGCATTGTCTTTTGCCTATTAATTCCAAGGTCTTTGCAGTATTCGAGGAATTCACTAGAAGTGCATTCTCCTCCTCGATCAGACCTTACAATTTTGATATTCCTTCCAAGTTGTCTCTCGACTTCAGATTTGTATTCGTTGAATTTCTCAAGTGCTTCTGATTTATATCTGATTAAGTATATGTAACCAAATCTTGAGAAGTCGTCAATAAATGTTATGAAATATAACTTGCCACTGTGAGTTTGGATCCTGAAAGGTCCATAGATATCAGTATGAATTATCTCTAATAATTTAGTGGCCCGAATTACTTCAGACGGAAATGGTTTCCTTGTCATTTTTCCGTATACACATGACTCGCATTTCGCAAAATCATTTATATTTATGTGAGGTATTAAACCTTGTTGTGCTAGAGTTTGCATCTTTTTTATTCTTATATGGCTTAATCTTTCATGCCATAAGTTTACATTCACATTCATTGCACAATCGAAATAAGCAGAACTTAAAGCTTCATTCATGTCATTCAGTTTGAACATACCATGTTCTTTTACAAATTTTTCACCAAACATGAACCTTCCATGTTTTCTGACTGTTACTTTTCCTGGAATAAAACGTACTTCAAAACCTTTCCCAGTCAGTGCGGGAACAGACACTAGATTCCTCCTCATGGAAGGGACATACAAAACCTCGTTAAGTACAACACTTGTACCCCCAACATTTAGACGATATGCCTCAATTCTCATGACATCACAATAAGAGTTGTTTCCCATATAGACCTTGTGGGTTCTCGGACTCAGATTTTTCATGTGGATCACTCCTTCTTTTGTCTTTGCAATGTGACGAGTAGCTCCCGAATCGACCCACCATCCAGTTAGATCTCCATCTGCAAACAGACATTCTGACACGACACAGATGACTTCTCTGTTAGAGTCCCCTTGAGGCTTCCTTCTGTTGTAGTTGCCCTGACCATTGTTGTCTTTCTTACTCGGGAATTTTGTCCTGCAGTTCTTCTTTATATGTCCAGGCTTTCTGCATCTGTAGCATTTCACTACAGTTCCTTGAGATTTCTTAGTACCTGCATAATTGCCCTTGAACTTGCCATCGTTTCGATTTTTAAATTGTTTTGATTTTACAGGCACATGACTACCAGCAGGTTTTTCCTGGACTGTCATCAACTCTGCTCTATTTCTCTTGGTCAGACGTTGTTGCTGTAGAGATAACTTTATAGGAAGCTTTTCTAAAGTAAGAGTATCAAATTGAACACTTAAAGCAGTAACTGCCATATCCCAAGAAGGAGGTAGGCTGTTCAGAATTGTGCTTATCTGCATATTGTCGGATATGACATTCCCCACAACGGCTAAATCTTTAGCCATGACCAACATCTTATTAACATGGTCCATTACATTGTCTGACTCTTTCATCCTATAGGAATTGTACTATTCTTGCAGTAACTGAATGTGCATAGCAGTCATGGTGTTGTATTTTGAAGCGATAGTACCAAACATATCCTTGGCAGTTGGACAATCCTCAAAGACTCTGATTTAATCAACTTCCATGAAGGCTAACATGATAGTTTTAGCCATTAGATCATCAGAAGTAAATGACTCATATGCCTTTTTCTCTTCGTCTATGGGTTTGTCTCCGAAAGTAGGAAAAGGCTCGTTGATCACATAAATGAGACCTTCTAAAGTCAAGGCCAACATTATTCTACGCTTCCATGCATGGAAATTTGTCCCATTCAGTTTCTCAGTCTTAGCTAATTCAGAAGCTCCCACTCTTGATGTCATTTTTGTGGGAGAACCGTGGGAGAACCTAGCTCTGATACCACTCTTGGATGTTTTGTGCTTCGCAGCGGATGTCTCCCTTATAGATGCAGCAAGATCTCCAACAGACGTCCCCCGTGAAGAACAGCAAAACAAAAGCAAAAGGAAGAGGAAGAAGGAGAAGTCAGCTTTTTGGGGTTTACTTCTAAGGGGCTTCTCACGAGTACACCATTCAAGAGAGCTTGCTGGGAATTTATACTCCAGCCCCTTAGGTTTTCTCCAAACTCCAGCTGCGGTTAGGGTGAGAGATTTTAGGAAGTAACTTTATCTCTAGAGAGACTATTGGGTTGATCTTGTAACTGCCTTGCAGTTACGAGATATTTAGATAGGGCTCAATGGCCACTATCCAACAGGGAGGAGGTGGTGCTGGTGGCAGCGAACACCATACCGGTGGAGCACATGCTAGAGAGGATGGATCTGCTCCACTGCTGCGTAGAGATGGTGCGGATCAACCTCAAGGAAGGGAAGGTGGTGGGGAGGAAGCCACTGTCGACCAGAAATCTGGAGTGGGGGGTAATCAACCCCAAGTTTCTGGGAAGGAAGAATCACAGTGCGTTCATGGCGATTGGAGATCCGACTCCCAAGGTCAAAGGCATTGTGAAACTGGACTTCGATCAGGCGGGTGAGGATGACTGCGTGGTAGCTGCCAGGTAAACCAGATTTTCCTTTTCTTTTTCGAAAAATAAGAACTCACGGTAAATTCACACACACACACACACAGATATATATATATATATATTATGGTTTGGAAAATAATGGAAGGAGTTGTCGGTTGTCAGTTGGGTAAATATGTTCTTTTCTTAAGCTTTAGTTTGTTTTGAGTAATTTAAATAGATAATTCTTTTAAAATTTAATTTTATTGGCTAATAGAATTAATGAGAAGTCTTTTATTTGGACCGCAACATAATGGATCATGTAAGGTCTTTATCATGATGCGGTCTGATGTTGGTATCAAAGAAAAGAACTAAAAACTCAGAAGTTGTTTACTTCTGAGTTATATATTGAGATCTTAGATCTTAAATTTATGATCCAAGATCAGAAGTACTTTTCTCTTATATTAATCAAATGTTTTTCTAATATAAAAGTTACAAAAAGTGATTTCAAGTGTAAGATTGAAATGCACATGTCGATGGTCCAGCAGAAGAAATTTATGACAATCAAGTTCTTATTATTTCTTATGTAACATCGTATAGCATACCAAGTTTTTATTATTTCTTATGTGCCATCTTATGGTATGTCTCACTGCAATCCTAATATGCATCCACAATGTTTAATCTCTAAAACTCATCGATTACATTCAATTTAATTTATGCTCCTAAGAGCATAGCTCAAATGGACGGGCGCCTTAAGCTGCACGTCTCAGGTTTGACTCATAGGGGTTGTGTTCTTGTGCTGTAAGAAAATGGTTTTTACATGCAAATTTTCACTAGATAAATATCTCGTCACATGGTAGTAGGGGAGGAGGCAAGGTAGGGTTCGGATGGGCCCTGGCCACACCTCAAGAATTTTTTTCTTTAAATTTACATGTAAATTTAAAAATTTCATTGGTTTTATATAAAAATTTTGAAAAATAATATTTCGACGTCAATTAAAATATAGAAACTTTAATTTGACCTTCCTTATGAAAAATTTCTTGTTCCGCCCGTACATCGTAGTGACATAACTTTAAACCCTCCAGTAACGAAAAAGAGGGGGCTTTGGCTGTAGTCAATCAACTTAGTTTAGGGTCCTAAATGGGAATTGATGGATCAAAAATACAGAGAGAATTCCGTTGGAAGCTTTTTTTTTATATATTGGACTCCAAATATCTTGGTGTTCTATAAAATAACAAAATTTTGTGGTGAGCAGGAGTTTTGGGGAAAGATGCTTTGCTGGGGAGTCATTTTTTGTAGGGACGAAGGAAGGTGGCGATGAAGACGATGGCTATGTGTTAACTTACACGCAGGAAGAGGGAAGCGGGCAATCGAGGTTCGTGGTGATGGACGCCAAGTCCCCCACTCTCGACATTGTGGCGTCTGTTAGGCTGACGCAGAGAGTTCCTTGCGGCTTTCATGGCCTCTTTGCCAGTGAAAAGGATCTGCAGAAGCAGAAGAATTGGAAATGATACAAGAATTGACTTATCTACACAAAGTTCGAACACAGATAAGTCAGTTTAGGGCATGCAGATGATGAAGAAGATCAGAAGAGGAGGTAGAAGAAGAAAGAATTACTGTGGATTAATGTTCATGGCTTGTGATTAGTATTTAAATTGGTCATTTGTGTTGGCGCATGATTGTTTACGGATGAAAAAATTGTGTGGTTGTACTGCAGAGAATGATGTTGGTGCATGTACTGAGAAGTCCCCACAGCATTCTCCTTTCGGTCATCACTGTCGTCCTTGCAATAACTTGAATCACCAGGGCACTATATTTTTCATTGAAGATTTTTTTTTCTTTGAATGTACTTTTGTCGTTTCCACAGATATTTTTTAGTTTCTCATTTTGTCTTTATAAGGTTCTTTTTTTCGTTTCCATTTTCTTGCTTCAGATGCAGCTTTCTTTTTCAAAGAAACACTTTAAGACACAAGAAAACAAGTCAGCAAAAAAATAAAAAGGGTAAAAAATAATCTTTTTTCTTACTTTCATTTTAGGCATTTTTCATAGCTTTTTTAATGTTGTACTGCTTGTTTTATTTTTAAATTTTTATTTGTGGCCTATCTACTTTTTCATATTGTCTTACTAGTTTCACATTTTTTATCCTCAAATTCTCTTTTTCACTTGAAACTCTCTTGCTCATTCTTTCTCTCTTATATATATGTATATATATATATATATAAAAGAAAACACAAGGGTGACTCTACTCACTCACTTATGAGGGTCACATGTTCATGATAGAAATTTTAAAGTGATGGGCGTTATTACACACATTTTTTACTTTCTAGGATCAATAGCAGCTCTGACATGGAAAACTCGTCGTAAACTATGTTGGTGACGGCTGGTTGCTGATTTAACTTCGATTGTTTTTACGGCATCGGTGGTAACGGCAATGGCTTTATATCCCGTGATGATATAAGCAATGATTTTGTTTTGCATCGTTGATAATAGTAACACTTTTGAGTTTGAATGTCACCTCTTCCAATCCTTGTCCACAAACTACCTTGATTGACAGAGAGAAATTTAATTGAGCCCAACCCGTAAAGGAGGGAAGGTATTTTGGTAATTAATTAAAAAGAAATATCTTTCATACTCTTTTTTTTTTCATTTCTAATTTTGTCTTTACAAAAAATTTTCATTTTGAATGTGAACTAAGGGTACTTTCGTTATTAACAATATTAGCGACAAAAAATCCAGCACCAATATGACACAGATAACCAAATTCGGCCTTGACAAACACCTTCTCCTAAAAAAGAAGATCCCAAGCAAATAAAGCTCATGTGGTCCAGGCTGCAGGGTCTTTATACAGCACCATGGGCTACCTATGCCCTCGGTCGTTTTGGTGCGTAACGATCATTGACATTCTTTTCAATTTTTTTGGTGTCGTGTTATTCACAAGACCAACCAATATCCTCACAGCTCCTCCAACATCAGATTTGGTTGTGGTCACCAACGTGAAGGCAGGGCCGAAGCACACTTCTGCTTTTCCACGTTTTATCTTCGTCGTCACATCGAAACAGCATCAAGAAGTCCTAATTTGTAGCAATCACCAGCACATCCTTCGTCCATGGTGGTTGGCTGCTCTTCTGCGATCATCGACAGCCCAAGGAATCGTGTCCATGATCGTCCTCACCGGTGGAGCCAAGGTATGACCGGCATGGCCCATGGCCCTACTTCAAAACTTTTTTGAAAAAGATTTACATGTAAATTAAAAAAAAATCACTTGTTTTGTATAAAAATTTTGAAAAATGATATTTTAGTCCTAGTTAAAATTTAGAAACTTTAATTCGACCTGTCTGATGAAAAATTTCTAGCTCTTTCCCTATCCTCAAACTTGACACTGCAAGGAAAAAGGTCTCAAACAAGCCTTGAATTTAAAATTTATAATTATACATTAAAAAATATTTATTATCTTCCATATGTATAATTTGTTGGATATAAAAATTGCATCTATAAAGTACATTAGAGAAAAATTTAGTGGAAATTGAAAAAATTGTAAAATTTGTTTTGTTTTTCTCTTCAGCACTTTATCTTGGTTCCGATGAATCCAACCATCCTGAAAAAGTGCAAAAATTCAAATGCCTAGATCATGTCTGATGAGCATGAAATTGAAAAATATTAAACATGATCTAGATCATTACATAAAGTTGGAAGTACAAAAATACATGGTTCATCAAAAGGAGGTGAGAGTACATGGAGACCTGACCATCAATAGGTGCACCGTACCCAGCCCAACTTGGGCCCAGCCCCGGGCCCGGCACTGTAGGCTGTAGCCTGTGATTACTTGTATCCTGCGAAGACATTAGCATTGATGCCATTTACGATGCCCTTCCCTACCCCCCAAGCTAGGTTTTGTTAGATGGTTCGAGAACTCAATTGATAGTATAGAATGTCGTTTTCAACATAATTTTTAGCAGTCTACAATTAATATTTACATATATTAATAAAAATAAGTACTAACTAGAAAATATGGAAGGACAATTAATCTAATTAATTTCATTTTAATGGCCTCAATCCCCTCTTAAGAAAGAGGGATTGAAAGATACATTGGGTTTATGAAACAAATAATTTATTTTTTCCTACTATCCAAAAAAGGTTTTATAATAGCACTTCTCCATCCCTTTTTTCCCTTTCCACCATTAATCCCAGCCTTTTTTTTTTCCTTTCTACCTTTCTTTAATTTAATATTTGTAATCACCCCAAATTTTTACAAACCCAAAATCTAATTCGTAGATCCAAAACCCAAGTTCAAATCCAAATCAAGTATTTCAGACCCATTTACCCCTTCTTTTGACAAAGAACCTCCTTTTAGAGGGCGATTTTGGTTTTTTTGGTGGGCAAGACCCATTTTGCCCCTCCTTTTGACAAAAAAACTTATTTTAAAGGTTGATTTTGGTATTTTTGGTGGACAAGACCCATTTACCCCTCTTTTTGACAAAAAACATCTTTTTAGAGGGCGATTTTGATCTTTTGGGTGGGCATGAACTATTTGTCTCTCCTTTTGACAAAAAAACTTACATTTAGAGGGCGATTTTTTGTGGGCAAAACCTATTTGCCTTTCTTTTTGACAAAAAACCTTATTTTAAAGGGCGATTTTTCTTTTTGTAGGTAAGACCCATTTGCCACTCATTTTGACAAAAAATCTCCTTTTATAGGGCAATTTTGGTCTTTTTTGTGGGCAAAACCCATTTGCCCCTCATTTTGACAAAAAAACCTTTTTTTAGAGAGTGATTTTAGTCTTTTTAGGTGGACCAATGACCAACTCATTTTTTTAAAAAAATATTTTTATAGGCCTAATGGCCAATGATACTCATTTTCACACCATTTCTTTCTCAAAATAATTCAAAATTATGTAAAATTCGGATGAAAATAGGGTGAAATTCAAAAAAGTTCAAATTTTGGGTTTTTGGCTTCAAAATCCTCTAGAAATACCTCTCACTTCCCCTTGTCATGGGTAAGAGTGGAAACCTAGAGTCTTTTCACTTGAAGAATTAGGGTTTCTCTTGAACTCTCTTTCGCTCCCCCTTCCTTTTTCCATTTCTTTCATATTTGGAGTTAGTTACAACTCTTCAAGGGAGCACCAAAGATCCCTTGGAGGACTCATCTTCATTATCTTGGAGCTTCATTCAAGGTGAGTTCAAGTTTATTTCAAGCATGATTGTTCATTTTCCCTAATTCATTTTCTCATTTAGAGGTATGTAATCATCATCCATCTCATTTCTCTCCTATTTTCTTTCCACTCTTTTTCTTCTCTGCATGGCCAAAAGAGATAGCTCTCAACTCTTTTTGAGAGCCAAGAGGCTATGCTCAAGTGCACTGGGAACATGAGAATGTGAGATGATCTTTCATTTCCATGTTTGAGTAATGTTATATCATTTCTTGAATGCATTCTTGTTGTTCTTTTGTTTCCTTTTATTTTCCTTCCTTTTTCATTTCTCCATGGCCATAAGAGATAGATCTCAACTCTATTTAGAGCCAAGACGCTATGCTCAAGTGCACCGAGAACATGAGAAGATGAGATAATATTTCATTTCATAGTTGAATCATGTTTTATTTTTTTCCTTGAATATTGTCTATATATTATCCATGCATAATATTCTAATCTTCTGTTTACATACGAATGAAAGTTGAGAATGAGGGTATGTCTTGGAGCTCTTTCTTTTCATATTAATTTTTGAGGTTGGAGCTTGTCCAACTCGAGAAAACCATCACGAAAATATACATGTCAAAATGCATTTTCATGTCATTTTACGTTAATTTCTTTCCTAATCACCCCATTAGAAACCCTAAAGAGTGTCTCGGTGTGTTGCTAGATTTTCTTTCGTACCCAACGGTGGAAGAAACATATTCCCTTGTAACCAAACCATAAATATTCTATGTTTTTATATAAATCATATTTTCGAAAACATTTAAAAAAAAAATCTCTCTAATGCGGCCTTGGAGACTTAACTTAGGTTTTTGCATGAGCCGAAGTTCCCCTCCGACCTATATCAAAAATTGAAGTCGGTTATTTTCAAGTCATTTCTTGATTTTAATACTCATGAAGACATATACGTATATACATGTTATATACATATACATGCACATCTTTATTTCTTTCTGTCATTATTTTTTTATGATTTAACATATTCTTTTAGAAACTCTCATATACGTATATATGAATATATATATATACGTGTATTCAATTTTAAAATCTCTCTCTCTCTCTTTCTAAAATGATCTTCTCTTCTCTACTTGATTTAAACCTCATTTTTATAAGCTTTCATATACGTATCTATATGTATATATATATATATATATATATATATACATACATATGCATATATAAATATGAATATGAATATGTATGTCTCTTTCTTTTAAATTTTTGATCTTGTAATTTTCAAGATCTCTTTTTCTCTCTTCTTCTCTATATTTCCTTATGATCAAACATCTCATCTTGTGCATCCATTTTGGTCATTTTTCTTTCCAAGTTCATTTTTATTTATCGACTTCACTAAGACCATAAATCAAGTAATGACCTAATATTGGATTCATGCTTGATGGTCCACAACCCCAATCCATTTTCAAAAACTTTTTCTTCATATATATGATATTTACAAAAACAAAAATCTTAGATGTACGTTATGGTAGGAATGCAGCTAGATGAATGTTATGGTAGGAATGAATGATTTTCTCTTTCAATCATATATGAACAATGCATCCATTCATTTTCTCTCACTTAATGTCACATATGATCACAAGCACCTCTCCAAAAGAACTTAAGCAAGATGATATGAAGCTCTAATTAGGTGGTAACTGAATTACAGCAAATTCTCAAACCTACTTAATGTCTTAAAAGAATACTAAAATGATTTCAAAATGACTTTTCAAGCTTTCCAATGATATTCACAAGGATTCTCAGTTCTAGTTTTTTCCAAAATGTCTCACATTTTCAAATGATTCTTCAAGAATCTTTTCCTAAGTTTGAAACATCAAACTTTCAATATTTTTTACACTGCATATAGAATCAAAAAAATGTTTAAGTTAAAACGAAATGCATCAATAATAAACATAGCCCTTGGGTTGATTACCCTCAGTAAAGGTGCCGGTAACGGTCGACCCTCGTACCGACAGGTGAGTCCCTTTCTTTCCTATTTCCAAACAAAAACCTCATTTTTCTGGAGCACTGCAAAACCAAACTAAAAATTTTGGGATGCAAACAATATTCCTCTTTCCTCTTCATCTGAACATAATGTAAAGAGATTTTTGAATGAGAAATTCAATTTCAAGAAGATGGTTCGCTTCTTTGTAGATTTTAGTCCTATTCTCATCCAAGGAAAGTTTACTGATAGTGATACGCCACCTAATTCCAAAGGAAAAAAAAACCTCCTGAGGCATCAAAGCTAAAGATGCACTTAGTAGAACTTGTATTGGACAAATTGATAGGACATGATATCAAGTGTTTTATGAATCTACTCCACATATTGAGGTAGGTTCATGGGATAATAACAATCCATTACTTTTGCCAAATTGGGCCCAAAAAATAAGTGTTTAAAATGTTATAACAAATGTTTTAATTTCTGAAAAAAATAAAACAAAAAGCTATTATAGGAAATTAATAGTAAATATTTAGGGTGGAATAAAAAGGACCGATCGACTCTCTCTCCTCAACACCATAATTAATCTCCCGCTTTGTCTCCCTTTCCGAGTCAAACTCTGTTTCAAATCCAAGAAAGATATCTCTCATTAACTAGGAGAAAGAATGATCTGGGAAACTAACAACTGCTCGAGAATTTGATTGGGAAAGTAAATTGATATACTTTTAAGTTTAAATACATCCAATAAGAAGTTATCGATTTAGAATCTGATATCATCATAAATGGAAACCAGCGGCCAGCCACCCTTCACTTCGTGTTTAACTATCCAAGGAAATTTAACCTTTACTAAGCTTTTTTACAATTAAAACTATTAAAGAGATACCCATTTGGGTTCAGGAGAGTTGCAGTGGGTAGTGTCCCGGTTTTGTCCATATATATATAACACAACGTGACCTCTCCCCTCCGCAGTGGTGATCAAACAGCTTCCAACGTCTTCTCCTCTCTCCTTACCTTCCTTGTGTCCCTCTCTTATCTCTCCAAGCTGCCATTTGCTTCCAAGCTCAAAAGATCACCTATGGCGGCTGACCACAGTGGCTTCCAACAAAGGAAGATACTTATTACAGCTGCTTGTCTCCGTAGAAGTTGGTACCATTCTTAACCCAAAAGAATGTCTGTGGGTTCCACCACCACATTCTCAAGGGGCAATGTACATATCTTTTATATGTTAAAATCGACCACCACTAGAGCGCCACTTTTCTTTGTTTAGAAGTAGGGTAAGGTGGTTCAGGTTTTCTCCTTCAATAAAATTTGATAACAGTGAGTTAGTACGTTATTCACTGACAATGGTGAAGAAGTTTGGAAAGGACAATGTGAATTTATTATTCGGGGTTTCCAAGCTTCTTCCTTCGCAACAACATAATATGCCATAGGCCACAGCCAAAACACTGGCAAATAGGCCTAAGAACCATGGCTGAAAGTATTTTGAGCCACTTTGTTCTTCCTGTGTGCAACAACCAAAATTCCTGTCCTGGAAGCATATAATAATTGTAAGGGCATTAGACCTTAATGAAGAAGTTCTGAGCAAGATTTTGAATTTGAACAGCCCTCTTTGTTATTATATGTGTGCATGGCAATTGAATCTTTTTAATTTAGGAGTGGATATTAACAAAATCACATCACACATAAGTATAAGATTTTGCCCCTGACGAGACATGGTAGACACAAAATCTATCTTGTTCGCACCTTCTTCAATGCTTCTGGTAGGATATGGAAGTAGCTAATTGTAATTTAGACTTATCTAAAGAAATGATTATTTCTCATTTCTCATACCTTTCTTGATATCCTGTTAGCACCCATCTATCTAAATTAATTTCAAATTCCAAAGAAAAGAATATTATAGGCTTTCTGCTCAATTAAGATCAGTTGCTGCACATTAACCTATAGCAACTTTTCGGGAAGGTTGATAACAGGAACTCAAGAAAGGTATGAGGAATGAGAAGGAGTCATTTCTTTAGACAGAAGTAAAATTAGCAATTTCCATATCCTAGAAGAAGAATTCGGAAAGGTGAAGACCTCAATGCCTGAAAAAATTGACCATAATCCATCCACAGTGTGCCTGGAACTAACCTAAGCAAAAGAAACAATTCAGAGAAGTTAAGAATTGATTTTGCATCTACCATGTCACCTCATGGGTAAAATTTTTAGTCTTTTTTTTTCTATCAAAAAAGCACTTTGCTTTGACGAGTCCTGCATGTCTGGTGAACAGAACTAGCTTTCAACCATATTGTTAAAATCATTAGTAATGTATAATGGGCGAGCCAAACTCGAGCTTGACTCTAGATTGAGTTGACCTCGAGCTCTACTCGGTAAACCAAGTTTAAGCTCGAGTTTGAGTTGTTTAAACTCATGTCACTTGATTCACCTGTATATATATATATATATACATATATATATATATATATATATATATATATATGAGAAAACAAAACAAGGGTGTTAAAATTCATAAAAAATTATCGATATACCCAAAAGAGTAACAAACAGGGAAGACATGAATTGAATCAAGTTTAAACAAGTCACCTCATCTTCCTCAAACTCAGCTCGCTTATAACTCGTTTTAACTCAAGCTTAAGCTGTTCATTAAATGAGACGAGCTCAAGTCAAGTTTGCACAAAGTAGTTTGAGTGGGTCCTGAGTCGACTCGACTTGTACATCCCTTAAAAACAAGGTTTTAGATATTTAGATCACTAGGTCAGACTTATCAGAAGAAATCACTCATTCTCATTTATCCTACTTTTCTTGAGATCCTATTAGCACCCTTCTATCTAACTAAATTTCGAGTTCATATAAAGAAGAATATTAGGCATTCTACTCAAATTAAGATCGGTTGCTGCCCATTAATATATAGCAACTATTCGGGAAGGAAAAAGGTGAGATTGCCAAATATTATGAGAGAAAGGGAAAGGATTAAAAAAATATGGTTCAAGACAAAGTGAATCAATGGACAGATCGACTCTTTGCTTTATTTCTATCCAGAAAATTCAAAAAAGAAAATCATTGATTGTAAACCTAACATCTTTGTAGCTGTCGAATGTTCTTTTACAGAATAAATCGACAAAAAACCTTCATATAATATAAAAAAGAAAAAAGCAATCTGATTCATCCGTATTCGAGCCAAATAAACAATGAAGAACAAACAAGAAGAACAACAGTCGAACGGTACTGTACGACTTCGGCAGTACAACAGAACAGGATCAATGGCTTACAGAAATTTCTTCGATCCTAGCCATATACTTTAAAATCCATTCCACCAAGAAAGGGAAAAAAACAAAAACAAAAAAATGGCAGTCTAACGTCACCTTCGAGCTCCCCATGACACAAAAGGAGACAGGCTGTAACCCTAAACGAGTTACCTCAGAAAGAAGAGAGAAAGAGACGGAGCGACGGAAGAAAGATCGTACCAGTGCGGCATGCCGAACATGAGGGCTGTTGGCGCACGGAGAACCGAAATGGGCGTTGGCGAAACACTGCCGGTACGCACCTCCGAGTGGTTCGGAGGTGCATACCGGCAGTGTTTCTCCAACGCCCATTTCGGTTCCCCATGCGCCAGCAGCCCTCATGTTCCACACGCCGCACTGGTACGATCTTTCTTCCGTCATTCCGTCTCTTTCTCTCTTCTTTCTGAGGTACCTTGTTTAGGGTTACGGCCTGTCTCTTTTTGTGCCATGGAGAACTCAAAGGTGATGTTAGAGTGCTATTTTTTTGTTTTTCTTTTTTTTCCCTTTGTTGGTGGAATGGATTTTGAAGTATATGGCTAGGATCGAACAAATTGGCGTGAGCCATTGATCCTGTTCTGTTGTACTGCAGAAGTCGTACAGTTCCGTTTGACTGTTGTTCTTCTTGTTTGTTCTTCATTGTTTATTTGGCTCGAATACGGATGAATCAGATTGACTTTTCCTTTTTCATATTATATGAAGGTTTTTTGTCGATTTATTCTGTACAAGAACATTCGACTGCCACCAAGATGTTAGAATCAATGATTTCCTTTTATACTCAAGATCAAGTTGCGTGCACCACGTGGTGCATGCAACAAATATAAATGCACCCAAGGAAAAAAAAAAGAAGGGTAGGGTTATTTTAAAAATTTTTATAAAAATGTAATTTTTAGACTTTTAACTTTTTCATAACTTTTTTTTGTCATTGTAAAATTTTTTTTTTTTTTACTTAGTCGAAGTATTTTGGTCATCATACATCTGGCCTATGCACAATTTTTTGTGCACCGGCTTGTATGTATAACTCAGTTTTGGTTGAGAAGGGGCACCAATAAAAGCAAAGAGATGATATCTTGGTCGATTCACTTCATTTTGAACAATGCATGTTGTTTTCACCTTTTCCTTTCTCTCACAATATTTGGCAAAGCCACATTTTTCTTAATTTCCTAAAACTTTGTATTAATGGGCAGCAATCGATCTTAACTTGTGTAGAATGCCTCATATTTTAATTAGACATATAGAGAAGGTGCCAACAAGAACTCAAGTAAGGTAGGAGGAATGAGAAGAATTCATTTCTTTAGATAAGTCTGAATCAAAATTAGCTACTTCCATGTCCCAGCAGAAGCATTCAAGAAGGTGGAGACCTCAACGCCTGAAAACCTTGCCCATAATTCATCCACAGTCCATCTGAAGCTATCTAAAAGAAAAAAAAAAAAGGGAGAGAAGTTACAATACAGATTTTATTTCTAACATGCCTCCACATGGTAAAATTTGTAAAGATTTTTTTTATTCAAAAAACACTTTGCTTTGATAAGTCAGTCATGTTTGCTGAAAATACTAGTTTCCAACAATATTGTTAAAGCAAATAGGAATGTACATTGAGTGATCCGATCTAATGCTCCACTTGATAAACTGAGGCTGAGCTTGAGATTGGCTCCTTTAAACTCCTGTCACATGACTCATATAATTTTTTCCTTAAATGAAAATAGAAACAACTAAAAAGGGTGTTAAATTCATAAAAAATTACCGACATGCTCATGAAGGTTAACAGGGAAGACAAGAGTGTAGTCAGGTTTAACGAGTTGAGCTCATGTAGCTCAAACTCAGCTTGCTTATAACTTGAGTTTTAGCTCATCAAGCTTGAGCTCGACTTGTTTGTTAGATGAGTCGAGCTCAAGCTGAGCTTACACGGGTGAGTCAGAGTCAAAACTGGGTTGCTTGACTCGTTATACTTCCCTAAAAATAAGCGTCTAAATAGCTAGTAATTGCAAGCAAACAATGATTAGCTTATAGTTAGATCACCAGGTTCTAAGCTAGATAGTGTAACAGCAGGTTCAAAATAGTTAGGCCTATATTAATCAACCGATCATTAACATCAATTTTTTCCCTCAATATCGTTGCAAGATCCAAATTTATGGCATTCGGTGAGCCATTCAGAGGCAATCAAATTGACAATGAGCTGTGTTATTCCTAATGAGCCCCAAAATGTGTCTTTTCAACACCTCAAATGAGGAAGAACCTTGGAAAACCTTAATATTAAATTCACATTGTCATTTCCTAGCTTTGTCAACAGTGTGAGTTGGGGAAGTAAAAAGCTTGTCTAACTCGCTACTGTTAAATCCAATTGAAGGTGGAAATCTGTGCCACCTTACTGAATTTCTAAACAAAGAAAAGTCACACTCTCATGGTCACTTTCTATGCAAAAAATTATTTATATATGATGCCCTTGAGAATATGGAAGTTGAACAAAACTCTCACTGTCATTCTTTTGGGTAATGCGCGGTACGTACCCAGTTCTATACAGGCTAGTAGCTGCAATTCAAAGAGTGAGCAGATCTCTAGCCACTTGTTTCAACTAGATAGACCTGGGATTGAGGAAAGGTGTTGAAGGATCAAATTCCAATTGAACTATTCACTTTGTTTTTTATACTTAAGCTGATATTTTTTGTTTTCAACTTGTTAATTTGAACACTTTTATCGTGAGAAGAATCAAGAGATGTGTGATGAAGCCCGACATTTTTAGATGCTTTATTAACCATATATATATATATATATATATATATATATATATATATATATATATATATATATATCTATATATATATATATATATATATATATATATATATGGATACAGATGTTTGAGCATGTGTGCTGAAATCATGGTACGTTTGAATAAGTACCCTTTGCCAGAATCTTGATGTTTGAGTAAGACCATAAAGTCATGTTTGAATAGTCATTGGTTGCTTGACAACTGTTTTATGTTAGAACGATTCACTTGTGCTAGATACTGTTTTCAACTAATGACAAACTTCACAAACTACAAGAAAATGGGTATTTACTGACTTGTGGAAAAAATCGTGTCAGTAAACTTTCATCTTTACTGGTGTTTTGGTGTGTGTATCAGTGGAGGGGCACCATTACTAACGTGCAGTGGATCCTGGTGACCTGAAACTTCTTTATTCGGTTGAGTTCGTAAGAAGAAGCCTATAGCAGTGAAATTGCTTACCACTGTAGGTCTATTGAGGTGAAAACTTTCAATGACATGTAGTAAACGTTAGTGAAGGTAAATCATTACTGATGATACTTGTCAAACTTCAGTAAATGTGTGAATCTATAGAAAGTTCAATGATTTTTTTTTGCCGTATGTGATGAAGCATGTAGTTATGAAAGCATTCACCAGTGTAAGTCTACGATCTGAGAACTTTGAACAACATGAAGTAAATGCAAGTAAAGGTCAATCATTACTGATTCGTACACTAAAACGTCAGTAAAAGCATATAGAAAAAAATTCCCCAACTCAAATTCTTAGTGACGCTTTTGTGGGCAATGTTAATACAGGTGACATCTTTTGTTACGATGTTTGTAAACGCTAGTAAAGTTTCAATTATTTGATCTCCTCTATTTATTTTAAATATAAAAAATCAAATCATGAGTGATGTCATACTCTGAGTCACCGGCGTAGAAGAATTCATCAGATTCTCCCTTGACACAACACCAAATGCTCTACAATCACTCAAATGGAACCTATGGTCATCTAGGATTAAGTTTGAATCATCCTCAACTTGTGCTTCTCCATAATTCAAGTCGCAGGCAGTGATTTTTCATCGTAAACCGATGACTTCTCATGCAACACTCTATTCACAGTCGTTCTCCGTCGATAGCAAAAATCACAGAAGTGCATAAATCAATTCAATGTGTTCATAAAATTGCAATGATGGAGATTTCCTTATGCATACACAAAAACGAATATGCCTTAAAATAGGATCTCGTTCATGCTAAATCATTGAATCAATACTTTAACTGTAGCGGATGCGTACCTGAATCCATCTGAACAACCGGACGGTGAGATCGTAGTAAGATCTTCCAGGATATGAGCGGAGCACGTGCGGTTTCTCTCAGATAGGGAAGAGACAACCCTAGAAAACAACGTTTCAAGTCTCACTTACACGACCCCAAGGACCACTCCCTTTTATATTAAGAGCAATTACGGATTCAACCCATTAAAGAGTCCATAATTGCATACAGGTATCTATACATTATAAAATACCCCATACTATATAAAATGACGTGATATCCCAAAACGCAATCACTTAACCAGACATTTACATTAAGATGGTCATAATGTATGAAATTCTTCATTGATATATGCCGGCCCACCAAATGATCCTTACAATTTTTCACCTGGGCCAAATATGACTTTATAGATTCAAACATTACATAAAACCTTAGGAGCTCATAATTGTTATCTTATTAAACGTCGTTTTTCACCAATCTCGTCTATGATCATATCAACACAAAACCAATACGGCTTTCGTTGTATTGAAATCAGCTAAACCTTCAACGATCACAAATGTTGACATAATCAATGGCATAGATCTGGTATGGATGTGTAGCATGAGAATTACATGTAATGTGATTACAACATGTTTATTCTCAAGTGGACCTACTTTAAAACCTTATGAAGATCAAAAACACAAACACAAAATGAAACCAAAAAACTTTAAACTATATTATGCAGAAAACTAAATATGTGTCTATACATAAGAGCAACCAAAATACAAACTCTCACTAAACCAGCACATCATCCAAGGATAAAACTCCCATACGGACAACATGTTCGTGAAAGACCTTGGGTGTTAAACTTTTAGTAAGTGGATCTGCCATCATAGAGTATGTCCCAATATGCTCCAAAAAACACCTCACTATTCTGTATCCTCTCTTTAACAGCCAAGAACTTAATGTTGATGTATTTTGACTTTGACAAACTGCGGCTGTTATTAGAGTACATGACTGCTGAATTATTGTCACACAATAATCTTAGTGGTATTTCTATACCATTCATAATGTGCAGTCCCGTGACAAAATTTCGCAACCATAAAACATGATTGGATGCCTCGTAACATGCTATGAATTCTGCTGCCATGGTTGAAGTAGCTACTAGTGTCTGTTTAACACTTTTGCAGGATATAACTCCTCCAGCCAATAAAAATACATATCCTGAAGTAGACTTTCTACTGTCTTGGGACCCAGCAAAGTCAAAATCTGAATACCCAATGATCTCCAACTGGTCTGACTTTTCGTATGTGAACATAAAATCTTTTGTTTTTGGTAAGTATCTCAATACTCTTTTACCTACTTTCCAATGATCTATACCAGGATTACTTAAGTATCTGCCTAACATTCTAACGATAAATGCAATATCCTGACGAGTCTCAAATCTGAGCATACATAAGGCTTCCCACAACAGATGAATGGGGAATCATTTTCATTTCTTTATATTCGAGTTCACTTTTAGGGCATTGTTTGAGACTAAACTTGTCCAACTGAAGTATCTCTTGGTTTACAATCTTTCGTACCATATCGCTGAAGCACATTATCAAGGTAGTTCTTTTGTGATAATCCAATAATATCTCGAGAACAATCTCAAAATATCTGGATCCCCAATACAAAATATGATCACCAAAGTCCTTCATGTCAAACTTTGTTGACAAAAATTTCTTAGTTTCGTGAAATATACTAACATCATTACTTGCCAGCAATATATCATCGACATTTAAACTAGAAATATAAACTTACATCCACTGAACTTTTGGTATACACATTCATCAACCATATTAGTCTCGAAACCAAATGAAACTATAACTTGATGAAATTTATAATACCACTGACAGGAAGCTTGCTTTAGCCTATAGATAGATTTCTTGAGTTTGCAGACCATTTTCTTTGCATTCCCTGGAAGAAAGTTTTCTGGTTGCACCATATATATCGTTTTATCAATGTCTCCATTTAAAAACGTCGTCTTTACATCCATTTAATACAACTCTAAGTCAAAATGAGCTACAAATATCATTATGGTCCTCAAAGAGTCTTTCGACGAAACTGGAGGCAAAGTCTCTGTATGATCAATGCGTTCCTTTTGAGTAAAGTCTTTTGCGACAAGATATGTCTTATACTTTTCGATGTTTCCTAATGAATCCCTCTTGGTTTTAAATATCCATTTACAACCAATGAGTTTCACACATTTAGGTAAGGAAACAACGTCTCTTACGTCATTATCCATCATGGACTTTATTTCATCATTCATGGCATCTATCTACTTATGAGATTTAGAACTCTTTATCGCTTGCTGGAGGTTAATAGGATCATCCTCCATTAACCCCATATCAACATCATGTTCTTGGAGATAGATAAAATTATTTGAAATTGTGCTTCTCCTCTCTCTAATGGATCTCCTCAGTGGCACCTCTACTTGATTTTCTTGAGGTTATTGAGTTTGTTCTTCAGTGGTTTAAATAGGGAGACCATCATCATTGCCTTCTTCTTAATATGTTGATAGAACAATAACAGGAATAAAGACCTGACTATTGCTTACAACATCTGTATGAGTATACTTAGGTCCCTCTTCAAAAACAATGCTTTTAACATCATCAGCTCCCCCAAACCTAATATTCTCAAAGAAATGGGTATTTCCCGTTTCAAAAAAAGACTCACTGGTTGGATTATAAAACTTATAACCCCTTGATCTTTTAGAATATCCAACAAAATAACAGCTAACCGTCTTAGAGTTCAGTTTCCTTTCGTTTGGCATATATGGCCTCGCTTCAACTGGACATCCCCAAACATGAAAGTGCTTCATACTAGGCATTTTTCCTGTCCATAATTCATATAGGGTTTTCGGTACTCCTTTTGATGACACTCTATTGATAATATAAACTGCAGTCTTTAATGCCTTTCCCCAGAGGGACTCCGGTAATGTAGAATGATTTATTATACTCCTCACCATATCTACAAGAGTATGATTTTGTCTCTCAGCTACACCATTCATTCTGGGAGAACCCGACTTGGTGTATTGAGGGACTATACCGCATTTCTCTAGGTACTTAGTGAAAGGGCCTAGACATTATTCACATGATCCATCAAATCTACCATAATAGTCACCACCACGATCAGATCTAACAGCTTTAATCAATTTGCATAATTGATTCTCAACTTCAGCTTTAAATGCATAATAGTCCATTCGACATAGTAGTATATTTTCTTTTAATACTATTATACGTAATATGCAAGGTTTCATGATATGAAGCAACTGCATCAAGCAAATAAAGGTTATCGCTACCAGACAAAGAACCAGTGGCAATCAAATTTGAGTGTCGAAACAACTTAAATTTACTACCTCCAAATGAACAATAATAACAAAATTTGTCAAATAAAGAAATAGAAATCAAATTCCGTCTGAAAGACGGTACTACATAAGTTTCTGTCAAATTTAAATAACAACCAGTCTTTAACAATAACCGAAAATCTGGTGTGGCTTCGACTTTCGCTTTCTTGCCATCGCCCACATAGATGAATCTTTCAATGTCCGATAATTTAGACAGCCCTGCATAAAAACACTTATGTGAGTAGTTGCACCTGAATCTACCTACCAAGTGTGTCTGGGTACTGAAATTAAATTAACCTCAGAACAAACCAAAGTGAGAAGTGTACCTTTCTTTTCACGACATGCTTGATACTTGGTACAATCCTTCTTCATATGACCTTCACCATTGCAAAAGAAGCAGCTTAATTTGTCTTCCTTATGCTTCTTCTGTTTCTTAGTACATGAATGATCAACTGCAACTTTCTTAATAGTCTTTCTTTTCTTACTTTTAGGTGTAATAGCTAAATGAACACTTTCTATCTTATCATGCTTCATTCTCTCATCTTCGTCCACACAGAGTGAAATGAGCTTATTAAGAGTCATTTTCTCCTTCTAACAATTATAATTAATTTTAAACTGCGCATATTGTGGTGGAAGATAAATGAGAACCATATGCTCTATGAAGTCTTCAGGTGACTTCAGACCTAGTGCTTGTAGTTTTGAAGCAAGATAAGACATTTCCATAATGTGCTCCCGTATGTTCCCCTTGCCTTTATATTTCAGCGTCATAAGTTTACTCAAAAGTCTACTTGTTTCAATTTTTTTGTTTTTAGCAAAATGCTTTTCTATTTCTTCGAGGAACACATTGGCACTAGCCTTTTCAGTAATTGAGCCCCTAAAATTTTCTGGGATTGATTTCTTCATGATCATTAGACACATGCGGTTTGAGCGCTCCCACCGTTCAAAGTTTTGTTTATCCTTATGAGAACTTTTATTTGTTAACTAAGGTGGGGATGACTCCCTAAATGCAAAGTCTAAATCCATGCAACCCAGAACAATTAGAATAGTTTTTTTTCAATCCTTAAAATTCGAACCATTTAACTCAGGAATATTACTCAAATTTGCAGATATCATGAAAGCAGAACTCACTGTACAATGAAAAAAAATACCAAACATGCTCACAATCAATATATATACATAAATGAAATAACAAATATAAATGAATTTAAATACATTTGCCTAAATCCCATCACAAGGTATTGGTGCAACATTAATATCCAATCTTTGGATTGAAATATCAACTGCAAGTGGTATCCTTGGTCGACAATGAATATAGATAATTAGCTCTGTCAAATAACGAGCCCAAGTCATGTATTCGTTGCCCTATATGCTTAAACCTGACCAAACAACATTCTTCTTTTGGGTTGATCATTATTCGCATGGATTAAACATACTATCATCTAATCTTCGAAACAAGTAAATTCCTACAACAGAAGTCACTTTAACGACATAAAGTATAAATCTAGTAATTTTGAATAATAGACATGACCAAAGATCAAATTCATAGTCCAAATATTCATCTAAGGTACACCCACAATTTTAATAACATGCAAAATATGACATATATTAAAATTTACATACAAAATAGCCTTATATTGAATCCAAAAGCAAAAGATTAAATGAAATGAAATAGACCCAAAATAGTCCAAAATTTTATAAACTACAAGGACCACTGAATCGGCATTAAAATGGCCCATATCGTTCTTAAACCGCAACTAAAACACCCACATGGCCTTAAATTGGATTGAACCAGTTTAAAAATTGGACGAATCGGTTAAAAATTGGACCGAATCGGTTCTAAAACCCATTGAACCGGTTGAAAGTGGCTAAAATTGGTTCCAAAACTGAATGAATCGTTCTGAAAAGCCCTGAATCGGTCTGAAAATCAACTGAACCGGTTTGAAAATGGTCTGAATCGGTAAGAACCGCGTTAAAATTGAACTGAATCGTCTCAGAAAAGTACGAACCAGTTCTGAATCGAATTAAATCAGTCTTAAACCGAATGAACCGGTTCGATTCTCTTCAGAATCGGTTTGACAAAAGAACCGCATTTTCAAAATTCAAACCATATGGATATGGATCAGGTCCGACATGACCCATCCCGGATCCGAAAGAACCGTATTTTAAAAAATTTAAACCATATGGATACGGGTCGAGTCCCACATAACCCGACCCAGATCCGAAAGAACTATATTTTTAAAATTTAAACTGTATGGATACAGGTCAGTCCAACATGACCCGACCCGGATCCGAAATTCTTACCACAAGCGGTAGGTGGCAACTTTTTTTCTTTTTTTTTTAAATTCTTATGGATCTGGGTTGAGTCTGTCATGACCCGCCCGGGTCCGACCGCCCACCGCTCGACCGCACGAGCGGTTTCAGGCAGCGGCTCCACTGCTCGCCTGCCGAATGGCAGGCGAATGGTGGAACTCCACCGGCAGGCCACCCGACAGTGTGGGTGGCCACCGGTGGGTCATGCCGGGACGGCTGGATGTCGTCTGTCGCCTAACGGCCGGCCAACGCATCCAAACGGCCGGTTCCCGGCCATCCCCTTTCCCTTCATTTTCTGTGGCTGTAACAGAGCCGAGGAAGAACGGCCGGTCGTCAGCCACTATCCCTCCTTCCTCTTCTTCTTTTGGGGCTACAACGGAAGCCCAACGGCTTCCATTTCATTGCCCCTTCCTCTACACACCTCATGGTGGGTGCAGGCGGGTCACGTCATAATGACCGGCCGTCCCCCATAGGACGGTGGAAGCCGGCAGTCGCCCAAACGACTTTCCTTCCTGCTTCACGGTCTTACCGACAGTGGCTTCCACTGTTTCCTCAGCAACCCAAGTAACATCATGAGGGGGTAGAGGGCATGCAACGGAGAATGGGAAAAGGTGCGGCCAATCGAGAGAGCAAATACACAAATTGATCCAAAAATTGTGCGGATGCAACAACAATTAACCTAAAAATTCAATGATTCAACAATGAACATACGCTCTGATACCAATTGATGGAGATTTCCTCATGCATACACAAAAACGAATATGCCCTAAAAAAGGATCTCGTTCATGCTAAATCATTGAATCAATACTTTAACTGTAGCAGACGCGTACCTGAATCCATCTGAACAACAGGACGGTGAGATCACAGTAAGATCTTGCAGGGTCTGTGCGGAGCACGTGCAGTTTCTCTCAGATGGGGAAGAGACATCCTAGAAAGCAACACTTCATGTCTCACTTGCACGACCCCAGGAACCACTACCTTTTTATATTACGAGCAATTACGGATTCAACCCATCAAAGAGTCTGTAATTGCGTATAGGTATCTATACATTATAAAAATACCTCATACCATATAAAATGACGTGATATCTCAAAACGCAATTACTTAACCGGATATTTATATTAAGATAGCCATAATGTCTGAAAATCCTTATTGACATATGTCGGCCCACCAAGTGATCCTTACATTCAATTCATCAACAATTGTTAGAATGATTCACCAAGATTATTTTGATCCCAAGTTCGAAGACAAATCGGGTCGCGTTCGCCTGACAGGCGATAAATCTCTATCGGTGCTCTATTCTCTCGCGGCAGCTTCTTTTCAACAAAATGTGTTGATATCTTCTCACAATGTGTCGTTCCTGCTTCAAATTGGTCTACCATTACTCATACAAGCTCCGCAGGGGAAGGATGGAGGAATTGAAAGTTCAGCCGGTCGCGGGGATCTCCTCAAGTGGTCGGAATTTCAAGAACTACCGGAGTTCGTCGGGCGGCCAGAAACAGTGAATTTCTGAATAATTTAGCTTGATGGAAATGAGAATTTGCGGGAATTAAACTCGATTCAATCCCAAGAATGTCGTCATTACATCACAAACAGAACTATTACGGACTTTGGTAAAAATTGTAAGCAAATTCGGTCTGAGTTTGGAATTCATGATCATCGGGAGCACCGGACATGTCTGATCACATCATTGATTTCCGCTGCTTGCTAACTTCGATCTTGGTACCAAATTTCATCCAAGATTCAATCAAGACGTAGGGAATTGCAATGAAATTGGGAATTCACATGCCTGAGTCAAGATCTTCCAGAAGGATTAGTCGTCGAATGGGAATGATCGTCACCAGAAATGCTAGAACGATCGTCAGACAAAGCTCTATCCCTAGATTCAATCTCCGCCTATGTTATGATGAATTACATAGATGATTAAGATGAAATTCTTCATTGGGGGTTTATGAATGATCATGCAATCGATCTGTTTTCTGCATCGACTCCTTAGTCAATGTGGAATGTTTCATGCATAAGTCGGGTGGTCTTCATTGGGAATGTTGCAAGCATCCCTCCGGAAAAGAGGGAACTTTCCCTCCGATTCTATTTCAGAATCATCAACCAACAATCTCCACTTCTTCGTCTTACAAGATTTCGGCTTATCTACTCACCAGAATAGTGCTCGAGCTTAGCTTGTGGAGTTGGCTTAGCCGTCTCAATGATACAAAAAATCAAGAAATCAAGAACCGGTTCAGTGTTTTGGAATTAAAAGAAATGCAAAAGAGTTCAAAGACGAGTCTCAGCTCATCTAAACTTGAACTGGTCGCGCCTATGGCTGATCTGAGGCTAATGAACTCAGTTTGGTCTGATCTTGCCTACTAAGAGTGGTGTCAGATTGCTTGCGCCTCTTCTCGGCTGGTGCAAACCTCCCTCAACGTCTCATCGCTTGTCTCGGTAGGCTCATCGGCCTTGGTCGGCTGGGCTCCAGGTCGGAACGTATCAGATCCCCAGAAGTCTCAAACCAAGAGCACCAGAGACCTTTGATAATGTACAGAGAAGCTCTATGTAGGGGAGAAAAGAAAATACAGTTGGGAAACAAAATCAAAGGGGGCTTTGCGAGGTCCTACAAAAAGCTCATCTATATCGGTGAATTGTTTCACCAGTTAGAGGTATAGGTCGCACCATTTACAGGCGAAATAATGAACTATTGAGATGATTATTTCACCAGTTTAGTGATTTGTCTCCGGTATAGTCTTTCCGGCCGATAGGATTTTGGTAAAAAGAATATACAAGTGGTCGTTCGTTATCGGTATAGGTGTTGGCGCCCAAATTTTCATTCACGTAATTTCCCCGTGAAATCCGTCATCAACATATTCTGTCTCCGCGTTCATTTATTGCGGTGAATGCAATCACGCTATTATTCTTTTCTCTTCTTCTTCTTCTCCTTCTCCTGTTTACCCTCTTATACCATAACTTCTAAATTCATTCGTTAATAATTGGAAGGGTAATTCCCGAACTTTCTTTCCACAAAAAAAAAAAGTTTTATTGCATAATCATATGCACGCATATGGAATTTAATAAGTTAATTTGAAACTCAAGTAGGTTTAGGTGTCCTAATTAAGACACAAAATCATGGGGTTTCCGATCTATGCAAGTCGAAGAGAAGTGATTTTTGAAGGATCATACCAAGTGGAATTTGAAAATCTATTATATGATTGGGTGCAGTTAAAGGAGGCACAAAGTGGGAAATTCAAGCAGTAAGCGTGGTTAAGTAACTTAAAGATGTAAAAAAGGTTTAGATTTCAAGAATCTAAATACATCGAAAGCATCAATTTGGTTGTGACAGGGGAACGTTGAGTTTTTTGTTTTTTGAATTTCCCATTTACCCAATGGGTGAAAAACAAAATTTTATTACACTTTTATGCTTGGGGGGACGGGGGGTGGTGTATTGAGTTGAATCTGACAGATCATTGTGTGATTCAGTCGAGTTTGAATGGGGAGAGCCATACCGTTCAAGTGCAACCCAAAAGAAACCCTCAAAACACTCGGTCATGTGATTGGTAGTAGAGTGGGTAACCTGTTCCAAAGGCCAACAAAGTTCTTCCAATCATTGGTAACCAATTTTTAATTGTTTTCATAGTGCTTAATTACTTTCTTATTTGATGGCTATGGCCATCAGCAAACACCTCTGAAAACTGTGAAGAATGGAACTAGCGATGGCTTTGAAGCCGTTTCGTGTGGGTACTGTACCAGCGAAGGCATTCGTCTAACCTGCATATATGTGCAAAACTCGGTCGGCATTGTCTGCTTTTGTGTCTCTAAATACTTGCTCAGGTGCATGTCTGTTTCAACTAAGCTGCATCATGTTCTTTACTAAGCTTTTTAACAAACTTGGTTTGCTAAAAATCTTGTTAAGAACACAATGTTATTTCTTTAACCAAATGTTGCTCCCTGTCATCCAAACAGAGACTTGGAGTTTGACAACTGGTGTAAGAAAACGTGTTTGTCGTACAAAATGCCAGGGAAAAAAGCTCTCAACTCTTAAAATTATTGATATTTGGTCGCCTCAGACCAAACTGTTGGAAAACGTAATGCGGGCCCTAAATATAGCTCAGCTACAAACTCGAATTTATGCGGAGAAAATCCAACAGAGTCTCGACGTCCAAAATGATACTCAATAATAACTTTGGCAAAGTATATTAAACTATTTATTCATCAAAATAAACATTACAGAAGAAGGCTCAAGAAAACTCACCTCGCCTCACGCAGTGAGCTAATACACTCAATGTCCTTGCAGCATACACTTGAAACTTCGACACTCGAGTTCACAAAGTGAACACACTAGCCAACACTCACTAGCTCATAAAATGAGCACACACCCAACTCACAAAGTGAGCACCCAAAATCACTAACCTGATATTTCTTACACACCCTCAAAATAGCCCAACATCCCTATTTATAGGAGAGGAGGTCGGTGGATGAAGCTTCCACTGATTTCTTCACCTAGTTTTTTATTTTTATTACTTTTCTTAATCATTACAGCCACCGACTACAAGCACCGACTTTATAAAGGAGAGGCTCTTACCGACTTACAAAAGAAAGGAAGAGGCTCGTTGCATCTTGGGTCTTCTCGACCCTTCCCAAGAGTCGGTGATGACTCTTTACAATCTCCCCCTCATTACCGACTCTCTACTCAGGACTCTTAACATTCTTCGAAACTTGGTGAATATCTGCACTGGCAAACCTTTGGTAAATATGTCAGCAACTTGATCTGCTGAAGCGACTGGCTGTAACTGAATATCTCCTTTGAGTACTTTTTCTCTGATAAAATAATGCTCCACCTCTATATGTTTTGTCCAAGCATGGAAGACAGGATTTTCTGCCAGTTTAATTGCACTCTGATTGTTGCAGTATATTCTGACTGCATAATCCACATTTTGTTTGATGTCTTTTAGTAGTCGCATCAACCACACACATTCTTGTGCTGCTTGAGATGCTGCTCTATACTCTGCTTCAGTTGTAGACAGTGAAATTGTCGGCTGTCTCTTACTGCACCATGAAATTGCACCACTTCCAAGACTAAACGTATATTCAGTGGTTGATCTTCGAGTTGATAAGTCTCCCGCATAATCCGCATCACAATGACCAACAACTTGACAAGTTGGTCCCTTCTCATAAAGTATACCAAAGTCAAGAGTTCCTTTGATATACCTGAATATTCTTTTTAGTGCTTCTAAATGTGGCTTCCTTGGAGTTTGCATAAACCTGCTCACAACACCAACTGCATAGGCAATGTCTGGTCTTGATAATGTTAAGTAGATTAGGCTTCCAACCAGTTGTCGATATATAGTAACATCGTTCAGCCTGTCTCCTTCATCAACTCTAAGTTTTGCATGTATCTCAATTGGTGTTGAGATAGGTTTGCAACTGAGCATACCATACTTACGTAGTAAGTCATGAGCATACTTCTTTTGACTTAAAAATAATCCTTGAGTTTCGTAATCAATTTCCAATCCAAGGAAGTGTCGCAACTCCCCTAGCTCTTTCATTTCGAATCTCACCGTGAGATGTTCACGAATGAGATTAATTTCTTCATTGTCATCTCTAGTAATAATTAAATCATCAACATAAATTAACAAAATAGTAAGTTTCGTACCTCTTGCCTTGACGAAGAGACTTGAATCTGCTGAGGAGACTTGAAATCCACTAAACACCAAAAATTCAGCTATTTTCCCGTACCATGCTCTGGGTGCTTGCTTCAGTCCATAGATTGCTTTTCTTAACTTGCAGACGTAGTCTGGTTTGTTTGGAGATTTGAATCCTTCAAGCTGCTCCATATAGATTTCATGATCGAGATCTCCATATAGGAAAGCATTTTTCACATCCATTTGCCATAGCTTCCAGGATTTGCTTGCAGCAATGGCTATCAGAATACGTACGGATGTGATCTTCGCAACAGGACTAAAAGTTTCTTCAAAATCAATATTATACTGCTGAGAAAATCCTCTCACGACTAGTCGAGCCTTATATCTATCAACTGAACCATCTGTCTTTCTTTTTATTTTGTAAACCCATTTACAAGTAATGGGCTTTACTCCTGCAGGCTTTGGAACGAGCTCCCAGGTTTCGTTATGTTCTAGTGACTTCATTTCATCTTTCATTGCTGATTGCCACTTTTCAACATCTTTTGATTCTTCAAAGGAAGCTGGCTCAATCTCCTCCATGATGGCACAGTCTGCATATGCATACTTGGGATTTGGTTTTGGTATTCTTGTTGATCTTCTTAGTGTTATGGGTGCTACTTCTGGCTCTTCAAATTGTGACGGTCTTTCTTCTTCTGCAGTTCTTTGTTGGATTGGACTGACTCCTGTTCTCCATGGATCTGCACGTTCTTCTCGTCTTGAACTATGTTCAGGCATCTGAACTTGCTTATCTAGTTGTCTTGCTTCTATGTCTTCCAGCTCAGACTCTCCTTGATTCATCACGAATTGAATTTTGTTTCGAACATCTTTCTCAAAAATTGAAGAGTCTGGAAGCGTCTTCTTTTCTCCAGACCACCACGATGATGCTTCATCGAAGATGACATCGCGAGAAACATAAACTCGTCCTGTGCTAGGATTAGCACATCACCATTCCTTTCGATATGGATCATATCCAACAAAGACACACCTCTGTGCCTTTTTGTCAAACTTAGTCCTGTGCTGCTCAGATATAAAGACATAACAAACACAACCAAATACTCGAAAATAACTCACAGATGGCTTCTTTTTATAAAGCATTTCATATGGAGACTTGAAATTAAATCTTGACATTGGTAGTCGATTAATTACGTGTACAGCAGTGCTGACACACTCGGCCCAAAATCTTGATGGCATGTTCTTCGCATGCATCATGCTTCGGCACGTTTCTGCTATGTGACGATTTTTTCTTTCTGCTACTCCATTTTGTTGTGGCGTATAGGGACATGTGAATTGCCTACGAATACCATGTTGTCTCAAGTATGTCATAAACATGTCTGATGTATATTCGCCACCATTATCGGTTCGTAGACACCGAATTCTATGCCCAAGTTCTTTTTGCACCATTTGGTGAAACTCCTTAAACTTTTCAAGTGCTTCAGACTTTTCTTTCCTAAAATAGAACCAAGTATACCTTGAAAAGTCATCAATAAAAGTGATAAAATACCACTTACCTCCAACTGATGGGTCTGGTACTTTGCCGAATACGTCTGAATGCACAAGTTCGAATGGCGCTTTAGCTCTATATTTTGATTCTTTGTATGGCCTCTTGTGCGCCTTTCCATATTGACATCCTGGGCATACTTTGTCAGTTCGTATATCAAGTTTGGGCAGGCCAATCAACTGCCCCTTATTAGACATCTCTCGAAGTTTGTTGTATCCAACATGAGCGAATCTCTCATGCCAGATATCTGCAGTGTCATGCTTCTTTGCTTTGTCAATATATGTTGTTTCTGCTAACAAGACATATATTGACTCAACTTTCTTTCCTTCAAACATGGGAGTCCCTTGAATATCTTCATTTCTATAAACTTTTACATTATTTGGGCCGAACACAACATAGTGCCCTAAAGCTGTTAGTTGTGGCACAGACAACAGATTCTTAGTCATTCCTGGAACATGATAAACATTTCGTAAAATCCGGTCTTTACCGAAGTTGGCTACAACCTCTGCTTCTCCAATATGTGCCACTGGGAGCTTTGTGTTGTTAGCAGTAACAACAACTCGATTTCCATCATATTCTTTCATACTTACAAACTTGCTCTCATCACCAGTCATATGATTTGAGCATCCAGAATCAATTATCCAATCAATTTGATAATTGATCTTCTCTTCTTTTTCTTTTACTGGTTTTGTATGAGCGGAATTACATCCTTCTTGTATAATATTTTCTTTTACCTCCATTGAGTACAAAAACGAATTTTTCTGTACAGTCTCATTAGCTCTCCCATTTTACTTACTCGTCGTGACTGTATTTCCTTCATTTATTCTGACTCTGCAGTCACGAGCAAAATGACCCAGCCTTCCACATCTAAAACATTTCATCTTTGGTCTCCACTGCTGTGTAGTTTCTCTTGTTTTCTTTTCTATATTTGTCTCTTTCTTTTCAGCAATATTCCTACTTGGAGACCGAATGACTGGCTTAGCTGGCCATCGTGATCTCTGACCCTTACTAAACAAAGCTTCCTCATTATTTCCCTTGAGAGAAAGCTCAGCCATTTGCTTCGCTAATGTTTCTTGATTGATCAAAAGATTTTCTAACTCCAACAAAGGTGGTTGAACTGGTCAGCCTTGAACACCAATTATGAAACTGCCAAATTCGGGACGAAGTCCACGAATAAGTATTCTCCGTATACGGGCCTCACTGATCTTTGACTCAGGATCAATTTGAGATATCTCTCTACAGATATTTTTAACCTTCATAAAATATTCTGCTATCGACATGCTTCCCTGAGTTAATGTAGCTAGATCATTTTCTAACAATTGTAGGCGGGCATCATTAGCTCGAGAAAATAGGGTTGCAAAAGCATCCCATGCTTCTTTACGAGTCATAGCATCTCGTATATGCTCTAATAAATCTTTCTCAATTGATACCTTAATTGCAAATAAAGCTTTTTCTGCTTTGATAATCCATTTCTTCTTCGCTTCCTCGTCGACAGGAATATTAGTGTCTGATCCCAATACTATCTCCCATAATTTCTGTCCTAGAAAATACGACTCCATACAGGATTTCCAGTAGCCATAATTATTATTGTTAAGTTTCTCAATATTGTTTAATGCAACCGCTAATGCCGCCATAATTTCAGGATATAACTGTTCCAATAAATCGGCCCTCGGACAAAACCTCGCTCTGATACCACTTGTTGGAAAACGTAATGCGGGCCCTAAATATAGCTCAGCTACAAACTCGAATTTATGCGGAGAAAATCCAACAGAGTCTCGACGTCCAAAATGATACTCAATAATAACTTTGGCAAAGTATACTTAAACTATTCATTCATCAAAATAAACATTACAGAAGAAGGTTCAAGAAAACTCACCTCGCCTCACGCAGTGAGCTAATACACTCAATGTCCTTGCAGCATACACTTGAAACTTCGATACTCGAGTTCACAAAGTGAACACACTAGCTAACACTCACTAGCTCATAAAATGAGCACACACCCAACTAACAAAGTGAGCACCCAAAATCACTAACCTGATATTTCTTACACACCCTCAAAATAGCCCAACATCCCTATTTATAGGAGAGGAGGTCGGTGGATGAAGCTTCCACCGATTTCTTCACCTAGTTTTTTATTTTTATTATTTTGCTTAATCATTACAGCCACCGACTACAAGCACCGACTTCCGACTTTATAAAGGAGAGGTTCTTACCGACTTACAAAAGAAAGGAAGAGGCTCGTTGCATCTTGGGTCTTCTCCACCCTTCCCAAGAGTCGGTGATGACTCTTTACACAAACCGAGGCTAATATGAGATCGGAAAGAAATCTACCTTTTAAAAAACAAAAATGGATTTCAGGACACCGCAGATTTTGAATTTGTTTTACATTGAGAAATCGTGGATCAGGGATTCGACGAGGATGGAGAGTCTGATCTATAAGATCCACGGTTTCAGAAAAGCCAAACTTACTGACCCTAGCTTCTGCGGAGTGGAACATTGAATGCGTCTCGTTTTCAGGTTCCGCAAGCATGAGGCAACTCTTTTCGGTAATTAGGGAAAAAACTTCATCAACTTATAGTCTATATTTCAAGTTTGTCATCGAGAACGGTTAGAGGGGTATTTTAGTAATTTACTTATTAAATTTCACTTTCGCCATTATAGAAGGGTCTTCTAATAGTTTAAAAACTAAAGCAAAATAAATTGTATTGTATTTTTTAATAAAAGTGCATTGTTATATTGTTGAAAAATTCATAACTAACAAAAATATTTTAGTTGATTGGCAACCAAAATTTTTTGGTGCCGAGCCAAAAATTTTTGGTGAAAGGTGCGATCGACCCCCTTTTCTCGAGCCATCGGATCACAATGCTGTGAGCTGTTGGTTTGACAAGTATTGTTTAGAGTTACCGTTCAGTTATATATATATATATATAATTAATTAATAAAAAAAAATTTAGTCCCCGCTTGACCCGGATTGGCTGAGGGGACCAAGAGGCTTTTAATAGTTTCTTTTTTATCATTTTGGAAAAGAGGTAATTATATAATTTTGGAACCCAAATACGTTGGTGACCTTTAAGAAAATGGTGGCATAACGGACCCGGACAGAATGTCTCAAATAAGAAGCTGGTTATGTGCATATCACTGTGCACAAAAAAAATGTGCATAAAAATGTGTCTTAATCAAAATACTCCTAACCTCAGTCACCTGGGTGCGTTTCTCTTTTGAGCCCGCACCCGCAACCGTTGCGGGTGCGCACCCAATCAGCACCCGTTGATGAGCTCGCACCCAAACCACACCCGGGGGGGTTGGATCTAGTTCCGAGTCAAAACCAAATCCAAACCAAGTTCATCTGCGTGTATGGTTTGGATCTGGATCTGATTTCAAGATGAAATCAGATTAAAAATCTACAAAATCAAATCCCCATTGGCCGGTGCATTTAAGTTAATACATCTATAGATATATTATATGTTCTCTTTTCTCTTTCAAAAAAAACGATACAGGACTAAAGAATGGTGGCTTTCATAAAACGATCTGTTTACCTTTTTTTTCAAACATTTCTTTTTTTATTTTTTACCACTATCATAAAATGTATAATTTTAATTGTGTTATTCAATTTCTACAAAAAATTAATAATAATAATAATCATAATATTAATATTAATAAAATATCTTCACCGCACCGCCGCACCTAATTTTTTTGAGATGTGCCGCACCGGCACCCGCACCCCGCATTCAGGTGACATAAGTCCTAAGTAGAAAGGACAGCCTTTTTTACACGGATAAACAAATTGGTTATGAAAAAGTTAAAAATCTAAAAAGTCTATTTTTTATAAAATTTTCTTCAATACCTCAACTTCTCCTTTGTTCCAGTGCATGTACGTTGCATGCAACTCGATCTCCCTCAAATAACACCTCAACCTTGAGAGAGATACTATGGAGATGGAGCCCAACCTGCTGTAGATATAGTGTTCTGTATTTGTTATGTTTCATAGCCTCTGATTTCAAATCCGCTACAAGTGAAACCCACTGCACCTGAAGCAAACAGCTCATTTCAAAATTAGAATTAAATTTGAGATCCACACTGCGTTGTAGAAACTATGGATCTACATTTTAAGATCCCTGTAGATCTGTGGTGTCCTTGGATCTGAGATCGAAAGGCTTGAAACATACTTTTGACCAAACCCATCCAGCTAGTTCCTGTCATCCAAATTAAAACTAATATTTATGTGAAGACAAAATAAGATTTCTCCTTTTCTCTCTCTTCCATAGAAGGAGATAAGATGAGATAAGTTTGATGTGATGCGCAACGTGTGGCAGAGATTGTACTAGGGGTTGCCATGGATTCTCGTTGGCAGTGCATCAAACTCATTCAATGTGCACAGCTTCCAGCACAAGTACGTCAAATCCCTTTCGTTTAGTAGCGAAGTTATGAGAGGCACGCATAGGGAGAGATATTTTGATAAAAACGCTACATTTATTTCCAATTAAAAGAAGCATGACTACTTAGTAAAGAGGCACTTAGCTCATTATACCAAACTATTTTTAAATAAATTATTCTTCATGACATTGCAACAGTATTAAGATTTAGCTGCAACATCTAATTCTTTATAATCTCAATTGCTTCTCTCTCTCTCTCCCTCTCTCTCTTTATATATATATATATATATTGTGGCAGAGAATTCAGCTCGCTTCTTTGTTCGTGCATATAACGAGCATACGCTAGGTGCGGACCCTACTATTAATATGCATATTCATTATCATGTTTAAACTTTGTATATGCATGTGTTGACAACAAATATGTATGAAATAAAATATAAGTATGACATAATGATTATGAAATAATGAGTTAATGGATGGGCAGATGTACGAGTTAAGGTTAAACATAAGTATGAGATAATATTTATGAGATAATAAAATATTTATGAGATAATGAATAATGAGATAATGGACCGATGTATGAAATATCGCAAACATAAGCATGAGATAATGTTTATAAGAAAATAAAATACTTACAAGATAATGAGATAATGCTATGAAGGGGCAAAAAAAATGAAATCTGTTTTTCAATGCTCAAAGGTTACATTGGTAATAACGATATGTATATACGAACTGACAAATTGTACTTTTATCAAATCACCAAATCTTTTTTTTTTCAGTTTTTTTTTTTTTGTCCCTCCAAAAGGTTTCCTTTTGTATTAATCATAAGCATCGTCTGTCTTTATTAAAATGACAACGTGAAATTACATCCAAAGGAGCCATCTTCAGTCTAGCGATGATGAGGGTAGCGTTTGATGAAGACTCTTACAGTAGGAGATTTGGTTGATCGATTGAACTGTTTCCAATCAAGCAGTGACAATATATTTATTTTTATTTATTTATTTTTTTTGCTTTCTTCCTGCTAGGGCATCCCCTTCCATCTCACCTTCATTTGAGTGAAGGTGAGAGATTTGTCTGATTGATCAGTGGGGCACTGCCAGGACCAATCTCTTTCTGTACACAGTCATATGTTGCAAGAGAAATGTTTGATTTGAAAATTATGTTGCTAACATTTCAAAATATATGTTTGCTATGAAAATATCCTATGTTGACCCCATAGAATCAGCCTTGTTTCAAAATTTATTTCGATTATATGAACAAACATTCATATATAATGTTTATAAGAAAATAAAATATTTATAAGATAACGAAGTAATGCTATGAATGGGCAAAAAAAAATGAAAACTATTTTTCAATGCTTAAAGGGTATATTGGTAATAACAATATGTATATACGAACTGACAAATTTTACTTTTATCAAATCACCAAATCTTTTTTTTGGAGTTTCTTTTTTTTTTTTTGTCCCTACAAAAGGTTTTCTTTTGTATTAATCTTGAGCATTGTTTGTCATTATTAAAATGACACATGAAATTACATCCAAAGGAGCCATCTTCAGTCCTGCGATGATGAGGGCAACGTTTGAAGAAGACTCATACAGTAGGAGATTTGGTTGATCGATTGAACTGTTTCCAATCAAGCAGCGACAATTTATTTAATTTTTATTTATTTATTTATTTTGCTTTCTTTCCTCCTTCTAGGGCATCCCATTCCATCTCACCTTCATTTGAGTGAAGGTGAGAGATTTGTCTGATTGATCAGTAGGGCACTGCCAGGACAAATCTCTTTCTGTACACAGTCATATGTTACAGGAGAAATGTCTGATTTGAAAATTATGTTGCTAACGTTTCGAAATATATGTTTGCTATGAAAATACCCTGCATGCACCCCCTAGATACAGAAGGCCGGTCTCACCGGGGGGTTAACAAACACAAGACAACATGGACATCGTTTGTTTGGATTTCTAAGTGACTCAAAAGAAACTGCAGAAGTGGGAAAAGCAAAAAGAAGGTTGGCGAAAGAGTGCATACTGTTTGACTTTAGGCTTTTTAAGGAATCATAAATGACGATCAATTCCTTGGTGAGTGCCACTGGTGGTGGAGAGGTTCAGTGCTTAAAGAGTGCCCACCGGTCGCAAGCATACCTTAACCCAATTGGGTTCTCAATATGCAAGGGATTTTGGTGTTGAAGGTAGCCTGATATCATGCTCAAAACCTGTTTGGTAAATTGTCTAGGAGAATTCTTTTAAGTATGTTATGTTTTTTTTCTTTAGACCTAGAGAGTGAAAGCTGTGACTTCATAGCAGAAGCAACCAAAGGTGAAAGTTGGACATTGTATAAAAGTTTTGGGTTCTATGTACATTTTGTACAATCACAACATTGGATAGTTTTTCTTCATAAAATTTCAATTTGTGAAAGCTTTCACTTTTTATTCGACTATATATCATATATAATGCTGCAACTAGGAAGCTCATGGCGTAGAGCCACAATATGCATAAATATTTTTGGCAACTGTTACTTTTGTTGCTAATGAAATATGCAGTCGTACTCAAATATTTTTGGCAACGGCTACTCTTCCTGCAAAAATTATAGGCAGCCGAGCTCAAAAGCCATTTGGCAACGGCTTAGCCCTTGTCCAATAGTTTTTGGGCACAAGACCTACGGGAAGGGTGACCCTTAGCAATTGCTAGAGTATAGGTCATCAACAACAAACTAACTTATTGGCCACGGGCAAAGGCCCTAGCCAAAAATACTTATTGTTGTAGTGATAGCTTGTGAAGAAAAACACGTAAATAAAATGAGAAAAGAAGAAAATAAGTAAGTGGGAGTATGGAAAAAGAGAAGGTTGGAAAAACTAGTCCCAAAAAACTAAAACTAATTGTGTATATATATATATAGTGAATGGTGACTCTAGCTTCATTTGATCATTTGGAAATTAAGGCCACCTTTATCACTCTCTCTCTCTTTGGCAAGACAAGATTCAAAATGGGATTTTCAAATCTTGGTGTTTTTTTATGGGAAGAAAACACTTACTGTGCTTCCCAGTGGGGGAAAATTGTTTTGGCTGGAGGGGCACTAATAAAAAGCTTCCATGCTAGGAGGCTTACAAATATATATAAGTAATCAAATATTTGAAGATAATAATATAAAAATAAAGATACTTTCAGGACTCATATGAACAATTACCCACACCGGACCACATGTGGTTAGTTTCTGTGCTCTCAAGGGTAGATATCTTATACGTTATGTTTGAAAGATCAATTACGCCATGTTTGGTTGGAGGGAAAGGGAATGGAAGGAAAGGGAGGGGTAGGAAAGGAGAAGGAAAATGGGAAGAAAGGAAAATGAAGCAAGGAGATAATTATAAAGATTGTTTGGATAGAAAGAAGAGAGCAGTCCTTCCTTTCATTTTCTTTTCATTTTATCCCTTCCTTTTCTTTCCCACCTTTTACAACCAAACAAACTTTCTAGTTTTTTTTTCATTTCTCTCTTTTTTTAATTAGCCAACTAAACAAAAGATGGATTTATCTTTCCTACCCTTTCCTTTCTTTTTCCTCCAACTCAATAAAGTGTTACACCCTGTTTGGAGTAAGGGAAAGAAAGGAAAATGAAGACCTTCCCTGTGTTTAGATGACTTATTAATAGGGAGGGAAAGGAAATGAAAAGAAAGTTAAGAAATGCATTTGGGTGCAAAAGAAAAGAAATGAAAGAGATTTCTAATGTAAATCCAATCCCTCAAAAATTGAAGAGATTAGGAGAGACAGGAAAGAGCATCATTTGTTACTAACAAGATTTCCCTTTTCCCTTGCGATTGTGATTTGCTCTCCAACATCCAAAAGGGTCAATGGTGATAATGGCAAACGATAATAGGTTGTTGATTAGCTTGCACTGCTTTTGTGCAGGTTCATGAGGACGGTAAACAATCTTGGGCACTGGAAGATGGAAATACACCTTTTTTATGCATTTACTGTTTCCCCTCTATGGTGGTTTCATGTTTTGCATGTGGTAGTCTGGTTTCTATTGCTTTTCTACTGCCTTTATACACTATGCATGTAAAGTTTGCATTTTCTCCTTTTTTTCACTGGTTTGACAGTGGTTTATAGATAATTTTCCATTTATATGTTTTATTCTTTGATTTCTGATGGTGCTCATCATGCAAGTTGGGTTTGAGAGTTGGAATTATCTGGTCTGTTGATGGGTGTTATTCGTTTTAACAGTGACATTAGGATGTTACGTGTCGAGCACTTGGTTGTTATGCTTAACAGTAGGTCTTCACTTGAATAAATGCCTGGCCTTGTTGTTTTGGTAGTATGCCGGCATAATAGAAATCTCTGGTTGATGTATTATGAGTGCCCAGGATCATTGTTCATCAATGAATGGGCCTAAAAGGATGGATTTACTTTGTGTATTGTTTGACATAGTTTGTTGCTTTGTTTGTGGAGATTTCAGATTCTTTGTTACTTCTGCAGTCATGGGCTGAATTCACGTTTCAAAATATTTTGTGTACAAGCACAATGTCTTGGACATTATTTCTGTGCCATGTGCTAGTAATAATAAAACATGTTGGTCATAGGACCTTTATTTGCTTTGTGTTCTTTGCAATTTGGACTTTTAATTTTAATTGTACTATTTTCACATATCGTTTTAGAATGCATGAGATATAGATGCATAATAAGTTCTATAGTGTTAAAGGTATTATTGTAAACTAACTCTAATTCTCTCATTTCCTTTCTTTTATATAGTTTGAACAAACATTCTATCCAAACAAGCTTTTATAACCATCCCTTTCCTTTCTTTCATTTTCTTTTCCTTTCCCTCTCATTTTCCTTTCTTTTTCTTTCCATTCCATCCACTCATTTTTCTCTTTTTCCCTCCATTCAAACAATAAGTTACAGACAGACACAAGAAAGAAGTCTTTGACAATACTTAAGATAAAGGTAAACTAGAGATGTGATGTATTAACTTATCCCCAAGTTATATATAAGCATCCCGTTATCATAATCCCATATACACTTTCTCCTAAATTGAAAGCATGCCGTCGCGGGCAAAGAAATGGAAAGAAAAGAGATGTTAGGGACATATGAAAGAAATATTTAACATTACTTAGAATAGAGATGAGTTAGAGATGCGATATGTTAACTTATTCAATGACCACATATTGTTCCTATATATATATATATGCCGCAAATGCTTTTTTCCTTAATTCAAAAGCAAGGAGTCATCTGCAACGATGTGGCGCTTTCAATGGGCTTTCAATTGTCAGGCCCCAGGCATCACTCTGGTGTGATTTTTATGAATCAAAGGTTCTTTAGTCAATAGTTATGGTGACTGTCAATTGAACTGAAACTTACTTGCCACAAAATTTACTCGATTACTTATTTTCAAGTGTTAATTTTATTATAAATGCTGGTTCAGTAGATCCGGTGATTTTTATTCCTACAGGATCGGTGCAAAAGTTAGGGTGGAGGCTAATAGGCAACTAATCTTCATTTAAAATTCTTTTGGAGTTAACCTTTTTCTTTTAAAACCTACTATGTTTTAAATGAAACATTAATATGTAACATGTAAATTGAAGCATAATGGAGTGTCACCTAAACCTCTAAAGCCATTCCTAACCCTGAGTAGAGTAACTTCTGCCTTCACTCAAGCGGTAGATGTAGCTGCCCGGATAGCACCAGCGATTGTAATCGAAACAAAGCTCATTATGACGAAAAAGACTGCTGGACAGATAGATAAAGATGAAAGATTTTTTCTGCTACCATCTACTTTAAGGATCAAAAAAAGAATGAGTGTATCAATGTCAATTTTTCAGTTGCTTCAAATGACGGCTCAACGGATAGATAGAGATGAAAGATCTTATGATCTTTTTTGCTTCCATCTACAGCGAGGATCACAGAAAGAATGTATATATCAGTGTCCAATTTTCAGTTGCTTCCAATGATCTGGTTATATCCTTCATTCTTCTCTCATTCACGATACATTCTACTTGGGGCGAAGGGTGGGGGGGGGCTTTTTTAGATTTCAGTTTGACCTACCGGATAAATACATTGAACCGTTTGGTCAGCTCCAGAAAAAAATACTAATTCATTCTAACACTCATATCAAATAGTTCGTATCTCCTAATAATTCGTATCTTCTAGCTCACCTAACACTAGTTGTCAACATCAGCTCATCCCTTTAAAAAATCAACAACCCTGATCCCTTCTTCCATGCCACTCCAAGCTTGGCCCCTCTGCAACTCTACCCACCAACAATGGACGCCATCTCCTCTCCCTTTCTTGCTCCATTTCCCCAACTGAGCCTCAGTTCCGTTTCTCCTAAAACCACTCCATCCCGCATCACCTTTCCGACCATTACCAACGTCAGAATAGAAGAGAGACCCCAAACTCAACTCAAACCTCAGTCTCCAGCAGCTACTGCCACTACCACTACCACAACAACAATAGCAGCTCCGCCTCCCCCTTCTTCTAAAGAGCGAATTAATGGCAGAAGAGCAGAAGCACCTTCTCTGCCATTGGAGCAAGCTCGTCTTGTTAGACTACCTTCTAGGATATCATCTCCACCATCACTTCCTGTAACCATCTGCAACATTTTGGACGATCTGATAAACAACTTCATCGACAGACCGCTGCGGTCGTCTATTAACCCCAAGGATGTCTTGGCCAACAACTGCGCCCCCGTCGGGGAGCTGCTTCCCACCAAATGCACCGTCCAAGGGCGGCTCCCAAGCTGCCTGGACGGTGCCTACATCCGCAACGGGCCGAACCCGCGGTTCGTTCCAAGGGCCGGCTACCATCTGTTCGACGGCGACGGGATGCTGCATGCCATGCGTATCTCCAGCGGCCAGGCCACGTTCTGCAGCCGCTTCGTCCGGACGTACAAGTTCACCCAGGAGGAGGAGGCGGGGTCACCGATCTATCCAAACTATTTTGCGGGATTCGAGGGCGCCGCAGGGCTCGCGAGAGGCGGCGTGCTCGCGGTGAGGGCACTCACCGGCCAGTTCAACCCCTTGAATGGCGCGGGACTCGCCAACACAAGCCTTGTGTTCATGGACAACAAGCTTATGGCATTGGGGGAGTCGGATCTCCCCTATGAGGTGCGGGTCACGCCGGATGGCGACGTTGAAACGATCGGCCAGTGGAACTTCGGCGGGAAGCTCACGATGGGCATGACTGCGCACCCCAAGATTGACCCTGTGACCGGCGAGGTCTTCTCCTTCCGATACGGTCCCATCCCCCCGTTTCTCAATTACTTTCGAATCGGCAGCGATGGTTCGAAGCAACCAGACGTCCCCATCTTCTCCTTCCAGCAGCCTTCCTTCGTGCACGACTTCGCCATCACCCAGCGCTATGCCATCTTCCCCGACATGCAGATCGTCATGAAACCGCTGGACATGCTCACCGGAGAGGGGCCGCCAGTGGGCTATGATGCCGGGAAGGTAGCACGTATCGGGGTGATCCCACGCTACGCGACCGACGATTCAGAGATGAAGTGGATTGAGGTGCCGGGATTCAACTTCGTGCACACGGTGAATGCGTGGGACGAGAAGGGAGGGGAGGAGGTGGTGCTGGTGGCAGCGAACACCATACCGGTGGAGCACATGCTAGAGAGGATGGATCTGCTCCACTGCTGCGTAGAGATGGTGCGGATCAACCTCAAGGAAGGGAAGGTGGTGGGGAGGAAGCCACTGTCGACCAGAAATCTGGAGTGGGGGGTTATCAACCCCAAGTTTCTGGGAAGGAAGAATCGCTTTGCGTTCATGGCGATTGGAGATCCGACTCCCAAGGTCAAAGGCATTGTGAAACTGGACTTCGATCAGGCGGGTGAGGATGACTGCGTGGTAGCCGCCAGGTAAACCAGATTTTCCTTTTCTTTTTCTTTTTTGAAAAATAAGAACTCACGGGAAATTTATATATATATATTGTCGAAGGAGTTGTCGGTTGTCGGTTGGGTAATATGTTCTTTTCTTCAGCTTTAGTTTGTTTTGAGTAATTTAAATAGATAATTCTTTTAAAATTTAATTTTATTGGCTAATAGAATTAATGAGAAGTCTTTTACCTGGACCGCAACATAATGGATCATGTAAGGTCTTTATCATGATGCGGTCTGATGTTGGTATCAAAGAAAAGAAGTACAAGCTCAGAAGTTGTTCACTTCTGAGTTATATAGTGAGATCTTAGATCTTAAATTTATGATCGAAGATCAGAAGTACTTTTTCTCTTATATTAATCAAATGTTTTTCTAATATAAAAGTTACAAAAAGTGATTTCAAGTGTAAGATTGAAAAGCACATGTCGATGGTCCGGCAGAAGAAATTTATGACAATCAAGTTCTTATTATTTCTTATGTAACATCGTATAGCATACAAAGTTTTTAATATTTCTTATGTGCCAGGTACATCCACAGTGTTTAATCTCTAAAACTCATCGATTACAATCAATTTAATTTATGCTCCTTAGAGCATCAAATGGACGGGCGCCTTATGCCGCACGTTTCAGGTTTGACTCGTAGGGGTTGTGTTTTTGTACTGTAAGAAATTGATTTTTACATGCAAATTTTCACTAGATAAATATCTGGTCACATGGTAGTAGGGGCGGAGGCAAGGTAGGGTTGGCCCTGGCCACACCTCAAGATTTTTTTTTTTAAATTTACATATAAATTTTAAAAAATTTCATTGGTTCTATATAAAAATTTTAAAAATAATATTTCGACCTCAATTAAAATATAAAAACTTTAATTTGACATCCCTTATCAAAAATTTCTTGTTTCGCACCTACATGGCAGTGACATAACTTTAAACCCTCGAGTATGGAAAAAGAGGGGCTTTGGCTCTAGTCAATCAACTTAGTTCCTACATGCGAATTGATGGATGAAAAATACAGAGAGAATTCTGTTGGAAGCTTTTTTTTATATATTGGACTCCAAATATCTTGGTATTCTATGAAATAACAAAATTTTGTGGTGAGCAGGAGTTTTGGGGAAAGATGCTTTGCTGGGGAGCCATTTTTTGTAGGGAACAAGGAAGGTGGCGATGAAGACGATGGCTATGTGTTGACTTACACGCAGGACGAGGGAAGCGGGCAATCGAGGTTCGTGGTGATGGACGCCAAGTCCCCCACTCTCGACATTGTGGCGTCTGTTAGGCTGCCGCAGAGAGTTCCTTACGGCTTTCATGGCCTCTTTGTCAGTGAAAAGGATCTGCAGAAGCAGAAGAATTGGAAACGATACAAGAATTGACATATCTACACAAAGTTCGAACACAGATAAGTCAGTTTAGGGGATGCAGATGATGAAGAAGATCAGAAGAGGAGGTAGAAGAAGAAAGAATTACTGTGGATTAATGTTCATGGCTTGTGATTAGTATTTAAATTGGTCATTTGTGTTGGCGCATGATCGTTTACGGATGAAAAAATTGTGTGGTTGTACTGCGCAGAATGATGTTGGTGCATGTACTGCGAAGTCCCTACAGCATTCTCCATTCGGTCGTCACTGTCGTCGTTGCAATAACTTGAATCACCAGGGCACTATATTTTTCATTGAAGATTTTTTTTTTTCCTTTGAATGTATTTTTGTTGTTTCCACAGATATTTTTTTAGTTTCTCATTTTGTCTTTATAAGAGACTCCTTTTTTCGTTTCTTCCAACCCGTAAAGGAGGGAAGGTATTTTGGTAATTTATTAAAAAAAATATCTTTCTAAGGGTACTTTCGTTATTAACTATATTGGCGACACCAATATGGCACAGATAACCAAATTCGGCCTTGACAAACGCCTTCTCCAAACAAAAGATCCCGAGCAAATAAAGCTCATGTGGTCCAGGCTGCAGGGTCTTTATACAGCACCATGGGCTACCTATGCCCACGGTCGTTTTGGTGGGTAATGATCATTCGCATTCTTTTCAATTTTTTTGTTGTCGTGTTATTCACAACACCATCCACTATCCTCACAGCCATCGACATCAGCTGTGAGGATCATTGGCAGGGCCGAAGCACAGTTCTGCTTTTCCACGTTTTATCTTCGTCCCTTCGTCCTCACATCGTAACAGCGTCAAGAAGTCCTAATTTGTAGCAATCACCATCGTCAGCACATCCTTCGTCCACGGTGGTGGGCTGCTCTTCTGCGATCATCGACGGCCCAAGGAATCGTGTCCTACCGGTGGAGCCAAGGTATGGCCGGCATGGCACATGGCCATACTTCAAAATTCTTTTAAAAAAGATTTCCATGTCAATTTAAAAAAAAAAAATCACTTCTTTTGTATAAAAATTTTAAAAAATGATATTTGAACCATACTTAAAATTTAGAAACTTTAATTCGACCTCTGATCAAAAATTTTTATCTCTTTCCCTATCCTCAAACTTGACACTACAAGGAAAAAGGTCTCAAACAAGCCTTGAGTTTAAAATTTATAATTATACATTAACAAAATATTTATTATCTTCCATATGTATAATTCGTTGGATATAAAAATTGCATCTATAAAGTAGATCATAGTAAAATTTAGTGAAAATTGAAAAAATTGTAAAATTTGTTTTGTTTTTCTCTTCAGCACTTTATCTTGGTTCCGATGAATCCAACCATCCTGAAAAAGCGTCAAAAATTCAAATGCCTAGATCAGGTTTGATGAGCCGAAAATTGAAAAATATTAAACATGATCTAGATCATTACATAAAGTTGGAAGTATAAAAATACAATGTTCATCAGAAAGAGGTGAGAGTACATGGAGACCTGACCATGAATAGGTGCACCGTACCCAGCCCAACTCGGGCCCAGCCCCGGGCCCAGCACTGTAGGCTGTAGCCGGTGTCTACTTGTATCCTGCGAAGACATTAGTGCTTTGATTTTGATGCCATTTACGATGCCCTTCCCTGGCCCCCAAGCTAGGTTTTGTTAGATGGTTCGAGAACTAAATTGATAGTATACAATGTCGTTTTCAACATAAATTTTTAGCAGTCTACAATTAATATTTACATGTATTAATAAAAATAAGTACTAAACTAGAAAACACGGGAGGATAATTAATCTAATTAATTTCATTTTAATGGCCTCAATCCCCTCTTAAGAAAGAGGGATTGAAGGATACATTGGGTTTATGAAACAAATAGTTTATTTTTTCCTACTATCCAAAAAAAGTTTTTTAAAAGCACTTCTCCATCCCTTTTTTCCCTTTCCACCATTAATCCAAGCCTTTTTTTTTATCCTTTCTACCTTTCTTTCGCCTTTATCCGAACATAATGTAAAGAGATTTTTGAATGAGAAATTCAACTTCAAGAAGATGGTTTGCTTCTTTGTAGATTTTAGTCCTATTCTCATCCAAGGAAAGTTTACTGATAGTGATACGCCACCTAATTCCAAAGGAAAAAAAAAAAACCTCCTGAGGCATCAAAGCTAAAGATGCACTTAGTAGAACTTGCATTAGACAAATTGATAGGATATCATATCAAATGTTTTATGAATCTACTCCACATATTCAGGCAGGTTCATAGGACAATAACAATATGTTACTTTTGCCAAATTAGGCCCAAAAAATAAGTGTCTAAAATGTTTTAACAAATGTTTTAATTTTTGAAAAAAATAAAACAAAAAGGTATTCTAGGAAATTAATAGTAAATATTTAGGGTGGAATAAATAGGACCGGTCGACTCTCTCTCCTCAACACCATAATTAATCTCCCCCTTTGTCTCCCTTTCCGAGTCAAACTCTGTTTCAAATCCAAGAAAGAATTTGTCTCCCTTTCCGAGTCAAACTCTGTTTCAAATCCGAGAAAGATATCTCTCATTAACTAAGAGAAAGAATGAGCTGGGAAACTAAAGATTGCTCCAGAATTTGATTGGGAAAGTAAATTGATATACTTTTATGTTTAAATGTATCCAATAAGAAGTTATCGATTTAGAAGCTGATATCATCATAAATGGAAACCAGCGGCCAGCCACCCTTCACTTCGTGTTTAACTATCCAAGGAAATTTAACCTTTAGTAAACTTTTTTACAATAAAACTATTAAAGAGATACCCATTTGGGTTCAGGAGAGTTGCAGTGGGTAGTGTCCCGGTTTTGTCCATACATATATATATAACAACGCGACCTCTCCCCACAGCAGCGGTGATCTAACAGCTTCCAACATCTTCTCCTCTCCCCTTATCTTCCTTGTGTCCCTCTCGTATCTCCAAGCTGCCATTTGCTTCCAAGCTCAAAAGATCACCTATGGCGGCCGACGGCAGCGGCTTCCAACAAAGGAAGATCCTTATTACAGCTGCTTGCCTCCGTAGAAGTTGGTACCATTCTTAACCCAAAAGGATGTCTGTGGGTTCCACTACCACATTCTCAAGGGGCAATGTACATATCTTTTATATGTTAAAATCGATCACTAGAGTGTGACTTTTCTTTGTTTAGAAGTAGGGTAAGGTGGTTCAGGTTTTCTCCTTCAATAAAATTTGATAACAGTGAGTTAGTAAGTTATTGACTGACAATGGTGAAAAAGTTTGGAAAGGACAATGTGAATATATTATTAGGGGTTTCCAAGCTTCTTCCTTCGCAACAACATAATATGCCATAGGCCACAGCCAAAACACTGGCAAATAGGCCTAAGAACCATGGCTGAAAGTATTTTGAGCCACTTTGTTCTTCCTGTGTGCAACAACCAAAATTCCTGTCCTGGAAGCATATAATAATTGTAAGGGCATTAGACCTTAATGAAGAAGTTCTGAGCAAGATTTCGAATTTGAACAGCCCTCTTTGTTCTTATATGTGTGCATGGCAATTGAATCTTTTTAATTTAGGAGTGGATATTAACAAAATCACACCACACATAAGTATAAGATTTTGCCCCTGACGAGACATGGTAGACACAAAATCTATCTTGTTCGCACCTTCTTCAATGCTTCTGGTAGGATATGGAAGTAGCTAATTGTAATTTAGACTTATCTAAAGAAATGATTATTTGTCATTTCTCATACCTTTCTTGAGATCCTGTTAGCACCCTTCTATCTAAATTAATTTCAAATTCCAAAGAAAAGAATATTATAGGCTTTCTGCTCAATTATGATCAGTTGCTGCACATTAATCTTTAGCAACTTTTGGGGAAGGTTGCCAACAGGAACTCAAGAAAGGTTTGAGGAATGAGGAGGAGTCATTTCTTTAGACAAGAAGCAAAATTAGCAATTTCCATATCCTAGAAGCAGAATTCGGAAAGGTGAAGACCTCAATGCCTGAAAAAATTGACCATAATCCATCCACAGTCTGCCTGAAACTAACCTAAGCAAAAGAAACAATTTAGAGAAGTTAAAAATTGATTTTGCATCTACCATGTCACGTCATGGGTAAAATTTATAGTCTTTTTTTATCCAAAAAGCACTTTGCTTTGACAAATCAGTCATGTCTGGTGAACAGTATTAGCTTTCAACCATATTGTTAAAATAATTAGTAATGTATAATGGGCGAGCCAAACTCGAGCTTGACTCTAGATTGAGTTGACCTCGAGCTCTACTCGGTAAACCGAGTTTAAGCTCCAGTGAGTTCTTTAAACTCATGTCACTTGATTCATATATATATATATATATATATATATATATATATATATATATATATATATATATATATATATATATATATATATATATATATATATATATATATATATATATATATATATATATATATATATATATATATGGTGGTAAAATTCATCAAAAATTATCGATATGCCCAAAAGAGTAACAAACGGGGAAGTCATGAATTGAATCGAGTTTAAAGAAGTCGAGCTCATCTTCCTCGAACTCAGCTTGCTTATAACTCGAGTTTTAACTCAAGCTTAAGCTGTTCATTAAACGAGTCGAGCTCAAGTCAGGTTTGCACAAACTAGTTTGAGTGGGTCCTGAGTCTACTTGACTTGTACATCCCTTAAAAACAAGGTTCTAGATATTTAGATCACTAGGTCAGACTTATCAAAAGAAATCACTCATTCTCATTTCTCCTACTTTTCTTGAGATCCTATTAGCACCCTTCTATCTAACTAAATTTCTAGTTCATATAAAGAAGAATATTAGGCATTCTACTCAAATTATGATCGGTTGCTGTCCATTAATATATAGCAACTATTCGGGAAGGAAAAAGGTGAGATTGCCAAATATTATGAGAGAAAGAGAAAGGGTTAAAAAAATACGGTTCAAAACCAAGTGAATCAACCGACAGATCGACTCTTTGCTTTATTTCTTTCCAGAAAATTGAAAAAAGAAAGTGATTGATTCTAACATCTTTGTAGCTGTCGAATGTTCTTTTACAGAATAAATCGACAAAAAACCTTCATATAATATAAAAAAGGAAAAAGCAATCTGATTCATCCGTATTCGAGCCAAATAAACAATGAAGAACAAACAAGAAGAACAACAGTCAAACGGCACTGTACGACTTCTGCAGTACAACATAACAGGATCAATGGCTCACACCAATTTCTTCGATCCTAGCCATATACTTCAAAATCCATTCCACCAACAAAGGTAAAAAAAGAAAAACAAAAAAATGGTAGTCTAACGTCACCTTGGAGCTCCCCATGGCACAAAAAGAGACAGGCCGTAACCCTAAACGAGATACCTCAAAAAGAAAAGCGAAAGAGACGGAGCGACGAAAGAAAGATCGTACCAGTGCGGCCTGCCAAACATGAGGGCTGTTGGTGCACAGAGAACCGAAATGGGCGTTGGCCAAACACTGCCGGTACCCATCTTCGAGCGGCTCGGAGGTGTGTACTGGCAGTGTTTCGCCAATGCCCATTTCGTTTCTCCGTGCGCCAACAGCCCTCATGTTCAGCACGCCGCACTGGTACGATCTTTCTTCCCTGCTCCGTCTCTTTCGCTCTTCTTTCTGAGGTATCTCGTTTAGGGTTAAGGCCTGTCTCTTTTTGTGCCATGGGGAGCTAGAAGTTGACGTTAGACTGCCTTTTTTTTGTTTTTCTTTTTTTACCTTTGTTGGTGGAATGGATTTTGAAGTATATGACTAGGATCGAAGTTGATCCTATTCTGTTGTACTGCAGAAGTCGTACAGTGCCGTTTGACTGTTGTTCTTCTTGTTTGTTCTTCATTGTTTATTTGGTTGAATAAGGATGAATCAATTGCTTTTTCCTTTTTTATACTATATGAAGGTTTTTTATCGATTTATTCTGTAAAAGAACATTCGACAATCACAAAAATGTTAGAATCAATGACTTCCTTTTATACTCAAGATCAAGTTGCGTGCACCACGTGGTGCATGCAACAAATATAAATGCACCCAAGGAAAACAAAAAAGAAAAAAAGGGTAGGGGTATTTTAAAAAATTTTATAAAAATGTATTTTTTAGACTTTTAACTTTTCATAACTTTTTTTTGTCACTGTAAAAGGGTTTTTTCTTTTAAAAGTATTTTGGTCATTATACATCTGGCCTATGCACAATTTTTTGTGCACCGGCTTGTATATATAAATTAGTTTTGGTTCTCCTCCCTTCTTCTACTCCGTCTTGAAGAGTAACTAGGACCAATTCAGTCACGTTTTCATGTTTCAATTGAACACTTTCCATTTTGAATTATGATCAAGGGAGAAGATTCTTCTTTTTACCAAACAAACATATGCAGATCAAATCACGATCTTATAATCTTATACTTATAATAAGAAAAAGAGATCTTTCTCGATCAATCCCCTTGTCCCTCATTCTTCGGGGCACCAATAAAAGCAAAGAGATGATATCTTGGTCGATTCACTTCATTCTGAACAATGCACGTTGTTTTCACCTTTTCCTTTCTCTCACAATATCTGGCAAAGCCACACTTTTCTTAATTTCCTAAAACTTTGTATTAATGGGCAGAAACCGATCTTAACTTGTGTAGAATGCCTCATATTTTAAAAAAAATCGAAATTTAATTAGACATATAAAGAAGGTGCCAACAAGAACTCAAAAAAAGTAGGAGGAATGAGAAGAACTCATTTCTTTAGATAAGTCTGAATCAGAATTAGCTACTTCCATGTCCCAGCAGAAGCATTCAAGAAGGTGAAGACCTCAACGCCTGAAAACCTTTCCCATAATCCATCCACAGTCCATCTGAAGCTATGTAAAAAAAAAAAAAAAAAAAAAAAAAAGAGGACAGAATTTACAATACAGATTTTATGTCTAACATGCCTCCACATGGTAAAATTTGTAAAGATTTTTTTTATTCAAAAAACTTAATTATGTCTAACATCCTGCATATGCACCAAGTTATGCTGGAGTATACCAATCTGGCAGAGCCCCAGTATACCAAATAATATATATTTCTAAATAATAACTTCGACAGAGTTGCCTTAAGCAAATTTCAATCAACACACCAAAACAAGCTCACATGGTGAACTTACTTAGTGAAACAACAAACAAATAAACTAGCACTTGAACAATAAACAACTAATATTTATAAGAAAATGCCTACAATAAGAAACAAGAAAGAGCCACGTGCACGAGAAACCACCAAAGGAAGGTCATATTGTTAGCTTTTTACAAAGCTCAATCACTTCACTCCCACTCGTGCAACCACACACTGCACTTACACTTGACAGCACATTGCTCCACACAAGGCTTAAGGGAGGCTGGTCACTTAATTTCCTTAGTCACATGGAGAGTTGCATTTCTTCATTTCAAAAATAGAAAATCATTTAAAATATTTTACTTGAAATTTTTTGTTTTTTCAAAAGATGCATCTCTTTTCCAAAGGATGATCACTTCCCAATGGCAGTGTTCAATCAATAAACAATTTCTATTTGGTTAATGGAAAGCCAAAGTTGGCCTATGAAAATTAAGAAAAAGAAACATCGCCAAAATCCAGGATCACTTCCCAATGGCGGTGTTCAATCAATAAACAATTTCTATTGGGTTAATGGAAAGCCAAAGTTGGCCTATGAAAATTAAGAAAAAGAAACATCGCCGAAATCCACCAAATGTGTACTTTAATTGCATTGTTTACTGCAATTTTGCATCAAATTGGAAGGCTGATCTTGACCCAAAAAATTTATCAAATTGTCGAGTATAGGCTATAACCTGATCAACATCCAGGCAACCAAGGGTCACCAAGGCAGAAAAGACACAAAACAAGCTGGACTTTTCCCCATCTCGACAACTTTTGAGTCAGGTTTGGGTCGTGTAATTGTTGATTGAATACGTATCCAGTACTTGGTTCCTTCTAGGTCATGGTTTAGGTTCTGAAACAATGAATTCTTATGTAAGTGAAGTGCTTGCATTCTATTGGACCATCAGTACATATACATTCAAACGATCTGGCATGTATACAATCACAAAGCTACATGTGAGCAGGTGTGGGCAGTTGCACACACCAGCCACTAAAAGTTTATTTATTTTTATATTAGCATATATAAAAATACACACAAGTCACATTTTTTAGTGATTGAGCTGAGAGTTTATTGATTGAGCTGGGTACATATACACATCAGTACATATTTGCGGTTTTATATGTACAGGTGCACCTCAAGGGATGAGAGTTTCTTTACAAGTGCCTCTTAGGCCAATTTTTCTGGCTCTGCCATTGACGTACACATAAGTCAAATTGGTCAAACAGGCACAGTATGGCGCTTGAACCCAAAATACACCCAGCTCTAATTAGCCCAGCTTTTTTAAGAATAGGTGGAGTCCAAGTTAGTCTTAAGATCTGATAGGGACCATCAGGCATGCAGGTCCTGATCTATTCAGGCAAAGTCGCCCAGACTCATTTGTCCACCCCAGATTATTTGAATTTGAACTGAATGAGAAATCAGAACTCTTGCAATCTCCATTATTATCAACTTGTATGGGCAAACTCTAATATGAATTAAGAGTATTGTGAAGTTTGTCATTAGTTGGAAACAGTCTCTCACGCAAGGAGTTTGTTTTAACATGTATAAAACACTTATGAGGTAGCCAATGACAATTCCAAATCGACTTTCTGGTCTCACTAAAACATCAAGATTTTGGCTAAGCATATTTATTCAAACATAACATGACTTCAGTATACTTTCTCAAGCATTTGTATCCACTAATCATGAACCGGATATGAGATATATGTGGTTAATGAAGCAAATAAAATATTCACACATTTCTTGATTTCTTCTCACAGTGAAAGTGCACAAATTAGCAAGTTGGAAACAAAAAAAAAATGTCAGCTTATTAAGCAACAAAACAACACGAATAATTCAAATGGAATTTCAACCTTCAACTCCTTTCCTCAGTCCCAGGTCCATCTTGTCGCAACAAGCAGCTGGGGATCCCCTCATTCATTGAGTTGCAGCTACTTGCCTGCATAGAACTTGGTTCCACGGTTAACCCAGAAGGATGACAATGAGAGTTTTGTTCAATTACCATATTCTGAAGGTGCCCATACGTAAATCTTTTTTATACAGAAAGTGACCATAAGAACATGACTCTTCTTTGTTTAGAAATTTAGTAAGCTAATGCAGATTTCCTCCTTCATTTGCACTTGATAGTGGCGAGTTAGTTAACTTTTTTACTTCCCCCAACTCACACTTTGGACAAAGGTAGGAAATGACAATATGAAATTAATACTAAGGTTTCCAAGTTTCTTCCGCATTTAAGGTGTTGAAAAAGGCACATTTTGGGCATTCATGAGGAGCGGCACAATCCTACTACTTTGTGTTTTTTATTGCTTCCGAGTGGTCCACTGAATTTCATAAATTTGATATTGCAAAAATAGATGATGGAGGGAAAATATTAATGCTGATGGTTCCTTGATTGATGTAGGCCCGAACCTATTTTGAACCTATTGTTGCACACAATTACTAGCTATTTAGACTCCCGTTTAATTTAGAGAGATGGTCGAGCGAACTCAAGCTCAACTCGAACTCACCCGTGTAATCTAGAATTTAACTTGGCTTCTTTAATGAACAAGTCGAGCTCGATCTTGATGTAAAACTTGAGTTTGAAGCGAGTTGAGTTTGGGTTACATGAGCTCAACTTATTTAAAATACTCCACTTTGCTCATGTTTTCCCCGTTTCTAAATCTTCAGGGGCATGTCGATAATTTTTTATGAATCTAACACCCTTTTTGTACTTTTTCTTTTTCAGTAAAAGAGAAAAAAAATATATGAATCAAGTGAAATTGCCTAAGAGTTGAGCTAGAGCTCAGACTTGGTTACCAAGTGGAGCTCGAGATTGGCTCACTCGCTGTACATTCCTACTTGTTTTCACAATATTGTTGAAAGCTAGTACTGTCTGCAGACATGACCGACTTATCAAAGCAAAATGTTTTTGGACAAAAAAACTATAAATTTTACCATGATGAGACATGGTTGACACAAAATCTATCTTGTAACTTCCCCGGTTAAAGAGAAAAAATATATATGAATAAAGTGAAATTGCCTAAAGGAGTTGAGCTAGAGCTTAGACTTGGTTTACCAAATGGAAATCAGATTGACTCACTCAGTTGTACATTCCTACTTGTTTTAACAATATTGTTGAAAGCTAGTACTGTCAGCAAACATGACTGACTTAACAAAGTAAAATGTTTTTTGGATAAAAAAGACTAAATTTTACCATGGCGAGACATGATAAAATCTATCTTGTAACTTCTCCTTTTTTTTTTTTCTTTTTCTTTTGCTTCAGTTAGCTTCAGGTGAACTGTGGATGGATTATGGGCTAAGTTTTTAGGCACTGAGGTCTTCACCTTCTCAAATACTTCTGCTGGGGTATGAAAGTTGCTAATTTTAATTCAAACTTATCTAAAGAAATGACTCCTTCTCATTCCTCCTACCTTTTCTTGAGTTCCTGTTGGTACCCTTCTATGTACCAAAATAAATTTCAAATTTCCACAAAAGAAAGGAATACTACGCATTCTACACGAATTAAGATCGGTTGCTGCCCATTGATACAAAGATTTTGGAAATTAGGAAAAAGGTGAGATCGCCAAATATTGTGAGAGAAAGGGAAAAGGTGAAAAAATATGGTTCAATCCAAGTGAATCAACCAACATATCAACTCTTTGCTTTTACAGGTGCCCCCTTCTCAACCTGAAACTGGTTATGTGCACACACCAAGTGCAAAGAAGTTACGTACAGGGGTATGCGAAGTCCAAAATACCCCAGTTAGAAAAAAGAGAGCCCTTTTACAAAGACAAGAAAATGTCAATTATGAAACAGTTAAAGTCCAAAAAGTATATTTTTTTTATAAAAAAACTTCCTAATATACTCAACCCCCTGCTCTTTTCATTGGGCGCATATTTGTTGAATTCACCATCTGGCTCATGCAACTCGATCTTGCCAATAACGCCCGACATGTACAAGATCTAGAATCGATTTGCTTTTTTTTCCAGTGATGTTTCCTTTTTTCAAAATTTTGATGTGAAGATTTTTTGTAGATTTATTCAGTAGATGAACATTCTACAGCTACTTAGATGTTAGGTTTAGAATGATTTTCTTTTTCCTTTTTGGAAATAAATAAAAAAAAGAGTTGATATGTTGGTTGATTCATTTGGTTTTGCACTCTATGTTTTACCTTTTCCATTTCTCTCCTAACATTTGGCAATCTCACCTTTTTCCTTCTTGAAAACTTGGTATATGTAAATGGAGAGCAACCAACCTTAATGTGAGTAGAAGGGCGTTAACAGTATCTTTTTGCCTAATAATCTTTTTTTTTTGTTGCAATTGAAAATTTATTTAGATAGAAAGGTGTTAACAGGATCTCAAGAAAAGTAGGAGAAATGAGAAAGAATCAATAAGTCTGAATTAAGACTAGCAACTTCCATATCCTACCAGAAGCATGGAGGAAGGTGAAGACTTTAATGCCTGATAACTTTGCCCATAATCCCATCCACTGTCCACTGAAACTAACTTAGACCGAAAAAGGGAAAAGATGTTGGAAGCTAACAATGACTGGTTGCTGGTAGATCACCACTGCGCAGGGAAGAGGTTACGTTGGTATATACAGACAAAACCAAGACACAACCTACTGCGACTCGCAAACCCATATGTAGGTATCCATTTAATAGTTTTGGTTGTAATAAAGCATACTAAGGTTAAATTTCCTTGGGTAATTAAACACGAGCGCAGGGTGGCTGGCCGCTGGTTTCCATTTATGATGATATCAGATTCAAAATCAATAACTTTTTATTGGATACTTTTAAACATAAAAGTATATCAATTCACTTTCCCAATCAAATTCTCAAGTAATCTTTAGTTTCCCATCTCATTTTTTGCCTACTTAATGTGAGATATCATTCTTGGATTTTGAACCAGAGTTTGACTAGGAAATGGAGATGATGAGAGAGTTGATCGTTTTTTTCTTTCAAATGTTAAAGTAGATGGTTTTAATTTTTAAATTAATTTTGAGTATTTTCTACAAAAAATATACCTTAATTATTTGCAGCTAATTTAGATAACAAATTTTTATTTTATTTTTTCAGCAAATAAAACATTTTTTTAGAACATTTAACATGTTTCTTCATTAGGCTCCATTTGATAATAGTAACACATTGTTATTGTCTCATAAATCATTCATGGGACACTTGTTATGGTGTCCTTGAAGAAACACATGAGAGAGAGAGAGAGAGAAAGGGAGAGAGACAAATTTTAATAGTGGTTTAGCCTATGTCACCGCAGTACGCCAAGTAGGCTCATGTACCGGTACCGGTATGCCGGTATGGCAGTACCAGTACATCCGTACGCAGTAGTACGTTTGGATCTGGTTCCGGATCGAAACCAAATCCAAACCATATCATAATGAAAAAAATGCAACGTCGTCTTCTCCGTTCTCCCTCTCCACCTCTTGAGCGTTCCAATGGTGGCTGCTTGGAGGCTCTCATTTGTTGGGCAGCAGCGGCGGACAGTGACCGGCAATGGAAGATCGGTTGATGGTGACGTTTTTCCCTGGCTGTTTTCCAGCGACGAAAGGATACACTGCCCGCTGAAAAGAGGAAAAATAAAGAACAAGAAAAGAGGAAGAGAAATTCCTTCTTTCTAGCGAACGCGCTGCTTCGACATCTTCTCTCTCTTACTGCGGTTGTTATTTCTCGTTGGTTAGGAGAGGAGGAAGGAAGGTGGGGAGGAAAAGGGAGACAGGGCAGCTGCGTGTTTGGGAGAGGAGGAAGGAAGGTGGGGAGGAAGAGGGAGACAGGGCAGCTGCGTTGGGGCGGAGTTGCGATCTGGTGCTTAGTCTCAAGGGACGGGAATTGGGAAGGGAAGAGGATGAATGGATGGGATTGGATCAAGGGGGCATCTTCATCGTCGATGTCTTCCGTGTCGAGGATGGAGATTTCCAATGTTCTTTCAGCCTCTCTCCTCTCTCCTTAGGTTTCGAGCTTCATATTCTGCTTTCCTTCTGTTGGCTCTAAAATAGAGTTAAGAGCAATTATGGATGGCCATGGAGAAATGCAAAAGAGAGGAAAATAGAATGAAACAAAAGAACAACAAGAATGTATTCAAGAAATGAGATAACATGACTCAAGCATGGAAATGAAAGATCATCTCATCTTCTCATGCTCTCGGTGCACTTGAGCATAGCTTCTTGGCTCTAAAATAGAGTTGAGAACTATCTCTTTTGGCCATGGAGAGAGGAAAAGAAATAGGAAAGAAATGAGAGGGATGATGATTACATACCTCTAAATGAGAAAATGACTTAGGGAAAATGAACAATCATGTTTGAAATAAAATTGAACTTGCCTTGAATGAAGCTCCAAGATGATAAAGATGAGTCCTCCAAGGGATCTTTGGTGCTTCCTTGAAGAGTTGTAGCTAGCTCCAAGTTGGGTAAAATGAAAATAAAAAGAGGGAGAGAGAGAGAGAGCTCGAGAGAAACCCTAAGTCTTCAAGTGAGAATACTCTAGAGTTTCTCTCAAGGGCCACTCTTACCCAAGAGAGGAGGAAGTGAGGGGTATTGATAAAGATTTTGGAGCCAAAAACCCAAAATTTGATTTTTTTTAATTTCATACTATTTTCATCCGAATTTCACACAATTTTGAATTATTTTGAAAAAGAAATGGTTTGAAAATGGGTATGATGGAATACTATTTTTTTTTAAAATGAGTTGGGTCTTTGTCCATCCAAAAAGACTAAAATTGCCATCTATAAGGAGGATTTTTGTCAAAAGGAGGGGTAAATGGGTCTTGCCCACCAAGAAGACCAAAATTGCCCTCTGAAAGGAGGTTTTTTGTCAAAAGAAGGGGCAAATGGGTCTTGTCTAGCAAAAAGACCAAAATCACTCTTTAAAAGGAGGTTCTTTGTCAAAAGGAGGGGCAAATGAATCTTGCCTATAAAAAAGACTAAAATCACTCTTTAAAAGGAGGTTTTTTGTCAAAAGGAGGGGCAAATGGGTCTTGCCCACCAAAAAGACCAAAATCGCCATCTAAAAGGAGGTTTTTTGTCAAAAGGAGGGGCAAATGGGTCTGAAATGCTTGATTTGGATTTGAACTTGGGTTTTGGATCTACGAATTAGATTTTAGGCTTGGAAAAAATTTGGGGTGATAACAGATGCCCTCTTTGCTACTAAGCTGGCATTTGTCGTGCTTAGTGGCAAAGATAAGCACCCCAAATTTTGAGTGACTAATATTTTGGCTAAAAAGATTAAAAATGTTGGAACTGCATTTCAGGTTTTAACCCCTTACCTAAATGGGTTGTGTTGGGTAATGCTGCAGGTTTAACCCATTGCCTGCATGGGTTTGCCGATATCAAATTCAGGTTTAACCCCCCTGAAATTTGTTGCCTTGGCTTGCATTGCAAGTTTAACCCCTTAACTTTGTGCATTGCGTTGGCTTGCAGGTTCAACCCTTACCTGTGTGAGCTGCGTTGACTTGTAGTGCAGGTTTAACGCTTTTACCTGCGAGGGTTGCTTTGGCTTGCAGTGCAGGTTGAACCCCTTTACCTGCGAGGGTTGCTTTGGCTTGTAGTGCAGGTTTAACCCATTTACCTGTGCAGGTTGCTTTGGCTTGCATTGCAGGTTTTAACCCCATACCTGCGCGGGTTGCTTTTTTGTCCATAGTTTCAGGTTTTACCCCTTTCCTGAATGGGTTGCTCAATAACAAGTGGCAATGTCAGGAAATAACCTTCATCATCTTGAACACCTTTGTTGAAGCAATGGCTGAGACCCTATTGCTCCTTCGTTGGTTGTGACAAAAAAATTTCCTATCACCTCGAGTGCCTTTTGGTGAAATTTTTGTTTTCACCCAAGGTTGGATTTTGAACTTGTTAAAATTCCCCAAACTAGCGTTTGGGTTCAGCTTGCTTCAAAATAGCCCTTAGCCAAATGGCCAAGTTGTGTTTCCTCTATAAAATTCCCTTGTCTAGTGACATGGTTGAGCTAGCTTTAGAAAGCTTCGAGCCTAGCGACCGGATTGCGCTTGATCAAATCTTTAGCTTAACAACTGAATTGATTTGATTGGGATATGATTTATTTTCTATGAACACTGATGATTGTATATGAAAAATATTTGTCGCAAAATCTATTTAGAAATGTCTCGAAATATATAAAAAAAATGTCCCAGTATTAGTAATTGCCATGAGTGGTAAAAGATAGAATCTTATTCAAAACAAAATGCTAGGTAGAAAATAAATGGTTGATGTCTTAGATTGGAATAGAGGCAAAAAAACTAATCACAATTGCCTCAATAAAAAGAAGGTGCGAATAAAGTTATATAAAGGAAACTGGTATATTTTCCCTTAACAGAAAATTGAGAGTGCAAAGTAATAACATATGTATAAGCTTTGGTATGTAAGAATTTCTGTTTTGTCTCTAAGGAGAAGAAATTGAGACAAAGCCTGTTGGAGGGAAATTTGTTATAAAAACATGAATGGTAGATGGTAATTCTCATGGTGAGATGTCTAGTTGATAATGCAGCAAAACAGAGAATCTTAGTTTTGAAAGACCATCAAGCATGAATCCGGCAAATGAGAAATTCAAATCTTAAATGGTAAGATATTGAAAGAATGGAAAAGATGAAGGACTACATACCAAGAGGGCTATAGAGAAAGAAAAAGATTTTGAAAATCATAAAATCACATGTTTTGAAAAAGAAAGAAATGTATTTGTATACATATATGAAAGCTTATGAAAATGATGTTTATATCAAGTAGAGAAGAGAAGATCATTTTAGAAAGACAAAAAGAGATTTTAAAATGGAATACACGTATATATATATATATATATATATATATATATATATACGAGAGTTTATAAAAGTATGTTAAATCATAAAAAGAGAAACAACAAAAAAAGATAATCATGTGCATGCATACGTATATAACATGTATATACGCATATGTTTTCATGAATATGAAAATCAAGGAATGATTTGAAAATAGCAGACTTCAAATTTTGATATAGGCCAGAAGGGAGCATGGACTCATGCAAGAGCCTAAGCAAAGTCTCCAAGGCCGTATTAAAAAGGATTCTTTTGAAAATATTTTGGAAAATATAAACATAAAACATAATTATTTCATTGGTTGCAAGAGAACATGTTTCTTCCATCGTTGGGTATAGAAGAAACTTAACCCACATGATAGGGTGCTCATTAGGGTTCCTAATCGAGTGATTAAATGGAAACTAACGCGAAATGATATGAAAATGTACTTTAACATGTACAAATTTGTGAAGATTCTTCCCGGGTTGGACAAGCCCCAACCTCAAAATTACATGAATAAAAAAAGAATCTCAAACCATACTCTCATTCTCACCGTGCATTCACATATAAATGAAAAATCAAATAACTATGCATGGATAATATCAAAACAATATTTAAGAAAAGAAAGAGAGCATGATTCAACTATGGAATGAAATCTCATCTTCTCATGTTCCCGGTGCACTCGAGCATATCATTTTGACTCTAGAGAGAGAAAGCTATGTCATATGGCCATGGGGAAGTGAGGAAGAGTGAAAAAGAGAGAAGCAAAATATAAATGAAAAATCAAACAACTACGCATGGATAATATATAAGCAATATTCAAGGAAAGAAATAGAACATGATTCAACAATGAAATGAAATATTATTTCATCTTCTCATGTTCCCGGTGCACTTGAACATAACCTCTTGGCTTTAAAATAGAGTTAAGAGCAATCTCTTATGGATGGCCATGGAGAAATGCAAAAGAGAGGAAAATAGAATGAAACAAAAGAACAACAAGAATGTATTCAAGAAATGAGATAACATGACTCAAGCATGGAAATGAAAGATCATCTCATCTTCTCATGCTCTCGGTGCACTTGAACATAGCTTCTTAGCTCTAAAATAGAGTTGAGAACTATCTCTTTTGGCCATGGAGAGAGGAGTCAAGAGGAACCTCATTGCTTATTTGCCCAGCTCGTGTTCTGACGCGCTTAGACCTAATCATTATGTCATCACAGGTTCACTCTAAACTATAGTCTGACCCCCATTTTTCGAGGTCCCATATGTATATTTGTGTTCCAGTCCCATTCTTCCCAAAAAGTACAGACTTGTCCCCAATAAAATACTCATTGAATGGTGAAAACCCCTTAATAGACTTTAAATGAGCAGTGGCTTCTGCTTCTGTCTGGATGTTGGTATCTATGCCGATGAAGTTACCTTGCCTTGCATAACTGACAATAGGAATCTCAAAATCATTTTTATCTTCATTGAAAGCTTGTGAGAGAAAGGCTAGTGATCTTGAGTTTGATGCTGGGGTAATGGCAAGGGCATTTTTTCCTAGTCTCATTGCTCCAGTCCTAAACCCTACACCATATCTTTCGTTGTGATTTGCATCATTCTTCTGAGGTTCATGGCCAAAAGCGACCATTCACACAATATCTTTGTGTGACATGCCACAACCATTATCAACAAATGACAGGACAGGAATATGCTTGCCTTCCCTCTTCGACTACATGGATTCAATGAAAATTTCCAATTTTTTTGCATTAGCATCCCTGGCATTGTCAACAAGCTCAGCAATGGCACCCAAAATCCACCCTGAGTGGATCTCGCCAAGTGTTTTAAAGTAGCTAGGGTGGGTACAGATGTACGACTGAGACAAACTATTGGGCTGCCTTGTTATTAGATTAAATCCTTGATTCTCTCTGTATATTCCACTCTAGAACTTGAAAAATCTGTCTGAAACATGCTACGAGAACCATAATTTCTCATATGTAGCACAGGCAAAGGCCGTGGTTGCTTCACGAAAGCATTTGATTCTGTAAGATTACCATCAACCACAAACTGCATGTAGCTGTTCTTTTTGTATTCAGAGGCCTTGATTTGCTCTGGAACCTCTGCTACAAAGTGAGATTTCCAATCTCTTAGCGTTGGTTCCACTGCAGAAGATTGATGATGATATTTGTCAGAAGACTCTCTTGTAGGAGATATCTGTGTTTCTTTGATAACCCTATGAGAACTTTCAGCTATTTTCTCCAAACAATATACAGGACTTGGGCACAAAATATTCTTCTCTTCCGCAGCTGAACTCAGAACCTCAGGATCATCCTCAATGCAATGAGAATCATGTAGAAGGCTATCTCTAAGAGATGTGCCCGATGCATCACAAGTTTGAACCAACCTTGCTGTTTTGTTTAGGCTGTTGTCCACATCATACCCTTTCATGAGAAACATAAACATACTATTAGTGTGTGAGTGGAGAATTCTAGAAGCAGGCACCTCTTCGTTCCAAAGTGATTACCACGAGTTTTACGTTCCAATTGAAAAGGAGAATTTCTCTTCTCTGCTTTCTTTCACCAACTGCAATCTAGTGATTGTGTCTCGACTCTCAAGGTGCCACTTATTCCTATAGTCCAGTCTCCACCTGATCATTCTTTCAGGACAGTTGACGTTGTTCGTTATTGTTTATCCCATCTTGTTCTTTGCTTAAACAATACCAAACAACGTCAACTGTCCAGGAAGAAAGATCAGGCACTACAGGAATAGGTGGCACCTTGAGAGTCGAGAAACAATCACTGGACTGCAGTTGGTGAAAGAAAGCGGAGAAGAGGAATTTTGCTTTTCAATTGGAACGTAATCTAAGGATCATTTGGTGGGACGACATATGTCAATGAAGATTTTCAGACATTATGGCTGTCTTAATGTAAATATCTGCTTAAGTAATTGCATTTTGAGATATCACGTCATTTTATATGGTATGGGGTAATTTCATAATGTATAAATACATGTACGCAATTACAGACTCTTTGATGGGTTGAATCCGTAATTGCTCATAATATAAAAGGGTAGTGGTCCCTGGGGTCGTGCACGGTTGCTTGAAGCATTGCTTTCTAGGGTTGTCTCTTCTCCATCTGAGAGAAACTTTATGTGCTCCGCACAGACCTTGGAAGATTCTACTGCGATCTCACCGTCCGGTTGTTCAGATGGATTCAGGTACGCTTCCGCTACAGTTAAAGTTTTGATTCAATGATTTAGCATGAACATGATTCTGTTTAGAGCATATTCGTTTTTGTGTATGCATGACAAAATCTCCCCATCCATTGGTATCAGATCTATGTTTATTGTTAAATCATTGGATTTTTGGGTTAATTGTTGGAGCATCTGCAAAATTTTTGGATGAATTTTGTGCGTTTGCCTATGGTCGGGTCGGTGGTGGCTGCCGTTGGGCGAAGGAGAGGGACGAGCAGAGGGGTTTCATCTGCTCACAACTCGCTGCTTGCCGAAAATCGGAGGTGTGGGCGATGGAAGCCGTCGGGCTTCTGTTGCAACCTAGAGAAAGAGGAACGATGGTAGCCGTTGGGCTTCCTTGCGATGGACCTCTCACCACCAAGATGGAAGCCGTTGGGCTTCCGTGCGATGGACCTCTCACCACCACGATGGAAGCCGTCGGGCTTCCGTGCGATGGAAGGCGATGGAAGCCGTCGGGCTTCCATTGTATCCGCCGAACGGTGGAACCTCTGCCGGAAAATGGTGGAAGGGGGACGGTGGTGGTTTCGTGCTTGTTGTGGCCGCCACCGTGTTCACCATCGGTCCCTCTCTCTCTCACCACCACAATGGAAGGAGGCCACGACGTCGCCATCCATGGACGCTGCTATGGCCATCGGTGGAGGAGCAGCATCTCCATGGAGAGGAAACGAAGAGGAGGAAACAATGCTGGAAACCCTTGTGCGGTAGGCGGTCGGACTCCGGTTGGATCATGACAGACCCGACGCAAATCCATAAGAATTAAAAAAAAAAATTCACTATGCCGCCTAAGACCGCGTGAGTTCAGAACTTTGGATCCGGGTCAGGTCCTTTTGGACCCAACCCGTACCCATCCGGTTTAAAATTCTTGCGTTTAAGAATTTCAGATCCGAGTCGGGTCCAATGTGACCCGACCCGTATCTATACGGTGCTTTTGGATCTGGGTCGGGTCATGTCAGACACGACCCCTATCCATACGGTTTAAATTTTGAATTTCAGATCCGGATCGGGTCACGTCGGACCCGACCGTATCCCTACGGTTCTTTATTTACAGAGAGCTCAAGAATGTTCAAGAAAACCAACTCAGAAAGAAAGGAAAAGAATGAAGACAAAAAAAAATTATTTACAGAGAGCTCCATCCATGATATACTCCCCCTACATGCCCAACATAGTGCATTAAAATTTAAGTACGTACATTAAATTATATGACCAAAATAGTTAATGTTGTCACATATATACTATCTCGTCAATTTTCTGGGTACCAACTACATAGCATGAGTTATAGCTCTCTTATTAATTTCCATAAGGAAGAAGAGATATATCCAATGAAATACCATCTGGCCATTCATACCGGCTTTCATTGCAGTACAAAATCCTCTACTGCAAAATTGTTGATAAGATTCACTATGCCTCCTATTGTAACACTCTTTAGTAGTATTTATAGACGTACACATTAAGACTAAATCAGTATAATTACCAACCGGCATTGTTGGTCACCGCAGGTGATCTTTTCAGCTTGGAAACAAAGATCAGATGTGAGAGATAACAGAGCGACACGAGGAAGATAAGGAGAGAGGGGGAAGTTGGTTATGAGCAATGACTGCTAGATCAACACTGCAGAGGGAAGGGGCTGGCGGAAATAGGATAGGTTGATGTGGACACATATGATAAGAAGGAAGATCATATTGGTATATATACAGAAAACTAAGGCTCTAAGAGCTACAGACGCTTGTGAACCAATATCAGCTGGTATCTTTTCCTTCTCTTCTTGGACCTTCATCTTCATATGGTTTGAATGGAAACAAAGCTTGCTGGAGGCAAAATTGCCTCGTAGAGTTAAGTTTCTTTTATGATGAGTTACGGGCAGCCTACCGCTGGTTTTGATTTATGGTGACATAAGATAATAAATCAATAGTTTCTAAAAAGCTTATACTTAAATGTAATCGTATATCTACTAATTATTTTTCTCATTCCCCAGCAATCTTGAGCTTTTTAGCTCATTTTCTTCACCTAGTTAAGGATATATATTATGAAAGAGTTTGATTGAAAAGGGAGGCAAAAGGGGAGATTACTGCTCGGGAGGAAAGACAACCGGATCCTTTCCATTTCTTTCACACATAAAAATAGATGGTCTTAATTTCTAAACTAATTTGGAGATTTTTCATGAAATTCAACCTTATCTGTTGTTTCTTATAGTAGCATTTTTATTTTCACTTTTTATGATATTAAAACCTTTTCTTCTAAAACATTTGATCACACCCATCCTTTTGACAACTTACTGTTCCATGAATCTATTCCAAAATTGAAGCATATTCATGAAACACTTGTGATGATGTATTATGAATCTGCCTTACTTCTTAAGTAGGTTCATAGGACAGTAATAGATTGTTACTGTTACCAAAGATGACCCAAACAGACGATCTATATTTAAAATTTTTATTTTGATTGATTTTTTATTATTTTTCTTTTTTATTTATGTTTTATGTTTGAAATATTTTTATCCAAGTGTAAATAACAGGCCACTTGGGTAAGGGGTAAGGGATAAAACCCAAACCACTTAAATCTGCTTTAAAAATATTTTAAATAAAATGTTAACCTCTTAATTTATTTATAAACACTAGTTTCATATAAATCAATGTTTTAGATCAAGTTATTTTTAGTAAAAAAATCTTTTCTACTATCAGAATTTTGATTTTGATGAGATAAAAGTCATTCAGTTTTTTATCATTCAAAAAATTCTAAAGTAAAAAAAAAAACTAACTTAATATAGGTTTCTCACCAAAACATTCGTTAGACTGCATAAACATATTTTAAATTTATTTTAATAGGTTTGATTTTTACTCCTTACCAGTTTTTACCAACTTTATATATGTATATATATATACATAACACCTTTTGTAACCCTTTCTTACCATTTCACATCATACTTGTGCAAGCGCCTTAAAGTCATGCTTTCTTAGTGACAATTAACAAATCCTTTCTTTCAGTGCTTACTTTAACTAAAAGACAGCTCACCATCGATATGTCATTTATAGAATAATGTTATGTTGATGCATTGGTGTACATAAGTATATACTGGTGGCTTGAACTTACGTACACCAATCCATCAACATAACATTATTCTATAAATGACATATCCATGGTGAACTGTCTTTTAGTAAAAGTAAGCACTGAAAGAAGGATTTGTCAATTGTCACTAAGAAAGCATGACTTTAAAATGCTTGCACAAGTATGATGTGAACTTGTGTATGCACTATTTTCATCGGGCGGCTTTAACGACTTATATGCACTGCCCAATCCATTACATTGAGCTGTGTGTGAGAGTGTTGTAGGATTCCTATGGTTGGGAATCCACAAATATATATATATATATATATATATATATATATATATATAGAGAGAGAGAGAGAGAGAGAGAGAGAGAGTATTAGCAGGCACCACATCGTTTGTCAAACTCCAAAAGGAAGGTCCTCTACCAGATAATATCATTGAAGAGAATGGTAGTTCCTCAACTGCATGCATTTCCACATTAAGAAGCTCGGCCTGCCCAACATAATGCACAAGTTTAAACAGACAGCCTATATTATATCACAACAGACTTGGATATGTTGTAATCTGATCAATTTTCTTAGTTTGAAGAAGATAATGGCATGAATCAAGGAGATCGGTGATAGTTGAAAGATCTCCTAATCTTGTAATGAGAAGATGTAAATAATATTACACCATCGACTTCTTTACCTCATTAAGAGAAGTTTAAGCTGATAAGTTGCCGAAAGGCATATCCTTGTCTCTCTTTATCGCTTTCTCATTTTTTTTTTCTCTCTCTCTCATTCAGTTTTCTCCGCTGCCTTGTAGTTGTTTCAAGTATTAACTGCATGGCTTGAGTTCAAGCTCTCTATAATTTCTGAAAATAATAAGAAGTATGTTGTCTGAGACACATCAATGAAACGTTCGTTTGTGAAATACGACTAGGCCATTCATATATACTTGACTTTAATTGCAGTGAAAAATTCACCATGTACAGCCTCCTACTTTGATACTTTTAGCATTACTCGTCGAAGTATGTAATGCAAGTTAGCCAATATAATTACCATCACTTAATGCACCATCAGGATATCCACACCTTGAAGTTCTGGCCGTGATCAACCAAGATCAGCTGATCTTTTGAGCTTAGAAAAAAAACTAGGCCAATCGTGTGAGATAGCAAAGGGACATGAGGAAGACAAGGAAAGAGGAGAAGATGTTCGAGGCTACCATGGCTAATATCAACAATGACAGCATGCTGGTAGATTACCATTGCAAATAGGAGGAAGGAAGGAAATAGGGTAATTTGCAAGCATACATTAATATTCAATCTCTAATCTGAAATCTGATTTCGCAAGCTGTAACCAATTGTTACATTTATATCTGAAGTTTGAACAGAATGTGGCCGACTTTTAAAATGTAAGAGCATTGAATATAGGATATTTTATTCACAAATAATATCCGGTCTGCATCTGATCAGATATTTATGTATATCTTAATCTAATATGGATCCGTCCTGATGTCATTTTTAAATATGAATTGGGTCCAATTTTTCAATTGGGTAAAAAAATTTGTTCCATATCAATTTTTTTCTGAACAGTTCCGTCGGATGGCCAATCCAAGTTGGATGTATTGACATCCCTACACACACCTCTTTAACTTGAATGTATATGAGTTCAAGTAGAGAGAGAAAGAGAGAGATAATTTAGTCAATTAATATGTCTAATTCGACTAAAAAGCCAGTAAGATCCAGAGTATGTCCAACAAGTTGTACAGTAGTGGCGCATTTGTAGTACTGTAACCTTAGAAGTTGATTATAGAACAAAACTGGGAGGTGCATGCTGCAAAAATGACACGTGACCACCAACCACATCAAGGAATACAACCAAGCCCTTCTCTTGTGCCACTACTGAGAGCATGGCTGGGAGATAGCCTGTGGATACACAAGAAAGAAGTTGGACAGATGTAATCATGTGTAACGTAAATGTGGCAATCACTTCTCTTGGGTTTGTTTGGAAGGGTTTATCACTACCAGTGATAATTGCTATGCACACTTGAGATCTACACATTCTACAAGTTGATGTTTATGCATGCGTATAATACGTATAGGTCCATGTCATGATCACGTTTAATATTATAAAATATTTTTTTCTTTCTTTCTCCATATGGTTTCATAGTGTTTGCATGTTACATTTCCTATGTTGTTTAGTTATACTTGTCATGAATGATCGCTGGATTCCACAGGCTAGTGCTATGTGGTGAATGCGGATGTTCAAATTATGCATAGAAAGTGCTTAGGATAAGATAGTTTGGGGGATTACCTTGAGGGATTGCTGCACAGTTTTTCTTGAGTTACATGCTGTTTTGCTTGCAGTTTTTCTTGAGTTACATGCTATTTTGCTTGTTGTTTTTTGTTTTTTGTCATTATTTTTATGACTATTATATACTTTGCAATTTTTATCCTGAAATTTTTTCATCGTTAAACTTATGCTTCCATGCGTTGCTTGGCTTCACCTTGCTTCATAGGCTTAGCCGCCTTGCTATGCCTCATTGCATTTAACAACCTCGCCTCTAATGCACTTCCATATCCACAAGCTTCCCCTACCGAACACAACGCATTAATTTAAACAAGTAGGTTATACTATATCATAGATAGACTAGAATATGTCGTTATCTCATCAATTTTCTCAGTATTCATTACATGGAATAAGTTTTAGCTACCTGCAATTTCCTTAGAAGAAAACATATTGTCGGATGTAGTTCCCTGAAAAAAAAGCTAATGAAGTACCATTAAGCCATTCATAATGACTATAATTACGTACAAAATCATCCAAGTACAGCCTCTTTGCTACTCTTAGCAACTTAGGAAAGTAAGTAATACTAGTTAATCAATATAATTACCATAATTTTCTGCACATCAGGACTTTCATACCATGTCTCTCTGTTTGGCGCCCAACCAGCATCAGGTGATCTTTTGAGTGTAGAAGCAAATACCAGATATGAGACATAGCAAAGGGACAAAAGGAAGATATGAGGGGCGTAAAGTAGATGGTGGGGCAGGCAGGTGTGTAGAAGGCATGTCACCTAGCCTGCTTAATTTCCTTGGGTTCTACTCTTTGGGACCATAAAAGGTAAGATCACAATATTCAAGTTGAAGGGTGTACCATACCCCACTCAGGTCCTAATGCAGCCCAGGATCCTGGAGGTATGGGGAATGAGTCTTCGGATCTTCTTTGGGTGATAGATCCTTATCTACCAAGGCTTATATCAACAATGACAAGTAGTTTGTAGATTACCATTGAATAGGGGAGGAGGCAGGGGGATAGAGTAATTTGTACACATACAGTAGGAAGAAGGTCATGTCGATCTATATAGACAAAGTTGAGACACTACACGCTGCAACTCTCGTGAACCAATATGGATATTGGTCTTACTGGAAACAAATCTTAATTCTGGAGGTTAAATTTCCTTGCATTGTCAAATAATTTTATGATGAGTGATGGGTGGCCAACTCGCTGGATTATATGTATGGTGGTATCAGATGCTAAATCAATAACTTATTAGATGGTTATATTTTAAACATAGATGCATATAAAAGTACTTTTCTAATTTTTTTCCTAGTAATCTTTAGTTTCCGAGCTTACATGTCACCTAGTTAATTGGAGATATCGTTCCTTGATTTTCCAACAGAGTTTGATTGAGAACCGGAGACAAAGGAGAGATTACTGGTGGAGAGGAGAGAAAGTTGGATCATTTCCTTTTCCTCTCAATTTTAAAATTATATGGTTCTAACTTCCAAAATAATTTTTAGAATTTTCTATCATATTCCACCTTATTTCCTATTTTCTGTAGCAGCATTTCTATCTTAGATTTTTCATCTATGGAAACCTTTTCTTTTAGAACACTAGAGTACACCCACTCGTTCATCAAACCATACAAGGAGCTTGGGGAGTGTTTGGTAATAGTGTTTGCACTTAAAAAAATGAGTACATTCGTGAAACACTGCATTCCAAAGAACACAAGTGCTTGGAATCGAACATCCCCTAAGGGCATCTTTTTGAGGCCCCCAGAAGCTAGAGGCAGCATTAACTTATTGTGAATAAAATTTTCTGGACGGGATTCATCTGACTGAAAATCCAGAAAGAAACTTCTTGAAACTGAATAACCCATTCGAGAATTTCTTTTGTTCTAACCATAATGTCAATAGAGTGAATGAATCATCTGTTTCTTGAAATTTCTCTTTCGATACATAAAACCTGGTTGCAATACATCATGGTTGCAATCGATAGACATCTTTCATTGTTCCAACCATGAAATAGGCAAAAATAAATCACAAAACTAAACTTTGTTCTTATTGTATGCATCTATAGAACCGACCACCTTCATTTATGTGTAGTTGTAAAAGGCGAGAAGTCATCACAACTACTTTTCCATGTGTGCAACCAGGGGCGGACACAGATATGAGAGGGGCTGAATTAAAGTTTCTCAATTTTGACTAGTGCTAAAATATCATTTTTTTTCAAAATTTTTATATAAAACAAGTGAAATTTTATAAAATTTACATACAATTTTTTTTAAAAAAAATTGAGGTGGGGCGGAGGCCGAAGCGGGCCCTACCTTGAAAATGCCCGTGTTCAACAACATATAGTACTGAAGATATCACAACTTTCACCTGGGGGACTAGCTATCCCAACCATCAAACGCACTCTAAAATAAAAAACCTAGGCCAGATTGGTTGGTAATGCTATCAGAATTGGCCTGAGCCAACTCATTCAAATCGAATCAGTGGCTTAACCAAAGCAATTTGGTTCCGTGACTGATTCAGGGGTGGCATGTGTCACGTTTCTACCAGTTTTCAACCATATAGTAATTTTTCACATAAAATTCCATTTATTTTTTAATACTTTGGCTGATTTGCAACCAAATTATTCCCTTGAACGACAAATCGGAGCAGCCTGGCCAATTTGATTCCTGAACTGATTTTTACTACATTAGTTTAATGAAAGAATGTCTTGAAGACACTCTCCATCATGTTTTAGTTAGTAGTTCCAATCGAGAAAGGATGTTACCCGGCACCATTCTGACAATCCCTTAAGAACATCTTAACTGTTAAAAATCAAGTACTTAATCTTTACAACTGTAAGAGGTTTTCAGAAGGACTAGCTAAAGAGATCTGAATTTCTTGACTGCAAATTTAATAAGCATTATAAAAATCCCTTTTATTCTATTAGTAGTAAAAAAAATTAGAGTTGTTGATATTTGAATATTAAAATCTTATTTATGCATTAAGAAGGGATTTTCAAAATTGTTTCTCGAATTTGATAAGGATTTCACATTTATACAATTAGTTTTATAATGTTTTGAAATTCATAGGGTAAAACTAATTTTCGTTGAACTTGAAGTTGCTCTGGTGAAGAGTTAACATTTTGCTCAAGAAGTCTCTGTTCCTTGTGTGGCCTTAGGACTTTAACTGCCTGCGTGGGTCATTGGATAAGTCAAGAAGGGAGCCGTATGCTCGAGATCGCCAAACTTTCATACAGTTTTTGGGCAGAGGAAATTTTTGGGTCCTTAACGATCCTAATAACAGTGTAACTTGGTCTAATAACAAATGAGGCATCGAAAATGTATATTGCAGGCTAGACTAGACCTTAGTTAACACTAGCCGAGGCAACTCTAGCTGAACTCAAACTCACTTGGCTACGTTTGACTCATTTGACTGAATCGAGCTTGAACTTAATTGAGTACTCAAGCTTATCTGAGTAATCGAGCTTATAAACTAGTTGAGTTCAAGTTACATGAACTCAACTTGGTTAAACTCGAGTATGCTTATTTAACTAGGTTTTTTTTCTGGTAATTTACAAGCTTCAAACCAAGGAAAGAGATCAAGTCAAATGAGAAGTTTGTGAATGAGCTTAAATTAGTCGAGCTCGAGCTGTCAGCCTATTGAGTTGAGCTCGAGCTGACCTTGTATAGCTCAAGACGAGCTCAAGCCAAGCTTGATCTGAGCAAAATATGGGTTGAGTTGAGTCGAGCTGACCGAGCTTAAGTTCGATTTGGCTTGTGTACAGCCCTAGTTAGCACAGCATGGTGTCATGTGGAGAAGGTTATTTTCATGCTTAAGGTTATGTCCAGATCAGTTTTGGACCATTAGTGCTCTGGTGCTCAGTATCTCAAATGGCAGTTCGGAGGAAAAGGCCTCTTCAAGTTTTTGTCATGCTAGGCTAAAAGGCTAAAATGTGTAGCTTTGTGAGAGGTTGTGTTATGCTTAGATTGATTACGAAACTTGAAATTACCGTGGAATGAATGATGTTTTGGGGATGCTGGTCAGAGAATGGAGGGAATAAAAAGACAGCTTCTAGGTATTCAAAGAAGGGGAGACCATGTGTAGCTTGTTGCATGATCATGACACTACAAAAAAAATGCTTTTTACTGATGCCAGCGGAGATCAACGTCAGTAACAGTTGAACATATACTGACACGAAGTACAAGATGTCAGAAGTCATTGATATATACATCGGTCGAACTATAGTTTCAAAACATTAACAAAAGTTAGCAATTTTTCATTGGAGGGGTTTTGAAACTTTAATGGTGGAACCAAAATATAAAATTTGAAAATTTCATATAGGAAACTAAAATTTTTAAATTTGACAAGTAGATTTTGAACCATGTTGTTTTGCATTGGAGGAGCGGAGCATGTCCCCGGCCAGGCCCAGAGGTTCTGTTGAGCTTAAATGGACATTGAGGAAAGAGAAAACCAGTGCAATATCGCATTGGTGAGGGTGTAACCACAGGCAATGCAGCTTATGCAATGTCAGCTCATTCACGCTTGTGGTTGATGAATGTGCTATTGTTTTTGGCCTTAAGAGTACTTTTTTGTATTACGGAACATTTGAGTTATAAATGATATTATTTTATTTGTGAACGATGAGCTATTTTTTTCCCAAAAGTATTCTTTATTTGGGGGATCCAATGTCTTCAATGTGGCAGAAAGTACAGAAAACTTGTTTTTTTCCAAAAACGTGTGAAAAAATGCAATAAATTAAATGGTCATTTAAAACTTAAAAAAACACGTTTTTTTTAAAACACCTTTTTCAGTTTTTTTAATGCCAAACAGTTTTTGGTTTTCATTTTTTATTTTTTTGTTTGTTTCAAATCTACTTATTTTTTGATGTGTGTGTATTATTAGTTTTTCTCTTATTTTATTTATCTCCTATTTTTAGTTTTTAAAATTTTTAAAAATTTACCATATTTTTTGTTCATTTTTTTCAAGTCTGCCATATTATAACTAAGAAAAACCTTACTGTTTAAAACTCTAAAATTTGTGACTTAGAACAAAAAGCTTTGATTTTTTCTGTTGTTCTTCATAAGTACCATACAATGATCGAAGCTAATATGTTCCGGAATCCGGCGATTTTAGTCTTTGAATATAGAACATAAAGGTTGAGCGAAGTTGATTTTACACAAAAAAGACTAGCATGTGCATCGTTTATCCTTTTCTTTTTTGTTGTGGTAGGTGTTTATGGTAACTATTCGTTAACCCCCATTTGTTGATGAGACTTGCCTTTTATGTGACAGATCTCCGTTTGTAGATACACGTGCAAAGTTTTTCATTTTCTTTTGAGAATAACTTTTTAACTTGATGACATTATATTATACAGTTACTTCTTTTTTATATGCTTTGAGGTCTTGCATGCCCTTGTCCTACACAGTTCATTCACATCCTTATACTTGAAAGGCCATTATAATTTGCATTGCAAATGCATAAGCAACACCTCTGATAATATTTACCTATATGTAGAAACTTCTTTTTTAGTAACAGTTTATTGAGTATTATGATTTTGAGAAACCTTGAAGGGTTCATTAGTAGTCTTAGCACCGGTTGTTTCAGAGTACTTGTAATATTCTCCATATGGAAGCACTGCTCATTTCACCTTCAAGTTGTGTGGTAAAACAAATCTATCAGAAATCACAATTGTGGACACATAATGAGTACATCAGGTTCAATCAAACACTCAGGAGAAGAGAGGATGACCACTAGAATGAAGTTTTGATCGACGTTGCTGCACACTCAGCTTTACCACAAATGGATGTGGTGCTTATAAGTTCTTGCCAAGGGAATAATATTTTGAATCAGAAATATGCAATCAAAAGTGTATGTATATTACTTTGATTGCAGTACAAATGGAGGTGAAAACCAAGCAATGGTCTTGGAGATTTTTGAGGCTGTTGAGGCAAAAATGTGCCTTGTGCTTTTCTCTCTATTCAAGACGGACATCTGCTTGGTCCATCTGCACTATAAGAGTTCTAGAATGTTTTTTTAGTAGCATTAGCAATTACCTTTGACCAATTACACATGAAAATTGGTCACTGTGCAACAACAATCTACAGTGAATATAGTTATGATGAGAAACTGAATGTGAACAACTTTAGGAGAATCCGCCATTTGTTGTTTTGTCATCATCTATTCTGCCTTGTACTCCTTGTAAACTAGAAGCTTCCAAAGATGCACATGGAAGTAAGAAGAGAATGAAACTGGGGACCCAATTTGAGAGTGACCCAGTCAATCCAGTTGGGAGTTTGCATATAAAAAATGCCCAAAAAGAGTTGATAGAATTTTGAGTGATTTCAAATATTTTTGTTTTAATATCCCATAACAATCAAAATTAATTTAAATAAAGTAGAAAAGTGAATTAAAAAAGTTCAGGTCCTAGAGTTAAGCTATGTTACTGCCCATTTTCCAGCTGCAGACTGGTCTGAAAAATGGCCAATTTAACTCCTACTCTTATTTGTTACCTAAAACAATGGAAGCTATAACATTTCTGAAATCTAAACATTTGAAATTTGAAATTTTGCCCAGAATTTGACTTGATAAAACTTGGGTAGCATTTTGTTGTAAATTTTAAGGACTAAGAGAGAAAATTGGACCTTTTAATCCATCATGAAAATTTGAGTTTTCATTTGAGTCTCAGGTTTCTCCAAGCCCAATTTGAAATTACTGTGCCAAAAATAACTGGGAGAAATATATAATGACTTATGGATCTTTCATAAACATGAACATGAACATGAACATGAACATGAACGGAAAACACAAGATCCACTTTGTGTTGCACAAACCATGATTCAAACATGACTCTCATGGTCTCCCCTTCCACGAAGTGGTAGTTGTTACTATTATACCATGGAGAGTACACGAGGCCAATCAACCACTGGGAAAGCATCAACCTGAACCATATATATATATAGGGACCAAACCCAACTTGACAGTGATGAAGGAAATGTTGAACACAAGTGGGTTTGGCTACGACCCAATTAACAAATGCATTGAGGTCGACCCCCAAGTATGGAACGACTACATTGAGGTAAATTATAAAATTAATATTGTTAGGTTTTGTCTCACATGTATTTGCTTCTGCAATATTTGAACACATGAATTTTTTCAGAAATATCCGAATAGGAAAAAGTACAGAGGTCCAAAAGTCTGGAGATACTATGATGAGTTCGCCGAGGTATATGGCGAATCTCATGCAACTGGGCAAAACGCAGTCACATTAATCAACGTGCTTGAAGCTGAGACTGAACCACTCCCATGTACACCTGCATCTCAGACATCACCTTCGTACATGCAGCCTGATAGTGAACAGTCATTTACACAGTCGCCACTACCTACAACTCCTACAACTGAGAATCCGTCAACCAATACAAGTACACGTAGGTCAAAACGGAACAAGTCAACCAATGATGACATGTATTACAATTTGTTGAACGGTATAGCTAAAAATGTGGACTCCCTCACACATACTTCTAGAGAGTTTCAATATGTCAAATGTTGTGAAATTTTACAAGAGATGGTGGACACAGGGCTACTAGATAGTCATACGAGACTGATGAGTCTGGACCTGTTAGGAGAGGGAACCAATTCCATGATCTTTCTCAACGTTCCACCTGAAGACCGGCTGACATGGTTGTCGCGTAGACTTGGTGATTTATAGGTAAGATTCCATGTCTGTTAGTTTAATTATTTGTATGTTTCATTTGACACAATAACATTTGTTGTGTGTTTCTCTTTTTATTCCATGAACATCCATATAGTGAGAAATTGTTGCAATGTATATGCAGTTTAGTCGAAATGATTGATTTTGTTATTCAAGTACCTTACATGTATATGCAGTTTAGTCGAAATGATTGATTTTGACATGTTCGATGACGACGATGAACGAGTGCTTTTCATCATTCGAATGGTTTTTGTCTTCATCTTCTTTTGGTTGAAAGACCGACCATCATCTAGGAGGATTGTTCATCCATTTCGAGATGCTGGTACATCTTTTGTCCAACTAATGCTTCGCGGTCATCCTAGAAATTGTTTGGACTTACTCCGTATGGAAGGGCATACATATATGAGACTGTGTAACATTCTAAAGGATAGAAATTTGTTGGAGGATGCTCGTGATATTACTGTATAAGAACAAGTAGCTATATTGCTTTTGACAATTAGACATAATGAACAGAATCGTGCTGTTCAAAATACGTTTCAACATTCCAGACAAACAATAAGTAAATATGTCAGCCTAGTGCTACGTGCGATATGTATACTGGGTAAGGATTACGTTCGCCGGCCCAATGATGAGATGATGCCAACACATATTCGACATTCTAAACGATTCTTTCCATATTTTGAGGTAATTTCATCATCTTGAACTCAACATGACACATACAACATGACAAACTACAACATGACTAACTAGTTGCCTTGTCATATAGAATTGTTTAGGAGCAATCGATGGCACACATATACCTGCTTGGGTCTCTTTTTCAGATCAAGCAAGGTTTCGCAATAGAAAATGTTTCGTTTCTCAAAACGTCATGGCCGTAGTCGGCCTAGATACTAGATTCCACTACGTTTTGGCTGGATGGGAAGGAAGTGCAACAGACTCAAGAGTATTGTACAATGCACTAGATCATGAAACAGACCCATTTGTTGTCCCAGAAGGTACGTAGTTCCACCAACCAGTTTTGTCTTTTATTAAGAAGCATGTATCAATGTATAAATAAATTGTGTTCAATTGTAGGCAAATTTTATCTAGCTGATGGGGGGTATCCAAACATTGTTGGTTTGCTTACACCTTATCGAGGACATCGTTATCATATGTCTGAGTTTAACACTCGGGGAGCACGGTCACCTAGAACAGAAGAAGAATTATTCAACCATAGGCATTCATCACTCCGAAATACAATAGAAAGAACTTTTGGCATGTTGAAAGGTCATTTTCCAATATTGAAAATGCAAGTTCAGTATCCTTTCCAAAAACAAGCTCAAATTGTTCTTGCTACATGTGTACTGCACAACTTCATAATTGAACACAATCCAAATGCCGAGCAATTTGATGATGAAGATGCACCTTCGATTGATAACTTCGTCTTAAGCGAACCTGAAATTGCAAGACACATCAGCGAGGAAGCAACAATGCTTTGAGAGCAGCTATATCATCTCAAATGTTTACAGATTATCAATTGAATAGTAAGTTTGTTTATAAATGTTGACAACTTCTTCAGTTTGATTGTCTGACATTTGTTTTCTTTTCAACAGGACAACGAAGATGATGCCCCGCCAAAAGTACTATGTGGTTTTCGAAGGACGTGAGCGAGGCATATATGACAGCTGGGAGCGGTGCCAACCATTAGTCTATCGGTACAAGGGTGCCATCTTCAGATCGTTTGATTCATTAGAAGTAGCAGAAAATCACATGCATGAGTATCTCCAGAACAAGTATGGTGTGCAAGTACGCAGGTCTCCACTCATTGAAGATGTCATCGCAAAGCAAGATGTAGAAGACACGAAGTTTGAAGAACGAAAGTGCAGCCAGAAATGTTGGATTACTTGTTTTGTGATTACATGTTTTCTTTGTTGGATATGTACTCATTAAACTTTGTTTTTTCTTCTTAGTAGAAAGTACACCCTTTTGTGGATTCGTACTCATGTAACTTTTGTGGAAAATTTTTGTTTAATGTTTTTGGGAACAAATATATAACTTTTGCAGTTGTAGATTAAGTTAAGAAGGTGCTTTCTGTTGTAATGTGTTGCTGGATATTTCTTTTTGCTTTTTGTTACATATATCGTGTGAATGGCCCTGTCTTTTAATGAACTGGCTGTATGGTGATTTGTTTTGGGATGATTGATGAAGAAATATATGGGTTCTGTAGTCCATTTTTTGTTTATTGATTTTGGCTTGGTGGTGGTTCCATGAGGTGATGATCTTTCTCGTTTGGTGGTGTGCTTGGGTAATCTGTACATATAAGAATCAGTGATGAGGTGATGATCTTTCTCGTTAGATGTTTCGGCTTCGAAACACAAGCTTTTGTGGCATTTATTTGAGTGGTGATCTTTTGTTGTTTTGTAAGTTAGCATTCCTACTCCTTCCAACGTCAAATTGGGGAGGAGAATAAAAACAACATTTTCCAGGTTAAATTTTTCCTGTGCATCAAACAGGGTTAAATTTACCACGTTAAATTCTTCATGTTCATCAAACAGAGTTAAATTTACCACGTTAAATTTCACCCGACAATCAAATAGGGCCTCGTTTGGGAAGAGGGTAAAATTTCATCCACTAAATTTTTCTAGAAAAATTTACCTTGGTAAACTTACCGCGTTAAATTTCACCCGCCCATCAAACGGGCCCTTAGGAAGCCATTGTCGGTAGGGCATAAAAGATGGGAAGCATTGGTTCAAGCACTCATGACAGCTATACTTATTAAGGCACTATAGCTGTCATGAGTGCTTGAACCAATGCTTCCCATCTTTTATGCCCTGCCGACAATGGAGCATGCAACGTTGATTATGCTGCCCAAGGAGCGAGGAGTGACCAAACAGAGAGTGACAAAAAGAGAGATGGCAACGGCGTGATGTTAGCGTAGGGTTTGAAATTCACTTCTGTTTTCTTTTATTTTCTCTTTGGGGCTGAAATATTGAGAGGGATAATTCTATGGTGTTGGCAGGGAGAGGAAAGAGTCAAAAGTGCCTACAGACACCTCTCACTCTCTCTAGTTCCACTAATTGAGTATCAGAGGGTTGCTGGGACTGGTAACGGGTGGATTCTGGATGAAGGTTGCAGGCAGCGGGATCCAGGATGCTGTAGCTTTTGCTTCAGAGATGAATGGGATGCGGGATTGGAAGTTTTTTACTGCTTTTTGGGTCATTTTGAAGGTGGAAGTAGGGGTTTATACGAAAAAGAAGAGAAAAGAAAACTCAATTTTCATGCTTTTATAGAGTTGAATTGTTAAAAGTCGGGATCTTAGTTTTAATTTTTGAGACATACAAGCTAATTTTGTGATCTTTTGCTTTTCTATTGATTGTGAGCATTAATGGGGAGATGAACACAGTCAAATTATCACAACTTTATAGTATTGATGTTATAAAAGTTTACATCAAATTACATTTATATATGTTGAATATCATAAAGAAGAGAAAACTTGTGAATGAAATTGGTAGCATTAATTGCTTAGGCATATCCTTTTATTTAAAGTTTCTAAATGCTTATTAGAAATGAAGGATGCAATTCTTTGGTAGAGTTAGTCAAAAGGATTTTAACAGGAACTAAGAATTAAACTAAGTACATAATAAGGGACAGAGCTAAGATTTTTTCGTTGCAAAGGCTGAACTATAGTTTCAAACTTTCAACTGGAACTGAAATGTACTTTTTAATTTTTTATATGGATTAAACTAAAATTTTAAAATTTACTGAAATTTTGATTTCTAAAAGCATGACTAATATGAAACGATGACTGTCACACTGCAGAGGGAAGAGGAAGGGGGGTGGTTTAATTTTTACAGATATGATAAGAAGGAAGGTCACGGTGGTATATATAGATGAAACTGAGACACTACCCACTGCAGCTCACCTGAACCCATATCGATATTTGTTCAATGGTTTTAATGGAGCCCACGCTTGCTGCAGCTTAAATTTCCTTGGAGGTTATGGCCGGCCAATGGTTTCCATTTATGGTCATATTAGATTCTAAATCAATAACTTCCTTTTGGGTATATTTAAAAATAAAAGCATATGAATTTACTTTCCTACTTGTAATTCAGAGCAATCTTTAGTTTCCTAGCTCATTCTTTTGCCTTGTTAATGAGAGCTGTCGTCTTTGATTCCATACAATAGTTTGATTGGGAAAGGCAGACAAAGGGGGAGATTTCCAAAATCATTTCTTTTTTCTTTCAGATATAAAATAGATAGTATAGATTCTAAATTAATTTGAGACTTTTCTACAAAAATCCACTTTATTTTAATGATTTCGGACACTAAACCCTCTTTTAGAAAAATTTTTAACACATCGATCCTGTGGTCCATCCATAACTTAAGAGGGACCTTGGTAACAGTGTCTGCATTCTAAAAAATATTGGACACATTCATGAAACAATGCCTTTTTTTTGGGAACTAAGTAGCATCTCTTGTCAATAAACTTTTGTGGATGAGGATCAGACTGAAAATCCACAAGAAGAAAACCAGCTTTTTGAAATTGACACTTCAAGATTTTTTTTTATATTTTGTTTGGACATAGGATGAAAAAAAATACTAAAGAATGGAAAGGAAATGGGAAAAAAGAGGGATTAACTATGTAGAGGGAGAAGAACAAAAAGAAAAAAGAAAGGGAAGGAAAGAAGCTATTATAAAAGCTTGTTTGGATAAGAGGGAAAGAAAAGAAAAGAAAATGTTAAATTTGTGTTTCTTTACAATAATGCCCTATAATGTTATTTTCATAGATTTGTTTTTAAAAAATATTGCAAAACAAATGTATCTCTAAATCACTCTCTTTTAAAAGAGGATAAGGTTGACCAAACTTGCATGTCACATACATATTAATTACTGACCGTTAATAACTTTACAATTTTTTGAAAAATTTTTATGATGAAAATATCAATGTATCTTGTCAATTTTTAATTGTTCTTGAACCGTCCAACGAACCATGGCTCCACAAAAACGCAACCTGATCATGGTTTTATGCGAAAGCTTCATGATAGAAATACTGCTCTTTAAATTCTGCAGCAGTACATGACCGGACAGGAAGATCATTTTTCAAAGCTTTTATATAGGATAATGTATATATATATTTTAAATTTACATGTACATTTAAAAAAAAAATTGAATGGGGCCCATGGCTCTTGCTGCTCCCTTGGCTCCGGCCTTGTGTGCAAAATTGGAATCCCCAATATGTCCCATTAGAAAGGCACTGCTACCATCAACAATCAATGATCTCCTTCACTTCGTTAATCATAGCTCCAGCCGATGGTATTGGTAGGGTAGTGGAGGAGCTGCCTGTAGGCATTGGTGGTTAATTGCCTGCACTATCCCTACAAAAGCTATTTATTTCCATATTGATATATTGATATTGAGGGTTTTTTAATTAGTGCTCCTCAGCCCAAAATTTGTGGCTTCGCCATTGGGTGATGGCACTGCCATTGTACCTTTCTCTGTGAACACCATGTTCATGGTGCAATGCCTATATATATATATATATATATATATATATATATATATGAGAGAGAGAGACCTAGAGAGAAAAATCATTGGCTATATTCGTTTGTTTTTGTAAACAGCCGATCCATTTCATCCAATTCTCTTCATTTTTGGATTCATTGGAATTAAACTTATTTTCCATTCACCCTTTCCTCTCATTTTCATTCTCTTCTATCCAAACGGAACCATTTCAAATCATTCCCTTTCCCTTCTCTCTTTCCCTCTATTTACTTAAATCATAAAGTTCATCCAAGTCACCGATGGAGTGGAAGATCTGCTATTTTTCTGAATTGTTTATTTTGATTCAAAATCATGGCTGCAATATGCATTTTCCATTGTTTTAGTAATCATGAAATCAATATAATAAACCAGTATTATGTTCCCATAAATTGTACGTAGGCATTTATAATATCACCTTCTCGTACTGTAGTTGTAGAAGGAGAAAAGTCATCCCAACATTCGCAATAGTAGCTTGCTGGGCGAAGCGGCCCCCTACCTTTATTATACAGAAAGAGGAAAGGATAGCAACAGAAAAACTGCTATCCTTGAGACACAGTATAACCAAAGGCTGACTCAGCTCTTCAAAAATACAATTGTCATAACACAAAATACAGGAAGGAAACTAAAAACCAGCGCAAGTTATCCTGCACACAAAAAAACATCCCTCCACTCCTTGACATAGGAGGTAATGAAGGAGCCAAAATCAGCCGTAGGATAATCCATTTCAACATTGACATTGTAAGGAAGATCTTTGACAAGCCTCTAGAACTCCGACCATATTCTATTGCCATCATAATGTTGCTGTATCCTTCAGACGGGGGCTTCTATCCTGGTGCAAATGGTAACACAACTGCCATACTCCTTATGATACCTGAACATCTTTTCCAACACCTCCAACTCACCTGCGAATACCCTGCCCCTTGAACTCAACAATATAGCCATACCATTCGCTCCATCACTAAAGTAAGAGTTTCCCGCAACCCTCAACTTCCCAGTGATTTCGACTTGTGTGACCTCAAAGAAAAGCATATTCGGAGGTTCTCTACGCCTGACAGAACACATAAGGTTAGAAATGGCCCAAGTGCGGACTGTGCCTTTTGTTTCCTTGGTCCATTTGATACCCAAGAAGGTTTACACACATGTAGACCATATATCTTCTTTAATATTTATAGCTGCACTTGGTTTGTCGTCATGAATCAGCCTATTATGATGCCACCAGATTCACCAGCAGAAACTAGGGAATGTGATTCTCCAACACACCCTCAAGAACCCGTTGTGCACCTTCTTATGCATCCACCATCTGATTTCAAATTGGAAGTTGTGAGTGGGTGAATAGATGACGCTGAACTTGGCTGAGATCCATTCCCAAATTTCTCTTGCCACCTTACAATGGATGATAACATGTTCATTAGTTTCTTCAGCTTTCTGCAAAAAAGACAACAATTAGCAAGTTGAAATCCTAGCTTCTTGATTCTGTCTAAAGTTGGTAGCCTGCCCTCCCTCACAAGGAAGCTGAATCAGCATGCACTGGACAAAGCTTTTCCTTGCCAAATGTATTTCCTCCAGCTCTGTCTCACACTGGCTCCCCTAGCATGATTGAAAATGTCTCCAACTCCAATACAAGTTTGGTGATCGTCTCTCTAGGAAACCTGATCAACTTCATTAGATAGAGGAATAGAGTCTAAGGTGCCAATGAGGCCTATGCACACTTCCCCAAAATCATTTGTGCCCCCCCTGCTCAGGAGCACCTTATTTTTAACCGAGATATTGATTTCCCTATAATATTAACAAAACTATCCCCACTATTCCTCTGGACAAGTGGGCTGCCCTGCCAAGGATCGAGCCAAAAACGACTGTGGCTGCCATCCCAAGCTGCCACTCTATCTTATCTTGTATAAGTTTCCAGCCCCAAACAAGTTCCTTTCAGCCCTAGCTACCTCTAATTGGTCGATCGAAGCCCAAAGGCTATTCTTTTGGAGGTACTTATCCTTGTACACCTTGGCCCAGATGCCATCATCCATCAACAATCTACTACACCTGCTAGCCAACAGCTCGCGGTTCAAGTCATCCACTTTGTGTAAGCCGATGCCCTCAAAATCATAAGGATTACACAGTCTAGCCAAACTGATATGGTGGATATGCCGAGCAGACTCACCATCATTCCAAAAGAATTTCATGCAGATGTTTTCAAGTTTTTTATTTATTCTACGAGGAAGACGGAACACCATTAACTAGTAGTGGGGAAGGGTAGACAACACATATTTAATAAGAGTGATACACCCTGCAAAAGAGAGAATGCGAGCTTTCCAACCCGCCAACTTACTTTCCATTTTGGTTAGCACTTGATAACACATCCTCAGTGAGTCTACCACAAAAAAAAGGAACTCCAAGGTATTTAGGTGGAAGGGAGCCCATCGACCATTTAAGGATGTTTCTGAGATCCTCTTTCATGCAGTCCAGAGGTTTGTCCAGGAAAACAACAGATTTATCTTTGTTCACTTTCACACCAGCGAACTTCTCAAATTGCTCTAGCATCTCTTTAATGGCACAAAAAGAGCTTATAGAGGCCTTAGATACCATGAGAACATCCCAACATTCATTTTCCATGTATTCAACAGCACGTAGTAGGAAAGAGACAACTTCCACCCAAAGGTGCATGACTGACAATCTCACCCATCAAACACATCCTAAAATAAAAAGCGAACAACCTGGGTTTGATTTAGTAGAAAGAAATAACCGTCACCTTTACCGTGGCACTACCAAGGGTACTGCACCAAACCCTTTTCTTACGTGCAGTTTAATGAGGATTATTCTGAATCAACAAATTCAAATAGAATCAATGAAAAAAACCAAACCATGGATGCTGTGCGTGGGTGATTTAGCGGTGTGCTGTGTCATGCACATTTCAGCCATTAAGCATTAGGTTTTTTGCCGCTACAGACTTATAGCAGTGACGTTTTTAACCGCTACATGGGTAAAAAAACAAATCAGTTCCATGTTGGTGAATACTTCATGCCACATGTTAAAACCTGAATATTGGATACTGATATGAGTGTTATATAGAAGTGAAAGCAGTAAAAGAAAAGGAGGATATGTCATTCCCAGGCAATAGGAACAGTAAAGGCAAGAACAGAGCTGCATAAAAATGGGACACACAGAAAAGGGAGTGTGTTCTATAGAAGAGATACTGACAGGAATAATCCAATCGCAGCAACGGCTTGGTGGGGGAGGCCCCCTCCCTTTACTGAAACAAAAATGCCTGTACAGCAAGAAAGATTAACACACAAACCGTTGTGCTAACCTTCACTATCCACAAAATGCAGAGGGCCGACTCAACCGACCTTGACACAAAGAACAAAAACAGCTCTGGACAACCATTAAATGCACAAAAGAGTGTAACTCCTCTCCTTAAGGTGAGAGGAAATGAACAAACCAAAGTTCACATTAGGATCCCCTTTTTCCACCTGCAACCTGTCCTTAACTCCCTTTATAACCCAGCTACGCTCGATCGAGGGCCTTCTACCCTCCAAATAAGCATGAAACCACTGGACAAGTGCATCCACCGATGCAACAATGATAATAGTTCCTCCACACTCTTTGTGATACATTACAATTCTGTCAAGGGCAGCCAATTCACCATCCATTACTCTGCCTCTAGGCTCCACCAACAATGATAATAGTTCCTCCACTCTTTGTGATACATTACAATTCTTTCAAGGTCAGCCAATTCCCCTTCATTACTCTGCCTCTAGGCTCCAACAGAATCGACATAAACCTTTCATGCCATTACTCTGGTATGAGGATCCAGCAACCCTCAATCGCCCATCCACTTTCACGTGCGTGATTTCAATAAACAAAGAGTTTGGAGGGCTCTTATGCACATCATCACACACCATGTTTGAGGTTATTCAGACCCAAACCTTTGCCTTAACCTCCAGCGTCCACTGTGATCTAAAGAAGGTGTCCACACAAAATTTCAAAATGTCAGCTTTTTATGCTGTTTTCATCAAAGGAAAGGTCTTCATGGAGCAACTGATTCCGTTGTCACCACAGGCTCCAACAAACCACATGGAAAGTGACTCTCCAGCAGACTTTTCTCCAATGGCCTCTGATTTTTTTTTCTTTTTGTATCCATCTCCTTAGCTCTATCTGCGCACTTAGAAGGTTCAAAGAACACTCCATATTTGGTTGCAATCCACTGACTGGAGTCATCCAATAAAAAAAGGAAAATAACGTAAAAGAAACAGATGAAAAAAAATTCAAATAGTAGCCAACAAGAAAATTTACGGCCACATGAATGTCAACATAATATATAGGTCAGTTTGTGGCTCAAAATTTGTTAACAACCATGTAGTTTGCATTCATGATCGAGTTTGTAAGGCACCGATGGTGATCTTTCATAGGTATCAAGTCATGCTGGAGCATACCAATTTTGAGGATTCGACAAGAATGTCAATTTTGGATACCCTTTTCAAGTTCCCAATCTCTTCCATCCAGTTTATATCGCTCAATTCTGGGAAGACTATTGTTGCAAACGTAAGAGATTTGACCTTGGAATACTTAAATTCCAACTCCCACAAGATCCAAATCCAAATAAACAATATAGTTTTTGCAGAGAAAATCTGGCAGAATCTCAGTACCCCAAATATTTCTAAATAATAACTTTGATATTCAGTCTTCTTAAATAACTTTGACTTTCAGTCTCCTTAAACAAATTTTGATCAACACATTAAAACAAGCTTACATAGTGAACTTAGTGAAACAACAAACAAATAAACTATCAGTGAACTTAGTGAAACAACTTACAACAAACTATCACTTGAACAATAAACACCTAATATTTATGAAGAAAATGCCTCAAATAGGAAATGACAAGGAGCCACACGACAAACTGATCACCAAACGAAGCTCATGCGGTAAGCTTTTTACAAAGCTCAAGCACTTCACTCCCACTCGAGCACCCACACACTTCACTAGGTTACACTTGACTAGCACACTTGCTCCACACACAAGACAGAAGGGTCTGCACCCGTATTTATACTGGTGGGATGTACAAAAAGAGTTCGAGATTATTTTTCATGTAGCATTAGCAATTATCAAGATTACCAATTGCATATGCAGAATGGGCGTTGTGAATATTATTGAGGCGGCAGAGCAAGATCTGTCTTGTTATTCTCTCTGTATTCAAGATGGATATCTGCTTGGACCAGCTGCACAAAAAGAGTTCTGGGATGATTTTTCAGGTAGCATTAGAAATTAGCAAGATTACCAAGTGCATATGCATAGGCAGGACGTTCATTGTGAAGATTATTAGGCTGTTGAGTAAGATGTGCCTTGAGATTCTCTCACCATTCAACATGGACAACTGAATGGATCAGCTGCACAAAAAGAGTTCAATGATTTTTCAGGTGGCATTAGCAATTACTAAGATTACCAATTACATTTTCAGAATGGGGACTTTGAAGACTAGTGAGGCTGTTGAGCAAGATGTACCTTAAATGATTTTTCAGGGGTTATTAGCAATTACCAAGATTACCAATTACTAAACTTGGGATTCTCTCTCTATTCAAGATGGTCAGCTGCACAAAAGACTTCTAGAGTGATTTTTCAGGTTGCATTAGCGATTACCAAGATTACTAATTACATTTGCAGAATGGGCATTTTGAAGACTATTGAAGCTAGCTGTTGAACAAGATGTGCTTTAAATGTTTTTTCAGGTAGCATTAGCAACTACCAAGAGTACCAATTACCAAGCTTGTGATTTTTCTCTCTATTCAAGATGGACATCTGCTTGGACCAGTTGCACAAAAAGAGTTCTAAAAATGATTTTTCAGATGCGCATTAACATCTACCAAGATTACCAATTACATGTGCAAAATAGGCATTGTGAAACAAAATTTACAGTGAAAATGGTTAGATGAGAAACTGAATGTGAACAACGTCCGTCAAGAGCGTCAACCATTTGTTTTTTCCTTCTCAGTTGTTGTGTCATGTACTCCTTGTAAATAGGAAGCTTCCAAAGATATTGCATTTGGAAGAAGAGAATGAAAATAGACGGCCAATTTGAGAGCGAGCCAGGTTAGTCCAATGTAGGAGATTTTCACAATAGATCCACAATGTGGGAGTTTTCCAACGAAAAAAACCCAAGAGTTGACGATAGGCACATTAGTGTTCTCCATCCAAACTTAATCCAAATGGAGCATACCGAAGAATGTGAGGGAGAGCATATCGACAAAAACCTTAGAGTGAAGTTTCTTACTCTAACGGATACGTCCAATTCAATTAAAAAGCCAGTTAGATCAATAAGTATGTCCACCACAGCATACATGTGTGCCAAATTTGTAGTACTGTGACATTGGGAGCTGATTATAGACCAAACAATGAGAGGAGCATGCGAAAAATGGCACATGACTACCAACTTGGTCCAAACAATACCCTTCTCTTCCTTCCCGTCCTTTGATTGACTGGAACGTGAATGGTGCAAAGAGCCGAGACAATTAATTTCTTTTGTCGGTAACTTCCGGATAATTGGGGGAGAACCACCACTTGACTAAAGGCCAAACCTCCCACCCAACTTCTTATCTTCTTAGAGTACATGACCTGCTTTTGGTGTTTTAAAGTCCCAACCTTACTGTACTTTAACTTGTGGCATCAGTACCCACTTTTGCAGAACAAAGAGATGACACCTCAGGGATTTGTTCTATAAATGGCATATACATGATGAGCTATTTTTAGCTGAAGTAACTGAAAGCTAGATTGGTCACTAAGAAAGCATAATTTAAAACATAAGCTAGATTGGTCAATAAATCGTAAAAAGAGGTTTTAAAGGTTGTTCACATGAAGACTACAAATAGTGTCAGTTGATTGGCCTTACATGAGATGCGTATTGGTTCTAGTTGAAGAATCTTACTAATCTATTGTCATTACATTTCATATTGTCGGATTCTTCAATTAGAACCAATCCAGATCTGATGTAATGCTAATTTATTTGCAGTCTTCATATGAACACATAACACATTTTGTTACCCTTTCTCACCATTTCACATCATACTTGTGCAAGCGCTTTAAAGTCATGCTTTCTTAGTGACAATTGACAACTCCTTTCTTTCAGTGCTTACTTTAACTAAAAGACAGCTAACCATCGATATGTCATTTATAGAAGAATGTTACGTACACCAATCCGTCAACATAACATTATTCTACAAATGACATATCCATGGTGAGCTGTCTTTTAGTTAAAGTAAGCACTGAAAGAAGGATTTGCCACTTGTCACTAAGAAAGCATGACTTTAAAACGCTTGCACAAGTATGATGTGAACTTGTGTATGCAGTATTTTCATCGGGTGGCTTTAACAACTTATATGCACTGCCCAATCCATTACATTAGGCTGTGTGTGAGAGTGTTGTTGGATTCCTATGGATGGGAATCCACAAATATATATATATATATATATATATATATTATATATATATATATATATATTGTATATATATATATATATATATATATATATATATATATATACATATCTAGAGAGAGAGAGAGATTATAGAGGGCACCACATCGTTTGTCAAACTCGAAAAAGGAAGGTCCTCTACCAGATAATATCATCGAAGAGAATGGTAGTTCCTCTACGGCATGCACTTCCATATCCAGAAGCTCGGCCTGCCCAACATAATGCACTAGTTTAAACATATAGGCTATATTATATCACAACAGACTTGGATTTGTTGTAATCTCATCAATTTTCTTAGTTTGTAGAAGATAATGGCACGAATCATGGAGATCGGTGCTAATTGAAAGATATCCTAATCTTGTCATGAGATGATATAAATAATATTTTACGCCATCAACTTATTCACTTCATCAAGAGGAGTTTAAGCTGATAAGCATGTCGTGGACGTAGGCACTTTCTTTGCCGAAAGGCAAATCCTTGTCTCTCTTTATCGCTTTCTCTTTTTTTTTCTCTCTCTCCTTCAGTTTTGTCCACTGACTTGTAGTTGTTTCAAGTATTAACTGCACGGCTAAGCTCTCTATAAATTCTCAAAAGAATAAGAAGTGTGTTCTCTGAGAAACATCAATGAAACATTCATTTGTGAAATACCATTAAGCTATTATATATACCTGACTTTAATTGCATTGCAAAATCCTCCATGTACAGCCTCCTATTTTGATACTCTTAGCATTACTCGTCGAAGTATGCAAAGCGAGTTAGCCAGTATAATTACCATCACTTCATGCGCCATCAGGATTTCCACACCTTGAAGTTCTGGCCGTGATCAACCAAGATCAGCTGATCTTTTGAGCTTAGAAAAAAAACTAGGCCAATCATGTGAGATAGCAAAGAGACATGAGGAAGATAAGGAAAGAGGAGAAGGTGTTCGAGGCTACCATGGCTAATATCAACAATGAAGGCATGCTGGTAGATTACCATTGCAAATAGGAGGAAGGAAGGAAATAGGGTAATTTGCAAGCATACACTAATATTCAATCTCTAATCTGAAATCTGATTTCACAAGCTGTAACCAATTGTTACATTTGTATCTGAAGTTTGAACAGAATGTGGCCAACTTTCAAAGTGCAAGAGCATTGAATATGGGATATTTTATTCACAAATAATATCTGGTTTGCATCTGATGAGATATTTATGTATATCTGAATCTATATCTGAATCTGACTTGATGCCATTTTTTAAATTTGAATTCGGTCCAATTTTACAATTGGATAAAAAAATTTGTTCCATATCAAATTTTTTCTGAATAGTTCGGTCGGATGGCCAATCCAAGTCGCATGTTTTGACATCCCTACACACACCTCTTTAACTTGAATGTATATGAGTTCAAGTAGAGAGAGAAAGAGAGATAATTTAGTCAATTAATACGTCCAATTCGACTAAAAAGCTAGTATGATCCAGAGTATGTCCAACACGTTGTATAGTAGTGGCACATTTGTAGTACTGTGACCTTAGAAGTTGATTATAGAACAAAACTGGGAGGTGCATGCTGCAGAAATGACAGGTGACCACCAACCACATCAAGGAATACAACCAAGCCCTTCTCTTCTCGTCCTTTATCCACAAGAACATGAACTATGCAGAGGAGGGTGTGGCTGTATTCCTTCATGTGGTTGGTGGTGACCATGAGCCATTTTTTCGGCATGCTCCTTCCAAAGTTTGTCTATAATCAGTTCCAATGTCACCATTAGGCCTGAGAATCGGGCCGGGGAATAGCTTGGCCCTGTAGCCCAAGCCCAGCCTTATGCCTGAGCCTGGGACCGGCTTGACACCCAAGCCTGGTCCTGGGCCCAGCCCGTCTCGATTAAAATAAAAAATATATTTTAAATATAAAATAATATATAAATATAATAATAGTAATAAAAAATATATTATTATTAAAAATAAAGATATTAAAAAAATATCGGGCGGAATTGTGCCTATCTGACCAACCCGAGCTGGCTCGGCCTGGTACATTTTTTTTGGGCCCGAACCCGGTCCCATACCCAGCCTTAGTCACAATACCCAACCTGGTACATTTAAGAGACTAATTAATTAATCTAAACAAATTACAACTTAGTTCTATCTACACTAAATGAATTAAACAAGGACCATCAGAATTCAGCAACAGTAGATGAACCTAAACCTAACATGCAGACCATAATTCTAGTGTGCTCAAAAATTATAAATTACCTAAGGGTGAGCTTGATCACAGGTGACCTTTTGAGACTAGAAGCAAACACCAGATATGAGATATAGGAAAGGGACAAAAGGAAGATACAAGGGGCATAAACTAGATGGTTGGGCAGGCAGGTGTGTAGAAGGCATGTCGCCTAGATCTGTTTAATTTCCGTGGGTCCTACTCTTCAAGTTGAAGGGTGTACCATGCCCCACTTAGGTCCCGATACGGCCAAGGATCCTGGAGGTAGGGGGAATGAGTTGGTCTTCGGATCTTCTTTGGGTAATAGATCCTTATGTGCCAAGGATAATATCAGCAATGACAAGTAGTTTGTAGATCACCACTGCATGGGGGAGGAGGCAGGGGGATAGAGTAGTTTGTACACATACAATAGGAAGAAGGTCATGTCGATCTATATAGACAAAGTTGAGACACTACACGCTGCAACTCTCGTGAACCAATATGGATATTGGTCTTATTGGAAATAAAGCTTAATTCTGGAGGTTAAATTGCCTTGCATTGTTAAATAATTTTATGACGAGTGACGGGTGGCCAACTCGCTGAATTAAATTAATGATGATATCAGATGCTAAATCAATAACTTCTTAGATGGTTATATTTAAACATAAATGCATATAAAAGTACTTTCCTAATTTTTTTTCCTAGTAATCTTTAGTTTCCCAGCTTATATTTCACCTAGTTGATTGGAGATATCGTTCGTTGATTTTCCAACAGAGTTTGATTGAGAACAGGAGACAAAGGAGAGTATACTGGTGGAGAGGAAAGAAAGTTGGGTCATTTCCTTTTCCTCTCAATTTTAAAATCATAGGGTTCTAACTTCCAAATTATTTTTTAGAATTTTCAATTATATTCAACCTTATTTGCTATTTTCTATAGCAGCATTTCTATCTTAGATTTTTCATCTATGGAAACCTTTTCTTTTAGAACATCAGAACACATCCATTCTTTCATCAACCCATACAAGCAGCCTGAGGGGTGTTTGGTAATAGTGTTTGTACTTCAAAAATGAGTACAGTCATGAAACACTGCATTCCAAGGAACACAACTTCTTGCTATCGAACATCCCATAAGGGCATCTTTTTGATGCTCCCAGAAGCTGGAGGCGGCATTAGTTTAGCATGAATGAATTTTCCTGGACAGGATTCATCTGACTCAAAATCCACAATGAGGGTTCTTGAAACTGAATAACCCATTCGAGAATTTCTTTAGTTCTAATCATAATGCCAATAGAGTGAATGAATGATCTGTTTCTTGAAATTTCTCTTTCAATACAAAAAAACCTGGTTGCAATACATCATGGTTGTAGTTGATAGACATCATTCATTGTTCTAACCATGAAATAGACAAAATAAATCACAAAACTAAATTATGTTCCTATTGTATGCATTTATAGAACCGACCACCTTTTTTTTTCATGTGTAGACGTAAAAGGAGAGAAGTCATCACAACTACTTTTCCATGTGTTCAACAACATATTGTAGGAAAGATATCACAACTTTCACCTGGGGAACTAGCAATCCCAACCATCAAACACACTCTAAAATAATAAAGCTAACCTAGATTGGTTGGTAATGCTATCAGAATTGGCTTGAGCCAACTTATGCAAATCGAATCAGTGGCTTAACCAAACCAATTTGATTCCATGAATGATTAAGGGGTGGCATGTATCACGTTTCAACCAGTTTTCAACCATATAATAATTTTTCACAAAAAAATCCATTTATTTTTTTAATACTTTGGCTGATTTGCAACCAAATTAATCCCTTGAACGACAAATCGGAGCAGCCTCGCCAATTTGATTCCTGAACCGATTTTTACTGCATTAGTTTAATGAAAGAATGTCTTCAAGACACTCTTCATCATGTTTTAGTTAGTAGTTCCAGTCGAGAAAGGATGTTGCCCTCCACCATTCTGACAATCCCTTAAGAACATCTTAACTGTTAAGAAACAAGTACTTAATCATTACAATTGTAAGAGGTTTTCAGAAGGACTAGCTAAAGAGATCTGAATTTCATGACTGCAAATTTAATAAGCAATTATAAAACTCCTTTTTATTCTATTAGTAGTAAAAAAAAAGTTGTTGATCTTTAAATATTAAAATTTTATTTATACATTAAGGGGGGATTCTTAAAATTGTTTCTCTAATTTGATATGGATTTCACATTTATACAATTAGTTTTATAATGTTTTAAAATTCATAGAGTAAAAGTAATTTTCGTGAAATTTGAAGTTGCTCTCGTGAAGAGTTAACATTTTGCTGGAGAAGTCTCTGTTCCTTGTGTAGTCTTAGGAGACTTTAACTGCCTGCCTGGGCCATTGGATAAGTCAAGAAGGGAGGCGTACGCTCGAGAATGCCAATAGTGCAACTTGGTCCAATAACAAATAGGGCATCGAAAAATTATATTGCAGGCTAGACTGGGCCTTAGTTAACACTATGTCTGTACAAAAAGCTGAGTAAACTCCAGCTGAACTCAATGTCACTCAGCTATTCTTGATTCATTTGAGTGAATCGAGGTGAAGCTTAACTGAGTACTCGAGCTTATAAACCAGTTGAGTTCCAGTTACATGAACTCAACTCGATTACACTCGAGTAAGCTTATTTAATCTAGTTTTTTTTTCTGGGTAATTTCCAAACTTTAAACCAAGGAAAGAGATCAAGTCAAATGGTAAGTTAGTGACTGAGCTTAAATTAGTCAAGCTCGGGTTGACACTCAGTCTATTGAGTTGAGCTCAAGCTGACCTTGTATAGCACGACATGAGCTCAAGCAGAGCTTGAGCTGAGAAAGATATGAGTTGAGTAGAGTCAAGTTGACCGAGCTTGAGCTCGTCTTGGCTTGTGTACAGCCCTAGTTAACACTGCTTGGTGGCATGTGGAGAACATTATTTTAATGCTTAAAGTTATGTCCATATCAGTTTTGGAGCATAGTGCTCTTGTGCTTAGTATCTCAAATGGCAGATGTTGGGAGGAAAAGGCCTCTTGTTCACATCCCCAAAATTTTTGGTTGGTTTTAGAGTGCAACGTGGAAACATAGAGAGAGAAGGATAAAGGGAATCATCATGCACATATATGTATATAATATGTATATACATACATGTCTTCGTGAAATTCAAAATCAAGAAATGACTTAAAATAACCGACTTCGTTTGATGTAGGCCGGAAGGGAGCTTGAATTCATGTAAAAGTCCAAACTAAGTCTCCAAAGCCATATTAGAAAGGGTTTTTCGAAAATATTTTGGAAAGCATGATTTCAAATATTTTTGGTATATGAATATAAAACATAGTTACTTAGTGTGTTACAAGGGAATATGTTTTTTCCACCGTTGGGTATAGAAGAAAACTAAACCACACTGTAAGATGATCATCAGGCTTCCTAATGGGATGATTAGAAAGGAAACTAGTGCAAGATGAAATGCAAATGCATATTAACATGTACATATTCGTGAGGGTTTTTCCTAGGTTGGACAAGCCCCAACCTCAAAAATTAGCATAAGAATAAAGAGGTCCCCCAACCATAGCCTCATTCTCACCGTGCATTCATATGTAGAAAGGAAAAATCAAATAACTATGCATGAATAATATCTTAAAAAAAAAATATTCATGGAAAGAGAGAGAGCATGATTCAATCATAAAATGAAATATCGTCTCATCTTCTTATGCTCCCGGTGCACTCAAGAATAGCTTCTTAACTCTAAATAGAGATTTTAGATCTATCTTGTATGACCATGGGGAGATGATGAAGGGAAGAATAGAAAGAATGGACTGGGATATGGGTTACATACCTCCTATGAGAATGATTTAAGGAGAAAATGGCCACCCTTGCTTGAATGATCCTAGATTCACCTTGAATGGAGCTCCAAGATGATGATGAAGATGCCACCAAGAGATCTTTGTGCTCCCCTGAAGAGTTGTAACTTGACGAAGCTTGCTCCAAGTTGGAGAAAAAGAGAGAAATGAAAAGAAAGAAGAAGAGGGAAATAGAGGAAGAGAGTTAAAAACTCTAAGAGCTCAAGTGAGAATGGAGTAGAGCTTCTCCAAGGGCTAGCTCCTTACCCAAGAGTGTAGAATTCTATTGAATTTCAAATAATTTTGAATTATTTTGAAAAAAAATGAGTTTGAAATGAGTATTGATTGGCCATTAGGCTTGAAAATTTATTTTTGAAGTGTAGGGAGGGCTAATTCCCACTAAAAATGTCCAAAAACCCTCTAACAATCAACTTTTGAAGAAAAATGGGGCCTGTGCACTAGGCAGGCCACCGAAGACTTTTTTGGCCTTGCAAAAAGGACATTTTTTTTTAAATCAAATAAAATTTCATGAAATAAAATAAAAAATGTTCTTTATATAGGAAGCATAAAATATTTTTCATTTAAAATGTAAAGAAAAGGTTTGTGTTAAAAATGGGCGGTCGTTTCTATTTCGAGTTACTCCCGGCTCGTCCCGAATCCGATTTTGGTTCAGTCGGTTGTCGACTTGTTTGAGGGTGCGACTTGGGTTTAAAACACATTTTGGCTTGAGAAATGAGTTCTTAAAACAAAGGGAAGGTCCATGCACGCGTGATGCTCAAATTTTGTCATTTCAAACTTAATTTCGAATTTTGGGTTGAATTGTGGTTTTGGATCTAATTTAGATTCTAAAAATTGGTTTTTGTGCTTTGGTAAAAGAGTGTGGCATTTTGGAAAAATTTGGGGTGATTACACCAAATTTGGGGTGATTACACCTCATGAGCTTAAATGGCCATTGAGGAAAGAGAAAACCAGTGCAAGATCACATTGGTGAGGTGACCACAGAAAATGCGGCTTATGCAATGTCAGCTCATTGATGCTTGTCATTGATGAATGTGCTATTAAGAGTACTTTTTTGTATTATGGAACATTGGAGCTATAAATGATTTTATTTTATTTGTGTACGATGAGCTTTTTTTTTTTCCAAAGTATTCTTTATTTGGGGAAACCAATGTCCTCAATGTGGTAGAACATAATGTCTTGATTTTCTCTGTCGTTCTTCATAAGTAGCATGCAATGATTGAAGCTCATATGTTTGGGAATCTGACGATTTTAGTCTTTGAATATAGAACATAAAGGTTGAGTGAACTTGATTTTACACAAAAAAGACTAGCATGTGCATCGTTTATCCTTTTCTTTTTTTGTTTTCAGCATTCAAAGTTGTGAGTGCTTTGTGGGCCAACTGCACAAAGGTTCGGCGTGGATCGAAGGCTAGCTACAAAAAAGATGTTAATGGCCGCTGCATAGAAGAAAAATCTAGGAAGAAGAAAAAGGAGAAAAATCAGACCTCTAGGAAGGACTAATCGGGTTCTTTCTTGAACCCTTCCCTCATCTCTTCGGACGGACCGAGAAAGAACTAGGCTGGAAATTTCCAGATGCCCTTGCTCGAACAAACCAGGCATTGTTGTATGAGATACATACTTGCCGCATTGTGCCAACCTGACTTTTTTGGTATGGTTAGTACTAATGACATACAAATTGGTAGGTAATTCTGCTAACTATTCTTTAACCCCCACTTGTTGATGATACTTGCCTTTTATTTGACAGATCTCCGTTTGTAGATACATGTGCAAAGTTTTTCATTTCAATTGGCCTCAAAAAACAAGTAAAAAAACTATAGTCATGAACAAAATTACATATGACCTCGTCTGTTTTTCGTATTCTCAAAACGATGCATGATCGTTTCATCACTGATATTGTCAAATGTGTTCCTTTCAATGTACGTGACTGAAACATCATTAATCCATTCATCTCCCATCTTATTACTAAGCCTAGTTTTGATAATGTTCATAGCTGAAAATGCTTTCTCAACACTTGCAGTTGCAACTGGTAAAGTTAGTGCTAATTTAATCAACAAATACACTAGAGACAGTAATAAATTGTTACTGCTGCCGAACAGTTTGGAATCCTGACCCAAACAGACAATCTATATTTAATTTTTTTATTTTAATTGAATTTTTATATTTTTTGTTTATTTTTTATGTTTCAAATATTTTTATCCAATTCACTACAGATTCACTAGAATTGGCGGATCGAACGATTCCCAATTATCTGCAGCCTTGCCAATTTGGTTCCTGAACCAATCTTTAAGGAAACTCTGCAATGTATTTGAATGGTGAGTTGGAATTGAGGTAGAATGTTCCTCTGTCCAAAGTTCAGATGTCTCCAATTGGGATGAAAGTAAGCAGTTTTTTAAGGGAGGGCTGGGGGGTGGGGTGTGTGTGTTTGAAGGCTGAAGACATGTGAGTGTCATGCCTGCAAATCAATCATAAGTGACTAAGTTAATGGAGGGTTTTTAAAAGTGTTTCTCAAATTTGTTATCGATTTCACATTAATTGAGCCACTATGTTTTGTAAAATACACAACACACACACACAAAATTATATATATATATATACATATATATCACCTGTTTTTTTATTTTTTATCATAATCATACATCATGTTGGATTAGACGATCTTGATTAGATGGCTGAATTGACTCTAAAAAGAGAGAGAATCACCAATCAATATCCACTTGGTAAGGGATAAGTGATAAAACCCAAACCACTTAAATTTATGTTAAAAATATTTTAAATAACATGTTAACCTCATAATTTATTTATAAACACTAATTTTATATAAATCAATGTTTTAATTCAAATTATTTTTTCGTAAAAAAATCTTTTCTACTATTAGAATTTTGATGTGATAAAAGTCATTCAGTTTTTCACCATTAAAAAAATATTAAATTAAAAAATAACTAACTTCATATATGTTTCTTACAAAATCACTCTAAATATCATACCTATAACGTTAGACTGCATAAAATATATTTAACAATTTATTTTAATAGGTCTGGTTTTTATCGATTACCAGTTTTTGCCAACTTTATATATATATATATATATATATATATATATATATATATATATATATATAACTAAAAGTGTTGAAGCGACAAAAGCACTAACTTTGAGTATTGCGCGTGGTCCTAACTGTGGGCAAAGGACTGTCTAGGATTTCCCTCTGAAAATTCCGTTGGCAAAAGAATTCCTGGCGTTGGGAGCGTTAGGAATTGTTTACCTACAGCGGTCAAATAAATCACTGGTAAACAGAAGCTGCGTTCTTTTAACATTGACGATATTTTGATTCTCAACCTGCTTTTAAGTATCATATACATTGGGGCAGTGTGTCCCCCGGACCCGCGCTAATGACATGTGCCTCCGCTGGCCCTGACAGGGGAGGCCGGGGCCGCATGGCATAGGGGTCGGAGGCAGGCTGGGGACATGCTGCCATGTGTTTGCTTGGAACACACAAACGCGTCCTAAGTGACGGGACGGTTACTTGCCTGTTATGACGTCTCATGAGAGAGGATGAACGGAGGGGATCTCGCTGTGCCATAGATGCAGCTCATACTATGTGCCATGGGGGGCACTACTTTTCACAATCTTTTATGGGAAAGTATAACACATAACCTGCTTCGCTTAAATGGATGCTCTACTTAAATGGACGAGAAGAGGTGGGTTTTAAACATATTTAAGGAAAAAAAAAGATGTTGAAATTGATTAGACATATGGAATCAGTTATATCTGTGCAACTTAAGTTTTGTTTCTCTCTTACAAGAATTTCAGATTGGATAATTGAATCCCATATAATCTCAAGTGAACTTTGTGACTAACATGATGTAGTCTAAATATTTGAGCAATAACGATGATGTATGAAAGTTCCAAACATCCGATTCACGTCGAGAGGCTCAAAGACAATCAAAAGTTGCACCATTTAAGAGAGATTGTGAGAGAGAAAAATAGAGAATTATGAGTAAAAATAATGAATTGACTTTGTATTTCTATGTATACTTTAGAAGCAAGGAAGACATTAATACTCTTAAAGTTAGCTTATTATAATTTTTTTTATACTTGTAGTTGTCCAAGGCATCGGCTGTTTTGGTTTGTTTCAAATTTAATTTGTTACCATTTTTTCAGTTAACACTCTTCACACAAAGAACATGAATTTTTAAGAGACTTTTCTGTGAAGTCCTCACTTTGTAATCTACCCTCACTGTTTTTAAACCTATTTTCTGATTTATTGATTTTTTATTATCTGCACTATTTGTAATTTTGCATGCATTGTTTAGGTCACTTTTCATCCTTTAGGGTAGTAATGCTATTGTTGGGTATTCCTTCTTTCATATACCTGGTGTTTGATGAGACCATTTGTGGAATTCTAGAATTAAAATTCTCATTTTTGATCAAAAGGGAATTGCAATATCAAACAAAAAAAATTGATTATAGAATTCTCCACAGATTCTTGAATCAAAATTCTGGAATTATGATTCTATCTTAGAGGGTGGAATTATAATTCTAGAATTTTAGATTTTTTTATTTGTTATCTCTTTAGGATATGATGGTTTTAATACATGAATTCTAGAATTTTAATTCATGTTTTATCAAACATGCAATTTTCAATTCTAGAATAAAAAGATTCTAAAATATCAAACGCAAAGGAAAATTACAACTGGAATGACCTGGTGGAATTTTGTTTCTAGAACTTTAATTCTATAATAAAAATTCAAGGCCATTAAATGGCCCCAAGTCACCTCACCCAGTTTTTAGGGCAAACCCAGTTTGTTGAATGCATTCTTTAGCATTCCCAAGATCAGGTTTCGATCACCCACTATTTTTCCATGATTGCATATAGCATGATCTCTGTCATGGTCTAGTTGCGCCGTAACTCCCAATCTAGAGTGAATTTTTAAAATTAACTGCTTAAATTTGTTAGATGCACACCTTTAATATTCTATTGAGAATTTTGATGCAGGTTAAAGTTATCTTAGTGAGTTGTCTGCATACCCAACATGGGCCTTTTTGTAATCTACCACTTGGAGTTGCTTCACGTATGTGTCTGAAGACCGTAGTTCGAGCTTCATCAAATCCATAGTCAGTATTACCAACTTCAGAACTATTTAACTATTTCTGAACAGGAGACAGACAGCGGTTTTGGATTCTATAAACTGAGCTACGTGTTCAAAAGCAGTAGATTAGATTAGATTATATTCAGTATCAGCAATCAGGTGTTCAGAGGTCTATTCATTTTGGGTGCAGAGAATGAGAACAACAAAGCAACAATATGCCTCTCTAGTCTGAACCTGTCACTAAAAGATAAAACTGTTAAGTCGCAGAGACCATATGCATTTTTTCCTTCTTTCTTCATTGTAGTATATATACATAATATGTCTAATCTTCCACCAATGTACTTCAAAAATCTAAGGGCATGCATGTCTATAATTTAAGACGGAACTAGAGCTAGCATATCTTGGGGCGATATGCTAGTGATTTTCTGCCTCCATTGATCGCTGGAAGAAATCTAACTCAATGAATGAATTGCCACTAGAGTCCAACTTGTATGTGCATGTCATTCGTTGTAAAGGTAATATGAGATCAAAGAAGCTCTCTTTTGCTTGTGTTCTTATTCTCTGCATTCAATATGATAGAACTGAACACCTAATTGCTGATACTGGCTACAATCTGATCTAATCTAATCTACTTCTTTTGAACACCAAGTTCGCTTTACAGAATCTAAAAGCAGTCTGCCTTCTGTTCAGAAAGAGTAAGTGTCAATAGTTCTGAAGTTGGTAATAAAGGATGAAAGTTTCTCTACTGCTCAATTATACCATAACTTCCTGCACCAATGCAACTTCTATACCATGTGGTGCCCGGCCACCATGGGTGATCTTTTGAGCTTCGAAGCAAAGGCTAGTTGTGAGATATAACAGAGAGACATAAGGAAGATAAAGAGAGAGGAGGAAGTTTCCATGGCTAAGAGCAAAGACTGCTTGCAGAAAGATTAATAGCCCTGAAGAGGGAAGGGGCCAGGGGAGGAGGATAGGTTAATGTGTACACATATGATAGGAAGGAAGGTCATATTGGTATGTATAGACAAAACAGAGACACTAAGCACTGAAAACTCTCTTCAACCAATATCAACTAATATCTTGTCGTTCTTATTTCATCTTCATTTTCGTATGGTTTTAATGGAAAACAAGCATATTGGAGTTTAAATTACTTTGGATAGTTAAACTTGTTTTATGACGGTTGATGGGTGGGATCAGATACTAAACCATTGATTTCTTAAATAGTTATATTTAGATGTAAACGTATATCAACTAATTATTTTTTCATTCCCCAGTAATCTTTAGTTTCCTGGATCATTTTTTCACCAAGTTAAGGACAGATATGGTTCTCTTATTTTGAAAGGGAGGAGAAATTGAGAAAGGGATTAAAAGCAGAGGATTACTGGTGGGGAGGAGAGACAGTAAGCCCGCTGTTTGCAAGGAGCACAAAATGAAGAAGTTTTTTAATTCCGCATATATGTGTTACCAAAACTCCCTCTCATCCTTTCTACTAATTAAGAGGTAAGTGGATTCCAATCTCAAATTTCAAACAATTTCATTGAATGTAGTCTGTTTATGTTTGTCTACCTCTTTTGTCTGTGGTTCCTTTCATTGGGCTCTGTTGGTTGATTTGTTTGTGTTTGTGTAGTCTTTTGAGCATTGTTAGAAATATCATTCTCAAGAAATTTCGGTGAGGTTTTTCTTGGTTATTTGTAGGCGAATTAAGTTGTGCTTATCGGGAAAATCTCAACATTTTTTTAAAAATAAAAAACAATGAAAATAAAAACCTTTAAAAAATTCAAAAATTAAAAAAATATTATAACCTTGAATACAATAAATTTAAAAGATTTTTATTTTTGGTTTTATTCGATTTTCTCGTAAATATTGAGAGATTTTTGAAAATATCATGATATATGTGACAATGTATCTAATATCTTGTTTTACATTTGTTTTAATGTCTTATGTCAGTTTTAGGGGGCCATTTCTACTAATTGCACAAAATAAACCTTTTAATACTTAAAAACGAAGAAGATAAGTTCAAATAAGTTGATTTAAAGAGAAAAGTGGGCAAAAAGATGAACAAATTAAAAACCACAAGAACAAGTTGAAGCAGAAAAATGGGTCCCTAAAGCCGACATGATAGAGGAACAAATGTAAAGCAAGAGATTGGCATCTCAAGGGGCTACCACAAATGCAAACAAATCAACAGTACCGAATAACATGAACCACAGACAAACGAGGTAGCCAAAGATAATGACAAACTACATTTAATGAAACAAGTCGAAACTAAAGATTGGGATCTGCCTCATAGTAGGGTGGGTGAGATGGAGGAACTTTGGAGCCCCTAGATGCAGAAGCCTTCTATAACTTGGTCTCCTTAGTTGTGGTGGGGTTCTTCACCATCTCAACCATGGATTTTTCCACTGCTTGCTTGTGCAGGAGCAGGATTGGCAGCAGGAGGGATGACAACGGAAAAAATGCAGTTGGACTTAAAGAGCAGTTCTTTTTTTCCTGAATCTGGGATGACAATGGAAAAAATGAAGTTGGACTTAAAGAGCAGATCATTTTTTCCTGAATCCAGTCTGCATGTAAAGAAATTTTATCTCTGTTTGATGTGCATGCATGAGAAAAGTTTGCGAAGGTAACATGCGATAGAGCACAGTCATACGGAGGACTAAAGAAGAATCTATTATATACATATTGAAGTTGATCATAACATGTAGCTATACATATTATATACATGTATAAACATCATAGTGTAGATGTACAGATCTCAAGTGTGCATAGCGATCATCACTGATAGAGAATCCTTCCAAACAAACCTAGGAAATGTGATTTCTACTTTTACCTTCCACATGATTCCAGTTGTCCACTTTCTCTATTGTGTATCCACAGGCAAGGCAGTTCTTCATTTGTTCCTTTTCCAATCCACCATTCTTTCAGTTATCTATCTATCTGGGTCCTGCTTGGACTCCTGGTATTGCTCTTATGTCATGAAAATATGAGATTCTATGTGGTACTTGGTGCATATTTTACTGAACATGCTCCATATAGAATTTCATCCTTTCATGACGTGTGAGCAATACAAAGAGTCCAAGGAGGACCCAGATAGAACACTGAAAGCATGGCAGGAAGGAAAGAAACATATGAAGCACTGCGTAGCCTATGGATACACAATAGAGAAGGTGGATAGATGTAATCATGTGGAATGCAAATGCAGAAATCACATCTCTTGGGTTTGTTTGGAAGGATTCGCTACCAGTGATGATTGCTAGGCATACTTGAGATCTGCACATCCTGCAGGATGATGTTTATGCATGTGTATAATATGACCAAGTTTAATATGGATAAAATATTTGCTTCTTTCTTCCTTCATATGGACTATCTGCATGTTACCTTTCCTATGTTGTTCAGTTTTATACTTGTCGCGAATGATCTCATGGTTCATTAGCCTAGTGTGTTGTGGTGAATGCGGATGTTTGAATTATGCCTAGAAAGTATAGTTAGGATAAGACAATTTGGGGATTGCTCCACAAGAACTTTTTTTGTTGCCTATGAAGTATTGCTAGGATAGGTCAATTTAGGGGTTGCCACACATGTTTTTCTTTAGTTCATGCTATTTTGCATGTCGTGTTTTGGTTTTTGACATTATTTTTGTGGATAATATATAATTGACATTGTTCATCCTGAAACTTACACTTCTATGCCTCGGTTGGCTTCACCTTATTTCATAGGTTTCACTTTGCCTCATTGCATCTAACAACCTTGCCTGTGCTGCACTTGGATATGCTGCTTTCTCATCAAATTTCTTAGTTGCTACTTACATGGAATGACTTTTAGCTCAATGGAACATTGTCTTGTGTAGGTGAATGAAACATTAGATAATGAAGTACCATTAAGCCTTTCATAATGAATTTAGTTACAGTACAAAATCCTCCATGTACAGCCACTTAGTTTGCTACTCTTAGCAAGTTAGGGAAGTACGTAATACAGAGTTTACCATTCGATAGAGAATCCTATAGATGGACATATCTCAAGTGTGCATAGCAATAGTGATAGAGAATCCTTCCAAAAAAAACCTAAGAAATGTAATTTCTGCTTTTACATTCCACATGATTCCAGCTGTCCACCTTCTCTATTGTGTATCCACAGGCAAGGCAGTTCTTCAGATGTTACTTTTCCAAACCACCATTAATTCTTTCAGTTATCTATCTATCCGGGTCCTGCTTGGACTCCTGGTATTGCTCACATGTCATGAAAATATGAGGTTTTATGAGGCACTTGGTGCATATCTCCGCTGAACATGCTCCACATGTGATTTCATCCTTTCATGACATGTGAACAATGAAAGGAGTCTAAGGACGACCCAGTTAGATCACTGAGAGCATGGCAGGAAGATAGCCAGTGGATACACAAGAAAGAAGAAGGACAGATGTAATCTTGTGGAACATAAATGTGGAAATCACATATCTAGGGTTTGTTTGGAAGGATTGATTTCTACCAATGATTTTGCTATGCATACTTGAAATCTACACATTCTACAAGTTGATGTTTATGCATGCATATAATAAGTATAGCTCCATGTCATGTTCAAGTTTAATAAGTATAATTTTTTTTATTTCTTCCTCCATATGGTTTAATAGCATTTGCATGTTACATTTCCTATGTTGTTTTGTTTATACTTGTCATGAATGATCACTTGGTTCCTTAGGCTAGTGCTTTGTGGTGAATGCGGACGTGCAAATTATGCGTAGACTGTTTAGGATAAGATAGTTTTGGGGATTACCTTGAGGGGTAACTGCACAGTTTTTCTTTGGTTACATGCTATTTTACTTGTTGTTTTTGTTTTTTTTCATTATTTTTATGAATATTATATACTTGGCATTTTTTATCCTGAAATTTATGCATCCTGAAACTCATGCTTCTATGCGTTGCTTGGCTTCACCTTGCTTTGTAGGCTTAGCCTCCTTGCTATGCCTCATTTCATTTAGCAACCTCGCCTCTTCTGCACTTCCATACACACAAGCTTTCCCTGCCCAACACAATGCATTAATTTAAACAAGTTGCTTATACTATTTTTTAGATAGACTTGGATATGTTGTTATCTCGTCAATTTTCTCAGTACTAATTACATGGAATGAGTTTTAGCTACCTGCAATTTTCTTAGAAGAAGACATATATTGTCAGATGTAGTTCCCTGAGACATTAGCTAATGGAGTACCATTAAGCCATTCATAATGACTTCAATAACATACAAAATCATCCATGTATGTAATACTCTTAGCAACCTAGGGAAGTAAGTAATACTAGTTGATCAATATAATTACCATAATTTCCTGAACATCAGGTGATCTTTTGAGCCTATAAGCAAAGACCAGATATGACATATAGCGAAGGGACAAAAGGAAAATACAAGCGGCATAAAATAGATGGTTGGGCGGGCAGGTATGTAGGAGTTATGTTGCCTAGCCTGTTTAATTTCCATGGGTTATAACACTTCGGGACCATAAAAGATAAGATCACAACATTCAAGTTGAAGGGTGTACCATACCCCACCCAGCTCCTGATGAGGCCCAGGATCTTGGAGGCAGGGGGAATGAGGGCGTCTTCAGATCTTCTTTTGGTGATAGATCCTTACCTGACAAAGAATATCAGCAATGACAAGTTGTTTGTAGATTACCACTGCATGGTGGAGGAGGCAGGGGGATAGAGAAATGTGTACACATACAATAGGGAGAAGGTGATGTCAATCTATATAGACAAAGTTGAGACACTACACACTGCAACTCTTGTCAACCAATATGGATATTGGTCTTACTCGAAACAATGGAGGTTAAATTTCCTCGGATTGTCAAATAATTTTATGACGAGTGATGGGTGGCCAACTAGCTAGATTATATTTATGGTGATATCAGATGCTAAATCAATAACTTCCTGAATGGTTATATTTAAACATAAATGCGTATAAACGTACTTTCCTATTTTTTTTTCCTAGTAATCTTTAGTTTCCCAGTTTATATTTCACCTAGTTAATTGGAGATATCGTTCCTTGATTTTCCAACCGAGTTTGATTGAGAACAGGAGACAAAGGAGAGATTACTGGTGTCGAGGAGAGAAAGTTAAATAATTTCCTTTTCCTTTCAATTTTAAAATTATAGGGTTCTAAGACCCAAATTAATTTTTAGAATTTTCTATTATATTCCACCTTATTTGCTATTTTTTATAGCGGCATTTCTATTTTAGATTTTTCAGCTATGGAAACCTTTAGGACATAGAACACATCCATTCTTTCCTCAACCCATACAAGCAGCCTGAGGGGTGTTTGGTAATAGTGTATGTACTTCAAAAATGAGTACAATCATGAAACACTGCATTCCAAGGAACACAACTTCTTGCTATCGAACATCCCATAAGGGTATCTTTTTGATGCCCCCAGAAGCTAGAGGCGGCATTAGTTTATCATGAATAATTTTTTTTGGACAGGATTCATCTGACTGAAAATCCACAATGAAGCTTCTTGAAACTGAATAACCCATTCAAGAATTTCTTTAGTTCTAATTCATCATGTCAATGGAGTGAATGAATCATTTGTTTCTTGAAATTTCTCTTTCGATACAAAAAAATCTGGTTGCAAAACATCATGGTTGCAATCGATAGACATCTTTCATTGTTCCAACCACAAAATAGCCAAAAGAATCACAAAACTAAATTATGTTCCTATTGTATGCATTTATAGAACCGACCACCTTCTTTTATGTGTAGTCATAAAAGGAGAGAAGTCATCATAACTACTTTTCCATGTGTTCAACAGCATATAGTAGTAGTGCTATCACAACTTTCAGCTGGGGGACTTGCAATCCCAACCATCAAACACATTTCAAAATAAAAAAGCTAACCTAGGTTGGTTGTTAATGCTATCAGAATTGGCCTGAGCCAACTCATCCAAATCAAATCTGTGGCTTAACCAAACCAATCTGCTTCCATGTGTCACGTTTCAACCAGTTTTCAACTATATAATTTTTCACATAAAATTTCATTTATTTTTTAATGCTTTCGCTGATTTGCAACCAGATTAATCGCTTGAATGACAAATTAGAGCAGCCTCGCCAATTTGATTCCTGATCCGATTTTTACTGCAGTAGTTTAATTAAAGAATGTCTTGAAGACACTCTCCATCATGTTTTATTTTGTAGTTCCAGTCAAGAAAGGATGTTGCCCTCCATTATTCTGACAATCCCTTAAGAACATCTTAATTTTTAAGAAGCAAGTACTTAGTCATTACAATTGTAAGAGGTTTTCAGGACTAGCAAAAGTCTGAATTTCTTGACTGTAAATTTAATTAGCAATTATAATAATCCATTTTATTCCATTAGCAGTAAAAAAAAAACAAGAGTTGTTGTTATTTATATATTAAAGTCCTATTTATACATTAAGGGGGGATTTAAAACTTGTTTCTCTAATTTGATAAGGATTTCACATTTATACAATTAGTTTTATAATGTTTTAAAATTCATAGGGTAAAACTAATTTTCGTGAAATTTGAAGTTGCTCTTGTGGAAAGTTAACATTTTGCTTGAGAAGTCTCTATTCCTTGTGTGGTCTTAGGGGACCTTAATACCTGCCTTGGCCATTGGACAAGTCAAGAAGGGAACTGTATGCCAGAGATCGTCAAACTTTCAAACAGTTTTTTGAGCAATGGAAACTTTTGTGTCGTTAGTGATCCTAATTACACTGTAACTTGGTCTAATAACAAATGGGGCATCGGAAAAGTATATTTCAGGCTCTAATTGCATTTTTGATATGGAAAATAGCATACAATTTTTCGTATGGTCAGCACTGATGGCATCTAATTGCATAGACTGGGCCTTAGTTAACACTAGTGCTGTACAAAAAGCTGAGCCAACTCCAGCTGAACTCAATCTTGCTCAGTTGCTTGACTCATTTGAGCAAATCGAGCTGAAGCTTAACTGAGTACTCGAGCTTATAAACCAGTCGAGTTCAAGTCTATAGAAGTATGCTCCATTGAGGTCTTTAGGATAGAACTCGGCAAGATGAATCAACTTATATTTGTCAAAAGCAGGAAACCAATTCTTTGGACTTAAACATGCCACTGAAAGAAGAAGCTTTGTATTTGCCTTAGTGAAAAAGTTGTTCAACTCTTGAAGTTGCATATAAATAACAACATAAAATACTTCAACATGACAATGATGCAAAAATGTAATCCTTTCATGTATACATCTAAGTCATCCTTGAGGTGTATAGATATCCTCTAAATCAGGTAGATATATATCAAATTTATTGCAAAATATAAAAATTACACTCATAAAAGAGTCCCAACCATTATCTCTCAAATCTTGAAGGCATGTTTTTCATACAATAACTAAATTAATAGCATTTACAATATCTTGATCTTTTCATTGGAGTGCTTGTGAAAGTGTGTCATTTATCCCAAAAAGTTTATACATCAAATGCAAGCCACATATAAATTCAAAATTTTGCAATGTATGTATCGTGCCTCCCATTTTCTTTTACTTATATTTTTTGTAATAAAATCTAATGCCATAATCATAAAAGGATACATGTTGACTAAATTGACTGAAGCATTATAATGAGAGCTCTAGCGAGTATCACCAGGTTATTTGAGACTCATCTCTTGATTTAATCCTTGTCTTGTTTGAAGTTCACTTAACTCAAGTGCTTCAACAATTCTCACGCATTCTGCTTCTCGAATAAACTCAGACCTTTTGCAAGAAGTAGAGAAATTTGACAATCTAAATAATATTCCAAAAAATAACCTAGATACTAGATAATGTTCAATAATAACAACTAGTGCCAATTGGATTTGATGTGCAAAACAATGAATATAATATGCAGACTCATTTTCATTTAATGTAAGAGTCTTTAGTCCATTAAATGCTGTTTTCATATTGCTTGCTCCATCATAACCTTGTCCCTACAAACTTGCTATGCTCAATCCATGCTTGCAAAATGTTTCTTTTACCTTTCCTTTTAATGATATGACATTTGTCTCAAAAACATGTATTGGGGCAAGAAATCGTTCAACTACTTGAACCCTTTTCATTAACAAATTGTAATAAAATTGCCATTTTTTTTTAGTCAATATATGTCAAGAATCATCAAAAAATAGAGAAAAAAAGTACCATCAAGATCCTTCATGATTGCATTTGTAGTTTCTATTGTATATGCTCTTGCAATATCTTTTTATATATCGTGAGATGTCAGCTTGTTATTCTATAGAGCTTCAATATAATTTTACCAATTTGGCTACTAATCTTTGCAAATGATTTCAATATCTCGATAAAATTTTTTCTATTGAAAAAGCGTTCACTTTCATCATGCCCCCGAAATGGTAATCCTTGCCTTAACAATATTCTTATTACATTGATAGATGCCCAAAAACAAGTTTGATATTCATTCTTTTGTTGGTCACTTTGCTTTTAAAGCATTGTATTGCTATGCTTTCTTTGTTGCATTATGCTTGTACACTTCATTCTTGCTACATTATGATGACTGTTAGGGCCCCCCAATATATAAATCAAATATCTTCTTCTCTTTCCAATTGTTAAACCTATCAGATACAAATGCCTCCCTAACGAATTTGTCAGTATGTTCAGATATAGGCATTCTCACCCCAAACTTATCCATGCATATTCATAAAAAATAAAATAAAAAAGAATTACTATATAAAGAACATTAATCTTTATAGTTTTATTTCTTTAATTTTCTTATAGTTGTACTATCAAGAACAGACGTCTCTTAACAATTGCATCATTGGTTCAAATATCACCATAAGTGCGGGCTTTTGACTTGTCTCAGTTATCTCATGTCCTCAACAATGTCTTCTACTAAAGCATGTAAAAAATAAAAACTCACACACCATAACTGCAGAATTTTGGCCTGTCTTAGTTATTTCTTGTCCTAAACAAATATTTTTTACTAAAGCATGTAAAAAAACATACATCATATTTGTAGGCTTTCGGCCTGTCTTAGTTATCTCCTGTCTTAAACAAATATCTTCTACTAAATCATGTGAAAAGTAGAAACACATACACTATAATTATAGGCTTTTGACCTGTCTCAGTAAGCTCTGGTCCTAAACCAATATATTTTACTAAAGCATATAAAAACATACATTATATTTGCAACTTCAGTATACCTCAATATCCTTAATATCTTGAGGAACTTCTCATCAAAGTTTTCGACTTTGTTTTCTTTTGTTGATCAATTGCCCTGTTCATTACAATAACAAAACAGATAAAAGTTGGTAAGCATTTTCTAGTACGCTAGTAAAGCCTAGCAAAGGAAGTATCGTATAACAAAACGGTACCTGAATATGCTTAATATCTTGAGAAACTTGTCATGAAAGTCTTCAACTTTTCTCTCTTTTATCAATCAAGCTACTATTAGGATCTCAATTGTCTTGTGCATTATAAAAACATAACATATGAAATTTAATAAGAAATTTATAGAATCTAAGAGAGTATAAGAGATAATAATTTCTGAGTCATGTTGACCTATGATCCTATGATACTCAATTTGTATTTTCGAGGACACCTTTAACAGCTTTTTTTAACTTAGAATCCAAGAAATACACACAAAGAATCCTTATGCAAAACTTCAAAGTCAGCATACACATACTCACATATATGTACACATGGAGCTGCACCTTGTCTGAGACACCTGGATGAATATATATATGTTCACCTGTAGATGGAAGCAATAACCAAACAGGAAAGAGTTATCCAAGTACGAGATCATGCATTATCTGCCTAATCAATTATGATTATCTTGCATATCAAGTTGACAATGGCATTCTAACAAGGGAATTGTTGCTTGAGTAGCTCAGTTTATATGATTCCAGTACTAAAGTAGTGAAGTTTAGATTTACAAAAGAAGGAGCAAGACCAATTGTTTTTTTCTGTTTCTTTGATTAAACTGATATTTTTACTGTTCTCAACCTAAGCCTCATGTTTGACACAAATTATCTGATACAATTTTTACTGAATTAACCAATTCTTTCATCCTGTTTTGGATGGAAAGTGTAATGCCCAGTTCAAGATTTTTTTTTATAATGTTTGGACATAAGAGAAGAAAAAATACTAAAGAATAGAAAGGAAATGGGAAAAAGGAGGGATTAACTTTGTAGAGGGAGAAGAACAGAAAAAAAGAAAGGGAAGGAAGGAAGCAGCTATAAAAGCTTGTTTGGATAAGAGGAAATGAAAGGAAAGAAATTGTTAAAAATGTATGTTTGTTTACAATAACACCCAATAATATTATTTTGATAGATTTGTTTTTAAAAAATATTGTGAATATATCTCTAAATCTCTCTTTTTTAAAAGAGGATAAGGTTGATCAAATTTGCATGTGTCAAACATATTAGTTACTGACTGTTAATGAGTTTACAATTTCGTGAAAAATTTTTATGATGAAAATATCAATGTATCTTGTCAATTTTTAGCAGTTCTCAAACCGTGACGAACCATAAGTCCATAAAAAGGAAACCTGATGATGGTTTTATGCGAAAGCTTCATGATAGAAATACCACTCTTTAAATTATGCAGCAATACATCAAGGGACGGAGATGCATGTAAAAATTAAGACAGACTGAAAGAAGATATGAACAAATCAATTTGCACAAAATAATTCTCGTGAGTCAAGTTGTTCAACAAAATTGGATTTCGGCAAACAAGGGCGGAGCCAAGAATTTTTCATGAGGGGGGCGAATTATAGTATCAAAAATTTAAGAGCGGCACGAAGATCATTTTTCAAAACATTTATATAGGATAAATGTATATATATTTTAAATCTACATGTAAATTTATGAAAAATAAATTGAAAGGGGGGGCCATGGCCCCTGCCACCCTCCCCTTGGCTCCGGGCCTGTGTGCAAAATTGGAATCCCCAATATGACCGATTAGAAAGACACTGCTACCATCAACAATCAGTGGTCGCCTTCATCTAGTTAAGCATAGTTCCAGCCGATGGTATTGGTGAAGGCAGTGGCGGAGCCACCTGTGGGCATAGTGGCCAATTGCCTGCATCATTCCTACAATGCTATTTATTTCTATATTGATATTTCAAAAAAGTTTGCTCATTTATATTTGTGAATACCCCTTAAGGTGCGAGGGCTTTTTAATTAGTTCTCCTCTGTGGACACCATGTTCATGCTGCAAGACAGAGAGAAATCATTGGCTATATTCGTTTTTTTTTTTTTTTGTAAACAGCCCATCTATTTCCTCCAATTCTCACCATTTTTGGATTGATTGGAATTAAACTTATCTTTCCATTCACTCTTTCGTCCCATTTTCATTCTCTTCTATCCAAACAGAACGATTTTCAATCATTCCCTTCGCCTTCTCTATTTCCCTCTATTTTCTTATAATCATAAAGTTCATCCACGTTACCGATGGAGTGGAAACTCTGCTAATTTTTTGAATTCTTTATTTTGATTCAAAGTCATAGCTCCAATATGCATTTTCCATTGCTTTAGTAATCATGAAATAAATAGAATAAACCAGCATGATGTTCCCATAAATTGCCCATGGGTATTTTTAATATCACCTTCCTGTGTCGTAGTTGTAAAAGGGGAAAGTTACCCCAACACTCCTTTTCCATGGATTCCATGGCATGTAGTAGGAAAGGGACAATTTTCACCCAAAGGTGCATGACTGATGATCTCACCTATCAAACACATCCTAAAATAAAAAGAGAACAACCTGGGTTGATTTAGTAGAAAGAAATAACCGTCGCCTTCACCGTGGCACTACCAAGGGTACGGCACCAAACCCTTATGTGCAGTTTAATTAGAATTGGCCTGAACCAACAAATTCGAAATAGAACCAATGGAAAGACCAAACCAATGTATGCTGTGCGTGGGTGATATTAGCTGTGTCCTGTGTCATGCACATTTCAACCATTAAGCGTTAGGTGGTCGCCGCTATAGAGTTATAGCAGTGATACGTTCCACCGCTACATAGATAAAAAAACAAATCAGTTCCATGTGGGTGAGGACTTAATGGCACATGTTGTAACCTGAATATTGGTGTTATAACCTGAATATAGGATACTAATATGGGTATTATATATAAGTGAAAGCAATAGAACAGTAATATGTCACTCCCACGGCAATAGAAACAGAAATGTTTGGACAAAGGGAAAGAGAGGGAAAGGAATAGATGGAAGGGAAAGGAAGGGAAAGGGAAAGGCAAGGAATGGGGAGGGAAAGGAGAAAAGGAAAGGGAATGATCATCAATTCCTTTTCCTTACAATCTCTCCATTTCCTTCCCCTCCCTTTCTTTTCTTTCCCTTTGCATCCAAACACAGTTATTAGTTTTCCTTTCCTTTCTCTCCATATTAATTAGTCATCCAAACACAGAAAATACCTTTCTTTCCATTCCTTTCTCTCCCTGTCCCTCCATCCGAACAGGCTGTAAAGGCAAGAACTCATCTGCATAAAAATGGGATACACCCAAAAGAAAGTGTGCAACCGGAAGAGAAGTTACTCATTCCTTTTCCAAAACTGTTTTTATACATGTCTATACAAGCCGACACGAATCACGCAATTGCAGTAACGGCTTGCTGGGGGGAGGCCCACTTCCTTTATTAAAACAAAAATGCCTGTACAGAAAAAAAGGAATAACACACAAACCATTGTGCTAACCTTCACTATCCACAAAATGCAGAGGGCCGACTCAACCTCCTTGACACAGAGAACAAAACAAGCTCTGGATAAACGTTAGCCTGCACAAAAAATGTCACTCCTCTCCTTAAGGTGAGAGGAAATGAACAAACCCTAGTGCACATCAGGATCCCCTTTTCCCACCTGAAAACATGTCCTTAACTCACTCTATAACCCTGCAAAACTCCATCCAGGGCCTTCTACCCTCCGTATAAACATGAAATCTCCGGACAAGAGCATCCACCGATGCAACAATGATAATCGTTCCTGCATGCTCTTTGTGATACATTACAATTCTTTCAAGGGCAGAAAATTCCCCATCCATCACTCTGCCTCTAGGCTTCAACAACAATGACAATAGTTCCTCCATACCCTTTGTGATACATTACAATTCTTTCAAGGGCAGAAAATTCACCATCCATTACTCTGCCTGTAGTCTCCAACAGAATCGACATGTACCTTTCAAGCCATTAGTCTGGTATGGGGATCCAACAACCCTCAATCGCCCATCCACTTTCACATGTGTGATTTCAATAAACAAAGAGTTTGGAGGGCTCTTACGCACATCATCACACGTCATGTTTGAGGTTCTTCAGACCCAAGCTTTTGCCTTAACCTCCAGCGGCCACTGTAATCCAAAGCAGCTGTCCACACGAAATTTCCAAATGTCAGCTTTTTATGCTGTTTTCATCAAAGGAAAGGTCTTTATTCAGCAACTGATTCCGATGTCACCACAGCCTCCAACAAACCACAAGGAAAGTGACTCTCCAGCAGACTTTTCTCCAACGGCCTCTGATCTTTTTTCTTTTTGTACCCATCTCCTTAGCTCTGTCTGCGCACTTAGAAGGACCAAAGAACATTCCATATTTGGTTGCAGTCCACTGACTGGAGTCATCCCATCAAAAAAGGAAAATAACGTAAAAGAACCAAATGAAAGAAAATTCAAAATAGCAGACAAAAAGAAAATTTACGGCCACATAATATAGAGGTCTGGTTGTGGCTCAAAATTTGTTAACAAGCTTGTAGTACGCATTCATGATCGAGTTTGAAAGGCACCGATGGTGATCTTTCATAGGTATCAAGTCATGCTGAAGCTTGCCAAACTTGGGGATTCGACTAGAATCCCAATTTTGTATACCCTTTTCAAGCTCCCAAGTTCTTCCATCCAGTTTACATCGCGCAATTCTGGGAAGACTATTGTTGCGAACCTAAGAGACTTGGACCTTGGATATACTTAAATTCCAACACCCACAATATCTAAATCCAAATAAGCAATAGCTTTTGCAGAGAAAATCTAGCAGAGTCTCAGTACCCCAAATGTTTCTAAATAATAACTTTGACATTCAGTCTCCTTAAAGAAATTTCAATCAACACACTAAAACACGCTCAGTGAATTTCAATCAACACACTAAAACATAGTGAACTTAGTGAAACAACAAACAAATGAACTACCACTTGAACAATAAACACCTAACATTTATGAAGAAAATGCTTCAAATAGGAAATAACAAGGAGCCACACAAGAAACTGATCACCAAACGAAGCTCATGCGGTAAGCTTTTTACAAAGCTGAAGCACTTCACTCCCATTCGTGCACCCACACACTTCACTAGGCTACACTTGACCAGCACACTTCCTCCACACACAAGACAGAAGGGTCTGCACCCATTTTATATTGGTGGGATGTACAAAAAGAGTTCAAGATGATTTTTCATGTAACATTAGCAATTATCAAGATTACCAATTACATATGCAGAATGGATTATTGAGGCGGCTGAGCAAGATATGTCTTGTCATTCTCTCGCTGTATTCAAGATGGATATCTGCTTGGACCAGCTGCACGAAAAGAGTTCTGGGATGATTTTTCAGGTAGCATTAGAAATTACGAAGATTACCAAGTGCATATGCATATGCAGGACGTCCATTGTGAAGATTATTAGGCTGTTGAGCAAGATGTGCCTTGCGATTGTCTCTCCATTCAAGACGGACATCTGCGTGGATCAGCTGCACAAAAAGAGTTCTACAATGATTTTTCAGGTGGCATTATCAATTACCAAGATTACCAATTACATTTTCAGAATGGGCATTTTGAAGACTAGTGAGGCTGTTGAACAAGTTGTGACTTAAATGATTTTTCAGGTGTTGTTAGCAATTACCAATTACCAAACTTGTGATTCTCTCTCTATTCAAGATGGACATCTGCTTGGACCAGTTGCGCAGAAAGAGTTCCAAAATGGTTTCTGCTTGTATCAGCTGCACAAACGGCTGCATTAGCAATTACTAAGACTACCAATTACATTTGCTGAATTTACGCGGTTTGTTGTTTATGGGCAATTTTCGTTGTTCCTTTCTAGATGCTTAGTTATACTGACCGTGCAATTGGAAATTTGATTGTTCTGTTTCTTGCTTTCCTCTTGATTTTCTCATTATTTAATCTTAGGATTATCGCCTGTGGTGAAAGTAACATGGCTTGACATAAAACAGAGTGTTGTCTTGAAAACCTGGACGCTATGGGTCTCTCTTCCTCTCTCACAAATTGTTAAATTAACAGGAAGACATGCCTGCTGTCGGATGTTGTTGATCGGTGGGATTTTCAAAATTTGGCAACTATTTGTTGCAAAAGCACTTGATTAGTAATCACACGTTAGATTATATCATGAAAGGACTTAGATATGTTGTCATATATATAATATCTCATCAATTTTCTTATCAATAACTAGTCATAGCTCTTTAATTTCCATAAGGAAGAAGAGATCTATCTAATGAAACACCATCAAGCCATATTCATACCGACTTTCATCTGTTAAACCTATATTATTTTAATTTTATTTTAATTACTTTTAAAATATTTTCCATCTATATCGGCCGATTAACCAATCGGCAACCTCGATCGCCAACTTGGTTCCTGAACATATTTTTCTGAAAACAGCCTGCAGGTGGATATCCACCTTGATTTTATTTATTCAGATGAATCAAAGAATCAATACACCAAAAAAAAAAAAAAGAGAAACGGAAAAATTAGACAGTAACAAATCAATTTACATCAACACAGAGGCAACCTCAGCAGTTATCTCTCCTTCCCAGATGTGAAGAGACTATAGTCAACCTGTTTAAGCATCAGAAGGTTATGTTTCCGTACCACTCGCCCTTCCAAACAAGCTCTCACTTTGGATTTAGAGCTAGAACAGAGCTTAATTCTACTGACTTAGTGAAGTTTAAATTCTTGAAGAATATTGTTGAGCAGCCAATCTCCATTGTGGGCACTTGTCTCAAAGAGGCAGAAGGGACTGGAAATAAATTGTTTGCCTCTGGACCAACGGATCCCATATGCAATGCCAACTTTATCATCCTCTTTGCCACAAACAATTTGGAACCGCTTCCCTGTCATTGGTCTCTGGCCATTCACCAGCACAAACTCCCAGTTTGAACCACATCTTACACAAATAAACGACTGAATCCTTATTCCTCAGTCAGCAAAAATAATATTCTGAGTATTTTCTCCAAATCAGTTCATCCTCCGGAGAGATACTATTTAGCGTTTTATCAAACATGAACCTATTTCTTGAACTCCATGGGCACCAAATGATAATATGGAAAGTAACTATCCAACACTTGTTAACCCAGCCTTGCTTAAACCTGTTAGAAAACTAGGCCTTTAATTCAGCAATAAAGTTTCTGTGGGGAATTCTTTTCCTCTTGAACCTCCTAATCACCATTGTCCACAGCTTAACTGCTAGAGAGAAAGAGAACAATAAGAGCTCAGAATCTTCCTCTTTGTGTTTGCAGATGAAACACCTGTTAGCACAAGAAAAACCTCTGCGTTTCAGTCTATTTAGTGTGGGAAATCTGTCAACAGAGGCTATATACACAAACCAACATGATCTAGGGAGGCAATCCTTATACCAGACCCATTCACGCCACTTTTCAGCAGGAAATTTCATTCTAATCATATTCCATAGATCACCAAAGCTAATTTGCTCAACAGATTTTAGGACCATCCGTAAGATATCCCTTCCCTCTTGCAGCATAGGTCTTTTAATGTAGTGCTGTTTCAAGAATTCTTTATATGTAGGAAGTATGATTAAATCAAACTGGAGAATTTCTGAAACAGAAAGCTTCAAACTTCCTTCAAAAAAAGCGAATTCCTTTGCTGCAAGGTATGAGTGGCAGCAAATTGATGACCAGTGATCCTTCCAGGATTCAATGTCGCCTGCAGCTATTTCCCATTTCACATAGCCATTAATTTTCGACCATCCCCATCTCGCACCTTTAAAAAACCAAGAAGCTTTCTTAACTCCCTTTCTAGCCCAGCAGTTATTTGAACAACACACTTCCAAGGCTAGTTTAGCTAGACAAGCTCTATTCATAGTTTTAATGCCATTTGTTTAATGGAACGATGCCTTCATGAAGAAACTCCCTGTTGCGTTTGAATGGGAAGATCCAATTGAGACAGAATGTTCCCAATCACCATTCAGATATCCACTTAACCACGTCCAAATGTAACAAAAGTAAGGGATCTTCTGAAAAAAAAAAAAAAACTAGCTAGTGGGATGTGATTTTCATGACTACAAATCTATAACAATTTACTAGATTGATGGAGGACTTTTAAAAGTTTTATAGAATTTGTTAAGGATTTCACACACACGATGGTGAGGTCTTTGTGTAAGATCATTTGGTGGGCCGACATATGTCAATTAGGAATTTCAGACATTATGGCTGTCTTAAAATAAATATCCACGTAAGTGATTGCATTTTGGGATATTACGTCATTTTAGATGGTATGAGGCAATTTTGAAATGTATAGATACCAGTACGCAATTACGGATTCTTTGATGGGCGGAATTCGTAATTGTCCTCATTATAAAATGGTAGTGGTCCCTGGGGTCGTGCAATGGTTGCCTGAAACGTTGGTTTCTAGGGTTTTCCTCTTCCCCATCTGAGAGAGACCTCAAGCGTGCCGCAAAGACCCTGGAAGACCCTGCTGTGATCTTCCCGTGCACCAGTTCAGATGGATTCAGGTACACTTCTGCTTCAGTTTAAGGTTTTGTTTATTTCAATGATTTAGCATGAGCATGATCCTGTTTTAGGGTATATACATTTGGTTTTGTATATGCATGAAGGGGAGAAATCTCAACAATTGGTATCAGAGCCTATGTTCATTGTTGAATCGTTGATTTTTTGGCGTTCTTCCCGTCTGGATGTTCTTTTTCTTCGGCTGCAATTTTTGGTTTTCAAAAAAAAAAAAAAAATCTGGAAAGGGGGCGACGGCCTCCATCGCATGGGCAATGGAAGCCGTCGGCTTCCGATGCAACCGGAGAAAGGGAAAAAAGGGAGGGGCAACGGCCGGAGTCGGCTGTTAAGGCGGGATGGGTGGGCAGCCACCGCCGGGTTCGTGAGGCCGGCCGCTCGCAACCTGTGCACCCTGCCTTTGATTTCTGAAGGAAGGGCAGCGATGGTCGATGGCAGGAGAATAGGGCTTCGCCCACCATCGTCCAGCCACCTCCAGCCTCGCCGGGGAGTCCAACGTCGCCGTACGGCGCCGTGAGACGCATTGATGCCCACCCTCAGCCTGTCGGTGACTTCATCGCTGCCGTTGCAGCTGCCAAACAAGAGAATAGGGGCAGATCTGAAAATGGGTCGAATATCAGTCGTTTCTGACGGTTTCCAGCGGGCGTCGGCCCGCCATCGCGGCGGCCGACGCCCGGCCCTAGCAGCACCCACCGGCGCCCACCCAAGGCCCCCGGAGGTCTGCCAAAGGTGAGTCTGCCGTTCGGCGTTAGGCAGGCGAACGGCGGTTTCGGTCGAGTGGAGACGACGCTCGGGCGGTCGAGCTGGGTTGGACCGGTCGGTCTTGACAGACCCGATCCAGATCCATAAGGCTTTAAAAAAAAATAATTTGCCCGCTCGCCCGCCGGCCCGCTTTTGATTTTTCGGATCAGGTCGGGTCCGACGGGTCCTGTCGGACCCGACCCGTATCTTTGGTTTGGTTTTTTAACACAGAACCGGTTCATTAAGTTTAGAACCGATTCAGTTCGTTTTTGAACGGTTCGTCCAATTTTTGGACTGGTTCAGTCCTGTTTAGGGCTATGTGGGTGTTTTAGTTGTGGTTTAAGACCGATACGGGCCGTTTTAAGGCCGATTCAGTGGTTCTTGACCCTCTTAAGCACGATTATGGTACCGGTTCATAAAATTTTGGACTCTTTTGGTCCTATTTCATTGAATCATTTTGGTTTTAGATTTAATGTAGGACAAATTTTGTATGTAAATTTTAATTCATGTATCATGTTTTGCATGTTATTAAAATTGTCTGTGTACTTTAGATGAATGTTTGGATTATGAATTTGAACTTTGGCCATGTCTGTTGTTCGAGATGAGTACGTTTGTACTTTATGTCGCCAAAGTGACCTCTGTTGTACGAATTTGCCTGTTTTGAACATTAGATAATAGTATACTTAATCCATGCGGGCAATGATCAACCCAAAGGAGGATTGTTGTTTGGTCAGGTTTAAATATACAGGGTAATGAATATGTGATAATTTTTCAGGTTTTCATGTGAATAGCGAGTGAATCCAAAGATAGGCTAGTTGTTTGACAGGGTTAATTATCTATATTCATTGTTGACCAAGAATACCACTTGCAGTTAGTATTTCAATCCAAAGATTGGATATTAACGTTGCACCGGTACCTTGTGATGGTATTTAGGCCATTGTATTTAAATTCATTTATATTTGTTGTTTCATCTTTGTACATGTATTGATTGTGAGCATGCTTTGGTTTGTTCTTTGTACAGTGAGTTCTGCTTATATGATATTTGCAAATTTTGAGTACTATTCCTGAGTTAAATGATTCGATTTTTGAAAGTAAGAAAGGAAAGACTATTAAGGAATTTGCAGTAGACCAGTCATCCATTAAGAAACAAAAGAAGCATAAGAAAAGCCGATCAGGCTGCTTCTTTTGCAAGGGTGAAGGTCATACGAAGAAGGATTGTACTGAGTATCACGCTTAGCGTGAAGGGAAAGGTACACTTCTCACTTTGGTTTGTTCTGAGGTTAATTTAACTTCAGTACCTAGACAAACTTGGTGGGTAGATTCGAGTGCTACTACTCACATAAGTGTTTCTATGCAAGGGTGCCTAAATTGTCAAACGTCAAATGATGCTGAAAGATTCATCTATGTGGGCGATGGCAAGAAAGCGAAGGTTGAAGCCATAGCAGATTTTCGGTTATTGTTAAAGACTGATTGCTATTTGAATTTGACAGAAACTTATGTGGTACCGTCTTTTAGACGGAATTTTTTCCTCATTGGACAAATTCGGTTATTATTGGTCATTTGGAGGAAGTAAATTTAAGTTGTTTCTGTACTCAAATTTTATTGTCACTGGTTCTTTGTCTAGTAGCGATAACCTTTATTTGCTTGATACGGTTGCTTCATATAATGAAACCTTGAATGTTACGTTTAGTGGTACTAAAAGAAAATTAGCCAAAGAGAATTCAGCTATGTTATGGCATTGGCGCTTAGGACATATCTCTGAAAAGAGAATATAAAGGCTTATGTCAAAAGGAATTCTTGAGTCCATTGATTTTGCAGACTTTAATGTTTGCATTGAATGTATAAAGGGAAAATGAACAAACATTAAGGGGTTATAAGTTTTATAATCCATCCAGTAAGTCTTTCTTTGAAAAGGGAAATGCCCATTTCTTTGAGGATATTGAGTTTGGGGAGGTGATCAGGTTAGAAGCATTGCCTTTGAAGAGGGACCTGAGTCCACTCTATTCAAAAGAAGGCAATGATGTCGATCTCCATACTGAAGAACAAACTCAACAACCTCAAGAAAATCAAGTAGAGGTGCTACTGAGGAGATCCACTAGAGAGAGGAGAAATACAATTTCAAATGATTTTGTCTATCTCCAAGAACATGATGTTGATATGGGCTTAATGGAGGATGATCTTGTCAACCTCCAGCAAGCAATAAAGAGTTCTAAATCTCTTGAGTGGATGGATGCCATGAATGAGGAAATAAAGTCCATGATGGATAATGATGTATGGAAAGTTGTTCCCTTGCCTGAAGGTGTGAAACCCATTGGTTGTAAATGGATATTTAAAACCAAGAGGGATTCATTAGGAAACGTCGAAAGGTATAAGACACGTCTTGTTGCAAATGGCTTTACTCAAAAAGAAGGCATTGATTATACAGAGACTTTCTTACCAGTTTTGTCGAAAGACCCTTTCAAGACTATAATGACACTTGTAGCTCATTTTGATTTAGAGCTGCATCAGATGGATGTTAAGACAATGTTTCTAAATGGAGAAATTGATGAAACGATATATATGGTGCAACCAGAAAACTTTGTTTCAGGTGATGCAAAAAAAATGGTTTGCAAACTCAAGAAATCCATCTATGGGCTAAAGCAAGCTTCCCGTCAGTGGTATTACAAATTTCATCAGGATATAGTTTCATTTGGTTTAGAGACTAATATGGTTGATGAATGTGTATACCAAAAGTTCAGTGGGGGTAAATTTATCTTTCTGGTTTTATATGTCGTTGATATATTGCTAGCAAGTAATGATGTAGGCATATTGCATTAAACTAAGAATTTTCATGTCAACAAAGTTTGACATGAAGGTTCTTGGTTGTGCATCTTTTGTATTAGGGATCCAAATATTTCGAGAGCGTTTTCGGGGTATTATTTGGATTATCACAAAAGGCCTACATTAATAAGGTGCTTCACTGATATGACATGAAAAGTTGTAAACCAGAAAATACTACAGTTGCTAAAGGAGACAAGTTTTGTCTCAAACAGTGTCCTAAAAGTGAAATCGAATCTAAGGAAATGGAAATGATTCCCTATTTGTCTGTTGTGGGAAGCCTTATGTATGCTCAGGTTTGTACTCGTCCGGATATTGCATTTATCGGTAGAATGTTATGCAGATACTTAAGTGATCCTAGTACAGATTGTTAAAAAGCAGCCAAAAGGGTATTCAGGGACTTACAAAGAACAAAAGGTTTTATGCTTACATACAGGAAGTCAGACCAATAGGAGATCATTGAGTATTCAGATTCTGACTTTGCTGGGTGCCAAGACAGTAGCATAGCATGTTACGAGGCATCCAATCATGTTTTATGATTACAGAATTTTGTCACGGGGCTGCGCATTATGTATAGTGTAGAAAAACCACTAAGGTTATTGTGTGACAATAATTCAGCAGTCATGTACTCTAATAAGAGCCACAGTTTGTCAAAGTCGAAGCACATCGACATTAAGTTTTTGGGCTGTTAAAGAGAGGATACAGAATGGTCGGATGTCTAGAGCATATTGGGACAAACTCCATGATTGCGGATCCGCTTACCAAGGGTTTAACACATAAGGTCTTTCATGAACATGTTGTTCGTATGAGGGTGTTATCCTTAGATGATGTGCTGGTTTAGTGGGAGTTTGTATTTTGTTTGCTCTTATGTATAGAAACATATTCAGTTTTTCTGTAGAATAAAGTTTAAAGTTCTTTGGTTCCATTCTGTGTTTATGTTTTGATCTCTATAAAGTTTTAAAGTTGGACCAGTTGAGAATAGACATGTTGTAATCACATTACATGTAATTCTCATGCTATACATCCATATCAGATCTATGTCATTGATTGTGTTAACATTTGTGATCATTGAAGGTTTAGCTAATTTTAATATAGCGAAAGCCGCTTTGGTTCTGTGTTGATATGATCATGGACGAGATTGGTGAAAATGACGTTTAATAAGATAGCAATTATGAGCTCTTAAGGTTTTGTGTAATGTCTGAATGTATAAAGACATATTTGGCCCAAGTGGGAGATCGTAAGATTATTTGGTGAGCCGACATATGTCAATTAGGAATTTCAGACATTATGGCTGTCTTAAAATAAATATCCTCTTAAGTGATTACATTTTGGGATATTACGTCATTTTAGATGGTATGGTGTAATTTTGAAATGTATAGATACCAGTACGTAATTACGGACTCTTTGATGGGCGGAATTCATAATTGTCCTCATTATAAAATGGTAGTGGTCCCTGGGGTAGTGCAATGGTTGCCTGAAACGTTGGTTTCTAGGGTTTTCCTCTTCCTCATCTGAGAGAGACCTCAAGCGCGCCGCAAAGACCCTGGAAGACCCTGCTGTGATCTTCCCGTGCACCAGTTCAGATGGATTCAGGTACGCTTCTGCTTCAGTTTAAGGTTTTGTTTATTTCAATGATTTAGCATGAGCATGATCCTGTTTTAGGGTATATACGTTTGGTTTTGTATATGCATGAAGGGGAGAAATCCCAACACCTTGAAGAAGGGCACTTACAAACACCAAGGTGAGCCCTCTCTATCCCTTTGATTGAACATGTCTCATCATGTTAAGTGGCTATGTTTTTGGTTCTTCAGTGACTCCTCTGTCATCAACAGATGAAGGAAGTGTTATGTATATGTTAATCCAAAACGAAGAAGGAAATTTTGTGTTAGCATTTCTATCATTAATAGTACTCTCCATGCTAACCAAATGAAATTTATAGGGTGAGGATGTAAGTTTTTTTATGGTGGAGAAGAGAGTCAAATTTCATTCCGATGGAAGGATATTCAGTGAAAAAATCAGCATTAATAAACATCAGTTGGAGAACGATGAACCGTCAGTAAACTTCATTAGATTCATTTGATCATCAGTTAAAGCACCATTAACTTCCTTGGGTAACTTTGAAGTTTACATATACTAAACTATCGGTTGATCACTGGGTAGCTGTTTTAATTTCATGGAATTTTTTCTTCATAGTTGTTGAAATTTGTCTTATTGATTTTAATAGGATTTTTTTGGAGTGGCTGCTAGAAGTTTACTTTGCGAATCAGTTTACTGGAACATCTACGAGGGCTAACTCCTTTGACAGGCATGTATGTTGCCATATGATTTTCTCTGCAAAAATAATGCTGCAGTGTAATTTTTTTTCTGAAAATGTTCTATGGTCATTCAACAATAATCACTTGGCAGATACCTGATTGTTTCAAGAACCTTGGTGGCCTAATAAACTTGTGAGTGATCTCCTTTTTCTTTGCATAAAACACTCAAATACACAAGACATGCATTATATGCCATCCAACGTGTACCATTGTGAGAGATGCCAGACCATACCAATGTGCTTGTATGCCTTGTGCCCCTCTTGCATTGCTTTTGGTCCATGATATTTTCTGATCCCAGAGCATTTAAGTTGGTTGAGTTGTTGATAAAGGATGAGATAAAAAAGGTAAGGAATGAAGAATCCACCCGTTTTGATATTTTTCTATAGAGAAATCCAGCTTAGGAGATATTTAGCCATATTAGAGTGTAAATATTCCTCCTGACATTCTGCTACCCTCCTTAATTAAAGTGGTAAAATCAGCTACCGACATGCTTTGAATTGAAATAGTCGAGAAAAAGTTTGTGCCTGTTTTGAATAATGGGATCCATCCTCTCATTTCTGGCTCAGTTTATGGAGCATGACAATAAACGTCTTCCTATAGACATCTAACTCCTTGGTGCTCTCATTGGAATGGTTTTTTAGTTTTGTTTTTCTTGTTTGAAAAAACATAGTATTTGTGTTTTCCTACTAAAGTTGCACTGTTTTCCATGCATATCTAATTGACTTAATTTTAAACCTACCTTGAATTGAATGGTTCATTCATTCTTGTTCTTACCTTTTTGATCTCATCATCCTATTGGGCAATGGTATCAAGTCTTATTTCTCTTCCATGTTCTACAGAGGAAAGAAACATAAGAACAGAAGAAGACAGCGAAGAAGGCATTTCAATGGTAGAGAGATGAAACCAACTAAAAGTCTGTTTAGGTACTTTACATTATTTTTTTAGCTTTGTTTAAAATTCATGTTATGAATAAGATGCATGTTAAATCATCGAGTTCTAAATATATTGCGAGCGATTAAAGCATTGATTCCAAACTTTATTTGACATTGTACTTCATTAACAATTCATGATGTGGTAAAAAGCTAAAATATACTTCTACAAGCTTAAGTGACTTGTTTTTCTAATATTATAATGTTAATGAAAAACTTAAAGAGTAGACATTAAACTCAAATATTTTTTTCCATCTCATTGACCTATACCTTAGTTATTTTAACGAGTGGCCAAACTTTGGCCTTTAAAAAATATTTAAATGGCAATATGCTGCAGGAGTAGCAACAACTATCTATTGCAGTGGCTTGGTTTGTAAAGTGACTTTCACTGTGAAAAATAGAAACTTGGAATAACCTTAAGGCCCTTTTGATAAAGAGAACAATTTATAACTATTCTAAAAATATAATTCAAAGATATAGCATATTCATGAAACATTTTGATGGTTAAACTGTTGTATAAACCTGTCCTAATTTTTTTGAGCATATTCATGGAAATGGATACATGTTTGTATTGTCAAACTTCCCCCTTGGGTGCCCTTCAGACTTTATGTGCCTCTTTTTGCAATTTCTTTTCTTTTTCTTTTGTCCTTGTTTTTCTTTCCTCATTGTACTTCCCGCTTTTTCACATGACTGACCACTGCAGGTTTCTACAGATAATGAGTTTTGTATGCCACCCAATGTACAAAACAAGCATACACCTAAGGGGTGAACTGTACTATGAATATGCATATTTACTTCAATGTGCCCTAACAATATACATGCACGACAAATATTCTTAACAATGTCATTATCTCATGCTCCTGTCATAATCTGGTAGCCATAGTGTCTAAGATAATGCCAGGGGGTGGTATGAAATAATGACAGCAGCTATGCGAAAATGACAAGACATAAGATAATAGGTATGAGATAACAACAGGAGTATGAGATAATGACAGGAGTATGAGATAATTATTATGAGATAACAACATGAGAGACAAAAAAATGAAGACGCTTCTTTGCAACTCATAGGGGTATATTAGTCATAACGACCTATATATCCAGACTGATCATTTTGTATCTGCTTTATCGAATCTCAAAATCTTTGGTCACTAAGTGGCAGCATCACAAGGCCTATGCACAAATATTTGGTGCATAGGTCAGCATATATAACCCACTTGGGCTTCTACGGGCACAAAGAACTAACGAGAAAGAGATTGAGCGTGCTGAATCTACCGATGTTACAATCCTGTTGCTATATATTGATGTCAATCTTCCTATATGTTTACAAGTCCTCTTGTTCTCTTACTTGTTCCACCATAGGCATTTTATTCAAATATGAAGAACAGTGTCTAACCTCTTTGAAAAATTTAATGGACTGAGCAAAAAACCAGGAGACGACAGGTTGGGAGTAGAAAATTTGTGAATCTCTTGATCTCTATCTCCTAAAAGTTGTACGTTTAAATGACATGGCAGTATTATTCATGTTCTAAGATTGTGATATGCAATAACTAGCTAGCTTTTATGCGTCTGTACTCCCTTGGTGGAATGAGTAAATCAATACAAAAATTTATGTCCCATCAGCTTACATGCTGCCGCATGATACTTGGAAGACTTCAAGATTAAACAAAAAGACTGCATGAAAGCAGGAGAATTTTAATAGAGTATCAAGGTAAAATTGTTCACGCAGGCCTAATGGCATGTATGTAGGGATTGGAGAACGGGACCTGCACGAAGAGGACAAACACATGGAAGATTTTAGAGAGAACTGTTTTGATTCAAATTAGATCACTCTCTTGAAACCCATATGACAGTAACATGATCTTTTAGAGAAAGAGAGCATGCAAAGGTGAAAACCACAAAAAGATGTGAAAAGAAAGGAACAGATGCAAAAGAAAGAGGTACTTACAGAGGGAACGGAACCATCGCTTGGAATCTATTTCCGAAAAGTGATTCGTATTTAGAACCACCGATGCTATACGGCTTCACTCGTGAGGCCTTAAGTAAGAGACGCTTTGCTTCCCGATCCTTCCCATTTCTCGTCTTCAATTCCTGCTAGTGCAGCGAAATGACAGAAACAATGAGAGTACTGTCGAGAAGAAGATACGACACGGTTTCACTGGGTCTGCGAGCATTCAAGGCAAGGGAAAGGGTAAGGATCGGAAAGAGTCCTCCCGGGTGAAGCCATTCGGCAACGGTGGTATTAAGCACGAAACGCTCTTCGAAAATAGATTCCAAATGATCGTTCTGTTTTCCTCAGTACCACCTTCCTTCTGCATCCCTTCCTTTCTTTCTTCTTTTTCTGGTTTTTGTTTTTGTGTGCTCTCTCACTCTCTTCTTTTGATGCAATGCTGCTGGGAGAGATGGTGTTTCCACCTTTATTAGAAAAGAGTAAAAAACTGTTCAAGAAAACCAAATCAGAAAGAAAGGAAAAGAATCAAGACAAAAAAAAAAATTATTTACAGAGAGCTCCGTCCATGATATACTCCCCCTGCATGCCCAACATGGTGCATTAAAATTTAAGCACGTACATTAAATTATATCACCAACTACAAAGCATGAGCTATAGCTCTCTTATTAATTTCCATAAGGAGGAAGAGATATATCCAATGAAATACCATCTGGCCATTAATACTATCTTTCATTGCAGTAGAAAATCCTCTACTGCAAAATTGTTGATAAGATTCACTATGCCTCCTATGGTAATACTCTTTAGTAGTATTTATAGACGTACACATTAAGACTAAATCAGTATAATTACCAACCGGCATTGTTGGTCACCGCAGGTCACCTTTTTAGCTTGGAAACAAAGACCAGATGTGAGAGATAACAGAGTGACACGAGGAAGATAAGGAGAGAGGGGGAAGTTGGTTATGAGCAATGTCTGCTTCTTCCTAGATCAGCACGGCAGAGGGAAGGGGCTGGCGGAAATAGGATAGGTTGATGTGCACACATATGATAAGAAGGAAGATCATATTGGTATATATAGAGAAAATTAAGGCGCTAAGAGCTACAAACGCTTGTGAACAAATATCAGCTGGTATCTTTTCCTTCTCTTCTTGGACGTTCATCTTCATATGGTTTGAATGGAAACAAAGCTTGCTGGAGGCAAAATTGCCTTGTAGAGTTAAGTTTCTTTTATGATGAGCTACGGGCCTACCGCTGGTTTTGATCTATTGTGACATCACAGAATAAATCAATAGTTTCTAAAAAGCTTATATTTATATGTAAACGTATATCTAGTAATTACTTTTCTCAGTCCCCAGTAATCTTGAGCTTTTTAGCTCATTTTCTTCACCTAGTTAAGGATATGAAAGAGAGTTTGATTGAAAAGGGAGGCAAAGGGGGAGATTACTGCTTGGGAGGAGAGAGAACCGGATCCTTTCCATTTCTTTCACACATAAAAATAGATGGTCTTAATTTCTAAACTAATTTGGAGATTTTTTGTGAAATTCAACATTATCTGTTGTTTCTTATAATAGCATTTATATTTTAACTTTTTCAGATATTAAAACCTTTTCTTCTAGAACATTTGATCACACCCATCCTTTTGACAACTTACTGTTCCATGAATCTATTTCAAAATTGAAGCATATTCATGAAACACTTGTGATGATATATTATGAATCTTCCTTACTTCTTAAGTAGGTTCATAGGACAGTAATTGCCAAAGATGATCCAAACAGACGACCTATATTTTAAATTTTTATTTTAATTGATTTTTTATTTTTGTTTTTTATTTATGTTTTATGTTTGAAATATTTTTATACAATTGTAAATAACAGGCCACTTGGGTAAGGGGTAAGGGATAAAACCCAAACCACTTAAATCTGCGTTAAAAATATTTTAAATAAAATGTTGACCTCTTAATTTATTTATAAACACTAGTTTTATATAAATCAATGTTTTAGTTCAATTTATTTTTAGTAAAAAAATCTTTTCTACTATGAGAATTTTGATTTTGATGTGATAAAAGTCATTCGGTTTTTTATCATTAAAAAAATGCTAAAGTAAAAAAAAAAAGTAACTTAATATCTGTTTCTCATCAAATCATTCGTTAGACTGCATAAAAAATATTTAAAATTTATTTTAATTGGTTTGATTTTTACTCCTTACCAGTTTTTACCAACTTTCTTTATATATATATATATATATGTATATATATATATTCACTAAAGTGTTGAATCGACAAAAGCACTAACTTTGAGTATTGCGGGCAAAGACTCTGTACGGATTTGCCTCTGAAGATTCCATTGGCAAAAGAATTGTCGATATTGCGAGAGTTACGAATGGCTAACCTACAGCAGTCAAATAAGTCACCGGTAAACAGAAGCTGCGTTTTAAGTATCATCCAGACAAACCTCTAATCTATGATGATGGGGCGGTGTGTCCCCTGCTAACAGCACGTGCATCCGCTGGCCCTGACTGGGTAGGCCAGAGGCGCATGGCATAGGGGGACAAGCTGCCATGTGTTTGCTTGGAACACCCAAACGGGTCTTAAGCGACGGGATATGCCATACATGCACCTCCTTATGCCATACATGCACCTCATACTACGTGCCATGGAAAAGCATCACAAATAACCTGTTCCGCCTAAATGGATGCTCCACTTAAATGGACGAAAAGAGGTAAGTTTTAAGAATATTTAAGGAAAACCAAGAAAAAGAATAAAATAGATGTGTAAATGATTAGATATATGGAGTCAGTTATATATATGCAACTTATGTTTTGTTTCTCTCATACAAGAAATTCGGTTTGGATAATTGAATCCCATATAATCTCAAATGAAGTTTGAGACTAACATGATGTAATCTAAATATTTGAGCAAAAACGATGATGTATGAAAGTTCAAAACATTCAATTCACGTCGAGAGGCTCAAAGACAATAAAAAATTGCACCATTTAAGAGAGATTGAGAGAGAGAAAAAGAGAGAATTACGAGTAAAAATAATGAATTGACTTTGTATTTCTATATATGCTTTAGAAGCAAGGAAAGACATTAGTACTCCAAAATTTAGCTTATTATAATTTTTTTTATATACTTTTAGTTGTCTAAGGCATCGGCTGCTTCGGTTTCACCAGTTTTTAGTTAACCATCTTCACACAAAGAAACTGATTTTCTAAGATACTTTTCTGTGAAGTCCTCACTTTGTTGTCCTTTTGGAACTCTATCGTACTGTTTTTAAACCTGTTTTCTGATTTATTGATTTTCAGTTTTCTGCACTATTTGGAATTTTGCATGCATTGTCTAGGTCACTTTTCATCCTTAGGGTACCCTATCATTGGGTGTTCCTTCTTTCATATACCGGGGTGTTTGATGAGACCAGAATTGTAGAATTGTAGAATTAAAATTCTCTTTTTTTTATAAAATAAGAATTCAATATCAAATAAAATAAATTTGATTATAGAATTCTAGGCCCAGGCGTGAATCAAAATTCTGGAATTGTGATTCTGTCTTAGAGGGGTGGGAATATGATTCTAGAATTTTATAACTTTTTTTTATTTCTAATTGATCAATTTTAGAATTTTAATTCATGTTTTATCAAACAAGCAATTTTCAATTCTAGAATAAAAAAATTCTAAAATATCAAGCACAAAGGAAAACTAGAACTGAAATGACATGGTGAAATTTTGTTTCTAGAATTTTAATTCTAGAAAAAATTCAAGGCCACCAAATGCCCCCAGAGTGACCTCACCCATTTTTAGGGCAAACCCAGTTTGTTGACACCATTCTTTAGCATTCCCAAGATCGGGTTTTGATCAGTCACTATATCTGTGGTTGCACGTAGCGTGATCTCTGTCATGGCCTAGTTGCACACCTTTAATATTCCATTGAGCATTTTGATGCAAGTTAAAGTTATTTTAGTGGGTTGTCTGCATCCCCAACATGGTCCTTTTTCTGCTATACTTTTATTTCCAGTTTTACAGAACACATAATTTTTGCAAATCTGTATGCCCTATATCGTTTAATCCAAGATAAGTTTTTGTAATCTACCACCTGGAGTTGCTTCACTTATGTGTCTGTAGTTCGAGCTTCATCAAATCCATAGTCAGTATTACCAACTTCAGAACTATTGACACCTTAACTATTTCTAAACAGCAGACAGACAGCGGTTTTGGATTCTGTAAACCGAGCTACGTGTTCAAAAGCAGTAGACTAGATTAGATTAGATTATAGTCAGTACCAGAAATTAGGTGTTCAGACGTCTATCATATTGGTGCAGCGAATGAGGAGCAAAGCAACAATATGCTGCTCTAGTCTCAACCTGTCACTAAAATGTCAGGGTGTAAGTTTGGAAGCCACTCGATTAAAAGTTTCTCTGAACAACACTAATCAACTGAACTATTTGGTTCCACCTACACCAGTGGAAGAGATTGATGCAGAACTCCAGAATAGCAAGATTACCTTCATTGTTGAAGGAACATGCATGTAGAACTTGGACTCTAGGGCCAATTCATTGATTGAGGTACTATACTCATCTATCATGTAAGCAGCACCTATTTCTTGCAGAGATCAATAGAAGCAGAAAAGCACCAACATACAGCTGCATGATACGCTTGCTCTAGTTCCATCTAAGTTAGAGACATGCATTCCCTTAGATATTTTGAAGCAGATTGGTGGAAGATTAGACATCTTATGCATGTATATACCACAATGAAGAAAATAAAGAAAAAAAAAAGTGGTTTGATGCCGGTAGAAAAAATTTCTCTTCCATTCAGCTCTAGGAACTTATTTCCTTGGTAAAAAAAATCCATGAACTTTTTGTGTGGATATCAAATGCCCCCTAAATGCTAAAACTGTAAGGCTTTCACAGAGACCATTATGCATTTTTTCCTTTCTTTCTTCATTGTGGTATATATATATAAGATGTCGAATCTTCCACCAATGTGATTCAAAATATCTAAGGGCATGCATGTCCATATAACTTAAGATGGAACTTGAGCTAGCATATCTTGGGGCGACATACTAGTGGTTTTCTGTCTCCATTGATCGCTGGAAGAAATCTAACTCAATGAATGAATTGCCACTAGAGTCCAACTTGTATGTGCATGTCCTTCGTCGTGAAGGTAATATGAGATCAAAGACAGCCATACAGGTTGAGATCAAAGAAGCTTACTTTTGCTTTTGTTCTCGTTCTCTGCAGCCAATATGATAGACAACTGCACACCCAACTGCTGATACTCTGCAATCTGATGTAATCCAATCTACTTCTTTTGAACACCTAGTTCGCTTTACAGGATCCAAAAGCAGTCTGCTTTCTGTTCAGAAAGGGTAAGTGTAAATAGTTCTGAAGTTGGTAATAAACGATGAAAGTTTCTCTGCTGCTTAATCTTACCATAACCTCCTGCTGCCCTGCACCAATAGAACTTCTATACCATGTCGCGCCTGGCCACCATGGGTGATCTTTTGAGCTTGGAAGCAAAGGCTAGATGTGAGAGATAACAGAGAGACACAAGGAAGATAAAGAGAGAGGAGGAAGTTGCCATGGCTAAGAGCAATGACAGCTTGCTGCTAGATTAATAGCCCTGGAGGGGGAAGGGGACAGGGGAGGAGGATAGGTTAATGTGTACATATATGATACGAAGGAAGGTATTGGTATATATAGACAAAACGGAGACACTACGCACTTCAAACTCTCTTGAACCAATATCAACTAATACCTTTTCCTTCTTATTTCATCTTCATTTTCATATGGTTTTAATGGAAAACAAGCTTATTGGATGTTAAATTACTTTGGATTGTTAAACTTGTTTTGTGACCAGTGATGGGTGGCGTACCACTGCTTAATTTCCATTTATGGTGAGATTAGATACTAAATCAATAATTTCTTAAATGGTTATATTAGATGTAAACGTATATCAACTAAGTAATTTTCTCATTCCGCAGTAATGTTTAGTTTCCTGGAACATTTTTTCACCAAGTAAATGAGAGATATGGTTCTCTTATTTTGGAAGGGAGAAGAGATTGAGAAAGGGAGACAAAGCAGAGGATTACTGGTGGGGAGGAGAGAGTGAGATCCTTTCCTTTTTCTTTCAAATATAAAAATGGATTGTTCTAATTTCTAAGTTAATTTGGTTTGTAAAATTCCACCTTTTTAACCTTTTCTTCTAAAACATTTGAACACATCCATCCTTTCGAGACCCAAACAGGCAACCTATATTTAATTTTTAATTTTAACTGCTTTTATATGGTTTCTTTTTATTTTTTATTTTCAAACTATTTTCATCCAATTCACAAGGGATTCACCTAAATCAACAAATCGAGACATTCGCCAATCAGCACCTCACTAATTTGGTTCTTGAACTGATTTTTAGTACCATTGGATTACTGGAAGGTGTCCTGAAGAAAGTCTCAGTTAATATTGTGTTTGAATGGGGAGGTGTTAACACCCCAAATTTTTCCACATCAAAATTGAAGCAATGTGAAAATTTCACAAAAGAATTGTGACAATTTGCAATTTCAAAGCCAATTTCGAATCTAAAGAACAATTAGATTCAAATCGTGAATTTAACCCGATACACGAATCCCAATGCAGGATTACGAGTCCAAATTCAATTGCAAATGTCATTTGAAATCCAAATCCAATTGCAAAATGCAAATTTTGACTTAGATCCAAGAATTGGATCTAATTCAGTCTAAAATGCTACGTGGGACCCACGTGTGGGCCCCACCTAGCCCGTGTGGTCAAGAGCCCTCCCCAGGGGCCATGCCCCCTCCATGTCAAAAAAAATAATAAATAAATATTTTCTCTCAAATTAATTGAAGAAAAGTCATTTTCAAGAAGAAATAAAGGAGAAACCTAGGAAAAGAGAGACATTTATGTCTCTCTCTCTTCTTTAACCAGATCCTCCTTAAAGAAAAAAATCATTTCCAAGGAAGCAATTACTAGACTGGTCAAACTCACCTAACCTATTTAATCCAAGTAGGTTTGACCCGGGTACACTCAAATGTGGTGCCAATTCCAGCTAAGTTCGGTCACAATGGGCTCAACATAGTCAAAACGTAAGTCTGTCTCATGATCCAATTAATGGACGAAAATAGACTTTGACCAAACCAAACCCACTTTGACTAAACTCAGTCAAAGTACAATTTAGCTCAATTAAGAGCTTTCTTGACCCAAATTTATCAAATTACCTCAAATAAAGTCAAACTACTTGCAAATGAGCTTTGACTTTGGTCAATTGGTCGAAATTGATCAATTTGGATAATTTTTCCCTTCTGCGGTCAACTTAAGATTAAAAAGCCTAAAATGGTTTATGAAAGGCAAATAAACATTTGAATTTGTCAAATGCTTGAATCAAATACCAAATTTAAATTGAATTTCTCAAGTGAAAGTTTGATTCAGTTGAAATCCATTTTCAATCAAGTTTTGGACGAAAATACACTTTTCGAACCAAATTTGATAAATTTTTAAATTTTATTAAAATTTAAATTTAATTATCATAATTCAATGGCATTTGGAGCTTAGTAACTAGGTTTTAACCTTATAAGCTCGATTTCAAACAAAAAAAAATAAATAGTACAAAATAAGGGCAAAACCCTGTGTAAGGGCATTTTCGTCCAAAATTTTGGTCAAAATGGTCACCTAGGTCTGAACCCAAGTTGACCAAACCTAGCCCAGCCCACCTAGCTCGTGGAAATGGGCTGAGAAATGGTCAATTAGAGCCTTTAAAGTCTATTTAACTCATTTTACAAGTCCCCAAGGTCTTAAGTAAGTTCCCAAGGTGAGTTAAGAAGGTGGTTGAACCCACCTCCTCCTCTATATAAACCTCCCCTTGGCCACTAAGGGGGAGGACGAAATTTTGGAGCATTCTATCAAATTGCTGCAGCCAAGGAGCTAGGAGGGAGAAGCCAAGGAAGAGAGAAGAGGTTCGTCCAAGCCCCCTTCCCCTTTTTCTCCCATTCTCTTCTTCACTTTCTTCTATTCTCCCCATTGATTTTGCTAAGTTAGGGTGCTTAAGTGAACCCTTACTTAGGATTTTCGTGGTGAGAAGCCCTCTTTACCACTCCAAATTCCAGCAAGCAAGCTATTTCTTATTCTAGCTTTGCTAAGCTTGAATCCACGATTGGATTCTTGCTTAGGATTGCTTGGGTTAGAAAACAAGTGAAGACGAAAGACAAACATCAAGACCGACCGCAAGGTAGGTGATCTTAACTCACTTCTCTTCTACTTTAGCTTATTGTTGATTTATTTTAATTCCAACAATTCGTGGGAGGGTTTATTTTCATTTGCTTACGGCTGGGAATGATGTCCAGCTAAGGGAAACCTACGCTTCAATGTACATGTTAATGCATAATATGAACCCAAGTATCAAATTTCGAAATGGGCCCCAAGGCCACGTCCCTTTCAAAGGAACCAACTTAATACCATTTTGAACTCCCTACCATGAGAGAATCCCACGGTGAGAAAGTGATTTTGCTACATCACGTATGATGAAAATGCCTATAAGGGATGGATACGTTTTTATGAATGTGATCCACCCTTGCATGGCGAAATGATGGACGAATAAGCTTGAGTATTGTTTTATTTTCTTTCTTATTCACAGTCATTTTGATTCATGTCTTTCAATTTAATTAATCAAGGGTAGTAGGGAAGATTTGAAACAAGTTCTCAATCTTCCTACATAAAAGAACCCAGCCATGAATCATCATGATTCATGAGTCATGTGGTCCCTTGATAAAATTTCATTTTGAAAAGTAAGGTACGTATATGTATATATTGTTATATATGTACATATATGCATCCGATTTCTTGTCAAAAATTACATTCCTTCCTTAAAATCAGGTTGGAACATGTTTCCAAACCGGTCTTTAAGGAAATGGGCCATTTTTATTGATTTTTCTAGTGCAAGATTATAAATTACTTTCATTTCATTTTTACTTAATTTCAGCAAACCCATACGTAAGATGTATGTATGTTGTTGAAATTAGACCATGTTTTATAGGAATTGGTTTAAGAATATCAAAATTTACGTATTTGAAATACCAACCATCCTAGAATCATCCAAAGGAGTTGATGATTTCATTACTACGAAATCTGGAATTTGAATAGATTTGAAAAACTCATTGTTTCTATCTAAGAAACAAGTCCTTATTGGAATCAATGTCCACAATTTTCAGCTATTTAAATCAACACAAGGTCTGATTTTTAGCTATTTTGAGACAAAAGTGGACGTCATCCATGTCTCCCATCCGTTTCAAAGATTGAACTTGACATCATTTATATATTTTCATCATTTTGATAATTTTATGTCAAGCCTCAAGCTTATGGACTACATCTCTAATTCATGTGCTTAATCATATAATGAGCACATATAGAGAAAGTCCTACATTTTAATCAATCTTCATGTATAGATTGTATGACGTGCAATACGGACTTTGAGAGATTATGAGGGAGTGAAGAATGTATGTTTCATATGAATGAATCTTGATGGATTATGAGAGAGAGAAGAATGAATGTTCCATATAGTTTCCATTCTCGTTTCATGCATTTACTTTCACTCAAAATCAATGGCACCACATGCACATTCTCAAGAAATTAAGTGATTCAAATTTAAGTTGCAAAAAGTGACCAAGTCATATTGCAATGAGAATTTGTAAACTTCACTTAACTTCAAAAGAAAACACAAGCAATGCATTCATAATCTTTTGGCCAAAGTGCATTTGAAAAACAACATGTTTTCTAACAATTTGGAACATATGTTCTTTCAAAAGAATGAGTTCTACAAATCACATGATTTGACAAAAGAAGAGTTCAAAATCAATTTTTATCATAAGATGATCATCATCATCTAGAGTTCACAACAAAGAACTCAATTCCAAATCTTCAAAAATCCTCAAGAATTATGTGTTTCAAATAACACCAAAACAAAGGATTTTAAACCAACTTGAAAACCCCCAATATTCAAATTCATTTATTCAAAAAAATGAATTTCGGTTCTTGAATCCAAAACCTCAATGCATAAGCATATAGGACTTACATCAATAACTCGTATATGATCCAAATGATCTTTAGTCCTTGGTCTAATTACCCCTGTTAAAGGCGGCAGGAACGGTTGGACCTCGTACCGACGAGCAGATCCCTTTCTCTTGAAAATTTTCTCAAAACCTCAATTTTAAAAGAATTTTGCTGACTCGCATTTCGACCTTCTTGAAAATGGAGTGGAGTGCGAACAGATGGCACGCCCGGTGGGACCCGTCATTGTTTGTCTAAAGACTTATTTGGATCATATATGAGTTATTTTCACCAATGTCGGACATCAATTGCACAAAAAAAAAAAAAAAAAATTAAACTCACAAAAATGCATACTGACATTATGTAGTGTACATTGAGGAGATTTCATGAACCTCATTCATTTCAATTTATCCTACCCCTCCTCAATTTAAAGATTGTATGCAGCCCATGTATGCTCTCAAAATTTCAAATCTATCTCTTAGGAATGTATGCAATAGAGCCATCTATTTCGCATCTTCTCATGAATTTTGAAAAACAAATCCTTACCTATATCATATCCCGGTCATCATGTTGCCGGGCTATTTCTAGGACATTAGTCCAAGATATAGCCTTACAACTGGACCACCCAATTGGACTGAGAAGTCCCCCCATTAGTACCGAAACAGACAATAGTCCCGGTATATCGATGGGTAAACAAGGAGAAATGGAGAGCCCAAATCTAGAAAACCCTTGGAGGAGTCAATGCTAGTACTATAAATTTGGTATATAGGTATACCATAAATTTTGGATAAATAAAGAATCATTTACCCATTTATTTTCCATAGGTTTCAAGACCAATTTTCAAAATAATGCATATAGGCAAGAGTCCTAGGAATTGCATTATCAATTTTTCATTAACTGCTTGTTTGGACGCATGTGATGTTTTACTTTGCCCCTAAGTCCATGTCCAAACCCAATGTCAAAACTCTTCTTGAGTCTCTATTGGGTCAATTCATGTCAAAGTCTAATACCTTCTCTTGTCTAGATGGACTCAGAAAGTATCTTCCCATATGACCACATCCTATTCGGGTCATGTCAAGGCCGATCCGGACTTCGCATCATCCCAAGTGGAGTCTACCTACCTCAGTGGTATCTTTCATGGTACCCAACTTTTCGGTGTATGTTCCCGGATCACTTAGAAGATTGCGGTCTTGAAGAAGCAGTCAGTCTTGCCATACAGCCTATCAATGGCAATCTAATCCATGCAATTGCTGAAAGATGGAACCCAAGGACCAACACATTCTGGTTTCCATGGGGTGAAATGACAATCACTCTTGATGAGTTCTCCAACATTATGGGTTTGCCAGAACCAAAAGGTGACCCAAGAGGTCCAATTGAAGACCAGTTCCTTGTAAACCAAGGTCAAGTCAAAACTCTAGAAGTGATTCGTAAACTCACAGGGAAAAGGAGTTGGCATTTTCTAGAGAAAGATGGACATCAATATCTTCAACTACAAGAGCTTGGTGAAACATACTCCCAATTTGTCAACCCTGCGTCACTATCTAGAACTGTTGCAGACAAGTACAAAAACTCCATAGTGACTTGTACCGTGGGTCTTATCTTCTTCAATAATGAAGAACACATAATGGATTTCCGCATAGCTCGCCTCTTCAGAAAATGGGGGCATGTCCAAGTCCGTCACATTTCCATAGCAATGGCAGCCTTGGCATTCCTTTACAGAGGGTTGGCCAAATTTTCAGTTGGAGATGCAGACTCGATAGAAGGATGTGTCTTTGCACTGCAAGCATGGTTCTACAAACATGTGGGACCACAATCATGTCATTTTCAAAACACAGACGGTCAGTTATCTAGTATGGAGCACTATCGCAGAAAGATGGAGGAAGTTGATGACTCCACCATCATTTGGGACTTCTTTGATCGAGAGGTCATCAAGTCAAGATACACTTACAACCCAGTCAGAGGAAGTCTTCTATTGGGACCGTTTTTCATAATTGAATATCATCCGGAGCGTTGCCTCAGGCAATTCTCACTGCGTCAGAGGAAGGCATATCCAATTGAGTCGGAAGGAGCCATTGTGGAGTGTGAACTAGACACTGAAGAGTGGTCCGGGATATACACCTATGCCCAGCAACGTTGGGAATCATTTGCTCACTTGTATCTTGTCCTTGGTCCAGGAATGGGTCCCGAATATGTAAAATGGTGGGATGAAGTTCGCCCATCTATCCTTCTGTCCTAGATTGTCATGTCTAATTCATTGTCATTAAGCCAAAATTTGTCAAGTTTTGTCAAGTTATGTTAAACTTTGTCAAGTTTTGTCATTTTCATCTTTCTTTTAATATGTAATCAAAATTTGTCACCTCTCATCAATTCACATCCTAACATTTTCAATTTTTCTTCTTGCAAGGTGAACATCCGCTTTATGGTTGAAACCAGAAGCCAAAGCAGGAGAAGGAGTGAAATGGAGCTTGATCAACCTTTTATAGGAGACAGGGGAGAAGAATCCTCCTTAGAAACACCTCCCAAGCTGGAAATAAATGACCCAGAATTTGAGGAATACAGAAGATTCCGGAAATACATGATCATGTTCAATGAAGAACAAGCGCAGGCAGAAAAAGCCAAAAAGAAAGGGAAGAAAACAAGAAAGTACTCATCAAGCAGTTCAGACTCTTCTGAAGATGCTACAACAGAATCTAGTAGTGAGGAAGAACCGAAAACTCCCAAGAAAAAGAAGAAGGGAGAATCCTGGAAAACAAAAATCCAGGAAGTTGAAAAAAAGTTAAATGCAGTACAACTTAAAGGCAAGAACAAGAGGAATTTCACTTGCGAAGATTTCTACGAAAGCTTCGAAAATGACAAACACATAAAAAACTTGCCCAAGAAATTTATCAAATTTGATGGCCATGGAGACCCAAAGGCACATTTGGCCATGTTCTTTGCTGAATGCTACAAATTCCGCCACAATCATAGGGCCCTCTTTCGATGTTTCCCTAGAAGCCTAGAAGGAATTGCAGCACAATGGTATCGGGAACACATCAACCCAGTGGAATTGAAAAATTTTGACATGTTAATCAACCTTTTCATCGAAAGGTTCATTCAAAACGTTGAAACTGCACCAACGATCACCACATTATGCTATCTAAAACAGAGGCCAGGTGAAAAGGTGAGAGATTTTATTCAGAGGTGGAGGTCTTCTTGCAACAAGATGAGAGACCCAATCTCTCAATCCCATGCACTGGGATTGATCGTAAACAATTTGACACAACCATTAAGGAGCCTCATTTCCAATGCTCCAATCAAGTCTTTCATCGATCTCACTGAGAGGGCAGAATGCATTGAAGCAGGAATTGAGAATGGAGCTTTTGATGCTGTCATCCCGGTAAAAGTAAGGGAAGATACAAAAAAGAATAGCAGAAGTCAGAATGCTCCAGCCAACATCGTGGCCAACGCTGCAGCCTTCAAGAAAGAAAAGTCCGAATATCCTAAGAATAAAGGGGTAATGGACAAATCTAGTGGCAGTAGTAGTGGCACCAAAAACAAACATCCTGGATGGGGGTACGATAGAAAATTTACCCCATTACAACAAAGTTATGAAGAGGTCATGCATATGCTAATCGAAAGAGGTACTCTGTTTCTCCCAAAAGTCTCCAACCCCCCACCAATGATGGGGAAAAACAAAGAGCAATTCTGCAAATTTCATCGCGCTCCAGGACATGATACAGAAGACTGCCTTGTACTTAAAAATATTGTGCAAGATGCAGTTGACAAAGAAATAATCAAAGAGGTCAGTGAACAGCCGGACATTCTCAAGAATCCTTTTCCTAAACATGACAAAGGAATAGTTTCGATGGTCAGATTTTCAACAGGTCGTCAAATTATGGTGACAAACAAAAGGGATACAGCGTCCCTGGATTTCTTTGGATTGCTTTTCAAACATGATAAAGGATCCATCAATGCACAAACCGGACTGGTTAAACAAGACCATCTGACAGAGATTGATCAGAAGTCACAAGTGTGCGACCCTGAACCATTGGAATCCATTTTCAATGAATTGGACCCCTTACCTGAAGTCAAGAAGGGAGGGTTTAGCCCTAACAGGGGGAATGAATGGGCTTTTGAATTATGTGAAAATAGTCCGATCATATTCTCTGATAAAGATCTACCAACTGGAGGTGCATCACACAATGACGCCTTGCACATAGTGATAGAGACAAGGGGCACTAGAGTCTCCCACGTTTTAATTGATGGTGGAGCAAGCCTGAACATCTGTCCACAACAAACAGCTCGTGAGTTGGGCATAAGACAGGCTGACTATACTCCATCCAAAATTTTCATCCATGGATATGACGGGACAGGACAACCATGCCTAGGATGCATATGTCTGGATTTGAATATTTCTGAGACGTATCATCGGGTTTTATTTCATGTGGTGGATATAGAACCCTCCTTCAACTTGTTGCTTGGCAGGCCATGGATCCATGCTACCAATGCAGTTCCCTCCACTCTACATCAGTGTGTCAAATGGACTTACAACGGGAATTCTATAACCATCTATGCAGAGGATAGGGAAAGTCGGCTTGTACACCCAATGATTCCGGTACCAACATATACAATTGAGGTACCCAGTATTCGAGTTTGCAAAGAAGAAGAAATATCTCAAAGTCTTAGCAGGTTGGCCATTCAGAAACCAAAGAAACAGGTATGGGTGAAAAGGGGTACCAAACTTGAAACAAGTTACAAAAGTCATCCGTTGTTCAAGAAATTCTGCCAGAATGAGAAAGGATTGGATTTACTCATACGCCATGGATACCAGCCATTTACTGGCCTTGGCAAACATGAAAATGGAATCTTGGAACCAGTTACCTTGACAGGACAACGAGGCACTCAAGCCTTGGGGTGCCAAAGCTATGGAAAAGTGGATGTTGAGGAAGAATTCAAGCCAGTACCTTTCGTCAAGAGCAATACCATAGGCGGATGTTCACCATCAATTTGAATCAACAAATCCGCCATCATTTTGTCATTTTGTCGTCATTGTACTCAAATAGACCAAGTGTCTTCATTTTGTAATACCTTCAAAAATACAATGACAAATGCAAATTACTTCCATATACAATGTCTCAAATTTCATCTAACTTCTTTACAATCTTTAGGATGGCATTTGAGGATCAAACATCAAAAGCTTTTAAGGAGATAAATCCAGAACTCACTGAGGCCGAATGTCCAGAGTTCATCCAAATGAGAAAGCAAGATCAACCGTCACCTCTGATTAATGATCCGATTGAGGAAATTAACATTGGCACGGAAGAGAGTCCAAAGATTTTGCAACTTGGAACAAGTCTCTCAGCAGAAGAAAGAAAAGAGTTGATAGATTTCCTCAAAAAGCATCAAGAAGCCTTTGCGTGGACTTATGAGGACATGCCAGGACTTGATACAAAATTAGTCGAGCATCGACTACCATTGAAACCAGAATGCAAGCCAATCAAATAAAAGTTGAGGAAACTAGACCCTCGTCTTGAGGGGCAAGTTAAGGAAGGCCTGGAAGACCTACTAAAGGCAGGGTTCATCCGAACAATCGACTATCCTGAATGGTTAGCAAACATTGTGGTAGTCCCAAAGAAAAATGGCAAAATTCGGCTATGCATCGATTTCAGAGATTTGAATAAGGCTACACCAAAGGATGACTACCCACTTCCAAACATTGACTTGTTGGTAGACAGTACCGCAGGTCACGCTATGTTCTCCTTTATGGATGGATATTCTGGTTATAACCAAATTAAGTTGGCAGCTCAAGATCAAGCCAAAACATCATTTACAACCCCATGGGGTACCTTCTGCTATACAGTAATGCCATTTGGTTTGAAGAACGCTGGGGCAACATATCAAAGGGCTATGGCAGCTATTTTTCATGACCAAAAGCATCAAATCATGGATGCATATGTAGATGATCTACTAATTAAGTCAAAAACAAGGGAGAATCACATCAACATTCTCTCTCAAGTTTTTTGATAGACTCTTACAATACAAACTTAGATTGAATCCACAAAAATGTGTATTTGGTGTGGAATCCAGTAAGCTTTTGGGATTTATGGTCAGCCAAAAGGGAATCGAGATGGATCCTTCCAAAGCAAAGGCGATCATCGAAATGTCACCCCCAACAAATCTTAAGGAGCTACGCAGCTTGCAAGGCAGAATTCAATCAATCAGAAGGTTTATATCTAATCTCGCCATGAGATGCGAACCCTTCAACCATTTACTGCGGAAAGGAGTCAAATTTGAATGGGGGCATGAATGTCAAGCCTCATTCGAAAAGATCAAGAAGTATCTTCTTTGCCCACCAATTTTAAAACCTCCAATTTTAGGGGAACCTCTACTCCTTTACATCACAGTTAACGATTCAGCCTGTGGTGGATTTCTGGCTCAATATGAAGAAGGATGCCGAATAGAACATGCCATTTATTACATCAGTAAGACATTTGTGCAGTATGAAAAGAACTACTCGCACATGGAAAAAACTTGCTTAGCCTTGGTGTGGATGTGTCAAAAATTAAGGCATTATCTATTGGCTTGTGAAGTTAAAATTTTATCCAAACTTAATCCACTCAAATATATCCTCGAACAGCCATTTCTGAATGGAAGGATAGCAAAGTGGCAGGTTTTGCTGATGCAATATGATTTGGAATATGTGTCACAAAAATCAATCAAGGGGCAAGCCATTGCAGACCAATTGGCAGATTTTCCTCTATATGAAGAAATTAGAACAAATGATGATTTTCCAGATGAGCAAATCCTGACAACTGAACCAGAGCCGATTTGGGAGATGTACTTTGATGGATCTAAGAGCACAGCTGGGGCAGGCATTGGGATACTTTTCATTACACCAGAAAGGGAAATGATTCCTTACTCTCTCAAATTGAATTTTTCCTGCACGCATAATATGGCAGAGTACGAGGCCCTAATCCAAGGACTCAAAATGTTGCTCAAATTTAAAGTGCAGAGAGTTCGCATTTTTGGAGATTCTCTCTTAGCTGTCAGTCAGGTCAATGGAGATTGGCAAGTCAAAGATCAAAAATTGATCCCATATCAAGAGTTAGCAGATTCCCTCTTAAGACAGTTCGAGGAATGTCAACTCTTACATGTCAAAAGAGAATTTAACCCAATAGCAGACGGTTTAGCCAGTTTAGGCTCTACCATTGCCTTCAAACCTGGAGAATCTATCAGATCTTTTGAAGTTGGAAGACTCGAACAACCATCTTTTGTCATACCAGAACAGGTGTTGCAAGCAGAAAGTAGAGAAACACCATGGTATCAGAACATCAAGGATTTTCTCCAAACTGGAACACTTCCACCAGAAATGTCTCGAAAAGAGCAAAGAGTTTTGAGACACATGTCTTCAAGATATTTCATTCTAGCCGACATCCTATACAGAAGAGGATTCAGCACAGAATATGCTAGATGTCTCGATGCAAATGAGGCACTAGAAGTCATTCAAGAAGCCCATGAAGGAATTTGTGGGGGACATGTAGGGTATCAGACCCTCGTCAAGCAGATAGTCAGAGCAGGGTACTATTGGCCCACAATGCAAAGAGACTGTCACCAATTTGTCAAGAAATGCATCAAATGTCAGTTGCATGCACCATCAATTCATGCTCCAGCAGCGTACCTTCATTCGGTCAGCTCACCATGGCCATTCTCCATGTGGGCCTTCGACGTAGTCGGTCCAATCAATCCACCTGCCTCAAATGGACACAGGTATTTTCTTGCAGCTACAGATTACTTCACCAAATGGGTGGAAGCGATCACTTTAAAAACAGTCGAAGGACAACACGTAGTGTCCTTCATTCATAAAAATCTTTTGTGTAGATTTGGCATCCCGCATGATATCGTTTCTGATAACGGTACTCATTTCAAAAATGAGAAAATGCGCAATCTTTGTCATAAACACAAAATACAACATCACTTTTCTGCCCCATATTACCCTCAAGGTAATGGTCAGGCAGAAGCAACCAACAAGATTTTGATTCGTGTCTTAGAAAGGACAGTTGAAACAGGCCGAGATTGGCACGAGAAAATGCACAATGCACTTTGGGCGTATCGAACCACAATTCGGACACCCACCAATGCTACACCAGCAGAATTAGTATATGGAACGGAAATTGTCCTTCCATTACATGTCCAAAAACCAGCAATGAAATTTGCTGCTCTCATTGAACTCCCAATTAACAAATACCAAAAAAAGAGACTTACTCAATTAGACCTCTTAGACGAGAAAAGACTACAAGCGGCAGAGCATGCCGAAGTCTATCGTAAGAGAGTCGCCCGACATTATGCCAAATCAGTCATTGAAAGAAAATTTCAGGTAAATGATCTTGTTTTAAGATCCATAGTTCCACTCAGGAGTAGACCCAAAGGAAAATGGGCGCCGAACTGGGAAGGACCATATGTTGTCAAAGAGGTTCTACCTCACAATTCTTATCGACTGATTGATGCCGATGGGTTGAAATCCCCGATCCAATTAATGCTTTGCATCTCAAAAATTCTATACTTGAATTTGCAATTCAAAAAAAAAAAAATTCAAAATAGTTGTGCTTTGATAAGCACGTTTGTAACAATTTTCAAACCAACTAAGGGGCATGGTATCCCTTAGGGAAAAGTTTCAAAAATGCATCAAAATTTTCAAACTCAACCCATGTCTTGAAGACAATTGCAAGGGCATCGTCTTGAAATAGGCAAGAAATTTCACAGACATTGAGGACTTATGTATAGTAATTAATGTTGGTCCCGACAATCGGCATTTGTAAAGGTCTAGCATGAGATGCCATAAGAAAAAGTCTTGTCACCTAAAAGACCTTGGCAAATGCTAGAAAAAGCTATCAAGCGAAATGAGTTGAGCAATGAGCTCGGGGTGAGTGTAGTTGTTCCTCTGGTTCAAAGCTCAGCAGGCGCGGGTGGGCATATGACCTATGCTTACGCCGTGAAGCTAAAAAGCAATCCATGAACATTTTGCTTATATTAAGTCTCCTAAAGCCTTCTGAATTCGAGCAAGTAAGCCCGGGGAGTGTTTTACATTTGGTACCCTGAGGCCAACTGGTCTAGGAGTTACCGGCCCAAAGCTTGTTACAAGGGTTCAGAAGAAAGCCCGATAGACTTGATATTACACAAAGCAAACTACACAAAACCGCCAAAGCGGTGGAACTCCGTAGTAGCTTTTGGGTGGTGAGGAATTTCTCCCAAGAGTGAAGGGTGGCTCAAAAAGAAAATCAAAATTCAAAAGCAAAAGAGAGTATGTGAAAAACTAAGTAAAAGAAGAGAAAAAGCACTTGCCAATGGTTTAGAAGCATCAAGGCAAATTTCTCAAAGCATCAAATGCAAAAACTTTCACAATTACAAAATTTTTCAACCAACATTAATTCCTCTACAAAGTCTCCAATGAGATGGAGAAAGATCTTCTTATTTCAGGTCTATGCCTAGCATTTCCCCTCGATCGAGGATGGTTCAACATCATTTGAAAAATGGATTTTCCAAACGATTTGCAAAAATTTGGTGCGTGAATCTTTGCTATTAAGCAAATTATTCAATTTGCTTAACAACAAAGAGGGGCATCTGTTAACACCCCAAATTTTTCCACATCAAAATTGAAGCAATGTGAAAATTTCACAAAAGAATTGTGAAAATTTGCAATTTCAAAGCCAATTTCGAATCTAAAGAACAATTAGATTCAAATCGTGAATTTAACCCGATACACGAATCCCAATGCAGGATTACGAGTCCAAATTCAATTGCAAATGTCATTTGAAATCCAAATCCAATTGCAAAATGCAAATTTTGACTTAGATCCAAGAATTGGATCTAATTCAGTCTAAAATGCTACGTGGGACCCACGTGTGGGCCCCACCTAGCCCGTGTGGTCAAGAGCCCTCCCCAGGGGCCATGCCCCCCTCCATGTCAAAAAAAAATAATAAATAAATATTTTCTCTCAAATTAATTGAAGAAAAGTCATTTTCAAGAAGAAATAAAGGAGAAACCTAGGAAAAGAGAGACATTTATGTCTCTCTCTCTTCTTTAACCAGATCCTCCTTAAAGAAAAAAATCATTTCCAAGGAAGCAATTACTAGACTGGTCAAACTCACCTAACCTATTAATCCAAGTAGGTTTGACCCGGGTACACTCAAATGTGGTGCCAATTCCAGCTAGGTTCGGTCACAATGGGCTCAACATAGTCAAAACGTAAGTCTGTCTCATGATCCAATTAATGGACGAAAATAGACTTGACCGAACCAAACCCACTTTGACTAAACTCAGTCAAAGTACAATTTAGCTCAATTAAGAGCTTTCTTGACCCAAATTTATCAAATTACCTCAAATAAAGTCAAACTACTTGCAAATGAGCTTTGACTTTGGTCAATTGGTCGAAATTGATCAATTTGGACAATTTTGCCCTTCTGCGGTCAACTTAAGATTAAAAAGCCTAAAATGGTTTATGAAAGGCAAATAAACATTTGAATTTGTCAAATGCTTGAATCAAATACCAAATTTAAATTGAATTTCTCAAGTGAAAGTTTGATTCAGTTGAAATCCATTTTCAATCAAGTTTTGGACGAAAATACACTTTTCGAACCAAATTTGATAAAATTTTTAAATTTTATTAAAATTTAAATTTAATTATCATAATTCAATGGCATTTGGAGCTTAGTAACTAGGTTTTAACCTTATAAGCTCGATTTCAAACAAAAAAAAATAAATAGTACAAAATAAGGGCAAAACCCTGTGTAAGGGCATTTTCGTCCAAAATTTTGGTCAAAATGGTCACTAGGTCTGAACCCAAGTTGACCAAACCTAGCCCAGCCCACCTAGCTCGTGGAAATGGGCTGAGAAATGGTCAATTAGAGCCTTTAAAGTCTATTTAACTCATTTTACAAGTCCCCAAGGTCTTAAGTAAGTTCCCAAGGTGAGTTAAGAAGGTGGTTGAACCCACCTCCTCCTCTATATAAACCTCCCCTTGGCCACTAAGGGGGAGGACGAAATTTTGGAGCATTCTATCAAATTGCTGCAGCCAAGGAGCTAGGAGGGAGAAGCCAAGGAAGAGAGAAGAGGTTCGTCCAAGCCCCCTTCCCCTTTTTCTCCCATTCTCTTCTTCACTTTCTTCTATTCTCCCCATTGATTTTGCTAAGTTAGGGTGCTTAAGTGAACCCTTACTTAGGATTTTCGTGGTGAGAAACCCTCTTTACCACTCCAAATTCCAGCAAGCAAGCTATTTCTTATTCTAGCTTTGCTAAGCTTGAATCCACGATTGGATTCTTGCTTAGGATTGCTTGGGTTAGAAAACAAGTGAAGACGAAAGACAAACATCAAGACCGACCGCAAGGTAGGTGATCTTAACTCACTTCTCTTCTACTTTAGCTTATTGTTGATTTATTTTAATTCCAACAATTCGTGGGAGGGTTTATTTTCATTTGCTTACGGCTGGGAATGATGTCCAGCTAAGGGAAACCTACGCTTCAATGTACATGTTAATGCATAATGCATGCATATGTCGGTTTTTCTTAAATATGAACCCAAGTATCAAATTTCGAAATGGGCCCCAAGGCCACGTCCCTTTCAAAGGAACCAACTTAATACCATTTTGAACTCCCTACCATGAGAGAATCCCACGGTGAGAAAGTGATTTTGCTACATCACGTATGATGAAAATGCCTATAAGGGATGGATACGTTTTTATGAATGTGATCCACCCTTGCATGGCGAAATGATGGACGAATAAGCTTGAGTATTGTTTTATTTTCTTTCTTATTCACAGTCATTTTGATTCATGTCTTTCAATTTAATTAATCAAGGGTAGTAGGGAAGATTTGAAACAAGTTCTCAATCTTCCTACATAAAAGAACCCAGCCATGAATCATCATGATTCATGAGTCATGCGGTCCCTTGATAAAATTTCATTTTGAAAAGTAAGGTACGTATATGTATACATTGTTATATATGTACATATATGCATCCGATTTCTTGTCAAAAATTACATTCCTCCCTTAAAATCAGGTTGGAACATGTTTCCAAACCGGTCTTTAAGGAAATGGGCCATTTTTATTGATTTTTCTAGTGCAAGATTATAAATTACTTTCATTTCATTTTTACTTAATTTCAGCAAACCCATACGTAAGATGTATGTATGTTGTTGAAATCAGACCATGTTTATAGGAATTGGTTTAAGAATATCAAAATTTACGTATTTGAAATACCAACCATCCTAGAATCATCCAAAGGAGTTGATGATTTCATTACTACGAAATCTGGAATTTGAATAGATTTGAAAAACTCATTGTTTCTATCTAAGAAACAAGTCCTTATTGGAATCAATGTCCACAATTTTCAGCTATTTAAATCAACACAAGGTCTGATTTTTAGCTATTTTGAGACAAAAGTGGACGTCATCCATGTCTCCCATCCGTTTCAAAGATTGAACTTGACATCATTTATATATTTTCATCATTTTGATAATTTTATGTCAAGCCTCAAGCTTATGGACTACAA